>NC_138993.1:43548859-44903868 GCF_964341445.2 Mesoplodon mirus
TTTATTCAGTAGGTATAAGGTTGGTTCCTAAGAATTTACATTTCTGACAAGGCCCTAGTGGATCATGATGCTGCTAATTCATGGATCACATTTAAAGAATGTCTGATTTTTAGAGAATTAATCTACTGGTGATAAAAATACAAGATTATAATAAAATTTTAAATAAATGCCTGTGTTAAAAAACTTATTGTATAATTGGTAATATCCTAAATCAGTTAAAATATGACATACCTTATAAGAAATGAAACCTGTATATCCCTTAAAACATCTACAGTTGGAAATTTCCATCCTTCTCTTTACCCATTAATTTTTTTCTTTTCAATTTTGCAATGTTAATGAAACATCTTTTGCTGAATAGAAAAGCAAATTTCAGGCATCAAGATGACTAAGACACTTCATCCTTAAATATATAGACATGCATTTCCTAAGACAAAGAAATTTCCCCTATATAACCACAAAACTACAATGGCATTTGAAAAATCCAATGTCGACACAAAAATACTATGTAATATGCAGTCCATCTTTTAGTTTTCCCAAGTGCTTCAGTCACTTTTTGAAAATATCCAATTAAAATCAGGGAAATAAATGTGAAGTTACTCTTTCCATACAGAGAACCACTCTGAAGATGAAAAGAAGCAGAACAATTTATAAATGGAGATATTTTTTTCCAATTTGTTTTAATTCAATAAATTTCAAACTATTTAATCTATATTATCCATTTTTATTTGGTCTCAAATTCATTAATGCTACATCTGAATAGGGAGAAATTATATTATGAATGTTTCTTTTAATTATTTCTAAGTATTGAAAGGGAAATGTGACATGATGAGATTAAGTGAGAATACATGATAGGCATTAGTAGATTAATAAAATGGTAAATAGCAGTATAGCACAGGGAACTCTACTCAATACTCTGTGGTGACCTAAATGGGAAGAAAATCCAGGAAAGAGGGAATATATGTATACATATAGGTGATTCACTTTGCTGTACAGTAGAAATTAACACATTGTAAAGCAATTATACTCCAATAAAAATTAATTTAAAAATAAATAAATAAATACCAGTCTATTGCCATGGTAAGATAAAATTTCTCCCAAATATATTTATGCTCTTCATAATATTTTAATAACTTTAATTAAGAAGGTTTTTTTAATTTTCCAAAGTACTATTATAAAAGGTCTTTCCAAAAAATATGCTAGTCTAGGTGATACAAATAATAAATAAAACAGGAATTTAAATATATCATTCTTGCTTTACTTATATATTGACTATGAGGACACAAAGAAAAGCATTGATTTTACTTTGGATATTTTGGACTGCCAAAATGTAAATTCCATAAGCTAAAATAACAGAAAAGAAAGTTTCTCCTTTTACAAAGCATGAGTGATCTGCTAATAGTTCTAACTCATGGATTTACACCTGTTCATATTTTATGGAGAGATGATCAATGATTAATCAAATTTAATAGCCGTCATGCTACTGAAGAATGGTATGAAGAAGTACAGCAATGCATATGAAATACCAGAAGACAATATTTGCTGTACACATTACTGGTAAAAATTCAAACATTACAAAACAACTCTTCTATTTTGGTCTCACCATTTGACTTTAATATTTAATAATGTCATATTCATCTAAAACAGTCCTTTAGAAGTTAACCTTCTCTAGAAAGTCACTATTCTTGGCCTTGTGAATAAAATAACAATCGATTATCACAGAAAAATGTGAAAGTGAAATTAAATAAAAAGATGAAGAAATAAGAAGCAGGTGCAATTCCAACAAATACAAATAGCCTTCTGCCACTATGTATTCTTAAATTTAAGTAAGAAATTAGTTTTCATACAATTTTGTCCTCCTTTTTAAATTAAATGTTACTCACTTTTGTTAAAAATCCCATAATAAGTATATTGAATTTTGCATTTAATTGAATTGTTTCATGGCAATATTAATATTTGCTATTATTTTTTTTCTGAATGACATTAAAGAATGTTTCCTTGGTATATTTTTTCATTGTTAATTGGGGTGAATATGGCATCATAGATTTGTGATCTGATTATTATTCTTCTTTTGTGAACTGGTTGTGTTTATATAGCTTTTGCACATATTTCTTATTATTGACTCAAGAATTGCTGTGTATAATAAAGTGGCCAATTTCTTTTAACATATCACTTAATTCACTTTGCTTATCAAACTGTTACATTAACATTTCACCTTATATTTATGTTTTTGTTATATATTTTTACTTTGTTATTAAATGTTTTACAGTCAAATATAGTAATCTTTTAAATTTATTTATTTGACATTCTATATTTCAATACAAATAATATACTATATTACAAAATGAATATGCCAATATTTGAAATGTCAATTCAATGAACCAGTATTTTCTAATGATCAATTTTGATGTGGCAAAATCTTATGTGGGTAAAAAATCTATCCAGTGTATAAGACACAGCAATGAATTAAAGTAAAATTGATTTTAAAAATTTCATTAATGAGCTCAGATTCTACATTTTAAACAACTTGTAAACTTGTAAGAAACTATCACTTGTCAACTGTTGTTTGTCAAAAAAGAATATCCACAGTTATCTAAAAATATTGTTAAAATACCTTTACTTTTCTCAACTAATTATGTGAGAATACATTTTTTTTATCTGCTTCAACCAACCCAACATATAAGAGGTTGAATGAAGAAGCAGATATGAGATTTCAGCCATTATCTATGAAGCCAGGCATCAACCATATTTACCAAAATGTATAACAATACAAATCTTCTCAACAATTGTTTTTGCTTCAACATACATTATTATTTTTATAAAAATACAGTATCCATCTTAACATGTAATAGATTTATTAATTTTCACAAATTTATAAAATATTTTGTTTTTTGGTTTTAATTTATGACAATAAATATCAATAATTATAACCAATATAAATTAAAGCCTTGGGGATAATAATTTGAGAAAGTATAAAGTATGTTTTAGAACAAAATAAGATTATTTTCCTTATGTCTGCCTTGTGCTAATATATTCTTTTAGTTATGATTTTTAAATATTTTTATTTTACTTTTGTTCTTGATAAGATATTTTTGTTGAATTTGGAATTTCAATAGAAATATATTTTATTCCCCACAAGGATTACTCTTTTTGCTAATTTTATTTCAAATTAACTGCTGTTTATTGATGAAAATTATTTTTCTTTTTTCTGATAATAGTAAGTTTTCTCTTTTTCTTTTTTCTTTTTTTTTTTTTTTCAGAAGATACACAATGTTTTGCAGGGTCTGGCATGACTGTTTTAGTAGTTCTGGAAATTCCTCATCTAGGACACTTTAAAATATATGATATATTGTGTGTGAGTAATGTTTGCATTTAAATGCAAAATAATATATAGTATAGTATATGTGTTTATGTCTACATGGGTGTTTTATCTGCCTTTTTATTTTGAAATTTTTCTATATTTAACATTTTTCTTCTTAATTTTTTTTTCTTCAAGTATTATTGATATATAATTGACATATAGCACTGTATAAGTTAAAAGTGAGCAGCATAAAGATTTGACATACATACATGATGAAATTATTACTACAATAATTTAGTAAACATCCATCATCTCATATAGATACAAAATTTTTAAGAAAGAAAAAAAAGGTAATTTTCCTTTTGCTGAGAACATTTAGGATTTACTATCTTAACAACTTCTATATATAACATAAGCAGTGATACTTATATGTACCATGTTGTACATTACATCCCTAGTACTTATTTCTCTTATAACCAGAAGTTCGTACATTTTGACTACTTTCATCCAGTTCCTACTACCCCCACTCCCCCACATCTGGTAAGCACAAATCTAATCTCTTTTCTTTTTCTGTTTGTTTGTGTGTTTATTTGTTGAAAATAATTTACCTACAACACTAATGTTAGTTCTTGGCATACAACATAGTGATTTGTTATTTCTATACATTACAAAAGATCACTACAATAAGTCTAGTTACCATAAGTCATCATACAAGGATATTATATTATTATTGGTTTTATTTCCATATTGTACATTTTATCCTCATGACATTTATTTTGTTACTGGAAATTTGTACCTCTTAATCTCCCTCACCTTTTCACTCATCCCCATTCCCCTCTCCCTTCTGGCAACAACCTGTTTTTTCTCTGTATGTATGACTATGTTTCTGTTTAGTTAAGTTTGTTCATTTGCTTTGTTTATTAGATTCCATTATTTTAAAATTCGTTTCAGCTATTTCCTTTTTTTTTGTAAGTTATACAATCTATCTTCTCTTTAAATGATTAATACAGACTTCATTTGCTCCTTCTTCTTGTATATGCTACTTTTTTCAAGCCAAAACCTTCTTGAGTCTCAGAACCTCATACCAGAACTCTTTTCCTCTGTTTGAAGCTTGACCCTTAAAATTAGTTCTGTTGAATATTTGCTGATAGAAAGACTTTCTATTGTGGTTTGTCTTTAAATGTCTTAAGATTTTTATCTGATTTAGAACTTTAAGTTGCCAGTTAATTTCTTTCAACATGTTGCTTACTTTATTTTGCTCATCTTATTCTTGTTGCTTAGCTGGTTGATTCAATGAGATCATTCAATTTACCTGACACTATTTTGATCTTATTTGCCTCTTTCTTTTCCCTTGTGTTTGAGATATTTTCTTGTTATTGATTTTTGTACTTATCCTTTGGTGTATCCGAATTACATCCTATACCGTATTTTTTTATTCATCCTGCTTGACATTCTTTGGACATCTTCAATATGTAGATTGTTGATTATTTGTTAAATCTGTTGGAATTTTATATTATTCTATTTCTTTTAGACATTTTCTGATCTATCTTTTTTTAAAACTATAGTAGAATAAGCACATATGTTTTATAATCAGTGTTTATATTTCTGATCTTTGCTAGTCTGTTTCAGATGTCCATGTTATGTGTTACTTCTTCCTCATGATAGATTTTTTATATCTGTATTTGATTATTTTGTTTCATTTTTTTAACTTTGAGTTTAGATCACTTTCCTTTGAAAATTATTTGTGGAAATAATTTATGGTTCAATATTAAGGTGGCTTCCTACAGATTACTCTTGTATTCTGATCAGCACTTTGATGTACTAACAATTCTATACATCTTCAAACTATATTTATAACCTAAGACATTATAAAATTGTTTTAAGCACACAAGTACTGTAAGTCTCAGGAGAAATTCTACTTAATAAGACATAACTTTATTTTCATTACTTACTCAATAGTTTTAGCTATTTTGAGTGGAAACTATTTATCAGAATGATACAGCTTTCCACTGATATTACATCCTATACAGCCTTTTCAATCCAGTAACTATTCTTGATGAATAGAAAATTTTAACAGCTGGGGGTTGTCATCATTATATTCATTCCAAGGCCTGCCATCATCCTGAGAAATGGTACCTTTCATATAAATAAACCAGTCAACATGCTGTCCTTTCAGGGTCATGTCTTTTCTAATTTCCATCTTATTCAACCATGACTATATCTTTGATCTTAACATCACTTAGAATTTCTCTTCTGTCTATTGCTGCATTTCCATTTATAAATGAAAATAAATTTCATTTTTCTCAAATTAAATAATAAAGAGCTTGTTCTTGGAAATGAATACAAGTTTTAAACATTATATATTTTTATAGAATGAGTGTTCTCTATGATATATAGCTTTACAGGAAATATAATATACATAATTTTTACTCAGTATATAGCAGGTTAAAAAAAGTTGGTACATAAAACATGAGTTTGAAGTATCTTATTATAATAGCATATATTTTAAGTAAGTAGTGTTGTTTTCAGGAATAATATTTTGGTGTATTGATTTACTTCTTAAAATTATAAGACATTACTGTAATTTGAGAATAACTATTGTAAGTGATATAAAGCAAAAATACAAATATTTTTCTAGTAAAACAACACTTTTAATTTTTAACAAAAGTAAAAATGATGAAGATGTTGAATGAAAAAAAAAGTACAACCTAAAAGCTGAGAATTATGTTTTATTTGGCAGACAAACCTGAGGATTTAAGCCTGGGGTGCAGCCTCTCAGAAAGCTCTGAAGGATTGCTCTGAAGAGGCAAGGGAGGAGCCAGGATATATAGGGGTTTTTGCAACAAAGACCATGTATTCGGAACATTGAAAAAATACTATTAATTAAAGAAAAACAGACATCACAAGTTAATGAATTTAGCATCTTTCTATATGTGGGAAGATGTAAGAGCCTGGGCTCATTGAAATCATTCCTTTGATATGCACCTTAGTACACAGGGTCAGTATTCTGTGTTTTCTCATCCTGAGTTCCCTCTAGGTGCATCTTTGTGGGGGGCTGTAGTGGCTCAAGACTTGGCAGAATGCAGCCCATTTGTCTCCATCCAGAGCTCCCTCAGTGCTTACTGTCAGGGGTGGCGATCGTGGCTTGATGGCTAGAACATCCTTTGTTTACTGATATGGCAAGCAACATTTTTCATTCACAAAGGAAAGTAAGAAAAAAAAATTTTTTATACTGTGAAATGAACAATGTTGTGTTTATTTTTTTAAATCCTTATAAATATACTAAAATTAAAAGACTTTGAGTTTTGGAAACAGTTACTTTCATTTACTTAGATATCATTCCATAAACATAAAATAGATAAACTATGGAAATATTTTGGATGAAATTTAGTTTTAAATATGGAGATATGTATACAAATTTACTGATACAATGTGCTCTGCAAGCCATCAGTGCTACTTATTTTCATCCAAATATAAGGTTTGAAAAGTAGTGGTGCATTATATACATAGCTTTTAGCCACTCGTTATTTGCATTCTCACCTGAAAACATCCCCCACTTTTGTGCCTCAATCATGACAGTTTATAACACAGCAAGCTATTTCTATCCTCAATGCCTTTGTAATGTATATTCTGATAAATATCTCTTCCCTAGACTCTTCTTATTAATTGTTTTCTTACATTTTTAAAACTTTATTTCAAATATGACTTCCTTTGTTAGGGTTTCACTGACCTCCTAATCTAAAATACTTTCTGCCCACCAAGCCATCATAGCATCTTAACTGTCATAATAATATATGTGTGTGTTTATATGCCTATATCTATGTAAATACGATCAGTCTAATTTGCTACAATGGTTTTCTACACTACATAAAATGTTTGCATTCTTAGACAAAGCATATACATTACTATCTGTATAAAAATTAAAACTTACTATCAATTTATTACATTGAACATTCTCCAGCATAGATCATATGATATGTCATGAAACAACTCCTAACAAGTTTAAGAAGATTGAAATCATATCCAATACAGTTTTAGACTATAATGGTATAGTCTAAATGACAGAAGAAAAACTGGAAAATTCACAAATGTGTGCAAATTAGACAACACAATACTAAATAGCCAATGGGTCAAAGAAGAAGTCAAAAGTGAAATTTAAAAAAAAAACTTGAAAATAACAAAAATGGAAACACAACACACAAAACATATTGGATGCTGCAAAAGCAGTTCTAAGAGGGAAGTTTATAGTGACAAACACATACATTAAGAAAAAAAGAAAGCTGTTAAATAAACAACCTCACTTTACACCTTAAGGAACTAGAAATAATATAATAAACTAAGCCCAAAGTTAGCAGACAGAAGGAAATAGCAAAAATCAGAACAGAAATAAATAGAGATTAAAAGACAATAGAAAAGATCAACAAAAATAAGAGATGGATTTTTTTTTTTTTTTATAAATGACATTGGTAAACCTTTAGCTAGGCTAACTAAGGAACACAGACAATTAAAACTAATAAATCAGAAATGAAAGGGGAGACATTACATCTGGTACCACAGAAATACAATAAATCATAAGGCTACTGTAACAATAAACTGTAAACAATCTGTTTACTTCTCTAAGCAGCAAATATTATAGTAAGAAAGCATAGTAACAGCAATATGTACTTGAATTCATTATTTTTCAATGGCTTATAAAGATTTTGTAGATCCACTCATTAAAAGTAAAATATAGGATTGACGGGGGAAAGAAGATGGAAGGAGGGGAGGGGAGCAGCCACAGGAGCGGGGAGGCCCTCTGGGATGCCCTTTCTCTAGGTCTATTTCCTCCAGACGAGGCCAACTTTACAATAGTGGCTGACTCCCAGCAGGATATGAGTTTAAAATGTATCAGTCAGGGCTTCCCTGGTGGCGCAGTTGTTGACAGTCCGCCTGATGATACAGGGGACACGGGTTCGTGCCCCGGTCCAGGAAGATCCCACATGCCGCAGAGTGGCTGGGCCCGTGAGCCATGGCCGCTGAGCCTGCACGTCCAGAGCCTGTGCTCTGCAATGGGAGAGGCCACAACAGTGAGAGGCCCGCGTACCGCAAAAAAAAAAAAAAAATGTATCAGTCAGTCGCTGCCACAGTGATATTGTGTACAAGCCACCCCAAAATTTAGTTGCCTGAAACAACACTTGTTTATTTTCACATTTATTTTTTTGCTTCTCCAAGTCTGTCACACCACTCCCATCAAGATATGGGGTCTTGTCCTCTCCCCTCAAATTTGAGCTGAACTCGGTGACTAGCCTATAATCAACTCTGAAATGGTCTATCTCTAGACTTTTGTTATGTACATAATAAATATTGTTTTAATTAGATACTCTGTTACTGACAGCTCAGAGCATCCTAATGGAGGCAAAGGTACAAAAAAAAGTAAAATATAGTTCAACAGTAGGGACTGTGAATGTTGTTAACGGAATTACTTGGTGATAGTATTTTGTAAAAGAGATCATTTGTAGCTTTGAGAAGAATCTATTTCTAACATTTTGGGCTTACAAACACCTTTTCAAATGTCTGAGTAGTCAGGTTAAAACTGATGCATAGAGAAACCCCAGACACCAAGAGGTGGTAAGTGTATATGACTAATTTTTTTATTCCAAAGATGAAACTTACAGCACATTATGTACTTCCCAAATGAGTGGTCTTTTCCTTAGGTATTTAAGATTCATAGTTAAAGTTTAACTACATAAGCAAAGTTGTAATGTCCCCTACTGGCTCCATAATCCAACTAAGATCACTAGCTAAATAGAGGACTTTAGAGTAATAGGTTCTCATGACTCTAGGTAGAGACTATTACAAATCAATGGCATAGAAAAAGACACCACTGCCTTAAAAGTCATTTCTTGTCGGTACAATAGGGGTAGATTTGTCAGCAGATCCCAGAAAAAGCAACACTATTATAGGATGAGTACAGATGAAGGTGTTTCAGAATTTTCCTGGGGTAGCCATTAGGGGTCCTCTTCTGCAGGAGTCAACTCTGTGATTTTACCATTCTGTGAATGGGCAGGCATCTGAGGACCAAACTGAATTATCCCTGTAAGTAACCTGGCTGTTGGGTTGGGAACCAACCCCTAAAGCACATCAGTGAATATTAGACACCTATGTTGGATTTAGCAGACAAATGTGCAAAAGAAGCTATTTTAAATATGCTTAAAACAGAAAATAAAATGCTTGCTTTATTTAAAGCAGAAAATAATGAGTAAGGAGACAGAGAATACAGCAAAGGGAAAACAAGAAAATATGCCAAAGTTGAACTGAAAATTTCAGTAATTTAAATGAAAAATCCCCGCAGATAGTGGAAGAAATTGTTAATGAGTGTGAAGACCGATTAATAGAAATTATTCAAAACAAATAACAGTGAAAAAAATAGAAAAATAACCAATTCAGAGCTGCAGTGACCTGTGGACAGTATCAAACAGTATAACAAACTCTCTGAAGGAAAGGAGAGGGAGACTTGGGCAGAAAAAAATATTTAAAGAAAATGTCAAACGTTTCTCAAGTTTTGGGGAGAAAATAAGCTCATAGATTTAAGAAGGTCAGCAACACCCAAGAAGATAAATATAAAAGGAAAGAGGAATTTATTTTGAACTTTGTCAAGAGATTTTCCTATAAATAATCTATTTTTATATTGAAATAAAGATTAAAAATAATTCCAATAGATGTAAAAAAGAATCACTGGACAGAATTCAACAGCCATTCATGAATTTAAAAAAAATAAAATAAAATAAAAAAATAAAAACGAAAAACACTCTTACCAAAATAGAGCTAGACATACTTTCCTTAGTATATGATATTGGCCTTTTACTATATATACAAATAAAATATATGTATACATACTATTATAATCACATCTAATTTCATATTTCAGAGTGAATTACTGATGCTTTTCCCCTAAGATTGTACAGGTCTCAGGGATACACCACATATCATAACTCCTTAGGGATCAACAATTCACATCTGCATTTTGAGGGAAATACAGTGGAAAGTATGATAATTTACAATGTATGTTTTACCAAGAATGCCTCATGCTTATTTAGTCTTGACACTATTTTTTCTCACATAAAATGTGGAGTAATTTTCATAAATATTCTCTTATTCTAACTGGTTGGGATTTCTCACTGTTTCCTTAGTAAGGAAAAGTAGAGACTTACAAACCTAGTACATATCATTTTTGGTCAATTTAAATAAGTACAGTGAGGAACTTCTTATAATTTTTAGTATAGTTTGTGCATCCATTTATTTTTATAAAGTTTATCTGTTTTTATTCATAATATTTTGAGTTAACTTCTCCAATGACAACTCTATATAGATGTCTAGGCAAACCTGGGGATGAATGACAGTGGTGCCTATTAGAATCAAATATTTGATACACACAATAAGTGAAAAAAGGTAACTAGCAGTCTTTAAAGAACTCTTTTTTTAACCAAGCTAAATTGTGATTGGATTTACATATCACTCTTTTTTGTGTGTTTTAGCTCCAATGACCCTTACAACAGTAATAAGTTAAAACATGGTTGTTATTATGATAAACATAGCAGGTAAAATTCTCATTTACAAAGCATAAACAAATACCAATTGTAAGTGCATGGATCGTTTAATTTTAAGTTCTGATAGTGTCCTTCAGATGGTCAACTATAAATCCTTTAAACTGAAAAAGAGCAATGGGGAGACAAGATGGCAGAACAGAAGGACCTTGAGCTCATCTCTCAGGAGCACACCAAAATCACAAATACTAGACAACCCTTGATAAATTGAAAAAGAGCAAAGTGCTTAAGTTTCTAGTGTAAAATTAGAAGACAATAGGGACCAATACAGATCTAACTCTAGGCACTGCTTTTCCAGAGTGCAAACACTTATGAGAATTTGATTATTTTATTTTTGAAAGCATTGAAGCCTGAGATCAAAAGGAATTTGCTGAAAAAATAATGAACTGAAAGTATTTCAATCAGGATAAACATTAAAAAGTTAGTTGAAGAGTTAAGGATTCTGAAGAATGATAGCCAGAGATTTTCTCTACCTAGAAATACCAAATACAAGTGAAAGTGGATTGTCCCATGAGGAAATCTAAGAGTTATGTAGAGAAGAACAGTAACAAATGTTTGTTTCTCGAGTGCCTTTCACCAAGCAGAATTCAAGATTTAAATGACTGAAGAACAGTTTGATTACATTGATTTAGACAACTTTATTACAAAGAAAAAAAAAATGTAGTCCCATAAAATGTCTAGGATTCTGAATAAACTCTTTACAGTTTTTGCTGGTATTTCCAGCTGTTTTTGTTTTATTTTTATATCAACAATCTTAGGAAATTAGAAAATGCAAGGATTTTATCAATAGATACTTCTTTGTGAATATTGTAAAGAACCAAATTAAAACTACCATTTGTATTTACTGTTGCATTTAGTGTAAAATTTACTAAATCCTTTAATTATATATACATGTATATATGTGTATGTATATATATATATATATATATATACACGCACACACACATATATATATATAATATAGGAGATATTTATATCTATATGCACAACTCAGGTGTGTCATAAGACCCCTTCATGTAAGGAGACTGATCATTTCATTGTTTCATTGATTTTGTTTCTCTCAAACCTTAGAGGCATCTTCATGTTTAATAGTTTGTTGTACTGCAGGATGATTGAACAGCAGCTTGCCCTTCTTTTATAAAACCTTTGAGGCATTTTATCAGCTAACATCACTTAACAGCAACTTTTAAACTTTGACTTATTTACTGCCAAAATCATTCAGCCAAGACTTAATTCATCTGATTTAACTAGTCTTATTTTGTAGGATAAAAATGAAAGTAGTTCTTTGAAATTTCATTTGAAAACTATAAATATGCAGGAAGGTCATTTCTCTTTGCAGATTTTGTTGTGAATAAAAGCTTAGCTGCTAGGAGACTGTTTCCAAGACACTTCAGTGATCAAACCACTATCATAGTTGGCTATCACCTTCATACATTAGGGCTTTCATTTAGAAGAGCATATAAGCATTCCTAATGGCCTTCACTATATATCTCAAAGACAGTAGGAAAGAGGAATTAACAAATTTATTTATGGTTTATTTGGAGTACTAAAAGACAAGTTAATTATTTGTTTTAATTAATAACATCCCAACTCAAGCTATTATTAAACTGTGCTGCTAGTTGTTTCATGAAGCTTGAATGAAATATTAGATTCATAATTTTATTTCCATTTACTAATAATCCCTAGTCTATACTTTCATAACAAAAGCAGAACCATCTATGAATTTTAAAATGTTTCAATGGGAAGACTCTTGATTAAGAATATTTGGTGACTATATCTCTTTTGAGATCAACAATGATTGACTATTGTTCTCTAATGATTATCATATTGTCTGGCATATTGAAGGAATACATGCAAAATTTTTGATTGAATTTATGATTAAAGAAGAATATACCTATGTTTTGAAGCAAAAAAAAAAAATTCATGTTACTACTAAATAAAGTTCCATTTCTTCGAATTGCCTATTTCCTGATAGAAAAAATAAGCCTATTCTTTACAATGTATATTTAAGAAAATAAGGCAGTAATTCCTCAAAAAATTCAGAACCACACCATTATTGATTGTCCATTTTTATTTGGGACATATTTTCCATAAGTGAAAAATATAAGAAATGGTACTTTTGTTCTTAGTCGTTGCTTTGACATTACTGTAATGTTTTAACATTGAAATAGTACTATGAGCAGAGAAATAAAAGTTGTAAGATCTCAAAATGAGCTGGAGTAACCTATGTTCCACTGTGTAAAGAAATTGTTTTAGTGTCCTCAATGTTCTAGAAATACAAGTTTCACAATAAAACAAACAAACAAACAAATAAAAAACATTTGTTTGTCTTCTAAATGAAATAAAATTTCAGTAAACATTATTTATGTAAAGTAATTTCCTAGATACTATATATTTCTGATAGTGTTTTCCTTACTCTAATTTGTCATTTGGTCTGTATAGTTTATGCATATACTCCAGTAAATCAGATGTTGGAAATATGAGTGTCATGAAACCAGAAATAAGATTTCATATTTTCTGTTTTCAATGACTATCTCCCCACAGTGTTAATCTAGATATAGAACATTAAAAGTTGCTGGTGTAGTGCAAGCACTTAATAAAATTATATTTATTTGACTTCCTATGGAATGATATATGTAGCATTTAAAATCACTAATATGAGGCACACTTTTCTCAGATAGTATAAAAAAAATGAAGCATCACAGACAGAAACATTAATACAGGGATAACCATATGACCCTATAAATATATTATTTTAATCCACAAATGATTGAATGATACAAACTATTTTGCAGATTTTATTCCCTTGGTTTTCAAACCTTTAAAGATAATAACTGTAAAAAGGAAGTTACTTAATGATCTTTCTCACTTCAAATTCTATCTATTTTCAAACACTGTCAAAATATATATACATCAATCCTTTTTGTTTTATTGCTTTAGTTTTAGAAAATAACTAGAAATTTCATATGGTAACATATACCACATTCAAAGTGTTTATAAGTGAAGTTCTTGCATTAGAAAGTGTAGAGATAAATAAAATATAACCATGTTTTGAAGACTAGAGAATAATATTTAGAGAACTTATTGGAAAAAATAATTGGAAAATTAGAGAAAAACTAGAGAATGTGAGCAAGTTCATGATAATATTGTACCAACTACATCTGGTAAACAGTACTTGTACTCCTTAGAAAATGTGTCAGTTTTGATCAAAAGATTCCATCAGAGTAAAAAATAAACATCACTGAGCATAAAATCTTTAAAAATAATTTTAACCCATGATGTATTTTAGCCTCTTTGCTTGTGAATGGAAAGCTTATAAAAATTATGGCAGTTTAATTTATATATTAAAACCAGCAACTGTTTTGCATTAATTCAATGGTGTCCTCCAGACATTCTGAGTAATATAGGACTATTTTTCCCACTACCAAGGGGCCAAATTTTGATACAACATAGAACTATTCTATAATATTCCACCGTTTATGTTATTTTTTATTGTATTAATTAATTTATTTATTTATGTTTAACACTTCTATTGGAGTATAATTGCTTTACAATGGTGTGTTAGTTTCTGCTTTACAACAAAGTGAACAGCTATACATATACATATATCCCCATATGTCCTCTCACTTGCGTCTCCCTCCCACCCTCCCTATCCCACCCCTCTACATGGTCACAAAGCAGTGAGCTGATTTCTCTGTGCTATGTGGATGCTTCCCACTAGCTATCTATTTTCCATTTGGTAGTATATATAAGTCCATGGCACTCTCTCACTTCGTGCCAGCTTACCCTTTACCCTCCCCGTCTCCTCAAGGCCATTCTCTAGGTCTCTGTCTTTATTCCTGTCCTTTATAACCATTTTTTTTTAATATTTCATATATATGTGTTAGTATACGGTATTTGTTTTTCTCTTTCTGACTTACCTCACTCTGTATGACAGACTCTAGGTGCATACACATCACAACAAATAACTCAATTTCGTTTCTTTTTATGGATGAGTAATATTCCATTGCATAAATGTGCCACCTCTCCTTTACCCACTAATCTGTCAATGGACACTTAGGTTGCTTCAATGTCCTGGCTATTGTAAATAGTGCTGCATTGAGCATTGTGGTACATGACCCTCTCTGAATTATGGTTTTCTCAGGGTATATGCCCAGTATTGGGATTGCTGGTTCATATGGTAGTTCTATTTTTTGTTTTCTAAGGAACCTCCATAGAGTTCTCCCTAGTGGCTGTATCAATTTACATTCCCACCAACAGTGCAAGAGGGTTCTCTTTTCTCAACACCTTTTCCAGCATTTGTTTGTAGATTGTTTTGATGATGGTCATTAAGACTGGTGTGAGGTGATACCTCATTGTAGTTTTCATTTGCATTTCTCTAATGATTAGTGATGCTGAGTATTCTTTCATGTGTTTGTTGGAAATCTGTATATGATCTTTGGAGAAATGTCTATTTAGGTCTTCTGTACATTTTTGGATGGGTTGTTTGTTTTTTTGATATTGAGCTGCATGGGCTGCTTGTAAATTTTGGAGATTAATCCTTTGTCAGTTGCTTCATTTGCAAATATTCTGAGGGTTGCCTTTTCATCTTGTTTATGGTTTCCTTCGCTGTGCAAAAGATTTTAAGTTTCATTAGGTACCATTTGTTTATTTGTGTTTTTATTTCCATTTCTCCAGGAGGTGGGTTAAAAAGGATCTTGCTGAGACATATGTCATAGAGTATTCTGCCTATGTTTTCCTATAGGAGTTTTATAGTGTCTGCTCTTGCCCTTAGGTCTTTAATCCATTTGGAGTTTATTTTTGTGTATGGTGTTAGGGAGTGTTCTAATTTCATTCTTTTATATGTAGTTGTCCTGTTTTCCCAGCACCACCTACTGAAGAGGCTGTCTTTTCTCCATTATATACTCTTCTCTCCTTTATCAAAGATAGGACGACCACATGTGTGTGAGTATATCTCTGGGGTTTCTATCCTATTCCATTGATCTATATTTCTGTTTTTGTTCCAGTACTATACTGTTTTGATTACTGTAGCTTTGTAATATAGTCTGAGGTCAGGGAGCCTGATTTCTCCAGCTCCGTTTGTCTTCTCAAGATTGCTTTGGCTATTCAGAACATACTGTATTTCCATAAAATTAGTGAAAATTTTTGTTCTACTTCAGTGTAAAATATCATTGGTAGTTTGATAGGTATTGTTTTGAATCTGTAGATTGCTTTGAGAAGTATAGTCATTTTCACAATATTGATTCTTCCAATCCAAGAGCATGGTATATCTTTCCATCTTTTGGTATCATCTTTAATTTCTTTCATCAGTGTCTTATAGTTTTCTGCATACAGGTCTTTGGTCTCCTGAAGAAGGTTTATTCCTAGATATTTTACTCTTTTTGTTGCAGTGGTAAGTGGGAGTGCTTTCTTCATTTCACTTTCATATTTTTCATCATTTGTGTATAGGAATGCAAGAAATTTTTGTGCATTAATTTTGTATCCTGCTACTTTACCAAATTCATTGATTAGCTCTAGTAGTTTTCTGGTAGCATCTTTAGGATTCTTTATGTATAGTATCATGTCATCTGCAAACAGGGACAGCTTTACTTCTTTTCTGATTTGGATTCCTTTTATTTATTTTACTTCTCAGATTGCTGTGGCTAAAATTTCCAAAATTATGTTTAATAATAGTGAAGAGAGTGGACAACCTTGTCGTGTTCCTGATCTTAGAGGAAATGCTTTCAGTTTTTCACCATTGAGAACAATGTTGACTGTGGATTTGTCATACATGACCTTTATTATATTGAAGTAAGTACCCTCTATGACTACTTTCTGGAGGGTTCTTATCATAAATGTGTGTTGAATATTGTCAAAAGCTATTTCTGCATTTATTGAGATAATCAATGTTTTTTCTCCTTCAGTTTGTTAATATGTTTTTATCACATAAATTGATTTGCATAAACTGAAAAATCCTTGCATTCTTGGGATAAACCACACTTGATCATGGGGTATGATCCTTTTAATGTGCTGTTGGATTCTGTTTGCTAGTATTTTCTTGAGGATTTTTGCATCTATGTTCATCAGTGATATTGATCTGTAGTTTTCTTTCTTTGTGACATCTTTGTCTGATTTTGGTATCAGGGTGATGATGGTGGCCTCATAGAATGAGTTTGAGAGTGTCCCTCCCTCCACTATATTTTGGAAGAGTTTGAGAAGGATAGGTGTTAGCTCTTCTCTAAATGTTTGATAGAATTTGCCTGTGAAGCCATCTGGTCCTGGGCTTCTGTTTGTTGGAAGATTTTTAATCACAGTCTCAATTTCAGTGCTTGTGATTGGTCTTTTTATATTCTCTATTTCTTCCTGGTTCAGTCTCAGAAGGTTGTGCTTTTCTAAGTATTTGTCCATTTCTTCCAGGTTGTCCATTTTATTGGCATAGAGTTGCTTGGAGTAATCTCTCATGATCCTTTGTATTTCTGCAGCTGTCTGTTGTTACTTCTCCTTTTTCATTTCTAATTGTGTTGAGTTTTCACCCTTTTTTCTTGAAGAGTCTGGCTAATGGTTTATCAATTTTGTTTGTCTTCTCAAAGAACTGCTTTTACTTTTATCAATCTTTGCTATCATTTCCTTCATTTCTTTTTCTTTTATTTCTGATCTGATCTTTAAGATTTCTTTCCTTCTGCTAACTTTGGGTTTTTTTTGTTGTTGTTGTTCTTCTTTCTCTAATTGCTTCATGTGTAAGGTTAGGTTGTCTACTTGGATGTTTCTTGTTTCTGAGGTAGAGTTATATTGCTATATACTTCCCTCTTAGAACTGATTTTGCTACATCCCATAGTTGTTTTTGTTGTTGTTGTTTTGTTTTGTTTTGTTTTGCAGTACGCAGACCTCTCACTATTGTGGTCTCTCCCATTGCAGAGCACAGGCTGAGTGGCCATGGCTCATGGGCCAAACCGCTCTATGGGGTATGTGGGATCTTCCCGGTCTGGGGCATGAACCCGTGTCCCCTGCATCAGCAGGCAGACTCTCAACCACTGCGCCACCAGGGAAGCCCATCCCATAGGTTTTAACTTGCCCTGTTTTCATTGTGATTTGTCTCTAGGTAATTTTTGATTTCCTCTTTGATTTCTTCAGTGATCTTTGGTTATTAAGTAGTGTATTGTTTACCCTCCACATGTTTGTTTTTTTTTTTTTACAGATTTTTTTCCTGTAACTGATATCTTGTCTCATTGCATTGTGGTTGGAAAAGATAATTGATATAATTTCAATTTTCTCAAATTTACCAAGGCTTGATTTGTGACCCAAGATATTATCTATCTTGGAGAATGTTCCATGAGCACTTGAGAAAAATGTGTATCCTGTTGTTTTTGGATGGAGTGTCCTATAAATATCAATTAAGTCCATCATGTTTAATGTATCATTTAAAGCTTGTGTTTCCTTATTTATTTTCATTTTGGATGATCTGTCCATTGGTGAAAGTGGGGTGTTAAAGTCCCCTACTATGATTGTGTTACTGTTGATTTCCCCTTTTATGGCTGTTAGCATTTATCTTTCATATTGAGGTTCTCCTATGTTGGGTGCATAAACATTTACAATTGTTATATCTTCTTCTTTGATTGATCCATTGATTATTATATAGTGTCCTTCTTTGTCTCTTGTAATAGTCTTTATTTAAAGTCTATTTTGTCTAATATGAGGATTGCCTGTCCAGCTTTCTTTTGATTTCCATTTGCATGCAATATCTTTTTCTATCCCCTTACTTTCAGTCTGTATGTTTCCCTAGGTCTGAAATTGGTCTCCTGTAGACAGCATATATATGGGTCCTGTTTTTTTATCCATTCAGCCAGTCCATGTCTTTTGGTTGGAGCATTTAATCCATTTACATTTAAGGTAATTATTGATATGTATGTTCTTATTACCATTTTCTTAATTATTTTGGGTTTTTTATTGAAGATATTTTCCTTTTCTTGTGTTTCCTGCTTAGAGAAGTTCCTTTATAATTTGTTGTAAAGGTGGTTTGTTGGTTCTGCATTATCTTAGCTTTTGCTTGTCTGTAAAGGTTTTAATTTCTCTGTCAAATCTGAATGAGATCCTTGCTGGAGTAGAGTAATCTTAGTTGTTGGTGTTTCCCTTTCATCATTTTCAATATGTCCTGCTACTCCCTTCTGGCTTGCATAATTTCTGCTGAAAAATTAATTGTTAACCTTATGGGCATTCCCTTGTATGTTATTTTATTTTATTTTTTTTATCTTGCTGCTTTTAATATTTCTTCTTTGGATTTAATTTTTGATAGTTTGATTAATATGTGTCTTGACATGTTTCTCCTTGGATTTATCCTGTGTGGGACTCTCTGTGCTTGCCTGACTTGATTGACTGTTTCCTTTCCCATATTAGGGAAGTTTTCAACTATAATCTCTTCAAATATTTCCTCAGTCCCTTTCTTTTTCTCTTCTTCTTCTGGGACCCCTATAATTTGAATGTTGGTGCATTTAATGTTGTCCCAGAGGTCTCTGAGATTGTCCTCAATTCTTTTCATTTTTTTTTCTTTTTTCTACTCTGCAGTAATTATTTCCACTATTTTAACTTCCAGGTCACTTATCTATTCTTCTGCCTCAGTTATTTTGCTATTGATTCCTTTGGTAGAATTTTTAAATTCATTTATTGTGTTGTACATCATTGTTTGTTTGTCCTTTAGTTCTTCTAGGTCCTTGTTAAAAGTTTCTTTTATTTTCTCCATTCTATTTCTAAGATTTTGGATCACTTTACTATCATTACTCTGAATTATTTTTCAGGTACACTGCCTATTTCCTCTTAATTTTTACCTGCTCCTTCATCTGCTGTGTGATTCTCTCTGTCTTCCCAACTTGCTTAACTTACTTTTTGGTGTCTCCTTTGGGCAGGTTGCAGGTTCATAGTTTCTGTTGTTTTTGGTGTCTGCCCCAGGTGGGTTATGTTTGTTCTGTGGCTTGTGGTGGCTTCCTGCTTGAGGGGACTGGTGCCTGTGTTCTGGTGGATGAGGCTGGATCTTGTGTTTCTGGTGGACAGGACTGCATCTGGGGGTTTGTTTTGAGGTGTCTGTGACATTATTATGATTTTAGACACCCTCTCCGCTATTGGTCATGTTGTGTTCCTGTCTTTCTAGTTGTTTGGTGTAGGGTGTCCAGCAGTGTAACCTGTTGGTCATTGAGTGGAGCTGGGTCTTAGTCTTGAGACGGAGATCTCTGGGAGAGATTTCACCATTTGATATTTCATGGAGCCAGGACATCTCTGGTGCACCAATGTCCTGAACTCAGCTGTTACACCTCAGAGGCATAGAACTGACACCTGGTCAGAGCACCAAGACCCTGTCAGTCACACGGCTCAAAAGAAAAGGGTGAAAAAAAGAAAGAAAGAAGGAAAAAATAAAATAAAATAAAGTTATTAAAATAAAAAAAATATATAGAAATAAAAAAACTAAAAGTATTAAAAAAAGAAAAAATAAAAGAAAGAAAGTAAGAAAGAAGACCTAAAAGCAAACCCACCAATGACAACAAGTGCTAAATACTATACAAAAAAAAAAAACAGAAAGAACCCTAGTACAAATGGTAAAAACAAAGCTATACTGAGAAAATCACACAAAGATGCATACACATACACACTCACAGAAGGAGAAAAAGGGAAAAATATATATATATATATATATATATATCACTGCTCCCAAAGTCCGCCACGCCAATTTTGGTATGATTCATTGTCTATTCAAGTATTCTACAGATGCAGGGTACATCAAGTTGATTGTGGATATTTAACCTGCTGCTCCTTAGGCTGCTGGGAATGATTTCCCTTTCTCTTCTTTGTTAGCACAGCTCCTGGGGTTCAGCTTTGGATTTGGCCCCAACTCTGTGTGTAGGTCCCCTGAGGGTGTCTGTTCTTCACTCAGACAGGACAGGGTTAAATAGCAGCTAATTAGGGGTCTCTGGCTCACTCAGGCCATGGGGAGGGAGGGGTATGGAATGCGGGGTGAGCCTTCAGCCACAGAGGTCAGATGATGTTGCAACTGCCTGAGATGTGCCATGTGATCTCCCAGGGAAGTTGTCCCTTGGTCACGGGACCCTGGCAGTGGCGGGCTGCACAGCCTCCAAGTAGGGGATGTGTGGATAGTGACCTGTGCTTGCACACAGGCTTCTTGGTGGCTGCAGCAGGAGCCTTAGTGTTTCATGCCCGTCTCTGTTGTCTTTGCTCATAGCCATGGCTCCCGCCCATCTCTGGAACTCGTTTAGGCAGTGTTCTGAAACTCCTCTCCTCGTGTACCCTAAAAAAAATGGTCTCTTGTCTCTTAGACAGGTCAAGACTTTTTCCCAGACTCCCTCCTGGCTAGCTGTGGTGCACTAGCCCTCTTCAGTCTGTGTTCACACAGCCAATCTCAGTCCTCTCCCTGAGATCTGACCTCTGAAGCTGGAGCCTCAGCTCCCAGCGCCCCCCACCCTCCTCGGCGGGTGAGCAGACAAGCCTCTCAGGCTGGTGAGTGCTGGTTGGCACTGATCCTCTGTGTGATAATCTCTCTGCTTTTTCCTCTGCACCCCAGTTGCTGCAATCTCCTCCATGGCTCTGAAGCTTGCCCCACCAACCCCCACCACGCCCACCCCCCTTCTTCCCCAGTGGAGGGCCTTCCTAGTGTGTGGAAACTTTCCCTCCTTCGCAGCTCCCTCCCAGGGGTGCAGGTCCCATCCCTATTCTTTTGTCTCTGTTTTTTCTTTTTTCTTTTGCCCTACCCAGGTACGTGGGGAGTTTCTTGCCTTTTGGGAGGTCTGAGGTCTTCTGCCAGCATTCAGTAGGTGTTATGTAGGACTTGTTCCACATGTAGTTGTATTTCTGATGTATTTGTCAGGAGGAAGGTGATCTCCACGTCTTGCTCTTCCATCATCTTGGTCTCCTCCCCCCCCATGTTATTTCTTTCTTTCTTTCTTTTTTTTTTTTTTTTTTTGTGGTACGTGGGCCTCTCACTGTTGTGGTCTCTCCCATTGTGGAGCACAGGCTCTGGATGCGCAGGCTCACTGGCCATGGCTCATGGACCCAGCCGCTCCACAGCATGTGGGATCTTCCTGGACCGGGACACAAACCTGTGTACCCTGCATCGGCAAACGGACTCTCAACCACTAGGGAAGCCCTGGTATTTCTTATATAAAGTTTTTTGTAAGCTTATTTATCTTGCTGCTATCAATTTTCCTACTGTACTAGCTTACTATGTTTTGTCTCTTACTTTAATTTTCTGTGAGTTGAACAAGTAGGTTTAAAAACTTTGCATTTTTTTTTCTTTTCCTAGGCTAAAAGTGTGAGGTGAATAGGTCTTCTATTTTCAAGAACATATATTTTTTGCTTGTGTGAATAGAAATGTAATGATAGAAACTGTTATACAGGAACAACTGCAACCATGAGTGTGTTTTTAGTATTTGCAGACAAGAAGTATCCATACACAAAAGGGGCATTATGGGGAAAAACAAACATGAAATACAAAACACTCAATTATAAAGATAGCTAGAGGGACATGAAAAGGGAAAATAATCTCAGTGATACATGAAAGCACACAACTAACATTTTTACAGGTGATATTAGAGGAAGCAAATCTCAGTAGAAATCTATTGGTAGTGACAACAAATAAAGTGAAGTTTGAACCAGTTTACAAGCAGGGAATAAACCTAAGTGTTCTAATTTAATGTAAATAATCCCAGCACAGATGGCAGGGTTGGAAAACGCCACAGGGAAGGCAAAATAAGTCAACTGCATTTGGACAAATCAAATGTGAAATTTCATTGTGCAATCCTAACTGGAACAGAACAGAGTCTAGTCTCAAATTCTCAATAGCTAAGGAATACCATTCGTTTCTCAGAGTGAGGAAGAACTGGTGATTTTTAATACACGTCTCCTTTATATCTGTGAATCCATTTCATCTGTGTTTATAAAGATATCCTTATGTTAGCACTCGTTTCAAAGGAGGAGATTTATTCATGCTCAGCAAAAACTTTTTTTTTCCTTTGGATAAAAGCACTTTTAAAAAATTCATTTAGATTCAGGTTTTAATAACTACACAGCATTTAAGGTAAAAAAAATTGGGCACCTAGTAAAAATAAAACCATAGAAATATTTCTTGATATTATTTTAATGAATGCCATTTCTTCTTAAATATCTTATATGTTGTTCTTTTACCCATTAAAAAAATTAAAAGTTACTAGATGTTTAACCAATTAATAAATATCTAATATTAATAATTAAATTAATGTAACATTAAAGTAAATTAATAAGTCCCTTTATCAATTATACCAATACCAAAACTAGAGAAATCACAGAGATAAATTTGGAAACATATATTTTTGTCCTTTCTGTATATTTGTACAATATAAGATAAACATAGAGCCTATACCTAAAAGTTATGAACAACACATATGTTTATATATATATATATATATATATACTTATGCATATTAAATGCAAAATCTGCAAATGTGTTTATAGTTATTTATCCACACATATACATGTGTGTGCTCATGAGATGTTTATATAGTCTTTATCTTCTTATTTACACTAA
Source organism: Mesoplodon mirus (assembly GCF_964341445.2). Taxonomy (NCBI): domain Eukaryota; kingdom Metazoa; phylum Chordata; class Mammalia; order Artiodactyla; family Ziphiidae; genus Mesoplodon; species Mesoplodon mirus. Next base: position 43,572,279 of record NC_138993.1, read on the forward strand.
AAAATGACTGACAAAGTACAATAAAGTTTTTACTATTAAGCTGCTGAGTAATCAGTCCATCAACAAATACTTACAAAGAGCCTGCTCTTCAACTTTGTTTGAGGAGGCAGACAGGGTCTAGAATGTGGAAGAAAGTTAGGCTGCTTGATCTAATGTTAAAAGGAAGGTACTTGCCATTCAGTCTTGGTCAAAAGAGGAAAGTGAGTTTTGAAAAACTAAAGTTCAGAGGTCTGCAATATGAGGATAGCACGTGTAGTAAAAAATATAACTTCAGCAGCGGTGACCATTACATGACTTAAGAGAAATGTGTGGTAAAGCAGCAGAGAATTTGTTAGACTGTACATCTAGCTCTATTGTTCTTTTTCAGGTAATGTAGATTCTTGTTACATTGAATATATTTTTAAAACAAATTTATGTATTTATTTATTTATTTTTGGCTGCATTGGGTCTCTGTTGCTGTGTGCGGGCACTCTGTAGTAGCAGTGATCGGGGGTTACTCTTCGTTGAGCTGCATGGGTTGATCATTGTGGTGGCTTCTCTTGTTTTGGAGCATGGTCTCTGATCCAGTATTAACTCTTCTTATTTTGACCTAGACATTTTCCCTAACCAGGTACTCAAGGGCTCATCCATTCACCCTTTTTTTTCCTGTAGCTTTAGCCTCATGCATTTTATTGAGTCTTTTCACTCAGCATATCAATAAACTCAGTTGTCCACGATCTCATTCTTACCCTGGACTGACCAATAGCTCTCTAGCTACACAACTACTTTTTGTTTTTCAAAAGGTGTCTTAGCTCTTTATCTTCTTGCTCAAGCTTCTTATTTACACTTTAAGCTAAAGCAATTTTGGATTCTTGATCCATCATGACCTTCTTCACAGAAACCAATAATTTAAATGCTTAATACCATAAAAGTGGACATCTCTGTAATATTTAAAATATGTAGCACCCACTTTTCATGAAGTTTTACCTTCTTATTCATTTTGACACCAATTTTTCCTGTTTTTTTAAATTATTATTAGATCTTTTGCTTCTGTCGAATCTTGTTCACAGATTTCTCCTCAATATTTTACCTTAAATGTCTCAAAGGGGCCAAACTCAATACAGTGATTGTCTATTCATTATCATCTATGGTCTTGTCTTTATTATCTCAATACACTAATGAAACGTTAATCTGAATTGCTTTACAAGCTCTGCCTCAGGAATGCATGCATGTGTGTGTGTGTTTGTGTATATATGTCTGTTTGTGCATCTAGTAAACTCTATTGAGTTCTATGTTATATTAAAAAAATAACTTCAACATTATATGTCTAGTTCAGTGAGTTTTGACAAATGTATGCACCTATATAAACAACACCTGAATTAAAATATGAAATATATCCACCAAAAATATTCCTTCATATTCTTATGCAGTCAAACCTTCCTCACTCCCCACCTCAGTCTACAATGATCTGATTTCTATTATGATACAATGATATTGCCTGTTCTAGAGCTTCATATAAGTGACATAATTGAATGTGTACATTTTGTTTCTGGCTATATTCATATAACATCACATTTTTGAGATTCATCCTTTTGTTGTTTCAATATCATTAGTTTGTTCCCGTTTTATTGCAGGTTGGAAATGCATTGTATACATAGGCCAGGGTTTGTTTACACAAAATCTGTTGATGGGCATTTGGCTTACTTCCAATATTTTTGTGGACAAATGTTTTCATTTCTCTTGGGTAAATACCTAAGAGTGTAATTTTGTTGGATCAAAATTATTTCTGTTGAATTAATTATTTTTGCATCTATTAGCTTATCAGCTATACCTCATTATTTTTGTTTTCTAATAGTTGTTCTAGGATTACTTATGGAGAGAGTTTTGTGCTAATTTTTATCTATATAGCCCACATATTTAATTCAGTGCTACAGATTTTTTTTTCATTTAAACCAATTCCAATAATATAAAAAGATGAAAAGGGAAAAGAAAATTAGCTAACACAAATATACCTTAGTATTTTCTAGGTACACACATAAGTGTTTTCCATGTAATAAAACATTTAATCTTAACAATATATGATAAATTTGAGACAGGCTGGGGCCTGGGACCCTTTGCTGCAGTGCTGCAATGCTTGCACCTGGACACACCTCTTCTGAGGCGACAAAATACAAACAAACTATATGGAAGCAAAAATAACTGCATGCATGTGCAGTTGGGGCAAATTAAGAACAAAAGATACAACAAGACCAAAAAATCTAACTGTCACTTCTGAAGAACCTGGAACAAAAACAGGGTGTCAGGTGCAAAAGCAGGGTACTGTGCATGTTCCCTGCACCCAATGCCAGCAGAGGGGTGGGCAAAACACCTAAGCCACCCCTCTGGGCTGAGCCATGGACACACCCTAACCCTCACCCAATATATGGAACAAGCTCATCACACCCCCAACCCCAGGGATCAATAGAGCCAGGGGAACCTGTTACTTGTTCTCCCTCCCCACCTGCTGAACCAGGGGTCCCAATAAAGCCTTGCTTGAATTTCTTGTCTGGACTGTAGTCAATTTCTATTTATTGGGGAAGGCCAAGAACCCTGGTCAGTATCAGATTATCCTACTGTCATTGCCATTTACAGAGAACTTGAGAGATTTGCTCAAGGTCTTACAGCCAGATAGAGCTGGAAATAGGATTTAAATGAGGCAATCTAACTCTAAAGCTCTACTCTTTACTAGTTTGTATATGGTCTCCCCAACCTTCCACTATAACATATATCATTATTTATTGAAAAATAAAAGTGTATGAAAGGAAAAACAATTATTTTAGGAGAAGAACAAGGGAATTATTTTTTGTCAGTATTTAATTGCAAAACAAACTTTTTCTCCCCAGGCATTTCAAGTGTTTTAAAATACAATAAAATATGTTATTTTTTAAACATCTTTATTGGAATATGATTGTTTTACAATGGTGTGTTAGTTTCTGCTTTATAACAAAGTGAATCAGCTATACATATACATGTATCCCCATATCTCCTACCTCTAGTGTGTCTCTCCCACCCTCCCTATCCCACCCATCTAAGTGGTCACAAAACACCGAGCTGATCTCCCTGTGCTAATGTGGCTGCTTCCCACTAGCTATCTATTTTACATTTGGTAGTGTATACAGGTCCATGTCACTCTCTCACTTCGTCCCAGCTTACCCTTCCCCCTCCCCATGTCCTCAAGTTCATTCTCTACATCTGCATCTTTTTCCTGTCCTGACCCTAGGTTCTTCAGAACCATTTTTCTTTTTTCTTTTTATATTCCATGTATATGTGTTAGCATATGGCATTTGTTTTTCTCTTTTTGCCTTAATTCACTCTGTATGACAGACTCTAAAATATGTTTTAAAAATCAATATTAGCAGGGTTAATTTTCTTTTAAAAATAGATATATATTTATCTATAGTTTTATGAGCTTATAACTTTATATATATATATATATATATATATATATATATATGTTTTTATATGTATATGTTTATATAGAATAACCACCACCCTCATCCTTTTCATCACCCCAGAAATTTCCCTTGTGCACTTCAGCATTTCATCTTCTCAACTCTCCCCCAGACAATCACCAATCTGCAATCACTATCTATCACTATTGATTAGATTTGTTTTCTCTATAAATTCACGTAATTGGAATAATACAGTATTCATAACTTTTTTCCTGTTTGCATTCTCCCAGTGTAATGTTTTGAGATTAATCCGTCTCATTGTATCTTATAGGTCCCCTTTATTGCTGATTAGTATTCTTTTACATGAATAAACTATAATTTGTGTACTTTCATATGTTGATGGTTATTGAAATGAAGCACTAATGAATATTCACATACAAGTATTTTTGTAGACATGTAGTTTAAATGTTTTCTGTTAATATCTAGAAGTAATTTGTGTCATACAGCCAGTAAATTCTTAGCTACCTAAGAACTTGTCAAACTGTTATCCATTGTGGTGATAATGTTGAACACTGCCTAAACTCTGTGTTCTCAGAACACAATGACAGATTAAGTTTTCCCACACTTTTTTTTTTTTTTTTTTTGCAGTATGTGGGCCCCTCACTGCTGTGGCCTCTCCCATTGTGGAGCACAGACTCCAGACGCACAGCCTCAGCAGCCATGGATCACGGGTCCAGCCACTCCGTTGCATGTGGGGTCTTCCCTAACCGGGGCACTAACCCGTGTCCCCTGCATCGGCAGGTGGACTCTCAACCACTGCGCTACCAGGGAAGCCCTTTCCCACACTTTTGTTTTCCAAATTCTCCCTGTGGCCATCCTTTATGTTTTAGAGAAATGGCTATCCATAAAGGACAACTTTGCCTTTGCATATTCTTAGTATTTTCTTCATTTTTCTTCATGACTCCCTTAAGAATCTGAAATTATCTTCCTGTTCACCTACATTTATAAATTCTAGGCCACCTTCCTTTTCTTTAAGGCATCTCATTAGTGAACCTTCTCCCTATTGCAACAACTTGTATCCGTCTTCCTAACTGTATGGTGCAATTTGTCTTTCAGAATTGGATACCATGACTTGGAGAGATTGAATCTTATCTTTGATCCCTATTTACTGCATCCAGTTAACAAGGTCACTTGATGACACAGTAATGAGCTCCTGAGCGTGCATCCACATTATTATCTAATAGTAACACTGATATACACTAGCTCTGACTGACTTTGATATTGTGTGTACTCAAAGACATAGAATTGATAGGGCAAGTGTTCATTTCTATTTCTGGTACCAGCTTATTTTGGTTTTGTAGTCTAAACATTTACAGATCTCTTTAAATAGATAGATGTTTTATGGGGATCTTATCTCTGCTGGGTGAAAGGCAACAGAGAATCTGGTTTGTTTTTCTTTCTATTTGTCTATTTTGAACTCAAATTAATTAAGAATTTATATTCAAAGAGAGAGGAATAGCTCTTTGATTTTAAATCATTGAGTTTTATATTTCTGTGGGTATGCTTGGCCCATGGTGGCAATTTTAGTATTGAAACTACAATTTCCATATGAGTTTATGTATGTTTATGTTTTGGGGAATGAGTAATATTTTTCTATCTCTGGATACTGTTACCAAATTAGACTGCCTATCTCCTAAAATGGCTCTATTCTGTTTGACTTAGAGGTAAATTGCCACTTGTATAAATTAAATATTCTAAAATTTCCTAAGATATTGTAACTATCCCAGAAATTAGAAACAGTTATGAGACACTACTAGAAACTATAGTGACAGCAGTCCAACTTTGTATGCAAGGTACACAGAATATTTTCTTTGTTAAGGCATAAAGATAGTAGTTTGTGCCAAAGTAAAAATTACTACTACTTCCAGAGGAGAAAGAGGAAAGTTCGGGAAAAAGCTTAGATGTATAGAAAGTAATAGAAATTTCACTAGAATGGAGTTTTATTTGCCTTGGACAAAATTGGCTACCAGGTGATGGATTTATTTATAAGATTTTCAAAAAGAGATTTAGTATCAAACATTACACTGATGCAAAAATATAATGTGGTTTTCTCTTTGTTAAAATGAAATTATTTTTAGGATAATTCATCTGTTTTTAATGAGACTGTAAAATTTTATTCTTTTTTTTTAATTGTGTAGTTTCTTTTTTTTAACATTTTTATTGGAGAATAATTACATTACAATGGTGTGTCAGTTTCTGCTTTATAACAAAGTGAATCATATATACATATACATATGTTCCCATATATCTTCCCTCTTGCATCTCCCTCCCTCCCAGCTTCCCTATCCCACCCCTCTAGGTAGTCACAAAACACCGAGCCGAGCTTATCTCCCTGTGCTATGTGGCTGCTTCCCACTAGCTATCTATTTTACATTTGGTAGTGTATATATGTCCAGCTCACTCTCCCACTTTGTCACAGCTTACCCTTCCCCGTTGCCATATCCTCAAGTCCATTCTCGAGTAGGTCTGAGTCTTTATTCCCATCTTACCCTTAGGTTCTTCATGGCATTTTTTTTTTCTTAAATTCCATATATATGTGTTATCATACGGTATTTGTCTTTCTCTTTCTGACTTACTTCACTCTGTATGACAGACTCTAGGTCTATCCACCTCATTACAAATAGCTCAATTTCATTTCTTTTTATGGCTGAGTAATATTCCATTGTATATATGTGCCACATCTTCTTTATTCATTCATCACATGATGCACACTTAGGTTGTTTCCAACTCTGGGCTATTGTGAATAGAGCTGCAATGAACATTTTGGTACATGACTCTTTTTGAATTATGGTTTTCTCAGGGTATATGCCCAGTAGTGAGATTGCTGGGTCATATGGTAGTTCTATTTGTAGTTTTTTAAGGAACCTCCATACTGTTCACATTCCCACCAGCAGTTCAAGAGGGTTCCCTTTTCTCCACACCCTCTCCAGCATTTATTTCTAGATTTTTTGATGATGGCCATTCTGACTGGTGTGAGATGATATCTCATTGTAGTTTTGATTTGCATTTCTCTAATGATTCATGATGTTGAGCATTCTTTCATGTGTTTGTTGGCAGTCTGTACATCTTCTCTGGAGAAATGTCTATTTAAGTCTTCTGCCCATTTTTGGATTGGGTTCTTTGGGTTTTTGCTACTGAGCTGCATGAGCTGCTTATAAATTTTGGAGATTAATCCTTTGTCAGTTGCTTCATTTGCAAATATTTTCTCCCATTCTGAGGGTTGTCTTTTGGTCTAGTTTATGGTTTCCTTTGCTGTGCAAAAGCTTTGAAGTTTCATTAGGTCCATTTGTTTATTTTTGTTTTTATTTCCATTTCTCAAGGTGGTGGGTCAAAATGGATCTTACTGTGATTTATGTCATAGAGTTTTCTGCTGATGTATTCCTCTAAGATTTTGATAGTTCCTGGCCTTACCTTTAGGTCTTTAATCAATTTTGAGCTTATTTTTGTGTATGGTGTTAGGGAGTGATCTAGTCTCATACTTTTACATGTACCTGTCCAGTTTTCCCAGCACCACTTATTGAAGAGACTGTCCTTTCTCCACTGTACTTTACTGGCTCCTTTATCAAAGATAACATGACCATATGTGTGTGGATTTATCTCTGGGCTTTCTATCCTGTTCCATTGATCTATCTTTCTCTCTTTGTGACACTACCATACTGTCTTGATTACTGTAGCTTTGTATTATTGTCTGAAGTCATGGAGCCTGATTCCTCCAGCTCCATTTTTGGTTCTCAAGATTGCTTTGACTATTCGGGGTCATTTGTGTTTCCATACAAATTGAGAAATTTTTTGTTCTAGTTCTGTGAAAAATGCCAGTGGTAATTTGATAGGGACAGCATTGAATCTGTAGATTGCTTTGGGTAGTAGAGTCATTTTCACAATGTTGATTCTTCCAATCCAGGAACATGGTATATCTCTCTATCTATTTGTATCATCTTTAATTTCTTCCACCAGTGTCCTATAATTTTCTGCATAAAGGTCTTTTGTCTCCTTAGGTAGGTTTATTACTAGATATTTTATTCTTATTGTTGCAATGGTAAATGGAAGACTTTTCTTGATTTCACTTTCAGATTTTTCATCATTATACAACAGGAATGCCAGAGATTTCTGTGCATTAATTTTGTATCCTGCTACTTTACCAAATTCATTGATTAGCTCTAGTAGTTTTCTGGTAGCATCTTTAGGATTCCCTATGCATAGTATCATGTCATCTGCAAACAGTGGCAGTTTTACTTCTTCTGTTCCAGTTTGACTTCCTTTTATTTCCTTTTCATCTCTGATTGCTGTGGCTAAAACTTCCAAAACTATGTTGAATAAGAGTGGTGAGAGTGGGCAGCCTTGTCTTGTTCCTGATCTTAGTGGAAATGGTTTCAGGTTTTCACCATTGAGGACTATGTTGGCTGTGGGTTTGTCATATATGGCCTTTATTATGTTGAGGAAAGTTCCCTCTGTGCCTAATTTCTGCAGGGTTTTTATCATAAATGGGTGTTGAATTTTGTCAAAAGCTTGCTCTACATCTACTGTGAATATCATATATTTTTTCTCCTTCAATTTTTTAATATGGTGTATCACCTTGATTGATTTGCATATATTGAAGAATCCTTGCATTTCTGGAATAAACCCCACTTGATCATGGTGTATGATCCTTTTAATGTGCTGTTGGATTCTCTTTGCTAGTATTTTGTTGAGGATTTTTGCGTCTATGTTCATAAGTGATATTGGCCTGTAGTTTTCTTTCTTTGTGACATCCATGTCTGGTTTTGGTATGAAGATGATGGTGGCCTTGTAGAATAAGTTTGAGAGTGTTCCTCCCTCTGCCATATTTTGGAAGAGTTTGAGAAGGATAGGTGTTAGCTCTTCTCTAACTGTTTGATAGAATTCGCCTGTGAAGCCATCTGGTCCTGGGCTTTTGTTTGATGGAAGATTTTTCATCACAGTTTCAATTCCAGTGCTTGTGATTAGTCTGTTCATATTTTCTATTTCTTCCTGATTCAGTCTTGGCAGGTTGTGCATTTCTAAGAATTTGTCCATTTCTGCCAGGTTATCCGTTTTATTGGCATAGAGTTTCTTGTAGTAATCTCTCATGATCTTTTGTATTTCTGCAGTGTCAGTGGTTACTTCTCCTTTCTCATTTCTAATACTATTGATTTGAGTCTTCTCCCTTTTTTCTTGATGAGTCTGGCTAATGATTTATCAATTTTGTTTATCTTCTCAAAGAACCAGCTTTTAGTTTTATTGATCTTTGCTATCATTGCCTTCATTTGTTTTTCTTTTATTTCTTATCTGATCTTTATGATTACTTTCCTTCTGCTAACTTTGGGGGTTTTTGTTCTTCTTTCTCTAATTGCTTTAGGTGCAAGGTCTGATTGTTTCCGGCTTCTTAACGTGGGATTGTATTTCTATAAACTTCCCTCTTAGAACTACTTTTGCTTCATCCCATAGGGTTTGGTTCATCGTGTCTCCATTGTCATTTGTTTCTAGGTACTTTTTTGATTTCTTCTTTGATTCCTTCTGTGTTCACTTCAGTATTAAGTAGTATATTGTTTGGCATCCATGTGTTTGTATTTTTTACAGATCTTTTCCTGTATTGATATCTAATCTCACAGTGGTGTGGTCGGAAAATATACTTGATACAATTTCAATTTTCTTAAATTTACCAAGACTTGATTTGTGTCCCAAGATATGATCTATCCTGGAGAATGTTCCATGAGCACTTGAGAAAAATGTGTATTCTGTTGTTTTTGGATGGAATGTCCTATAAATATCAATTAAGTCCACCTTGTTTAATGTATCATTTAAAGCTTGTGTTTCCTTATTTATTTTCATTTTGTATGATCTGTCCATTGGTGAAAGTGGGGTGTTAAAGTCCCCTACTATGATTGTGTTACTGTCGATTTCTCCTTTTATGGCTGTTAGTATTTGCCTTATGTATTGAGGTGCTCCTAAGTTGAGTGCATAAAAATTTACAATTGTTATATCTTCTTGGATCAATCCCTTGATCATTATGTGGTGTCCTTATATGTCTCTTCTAATAGTCTTTATTTTAAAGTTTATTTTGTCTGATATGAGAATTGCTACTCCAGCTTTCTTTTGATTTCCATTTGCATGGAATATCTTTTTCCATCCCCTTACTTTCAGTCTGTATGTGTCTCTAATTCTGAAGTGGGTCTCTTGCAGACAGCATATATATGGGTCTTGTTTTTGTATCCATTCAGCCAATCTGTGTCTTTTGCTGGGAGCATTTAGTCCATTTATATTTAAGATAATTATCAATATGTATGTTCCTATTCCCATTTTCTTAATTGTTTTGGGTTCATTATTGTAGGTATTTTCTTCTGTTTTGTTTCTTGCCTTGCGAAGTTCCTTTAGCATTTGTTGTAAAGATGGTTTGGTGGTGCTGAACTCTGTCAGCTTTTGCTTCTTTGTAAAGATTTTAATTTCTCCATCAAATCTGAATGAGTTCCTTGCTGGGTAGAGTAATCTTGGTTGCATGTTTTTCTTCTTCATCACTTTATTATGTCCTGCCAGTCCCTTCTGGCTTGTAGAGTTTGTGCTGAAAGATCAGCTGTTAACCTTATGGGAATTCCCTTGTGTGTTATTTGTTGTTTTTCACTTTCTGCTTTTAATATGTTTTCTTTGTGTTTAATTTTTGACAGTTTGATTAATATGTGTCTTGGCGTATTTCTCCTTGGATTTTTTCTGTATTGGACTCTCTTTGCCTCCTGGACTTGATTAACAATTTTCTTTCCCATATTAGGGAAATTCTCAACTATAATCTCTTCAAATATTTTCTCCTTCCCTTTATTTTTCTCTTCCTCTTCTGGAACCCCTATAATTCAAATGTTGGTGCATTTAATGTTGTCCCAAAAGTCTCTGAAACTGTCCTCAGTTCTTTTCATTCTTTTTTCCTTATTCTGCTTTGCAGCAGTTATTTCCACTATTTTGTCTTCCAGGTCACTTATCCGTTCTTCTGCCTCAGTTATTCTGCTATTGATCCCATCTAGAGTATTTTTCATTTCATTTATTGTGTTTTTAATCGATGCTTGATTCATCTTTAGTTCTTCTAGATCCTTGTTAACCGTTTCTTGCATTTTGTCTATTCTATTTCCAAGATTTTGGATCTTGGAAATAGAATCTTGGATCATCTTTACTATCATTATTCTGAATTATTTATCAGGTTGACTGCCTAACCTCTTCATTTGTTAAGTCTGGTAGGTTTTTATCTTGCTCCTTCACCTGCTGTGTGTTTTTCTGTCTTCTCATTTTGCTTATGTTACTGTGTTTGGGGTCTCCTTTTTGCAGGCTGCAGATTCCCGTTGTTTGCCTGTGATGGGGCTTCTAGTGTGTGGAAACCTTTCCTCCTTCATGGCTGCCTCCCACTGGTCCAGGTCCCATCCCTATCCTTTTGTCTCTGTTTATTATTTTTTCTTTTGTCCTACCCAGGTATGTGGGGGTGTTTCTTGCCTTTTGGGGGGTCTGAGGTCTTCTGTCAGCGTTCAGTAGGTGTTCTGTAGGAGTTGCTCCACATGTAGATGAATTTCTGATGTATCTGTGGGGAGGAAGGTGATCTCCGTGTCTTACTCTTCCGCCATCTTCCTCCTGGACCCCTGGTGGGTTTTTACCTTGCTCCTTCATCTGCTGTGTGTTTATCTGTCTTCTCATTTTACTTATTTATCTTACTGTGTTTGGGGTCACCTTTTTGCAGGCTGCTGGTTCGTAGTTTCCATTGTTTTTGGTGTTTGTCTCCTGTGGCTAAGGTTGGTTCAGTGGGTTGTGTAGGTTTCCTGGTTGAGGGGACTAGTGGCTGTGTTCTGTTGGGTGAGGCTGGATCTTGTCTTTCTGGTGGGCAGGTCCACGTCTCATGGTGTGTCTTGGGGTTTCTGTGGCCTTATTATGGTTTTAGGCAGCCTCTCTGCTAATGGGTGTGGTTGTGTCCCTGCCTTGCTAGTTGTTTGGCATAGGGTGTCCAGCACTGTAGCTTTCTGGTCATTGAGTGAAGTTGTGTGTTGGTGTTGAGATGGAGATCTCTGGGAGATTTTCGCCATTTGATATTACATGGAGCTGGGATGTCTCTTGTGGACCTGTGTCCTGAAGTTGGCTCTCCCACGTCAGAGACACAGAACTGACTCCTGGCTGCAGCGCCAAGAGCCTGTCATCCACACGGTCTTGTACTGTTTCTTTCAGATTTAAGTTCAGGAATTTCTTCTTCCTTTTGTAGAAGTTGTTCTCTGCAGGTATTTAATTCTTTTGTCCGTGCAGCATATTCCAGTGGATCAGTTCCTTTTAGAACCAGTCAGCCCTCCTGTTAGGGATTCAATATCCTGCTGAGCCCTGAGCCCGAGTCCTTCTCACCACCACAAGAGGTGCTGGGTCGGTCCTGTATATATATATATATTTAATAAATTTATTTATTTATTTATTTATTTATTTATTTATTTATTTATTTTTGGCTGTGTTGGGTCTTCGTTTCTGTGTGAGGACTTTCTCCAGTTGCTGTGAGCAGGGGCCACTCTTCACTGTGGTGCATGGGGGTCTCACTGGCGTGGCCTCTCCCATTGTGGATCACAGGCTCCAGATGCAAAAGCTCAGTAGTTGTGACAGACAGGCCTAGCCACTCTGCGGCATGTGGGATCTTACCAGACCAGTGGCTCGAACTTGTGTCCCCTGCATTGGCACTGCACCACCAGGGAAGCCCTAAAATTGTATTCTTTAATTTCCATCTATTCTGACTGTATAACAGAGAACAACTTTACCAGAACAACCTTCCCTTATTTTTGTTGATTTTATTATATCTTTGTTTATTTAAGAAAACAAACATTTCTTACTTATGGAGGAGCTAAGGTTCTTTGCAATCATGTTACTTCTTCTGTTTACTTTAAAAATCTTTCATTGTTATTTTGGATGAATAGGTTACCAAATATTATTTCTTAGTTACTAGTGATTCTATCTTAACCAAGCATTGAAATTGCCTGACAATTTTTTTATATTTTACCTTCTGAAAATTTAATCCTAAATTTATCTTTTTAACTTAAAAATATTTGATATTTCCCAGAGGGCCCTGGAAAATTACAAAATAAATAAATAAAATTGTTATTTGATCTGGTAAAAAGAGGGGTACTAGAAATAATAGGTTTATCTGATATGTTGCTATTGATGAGTTGCATTTAAAGTGTTCTCAAATGAGAAGAGATACACAGTCTTCCCCAAGTTAAATCTGTATGGTAAAACATTACTAATGTAAATATTTAAGAAATTGTATGTTGTGTTAAAGTGCCTAACAAATTGTCAATACCTCAGAGTTTATGGTATGGTTTTATTTCTAAGAGTTCTAGAGCTGCTTTGACTGAAATCATACAACAGTATACAGTATGTCCCCTACACAGGAACCTTCAAGTTGCAAACTTTCAAAAATTAGAACATGCATTCACATGTCCAATCACATAAGCTAGTTCGCATGTCTGGCACACATTGTCACTTGAGTGTATCCCTACAAGTGGTTGTGCTTTTGTGTGCTTTACTGTACAGTACAGTATACTGTACAGTAGTACCATATCTTTATTTCAAGCCCAAGATATCTGGAAGCAAGTGTAAAGGAAGCTGTGATGTAGCTGGTACTGCTAAGAAATGCCAAGAATTGGAGGCACAGAGAAAGGATGAAGAGAGACAAGAGGAAAGAAGTAACTGAAGAACCAAAGAGATTCACAATGCAGGAAGTGGCAAGGGGATTTTCTTTATTTGAGGAGGTTCTGTTAGTTTTTAAGGCAGAGGACACAATTGTAGAAAGGTACATAAAAGTTGTAGCAGCTGTTCAGAATACAGTCAAGTGCTACCATGTCATCTATGATGAGAAAAAAAGAGCTACTACCCAGATATCACTGGATTGTTTTTTCAATAGGGTAGGTAGAATTGAATCCAGCAAGGAACCAGAACCTGTGTCATGAACATCAAGCATGAATGAAATTACAGCTTGTCCTCCATCTCCTGTTGCTAATAATGCTTCAGCCCTTCCATCTCCCACCTCCACTCCCTTCTCCAGTCAGTAGTTCTTACCTGTTCACTCAGTGCCAGCCCCTGTATGTCAGCTGTTTTACTGTATTACTGTAATTTTCAAGGTACTGCACTGTAAGATAAAAAATGTTTACTTTTTGTGTTTGTTTTTTTATGTATTATTTTTGTGAAAAGTAGTATAAACTTATTACAGTACAGTACTATATAGCTGATTGTTTTAGTTGGGTAACTAGGCTGACTTTGTTGGACTTACAATCAAATTGGACTTAACAAAAGCACTCTCAGACTGGAGCTCATTCTTAAGGAAGGGACTTGTAGTGGTATTTGTAATAATTTGAATTAACTCCTTCTCAGTAATTGTTTTTCATTTGGGAGACTCACATCACTTATTTATGGAGTTTTATTAATCTACAGATGTTTAGTACTTACTTTCAACCCAATATCTTTAGTTGATATTCTTCATATATTTTTGGTACTTTCTAAATATGTGCTTTACATGGTTAATTACATCTCAAGATTATATTTTATCTGAAGATTATTTTCTCCATAAAGTTTATAAAGCTTATAAAATAGATTCAGTATATAGTCTTCTTTGAAAATGTGTTAAGCAGTACATTTATAGATAATTTGGGGAAGATTGACTTTTTTCTTGTTTTATGTGTCACAGAAAGAACAAAATTTCCTTGTCAGTTATACTAGTCTTGTTACAAATGGTCATCAATCTTTCATTTTTGAAAATTATCAGTAAAAAGTTAGTCACAGTCATTTTAAGTTTTTGTCATGTACTGACAATTTTTGTTTTACCTCGATGCATCCCTGAAAGTCCTTGCAATCAACTGCAGGCTGAACTGCTTCTTCTTCAACAAAGGACTGTCTCAGTTTCCCATGGAAATGACTATATCAGGTAACTATGGAGACAGGTATTAGAGGGCATTATTTAAACAACTTAGAAACCATACTAGTGGACTGGGTCAGACTTTCCAAACTTTATTTGAGAAACAGTTGGACTCATGAGGCAGCTAACACAAGAAGGAGCAGAGCAAAGATTAATTACACAAGACTAAGTAAACTAATGAGGAACGATTGTGATTTATATTTGGAATATTGTCAATATTTTAATGTTCTATTTTCTGAATGTAAGAAAACATTCTCTTTACTCTTAAAGTATTAAAACTCATAGCAATTGAGTAAACTAAGCCTTTGTAAACAGAAGGATTTGTAAATTATGTATTTTTTCCCTACCTGATAGCTCCAGAATTCAGAAACTATCATTAGTAGTTTTAATTCCATGACAATTATCATTTTCTGCATAGGTTCAAAAAGAATCTGTATTCTTTATTAATAGAACATGATTGGAAACATTGGTTGTGCAGCCAAGGTCCAAGGCCTTGCCTGGAATGTTATATTTGAGAATGATTTAGTCATTTAATGAGATATGACCAGACAATTTTAAGGAACTAAGGTTGAATTTATGGGACCTACGCTTACAAAACCTTCTTGAGTAAACTGTCTAAGTGCCCAGTTTATACAGTTTCCAGCCTTAAAAATGAGTAAGAAAAGGCACTTCCTGGCAGGCATAGATTGCTTAGGATATTTTAGGGATCTAGAGAAGAGAAGAATTTGCAGGTGAAATCCAAAGATGAGTTCTTGCCTTGGCTTTCATGCCTCAAGAGGCTTTTAAATGTCTAATCTGATTTTTTTTTAATGGAAATACCCATCAAACTTAAAAAATCCAGTATGTTAAATTTCTCTTCATTCTGGGAATATATTCCAGCAAATTCTAATGAGACCAACCTTATTTTCTGATCACGAATAGTCTTTCCTTGAGATTATTTTTAATCAATTGAAAGTGGAGGGGAATAGCTGTAGAGAAAAATTTTAATATTTCAATGGAAAACCATAATACACCCTCTGGATACAGGGCCTATACACTGTATTTTATCTGTTTGGCAGGTCTTCATAAAATGCAGGTATTTTATGAATATACAAACTCTATTTTGACTGGTAGAGATTTAATTGGATTCCTCTCCCACTGTGAAAAAAAAACCCTCTGGTATTTGTAAATCGGGTTGGATTTTGTCATCTAGCATAAACTGTCAATCCTTACCAAACCTTCAATTCTCCCAGTTTCTTTCAAAATGTGTTAACAATGGTCCAAACTAAGCCACTTAAGTTATTTTCTTTCCATTCACCTGCCTTGTTTTGACCATGGTCTAAAATTGCCAAGATAATAAAAAGAGCAATAATTTACTTTCTGTATTTTAATTAAACATTTTCATTATTTTACTAAAACAGAGGATACTCTCTGCTTGTAGCATGTCATTGGTTTTAGACCTAATTTACTATCTCCACAAAACAAATAATATTTAGGGAAGAACACTAAGGATATTGTTTTGAGAGACTTTTTTTTTTTTTTTTTTTTTTTTTTTTTTTTGCGCTACGCAGTCCTATCACTGTTGTGGCCTCTCCCTCTGCAGAGCACAGGCTCTGGACATGCAGGTTCAGCGGCCATGGCTCACGGGCTCATCCACTCCGTGGCATATGGGATCCTCCCAGACCGGGGCATGAACCCACATCCCCTGCATCGGCAGGCGGACTCTTAACCACTGTGCCACCAGGGAAGCCCTTGGGAGACTTTTGAGAATGGTTGTGAGAGGAATTCTTAAGGATATCAGAGACATTTAATCATACAAAGGGATAACTTACATCAGTTTTTGAATGTTTCAAATCTTTAATCAAATAGAAGGATTAACTTTATAGAAAGGATCTCTAGTGAGTGGTTCAAATGGAAAAAACATTTTGAGCTTATAGCAAATATATATTTCTAACAGTCTGCATTCCTCAAAAATGGAATGCCATTTTTCAGGCCAATGAGCGAATTTCTTCTTTCAGGTAATGAGTCACTTTCCAAAGGAGATATCCAAGCAGGGTCTGGGTAACAGTCAGTCTTATTATTGTTTCTATTACTATTATTAAACATAATAGTGTGGTTGGACAAATATTTCTTTAATATTCCTTAAAGTCATAAAATTATGAAATAGTTATTTTCACAGGATAAATATTATACACAAATAATATGTTAGTAATGGAGTAGATAGACTATACTTTGTCATTTAAAAATAATAAAATATTATCAGATATAGTTAAAGGATATTTATAAAGTAAATCTTTGAAATGTAACTCAATTTATTCTACTTTACCTGAACTGTTATGCTGAAAGTGATACACAATTACAAATACAATATTCACGTTTTCTAAATAATAGTTTTAAAAGCAGTTAGTTTCCCTTTTACTTTTTTTCATATGTTTAAAGAAAATTTATATGTTTTTTCTGTTAACTTTGATAGAGCTTTGTTTTTGCATGCCTCTATATTGGCAAGCATTTATATTAAAGGGATATAAATGCTTTGTTTTGTTTTGTTTTAAATATATATTTATTGGAATATAATTGTTTCACAATACTGTTTTAGTTTCTGTTGTACACCAAAGTGAATCAGCCATATGCATACACATGTCCCCATATGACCTCCCTCTGGAGCCTCCCTCCCACCCTCCCTATCCCACCCCTCTAGGTGGTCACAAAGCACCGAGGTGATCTCCCTGTGCTATGCTGCTGCTTCCCACTAGCTATCTATTTTACATTTGGTAGTGTTTATATGTCGATGCTACTCTCACTTCGCTCCAGCTTCCCCCTCCATTTGATCTAACCCTTTGGATTTAATAATATGTCTTTTAATTTAACTTACAGCATTTATATCGCACATTTTCTCAGTAATTAAAATGATGTTTAATTAACCACATTAAAAGAAAAACAATCATATTTTCACTTAACTCTTAAGAGTGAGGTTTTAGTCTTTCTCTCTCTTTTTGTTGAAATTATGATGTTCAAAATTGAAACATTTTTGTAAGTAAGCTCTGCCTACTAGCCCACTTTGCAGATCCATTATAAAACACATAAACTGAATAATCAAAAAGATTTTTCTGTTGATTGTCTGTCTGCCCATGAACTATGGATATGCATTCTCCTGGATATTCACAAGCACTCCTTTTTTTCCTATTAAGTATTTATTTGTACATTAACTTTTCATGTATTATATTTTTCTATGTGTGAGTAACAAACTATAAATAAGCTCTGTAGTTCTGGGGGAAAAATATTAGACCACTATACCTGACCGATCAACAGTAATATTCCGCCTTGAACCCTGGATAGACTAAAAGACCAAAAATGTGTACAAGAAAATGGATTATTCAACTGGTTCAAAGGAGAACTGAGAGATGAAACCTAAGAATAACTTTGCTTATTAAAGTGAGGTGTCTCAAAACCATGATTATATAAATAGTAAACCAAAGTCAGAGGATCATCCTCTGATAAAGATTTGGTGAATATGGCAACAGAGCACAGAAAAATGGGGGAAAGTTGAAAGTGAAGAACTATAACAGTGCAGGAGAAAATGCCATATACCTGCTATTTCTTTGTCTCCTTCAGGCTGTAGCTCAGTTTAAGCCATACACTAATATTTTATCATGATTACAGAAATAAACCGCAACCTTGATCCCAATGACATCTTAAATTATTTAAATTCTTGATGAAATAACAATTCCAGTTTGCTTAACTTTGAAAACTAATTAATACCCTATTAACCATAGCAAAGACACTTTAATACTATTACAAATGATAATACACTAGATATACAAAATTTTTATATGTTGCAATTAAAAGAGTTCACTATCTCTATCATTAAATTGACTATTTCTTGTGAAAACTGAAATTAATCTACTACACGAGTTTCTTTTTTTGGTACACGGGCCTCTCACTGTTGTGGCCTCTCCTGTTGTGGAGGACAGGCTCCAGATGCGTAGGCTCAGCGGCCATGGCTCACGGGCCTAGCCACTCCGCGGCATGTGGGATCTTCCCAGACCGGAGCACAAACCCATATCCCCTGCATCAGCAGGTGGGCTCTCAACCACTGCACCACCAGGGAAGCCCTACAGAGTTTTTTATGATGACTTTTTCATATTTTGACAGCCGCTGTAAATCGATTACATATTTTCATTAAGTAGAGTTACCGAAACTATTTAAAAACTATCAATGATCTTTCAGGTAATTGTAGTCAGAGATTATGTAATTAAAATAGATATTGCTATGCCATCTGAAATAAAGGCACATATATTTATAAACAATGCTTGACTTGTGATCTATAAGATAAACATGCTTTTTCACTATTCTTCATTATCTTCATTCACTGACAATTTTTTTTCATTATTTACTCATTGATTTTATAACAATTATTTTTAAAATACTTACAAGGGGAGATATCTACCAAATTCCTACCCTCACTTAATAGGGACATTAGTTCAAAGAAACCAGGCTTTGGGCTGGATGACACTGTAAACAAAGATTGCTGCACACCATTTCAGTTCTACAAGGATCAAACCATCAACAACCACAGTCACTTACCCCTGATAGTGTACCTTGAGGGGAATTCAGGATGGAGAAAAACAGGAAGCATTCTGTGCTTTGGGTACTGGCCCTAAAAGGTTAGAATGCATATCTAAGGAATAATTTCAATGAACCCAGATTCTTGACTCTTCCTATACATAGAAAAGAACTAAAATCTTTAAACTGAGATGTCTGTTCTTTGTGATGGGTAGTAAATTTTGAATGTTTGACTACGTGTTGTTTTTTTTTTTCCAGCATGTTTTCATACATATCCTGTTTCCTTCCTTACCTTTTCAGAGAAGTTCTCCAGAACTATCTAAGAGGCTCTCTCATGGGCTATAGTCCTCAGTAAGATCCCCCACCTAAAGCTTAACTCATAACTTTTACATTGTGCATTTTTCTTTCAGTCGAAAATATCTAACTACAGAATATCCCAGGAATGGAAGAGAGAGAGCTCAAGAATGCATGGCAAACAAAACTTCCAAAGAAGCATTCAACAGGCTAGGGAGAATAAGGTCTATTGTCTAAATCACCATTTTTGACTTCCAAATTATCTGGGTTGGATTTTCTCTAAAGTTACTAAAGCTTAAGATTCAGGTCTCCTCACTTGTAAAGGTAATTTTTAAAGCTCCTGAAAGAGGCTTTAGAAATGTCTTCACACGATCATATATTTTTGTAATATTTAAAATTCTAAATTAGTTTTGCATTCTCAAACACACAGGACACATTGCAAGCCAGATTTACCCAAAAGTTGGACACTCTTTTTGTGGTTTTATTTTTATAAACAACATTGTATCATTGCAATTTTAGTATATTTGCTGCTGAAGGAGCACAAGGACATTGTATCAGAAAAACAGAAATTGATTGTCCACAGGTCACTAGGAAATTAACAGAATTGTAGGCAAATATTAAGATCAAGACATAGGCAGAAACAAGAGTTTAGGGTAGGCCGAAGCAGCTTGGTTAGCCAAATTTAGGACATTTCTTCTGAGAAGTGCTGCCAGTAGCTCTGACAAAGGAGTGTACAGATTGTGCCTCCACCAGCTCCCATCTCCCACTTGGATGTTGCTACCACTGCTCTTCTGGCCATCCACAAGAATAGATTTTCCACAGACCTCCTCCTTGCTACATCAATCTCCAGTTCCTGAATCAAAGTCAGGGATGGGTTAATCAAATTGTCAGAGAGCAGAAAATGAATGAAAACTCTTCAGGAATAAAAAAGTGAAAATTGGGCTTCCCTGGTGGCGCAGTGGTTGAGAGTCCGCCTGCCGATGCAGGGGACGCGGGTTCGTGCCCCGATCCCGGAGGATCCCACATGCCGCGGAGCGGCTGGGCCCGCGAGCCATGGCCGCAGAGCCTGTGTGTCCGGAGCCTGTGCTCCACAACGGGAGAGGCCACAGCAGTGAGAGGCCCGCGTACAGCAAAAAAAAAAAAAAAAAAAAAAAAAAAAAGTGAAAATTAACTTAGAAGAAAAAGAAAAAAAAAGTAAACCTGCCATTAATCAGAATAAGAGAAGTCATATGTCAAAACAGCTACAAAATGAACAGAAAACATTTTCCCCCCTAAGGTCATACTGAAGCTGTAAAATGCCATACACGATCCCTGTTTGATTGATTAACTCTTTCTTACCAATAATGCCACAGATCTATTCCTATCAATTCCTGGGGACACCTAATTGCTAAACTACTAAGTCAATCTCAATCCTGAGAAAAGCGACCAATCCAGAACTGATGCCTGCTTCTCTGAGGTCCGCTGCAGAATCCTTCAACAAGAACCCAAACCTTATAAAAGAAGCTGGCTTCTTCTCACTGAGTGCATTCCTCTGTCCTCTGGATCATCTTCCCTTGTTATGAGTCAATAAATCTGATTCTGTTGGACTACAGTTTGGTTTGGGTGGTTCTTGGCTGATTAGCCATTAATACTGAATCAGCCAATGCTTTAGCAAAGAGGGGTTGGATAAATGTTTTTCTGGTGTCACTATTTCAATATGGGATATAAGTTCTCCTTCACATAAGTATCCATAGGATGCTAAATAACCAAGAGAAGACTTCTTGAGTGTTGAAATTTTGAAAAATAAATGGTAATTATTCACTACCATCCATCCCTTTGATTTTTCCAACATCATTAGCACACTTTCTACTTGCATTCTACCAGAAAAAAAAGGATAAATACAATTTCCAAGTCTAACAATTTCCAATTCTGAAATTAATCTTAACTTTGTTTAATTTGCTTTATATACACTGCCTCTCCTTAAGTTCAGACTAGTTCACATATTAGATCTTCAAAAAACATTCTGGAAAAGAATGAATGGACTACAGATTCAATCTGCCCTTAATCACACAGCTTCATAACTGGATTTTCTGTTCCTTGTCTTGGTCTTTTCAAAAGAACCCCTTACACTAAAAAAAAAAAAAAAAAAAAAAAAAAAAAAAAAAAAAAAAGTTACTTCTTATGAATGCAAACTTATATGCTTAAAATATTTAAGCATAAAGTCCAAAATACATTTATAAAAGTCCCAAATTCTCACTGTCCTTTGATTTTCTCACAGATCTCCTCTGGCTGTAACACCTACTAGTTTTATTTATCTTTGAGCCTTACCTATTAACTCTATGTTCATTATTTCCAGAAGTCTGCCTGATAGTGTAGCACTCTGCTTCCACATGATAAGGTTCAGGACATTATATTGTAATTGTCTACCTACATGTTTGTAACCCTAAGTATGGCAAACTCTGTGGGGCAGGAACTCTGCCGTGGTTGTTACAGTGGATCTTCCTGTTTTGATCTTATTCACAGTATAAATTAGGAGAGATGTTCTGTGGCTTTTGTTCTTGATGCATACCTTTCATTTATACTGCTGGAAAAAAAGCACCTTAATATTTACTGACTATTTATACATTTTTGGACCAAAGAGCAACATCTGGTTTTTCAATATCCTAAGCCTTTAATGGCATAATTTGAATTTATATCTTGATCTTCTGAATTCCAGAGCTGTGTTACCTCTGCTATATCATTTTACTCAGAGTAAAATAATGAAGTGCTTGACATTACAACATACGTTTGTTTTCAAAAAAATAATTATATTCATATAGCAGGTACTAAAAATTATCAAAGAAATACTCTTAAAGATGAAATAATTAATCTGAAACAGCTCACCTAATATATTGATAATCTATTAAGTAAATAGACCTAATTACCTACATAATTAAATGTTATTGAGAGTTCATTTTAATCTAGGTTAGTAATCCAAATATATGGCTTAGTATATCCTTTCTTCAACTTCAAACTGAACAACCGAAGCTATATCAAGTAATTATTTTTGTTTTACATGTCCTCCCAGGCAAATCTTTATGTTTAATTAATTAACGAACTAATGATATATTTGTTATACTTAATTATATTTTAATGTCATACCATTTTTCCACTCAATGAATGCTTACCATCAGATTAAAGTCAACCAAATATTAATGTTTTTAATTCTTAAAATATTTCCAAATACCCAGTAGATTGAACCATACTGTACTGATCTGAACTTAAAGATTTATCTTTAAAAATTAAATATTTACATTTTATAAAATTTTATTTTATAGAATGCTTGCTCATGAATTAGAAAAATATGACAATATTTTTGAAAAATAGTACAAGATTCAGGTGGATTGACATGGAAGGTGGGGTAGGAGAAATTTTGGCTAGTAGATGTGTATGAAAATAATATTTTGTTTTGTATTGTTTCATGGCAAGAGCAGAGCTGACTAGAAAAGTCTTAAGAGATCAATATAGCATGAGGACAATTATAAGGCACAATAGCCTATGGCTCTGACAAGAGAAACTAGGACTAAATTGCTCTAATTGAGAGAAAAGCTAAAGACAGACAAGGTCCTTAAGTGGATTTGAACTTCCCAGGATAGGCATTCACTGTGTGATAATAGGAAAATGACCAAGATGGCAGCCTTAATGTTCCCCAGAGCTTGACTTAACTTAATTTTCTACTGGCTTCTTGCTGACTCTATGCTCCTGATCTTTCTTTCCTTAAAGTATTTATATAAAACAAGCAAACAAACAAACAATCCTGTAATTATAAATTATTTCTCTGCCCCTTTGGGACGTATTTAAAGCCTGTTAAAATCCTCTTGCCAGTCTGAAAAGCCAGTAATATCTTTTTTCAATGACGTGGGAACCACTTCTTTGACATGTAACATATCAAAAGAGATAACATACCCATCTCTCAGTCTCTGTGGGAGAGTAAGAGCCTAACATTGATGGGTGCTAATTAGCCAGCACAGGTGGCCTAATCACAGAGAAAAAACATTTGTAAACTCAAGAATAACTCAATACATCCCACACATCTTATTGATCATCTTCCCACTAACATTCTTTAATAGTTTCCACTAGCTCATTCCAGTACTTAAAAACTCTGCCACTTTTTGTTTCAACAGAACTGAGTTCAGAGTTCTGGTCTCTTTCTCCTATTGCAATTAATAAAGTGTTCCTTTCCTGTGTAAACTGGTCCATTTCAATTTTTGCTTTGACAAAAGAAAGTTGGAAAAGATTACTATGCTTTGTGAAAAATGGTCAATGGTGTCTGGTGGAGAAGAACATTTGCCACTTTACAGGCTAAATATCAATGCTCAGCATGCAGGATTACTGGTTCTAGAGAAGGCCTCTAATGATGATCCCTGGGAACAAGGTCTGAATGAAGGCACAGGGAGCACTACAGAGTAGGAGAATTTTCAGCCTAATGGGCCAGGGGGAAATAGCAGTTCTTAATACACCAAGGGTAAAGAATCTGAAAAAGAATGAATATATATGTATATATTTTTTTCAGTTGTATAACTGAACCACTTTGCTGTACACCTGAAAATAACACAACATTGTAAATCAACTATACTCCAATAAAATTGTTTTTTTAAAAAATTATGAAAAAGAAAATGATTTGGATCAAAATTACATTTTGAGCAAAGTGGTCTCTGGAGCTAAGCTATAAGAAGTAGACTTATAATTATCTTGTGCCCTGACTTTCCCTTCAGGCTGGTCTGGCTAATTATTTTAACATGACACTGATGACTAACTGGCACCTATAAATAGTGCAGATATTAAGAACCATTTATATTCTTAATTTACTCCCAAAACAAATCTGTGCTGTCTGCAGGTTAAAAAAAAAAAATGTGCTTTGAAGTAACTGAGTTCCAAATATCTGTGATGTGGAATTCAGTGGCTTAATTTAAAAACTGAGATAAAATAGGTATGTACTTATCCATACTGATTTGTTATTTTGTAAGAATTAAATTCTTTATGACAATGTTTTCAATTTGATAATTTGCAAAATTTTAATATGCATTTAGAGAAAAGTGCCCATTTACATACAATTTACAGTTATAGTCCACAATTGAGCTATTCCAGGAAGCTATTTATTGATGTTTTTCTTAATTAGCAGAATAGCTTCTTGATCAATTCTCAAAGTTTCAACCAAATCTTTCCGTTTCCAACAACAAAAGGCACTTTAAACACACATACATGCACATCCCTTACAAGAAATATTCACACTATTGTATTGAAGAATATCTAAAACCCTATTCTCCACCCAGAACACCTGAGAAGTTTATTGTACAGTTAAAATGGTTAGATGTCCTTGTTTACCCAGGATGAATACACTTTATGCTAGTTGCCCTAACAAAATTAGTGGCAATGCCCAGGTTTGTTTTCCAGAGTATCACAATTTTAACAACAAATTACATGGTCACCCCAAACATATTTTAACAGTTTGTATTCCATATTTGCAAGCACTCTCAATAAGAAAGTATAAGAAAAATTTTCATTAGCAGAAAACGATAACAGCAAATATTAAGTGTTTCATATGAAACCAATCTTTCATAAAACTATACTTTACATAATCATTTAATTTATCATTGAAGGGACAGTGAGCTTTCTCCTATTGTCATTTTATCCTAAGATTCTGATACAAGCCTGTTTCATAAGAGATTGAACCAATTCTACCAACACTCTCTATGTGGCTAGACTTCATTTGAGGGGGTTACTTTCATCCTTTCTAGATTTATGTTGATCTTTTCTACACACAGGTGACCTTTGCTCACCTCTGAATCAGCCTCCAAAATGGAAGGAGACACTGTGAAAAGTTTTCCCCAAAAATTATCGTAGTCATCTTTTCTGGTGTATTTTACTACTGAAAGCTTTCAATGAATGCCTTTCTGGAATCCTCAGTTACAAAACTTGGCTCATGTTCCCATTGAAAACATGTCTAGTGAATTGTCCACAATTACAGTGGGCCATACAGATAGACAGGGTGTGGCTATGTATATACTATCAATCTCCTCATAAATATTAGCATTCTTAACTCTTCCTGCATTAAAACTCAGGCAGAATATATATATCACTATTCCAAGTTTTAAACAATTTTGGAAATTTTGCAAAATATTTATTAAAGCAAAGGGTCCATTATTTTTAAATAAATGTAACTATAATACTAAAATGGTAAAATTATATGTAGAAGAAAAAAAACTAATACTATAATTTATGCAGTTTTATCCATGTTTTGAAGGACAATAGTCTTATATTTTTTTATTTTTTATTTTTCTCTCTTGCGGTACACAGGCCTCTCACTGTTGTGGCCTCTCCCATTGTGGAGCACAGGCTCCGGACGCGCAGGCTCAGCAGCCATGGCTCACGGGCCTAGCTGCACCGTGGCATGTGGGACCCTCCCAGAGCAGGGCACGAACCCGTGTCCCCTGCATCGGCAGTCGGACTCTCAACCACTGTGCCACCAGGGAAGCCCAAGGCAGTAGTCTTTAATGTAGGGGAAAATATTTAAGATCAGGAATATCTGAACATATCGACAATTAAACAATTTATTGATTCAACAAATATGTATTTATATCTTCTCTAATCAAGTCTTGAGGACTATACTCAGCATTAAAGAAATGGTTAAAATATACGAGTCATAAGTATGCACTTGGACTCAGGCAAAATCATAATGGTCTTAAATGATCCCTTATTTCTGAGAAATACTTGAAAATATACCAAAGTATAAGTAAAGGAAAACGTGAGATAAATCACATAAATCACAGAAGTGAGAGTAATGTCAATCCTTATGTGTGAATTTTCTAAGCTTCCCTATACAAAGTTAACTCAAATATTTTCAAAATCAAAAATTAAATTTAACATATATATTTAAATACTGTGGCTTATTGTACAGTTTTCTTCCCTTGCTTCTTTTCTTTCTGTCATAACTAGAGACCTTTTTCATCAGCATTGCTACCTAGGTATCTCCCTCCTCTAAATTGTTGGATTTCCTCATGTTATCAAACTTGGTCCACTTTTCTTGTCAATACTCTCTCCCTAGGTGAGCTCTCAATTTTACTTTATTTGAATACTATATTTATGCTGTGATTTACAAATTTATATCTTCAGGTCACACCTCTCCTCTAACACGTATATCCAACCTTTCACCTAACACCTTCATTTAGGTATCTCAGAGATATTTCAAACTTGATATAATTAAATAAAACGTTTTATTTTTGTTTTGCACAAAATCTGACCCTCTTCAAACTCTAGTATTTCATATCTCTCTAAATAAGATTAGCATCCTTCTCTTGCTCAAACAATAAACTTAGAAAAACCATAACCAGTCCTCCTCTTGTTTACTAGCCAGCTTCCAATCCATTACCACATCCTGTCAATTCTTCCTTCTAAATAAATCAGATCCATTTCCACTGTAGTCCTACCCATAGTCAACTTGAGCTTAACTTTATGAGCCTAATAAATGTTTGCTGGTTTTCTGTTTCACCAGAATAAAATCCTAACTTTACCACATCCTAGAATGCATTGTATTACCTCTGTCACCTACCTTTCTTACCTCATTTCTATTTGCTCCTTGACATTTAGATTTACTTTTTCAAATATACCAGGATCATTCACATAGCAGGACATTTGCAACTTGCAATGTTCTACTTCTCTTCCTGCTGTTTGTTTGGTTAATTTTTTCTTCATCCTGTATTTATGAGGTTGAACATCACCTTTCTAGAAAAACCTTCCCTGATCATTCTATTTGAATGCAAGTTCCCCTCTCCATTCTAACTTAGCACTTAACTTGTTCTTTGCATGTATTTTGTTAAATATCACAATTATTTTGTCGCTTTTTAAATCTATCTTCTCCACAATATTGTAAGATCTGTGAAGCTAGATAATGGGATATATGAATTATTTTAAAAACTATGCTATACATCAAAACATCATCTCTATGGAAAGATTATAAATGGTGTTATTTTTGTTTAGTAGTATTCCAAATTTTCTAAGTGAATATGTTTCATTTTGAAATAAAATAATGTTAACATTTTAAAGATAGCTTGAAAATATACAGTGATTATAAATGCTATTACTATTAAATTGATTACTCACATACACTGACTTGGTAATGTACTAACTATAGGAGTTTCAATAGGCATATTAGAATTATACAGCTATAATAGTATGTAGTTCTCAGTCCTTTTCTTTCCTGACCATTAAATTATTTTATACTAAAGAAAAAACAACATAGGGCTGAAAACAAATAGATGCTTTGAATGAACTAGGCACATATATCCACTAAATCTGTGATTTTATAATTTACTTAAAATTGAAACTAAACAAATTATTCATGCAATGTGATCATTTGACTGCAATTCATGATCATAAATATAACCAGAAACAAATTTGATTATTTTTACAAACATAAAAAATACTAACCACTTTAAACATTAACATTTAACCTTCCATTTCATATTGCAGAGACATTGTTTTCTTTGCACAAAACCTATATATAATCATAATTGATATTCCGACTACTAATCACAAGAATCACCTGTTCTAAGTGCACTGACATGCAGCCATACAATTGGTTTCACACCATAGTCTGAAATAGCATATACCATTTTCATCATCTGATTATAAATACTGAAAATAACTTAAAATTCAATGGCATAAGTGAAACAAGAAGAAAAAAAACACATCTGTGAAGTAATGGATTGAGTGTCATTTTGGGGAAAAACATAAAAGAGAGCACTCTTACTATATCAAGCTGTTGTTACCAATTTATCTGCAAATCACACTTGAAAATGTTACATATGTTGTGCTATTATGTTGCACAATAGGTGTAGATTGGATATTCATTATCAACGAGATTTACTGTATCTTCTCTGAATTTACTGAAATGAAAAATTAAACCAAAAGTGTCCTTATCCTTCTCTCAGAATATGAATTAGCTATAGCAGCAAATATATAATATTAATATACAAATGAAACAAAGTAATGATTTCAGCCATGGTCTTACAATAATATTTAATGTCATTAATTATTCTAACTATTCTTTGTTTATTATGCATAAATTTTACAATAAAACTACTGAAATATTAAAATGACTTTAAATGTTTTCTAGCAATGCCTTATGAAGTTGTTAGATTTTCCTAACTTTTACTGCTTTAAATACCAGGTGGGTGCCGCTCCCCCCAGAATTTGTGGGTGCCCCAAATTCTCCTTTTGAAAGTTATAATGGCAAGTTCATTCAGCTAGAATGACAATAAGGCTGATGGTTAAAATGTGCTTGTCTAATATTTTTGGTGGAAGGGGGTCCTAGGAAAGTACATTATAGACGTATTATGAAAGATGAATATGATATTTTGAGCAAAGTGGTCTCTGGATGGCTTTTTGTTGGTTGAGTTCTCTTAAGAACTCATCCAAACACTATCTATGAGCCTTTCTTTAAGCCTACCAAATTATAGCAATTTAAATTATGTATTCACCATCATTTTTTCACTGTCTTTCCAGACATCTGGATTTTTAGTTTTAGCTGTGACTATTGATGCCAAAAGGGCTTTTCAAACTTCATAATTAATTAAATATTTATTTAAATGACCACTAATTACAATATATTCTGTGGAATTTCTGAAATAAAAATGCCTGTGACATGGTCACTCTCATCAAGGAACACATAAATGAGTTTGGAACTCTGTAGTATCTGAAAAACTTTCAGATTCCCACAAATAAAAATATCCAAGCTGATGGATTGACCTCTCCATACATCATCCATCACTTTGGTCTCACGTCCTACAGAAATTGATGGATTTGATAATTTTATAATAGAATTTAGAGAACTAAAAAGCAATCTTTGTGCTGAATGTGTAGCCATCAACAATATTCATGTTTAAGTCAATACTCTTAATGCACATATAATAATCATATGCATATCCAAGGAAAGGGCTGACTGACTTTGGGTGGACAGTGGGGAAAATGAGCTACTGAAACCTGAGTATTTTATTTTAGGATGTTCTTCCATTTTTTGTTTTTTTAATGAATTGACTTTCAGAAATGCATGTCAACGTATTATTTTTTTCAGGAGTTCCTGAGAAGAAATTAAGAATTTATGCTTGATAGAGAATCTTAACTTTGAAATGTGTACATACTTCTATTCTAAATTAGTGTTTAGTCCTCTGGAGTTTCTTGTTTTCAAAGTTTCAGTATCTTAAATCAATTTATTTATATCATATTTGTTTAGCCATTGAAATCTCTTAATTTTACTTTGTTTCTATTTCAACCATTTTTTAAATTTGTACTTCACTCTTTAAAGTTCGACTTTAACATTTTAATTAAGCTGCTTTAACTATTTCTCTACACAATGTTTCCTTTTTACTTTGCTAGTGAAGCCTGTTCCAAATGTGTTTTAGAGAAACAATTCAAACTATGTGTTTGAGGAAAGGGTGTTTTAGTGATCAAATTGTTTCTTTATTGTAGGACTTCTTAGAGCCTTGCATAAATACAGTGTGAATCTCTAAAGTGTAAATGCAGTGTAGAGTATTGCTGATACTTATTTGACCATCAGACTTACTAGATTCACAAAAATATCCAATAGGTTTGTAATATATCCTGGGAAATGCACACAATGAGGTCTGAAATGTCATGTTGAACATAATTTGGCCATATGTGTGAGAGTTTATTTCTGAATTCCTAATTCTATTCTATTTATCTATGTCTGCCTTTATGCCAGTACCACAGTATTTTCATTACTTTAGATTTGCAATATGTTTAGAAATAAGGGAGTATGAAGACCCCAGCTATATTTTTCTTTTCCAAGATGGTTTTGGCTATTATAATTTCATATTAATTATCAAATGAATTGTGTCTATTTCTGCAAAAAATGCCATTGGAATTTTGATAGGTTTGTATGGAATCTGTAGATCAATTAGGTGGTATGGACATCTTAACAATATTCACTCATTCAGTCCTTGAAAACAAAATGTCTTTCTATTATTTGTGTCTTTCTTAATTTCTGTCAGCAATTTTTA
Source organism: Mesoplodon mirus (assembly GCF_964341445.2). NCBI lineage: Eukaryota > Metazoa > Chordata > Mammalia > Artiodactyla > Ziphiidae > Mesoplodon > Mesoplodon mirus. The sequence goes on from NC_138993.1 coordinate 43,602,524, forward strand.
TATTTTTTTAGTGCACAAGTCTTTCACCTCCTTGGCTAAGTTTATTTCTAAATATATACTTTAAATGTTATTGTAAATGAGATTGTTTTCTTAATTTCCCTTTTGGATTGATCATTGGTAATGTATAGAAAAAAATAACAGATTTTTGTGAGTTGATTTTGTTTCCTGCAAATTTGCTGAATTGCTTATTTTGTTCTAATACTTTTTTATAAAATTGTTAAGGTTTTGTGCATACAAGATCATGTTATCTACAAAAAGACAATTTTTCTACTTCCTTTCCTACTTGAATGCTGTTTATCTCTCTCTCTTGCCTAATTGCTCCAGCTAGAATTTCCATTACTGTGTTGAATATGGATGAGTTAGATCATCCTTGCCTTATTCCTGATCTTAGAGGGAAAGCTTTCAGGTTTTCACCATAAATTATGATACTGGCTGTGGGTTTGCCACATATGGCCTTTGTTATGTTGAAATAATTTTCTTCTATTCCTAGATTGTGCAGTATTTTTATGGTGAAAAAGTGTCGAATTTTGTTAAATTCTTTTCTGAATCAAATGAAGTGATCATGTGGCTCCTGTTTTTCATTCTGTTAAAGTGGCTTAATATGTTTAATGTGACATTTACCAATTTTGTTGATCTTTTCAAAGAACCAAACCTTGGCTTTCTTGATTTTTTTTTCTATTGTTTCTCTATTTCATTAATTTCTATTCTAATCTTTTTATTTTCTTCCCTATGTGAAATTTGGTTTTAGTTTTTTTCTTTTTCTGGTTCTTTGAGGTGTAATGTTACATTGCTGATTTGAGATTTTTCTCCTTTTTAATTTAGAAATTTCCACTATATTAGTACCATTTTTGCTGCATCTTGTAAGCTTTGGCATGTTGTGATTCCACTTTTATCTGTTTCAATGGGGAGACAAAGTGGGAGTGAGAGTTAGATGTACACTATGAGTATTCCTTGAATTATTTTAATACTTATTGGTCAATAGACGTTTATCATGTCTTGGGTTCCAACATTGCATATTATTTTTCTACAAATAAGCCAATTCATTCAGGTATTCATTCAGGTATTTGGGGGTATTAATTGCCATTTTTTGAGGATTCAAGTCACCTATGGTAAGTCTCACATGGTGAAGAATTGAGATCTTCAGCAAAAACCATGTGAGTGACCATACTGTGAATGGATTGTCTTGCTTCTGTAAGGCCACCATATGAATTTACCCCCTGACAACAACTTAACTGTGATCACTGCTTAAATCCTGCTCCAGAACCACTCAGCTAAACCGTGCTAACACTTCTGACCCATAGAAATTGTGAGATCATCAATGATTATTGTTTAAAGCCCCTAATTTCGGATTGATTTGTTGTACAGGAATAAATAACTAGTGCTAATATATATCTATAGTCACTTGCCTTTTGTTTTGAAATTTGTTTTTCTCTCACTTGTCCTCTCAGTTAGGAAATTATCTCTATTACCACTTCAAATTTTGGCAGTGTTGTGACTCCTTTTATCTGGATATAGGCATTTGTATTTCCATTATCTATATCACTTTTTTTCCTTCAGTTCTGAAAATGATGAGTCACTGTTTTCTGGCTCCATTGTTGTTTTGTTTTGTTTTCCTAGAAAAAGTGGCTGACAAACTTATTGTTGCTCTTTGACGTTAATTTCTTTTAAAAATCCCAATTTTGAATGCTTTTAATATGTCTTCTTCCTTTGATTTTAGTAATTGTATTCTAATAGTCCAGATATTTTATATTTCTCTTCATTTTGTTTGGTTTCAGAGTACTGTGGCTTGATACATGTTACATGTCTGATAGAATTCTGAGTTATCACCTTTTCTTTTGGGTTCATTCTTATTATTTCTCTCTTGTGGAGACCTCACATTTTATATATGGAGCCTTTCCTATGGCTCCTAAATTATTTCCTGTGTATTATAACTTTTTGTCTCCCTATGCATGTTTTGGATTCCCTTCTCTAAGACAGTCAATTATTTTTATACAAGGTAGTTATATTTTATATAAAGTTTGCTGTGGGCACCAAATTAGTGAATACTGAAGCATTGCTCCCTGGGAAATACAGGGTTATATTCCTGAAAACATTTTTATCAATTGCTTAATAAATAACCTTGTTTATTCATGTTTCTGTTTAAAGACACCTTATTTAATACACATTGTTGATTAAACAACATCCAACTCATAACTAACAGCTCTACAGCTCATGCTTGAAAGAAGTCTATCTAACATGTATTTTCTCCATGTGGCACTCACAGCCTTCTGCACTTACGAACACTACACAGCCTTTAAGAACTTTGCTTTGGGACCATTTTAAACAGTTAAATTATCAATAGAAAGCACAATAATGCAAGAAATGTGGCACTTAAATAGACCACAAAATGGCACTTGTTTGCAGTATTAGAACTGACACAAGGAAGCAGAGGGACATCTTATTTGATCTCCGTTGGGAATGTGTGCATGAGTGATTCAAAATCCCCACTGTTCTGCATAAGCTTATGTCAGTGAATGACCATGAAATGCCACAAATTTCACTTTAGAGTTAAAAATACATTTTACCAAGTAGGTGAATTTGCAAGTTGGGAATCTGCAAATAGAGAGGATTGATTGTATACCCCAGTGTAATAATACATATTCAGCACTGTCTAATCCATTGATATATACATACATTAGGCACTTTATTTTAGTTTATTTGTATGTTTTTTATATAGTTTTTTATATAGTTTTTTATATAGTTTTTTATATAGTTTTTTATATAGTTTTTTATATAGTTTTTTATATAGTTTTTTATATAGTTACTAGTTTGCTGCCAAAACTGTCAATATTACCTTTTAATTCCTTAAGTATATCAAGCCTAATTAATTTTAAAAAATTTAGTGACATTGATATCACCTGACTTCTCTCTGTATCTTTCCATACTATCTGTTACTTCTCTTGTTTTTCATCATACAACTGCCTAAAATATGTTTAATAATTTTTTACATCTACACTAGATGTTTTGAAAATGTTACAGAGAATTTGCAGCTCTATTTGATGTTACCTTTCTCCAAAAGGGATTTCACTGAATTCTAAGAGATCACTAGGCTATTCACACTAGCAATACCAGGTCACTTTAATCCATTGAGAGCTTAGGATGAGTCAAAATTAGTCTTCATTCCCTATGAAAGTTGATTTATTTAAGTTCACAGTACCCTCTTGTTCCCAAACCAAGATTATTTAGTTATGCTTAGTTTTTCATTTTTCAGCTATGCTTTCATGAATAGACACATCTTAAATGCTTAACCTACGTAGTCCCCGCTTCTTACAGATTTCCATCTGTAATTTCTTCCTAAATTCTATCTCCTTAATTTCTTCAAACATACTTTAATATATTTTGTGTAGCTTTCATAGTTATTTCTAAGAGGAATTTGGGGCTAAAACATATTGACTGGGTGCTTGGCTATTTCCCTCCATTTTTGGTAGTAGTTGGTGAGGCCAAACTTCTATTTCTCCATTTTCATTCATGACAAGTATCAAGCAATATTATTAAGAGAATATTTCTATCTCTGCTATTTTAGAGTGAGGTTACCAGGTATATTTAGCTCATAAGTAGGGAGTACATTATTCTTCAGAATAAAATGAAAACACAACCTTGATTTTACTTTAATGAGAATTATAATCTAACCTTTCAATATAGAAGATCTATCATTGTTGCTATAATATTAAAATGTAAGTTCACTATGAATGTGCATAACTTAAAATGTTAATTTTTAAGTATACTGCTTACCCCATAGTCAATTCCCAAACAAGAGATTTTGACTAAATAAACAATAGAAATTGGAAGATCTCAATAAATTTATCTTCAAAAATATTGTTCTCAGTACAATTATTTTTCTTTTCTTTAAGAATATTTAGATTTTACATGTTTTAAGTAAACTACTTTTTAATCCTTGATCCTTGAGCTTTTACATGATGGCTTTCTGAGTGAATAATATATTAATCTAAACAACTCAGTGTCCGTGGATATTCTAATTCAACTGCTTAAAATTATAATACATTTCATTAGAATATGTGACATTTCTTTATGATGATAAAGTGCATCTGTTTAGATTATGAATGTTGTGTGATGACAAATGTCATAGTTGTCATAATCTCAGTAAGACAGTAAATAAAGATCTAGACCTTACTGTCTTTAAAATGTATCCCTTTTTTTTTTCTTTTTTTTTTTCTTTTTTTTTTTTTTATCTAATTGGGGCTCTCACTGTTGTGGCCTCTCCCGTTGTGGAGCACAGGCTCCGGATGCGCAGGCTCAGCGGCCATGGCTCACGGGCCCAGACGCTCCGCAGTATGTGGGATCTTCCCAGACCGGGGCACGAACCTGTGTCCCCTGCATCGGCAGGAGGACTCTCAACCACTGCGCCACCAGGGAAGCCCTAAAATGTATCCCTTTTTAAGAAAAAAAATCAAAGGGGAAAAGAAATAAATTGATGTTAATTGGTAATTTTGACCTGGAATAAAAGATGTAGAATGTACTATATGTATTAAATCCAAACCTAGTCTGAAACGAGAGGAAGCAAGTGTGATCATCTTACTAGCAAAATTCCTTAGAGCTTTGGCATGAGCAGGAAAACCAATAAAAATTCACTTTTCCTGTTGGTTGCAGTATTTGGAAATTACTCAGTTTTAAACAAATAGACAAGTGGTTATTTTCAGAAAATAACTTTTCCTCTTTACTTATAGATAAAATGCAAAAAAATAAATAATAATTCCAAGAGAAGTTAATAATAAATAACGCAGTATATGAGAATGAGAAGCAGCAAAATTTTGATGTATCACGTAAACAACTTTTGTAATATTTGCAAAGCATCTAGATGGTTCACTAAAGTCTTAATTCTTATTGTTAAGGATTATGCATGTGACAAAAGTACAAGTTAAATATGTCAATGAGAGGGAAAAGGAAGAACACAGAAACTATATATCATTAAGATTCACTTGAAACACATCATAATGTAACATCATATTTTTGCTGTATGCTTGAAACAAACAAAAATAATAAAAAGCTGAGCTAAGCTAAGGTAATATTTTGCAATTTCTAGAATCCCAGACAAAATCAGAACAATGAAGTTGATTGAAGACTAAAGTTTGAATATACAAACTGCTGAATTGACAATCATCAAATATTTCACATTTTTATGATTTACAGCTGTGTTTAAATAAATCTATCTAATTATACTGAAGACTGCTATATAATTATAGACTAATCCCATTTGCATGCTTAGAAAATGATAACAATGAGCTCCACTGGGCAACAAAGATTTAGATAAACAAAATGAGAAGTTTCTACACTAATCCTAGGTATTTTTTATGATTTTTATTTGGCTCCCTGCTTCCAACAGATCATGTTTTTGACCTTAAACCAAAAGTAAGAAAGACAGATAAGTCAATGCTTGACACTTCCCCACAAAGACTGGACCATCTGGACGTTTTATATTTGTAACAGGTGCTTCTGGGATTTAGAGCCTAATTCTGGCCTAGATTTTGTTCTGTATGGGTGACTCTGTTGCTATGTGCAATTGTGCATTGCATTAATTGAAGAGAGTAGAAAAGGCCAAGTACAGCAATTAGTCAGTTGATCATGCAGAAAAGAGTCTAGTGGCTTTGAGCCATGAAATGTTCAATGCACAGATGCACAGTACCATCAGTTTTGCTCTCTGTGGTATGCTTCTAGTCTGTGACAGGTAAAATGCCTTTGTGATTTGATCTCAGTTTTCTGTCCCCTCTAAAAACAAGCTACATTTTGTAATCACAGGAGAGAGAATATACTATATTGATACAATATGTCTTGAATATCTCATAAAATACGACACAATAGGCAGAAAACTAAAAAAAAAAATTTTAATAAATTTAATATGTACTTTAGTCATAAAATACTTAGATGTGTTGTTTATTAGGTGAAGGTAATGTTTTTAATAGTACTTTTCAAAAGTAAAGAAGATTTTAGACTCATAACATGAGTACAAATTTAAATTTGGTTAAACCTTTTAAAGCATACATAATAATTTAATTACCAAAAACTCCAGTTTCCTCATTTATGAATTAGGAGCATTGTCATTAAGCAAATGATATAATGAGTAACAAGAATGACACTCATTTAATTATTCTATTTGGGATCCAATAAATAAAGAACTAAACAATAAAACAACCCAGAACCCTAACACACTGAGACTATTTTAACATTTATGGTTTCTCTATTCACTTTTGAAGTTGGCTTATGATATTTTTCACACTTTACTGTATTACTATTGTGATGGTGAGTTTTATGTGTTCACTTGACTGGATTAAAAGATGTCCAAATAGCTGGTAAAATGTTATTTCTGAGTGTGTCTATGAGGATGTTTCCAGGAGAGATTAGCATTTGGATCAGTAGAGTGAGTAAAGAAGATCATCCTCACAAATGCAGCTGGGCATCATCCAGTCCATTCATTGAAGGCCTGAATAAACAAAGAGGCAGAAGAAGGGATAATTTGATCTCTCCATTTGAACTGGGATATGCATCTTCTGCTACCTTCAGACATTGGCTCCACTGGTTCTCAGGAATTTTAACCCAGAGTGAATTACAAATATATGGTTCTGTATTCTGAGAACCTTGACTAATACAACCATTATACTTTATAGTGTTTCCATTTTTAATTCTATGCTTTATATATATCACCTCTTTTTTTAAACAATATCTTGAATTTTATTTTTTATTTTTTTTATTGGGGTATAGTTGTTTTATTCAACTTATAGTAATTTAAATAATGAAAGTAGTGTTAAAATTAAATACAAAATGGAGACCAGACTTGAAAATTCTGAATGGACAAATCTATTTAAGCCACATAAGCAAAACTAAATATAACTTATTTCAACTTAGATTATTTCCTGTAAATGCCTCTGATAATTATAAAAGAAACATGTCATATTCCTAAAAATAGTATAAGACAATCAGTTTTAACCAATCCCTTCCCACCTGGAAACCCCCATTGCCATAACCAATCAGTCTAAAAGTTTAAACAATTTCCTCATTTTCACTTTATAAGCCATCCTGTAACATCATGCCCCTGAGTTTCACATCAGATTTGCATTTGAAAGCTTTCAGGTCATGAACTGTTCTTATATGCATAATAAAATTTTACTAAATACCATTTCACTGATCTGGTGGTTTTAATTTTGCCATTTCTAGGTTTTGGCAATAAATACTGTTAGTTTAATACCATAAACAAGTTTTGTAAATATGTTCTATAAATCAGGAATCAGGAATTCTTCTAGGTATGGAAACGTCCATAACCTATAGAGCTTACAGTGTGTGAGTGAGACACATTATATATTTAATGTTTACTTTTATATTTTCATACAATAATAATAAGTTAAGTAATGGTTAGTGTAATGTAAGAAACAAAGTGAGAGGGTAGAAATAATAAAGATGCTATTTTAGTTAGTGAGATCAGGAAAGAACTCTGAAGAGCTGATATTGTTACCTAGTCCCAAGCCTCCATACAGCTAGCCACACAACAGGCCAATAAATGAAGATATGAGAAGTTGGGGAAAGGAATAGTAACTTTATTCTGAAAGCCAACAGAACAAGAAGGTGGTGGACTAGTGTCCCAAAGAATCATCTTACTGAAGTTAGATTTCAGGCTTCTTTTATACTAAAAGGGACGGAGGTGTGGCTGGTTGTTGCAAATTTCTTGGTGCCAGCCAGACCCTGGAGGGGCTGTGAAGATGCTTTGTTCTTGCAGCTGTCCACCTAGGTCTGCTCGTGATATTCCTATAAACCTCCAACCAGACAAGTGTTATTCTCTGTTCTGCAACTTTTTTTTTATCTCTATATGAATGGACTCTTGAAGGTCAGAGCCCTGAGAATAGTCTATCATGTATATTTCAGGTTATGGGAAACATTCTTTCACAAAGGTACAGAGCCAGCATGACTAAAAACAGTCAACAGAACACAAAGATTACAGCTAATGGAGTAGGTCCAATAGGGAGTCAGGTTTGTTCTTCTCTGTTACAATATTTACATAGAAACTTAAATGAAATGAGGAAACAAATTTTGAAAACCAATTTGTAAAAAGCATTATAGACCAAGGGACGAGCACAGGGAACAGCAGGAACAAGGGACATGATATGGAACAGGCTTATTGTGGATATGGAGCATCTTCTGTGACACAGGCACCTCGCTGGTTGCTTGACCTATTTTGTTTCTAATATGCAGAAAGGTTCCCTGGCAGACTGATTAAGCACTAAATCCCTGGAGTCAGAGGAAGTTATATTGAAATCCAAGTTATAGCATTTATTAGATGTTTTCCCATTTGTGAAAGAGAAATAATAAGAATAGCAATAACATGGCACTATTGAACAAAAGCAAGCAAGTGCAGTCCTTCCAATACTCGACATATAGTATATACTGTATAAATATCAGCAATCATCACCATCATTATCATCACCTTCTATAAAGTATAAACTGTTAGTCCCATTCTCAAAATGGGAATATCAAAACTCAGATTTGTTTAATCTTGGCTGTTTTATTTGTTCTATGATACCTTCAAACAGCCTTTTTTTTTTTGTAACTTATTTTATCCAAACTTTTCAGTGGATTAGTCTGCTACAAGGTATTTTTTTATAACCAGAAGTCTCCCCCAGAAAAGATTTTAATGCTTAAAAAGGACACATATTACATATAATTTTAAAATACATTTAAACTAAAATAATCTCTGATAGTTGTACTTTTACTGCATTTAATGCATGGAAACATTAAAACATTTCTATTAATGTTTCAGAGTTTGGAAAATCTTGTTTCTGTGGACAATGTGGTCCATCAAGAACTCAGTCTTCAAGGTCTCTGGCTCATTTTTTTTTAAACGTCAAGTTTCCTAAGAAAAAGAGTTTTTCACTTTTCAATGAATAGTTTGTATTATGTGTGAATAGAGTAAAACAAAATAATAATAAGAATTTTAAAATAATAATAATACAGAACTTGAGTGCTATAGGAATTAAAAGAAAACCACATAGGACATTTCTTTTAGGAGTTATTCTCTCTTTATTGCCAGCAGTGCAAAGTTTTCTGAGCAATAAAACCTCTTATTCAAACCATGAAGTTTCTGATCCTAGGGGAACACTTATCAGCAAAACTTTTCCCCCAGTGTGGCATTTAATAATGACTCCTGATGGTGGCTGCATGCAGAATCACTAAACTTTTATTCTCCATGTGATAGCAGCTCCTGATACTCAACTCATAGTGGCCGTTCCTTGAAACCCTCAGATGTTCTTGCTGGAAGCATATTCCAAAAGCTATTCTTGTTTTCTGGATCAGTTTCAAATGATAATGGCTTTTGGTGGCCATATTTGTTAGGGTCGTGGTCCCTGCTAAGTCTTCTGTTGGCAGCTCTTGTGCCCTATTGTGCATGATGTCATATGTGAAAGACCTCTGGAGATTCTTTGGGAAATAAAACTATTGTTTTACATTCCTCTGCAATTCCTTAAACTTTGTTTTGTCTTCAGATGAGGGAGGACACAGATAACTTAATTCATTTGGATCAGAACAGGGCACTTATTCTTATCCACTTTCCCTCACTGAAGTTGAAGCTTACCTTTTTCCATACTTGCACTGTCCAAATTCAAAAATGAATGAAAGATTGATAAGTCACAAGTACATTTAAACATCCAACTGGTAGGACTGAAAGGCACTTAGAAAAATCAGGTTCTGGAAAAGTAAGACATCTTATAGTTGTTCAAGCAAAATATTCAAATAATGAAACTGCATTACATGGAATCATTTCTACATATTTCTATATAATTACACACCCATGTTCACATATGAAAGATTCTCCCTTACCACAGTTGGATTACTTCATGTACATGTTCAAGCATTTATAATTTAAAACAAAAATTCCTTCATTCAATATTATCCTCCAGTAAATTTTTTCCACCAATGTTAAGCTCCTCAAAATGATTCTGTATAATTCTTGCTTCAACTTCTTTAACTTTCATTCACGTTTTAACCAAATGTAATTATTATTTTCAATACCATTTCATTAAGATTGTACTAACAAAAGCACCAAGAAAATCACAGTTTCTGAATTCTCACTTTACTTGACCATAATCTTTTTTGACCCTCTCATTTTTTCTTCTGTAGTCTTCCTCCTACTTCTCCAGACTTGCTTTTCAGTTCTACTTTGGGGAATGACCTTTTGTATTTCCCCTTGTTTTGGTCCTTTGCAGCAAATTATTCTCTAAGACCTTGGTCTAAACTCATCCTGGACTCTTATTTACTCCAGTTCATCCATTTTAATAGATATGTCTTTTTCTCCAAAGCTCACCTTTCTCCTCAGTGTCTGCCCCATAGAGCCACATGACTGTAAGAATGTTTATTTCTATATGGCCCATAAGTACCTCAAACTCAATATTTAGACCTGAATTCGTGGCCTTGAATTTTCACTGAAATCTGTAATTTTCCAGTAAATCCTCAGATCAAGATTTATTTTAATTGCTTATTTAATATCTGTATTATCCATTAGGCTTTAAGTACTATAAGTGCAAAACTCTTTTGGATTTATTTCCCAGTATATGTCCAAATACAGGAATATCATATGCCCTCAAAAAATTTGTTGCTGGAATATTACTTAAATTAAAAAGCTGGCTTTGTCTTGCTACAGTTAAAACATGGATGATTTGCCATTAAAAAAAAAAGTGTCCAAATACTTCAGTAAGACACCCCTTTTCCTTGTGCAGCTTCATTTTCCCCTTATTTCAAACCAGTCCTTTGTACTCCTGTCATATATTCCGATTCTTCAAATATAGAATTCATTTTGCTTACTCTCAACATGGACTTCCTTATGGCTCATTTAACCTTTTTTGTATCCAGTTCCATAATTTTCTAGACTCACTTAAAATATGGAATTTTTATGTAAAAAATTAATAAACATATACCTCAATGAAAATAGAGTCAGGAACTAGAAGGGGGAGCTCTCATGTACTATGGTGATAGTAGAGCCCAACAAGAAGGAAAAATGGCTCCCTCTTCTTGCTGGCAAGAGCTCAGCCAATGAGAGACTGTCACAACTCAGCCAATGAAAAGCTATGGACTCTTTGTTTATTTTAGCCCTCCCAACTTCCTTTTCTACTCTATAAGAGTTCTCGTTTCCATTTTTGCTGGGCACTTGCATGTGGCTCACCATTGTGGCAGACCCTGCATTGCAACTCTCTGCTGATCCAGAATAAACTGTTTTTTTTTTTTTTTTTGCTGGAGAAATAACTGGTAGTCTATTTGTTTTAGGTCAATGTTTTGGTGGCCCATACAGGATCCAGAGAAGACCCCCAATGACTCTGAGACTGTTGACCAAACAGGTGTGGTACCTGTAATTAACCCATTGTTGCTCACTGAGTTGTACCTGGAGCTGGAGGGTAAATTTTTCTCATGATCCAAGCTTTTGAACTCTTTGCATTTTGAAGCTCTCTGGTTTTAGACAAGATCTATTTTAAGGTTTTGTACTTCCTGTTTAAGGCCTTGTTCTGTGTGTGAGTACTTGTTTGGCCCTACAGCCTGATTATGAAATCAGACTGTTCCATCTGTTACTGGTTAGCCTTCAGCCCATAATTTTGGAATGGGGGTTGTTCCTCCAGAAACTGGTTAGCCTTCAGCCCATTCATTTGGGGACAGGGGCTCTTTCATTGAAACTGTGCTAAGCACAACTTTCAACCTGGCTTCCTTAGGACAGACTGTTCATGTAGAACTAGCTAGTATTAGTTCTAAAGGCTGTTTGAACTGTTTGAGCTGGTCACCTTCTTAAGCTGCTTGAGCTCTTTAGGCTGTTTGAAATGTAGTCTCTTACTCTGTAGAAAACCTCTGAGAAATGCGATCCCAGTTATCTAAATATTGTGAGGGTGGCCCTTAAGGGACCCTGGCTGATTTTATGTTTGAGAAAAATAGTCTTTTCTCATGCACATTTCTAACTAAATGAATCAACCTGACCAAAGGCAATTTAGAATACCAATCACTGTTATGAGGAACTTTTGAAATCTTCAAGCTTACTATTCTTAAAACCAAATTAGACAACCACTGCTCTAAAATTCCCCAAACTGAACGGAATCCTATTCCAATTGGTATTATGAGGCTTGCAAACATTATCAGGAACATAAAATATCTTCTCTGCAAATTAAGATTTTAAAGTTTTCTGAGGCAAACAATCAAAGAAAGATAAAATGACTTCTGAAGCCTTGTACTTTTCTTCCCTGGTTTCTTTGTCTCAGGCTCCACCTCTGATGCCATCTTATCTCTCTTCCTCAGCTCCTTGTGCTCCAGCCCTGCCTGTGGTACCATCTTCCTCCTTTCCTTTTATGCCACCTATACCTCCTCTATGCCCTCAGGTCCCCCATAGTAATTTTCTTGCCAAACTTCCCCTTTTCTCTGAAACTCTCCACAATCCCTTTGCTTTTGAATTTATCAAAGCCCGTCACTTTAAAATTAAGCCTTCTGAGGATCCAGAGGCTAAACCCTTAATTTCTTACATTCCCTGGACTAAAGCTGAAATGCAAGCCATAGTCAAAAATCTTCCAAAGTAACCAAAGATCCTCATAGATTTGCAGAGGAATTTAATTTACACATTCAGATTTATCAACCTGATTTCTCCAACTTATATCAGCTAGTTCGTATGCTTGTCAATGAAGTCAGGCCCAACATTGGATTAAATCAGCAAACTTGAAAAATCCTGAAAGGTCTCTAGAATTACAACTGGGAGATCAGCTCAATAAATTTATTATGTGATCACATTCGGGCAATCACTAGGCACCTTCATGGAACAATTCCTAGAGCTTTTCCAAAGCCTGTTGGTTGGATCAAAATTCAGTGTTGTTGAATCAAAATTCATACAAATATATGATGAACCTGTTCATGAATATTACAATTGCCTTTAGATTTAAAAAAAAAATATGTTATTCTTTCAGATGTTGATTCCACCAGGGTAGCTTTTAACTGTATGTTTATTAATGGGCTGAATTGGGACCTTTCCCTTCTAGTAAAAAAGATCAGGATGGAATGGGAAACTGCCTACTTCAGATTCAGTTAATCTGACACACTAGCTCTTTCTCCTCTAGATGAGTCTCCTAGAAGGAAGAAAGCTAAAATTTTTAATCTTCGCTCCAGCAGGTGAAGGTCCCTAAACAAAAGCAAATCTCTTCAAGTTTCTGCTGCTTTTGCAAAGAGCCAAGACATTGGAAAAGAGGTTGATACAAATTTAAGCACTTCAGATGCCTTCAACCTTCTAACCAGCCTTTCCAACATCCTGCCAATTCTCAATGATGGGTCTCTGAGGAAGAACAGGGGCTCTTCCCAATCCTCCCTCTTAATCAGCTTGGAGAAACATTTCTCCAGACTGGAGGTGAGTCTCTTTCAGTACTAAATGAAATCAGAGCCACACTCTCAGTGCCCCTGCCTCAGAGTATGAAAACAGTTCAAATAGTGAGGATCTCTAATGAACCTCAAAATGTTGCTGCCTTTAAAACTTCATTTTTGTTTAGGCCCTTTGATTATATACAGACACTTTTCTCCTTAGTTCTTCCACCCCTGTTCATTTATTTGGTGGAGACTTCTCAGAGAAGTATCATGCCAGAATTTCTTTCTCCCAAAAGCGGGAAATAATTCTAAAAACTGACAGTAGTCATCAAATTAACCAGGTGAATTAAGTAACCCTTTGACATCTTTTATTTGTTCCATGTCTAATGGTATTAGAGCTAATCCTGGAAACACTGATAATTTATCCCATTGAATCAGCTACAACCTTCCTTAGGGGCAAAGTCTTCAACTGATGTTGGCCAAATTCACAGCAGCACTCCCATGAAGATTCAAATAGAACTCTCAAAACCTCTTCCCAGAACAAATCATACCTTATAAGTATAGAAATACTTCAAGGCATAAAGCTCACTATAGACAATTATATGGCTCAAGGACCCATTAGCCCTTGTACTAGGCCCTATAATACTTCAATTTTAATGGTGAGAAAACCTAAGGGCTGGGGGTGGAGGTTTGTCCAGGGCCTCAGAAAAATAGACAACGTTGTTATCTCTCAACATGTTGTTCCTAACCCTCAAATGTTACCAACTTCCATTCCCACCTAAAGTAAATTATTGACTGCAATTTATGGTGTTCATTCTTTTGTATTTCAGTTAGTAAAGCTATCCAATACCTTTCTGTCTTCTGTTGGCGGGGGGGGGGAACTCACTTGGACAATAATGCCTCAGTGTTTTACTGAGAGGAGTTTGTGTTTCCCACAAATTCTGAAGGCTGAATTGGATGGTATAAAATTTCCTTGAGGTTCTGCTTTGTTGCAATATGCAGAAGATGTACTTCTTTGTTCTTTTTCTTAAGCCACCTCACAGGAACACAGCATCCACCTGCCAAAATTTTTAGCCTTATAGGGACATAATGTAGTCAAAAAAAAATTGCAATTTGCCCAAACCAAGTTTCAGTATTTACAGCATCTGATATCAGAACAAGGGCCACACATAGGTCCAGATAGGCTTCATAGTGTCCTAAGTTTTCCAAAACCCAAAAGTGAGTACCAACTGTGAGGTATTCTATGGATAGCTGGTTATTGCCAAAATTGGATTCCAAATTTCTCTCTATGGTCAAAGTTCTCTATGTTTTACTCAATAAAAACAAGCCCAGCCCAATTTTATGGAAAGAACTGGACATCATAGCCTTTAAGGTTGTAAAGGAGAGTTTGAAGAACCTATTTTCCTTTGGGCATCCCAATGATCAGTTACCTTTTTCCTTTTTATATATGAAAAAAGGGAATACCCTTGAGGTACTCACTGCAAAACACAGGGACCACCATTGACCGATAGGGTATTATAACCAGCAGCTGCACCATGTGACATGGGGAAAACCCTCATACCTAACAGCCATTAGAGCCACTGCCCTTTTGGTTAAGGCCACTGAGAAAGTCGTTGTGTGATCCTCTTTAACCATTTTTGCATCTCATTCAGTAGAAGCCTTCCCAAATTTTCATCACACTCAACATTTCTTAGTCAGCTGCCTCATCTCCTATGAAGTTCTTTCGTTAACTGCTTCTCACATAGCTCTTCTGTGTTGTAATAACTTCAATCCTGTTACCCTTCTCTCCTCTGTCACTGATGAAGTCCCTCACAACTGTTTACCATTGATGGATCACCTTGTGACTCCCTGTAATTATCTATAGGAAATTTCTTAAGGTAATGCTGACTTCTCATGGTTCACTAATGGTTCTTATTTAAAAGATAACAGTAGCAATATAGTGTGGGTATGCTATCACAACTTCTTTTGATATTGTTGAGGAAGCACCTATTGTTATTTTAGTCCAACACACTGAATTACATGCTCTTACTCAGGCTTGCACTTTAGCAAAGGGCAATACTCAGGCTTGCACTTTAGCAAAGGGCAACACTTCCAGTATTTATACTGCTAATAGTCATCCTTTCAGAGTAGGTCATGATTTTGAAATGTTGTGGAAGCAATGTGGTTTCTTACTTGGAGTGGAAATAAAATTTAAAGTTGCCCCTTTGTTCAGGAATTATTGGATGCAATACTTATACGTGCCACTTTAGCTATTATTAAGATTTCAGGACATTCTAAACTTGACTCTCTGGAAGCTAAGGGAAATTACCTTGCTGACATTTCTGCAAGAAATGTTGTCCTTAAAGGAACTAACAGCAGCCAAACCTCTGTCATGGTCCAAAGAGATATTTCCCCAAATGATAACTTAGAAAAACTGGCTAGAGAAGCATAATAACTGGCCTCAGAAAAAACAAAAACAAGAGTGAAAACTCAAAAATTAACAGGCTTAATAAAAAGAGAAAACTCTGGTTTGGACTAAATAACAACTCAATCCTACAGGAAACTAAAATTTCCACTTTTAATCACTGTACATGCACTAAACCACTGGTCTATTGACAAAACTATAGCTTTCATGAATCAGTGTTGCTGGGAAAACATTAATAAGGCTACAAAAACGTACATAACTCACTTGACCCATTTGTTCAAAGTACAACTCAGTGAAACCTGTTTGTACAGCTCCCAGACATTTTAAAGTGCTTAATGGACCTTTCAAGCTCTAGCAAATAGATTTCATCTAACTTCCTCTGTCTAATGAATATAAACATGTTTTAGTCATGTTCTCTATGTTTTCACACAGACTAGACTGAAGCCTTCCCTTGTGATCAGGCTACTGCCTCTTTCATGGCTAACATCCTTTGGAACAGATTATCCCTAGCTGAGGAGCTCCTCTTGAACTTCATAGTGATCAAGGAACCCATTATTTTACTGGTCAGGTACTTTGACAAGCCTGTGCTGTTTGGCTAGTTTTTCAACATTTTCACTGTTCTTACCACTCTTAATTCTCTGGTTTAGTCAAATGCACTAATGGCATTATTAAGACTCAATGGCAAAGTCTGTAGAGACCCTCCAAATACCTTGGCCAAAAAGAGTTCCCTTAGTCCTGAATCTCAGATACACCCCCTTGGGAACTCCTAAACCCTCAGCCTTTGAGATAGTCAAAGGATACATAATGCACTTGGACCCTGCCTCTTTTTTTTTTTTTTTTTTTTTTTTTTGCGGTACGCGGGCCTCTCACTGTTGTGGCCTCTCCCGTTTAGGAGCACAGGCTCCGGACGTGCAGGCTCAGCGGCCATGGCTCACAGGCCCAGCCGCTCCGCGGCATGTGGGATCTTCCTGGACTGGGGCACGAACCCAAGTCCCCCGCACTGGCAGGCGGACTCTCAACCACTGCGCCACCAGGGAAGCCTCTGGACCCTGCCTCTTTTGACCCACAACTGACAAAGGAAAGACACTCCAATATTGCACAGGCCTAATTGTTTCTATTAAAAGTAACCATGTTTTAGTAGAGCAATCTTTTCACAGTGCAATCTCAGGGGATTAGGACCTTAAGCATCATACCTTGCAACCTGGAGATGCCATCCACTAGAAAACATACCCTGTGTAAAACTCTCTTTAACACTGCTGGAAAGGCCCCTATCAGGTGCTGTGAATCAAGCCTTATGCCACCAAACTCAAGAAATAGACTCTTGGATTCATGTGACACAACTAAAGAAATCATGGAACCCTGACTGAACCTGCACATTATCTGATGACCCGAAAGTAAAAGTTTCCCTGAATTGAGGAGAATGGCATCTGATGAGACAGCTGTTCTGAGATATCCTGACCAGATGTGTTGGAAGTTTGTCTGCCAAACCTTTGATGATAGAATACTGTTTCAGATAATTTTCAATGTCTACGTTCGATGATCTTGGTAACATATGGACTTTAGATTAAAAATGCCTGAGAGTTCTCCCTCCTACTCCTCCTTATTACTCAGAAGTGGCTTCAATAGGTTTCGCATCTGTGCACTTTCCTTCTTATGTGAGACACTACACCCAGAAAGGTTTTCCCAGGCATTGAGTGACAAAAAGCCACTGAAACCAGAAAACCTGACTTTTGAACAGCAATGCTTTCAGAAAAAGATCTTGATAAAAAGAGGGAAACGTAAAGAAAAGTTAATAAGCAGAAACTTCAATTATAATAGAGTTGGAAGGCCAGGAGTGGGAACTCCTATGCCCTATGTTGATAGCAGAGCCCAACAGGGAGAAGAAAGACTCCCTCTTCTTTGCCTGGCAAAAGCTCAGTCAATGAGAGACTGTCAGCACTCAGCCAATGATAAACATGCTCTCTTTATTTACTATAGCCCTCCTAGTTTCCCTTTTCCCTGTATAAAAGAGTTCTTCTCTCCATTTTTGAGGGGGACTTGCACATGGCTCACCATAGTTGCAGACCTCAAATTGCAATTCTTTGCTGATCTGAAGAAACCTCTTTTTCCTGAAGAAATAGCTGGTAGTCTATTTGTTTTAGGTCAACACTGTGAAGCTTATCTGACCCACACTCAAGTGAATCTCCTGACTCCTGCCATGTGATCCCACTGTTTAAACATCACATTACATCATAGCATTGACCGTCCTCAATATACACATACATGTATACCTGTATATATCTAAATATATATGTATGCATAAGGATATTTTCCAATATATGTATACATAATCAATTGATATCTGTCTATAGCTTCACTTATACCTATGCATATATCTATTTAGAATGGGTACTTTGTACAAGTTTATAAGGGAGAGGCAATTTTAAGTAGTGCCTGTGAAGATTATTTTTGTGAAAAGTCCACATCAACATCAAAAAACTCTCTTGAGTCTGCTGAAGAAAAACAATATAATCAGTACAAAATATTCCAATCATTTTAACTAAGAATGAAAAAAGTCTCTTTGTCAACAATTTTATTGTCAAATAACAAAGTAATATATAATTTTTAAATTCAAGATACTGTTTAAACTATATTAATGATTTAGATGGATTTCAAAAAATCTAAATTGCACAGATTATCAATATAAACTTTGTAAATACAATTATTGATATATTCTGTTGATTAACTTCACATTTTTTCAGAAATGAGGCTTAGAGACAAGAGCAATGTTTGGCAGAAGCAGCAACATCTGTTGTTAGATTGGGACTTCCACTTTTTTTCAATTTTTCATAACTGTTGTTCTACTTAAGGCAATCTGTCTTTTGGTAAGAAGGTGTTGATTTTCTTCGCTTATAATTACAGGTCATGCTTTGACTCTAAAGATATAAATAATGCAAATGGTAGTGACATACATATGTTAAGGATACGAAAGAGAAAAAAGGAAAGCCAGGACCATGTACATATAAAAGGCCATTATTATGCAATTAGGTCTAAATTATCAAAAAAGCACAATTTTGAAATGAAGGAAATTTACAGAGGAAATCAAAACAAACAGACTGAAGAATCTGGGCCAATTTATTGTTCATTGCAGGTTGGGGATGACATACCTACATTCTTTACATGAGTGCTTATGACTAATGTAAAAGAACAAATATTTTCAGAGTTATATTTACATTGCTTACTGAAAGAGCCTACTGTTTATTTATTTTTTTCCTGACTTCTTAGTTCCCCTCACACTGCTTCTTTCGTGTGTTCATTCTTGTCAAGTTAGATTAGCTAAAATCCTACCTATTTATTCAAGACCTACCAAGAATACCTCTTTTTCCTTGTATTAGCCCACAGGCATTATTCCAGTGTATATCACATTCTAATTTTGTGTCTGTGAATATCTGTTCAGCACTGCTAATTATGTGCCATATAGTATTTAAGTGTTTTTGCAAAGTACTCTCATTTAAATATCTGCTTCATGTTTTCCCTGATACCCTCAATTAATTGTTCATAACTTAAAGGCTGAGATGATCACATCTGATTCATTTAAGAATTTCCTATGTGCTCCTGATTTAAGTTTGATATATATACTTGTTAAATAAATCCGAATTCTTGAAATACGTTTTTCATAGCACAAAGGAAAAATAAGCTTTCTCAATTCTCCTATTCCCTCATCTAATGTCACTGTCCTTCTCAAGTGTAGTCTGCTCAAAATTGCTACCTCTGTTTCTTCTCTACTTCCCTCATAGAAATATGAGTGTGTAAGTCATAGCTAAGGGTTTTTACAGGACTTTTACAAACACAAGCAAGTATTTGTAACACAAACAAGTATTTGTGACCCAAGGGCCACTACATCACATAGTGAAATGAATTCATGGATTGCCTAGGTAAATGATGGAAGAATTTTCTTTTTCAGGCTCATGTAAAATTAGGAATCAGAAAATGTCCCCTTAAATCAAGAAATAAAAACTCTTGAAGCTGAGTCCGGCCTCTGTACCCCGACACGATTAAATCTTAGAGACAGAGTTTTTGGTGAAGTAGAAGAGAATAGCTTTATTGTTTTGCCAGGCAAAGGGGGCGACAATAGGCTAATGCCCTCAAAACTGAGTGCCCCAATCCAGGGGGGTCTGTGAGGATTCTTATAGTCCAGGGCCTGGGTTGCTGATAAGGATCAGGGTGCATGTAGGGTTCACATTTCTTCAATCTATTACCGGGTTGGCATGCGTTGTGTCAAATATCTTCAACTGAGGAGGTCAGTGGAAGACTCGGACCAACAATCTTTGTCCTTGTGAGAGCAAGCAAAGAACTGCAGACTACCACTTGGGGCTTTAGTGCAAAGCAAAGTTTATTAAAGCATAGTTACATTCAGAGGGAGAGCGGGCTGTTTCTGCAAACTGGAAGCAGCCCTCCTGTACAGGCTTAGGGGTGTTTATAAGGAGTGTTCTTCAAGAAGGCAGGGTGTGATCATGGGTGAAAGACAGGGGAACATTATTTGATTGACAGTCCCGAGTTATATTACAAGTTCCTTATTGCTCATACCCTTACCCTTGATTCACTAAGAAAAGCCCACCCAGAGAAGCGGGGGAGAACCACATGCAGATTTTATTATAATGATGATACTATGGGTTTGGGTTAACTATAGGTTATATGCCTGTCTGGTCTGGGCATGCGCAACTCAGCAACGTTCCCTTGTGTTACAGTGCTCCCTCTTTATCAGGATAAGATGACTACCTCACGAGCATAGTTTCACCCATTCTGGGTGGGGTCAGGGGAGGGTCCCCAGATACTTGGGGTGTAACTTTACTACTCCCCTCTTGTCTTTTTACCACTGTTGCTTCCTTGCTGCTAATGTAAGGGGAGTGTCCCCAGATGGTTGGGTTGTGACTGGATTATTCCTCTCTTGTCTTTTCACCACTGTTTCCTCCTTGCTGCTAATGTCTGACTAACTACCTAACAAATCCGAAGATCTTCTGGAGTCAGGAGATGATGGGCGAACTGTGAGTTCTGGAATGAAGAGGGCTTCATCAAGTCTTCAGTTTGGTGGGAGTTTTAGTTCTGCAGAAGAGCACAAAGGTAATGTTATGTGTATCCCTTGACTGGAACCATGACCTTGCCCCCAAGTTTATACTATTGTTACTTGACATCTCCTCCCTTGTCTCTGCATCCCCTCCCTCTCCTGATTAGTAACTACTTTAACCTGTCCTTTGGAACTCAGAGAAGGGGACATAGAAAGATTTTTGTGCCCAGGAGCCCCATAGGGTACTGCTCAGTTTCATTTTAGCATTTTCACTATATAAGATGAAATAAAACAATTTTATCACTTAATAGAAAGTCAGCTATGGCATTCTGAAAAGTGATCTGGTCTCTGTGTCAAATACCTTGGCTCTGGTGAAGGCTCTATTGCTAACTAGTTATATGGCCTTAGACATGAAGCTTAGCTTTTTCTCTGGATCAGCATCTACATCTAAAGTGAAGATGTTAGATTCCATTATCTCTAAATTCCTTCCAGCTATGGTAGATGCTATAAAAAGGCACTTTCTTATTACTGTGTTATAAACTATTCTTCTCTTCCTAAAATTATATCTCGGTTTCTTCAACTTTTAATATCTATGCTGTTTTTATAAATATGTTAGACTTATGTACTCCTTTCTATACAATATATGTTCCAGCATATTTATTTTTAGAAATGTGTCAGTTTCATTGAGCTGTTTAACCTGAATGAATATTATTCTCATAGGGTATTGAAGGAGAAAAGAAAAGATAGACAACTTTTCCTGTTCTCTGCTGAAGCTCATCAAGGCTGAATGGTGAGAATAGCTGTACATTTACATAATTAATTTCCTTTGTTATTTAAATCACCCTAATGATTACTTTAGAATATCAGTCATTTGGTGTGTCTCACTCTTAGGCTACATCTTCATTGAGATGTAGATATGGAAACTTGACTCTTTAAAAGGAGAGCCAACGATGAAGTAACAATGCAGAGCCAACTGTTTCAGTAGCCCATTATGAAACGTGAATGGAGACAAGGGACCTGGACAGGACAGCACAACCTGTCCTTCTGCCTCTTTCATTATATGAATATGTGGGATGGAAATTATTTAGAAAGAATATGGAGAAATGTTTGCAATATTTTATCTCAAAATTCCTTGTTTCTTTTCTCTTTTGATTGAGACTTTGGGAGACCCATTCTGTAGTCTCAGATATTCTAATCCTGTGGCCTATAGGATCTGTAATTTGTGACTAATAAAATGATGTGGTTAATGAAATATTAATGTTGACAATTTGACTTGCTAGAAATAACTTAGGATCTGTTCTTAATTACCTATAATTAGAGAAACCTGAATAAATAATAAAATTTTCCCATAGAGACACTACCCCTGAATATTCAGAAAATTTCTTTAAAAAGCAAATGAGGGCTTCCATGGTGGTGCAGTGGTTGAGAGTCCGCCTGCCGATGCAGGGGACACGGGTTCGTGCCCTGGTCTTGGAAGATCCCACGTGCTGCGGATCAGCTGGGCCCGTGAGCCATGGCCGCTGATCTTGCGCATCCAGAGCCTGAGCTCTGCAACGGGAGAGGCCACAATAGTGAGAGGCCCGCATACGGCAAAAAAAAAAAAAAAGAGTCATGAACACTGTGCTCATCAGTATATGTAAAGAAAAAGGAAAACACATACATTCACACTTTATACCCACAGTTAAGGACCTAAGGGAGATCCTGAATGATAAAGTTACCAAATCAGCTCCCTCATTAACCTCCTTCTGATATTAGTTCATTGTTTACACTCACAGATAAAATAAAAGCCTATTATTATTGTTAATCAATTATTTTTTTTATTCAGTCACTAAGTCATTTGATTAATAGCATGTTGGTGTATCTACCTTATGATTTTATTCCATCTCAAACTCCACATCAGTCCTCTTTTCTGGGACATATTATAAAATCATGTGTGTATTCAAATATACAATGATGAAATATATTTTGAGGTATCAACTAATTATACCTAGCAACCAAGCAGAAAAATATCATGCTCTAGTCTCTGTAGTCTGAGAGGAGTCTGAAAAACTTCCCCTTATTCTAAGACTCTGATATCCATTTGATAAGTGAGAACTCATAGCATAGAATATTCATGATTTGTAGCCAAAATCCTGAAGTTCTGCCTTTTCATAGTCACCAAGTATATGAAGGGAAGCAGAATATACCACCCCAAAATACACAATTTTGGTGTATTGATTATTTTGAATTAAAGTAACTTATGAAACAACCAGTGCTAGAGGGACTCTCTGACACTCCTTTGTCCTCTTGAAAGCAGGAGATAAATCTCCCATGAGAATGATATCTTCCTTATCTTCAGGAGGGTAGAAGGCATCAGTATCACTGGAAATATGGAAATTAGGGCCAGAAAGGCCACATAAGCAAAACTTGTTACTTTGCCACTAATTTGCTATGCCAAGTCCAAATTTCTTTCTCCTGTCAATTCTTCACAAATTTATTGCTTCTTTGTCTAAAAGGTATAAAAGTTGCCTGCTTTGGTTACTTCTTTGAATCTCATATTTTTTTATGGGGTTCCTATACAAATGTATTTAAGTTTTGTTTTTCTCCTGTTAATCTGTTTATGTCAATTTAGTTACTAGACCAGCCAAAGAGCCTAGAAAGGAAGAAGGGAAACATTTTCTGCCCCTACATGACTTGGAATAATTCATAAAAGTATTTAGTTAGTAAATTTTACAAATAAATAAATAGATAGTTGGACTTAAATTTAGAATTTTTATATTATTATTAAGTTTATGAAATTTCCAGAAGAGTCAAACAAATTGATGTATGTGAAAACAGGTTTTCAAACCACAAACTACTATAAACAGTTAACATATTTTTACTGTTGTTATTAACAATATCTACTTTTTATTTGGAATTCAAAATATGTGTTAATATAATAATTGCAGCTAATTTCATTAATGACTAACCACATGTTCTTAAAATTTTACATATATCAATTTGTTTAAACTTCAGAGTAAAACTATGAGGATATACTATTATTATTACCATATACTGATGAAAAAACAATGAAAATATTAATCAAATTTCCCATTCAATTACTGGCACTTGAGGTTTCTTATTGCTTTCAGTCTCAACTTTTAAATTTCTTTATCATAAATCTATTCAAAATCAAGTATTGGAAAGACAATAATCAGAGTGAAAACACATGCATAACATCAATTTTCCCACACAGTAAATGTATTATTGAAGATGGGCATAGAACCACAAAACCCTTTTAAAATGTAATACGTGAAGCCATTCACATTCTACTGTCCATGTTGTAGTGTGACAACTGTAGAAAAACAGCTTTAAAAAATTGCTAACATGATAGCGAGACACAGTAAGAATAACAACTGAAAAGGTTAGGTCACCATAAGATGTCCAAATCACATCATAACCTCACATTTTCACTTCCAAATTATTTTTATCTAGCGGGCTGGAAATAGAGATTCAAACTGCATAACCTTTTATCCAACATCATTAATGTGCTAGGGAGAAGGCTTAAGTAACTTATTTTTTCTCAGGAAACCTGATGTTGATATTTGGCAGCTTCTAATCTGGATGGGTGCCCTGACGTGAATTGCAGATTCTCTGGGCTCCTTTTGAGAGGAGTTTGAGGAGGATGAAAGCAGATGCAGACAAATGCTGATGGAGCCCAGAAGCCAAATAGTGTGAGGCTCCTCACTACAACAGGAGTAAATTTGGCAGCCTCATGCTGGTTTAAGGAAGAAAGATAATCTTCTGTAAAGTAATTAGGTAGTCACTTAACTCAAACAAACCATTGCAATGATTGTATTTTGTTTTTATAATTTTGGAAGTGTTCTTTGAATGTAAGTTAAAATTAAGTCATTGTTTTTAGTTATTATTTTGAATATCATTTTTGTTTTATTTTGTTTTTTAAGACAATACTGGAAATTTAAAGTTGAAAGCAATACTTAAATTGGAATGTATCCTAATTGATCTCCACATTTGAGGTCAACCTTGATCTTTTCAAACAAATATAACAAAATAAAAGGCTTTTGTTTCCTGATCTTGCAACTTTAAATCTTATTTCCAAGTTTCCTGATTTTCGGGCTATTGCCCTAAGCTTCTTAGGTTTCCATTATTTATCTTTAACCCCTTACTGTTACAGAACTAGAGGCTCTCATTGCTCTTCTTGCACCATATTCTTCCAACAACAGTTTTTCCCAATGGTAGGTTTCTATTCACTTGTTACTTCTTGGTGATGGGGAGGAACATTTCTTTTTCACATTCACTGGAATGTTCTCAATCCATGTACTTTATGACCTCTCTACACCACTTTACTCATTCCTCCTTGGGCAGGTGAGTGATCTATCTCAAATTTGTACAGATAATCTCCACTCTTATTATCCACAGAAAGTACTTATTATTAATCGATTTCCTGAAAAGTTCATATTTTCCAAGAACCTGTCCCTCCTTGGGACATTTGCAGATTTGAGCTCTTACTTTTCAGACATGAAACTATGATATACCCTTTATCTATTCTAAAATATAAAACAAAATAGTCATTTAAGGATATGATTAAGACTACCAATATGTATAGGATGTATGGCACTGAGCACTGGATTTCAGTTTGTGAGCAAAGTATTTTAAACCTAAGAGATGCTATTCAGGTGATATTTTTACAGAGGAGCATTTGGCTTTTTATTCCTGAGACCTGTGCAAGATGTTCAAGCCAGTTCTGTGATGATTGCAAGGACTTGAGCAAAGACAACACCTTAAAGAAAAATGCCTAGGCCTCATAAGGAAAGCTGGACCCCCTAGGCTTGGCAAAGACACTGGGATCTCAGAAAAAAACCTCAAAAGGAACTACTGCAGATGCTTCAGTACTCTGCAAGACAGAACTCATGGGGCTTAATAGTCAGCAGAACCCCATGACTGAGGTTTGATAAGTCTGGCTGCTGTGAGGTTAGCAAGCAAAAGGCATGTAGATCTCAAGGCTACCCTCTGCAAAGGCTAGATTACTTGTGATCCTTGCAAGCTAACAAATTTTTTTTTTTTTTTGCAGTATGTGGGCCTCTCACTGTTGTGGCCTTTCCCGTTGCAGAGCACAGGCTCCGGATGTGCAGGCTCAGTGGCCATGGCTCACGGGCTCAGCCAATCTGCAGCATGTGGGATCTTCCCAGAATGGGGCACAAACCCATGTCCCCTGCATCGGCAGGCGGACTCTCAACCACTGTGCCACCAGGGAAGCCCACAACTGTTCTTTTAGTTGATTCAGGTGGCTGCAGCATGCATGTTTTCATTGCTTACTTCACAAGTTCAGCATTTCCTAAGTAGGCATAAATAAAGCACAGGTTCAGTTTTAAGCAAAATATCACCTTATCTCTTTAAAATTCTTTTAGAAACTGATTTATAGAGTAATTTCTGTTTTTATATGATTTGTCAGCTGAATTTTGTGTGTACTTTACCACACTAGAGAAGTTCTACCTTTGAATTGTTAATACCAAGCTTGTATGAGTAAAAATAGATTAACAGCCTCCAATACTTTTTATATTACAGGTCAAGGAGAAAACCACAAACAGGGTATACCCTGCATATTCCAGGTAGTGCAAAAACTGTATAGAGTTAAGTTGATTCTGAACTGGTTAACTTCATATTAGAAAGAAACTGAGAAGGCAGGATCAAGATGACAGAGAAGGAAGTTCCTGAGCTCATGTCCTCCCACAGACACACCCAAACTACAGCTACATATGAAACAACTCTTTCTGAGGACAAACTGAAGACCAGCAGAACAGCTCTTCTATAATTAAGGGTGTAAAGGGAAAATGTCGAGATGGGTAAGTGGGGCAGAGATGCAATTTTGTCAGGATTCACACCCCTAGTGTAGTGACTTATAAATGAGAAGGAATGTCATAAACTTGGAGGTCTTCCCTAAGAATTGAGGGGTTCAAACCTTATACTGGACACTCCAGCCATGGGATTGAGCACCAGAAAAATGAAACTCCATAATTTGCTTTGAAAACCAGTTGAACTTATTACCAGGAAAGCCTGAGGACTGCTGGAAACCAAGACTCTGCTCATAAAAGGTTCACACACAAACTCACTCACTCAGTCTCAGGACAGAGGCAGTAGAATAAAAAGCACCTGGCACTCTAGCTGGACTGCCAAGACTGCCTCAGCAGCTCCCCAGCCCATGCCCAGATCCAGTTCCAGCTATTGCAGCAAGTTCACCACCAAAGCCACTGTGTGCAGACAGTCTGCATAGGGATGATGCAACACAAGGTCATGCGTTCAAGACCAGGAGAAGTAACTGTTTTGCCTAAGTAACAGAAACAAATACAGAATGTCAAACAAAATAAGACAAAGGAAATTGTTTCAAATGAAAGAAAAAGATACACCCCCCAAAAAATCCCTAATGAAATGGTGATAATTTATTTACCTGATAAAGACTTCAAAGTGACAGTCACATAGAATCTCACAGAATTTGGTAGAAGAATGGTGGAACGCAGTGAGAACTTCAGCAAAGAATTAGAAAATATAATATTTTAAAAAATGAGATACAAAGAATACAATAACTAAAATAAAAAATCCACTCTAAGGAATCTAAAACAAAACAATGCATATGCAATCTTGGAGATAGAATAGTGGAAATCACCCAATCAGAATGCAAAAAGAGGAAATAATTTAAAAAAATGAGGACCACTTAAGGGATTTCTGGAACAACATCAGACATATTAACATTTACATTATAGGGGGTCCCACAAGGAGAAGAGAAAGAGAAAAGGGCAGAAAATATATTTGAATAAATAATAGCTGAAAACTTCCCTATCCTGGGGAAGGAAACAGATTTTCAAGTCCAGGAAGCCCAGAAATTTCCAAACAAAATTTACTCAGAGGTCCACATCAATATTTATCATAATTAAAATGGAAAAATTAGAGATAAAGAGAGAATTTTAAAGGCAGCAAGAGAAAAAACAAATCACACACAAGGGAATCCTTGTAAGGTCATCAGCTGATTTTTCAGCAGAAACTTTGCAGGCCAAAAGGAAGTCGCATGACATATTTAAAGTGCTAAAAACAACAACAACAACAACTAAGTATACTCTACCCAGTAAAGTTATTATTCAGAATTGAAGAAGAAGTAACAGGTTTCCCAGACAAGAAAAATCTAAAAGAGTTTTAGTCATTAGTTCACCATGACTAAAACAGCTTTACAAGAAATGTTAAATGGTTGGCTTTAAGTGAAGAAGAAAATACCATAACTCATAATAAAAATACAAATACTAAAATAAAAATATAAAAGAAAATATTTCACTGATAAAAGCAAATATATAGTAAAGACAGTGGATCAACCATTTAAAAAGCTAGTATGAGGTTAAAAAACAAAACATATAAAATTAACTAGAGCCACAATAATTAGTTAAGGAATACAAAAAAAAATAAAAAGATGTAAAACATCACATCAAAAACATAAAACATGGGAGAGGGAATAAAGAGAAAGTAGTCCAAACATAACACTAAAGAAAGCCATCAAACCACAAGGGAAGAGACTAAAAGAAGAAGAAAGGAAGAGTGAAGAATTACAAAAACAACCAGAAAACAATTAACAAAATGGCAATAAGCACATACTTCTCAATAATTACTTTAGATGTCAATGGAGTAAATTATCCAGTCAAAAGGCATATAGTGGCTGAATGTCCAAAAAACAAGATCCATCTACAAGCCATTCACTTCAGAGCTAAAGACACACACAGACTGAAAGTGAAATGATAGGAAAACATATTCCATGCAAATAGAAATGAAAATAAATCTGGGGTAGCAATAGTCATATCAGACAAAATAAACTTTAAAACAAAGACTACAACAAAAGACAAAGAAGGACATTACCTAATGATAAAGAGGTCGATCCAAGAAGAGGTTGGAACTTTTACAAATATTAATGCACCCAACATAAGAGCACTTAAACTTATATAGCAAACATTAACAGATGTAAAGGAAGAAATAAACAGTAATACAATAACAGTAGGGACTTTAAAAATCCACTTACATAATGGATAGATCATCCAGAAAGAAAATCAATAAGGAAACTTTGGTCTTTAGTGACATATTAGAGCAGACATGTCTAATAGATACCGTCAGAAAGTTTCATCCCAAAACAGCAGAATACACATTTTCTTTAAGTGCACTTATTGCATTCTGCAGAATTGATCACATGCTAGACTACAAAACAAGTTTCAATAAATTTAAGAAGATTGAAATCATATCAAGAATCTTTTACAACCACAATGGTATGAAACTAGAAATCAATTCCAGAAAGAAAATTGGAAAAAGCACAAACACATGGAGACTAAACAACATGTTACTAAACAACCAATGGGTCAATGAAGAAATCAAAGAGAAACAAAATAAAACAAAACAAACAAACAAAAAAACCTTGAGACAAAAATGGAAACACAACATTCCAAAATCTATGGGATATTGGAAAACATTTCTAAGATGGAAATTTGTAGTGATACAGGCTTATCTCAAGAAACAAGAAAAATCTCAAATACACAACCTAAATTTACTTGTAAGGAATTAGAAATAGAAATGCAATCAAAGTCCAAACTTAACAGAAAGAAATGATTAACATCAGAACAGAAATAAAATAGAAACTATAGTACAACAGAAAAGATCAATGAAACTAACAGTTGATTCTTTGGAAAGATAAACAAAATGACAAAACTTTAGCCAGACTTACTAAAAACAGAAAGAAAAAAAAAAAGAAAGAAAGGATCCAAATGAAAGAAGAGATATTATAATCAATAGCAAGCAAACATAAGAGACTGCTATGACTAGTTATATACCAACAACTTGTACAACCTAGAAGAAATGAATAATTCCCTAGAAATATACAATCAACCAAGGCTGAATTAAGAAGAAATAGAATATCTGAGCAGACAAGTTACTAGTAATGAAATTAAATCAGTAATCAAATAACAAACAAACAAAAAATGCCAACAATGTAGAGGGCCAGAGAGTTTTAGAGGGAAATTCTACCAAACATTAAAAGAGTTAATACATAGCATCCTCAAACTAGTCCAAGAAAATGAAGACGTTTCATTCTATGAAGCAAACATTACCCTGATACCAAAACCAGAGAAAAATACTACAAAAAAGGAAAAACACAGGCCAATAATCCTGAAGAATATAAGAACAAAAATCCACAATAAAAATATTAGCAAACCAAATTCAAAAAATAAAAAGTGGAACTATCATATGATCTAGCAATTCTACTCTGGGTTTTATCCAAAGAAAACAAGAACACTAAATCAAAAAGACATATTCACTCCCATGTTCATAGCAGCATTATTTACAGTAGCCAAGGAGGCAAACTAAGTGCCCATCAATAGATGAATGGGTTAAGAAAATATGGTATAAATATAGAACAGAATACTACTCAGCCATAATAAAAAGAATAAAATCTTGCCATTTTGACAACATGGATGGACCTAGAGAGTATTCTGCTAAGCTAAATAAGTCAGACCAAGAAAGACAAATACTAAATGTTTTCACTTATATGTGGAATCTGAAAACAAAGCAAACAAACAAAAACAACAAAACAGAAACAGACTCCTAGATACAGAGAAAAAACTAGTGGTTGTCATAGTGGAGGAGAGTAGGGGGATGGGGAAAATATGTGAAGGGAATTTAGAAGTACAAACTACCACTTACAAAATAAATAAGCCTCTGGGCTGTAATGTACCTCACAGGGAAAATATGCAATAATATTGTGATAATTTTGTATGGTGTCTAATATATAAAAATATGGAATCACTATGTTGTATACCTGAAACTGACATAGTATTGTAAGTCAACTATACCTCAATCAAAAGAAGAAAGAAATTATTCTTTCTATTTGAAAGAAGAATCAAATAGATCTTTCTATTTGAAAGAAAGAAAGAAAGAAAGAAAGAAAGAAAGAAAGAAAGAAAGAAAGAAAGAAAGAAAGAAAGAAAGAAACCTCCCTGAGAGGCAGATTTCTTAAACAGTTTAATAAAAGGGAAGAGAAGAAACAGCCACTGTTGTACATAATCGAAAATACCTACTCACAGGGGAATGTAATTTCTGGGTTCCTAGCTAGATCCCAAATGGATATAGAACTGGTTGTCAGAATCCAGGGACTCAAAAGAGAAATAAAAATAAGGTTGTGCAAAACAGTAATGTGGGATGGTGAAAATCAACCTGTTGATGGTCAGTTTCTTCCTATGGATCTTATTTCAAAGGTCATTATTTTCAGAACTTA
Source organism: Mesoplodon mirus (assembly GCF_964341445.2). Classification (NCBI taxonomy): domain Eukaryota; kingdom Metazoa; phylum Chordata; class Mammalia; order Artiodactyla; family Ziphiidae; genus Mesoplodon; species Mesoplodon mirus. Next base: position 43,633,592 of record NC_138993.1, read on the forward strand.
AACAGAGAAGAATGATTCTTTCATTAGTTTGATAGACCTGCCATAACAAAGTACCCCTAAGACTTAAACCAAAGCATATTTTCTCACTGTTCTGGGGGCTAGAAGTTTAAGATTAAGGTGTCAGCAGGATTAATTTCTTCTGATACTTGGGGATGGCCGTCTTGTCCTTTTGTCCTTAGATGGCCTTCCCTCTGTTCCTGTATCCAAACTTCCTCTTCTTAAAAGGACACCAGTTATATTGGATTAGGGCCCACCTTAATGACCTCATTTTAATTTATAATACTTACCTATTTATAGACTTTAACTCCAAATACATTCACATTCTGAATTACTGAAGGTTAGGATTTCAACATATGAATTTGGGAGGATACAACTCAGAGCATAATGATATTATTGGGAATGATATGTCAAAAATCTCAATAGTACCACATTAGTCATGTTTGATTCCTGCTTGTCTTTTGCTTTCCTTGTGCTATTTTCCCAATCTCATGAGCTCAAATAACTTGTGGAATATAATATTTAAGATTTAAGTTATAACTTCACCCTTCACACGCAAGTGTCTCTGGATTTGTGGTCTTGGCATTCCTGTGGCTGCTCCCTCATCAAAAGTCCTGATTTTACTTTAGATAAGAGTCATTTAGGCTGATTTAGAGCAGAGACAGCTCATTATCTAAAAAGACTTTTAAGGTCGTAGAACTGGAAAGTGACAAGAGCCAGGGCCAGACTACACTAGTTTAAATGTTAAGACATTTAATTCTAGAATACTGACTTTGTAAACACCACAATTTTTTATGTGGTGTTTTATTTTTTATAAAATGTTTTATGCAATCAATATGTGCCAAGCCTTCAACAAAAAAGCACAGAAAATAAATCATGTTAACTACAAAATTGTGTTAGGTGACTCCTGACTAGCTGCAAGAAGTTTCCTGAGGATGTGATTTTGAATCTTTGCTATATTAGATCTACCCAATAATCTGCAATTATACGGGCACTATTCTTACATTACTAAATAGAACATGGCACTAGTCAACAAGTTAAAATAAATTAAAAGTCTGAAACCAGATTATTCACCTACAAATCAATAAACAGATATTTAGAAAAAAAAGCTTAGAAAGCTTGAAAACTTTCCATTCTAAAATGATGTTATTAAACATGACATCTGTTTTCTTTTAATCAAGTCTTTATCTTCTAATATTACTAATAAATAAACAGGGAGTCACTTTATTTGTTTCCCTTTCTTCTATTTAATTTTTTTTGAATGATAATCAAAGGCAAGACTGACTTGAAGTTTATGATTTATCTGAAGAGATCAGAAATAACGTATTTGACCAAGAATTTTAGAAAATCCTGAAACAGCAAATTTTGTGAAAGGAGCAACAATGCCAGTGATATTTGATACAGATTTAAAGACATGTTAGAAAGTTCTTTTCACTATAAGTAAAATTAAAAAAAAATAATAATAATGACGACAATGATGGTGGTGGTGGTGACTCACACTTATCATGGGCCACACAAACTTCCAAGTACCTTACATGTAGTTCAATTCATTGTATCCACATACGAAAATAATCAGGTATTATTCATTATGCAGTTGACAAAACGAAGAGAGAAAAAGTTACCTTGCCCAAGATAACACTGCTATTAAGTGGTAGACTTCTATAAAAACATCAAACACACACATACATCAATGTATGTGTGAACATTCTCTCCTGTTGCTTTTAACATTAATTTTTTTTTTTTTTTTTTTTTTTTTGCGGTATGCGGGCCTCTCACTGTTGTGGCCTCCCCCGTTGCGGAGCACAGGCTCCGGATGCGCAGGCCCAGCGGCCATGGCTCACGGGCCCAGCCGCTCCGCGGCATATGGGATCCTCCCAGACCGGGGCACGAACCCGTATCCCCTGCATCGGCAGGCGGACTCTCAACCACTGCGCCACCAGGGAGGCCCTAACATTAATATTTTGAATAAATCATACATACATAAAAAGCACACAAATCATGTGGGTAGCTCTATGAAATATCAAACAATAAGCAAACTCTAGGAATACACACCTAGAAGTAAAAATTGAACACTACTAGCATTCCATCATTAGCACATCCCTACCTCTAAGAAATTCTCTTTACTTTGACTTGTAATATCATACATTATCACATGATTTTGCATTTTTTAAATAAAATCATGTGAAATGTATTGTTTATTTCCTTTGACTCTGTTGTTTGTGAGATTTCTCAATTTTGTGCCATGTAGAAAGAGTCCATGAATTTGTACATCTGTTTCTGAGCTTCCTATTCTGTCCCATTGGTTTACTTGTCTATCTTTGAATTCACACAACACTTTTTGATTTACTATAGCTTTTTAGAAAGTTGATCTTCTTTTTAAGATTGTCATTTCTTTTCCTGGCATTTCAATAGAAATATGAGAATCAACTTTTCATTTTACACACACAGGCTTATACAAACTGCTGGGATTATTTTTCCAGAGAGGTCATTGAATATATATATCAATTTGACGAAGCTTAACATCTTTCCAATATTGAACCTTCCAATCATAAACATGGTCTACTCTTCCTGTTTTTTGTAGCTCAGTAATTTCTCTCAATAATGTTTATATTTTTCTATATAGAGGTCTTGCATAAATTCATTTATAGATGCTTTTGCTGCCAATGTAAATAATATATAATTATAAAATTCCTTATCCAATTGTTAGTTGAATATATGTAAGTAAAGATGATTTTAGGTTGACCTTATATCCAATAAGCTTACTAAATCATATTCAATTTTAATAGGTTAGTTAGCTGCAGTTTAACTATTTTATTATGATAATTTAACATTTTCTCAGAAATGTTTGAAATATTACTTTCAAATCCTGAGAGCCTTATTTTTTTTCTAATCCTTACATACTTTCTTATCTTGTAATAGTAAAAATTCTAGGACAATGAAGAATGAAAGTGATGATAGCGGGCATCTTTATATACTTTTGATCTATTTGTATTTTATCATCTGGTATGTTTATGCAGGTTTTTCTTAATACTCATAATTGAATTAAATAAGTTCTTTTCTGCTCTTACTGTGCTAAAAATTTTTTGGTGATGGTATTGTTAGTTTGGTTTTGGTTTTAATGATGAAAGTGTGTTGATTTTTGTTTTATAAAATGCTTTTTCTGAATCTTCTGAAATTATTTTTCTCATCTTGGCAGGAGATGAAAATTTTCTCCTTTGTTCTTAACAGAACAAATTAATGTAGTGAATTACATTAATTGATTTCCCAATGTTAACTCAATCTTGTTCATGAATTAAACTCAGTTTGGTTAAATGGATGACACATTATGCATTTTATGTATTGTTGTACTTGATGTACTAATATTTTGTTTAGGATTTTTGCATCTGTGTTTATGAGATACTTCAGACTATAGTTTTTCTTTCTTGTAATATCCTTGCCAGGGTTTTATGTAAAGTAATGTGGTCTCAAAACAACAAGTTCTTTTTTTTTTTCCCTCATCTGAAATAGTTCATAGAAATATTAATATTCTTCCTTTCTTAAATATTTAAAAGAATCCATAGATGAAACCATCTGGGCCTGTAGATTGAGGGAAAGTTTTAAATTATAAATTCAATTTATTTAATAGATCAAGGGCAACAGAGACTTTCTTCTTGCTTCCCAGTTTGTCCTTAAGTCTCAAGAATTACAGCATTCTAACATAGAATGTTCCAACGTCTTTGGAACTCTTTCTGAATCTTCAGCTAACATGGTAGCAGTAGTAAAACAGTTAGACTAGAAACACTAGTATAAAGAAGAAGCTGTTACATAGTTACATAAAATACTTTCTCAATTCAATTATACATGAAGCTGATCAAATGGATATTTCACTCTCATAAAGTTAAAAACAAAGAAATTGAAAATTTTCACATAGATCCTCTTAATTTTACATTAACTCTCATTCTATGCCATTATATATATTTTTTACTATTTTATTAAGTTAGAGAGTTATGACTGTGTGAGAAAAATACTTTTTCAATCTTATTAAACAGATATAATGTAAATAGCTGGTAAGAAATCTGGCACAGTGAATAAACTGGCAAATCTTTATGAAGGTGAGTGGTTTGGGATTATACATACTATTATATATTCTATTTTCAAGTTTATACCTTAAGCCAATTATAAATTTATAAGTATAAATAGTTAAGACATTGTGACATCTATTTAATATAGTAATATTTAAATGTTTTAATATTTCACCAAAAGTTTACATTTTAAAAAATTATAAAAATACTCTTGTTTTATATTCTAACAGTGGACATATATTGGATAATCTAAAAATTTACCTTAGATAAGATTACTGGAATTAAAATGTGTCCAGTGCTATTTCCTTAGTATAATTTACAAATTTACCTAATACTGATTATTGAGTATATTATTGATTCAGTGATCTTAAAATCATTTAAAGTGTTTTCACCTTTAATTGTACAGTGTTTACTGGTACTTATTAATTCCTAGGTTATGATAATTAGAGCTATTTTGCTTATAACAAAAATCAATCCTATAAATTAATTTTAATAATTTAGATGAAAGCAAGGACTAAATACATATTCATTAATAGTATAGACAGGCATCAAATATGACCTTACTTTTTAAATTATATATTTTTCTTAAAAAACATACCAAAAACCAGCCAAAAACTACGTATAGCACTCATTATATCATTAGTGTCAGCACCATATGACATTACTACTGATGACATAAAATCTTGACAAGTTGTTTTCTAGTACTAAGAGGAATCAGGCTTTCAAGTAATTCAGAGACCACAGAAATGTAAATGTGGAATATTTGTTTAAATTTGTAATACTACTACTAAATGCCTAGGTATGGTAAAAATTATGGTGTATAACTTCTTGAAAATTATTTTCTAGTTCTTACAAAGCAAGCCATTTTTTTAAATAGATGGTATTTTTCCACACCAATAGCAGGTGATTTAATTAAAATAATGAATATATTAGTGAAAGATTAATAGTTGATTAGACATAGTTTAGCTCAGAGTTTAGCTTAGTTTAACACAGATAACAATTCAACACATTAACCTTTATCTGGCACCTAGATTCAATAAGTAATCTAGAATTATTATTGTGTAATTTTTGTGTGTTGAGATTTAAACTTATTCAGTTGTTTTTATATCAATCTAATAGTTAATTTGCTGACTTCTCTTCATAAATTCACTTTTTTTTTCCCCCTGCAGTGAGACTTTCTGAGCCTTGTTAGATCCCTGCTGGTTTACTATTTGTGCAAGTCAACCAACAGCCAAATCTATACAAACACATTCTCAACAAATCTAGGACCTTTTTTATTCCAAATATCATTAGTTCACCTTTGGTTGAACCCAGCACACTGGGAGTTTATATACTCTCCTCAGATAAAACACTAAGAAACAATGGTTGTCTCTGAATTTAAAAGACGGAAGACACTGCATTTGTTTCCCTCTTTTTTCTCTTGTACCCAAGATCAAAACAACCTCAAACATGTATCTCAGGAGGTGGGACAAAAACCTTCAGAGAGACAATATGGTGTCCAGGGCTGAGAACAAGTCTCTCAGAAAAGAAAACAAGTCCCTCTGGGGAGAAAACAAAGCCCTTGGAGAAGAAAACAAAGCTTTCCGAATGGACAATCAGTTAATCTGGGGGAGAACCAGTCCCTGAGACAGCAAAAACAGCTGCTGTGTAAGTTTAAAAGTGTGATTTTAGAAAACCAAAAACCACCTGGGGAAAAAAGTCAATGCCTTGAACACAGAAAGTAAGTCTTATTGGCAACAGAATCGAACCCTGGAAGTTCAGATCAAGGCTCTCAGGGAACAGGAGAAAGCCTTCCAGAACGAGGCGAAAATGCTTCAAGAAGAAATAAGTTCTCTACATGAGGAGATCAATGCCCTACAGCATCAGGAGTGTGAGATCAGGATGGAGCAACAGGCCCTGATGGAAGAATGACTTGCCCTGGAGATGGAAGAACAAGCTCTGTGGAAGGAGGAACAGGCTGTACTTGAAGATAACAAGGCTCTGAGAGAGGAGAACAGTGTTTTTCAAGAGGAGGGAAAGACCCTTCTGGAAGAGGTGAAAGTCCTGGAGGAGTGGAACAAGATTCTTCAGGAGAAAGACAGCAAACATGCTGGCTCGAAAAATGCACAAATAAAAAATAAAGCAGGAGAAGTGTTACCTGAAGATGTAACCAGCAAACCATGAGTATCATTGACATTCCAGAAAAAAAAAAAATCAAACTTTTTTTTTTTTTTTTTTTTTTTTTTTTTTGCTGTACGCGGGCCTCTCACTGCTGTGGCCTCTCCCGCTGCGGAGCACAGGCTCCGGACACACAGGCTCCGCGGCCATGGCCCGCGGGCCCAGCCGCTCCGCGGCATGTGGGATCCTCCGGGATCGGGGCACGAACCCGTGTCCCCTGCATCGGCAGGCGGACTCTCAACCACTGCGCCACCAGGGAAGCCCTTCAGTGGAAATAGGGAAAGGAAGAAATGGATTTTTCAGATGTATTAATGTTGACAAGTGATCTAATTGAATGCTCTTTTTAAAAAATAATTCTGCAAAAACTAAGTCAGATGGACTTATGGATTTATTAGAGTACACAGATATTTGCAGAACACTAGTTTACAAACTGCTACAGTGTACCTTATTTTTCATCATCATAGATTTTGAGTATTTAATACAGTATAAACATTCAATGGATTTTATTAAAGTCATATCTCATTCTGATTCTTGTCTAGTGTTATGTAATAGGAATATAAGAAAAGTATAGGAAGAAAAGACTTTCCTTTTCCCTAGATACCGCCACATCTGCAAAAAGTCAACATACACTTATTAAACACCTTTAATTAGCATTCTCCTAAGCAATACAGATACATTTAAATATAAAAAGTGAAATGAGACATGTTCCCTGATTTTAAGGATTCCACAACCTGTGAAGAAAGATAAAGATTATTCCTTAAGAGAGCGTATCTATCTGCCTGATAAACAGATCACTAACCACTGTTCTTTGTAAATTATACAGCCACCACTAAAAAAAAATTCAGCCTTGCAGAATATTAAAAAGCAATGTTTGTAGACAGTGTTCAATGGACTTGTAGTCAATTGGGGCAGGGAGGAAATGCAAAGCCTTTATCATTGTTTTTACCTTAAAACATGTGGAAGAAACCTGCAGGAAGGAGAATATCTAGCTTGGTGTTCTAGGGATTTGTGGATATGCTGCTTTATTGTCTATATACGAATTCTGGTATGTTATTTTGCACTGAAAAAGTCCTTACTCCGAAAACTCCCTACTGTAGTGTTTAGGAAAAATAACCTATTTTACTCTTTGGTGATGAGGTCAGGAAGGGCAATGCCCATGGATGGGTACAGTTTTCAGTGACCCTTCTCTGTGTGGAAGCTGTCATTATTGCCTCATGGTTCAATCAGCAGGAATTCAGGTTAAACTGAAGACACACTGATCAGAATTTCAGTCTCTCCTGTTTGAATTCATATGCTAAGCTGAAGATTGGCACTGCTACAAAGAAATTTTGGTTACTATTTATAGCACACTCTGCAAGTGAGAAAATATATAATTAAGGAATGGGTTAAAACAATTTATGTTGATATCACTCTTCATAATGTCTATGATCTTTCACGTTCACAGAAAAATCAAAAATTGGATACATTTAAGTGTACATTTAAAAGTTTTCATATTGTTAGATATCAATTGAAATTATATGTTAAACAGAGGAAATATTTTGAATGAAAAAACATGGGGGCATTTTGATGCTCACAACGCAGGAACTTTAGTGTATGTGAACTTTGTTTCTTTGTTCATTTCTAGGTCTTTCCTCATAGTTTCCAGAAAGGGTGGTCACCTAAAGATCATCTGAAAGCCTAATGCTCCCACCAGGATTGTCCTTAATCCAAACAAGCAAACAATAATTAGCTGCAGCACAGAATAGTTGCATGGATGTTCCAAATATCTTCTTAGAGATGAGAGACTGTTTATCTTTAAGAGACTATCAAGTTTCAACCCATGTACTAGACTCTATTTATTTAAGGGCACAAATCCCAGACTCCCAGGCCCATCTTTCCTCACTTTGATTTATATTCCATTATGTTCTATATATCCTCTAATATATCCCAATTCTACATCATTCCCCACCCTCCTGAACATTTTATCAAACGTCCTATATCTTTAACCTCTTTTCTGAAAGTTCATTTTGTCTCCTTAACCCAGATAGACCTCAGTGATACTGCACTCTTTAGTATAGCTCTCAGGTGAAGATTTTTAGGCACCAGCAAAGACAGAGGTAGTGTAGGTTTCCTCATTTCTCACTGTACTTCCAAAACTTTTATCTTGTTTCCTCCTATAAAAGATTTAGTTTCAATGAAGCACGTAATATGAGATACCACTTTCAATCCTATGTAGTACTTCATATTCAGACTTCTTATTGGCTCTGGCTCAGATATTAAGACCTCTGGAATCTGGTTCATAGTACTCCTCCTTCTTTTACTCTTCTGTTTAACCTCAAATTGCACATAGATGATTAGTCCAGAAATGTACCACTCAGTCCCTTGAATCTTCTTATCCACCAAAACCATTTCCCCCATATCATGTCAGTCTCCATCTCCATTATTATACCTTAAAATCTTTGATTTGAAAATACGTTGATTCAGAAATCTGAACTGTCCAACTTTCTGAATATACTCTCTATACTCCTTCTCTTATTTGTCTGTTTACCCAACTCATGTAGAAATGCAACTCATAACTCCATCTGCATTATTTTACTACTATTACCCCTCACATTCTCACTTCTCTTGTTATTCAGCATAGATTCCGGTTCATTACAATACCCTTGAGAATGCTCTTTACTTTTTTTTAAATACAAATTTATTGGAGTGTAATTGCTTCACAGTACTGTGTTAGTTTCTGTTGTACAACAAAGTGAATCAGCCACATGCATACACATACATATATCCCCATATCCCCTCCCTCTTGAGCCTCCCTCCCACCCTCCCTATCCCACCCCTCTATCATCCCAAAGCACTGAGCTGATCTCCCAGTGCTATGCAGCTGCTTTCCACTAGCTATTTTAAATTTGGCATTGTGTATAATGTCGATGCTACTCTCACTTAGCCCCAGCTTCCCCCTCCCTCCCCCCATGTCCTCAAGTCCATTCTCTATGTCTACGTCTTTATTCCTGCCCTGCCACTAGGTTCATCAGTACCATTTTTTTTTTGTTTCTTTGTTTTTTAGATTCCATATAAATGTGTTAGCATACAGTATTTGTTTAAACTCACTCTCCAGTGCGCTGACCTGAAAAATTTCCAACGCAGATTCCCTGTAACTATGTGTCTTTTCCCAACTATACCTTGTCTATTTCCTTATTTATTTCCTTGTGTTCCCGTGCACCTGAACATAGAGGTATTTCTATTATTTACAAAGAGATAACACTATATACATAAAGTATCTAAATATTTACATATATTAACTCACTTCACCTTTGTAAACAACCTACTTACTCTCAGTATCCTAATTTTACAGATGAGGCAAGAGAAGCACAAGAAAATATTCCTGTTTCTAAGGTCACATATAGAATTTTTCAGATATAAGATTTGAATTCATGTGGTCTGACTCCAGACTCTGTCCTCTCAGCCTCTACTGGATATTAGCACTACAAAATCACCCAAATACAAATGAAGACAACACTGCCCAGCAATCCTACCATTTTTCTTGCTTTCCAATGTAACAAATTCTAATGTCTCCTTTCTCCACTTCATTCCTTCCTATTAAAAGGAAAATATATTTATCACATGTTAATCCTTCCATATTTGCTTAGAATTTTATCTTGTGTTTTCCTCTGAAGGAATTTATTCTCATCTGCATTCTCTAACATTTAACATTCTCGAGTCTTTTCTCTTTTAGTCATTCTAGCATATATGAAGCTGTATCTCACTGTGGCTTAAATTAATACAAATTAGTATTTCCTTGATGATTAATGAGGTTGAACATATTTTCATGTGTATACTGGTTATTAACATATCTTTCATCGTGAAGTATTTTTTTTCAATTTTGTTCATCTTCTCTTGGTGGTTTTCTTATTGAATTTTAAAAGTTATTTATATATTCAAGACACAGGTCCTTTTAGAGTCATGAGTACTGCAAATATTTTGTCCCATTTATGGTTTGCCTTTTGATTTTTCAACAGTGAGACATGAAGATGAGAAGTCTTTGAATATAAAGTCCAATTTATCTATTCTTTCATTTAGTGGTATATTATATTTACATCTATTGTCTAGTTAGCATTATGTGTTCTCATTTTGAGCCATATATTTCTGCCTAGGAATATGGATTCATGGTAACACATTCAACCAGACTCTAATATAAAGTGTTTGCATGCATATGTATAAACTTTGTGACTATGACACTCTGGCTAGTGTAGAGTGGAATACTAGGGAACACTAAAGTCTATGTACATATTATCTCATAGAGAAATTATTAATGAAAATATATCTTTTTTAAGGAGAAATACTCAATAAACATTATTTCACACAAAGGGAATCTGGAAATATTCCAGAGATAGTCCTCTAGAACTAGGTAATTGCTGTGCCATTTAGCTGATATGATAAGCCCTCCAGTTCACTGTAGTCCCTGTAATATACCTAACTTAGTTCTGGCCCATGTCCACATAAATAATTTTTATTATTAATCCATGTAGGTCTTTTGATTGCCAGAAGAACTAGGAGAGTATATATATATATATATATATATATATATATATATATATATATATATATATATATATAACTATATCATTTGAAGAAAGTGAAACAAGATATTCAAGGACTCAGGGGTGCTGGAGCCCACTCACAGAGGCTGCTCACAATTAGCTCAAAGAGATGATTGCATACACCTCTTCCCAACACTGCATTCATGGCATCACATTGGTATCTTGAACTATGTATACTTCAAATAAGAGCTTTTTTTTGGGGGGGGGAGCACCAGTTGTTAAACATTTACCTAACTACAACAAGTCAAGGTACCTGAAAGTTAAAACAATGAAATCTAGAAGTTTTATAATCATTTATATTTGTGTTCTAAATAAATTAGAAAATATTGTCCAACAAATTTTAGATATGTATAGCATTATTTATATTTCAAAGAAATTTCACAAGATATTAATGATCTGCAATTTGTTGGTCACGACTCACATTTTCAACAGAAAAAATAAAGGCATACTGAAAGAGTGAAGCAAAACATTTTCCCTCTAAAACACTATTATCATTATTTTATTTTTATTAATATATCTTGAAAATACTTACATAATTCAGAATCATGTATTAATAGTTCATTTTTCTTTAAAAATAGAATAAGTATATGATTTTGTATATGGGGAATGAAAAGCATGAAAGTAACAGAAAAATTTACACAAATTCAAGAAAAAAATTGAGAGTGGATAAGAAGTTATTTTATGCTCAGGATACTATACCTTATGTTAAGGGACTGTAAGAGATCAGGCAGCAGTCCCAAGAAAATGGCTCATTAGGGGTCTCCAAAGGGAAACCACAGCACAGTTAGGGATGCTAGGAACATATTAGAGCTGTCTGAAATTATAGATTTTGTACCAAAGGAGCTGTGATAAACTAAATCACATTCATAGTGAAAAGTCAGAAAGACACAAAATTATATCAACAAAGAAGAAAGTATTTTATGGCTGTTTGCTAAATAAAAACAACACAAAACAATCATGATTCATATAATTTTGATATTTATATTGTTTTTTAAATTAAATAAAGAGATAATAGTTTAGTTCCACCATATTAAAATAGGATATCTGGTACTCTTCCTGATTCTGCTCCAACCTTTTATTTTTAAACTCTAAAATCCCTGAATATATCTTTGAGGCAGTAACATTACATCAATATTGATGTATTTTTCACCTCCCAAAAATATCTAGAACCATTCAGTTTATAGAAACTATCACTGTTATCAGTTCATAGTGAACAGTGTAATGTCTCTGATAAAATTTATCAAAACATTTCTGATTTAGGCTGATTAGAATATAAAGCTAGAGATAAAATTTGAATCTGCAACACATGATGCCATAAGAGATGAGACACAAAAAGACAACTTATTTCTATAAGCACTAGGAATTAAATTTCCCATGTGATAGTTTGCAAAAAGTTTTATTTTGTCCCTGCTCCTGATGTTATACCAATTGTTCTTGTACACTGAATCTGGGGTAAACCACCTGATTTGCTTTGGCTAAGGAGATGTGATCAGCTGACTCAAGCAGAGCCTCAAGAAAACACTTGTCTATTTCTACTTCTGTACTACTATTCCTACTACTGCTGACAGAACATTCCTGGGCTATTTTGCTTTAAGGTAAGAGACATGTTGAGCAGTCATCTATCGAAGACCAACAGACATCTGACCATAAGCATGTGTATGAACACATCCTAGACCAGAAAAACAACCCAGAAGAGCTAAGTCTAATTACTAACCCACAGTCCTACAAGCCAAATAAGTGCTTATTCATTTTAGTCACTGATGCTGAGCTTGTTACACAGTATGATTGAGGCAATGAAGAGAATAAGTATCTGATAAACCACATTTTTTTATTTCTTCTCTGTTATTTCATGATTTTTATTTGTTTGAAAATTCTGGTATTTAAAAAAATTGAAAGTATTTTCAGTTAAACAATGACATTTTATGTTCTGTTGTGTACATTTATAATAGTAATAAAATAAATTTACTTATAGACATACATGAATTATTTTAAATAAATACATTTTATTAAATCATTAGCAAAATACTGTGGTTAACTGATAAGTGCAGTGGTAACTAATACAGTTTAAAACATTGATAGATTGTGAAATTTATATGAAAGAATAAATAATCATATTATTAGTAAATAATGAAATTTCAAAAAATGTATGTTAATTACTTTAAACTGAAGACAAGTTGATATGTATTAATAAATGCAAATAGTTAATAACAAAAGCATAGAAAAATACATCTAAATTATTCTGCTCTTTTCTATTCACCCTATGAAAAATTCAGACAAATGTCATCTGAAAGATGATCTTCAAGCTCATTTAGCAGAAAACATGTGATAAAAGAAGTCAGTATAATTTTAGAAAAGTGGATTATTCCAGACTAGCTTCATTTTTTTTTCTAGTGGAGGTAGTCAGTAATTAGCAGATTAGAGATAATCTATCCTCCTGTGGATGGCTTCATGCTCTGCCACTTTCTCCTATAAAACATCCAGTCATGTGTTCCACAGTTCCTGAACCAGTCTTGATCTTGTAGGCAGTACACTACTGGAGAAAATCAGGAATTAAGTTAAAACCCACAGATGTCAGAAAGTAGAGCCAACAACATTCACTGTGTTTCCAAGTCCCCTTCACTGATAATATATCCCCAAATTTGGTTTTCCATGAACAAACTTCCATATAACCTTCTAGATAGTGCAAAACGTGAGTCCAGGATCTGACCCAGATGTATACAAGAATTTAATAAATAATTAATGTCATTTAATACATTGACTAAAAGATGAATTAATCACTTGATAATCTTCAAAATGAGTTATCTGAGGTAAAGGTAGCTATATCCTCCACTTCTTACTGCCACTACCATAAAAACGCAATATATTTTGTATAGTTATGTGGAATATCTATATAGCTATATCTATACCCACACATATAGGTTTGCTAGGATTATCATAACAGAGTATCACATTGGGTGACTTAAATAACTAAAATTTATTTCCTCACAGTGCTAGAGGTTAGAAGTCTGAGGTCAGGGTGTTGGCAGGATTAATTTCTTCTGTGGCCTCTCTCCTCAGCTTCTGGAAGGCCATCTTTTGTGTCTTTACATAGTCTTCCCTTTGTGTGTGTCTGTGTTCTAATATCCCTTTCCTATAAGGACACCAGGCATATTGGATTAAGGCTCACCCATAAGACTTCATTTTACCTCATTCAAGGCCCTAATTCCAAATACTGGATGTTAAGACCTCAACTAATAAATTTTAGAAGATACACTTCAGCCCATAATACCATACCTAAGATATAGATATACTTCAAGATATACTTTATATTACATCATAATATTACAAAACTTAATGTCATCATAGAGAAGAAAGAAGATATATAATCTATATAGAAAATAGCTTATATATTTGTTAGAAATTTAAAAATACCAAAGAAAAAAGCAAAACTGTCCATTGCAATTTTTACTATTAGCAAAATTGATAAACATACAAAGATTCAGAGAAACAGTTGTAATACATATACAGTATAATGAGTTATTAGTTATCCTCCAAAAACTACAAATATTGCTAAGAAGACAATGATCCTTGGAGAAATAATACAATCAATATGGAAAATAGAAAGAAAACAAAAGGAAAATAAAGATATCTGAAGATTTCCTGACAAGCTATGCCTTATTGAGCTTGGTGTATGTATCCCCTGAATATTTATCTAATACCACCAAGAGTCTCTAAGTCAAGATCAGCTTCTCTGGTCAGGTTAGATTTTTCTCAACCATCACATTCCATTCTGTAGAGAGAACTAAGATACTGACTTCTTCCCTTTTCCATCTGGTCCTCAGGGTTTATTCTGTAGCCTCTCTCTTGACATCCTCAAGATGATTGATAGCCCTATCACAGAGGAGAAAAGTCCCAGTTGACAGGGAGTGTGTTACATATGCTCACTTCTGGGAAATGGGAACTTGCTACATGTAGTCATTATTTCCCGCCATCTCAGATGGTTTAATAGAAGTGTCAGTCAGTGGTCTGTATGAATATATCAAGGAGATAACAGAGGTGGTTCAAACTCCCAACTTACTCTAGGATACCTGCACAAATTCTCTGAGATTTCAGTAATACTGTGAAGAGTATTTCTGAACCAGCTGTGAGCTATCATGCTTTTAACTATTCCAAGCAATTAAACTGCAATTTTATTGAGGCATACTTTAAAATATATACTGCAGCCACAAGGTTGAATTATGGAAGTGGTTAACTTTGCTGGTGAGTGAGTCTTATGGATCCTTTATGTTCATATCTCTCCATCACTTTCTTCTTCCTAATAAATGTGAGTTCTATTCTCACAGAGCCCCATAGGCTGGGACGATATTATATTCTAGTTTTGGCATATGTAAAATCTCAGACTCTACCCCTTGACATTAATAAGAACTATGTTGCTATTCTGTGACATGGACTTGTTCCCCTATATGGAAGTTTTCCAAATTGATCCTTGCCTTACCTCTTCTAATAGATCATGTTAATCCAAGGAGTATTGATAAGCCTTTTAGGACTTGATTTTAGAGAATTTTTCGCCCTACCCTGAGTGTGTGAATTTACATGTAAACACCCAAAATTATACCTAATGTTTTGTTTTTTTTCAAATTTTATAATATTTGGGGAATATTTTTCATAATTCAACATGAATTGTATAGACAATTTTCTTCATAAATAGTATTATATGTAGTTTTATCACAATATTATTATTTAATATGATTCTTCTGTATACAGTACAAATACAACATTAATGCATGTAAAACTTTACAAAGACAGCATACATATTATTTCTTTTTCTATTATGAATGACACATTTATTTCCCAATAAGAGAAGTGAGATCACTTATGAAATAATTAAATGAATTTTGTTTAAATAGCATTTAGAATATTGAAGAAATAGATGAGGTAGAAAATATATTTTTTGAATGTCATTGCAGGGTCACAACAGAAATACTGAAAGTAGAAGTATATTGATAGAATTCCAGTAAGCATGGTTTAATTCCAAATCAGTCACAGTTCTGACTCAGAAAGCTTTTTTATTTTTTTCCAATCAACTTTGTGCAAGTTGTTAGTGAACATATTAGTTAATGACCTGAAGGCAAATCCATGACAAAGTGATTTTGTGCTAATTGTGTGGAAAATGTTTTTTAGCTTTAAAAAATGCTACATTCTGAGATGCTATAGGGAATTTATCTTCCCTATTTGAGCTATTCTATTCAACCTTCCTCAAGGGCACTGAATCATATTGAATGAGTCATCCAGCTTTCATATCATATCTAAAAATCAAGGAAAACTCCCAAGAGGCAATGTTAGGGATTAAACACTCTCATTCTGTTTACATTCAGTTGGCATTAAAATGAAAAATAGGTTATAAAATTGACTGTAGTAAGACTATAGATATTTTAATATCTCATTTTCATAGTGCTTTATATTAAAATGCCAAACTTTTAGATGATTGTAATAAAAAGATTTTTATATTTACTTTTGGAAAAGCTTCTTATTTTAAATTTCTCCTCTTTAGAACTTTTTTCTTTATTATTATTCAAATTTACATACACTAGGCATATAATAAAAAAATGTATGCTTAATTAGTATGATTATTAAAGGAAGACTAGTGCTTTAGTAGTCTCAGTTTGAAAAATATTAAGTTATGTTAAAAAGTGAATATTAAAAATATTATAAGGCTTCCCTGGTGGCACAGTGGTTTAGAGTCCACCTGCCGATGCAGGGGACATGGGTTCGTGTCCCGGTCTGGGAGGATAACCACATGCCACGGAGTGGCTGGGCTCATGAGCCATGGCCACTGAGACTGCACGTCCGGGGCCTGTTCTCTGCAATGGGAGAGGCCATAACAGAGAGAGGCCTGAAAACAGGAAAAAAAAAAAAAATATATATATATATATATGTGTGTGTGTGTGTGTGTGTGTGTGTGTATAAAACAAATATATATATATAGATTTTAAATTGTTACAGGAACATCTGCTATTGACTTCTATATGATTATAAAAACTTACTTAAAAATATTGAATCTTTCAATTCACAACAGAAAATAGACTGGAGGATACTTAAATATAAAATGCACACATGATTTCATTTTATATTATATTTTATTTATATTAACCATATATAAATATGAATGCTCTGAGCAACCCAGAAGAAGTTCACCACTTAAGATTTCTTGAATTTTTAACTGCTCTCTTATTTTAACTGCATTTTTCACATAAGACTAATTCCCATATTCTCTGCCACACACACACACACACACACACACACACACACACACACCCATGGCACCTTCCTAATGTATTTAATGCATATATTTTCAACCCATCTAAATTATGCTGAATTAGGTGTAAATGTTTCTTAAAAATTGTATATATTTGCTTGAAATGTGATTTTTCATTTTCTTTAGCACCTTTGTCCTATAAACTGTATTGTGTTCTTAGGTTTTCCATTTAACGTTAGGTTTCTGAGATATATTAATGTTTTGATAATAAATGTAACTCATTATATTTGCTTTATTTATTTATCATATACATACTTATGATACTTGTATCTATACATAATGGATATATCTTATGATTATAAGCCCATCCCTCCAGTAATAGATATGTCATTTGCCTACACTTCTATGTTACCAAAAGCTACAGCACTGTGATGAACGTCTGTATTCATGTATCCTTACAGACTTATGGGAAAGATTTTTTGGGGATATATATTCTGCTGTGACACTAAGTGCTGGATGTGGGATATTTTCATATAAGATCTTACCAGATATCACTAAATATTGCCAGAATGCCTGCACAAGTTTCCAAACACAGGAACATCAGCAATGCTTAAAATTTCAAATTTTCCCATATTCTAACATTTCATAGTGTACTGCCTTTACATTTTTGTCAGTCTACTACTTGCAAGAAGGTATACAATTTTCATTTAATATCTATTCCCACATTTACCAGTGAGGCTGATCATGCACATATTAATTATGTGGATATTTCTTCAAAGGCAATATAAACTAATTAGGAGCACAGATTTTGGACCAAGACAGCCTGGGAGCAAATCCTGCCTCCATCACTTACTTAGACAAAAATAAACTTATACACATTATTTAACTCTCTGTGCATCCTTCTATTCATCTTTAATGAGGAGAAGCATGTCAACTTTGTAACTCTGTGAATGTTATGTAAATTAAAATGTATATAATGCTTAAAACAGTATCTAGAACACATTAATTGCTATATAACTGTTAATTATTATTTTTATTCCTATTATCGGATTATTTTTGTAAATATTTCCTTTCCTTGATAAGTTGAATGTGTTCCTTTATAATATAGACATTAATCATTTCCTTGTGTTTAACATTGTGTATATCATCTCCAGTATGTTATATACTGGTTAAGTTTGCCTGCTATGAGGTTTTGTTTTCAATTAAAGACGTTTTACTTGTACCTAACCAAAGTTAAATTTTTTTTGTACATGAATTATACTGTAAGGTTTTGTTTTTAAATTTTTTACTAACTATGTGGTCATAAAATGTTGCATTTTTTATATTTTTAACTTTTATTTTACTTTTGGCATTTGGTTATTTAATCTATGTAGAGCCATTTTTTTAATCCAACTTTGTAATCCAACTTTTAAAGTCCATATACTGAGCCAAATTTCCACAGATCATCTACTAAAAAATGTGCAATTTCACAACCCCCAATATACTATCTCTTTTCAAATTTGAGGAAACCATATGTTCATGAATCCGTTTCTGGATTCTCTCTGTTCTATTTGGTAGTTCTTGTACAAAAACTATACTTTTTCCTACTACATCTTTGTTAAGTGTTATAATGTCTACTCATGATATACATGTGTATGCATATTTCCTCTCCATCTTGGAATTATAATAGATATTCTTAACTTTATCCTGCTATGTAGATTATAGTATAAGCTTAATTTCCCAAAAGTTTCTCCTAGAAAACTGTCAAAATTTCCTTGAGTGTATAGCCATATTGTAGTAGAGTTGACCTATTTAAAATTAAGTTTGACCATTCATGAACATGTTTTGCCTTTTATTGAGGTCCTTCTTATAATTTTTTTATGTAACACAAACAGTCAAATCAGACTCACAGTAATTATAGAATTTATCATTACAAAATCTTACTGATAACTTTAAAAGGTTCCAGCAATCACAGAGCACAGATAAAACATATTGGACAGTGTGAGAAAACCCTGAGACAATATCAAGCACACTAACATTCAAATTATAAAGATCCAAGAAGGAGAAGATAAGGAAAAGGGGCAGAGGACATATTTGAAGACATAATAACTGAAAAGTTCCCTCATCTGAGATTGGAAACAGAAAACCAGATCCAGGAAGCACAGAGAGTCTGAAACAAGACCAACCCAAAGTAACCACACCAAGACACATTGTAATTAATATGGCAAAACTTTAACATGAAGAGAAAATATTGAAAGCAGAAAGAGAAAAGCATTAGCTGTGTTCAAGGTAACTCCCATAACACTATCAGCTGAATTTTCATCAGAAACTGCAGGTCAGAAGGGAGTGGCATGATATACTTAAGTAAATAAAGGAAAATGCTATAACCAAAAATACTCTACCTGTAAGTCTATCATTCAAATTTAAAGGAGAGATGAGTTTTACAGCCAGGCAAAGCTAATGGAAGCCAGCATCTCTAAACTAGTTTCACAAGAAATGTTAAAGGTAGTTCTCTAAGTAGAAAAAAAGACAACTGAAAATATGAACATTACAAAAGGAAAAATCATTGGTAAAGGCAAATATTGTCACAAAGATAGTAGATCAAACACATATAGAGCTAGTAGAAAGGTTAAAAGACAAAAGTAGTAAAACCTTTTATAATCGCAATGAATAGTTAAGAGATACACACACAAAAAATGATGTAAGATATCATGCCCTAAAGATCAAACTTTGGGGGGGGGGTAAAAATTTAGCATTGTTAGAATGTGTTTTAACTTAAGATATTATCCAATTAAATTAAATATATTGTTCAACTTCATATATATGTATATATATGAATATATTATTACATATTGTTATATATAAACCACATCACAACCACAAAAAAATATGTAATGGATACACACACAAAAACAGAGAAAGAAATCCAAACATAACACTAAAGATAGTAAGCAAATCATACTAGAAGAGAGCAAAAGAATAAGAAAGGAACAAAAAGGAAATACAAAAACAATTAACAGAATGGCAATAAGTACACACATATCAATAATTACTTTAAATGTCAATGGACTAAATTCTCCAATCAAAAGACACAAAGTGACTAATGGATACAAAAACAAGACTTGTACGTACACTACCTGTAAGAGACTCACTTCAGATCTAAAGACATACACAGACTGAAAGTGAGTGGATGGAAAATAAGTATTCTATGCAAATGAAAACAAAAAGAAACCTGGGATAGCAATAGTTGTATCAAACAAAGTAGCCTTTAGAATAATGTAACAAGAGACCAAGAAGGACATTACATAATGATAAAGGGATCAATCCAACAAGAAGATATAACAAGTGTAAATATATATGCACTTTACACAGGGACATCTAAATACATAAATCTAATATTAACAAACATAAAGGAAGAAACTGACAGTAGCATAATAATAGTAGAGGACTTTTACACCCTACTTACATGAAGGGACAGATCATCCAGACAAAATCAATAAGGAGACAATAGCCTTAATTGACATATTAGACATATTAAACAGATACAGAGAAGTCCATCGAAAAGCAGCAGAATACACATTCTTTTTAGTGCACCTGATACATTCTTCAGGGTATTTCATATGCTAGGCCACAAAACAAGTCTCAGTAAATGTAAAAAGACTGAAATCAGGTAAAACATCTTTTTTCACCACAATGCTAAGAGACTAGAAATCAACTACAAGCAAAAAAAAAAAAAAAAAAACAAAAACACAAACGTGGAGGCTAAACAACATGCTACTACTAAACAGTCAATAAGTCACTAAAGAAATCAGAAAGGAAGTTAAGTCCCTACCTGAGACAAATGAAAATGAAAACACAATGATCTGAAATCTGTGGGACACAGCAAAAGCAATTCTAAGAGAGAGTTTTATAGCAATACAAGCCTATCCCAGGAAAATTTTAAAAATATCAAATAAACAACCTAACCTTACACCTAAAGGGACTAGAAAAGGAATAAATGAAATTCAAAGTTGGTAGAAAAAAAGACATAACAATAAAAATCAGAGAAAAAATATGTAAAATAAACTAAAAAAAAAAACAATAAAAAAGATCAGTGAAGCTAAGAGCTGGTTCTTTGGAAAGATAAAAAATAACTGATAGATTTTGAGCCAGACTTATCAAGAGAAAAAAAGGAATAAAAAAGGAGAAGTTACAACTGACACTGCAAAAATACAAAAGATTATAATTAGAAAATATATATGCACCCCAATGTTCATAGCAGCATTATTTACAATAGCTAAGACATGAAAGCCACCTAAGTGTCCATAGATAGATGAATGGAAAAAGAAGATGTTGTATAGACATACAGTGGAATATTAGCTTTAAAAAATAATGAAATCTTGCCATTTGTTACAACTTAAATGGAAATACAGTATATCATGCTAATGAAATAAGTCAGACAGAGAAAAACAAATAGCATATGATTTCACTCATATGTGGAATCTAAAAATCAATAAAAATGAACAAACATAAAACAGAAACAGTCATAGATACAGGGAACAAACAGGTGCTTGACCGAGGGAGGTGACTCAGAGGATGAGAGAGTTGTGTGATATTAAAAGCTATAAACTTACAAAATAAATGAGCCAGGGTACAAAGTACGCAGGGTGGTGATTATAGGCAATAATTATATAATGACTTTGTATGGTGACAGATGGTAACTCTACTTATTGTGGTGATCAGTTTGTAATGTACAGAAATATTGAATCACTATGTTGTTCACCAGAACTAACATAGTGTTGTAGGTCAATTATACTGCAAAAACAAACAAACAAATAAATAAACTCATAGAAAAATAGGTCAGATTTGTGTTTATCAGAGGCAAGGTGTGGGGGGAGAGGGGAAAGGTAGTCAAAATGTACAAACTTTAAGTTATAAGATAAATAAGTAGCAGGGATGTAATATACAATATGATGAATATAATTAACAGTTGTGTGCTATATATAAAAGATGTTAGGAGAATAAATTCTGAGAGTTCTCATCACAATGAAAAATATTTTCTTTTTATTTTGTTTTGTTTCTATACGAGATGATGGCTGTTCATTAAACTTCCTCTGGTAATCATTTCATTATGTATGTAAGTCAATCATTATGCTATATACCTTAAACTTTTACAGTGCTGATGTCAGTTTTATCTCAATAAAACTGGAAGAAAAAAGTTTATATGGAGAGGCAAAAGACCCAGAATAGCCAACACAACATTGCAGGAAAATAACAATTTCAGAGAATTAACACTATATAACTTCAAAACTTACTTTAAAACTACAGTAGTCAAGACAGTGTACCACTGACAAAATGACTAGTCAAATAGATCAATAGAGTAAAGCAGAGAGCTCAAAAATACACTCTCCAAAATACAGTCAACTTATCTTTGATTAAGGAGCAAAGATAATACAATGGAACAAAGAGATTCTTTTCAACAAATGGTATGGGGATAAATGGATATCCACATGCAAAAAGAGAAAGAACAAAAAGAAAAAAAGAATCCAGATACAGACCCTACACCTTTAGCAAAAAGTAACTCAAAATGGATCACAAACCTAAATTTAAAACAAAACTATAAAATGCCTAGAAGATAACATGAGAGAACACCTAAATGACCCTGGGTTTGGCAATGATTTTTTCATACAATACAAAAGGCATAACCCAGAATAAAATAATGATAAGCTGGACTTCATTAAAATAAAAAAAAATTCTGCTCTTCAAGTCACTGTCAAGAGAATGAGAAAGACAAGCCACAGACTGGGAGAAAATATTTGCAAAAAACATACCTGCTACACAACTGTTATCCCAAAAATTCAAAGAACTCTTAAAACTCAACAATAGAAAACAGCCAATTAAAAAAGGCCAAAGACCTTAACAGACACCTCACCAAAAAAGATATACAGATAGCAAATTGATACATGAAAAGATGATCCACAACATATATCATCAGGGAAATGCAAATTAAAGCAACAATGAGATATGACTACACACCTAGTAGAATAGCCAAAATCCAGAGCACTGATAACATCCAAACTTTGACAAGAATATGGAGGCACAGAACTATTCATTGCTGGTGGAAAGGCAAAACTGTATAGTCACTTTGAAAGTTTATCAGTTTCTTACAAAACTAAACATATCCTTACCAAACAATCCAACAATCATGCTCCTTGGGATTTATCCAAAGGAATCAAAAACTTACACACACACAGAATTCTACACAAGGATGTTTATGGTAGTTTTGTTCTTCATTACCAAAACATGGAAGCAACTGAGATGTCCTTTGTCAGTTAAAAGGAAAAATAAACTGTAGTACATCCAGAGAATGGAATATTATTTACTTCTAAAAAGAAATGAGCTATCAAGTCATGGAGAGAAATGGAAGAACCTGAAGCATATCCTTAAGTGAAAGAAACCAATCTGAAAAAGATGCATGCTATATTATTACAACTATATGACATCTTATAAAAGGGCAAAACCATGTAGACAGTAAAAAGATCAGTAATTGTCAAGGTTTTTGGATGGGAAGGATGAACAAGGAGAGCACAGAGGATTTTTAGGCCAGTGAAACTGTTCTGTTTCTGATCTATGATCTATGATACATGCCATCATACATTTGTTAAAACCCATAGAATGTACAACACCAAGAGTGAACACAAATGCAAACTACATGCTTTGGGTGATAATGATGTGTCAGTGTAGGTTCATTAGTTGTAACAAATGTACTATTCTGGTGGTGGGTGTTGATAATGGAGGAGGTTATGTATATGTAGGAACAAGGATATATATGGGAAACCTCTATAGTTTCTGCTCATTTGCTGTCAACCTAAAACTACTCTAAAAGATATAGTCTACTTAAAAAAAAAGTAATATTAAAATTTATAAGATTTTTTGTTATATTTAAGGTAAGTATTAGCCTATTCACAAAGCATGCTGACCTCCAAAGAAAAGCTTTGTCCTCTGAAATAATCAAGGAAAACAACCACGGTCCAATACTTAAAACAATAAATTTTGGTTAACCCCAAGGCTTTGACACCTCCTGTTCAATCGTGCATCTTAAAAACCTTATAACACAGCAACTGAAGTTTTTATCCTGCAGTGTGATATCCAGCCCAATTAGAGGTAATGTGTTCAACTGTAGAATATAGTAGACAAAGAAGAAACATGCAAATGCTACTACTCCTATTTTCACAAGCTTTTAGTGGCTTATTAAGTAAAATATAAAGTAATAAAATTATTAAATTATGCTCAAACAGGTCCAGGTTCTGTGCTATTTGGTCATTTACCCTTATTTGCATAATATTGATTTGTATGAGATAGCCCATTTTTGTTGATAAAAATTTTGATAATAAAATAATTTTGCATTTTGGAAATAAATTTCACTTGATCAAATCCAACTGCTTTTCATTTTCCATTAGATCAAGGGATGTGTTGCAGTTAGATATTTTTATCTGTGTCAATATATAAAATAAGGCTATAATTCTCTTTTCTTGGTTTGCATTTACCTTATTAGAGTAAAATTTATTATAAAATTTTCTTTTCTTCTATTTTTGAAAATTTCTGTAAAAGAGTGATTATCTGTTCATCCAAACTAAAGTAGAATTCCCTTGTAAAAGCCTATAGGACTGGAATCTGTGGGGTTACAAAACTATATTTTTTAACACTTTCATTTATATAATAGTTATTCCTACTTTCAAGATTTCTCGTTCTTCTACTGCCTTTTTTTAGAATTTTACAAGTGAAGAAATGCAACTATGTTAACTATGTTTCCAAATTTATAGACATAGGTTAAGTAATATTATTGGATAGTTACTTTAAAATCTCTGCAATTATTTGTATCACAATATACGTGAAACCTGCTCATCCTTTACTATCACCTGTTTTTCTTAGAAAGAAAACTTTTTGATAGATCCCAGAAAAGTGTTATATTATTGAAAATAGAGATATAAAAAATTCGCTTAATTTCCAAGAATAATAAAAGTAAAATGAGGTGGATTTTGCAGTTTAAGCAATGCATGATAGTACGTTTTGATCATTGGGGTAATTTTATAAACAAATTGAAAGAGACTATAACCTGTCAAAACAATGTGAAATTTTGTTGTAGTAACCTCACTGATGCTGTTGAATTGTATTGGCTGTTGAATTTAAAAGCATATAAGCATCTGATACATTTATAAAGTTCATTAAAATAACAGAAACTGTACTCTTAAGATAAACAAAAGACATAATTTTGAAACTTAGAACAGGCAAGGATAATGGTCTTATTTTTTCATATTTGGTAGGAATTAATAGTAAAATAGTTCATCAGAAAATTCTGCAGCAGTTTTAGTATAGGGACATTTTGAGTGTCAGGATTAGAGGAAGAGAGGGATTTATTGAGTAAAATATTTTGTTCCATGAGCTATTATGTAGAGACTTTATAAAAGGATTTCTCCTATAAGCTCAGTAATACCCTCCATAAATTCTAGAACTACTAGTTCTCATATTTGATGTGGATTACCAGATTTTATGTGATTGTGGGAAAATATTTATTTGTAATCCTTGGAAATATATCATACGAATATATTTTACATATAGATAACTAGAAAATTAGAGTGTATACTTTAATAAAAATATCTGGCATGTTACATGGAAAGAAATCTATAGTTCCAGTATAAGCAAAGGTACAGAGTATAATTTGGGGTTATGTTATATCTAAAAGAACTAATGTAAAGAAAACAGCTGATTACCAAGAAAGGTGAAATAAGTGGAACCTTGACCTACATAATGACAAGAACTGTAGAAAATTATGACAAATTAAAGGAGATAGAACAGTGGAAATGTAGAGATAAAAGTTATTTTGTGTATCAAATAATACAACTATTCCCCTCTAAAAAATGATGTTCAGTGACTTTCCCTGGAAAAAAAATATATAGTTGGTACTGAAATCTACATTCTTGATTCCTATCTTACTCTGCTATAATTCTAGACATCTGTTAGGAGAGATTTTTTTGTGTCTATTTCACAGATTAGTTGTGTTATTGAGGTTGTATGTTCCATTAACTCTCTTGGATAGAAAATGGTAGAGAAAAAGAAAGCAGATCTCTAGGGAGGAACAGCAGACAGTGGGATAGATAAAAATAAGCTACCATAAGTCTAGCTGTACTCTTTCATCTGGCATCATTGCCAAACCCACTTATCTTCTGTTTCCTTGAGTTTTAGTGGCCTGAGGCTTGAAATTCACTTATCTGAGGCACCATAGCCCCCAATCTAGCAGGAAAAAATAACTGGAATCTTACTCTCCCCGGAAGCTGTTTGCCCTCATAGTGTCAGATGCTAAGTCACTTGTCACTGCTGCCAAATCACTCCTTTGTGCTCAATTCTACAACTCAACAAAAGTAAGTGTTCGTTTCTACCCTTTGGCATGTTTTTGGAATTCATACTCACCTTGTTAATTTAAAGTTTGTGAATCACCTTAAAATCCTTGAAGTTGACACATACGTTGTAAAAATAGAAACTATATAATATAACAAGGAGATTGTTAAGTAATACCTTAGGTATTTGGCATTCTCTGGAGGATACATTTCAATGACAAGGTTGGCCCAGGGAATAGAGATAAGTCAGGCTGAATACCTCCAACATATTAGTCTGGGTCCCAAATTTAAATGAATATAGTTCTTCACATAAAATAGTATCCCTTAGAGTCTAATAGCAAATTATTAAGTTTTGAGCTGTATTGTTGTGTTGAATTTTTCCTGCTTTATGTCTAGATTTTACATATTTCCCCAAGTTATAGTATCAATTTATTTAAACTTTCTTATATTTGATTAATAGCACAATTTATTCATTAAGTAAAGATTAAGATGTAATGATAACTTCTCTATTTTGTTTTTTATTCAAAAATCAGTAAATCACATGATGGCTACATAATTATAAACAGTTTTTTTTCTAACCTGTTTCCTGATGATTATGATGTTTCTTTATAGAAATAATGTAGTTTTAGCCTATATCAAGATGTAGTGTAAGTTTATAAAAACTCTTCAATTCTAATTTTTATATATTAAACTGGTAATTATTTACTTAACTATTTCTAATTTTGTATCTGGTCATAAGCAACCATAGTAAATGAAAATTAGTGATGAAATTCCCAATATACTTCAATCTGGCTAATAACATAGGTCTGAACTTTTCATTTCTAAAATGAAACACTTCTAATGAAAATAATTAAAACACTTAAAATAAAAGAGTGAATTAATAGAAAAGTGCAATCTATTCTGAATAATCGTCATGAATAATATTCAGATTTCTCTTTAAAATTTCTCACTTTGGGATAATTGAAATTAGGGAGACCATGTTAACACTGAGTATAGGTGCCATTGTTTTATATGAATCAGTATTTTATTCTATCTTAATTGTTCCATCACTAAGTGTATTTTTACTCTAAAGAAGGGAGGTAGACAATGAATATAATGACCTCTCTTAAAAACACAAGAGCAGCATCGTTAGTAATATATATCTTAAGGTCATTATGTTCTCATACATTTGTACAATATGATGAATACAATTATCATTCTAATACTTGTGGGCTTCATGCTGCTGGAGGGAGAGAGGCATCACTTGGAGAGGTAGGAGAATATTCTGTATGGATGGAATGACCATAGCATTCCTTTTCTTTATTTGTGTACCTAGTTTCAGTACTGGAGAGGGGTGGTAGAAGATGAGGAGGTATGTGTGACATACATACAATTCATATACACATCTATGCTGATCATTCTCTCAAAGATACAGTTGAGGACTATGCCACCAATATTTACATAACTTTGCCTTATTATTCCATATTACTGTATAAGGCTCTCTTCCCAAGAGAAATTAAGGAAAATAACAAAACAAAACATTGAATACTATTTCTGACTCAGCTGTAGCAATTAAGACATGCAAATATATTGATATTTTCTTCCTTCCCCTCACCTTCTATTTTCTTTTCCTCCTGTTCGTCTATTCTGAATCATCCTTTTCATCTTTCCTCTCTTCTTTTCTCTAATAGTAACTCCTTGTTCTAGTTGCTCTACTTTCCACCTGTCCCTTCATTATGCTTTCAGCTTTGTTTAGAACAATGTGTTCTATAGATGTTGAATAAAGAGACTCTGTTTTCAATCTTCGGCCCATCCAATACAGACTCAATTTTTCTCTTCCTACTATATATAACACTATTACACTACCCATTATAGTAGAGCCAGTACTTTTATAATGACATATAACGCATAGTATATATATTTTAACATATTTCAAGGTTTTGGTTAACTATATTTAAAGTAATATAGAATTACATATCCAAATGTTTTGAAATAGGATGATTATTTACCCTACTTCTCTCTCAGTGTTAGAATCACCTTAAATATATTTGTTAGCAGGTTAAGAAAGAAAATTACTTTTCTTCCCACTTCCCTGTGTCCATCTGAAACAATGCACAAGTCAACCCCTATTCCTTTGCTTGTTCCTAAAACAGTACATAAATATACATACATATCCACTCCTAACAAAGCAGCCAAATGAACTAGGAAACAGATGGGAAACTGAGAGTCCATGTGTTTACGTTCCTACTATGCCAATAACTTGCTGGGTGATCTTAGGCAAGCCACATATCTTTAGCTAATTGCCTTCTCTGTAAAAGAACAGAGCCATAGGACCTGAATATTAGCTCTCAGAAGCCAGTAATGAATTTGTCCCATCATCCTTCTTATATGGAAAACATTTTCAAATAATAAAGAGCTAGAATTGATCTTATTATTATTGCATAATCTCACTAGGTCTTCCCTGCTGTTCTGAAGGCTGTAACCAAATGCTTTGCAAAATCCATTTTAAAAAAAGAACTTTCTCCACTATAATCACACTAAGAATTGTGCAAAAAGATGAATTCTTTTATACTCACATAAGCAGCAAAAGAAAAATAGTACATTTAATTTGTCCAAACAATAATACAAATGGGTAATGCATGCATGAAATAATTATCAATATCATTAGCCATTAGAAAAATGGAAATCAAAACCACAATGATATTATCATTCACACTCACTAGGATGGGTAAAATTTTTAAATGCAGAAAATAAGAATTAGTAAACGTAGAAAAACTGGAACATTGATACATTGATGATAAGATTGTAAAATGGTTTGGTCACTTTGAAAAACAGTTTCAATGTTCTTCAAAATGTTGAACATAGAGTTAGTTACCAGATACTTCACTACTGGTTACTCATCAAAGACCATTGAAAACGTATGTCCACATAAAAAACATCTACACAAAGGTTTCACAGAAACATTACTTATATTAATTGCAAAATGGAAACAATCCAAATGTTCATTAGCTGACAAATAGGTAAACAAAATGTGATATATTCATACAATGAAATGTTATTCAGCCATAAAAAGGGATGAAGTAGTGAAACAGGCTACAACATAGATAATCCTTGAAGACATCATGCTAAGTGAAAACAACAGTATTATATTATATGCCACATATCATGATACCATTTATATGAAATGTTCACAATAGGCAAATCCATAGAGAGAGAGAGTAGATTAGAAGTTGTCAGGGGTTGGCTCAGTAATGGTCACTGTTAACCTCAGTTTACCCTTATAGGTTTTAATAACTAAATTTCAGAAAAATATCAGAGTATGTATGTATCTTATTCATCCATTCCTCTGTCCATGGGCATTTAGGTTGCTTCCATGTCTTGGCTGTTGTAAATAGTACTGCAATAAACATTGGGGTGCATGTTTCTTTTCAAATTATGTTTTTCTCTGGCTATATGCCCAGGAGTGAGATTGCTGGATCATATGGTAGTTCTATATTTAGTCTTTTAAGGAACCTTCATACTGTTATCCATAATGGTTGTGCCAATTTACATTCCTGCCAGCAGTGTAGGAGGGTTCCCTTTTCTCCACACTGTCTCCAGCATTTATTGTTTGTAGATTTTTTGATGATGGCCATTCTGACCAGTGTCATAAAAAAGAATGAAATAATTCCATTTACAGCAACATGAATGGACCTAGAGATTATCATACAAGTGAAGTTAGTCAGACAGAAAGACAAATATCATATATCACTTATATGTGGAAGCTAATAAAAATTATACAAATCAACTTATTTACAAAACAGAAACAGACTCACAGATCTTGAAATCAAACTTATGTTTATTAAAGGGAGAATGTGGAGGAAGTGATAAATTAGGAGATTGAGATTTACATATATACACTACTATAAATAAAATAGATAACTAATAAAGACTTACTGTATAGCACAGGGAACTCTACTCAATATTCTGTAACAATCTATATGGGAAAATAATCTGAAAAAGAATATATATATATATATATATATATATATATATATATATATATATATATATGTATATATAGACACACACACACATATAACTGATTCACTTTGCTGTACACTTGAAACTAACACAAAACTGTAAATATGCAATAAAATAAAATACTGCAATAAAATTTTAAAAAATCAAGGTAAAAATCACATAATATAAAATTTACTATTTGAACCATCAAAAAAGAAAAAAAGAAAGATATTCGGGAGGCTTAGGCTGT
Source organism: Mesoplodon mirus (assembly GCF_964341445.2). NCBI lineage: Eukaryota > Metazoa > Chordata > Mammalia > Artiodactyla > Ziphiidae > Mesoplodon > Mesoplodon mirus. Next base: position 43,664,203 of record NC_138993.1, read on the forward strand.
TTTCCTCAGAAAGCAGATCCTGAGGAAATGTTTTTGTGCAGGTTGTTAATTTGTTAAGAGTGAAACAGGGATGTAGTTACAACTGAACAAGATTGCATTATGGTGCAGGTAAACTCTGTCAACAACTATCACTCAATCCTGGTAGGAGCACATGTGTGCCCCCCCCCATACATATAATGATCCTTGTAAAGTGTAACTTGAAATTATCTGCCTGGGAGGAAAGAGGATCATTTATCTCTCAGTATCCAGTGCCCATTGGTCACAGTTCACCCAGTGCATGTTACCACCCTCACAGTCCAGTTCTTGAACACACACACAAAAAGCTAGTAGTTTCCCTAGGTTGAGACCTCAGAGAAGCTCCTATCCAGAAAGCCAGAGATATTGGCTATAGCTGAGGTCAGGTGCTGTCAAATTGCACATGGCAGAAACATTGTGTATTAATGGCTAAAGGAAAGATATATTGAGAGACTCTCATGCTGAGAACAAGGTGCATTTGCCAGCATATCTCCTATCCATCATTCTTTCTAGTTCTCACTAACTAGACACTATACTAGGGGAATCATGTACTTACCAATGCTTAGAAATAAGACACTACCTCTGACTCCCTTCTTTGGTCTTGCTGAAACAAAAGGTTAAGGAATATTTGGAGAGCAAGACTATGGAAGTATAAATTAATAACAACAAAGAACTTGACACATCTGTAGAGTGTGTTTTTTTATTATAGTATTTTTAAATTATAGTTAAGTTTTCCACAATTGACACTCTGAATTTAAGACGTATCATGTTATCTAAAAGGGAATAATATTCATAGAACAGCAGACTATACAAAGTACTGTAATAGATTTTTTACATAAGCAATTTTTATGTTGTTCTCATGATAATCCTATGAGATAGGTAATTTTATTATTCCCATATTGTCAATGAAAAAAACAAAGATTCAGAAAGATTCAGCAGTTCATGCAGGGTAACAGAGTTGAAAGTTATTTAACTTAAATTCAACTACAGTTATCTTAGACTGTGAATGTCAGTTATATTTCTACTGTACTTCAGAAGCCACCATTAAAACACTATTTTCAAGAATAAAGAACACCCGGCTCGGGGTCTCTTCCCTCCACCATCACGGAACTGCCCTGGAGCCCGAGGTGAGGGCGGCCTCACTGAGGATGCCAGCTCTGGAGGGGCGCCAGTGACTGAAGCCGCGACAGTCATGGGGACAGCAGGCCAGAATCATCGTACCTGGGGGGCTTGGGGAAGATGGCAGAAGAGTAAGACGTGGAGATCACCTTCCTCCCCACAGATACACCAGAAATACATCTACGTGTGGAACTGCTCCTATAGAACACCCACTGAACACTGGCAGAAGAACTCAGACCTCCCAAAAGGCAAGAAACTCCCCCACGTACCTGCATAGGGCAAAAGAAAAAAAGAAAAAAAAAAAACAGAGACAAAAGAACAGGGATGGGACCTGCAACAGTGGGAGGGAGCTGTGAAGAAGGAAAGGTTTCCACAAATGAGGAAGCCCCTTTGTGCGCAGAGACTGCGGGTGGCAGAGAGGGGGAGCTTCGGAGCCATGGAGGAGAGCACAGCAACAGGGGTGCGGAGGGCAAAGCGGAGAGATTCCCGCACAGAGGATCGGTGCCGACTGGCACTCACCAGCCCGAGAGGTTTGTCTGCTCGGCCACTGGGGTGGGCGGGGCTGGGAGCTGAGGCTCAGGCTTTGGTCGGAGCCCAGGGAGAGGACTGGCAGCGTTAAACAGCCTGCAGAGGGTGAGTGCACCACGGCTAGCCGGGAGGGAGTCCGGGGAAAAGTCTGGACCTGCCAAAGAGGCAAGAGACTTTTCTTGCCTCTTTGTTTCCTAGTGTGTGAGGAGAGGGGATGAAGGGTGCTGCTTAAAAGAGTGCCAGAGATGGGTGCGAGCCGCGGCTATCAGTGCGGACCCCAGAGATGGACATGAGACGCTAAGGCTGCTGCTGCCGCCATCAAGAAGCCTATGTGCGAGCACAGGTCACTATCCACATCAACCCTCCTGGGAGCCTGTGCAGGCCCCTACTGCCAGGGTCCCAGGATCCAGGGACAACTTCCCCAGGAGAACGCATGGTGCGCCTCAGGCTGGTACAACCTCATGCCAGCCTCTGCTGCTGCAGGCTCACCCAGCATCCGTACCCCTCCCTCCCCAAGGCCTGAGTGAGCCAGAGCCCCTGAATCAGTGAATCCTTTAACCTCGTCCTGTCTGAGCGAAGAATAGATGCCCTCAGGAGACCTACACACAGGGGTGGGGCCAGATCCAAAGCTGAACCCCGGAAGCTGTGCAAACAAAGAAGAGAAAGGGAAATTTCTCCCAGCAGCCTCAGAAGCAGGCGATAAAATCTCCCTAATCAACTTGATATACCCTGCATTGGTGGAATACCTGAATAGACAATGAACCATCCCAAACTGAGGAGGCGGACTTTGGGGGCAAGAAACATTATTTTCTCCCCTTTTCCTCTTTTTCTGATTGTATATGTGCATGATTTTGTGTGAGATTTTGTCTGTATAGCGTTGCTTTCACCATTTGTCCTAGGGTTCTGTCTGTCCAATTTTTTTTCTTTTTTACTTAAAAATTTCTTTTCATAATAATTATTTTTTATTTTAATAACTTTATTATATTTTATCTTATTTTATCCTCTTTCTTTCTATCTTTCTCTCTTTCTTTCTTTCTTTCCTTATTTATTTATTTATTTATTTCAATATGTTTTCTCCCTTTTATTCTGACACATGTGGAGGACAGGCTCTCGGTGCTCCAGCCAGGTGTCAGGGATGTGCCACTGAGGTGGGAGAGCCAGGTTCAGGACACTGGTCCACAAGAGACCTCCCAGCTCCACGTAATATGAAACAGTGAAAATCTCCCAGAGATCTCCATCTCAATGCCAAGACCCAGCTCAACTCAATGACCAGCAAGCTACAGTGCTGGACACCCTATGCCAAACAACTAGCAAGACAGGAACACAGCCCCATCCATTAGCAGAGAGACTGCCTAAAATCATCATAAGGCTAGAGACACACCAAAACACACTACTAGTTGTAGACCTGCCCACCAGAAAGACAAGATCCAGGCTTATCAACCAGAACACAGGCACTAGTCCCCTCAACCAGGAAACCTACACAACCCACTGAACCAACCTTAGTGACTGGGGACAGACACCGAAAACAACGGGAACTACGAACCTGTGGCCTGTGAAAAGGAGACACCAAACACACTAAGATAAGCAAAATAAGAAGACAAAAAAGCACACAGCAGATGAAGGAGCAAGGTAAAAACCCAACAGACCTAACAACTGAAGAGGAAATAGGCAGTCTACCTGAAAAAAATTTCCGAATAATGATAGTAAAGATGATCCAAAATCTTGGAAGTAGAATAGAGAAAATGCAAGAAACATTTAACAAGGACCTAAAAGAACTAAAGAGGAAACAAGCAATGATGAACAACACAATAAATGAAATTAAAAATACTCCAGAAAAGATCAATAGCAGAATAACTGAGGAAGAAGAATGGATAAGTGACCTGGAAGATAAAATAGTGGAAATAAATACTGCAGAGCAGAATAAAGAAAAAAGAATTAAAAGAACTGAGGACAGTCTCAGAGACCTCTGGGACAACATTAAACACACCAACATTCAAATTATTGGGGTAACAGAAGAAGAATAGAAAAAGAAAGGGACTCAGAAAATATTTGAAGATATTATAGTTGAAAACATCCCTAATATGGGGAAAAAATTGGTTAATCAAGTCCAGGAAGCACAGAGAGTCTTATACAGGATAAATCCAAGGAGAAACATGCCAAGACACATATTAATCAAACTATCAAAAATTAAATACAAAGAAAACATATTAAAAGCAGCAAGGGAAAAACAACAAATAATGCACAAGGGAATCCCCATAATGTTAACAGCTGATCTTTCAGCAGAAACTCTGCAAGACAGAAGGAAGTAGCAGGACATATTTAAAGTGATGAAGGAGACGAACCTACAACTAAGATTACTCTACTCAGCAAGGATCTCATTCAGATTTAATGGAGAAATAAAAAGCTTTACAAACAAGCAAAGGCTGAGAGAGTTCAGCACCATGGAACCAACATTACAACAAATGCTAAAGAAACTTCTTTGGGCAAGAAACACAAGAGAAGGGAAAGACAATTAGTAAATGGGAAAGGAAAACAATTAAGTAAATGGGAATAGGAGAATACATATCAATAAATGTAAATGGATTAAATGACCCCACCAAAAGGAACAGACTGGTGGAAAGGATACAAAAAAAAAAAAAAAAAAACACCCGTATATATGCTGCCTACAAGATACCCACTTCAGACCAAGGGAACATACAGACTGAAAGTGAGGGGATGGAAAAATATATTCCATGCAAATGGAAATCAGAAGAAAGCTGGAGTAGCAACTCTCATATCAGACAAAATAGACTTTAAAATAAAGACTATTACAAGAGACAAAGAAGGACACTACATAATGATCAAGGGATTGATCCAAGAAGAAGATATAAAAATTGTAAATATTTATGCACCCAACATAGGAGCACCTCAGTACATAAGGCAAATACTAACAGCCATAAAAGGGAAAATCGACAGTAACACAATCATAGTAGGGGACTTTAACACCCCACTTTCACCAATGGACAGATTATCCAAAATGAAAATAAATAAGGAAACACAAGCTTTAAATTATACATTAAACAAGATGGATTAATTGATATTTATAGGACATTCCATCCAAAAACTACAGAATACACATTTTTCTCAAGTGCTCATGGAACATTCTCCAGGAGAGATCATATCATGGGTCGCAAATCTAGCCTTGGTAAATTTAAGAAAATTGAAATTGTATCAAGTATCTTTCCCAACCACAATGCTATGAGACTAGATATCAATTACAGGAAAAGATCTGTAAAAAATACAAACACATGTAGGCTAAAAAATACACTACTTAATAGCGAAGTGATCACAGAAGAAATCAAAGAGGAAATAAAAAAAAATACCTAGAAACAAATGACAATGGAGACACGACGACCCAAACCTATGGGATGCAGCAAACTCAGTTCTAAGAGGGAAGTTTATAACAATACAACCATACCTTAAGAAACAGGAAACATCTCAAATAAACAACATAAATTTGCACCTAAAGCAATTAGAGAAAGAAGAACAAAAAATACCCAAATTTAGCAGAAGGAAAGAAATCATAAATATCAGATCAGAAATATATGAAAAAGAAATGAAGGAAACGATAGCAAAGATCAATAAAACTAAAAGCTGGTTCTTTGAGAAGGTAAACAAAATTGATAAACCATTAGCCAGACTCATCAAGAAACAAAAGGAGAACACTCAAATCAATAGAATTAGAAATGAAAAAGGAGAAGTAAAAACTGACACTGCAGAAATACAAAAGATCATGAGAGATTACTACAAGCAACTCTATGCCAATAAAATGGACCACATGGAACAAACTGACAAATTCTTAGAAATGCACAACCTACTGAGACTGAACCAGGAAGAAATAGAAAATATGAACAGACCAATCACAAGCACTGAAATTGAAACTGTGGTTAAAATTCTTCCAACAAACAAAAGCCCAGGACCAGATGTCTTCACAGGCGAATTCTATCAAACATTTAGAGAAGAGCTAACACTTATCCTTCTCAAACTCTTCCAAAATATAGCAGCGTGAGGAACACTTCCAAACACATTCTATGAGGCCATCATCACCCTAATACCAAAACCAGACAATGATGCCACAAAGAAAGGAAACAAAAGGTCAATATCACTGATGAACATAGATGCAAAAATCCTCAACAAAATACTAGCAAAAAGCATCCAACAGCACAATAAAAGGATCATACACCTTGAACAAGTTTTGGTTTATTCCAGGAATGCAAGGATTCTTCAATATACTCAAATCATTCAAGGTGATACACCATATTATCAAATTGAAGGAGAAAAAACACATAATAATCTCAATAGATGCAGAGAAAGCTTTTGACAAAATACAACACCGATTTATGATAAAAACCCTGCAGAAAGTAAGCATAGAGGGAACCTTCCTGAATATAATAAAGGCCATATATGACACGCCCACAGCCAGCATCATCCTCAAAGGTGAAAAACTGAAACCATTTCCACTAAGATCAGAAACAAGACAAGGTTGTCCACTCTCACCACTCTTATTCAACATAGTTTTGGAAGTTCTAGCCAGAGCAATCAGAGAAGAAAAAGAAATAAAAAAAATCCAACTTGGAAAAGAGGAAGTAAAGCTCTCACAGCTTGCAGATGACATGATACTATACATAGAGAATCCTAAAGATGCTACCAGAAAACTACTAGAGCTAATCAATGAATTTGGTAAAGTAGTAGGATACAAAATTAATGCACAGAAATCACTGGCATTCTTATACACTAATGATAAAAAAATCTGAAAGACAAATTAAGAAAACACTCCCATTTACTGTTGCAACAAAAAGAATGAAATATCTAGGAATACACCTACCTAAGGAGACAAAAGACCTGTATGCAGAAAATTATAAGACACTGATGAAACAATTAAAGATGATACAAATAGATGGAGAGATATAAAATGTTCTTGGATTGGAATAATAAACATTGTGAAAATGACTGTACTACCCAAAGCAACCTACAGATTCAATGCAATCCCTATGAAACTACCACTGGCATTTTTCACAGAAGTAGAACAAAAAATTTCACAATTTGTATGGAAACACAGAAGAACCTGAAGAGTCACAGCAAACTTGAGAATGAAAAATGGAGCTGGAGGAATCAGGTTCCCTGACTTCAGACTATACTACAAAGCTACAGTAATCAAGACAGCATGGTACTGGCACAAAAAGAGAAAGATAGATCAATGGAACAGGATAGAAAACCCAGAGATAAACCCATGCACATATGGTCACCATATGTTTAATAAAGGACAGAAGAATATACAGTGGAGAAAAGAAAGCCTCTTCAGTAAGTGGTGCTAGGAAAACTGGACAGGTACATCTAAAAGTATGAGATTAGATCATTCCCTAACACCATACACAAAAATAAGCTCAAAATGGATTAAAGACCTAAATGTAAGGCCAGACACTATCAAACTCTTAGAGGAAAACATAGGCAGAACGCTCTATGACATAAATCACAGCAATATCCTTTTTGACCCACCTCCTAGAGGAACGGAAATAAAAACAAAAATAAACAAATGGGACCTAATTAAACTTCAAATCTTTTGCACAGCAAAGGAAACCATAAACAAGACCAAAAGACAACCCTCAGAATGGAAGAAAATATTTGCTAATGAAGCAACTGACAAAGGTTTAATCTCCAAAATTTACAAGCAGCTCATGCAGCTCAAAAACAAAAAAGCAAACAACCTAATCCAAAAATGGGCAGAATATTTAAATAGACATTTCTCCAAAGAACGAAACAGATTGCCAACACACATGAATGAATCATGAACATCATTAATCATTAGAGAAATGTGAATCAAAAATATAATGAGATATTATCTCACACAGTTCAGAATGGACATAATCAAAAAATCTAGAAACAATAGATGCTGGAGAGGGTATGGAGAAAATGGAACTCTCTTGCACTGTTGGTGGGAATGTAAATTGATACATCCACTATGAAGAACAGTATGGAGATTCCTTAAAAAACTACAAATAAAACTACCATATGAACCAGCAATCCCACTACTGGGCATATGCCCTGAGAAAACCATAATTCAAATAGATTCATGTACCAAAATGTTCATTACAGCTCTATTTACAATAGACAAGACATGGCAGCAACCTAAATGTCCATCAACAGATGAATGGATAAAGAAGATGTGGCACATATATACAATGGAATATTACTCAGCCATAAAAGGAAACGAAACTGAGTTATTTGTAGTGAGGTGGATAGACCTAGAGTCTGTCATACAGAGTGAAGTAAGTCAGAAAGAGAAAAACAAATACATATGCTAATGCATATATATGGAATCTAAGAAAAAATAATGTCATGAGGAACCTAGGATTAAGACGGGAATAAAGACACCGACCTACTAGAGCATGGACTTGAGGTTATGGCGGGGGGAAGGGTAAGCTGTGACAAAGTGAGAAAGTAGCATGGACATGTATACACTATCAAACGTAAAATAGATAGCTAGTGGGAAACAGCCGCATAGCACAGGGAGATCAGCTAGGTGGTTTGTGACCACCTAGAGATGCGGGTTATGGAGGGTGGGAGGGAGGGAGACATAAGAGGCAAGAGATATGAGAACAGATGTATATGTATAACTGATTGACTTTGTTATAAAGCAGAAACTAACAGACCATTGTAAAGAAATTATACTCCAATAAAGATGTTAAAAAAAAGAATAAAAGTAATTCTAATAAATGAATTTTTTTGTGTCCTTTCATAATGATCAGATTGATATTTGCCTCCTTTTTTTGGTCACTGATGAATTCTGTTGTAAATTTCAGTAATATCAATTTGTTAATATGTATGAAATATGTTTTGGATAAAGTTTTTAGATGAGCAATGTCGTCATTTTTTGTCCCCTCTCCTCATAAGGAAGAACAAACATCACTATCCATATTTTTTGCTGCTTTTACTGTCTCCTCACCCAGGAGATTCTATCTACATTGAGAAGCTAAGACAGCAGACAGAATTATGGTGACATTCTTCCCTGCTCTTCAACTTCCCCATTTCTGAATTTGATGATCCAAATAAGTGACCTTATATTTTCACATTTTTTTCTATGATGTCCTACTCGTTTACTCACTGTTATCATTTCCTCACATTAATACTAAGCTTAGCTCCTCTCAAGTTCTGAGCTAAGTACATCAGGCTCAGGGGGTCAGGAGCTAGGTTACTTAAGACACCGGAACTCCTGAAGTAAGGGAAATGTCTTACTGTGTACTTTATTATTGGGGATGTACATAAGATTGGCCTTTTCTTTTATTGCTGTGGTATAAATATAACTTTAGATTGGGAAGTTATAAATGCAGGGATTCCAATGAGTGAAAATAAGATTACTCCTACTGGTCAACTGCCAACTTAATCCAGAGAAATCTGAAATGGATGAGGTAGTCACATACAGAGGAAAAAGTGTTCAAAATTTGCAACCCCCTTAAAAATTTTTAGTTTGTTTTCCTCTTGACGTGGGAGAAAGAAAATTACAAAGATGAGGTCATCATATTCCATCTGAACAATTTACATGTCGGGGGTTGATGTGGTATCATCTGAATATATTTAAAAAAACATTAATTATGGAGAAGAGTTTTGTGAGAAAAGCCTGAAGACTCTGATGTGGCAGAGGTGAGATCATATACAGTCTATTGCTGTATTATTGGCAAAAATATTTTTATTCTTATCTCAGAAGAGACAAATATAGGCAGATTCTGTGATAGGGGTTGAATAGATTTTACGCTAACTCTGTTTTTGTTTTTCTTACCCAGGTATGCAAAATGAAACTTTAAAATGAAAACAAGCAGTAAAACAAATTTAGGAAACCAGAGTGCAAATATGTGACTTTGGGACTATATAAAATTTAAGAAATTGATCTGCAGAAGCATGGGGCCTGGCTTTTCTCAACTTTGTTTTCCTCTATATCTATGAATAACATTTAAGGCCAAGGCAGACATTGCCTTAAGAGTAGACTTTAAATCCCTGTGGCATTCACAGAAGCTCCTGTAGTCGTCTCCCACACACCATGTTTTCAGACTAGCTCTGACATTTCCCGAGATTACAATTGTGGATTTCAGGAACCCACAGTTTGTGGATAAATCAACATCACAGTGGGATGTGTTTGTTCAGTGAACAGGTAATGTGGAACAGAAATTTGATACCATGAGAAATTATACCACTAAGCTGTGATAGAAAAATATATCAGTGTAATTATTATAAACCCAAGGGCAAAGTGATAATTTAAAAATAGTGTTCTCTTAATACTTTGTCAGTTAGACTTATGATTGCACTGAGACATAGTGAAGAATGAAATGATTTTAAAAAGCAGTTTATTTTTTTTTAGTCAGAGTTGAAACTGTATTGAAAATGAAAGAAAAACAAAGGAAGGCATGTTATTTAGCAAAAGAAGAAAAGAGATTTGCTTAGAAAAAAAGGTGAATTTCTCAAATAGAAATCTACAAAATAAAAAAGAAGAAAGATAATTCCCCATACTTGACTGCTTTTGAAATAAAAAACTAGCAAAGTATGTCATGTCAATAATATCTCAATAAAGCTGGAAAAATGAAAAAAAAAAAAAAAAAACTAGCAAAGTTAAGGCTACTTTCTTTCTGGATCAGAACTCAATGAGATTTCATATAGGAAGAAAAAGTTAAGATGTTGGCAACATTAAAAAATGTGGAAGTCTTCCATAAGAAGAGTGGGAGGCAGAAATGTATAAAGTTATATACTCTAACAGTGTTCTTTGTTTATAGGAACAATTGCACTAGTTTACCATGTAAGGTTTGGACACATCTCAGAAAGAAAGTTTGAAAATATCAGTTTGAAATTCACACATTTGTTGAGTTTCCTGATTTAAAAAAAAAAAAAAGAATCCTAAATAAAGTAAAATACAAATAGAATCCTAAGTTGGAAAGCAGGTCATGCTTGTGCCATAAGGGAATGCCAGACTACAAGTGAAACTTTTTGGATGATGAGATGTTAAAGTTATGCAAAACATGAAATGAGAAATTAAATCTAGTTTTTTTGGAATTCTGGACAAGTAGTTGATGACCTTCCCAGTAGAATTAACCTATCTGGGGAAGTGAGGATTTTTTTTTTTTTTTTTGAGATAAGTGGATGTTTCTTCACATTCAGAATTCAAAAACTGTATCTCTCACTCTAAGTGACTTATAAGGTAGAATTAGGAAGAATACATGAATAAAACATCTGGACCCAAAGCAAAAGGAAAGCAAAGGGAAAGATGATCCCTCAGTTTCAAATAGTGTTCTTCCTGCATCAGGTAGAAAAGTAATGGAACTAAAGTTAAAAGTAGATTAACTCTTAAAAGATTTATCAAGTCCTGCTTGAGAAGTGTAGGAGACTAAGAAAAGTTAATGAAATACACAAAACATTTATTCAGAGGTTTATTAGTTTCCTGTGGCTGCTGTAACAAAAATACTACAAACTCAGTGGCTTAAACAATACACATTTATTGTCTTGAGGTTCTGGCAGCTACTAAAAGTTTTAAATTAAAGAGTCATAAAGGTTGGGTTCTACAGAGAGCTGTGGGGGAGAGTTTACTCCATGCCTTTCTCCTAGTTCCTGATAGCCTTAGGCCATCTTTGGTGTGTGGATGGCATAATTCTTGTGTCTGCATACTGTCTTCTTCTATAGATGTCCATCTCTGTGTCCAAATATCCCCGTCTTATAAGGACACCAGTCGTATTGGACTAGAACCCATCCTAATGATCTCATTTTAACTTAATTTGCAAAGATTCTACTTCCAAATACGGCCACATTCACAGGTACTAGGAGTTAGGATTTCAACAACTTTTGAGAGGATACAATTCAACCCATAACACAGGAAAGAATGTAGACAGAAATATTTCTGATGTCTTTGAAATAGCTCAAATTACTTGAGTACTGTGAAATTAACCAATAAATTACAAAATAACATACTGAAAAGATTTTGTCAAGCATAATACAGCATAACCTGTAGGGGTTCTCGTTAGACCCTTGCTTCCTCAAGATCTGAGGCCAAGCAGTTTGATTGGGAATAGTGTGGTAAGTGATTCTCAAACAGAGAAATGATAAGGAGGAAAATATCTTAGGCAACAGGAATCATGGACCTGGAATTATCCTTTAAGAATATGCAGCAAGGGCTTCCCTGGCAGTGCAGTGGTTGAGAGTCCTCCTGCTGATGCAGGGGACACAGGTTTGTGCCCCATTCTGGGAGGATCCCACATGCCACGGAGCAGCTAGGCCCGTGAGCCATGGCTGCTGAGCCTATGCGTCCAGAGCCTGTGCTCCACAACAGGAGAGGCCACAACAGTGAGAGGCCCGAGTACTGAAAAAAAAAAAAAAGAACATGCAGCAAACTCATCAACATGGAGACAAAATAAAAATGATGTTGTTACCAAACCAAACTTGTGTCCACTGGCCAAGCAAGGAGTCCAGGCAGCTAGTGCTTAAAAGACCCATGTCCCCTAATGACTTTTAGGGAAAGGTTTTTAAAGACAGGGTGAGGGATGGGGGTTGTGGGGTGCATGATCAGCTCATAGACATTCTTCTGATTGGTTGGTGGTGAGGTAACCGGGTGGATTTTGGGAGTCAACATTATCAACCTTCTTTTTCCAAACAGTCTGGGGTCCACATGCTTGTGGGCAACATACAGTTAAATTCTTCCACCAGGTGGGGGTTCAGCAATTGCAAAATAGCTCAAAGGACATGGCTCAGAATATTATCTATAGCCCTTGAGGAGGAACTAAATGTTCTTGACTTTGTTTAATGGCTAAACTATTATAATTTTGTCTTGCTTGACTCTTTTCCTTTATTTTCACTCCAGGAAGGTCTAGGAGGCTAAAGTTTTTCTACAAACAAGAGGCAGGCAGAGGACATGGCAGGGGCTGGGGGAGGGCGTCTGTCCTAGGAAAGTCCCATAGGGTCCCACTCCATTACAATGTGTGGTCTTTCTAGAGAAGGGAATACAGAAAAATCCTGAACATAAGAGGCCATTGGGACTTTGAGGAGTATTAGAGTCTTATGTTTCATATTGGGGCATCTTGGTAATAGATTTGAATATATTCTGTTTCCCTACAGAATTCTCATATTGATTTCAACTATACAGTGCCTTGAATTCAGAGTATAAAGGACTATGTAGGTACAGAGGTTTGTGAATATATGAGGGGAAACCAAGGGAATGCAGGAACTTCAAGGAAGCACAAGAGGCAAGAATATTCACGTTTGCAGAAATTTACACCTGGGCAAAAACAGAGTCATTTCAAATACTGAGAGAGAAAGTGAGTATGGATGCACGACTTTTTTAAGCAAGATGTCACACTAACATTTTGGTGGGTGATTTTTCCCAAATGGACACTAAATTCTGAACAATTGGTACTGACTGGCATTTTGTGAAGGCTGAAGCCCTAGATTATTATTTTCTTCTTTCTCATGTTTTTCATCTATACCCACTTCTGAGTAACACTGAATCATCACTTTTTTTTTTTTTTTTTGGAAATGAATTACAGAGATTGCATTAAGGTTAATTTTAGAGAAATGATGTTATCCTTTTAGAATTTTTGGAGTGTGAGAGACATGAGGAAATTGAGGTTGGTTTAATTCAAATTTTGAGATGTTATTCTTAGATAGCTGAAGAAGAAAGTATCCAGAAATCTCATAAGCATCCAAATAAGACTTTTGTGGCTGCCCATGAAACAGAAGGCAAAACAAAATAAACAAACAAAATTGGAAAATTTTTTTGAATTTTGAATTGAATTTTGAAAATTAGATTTTAGTGGAAATTAACTTTGCATTTTATTTTCTGGTAACTTAGAAAAAGACAGTTTATATGCATATTTTCATTTTTTTTTATTGGATACACTGGATAATTCAAATAAGCAATATTGAGAAATCTCTCTTGAAATAGGACATAAAATTGGCTAAATCATGGCAAAAATGTTAACTTACTGTCCAATGTGGAACCATTTCAAAACTTCTTATGAAAAATAGATGAAATACTTGCTACCATATAGTTGGTTGATAAACCTAAAATGTTGAGGGAAAAAGAAAAGTTGAGTATTATCACAAAGGAACTTTTCTTTTTTTTAATACAGACATTGTCTTTTCAGTATATTTACAAAGTATATGTGCATATACAACAGTCTACAATCCTATTCTAACCTGAAAATATTCTGGTATCTTTTATTTATTTTGTAGCTATCTGATTTTGTGTATTTTAACAAATTATAAATGATAATCTATTGTGATAATTTATTAGAGAAATTTATAGAATTCTGGGAAATCCTTTTACTGTCTTTGTTCTAAATTAAGGAAAGTTGGAGTTTGTACACTGAACTTTAATTAAGCTCTTCACCTTGATTGTTTTCACCCACGAAATTATAATGTATTACATGTATTAGTCAACTATTGCTACAACAATGCTTCATAACAAATCACCCCAGAATTCAGTGGCCTACAGTAAGCATTTATTTTTCTTGCTCAAGGGTTTACAAGTCAGCTGGAACAGTTCTGTTTCTGGCTACATATCAGTTGTCCTTGGCTCTAATATTTGAGTTAGGTTCATGTCTGCTCTACATGTCTCCACATCCTTTTTGGTCCAGCTGTTATCCAGGTATATTTTCCTTGTGACAAATCTCATGGGTAACAGAGAACAATATAAACCAAATAAGCCTGCTTTAGCCTCAGCTCTTAACATATCTGCCTACCTGCACCAGCTGAAACAAGTTACATGACCAAGTTTAAAGTCAGTGGGGCAGAGACATATACTGATTTAGATCACCTCTTCCAATGGTACCTATTGCACATTATGAAACTATAAAACAATGTTTTTTTAACAAAGTTTTATTTATGACAAACATCATCTTGTCTATGATACTCAAAACTGTAATCTCAAACTTATTTTTTTACCTTAATTTCAGCAAACTTACAGATTGCTATTTTCAATTATACATATAATGACCAATTGTTTTATAATCTTTAAAACTTTATTATCCAGAAATTGTTTCTCATTGTTTTGATTCTGTGCTTTTATAGTTACCACCATTTTATGGTTCACATGGGCCCACATCCCATATCTCATATTGTACCTTTTTATTCACCCTACTTCTTCTTGTCATTTTAATATCCTTCCCATCATTCCAGGATCTCTGCTCTCAGTAATTCTATTCACCCCTAAAAATCTACCAGATCAAATTTCCCATCAAGAAATGGTATCTATCTCTTCTGAATCTTCACTATATATGTTTTTCTTTCTTTCCTATTTACTTTACTGATCATATTTTGCCTTAAAGTATAATACAGGAAGGTTAATTGGGTTTGGGTGTTATTCTTATAAAAATAAAAATAATAATGAATAAGAATTATATACATATGTAAAGCACAAACCTTACAAATTAAAATATTGTTCACTAAATTCTTATTATAAGACATACAATATTGCAGTAATTCATGATATAGTGATGATAGAAATTTGTACTCATTAGTTTAACAGAGAGAATTTACTATAAAGGATTTTAGATATTGAAGAATTGAATAGGTAAAAAGGAATCAATGAAGTATAACAAAAGTAGCAACTGCAAGAAACAGCTATCAACCATAGGGATGGGGAACAGAGGGAAGAAGTTCTGATTTATTAACATGTAGAAACCTGGGAGGAGGGTTCTGTGGAAGGAAAATTCATATATTTGAGAATGTGATGTTGTTTGACTGTGCTAATGATTCTGAGTAAGAAGAGGGCCCTGTGGAGTTGAACCAAACCTCAGAGAAAGGAACATAAGTCACCTGGTGCTGATGTCTCTGAGGGAACACAATGAGACTAATTCTGTGAGAGGTGGGAATACTGTTACATGTAACAAACTGTTGGTTTTGTGGTGAAAAAATAAGACTGATGACACTGACAGGAATAGAAAAGACAAACAGGATAACAATTCCAACAGAAAGGGATCTCTCCTTCTCTCCTCCAGCCTTGCAGTCTTCTTTCCAGAACACCACACTGGAAAAGCCTACCAGGAAATAAGGTGACAAAGGAGAAATATAGTTTGCCAAGTTACAGCCTCTGCACCACAAAGTCAACTTTAGAAGAGAAGATTTGGAATTGGAAGATCACTTTTTCCCATTCATAGAAATATTCAAATAAGGGGAAGAGTGCTTAAAATTTCTTTTGTATGATTATACAAACATTTTCCCAAAAGTATATAATCTTCATCACAGTAGATCTTTGAACAATATTACCAACATTTATTAATAGTAACAATATTGACAGTAACCAATCATTAACATTATTATTAAATAGTATAATACTTTAAGATGTTGAAACTGTTGAGATGTGAGCCCTCCAAGTTATTCTTAGTTTTCTAAGAAGGTATAAAAAATAAACATATCACATTTAAGAGAATTAAAAATATATGTAGTATTTTATGTAACTGTAATAAAAAAGAACTTAGTGAGAAAAGCAAGAAGCATTAAAAGTTTATATGTGACCTATTGGCTTTAATCTTAGTCACCGCTAAACACCAAATTCTATCAACATGACTTGAATATAACAAATGGACCTAAACTGACTTTGGAATGAAAAAAAACTCAATGAGATAAATAATACAAAATTTTGGTCTTGTTGATAATACATCTGAAGTGGGAAATCTTATGAAGTTAAATGCAAAGCTTTCCTGGAAGGAAACTCTTTCATACAGGCTGTCATGGATAAAGTTTCATTGAAAAGAATTACAAAGTAAATGATTAAAATATACTGGGAAACAATCCACCATGAGTGAAAGTCACATGATGGAACCAAAAGTAACACTAGACCATCCAAGTCCTAAAAATAATATGTGTAAAATTAAGGACACAACATAAGAAATAAAAGCACAAGAAAATAATATTTTATAAACAATGAAAGACAAATTTGAAAAATAAAAAAAATAGAATTGAGATGTTGAAAAATATGCTCATGAAGTTAAAAACTCATGCAGAGGTTAGAAATGTAGGAAGAAAAAAAACAGATATAAATAGTACTTTGTACTGTTCAGATTTTGTTTTGTTCTATAGGTTTCAAAGTGGGTGGTAGAAATCTTTTAAAAATTACTTTTATTCACCACCTTTTATAAGAAAACTTCTTTTAGATAGTATTCATTCTGACAGGTGTGACGTGGTATCTCATTGCAGTTTGATTTGCATTTCCCTGATAATTAGTGCTGTTAAGCATCTTTTCATGTGTCTTTTGTCCATCTGTATGTCTTCTTTGGAAAAAAGTGTCTAGTCAGATCTTCTGCCTATTGTCAATTCAGTTGCTTGTTTGTTTGTTTTTGATGTTGAATTATAGGAGTTCATTATATATTTTGGTTATCAACCCCTTATGAGATATATTGTTTGCAAATATCTTCTCCTATTCAGTAGGTGGACTTTTCATGTTGTTGATCGTTTCCTTCAATGTGCAAAAGCTTCTTAGTTTAAGGTAGTCCTGTTTGTTATTGTTTTTCTCTTCTCTGAGGAGACAAGTCTTAAAAAATATATCTAAGACCAATGTCAAAGAGCATACTGCCTATGTTTTCTTCTAGGAGTTAAATGGTTTAAGGTCTGAAATTTAAGTATTTGATTTATTTTGAGTTTATTTTTGTATATGATGAAAGAAAGTGGTCAAGGTTCATTCTTTTACATGTAGCTGTCTAGTTTTCCCAACACCATTGGGAAAAAGAGCTATACACTCTTCTCCCCATTTGTATATTTGACATCCTTCATTATAGATTATTTGAAGCATGAGTTAATTTTTGGACCTTATATTCTGCTCCATTGATCTATGTGTCTGTTTCTGTTCAAGTACAATACTGTTTTGATTATTATGGCTTTGGAGTATAGTTTGAAATCTATACTGATACCTCCAGGTTTGTTCTTTTTATTCAAGTTTGCTTTGATCATTTGGGGTCATTTTTGGTTTCATACAAATTTTAGGATTATTATTTTAGTTATGTGAAAAATGACTTTGGTATTTTGATAGGAATTGCATCAAATATGTAGATTATTTTGGGTAGTATGGGCATTTTAATAATTTGATTCTTCCAATCCATGAGCCCATTGTATCTTTGCATTTATTTGTGTTGTTTTCAATTTCTTTCATTAATGTCCCATAGTTTTCAGAGTATAGGTCTTTCACCTCCTTAGTTAAATTTATTCCTAGGTATTTTATTATTTTGTTGCAATTGTAAATGCAATTGTTTCCTTAATTTCTCTTTCTGATAATTTGTTATTAGTGTATAGAAATGCAACCAAATTGTGTATATTAATTTTATACCCTGAAAATTTACTGAATTCAATTTTTAGTCCCAATAGTTTTTTGGAGGGGTCTTTGAAGTTTTATATATAGTATCAAGACTTCTACAAAAATGATTTCTTTTCCAACTTGAATACCTTTCATTTATTTTTCTTGCTTACTTGATGTGGCTTGATGAGAAAGACAAGTGTTAGTGAGGAGGTGGAGAAAATGGAAGGGTTGTGCATTGTTGGTGGGATTGTAAATTGATGCAGCCACTATGGAAAACATTATAGAGATTTCTCAAAAAACTAAAAATAGAATTGCCATATAATACAGCAATTACACTTTTCAGTATCTATCTGAAGTAAACAAAAACACTAATTCAAAAAATATGTGTACCCTTATGTTCACTGCAGAACTATTAACAATAGCCACGATATGGAAGCAACCTAAGTGTCCATCTGTAGTCAAATGAATAAAGAACATGTGGTATATATGTTGCATTTTGAGACAACATGGACAAACCTAGAGGATATTATGCTACCTGAAATACATCAGACAGAGAATGACAAATACTGTATGATTTAACTTGTATGTGAAGTCTAAAACAAACAAAACAAAACAGAAGCAGACTCATAGATTCAAAGAACAAACTGGTGGTTGCCAGAGGGAAGGGGGTTAGGGAATTGAGCAAAATGTGTAAAAGGGATTAAGGGGTACAAATTTTCAGCTATAAAATAGATAAACCACAGGGCTGTAATGTACAGCATAGGAAATACAGTCAATAATATTGTAATAACTCTGTATGGTGAAAGATGGTAACTAGACTTGTGGTGATCTTTTCATAGTTTATTAAAAATTGAATCACTATATTCTACAACTGAAACTAATATAATATTTTATGACCATTATGATACAACTAAAAAACTTCTATTTTAGACGTATATATAATGTCACATTCATCCATACAACAGAGTTGCTAAGTTCCTTTTAGCTTGTGTAAACACACCTTAAATTTCAAAGAAAAATTTTTTCAATTGTTTATTATTAGATATCATTTACTAATTGGGGAAAATTTTTTAAATAACTTATTTTTAATAACTAAAGCATACTCAGGGTTTTTTTCAGTGTATTATTCTTTTTCCTTCACTGTCAGATTAATTTAGGTTTCAAAAGGCAACTGAAAATATATTGACAGATTGTTTTTGAGCCCATAATGATTAAAAAAGTTGACAGTCATGTTTATCAGCATTGAGTTATATAGAAAATATGCAGCTACCTATCACGGTGAAACACTGGATGCTATGGAAACCACCATAGTACATTAAATTGCAAGTATTTATTTAGCTAACAAAATGTATAACTTATTTAAAATTGATATCTGAATACAAAATATATAAAGGATAACTAATGATAAAATTTTGGAAAAATTGAAGGAATACAAAAATCATAAACATATTAACTACTAATGATGTGATGAAAAGTTAGACTGTGATTGGTTGGCATCATAAGACCTTTAGAGTTAAAAGAAAAAAAATTAATTCTACTTCAAGCTATATACCAAATATTAAATGTTATCCTAGTACAAGTAATAATTAATGGTTCAAATTATTAAATAAGTTCCCATAATTATCTCAATCCTTCAGGGCTGAGAAATAATACCAGTTTTAAAACTAGAATATTTACAAAACTAAAACAGTCTTGAATTCACTAAAACCCTCATAAATATATCCAATCAAACTCAAAGCCATAAAAAACTTATAAGAACAGGTACATTGCAACAAGAAGAAAATTGACTTCACATTCAGTTGTAGTTCTCTATTTCTAATTAAGTCACAATGCTACTTTTGGTCCCATGAAATCATTCTTTCACTCTAGTAAGTTACTACCATGTTTTTGGACAAATATTTCAATTCTAATCCACTACCCAAAATTATTTAGTTCAAATAATAACCCAATACTATTTTTTTTTCTTTTAACACTTCAATTGTGAAAAATCAACAAAAAATATGAATGATCTAAAAGTTAGTTTATAAAATTTTACATTTTCTAAGGAGTTTTGAGAGTTCTTCTTTTCACAGAGTATTGCAAGGGCTTATGGAGAACGTGCACAATTAGTAAGAGAAGGAAGTATTTACAAACTTGGAAAACTTGGAAATGAAGCAAAGGGATTGTGACCATAGCCAGTAAAGGGATTTCACATTTTCTTACCAAAAATTGGAATGTATGGTTAGGCACTTGGAACTTTCCCTTCAATATCCATTTTCACATTTCTCTTTAGTAAAGGAACATAGATGTTAAACTTAGCACTCTGAAACCTGGCTAAATTCTTGCATCACTTAACTCCCTACAGCTAGGTATGGCCATGTACTCTAGTTATTACCAATGAGATGCTCTTATAATGGAGCAGGACCCTGTAGGTACTTCCCACCCCATGTCTCTCACCTGCCTCTTGTCTGTAAAACAACCTTTAATCGAAAAATAAATTTAATCAGAGAAATGAAAAAAAAAAAAAACAGAAGCAAAGAAAAGCAGTCAAATAGGACAAAATGATAATAGTTTAGTTATTAAACAAAGCCAAAGACATTTAGTTCCTTTTCAAAGGCTATAGATAATATTCTAAGCCATATCTTTTGAGCTGTTTTGCAGATTCTGAAACTCCCACTAGGTAGAAGAAGTTAACTACATAGTAACCAGACTGCAGTCATGACATAGACTGATCCACTTTACACAATTCCGAGAACTGGCCTCAAGGAAATGGGAATTAACTGATCCTGGAAGTAAAGATTAACTTAAAACAATCAAGGTGATGCTGATCAGACCACCACATGACTAATTTCAAGACGACTCTCAGAGTAGCTGGGTTGTTCTGCATGTAGACCCTCTTTCCACATATAGACCCATGAAATTCCCCTTTAAAAGCTCTTGCCCCTGATAGGCAGTGGGGAGTTGGCTTTTGGACACAAGTCCACCTTCTTGCCAGGTTGCTGGTCTCCTGAATAACATAACCTTTCCTTTCCTACCAACACTTTTGAGCGATGAGCAGCCGAATCTGAATTCGATAACACCATTGAGTGACATTTGTGCCTCTGAGACATCTTTAAAAGATGGGAGTGACTTCTCTTCTTTTTTTTTTTCCATACTGCCTAGAACATGGATGAAATGTCTCAAACATGAGGACCTATTGTAAACATAATGTGACCTTGGGAAAAGAAGCTATGTACATCAGATCAAGAAGAAAGAAGGATCATGAGTTCTGGGCATGTTGGAGCAGCTTCAACAGCCATGACTGCCTCATTACAAATTTCTCTAAGAATTTTTAGCTCATTTAATTTCTTTTTGGGGGCCTGTGTTATTTTCAGTAATTCTAATCCTAACAGGGATTGTATATTTTTAGACCAAATTAAATCAAGAGAGAGGGGAAGAGAGAGAGAGAATGAATTAGAAATGCAAACCATACACCAAAAACAGGGTAATAAAAAAAAACAATAGCATCAAGAAGACAGATGGCATATCTTAGATGGAGAAAAAAACTATTCAAAGAAATAGTTTAAAAATGGAAAAAGGAGAAATAAAAGCCATTGGTTTAGAATAAAAGCCATTGGTTTAGAATCATCACTGTATTGAAGGTTCATTTGGGAAATTAACTGAAAGAATGGAAATCCCTGGAATAGTCAATGAGGGGGATTCAATACAGAGTGTTAACAGAGGATGCATAAATAGACAATGATGAAGCAGTGGGTTCTAAATTATACCTCTTTTGACTCTATTAACCTTGCCATACTTATGTGATCTTAATTATCTTTATATTTTATAAGTGCTTAAATACTGTTTCTATTTAAAACTTGTTCTATTTAAAACTTGTTTCTGTAAAACAAAAGAAGATGCACATTATATCTAGCTCCAATACCAGATATTCATTACTTTATTACATATTATTACATATTACATTCTTTATTATACCGCACTGCCTTTGAAACTTCAAGTCTACCAACTAATTTTTGTTTATTTCAATAGAATGTTTCATTTGTCTGATGCCAGAAAAAAAAATATATATATGTATTTGTTTTTTTGGGTTTTTTTGCAGAGTTTTAAAACTATCTATTTTGAAGTCAAATTGACTTTATTTAGAGTCACAGATCAGCCATTTCCAGGTCTGTAATTGCAGGTAAATTCTTAAAATAATGTATCCTCAATTTGCTTATCTGTAAAAAGTAGTATACTAATAATCAAATTGAACATGTATTTTTAATGAATATTGAATGAGTCAATTTGTGTGCATGTACACAGTCCATATGTGACATAATAGCTCATTTTTTTTAAGTATGTTGTCCATGGAACACCTGCATAACAGTCTGTGGCACTCATTAAAAATGAAGGTCCATTAAATCTTGGTTGGGTGCAAGAAATCTGGATTTTTTTACAGGCACTGCTGTTAGTTGTTTTTCACTGTTTATATGGTATTGCACATAACAGGTCCTCAGTAAATGTTTACTATTGTTTTTTCTTTTTCTTTTTCTTACTTCAAAACTGATGTATTATGACACAACTGCTATATATTAAAAAATGTGTAGATTTATATAGCTATAGATATACATAGATAACTGTAGCTATAGATTTCAACATAGATATCAATATTTGGTCTATCAACATTAAGCAAAACTAGCATAACAGCTTAATTTTACATTAAACTTTCACCTTGACTATATATTTTTAATGTTGATTTAAATCCTATTCCTTTCCAATAGCCAGCAATTAAATGATATTAATCATTCACAGTATTGTAATTAAATAATGTTAGCTTAAACAGTATTATCCAAAAGCAGAAAATTGTCTACAGAGAAAAAAAAATGAAAAAAAAAAGTTAAATCATATTGACAATTCTGTTATATATTGCTTCTCAAATGCTTTCCATGGTAAATCAGATTAAAAAGAAGAATATATAGATAATTTTCATAGATACACAAATAACATCTGTTAAATTTAGTATGTATACCAAAAACAATGAGTGTAGAAAATTATACTGTATCAATAAGAATCAACTTTTATAAACACACACAAAAGACAGATGGTAGAGTTTAAATAACATTCAGCCAAATGGTTGGTTTCATTGCAGTTGTTACCACTATTATTTATAAATCTAAAATAAATTATAATGCCAAATAGAGAAAATATTTTAAATTATAATTGGGCAAGTTTTAAAAATGATACTATTTCTGTACTTTCTACACTGAGGGAAATGATATAATTGAGGGAGTTTTGACAAAAATTAAGAGTAAGAAAAAAATTACTTAAATAACAACATACAAAAATGAGAAAACAGAAGGGAAGAAGTGTAGAAAGTAGTAATGAGAATGAGGAATTGTTACAAACACCTTGAGTCAAATTCACTGTGCCATTTTCTTTAATTTCATGAAGACAAAAATCTTATTCAGTTAATTAAGGATTCCATTGCCTCTCATTTTTTT
Organism: Mesoplodon mirus; assembly: GCF_964341445.2. Taxonomy (NCBI): domain Eukaryota; kingdom Metazoa; phylum Chordata; class Mammalia; order Artiodactyla; family Ziphiidae; genus Mesoplodon; species Mesoplodon mirus. The sequence continues at coordinate 43,687,621 of NC_138993.1, forward strand.
TTCCTTTTCATTCTCTCTTTTCTTCTCAGTTCTGTAAGTGGCGATAGATGTTCACATTCCTATCTATTTAGTTTTAATCTCCCAAATTAGAGCCCTAAGAGTCATTATTTTTTAAATCATGCATTGTTTTGTACCATCCAGTACATATTTGTATAATGCTTTTGTTTTAATGTACTTGACTGCATACTTTAACATTTACTAAATAAAGATGAGAACTATGACCAAATTAGATCTAATGATGGACCAGAAGTAAAAATATATAAATGGACTCCTTCAAAGTCTGATGGCTAGTAGGTAGTAAATCAGAAAGGACTAAAGCATAAGTCTTTTCACTCAGACAATTTTTTTTCCACTGAAAATTAATTAACTTTTTTTTTTGACAAACCTAGAGTTAGTAGGGCCATATAGTCTTGAGAAAAAAAAAAACTTCTTGGAAATGCTAGTAGATTCCATTAAAAAATGCATTTGGGAAATAAATCACTTATAAAGCTGATTTTAAGTTTGCTTTTTGAAACAATGTGCTATAAACTACGAGAGTAAAAAATTAATTGTTAAGATATACCTGGTTCTAAAAATTACTGAAGAGAATTTATAAGTAAAATATACTTCTCTCTCATTTCATATACATTTGATCTCTCACACTATATCATCTTCAAAAGCTACCCAATTATCCAATAGGTCAATCCCAGGGCTAAAACACACACACACAAATGCAAACACACACGTGTGCACACACACACAGTCTGCCAATGAAGCTTTCCTCTGAGGAAAAATTGTCAAACACCCTACTTTTCCACTTAGGAAGTACGTCCTATACTACTTTGTTTTTTTTTTTTTTATTGGAGTATAATTCCTTTACAATGTTGTGTTAGTTTGTGCTGTACAATTAACTGAATCAGCTATACATATATCTATATACCCTCCCTCTTGGACCTCCCTCCCACCCCCACCCCCCATCAAACCAACCTAGGTCATCACAGGGCACAGAGATTAGCTCCCTATGCTATACAGCAGGTTCCCACTAGCTATCTATTTTACACATGGTAGTGTATTTATGTCAAACCTAATCTCCCAATTGGTCCAACCTTCCCCTTCCACCACAGTGTCCACATGTTCCTTCCCTACATCTATGTCTCTATTCCTGCCCTGCAATTACGTTCATCTGTACCATTTTTCTAGATTCCACAAATATGTGTTAATATACAATATTTGTTTTTCTCTTTCTGACTTTCTTCACTCTGTATGATAGACTCTAGGTCCATCCATATCTCTACAAATGACCCAATTTTTTTCCTTTCTAAGGCTGACTAATATTCTATCATAGAAATGTAACACATCTTCTTTACCCATTCATCTCTTGTTGGACATTTAGGTTGTTTCCATATCCTGGCCAATGTAAATAGAGATGCAATGAACACTGTGGTACATGACTCTTTTTGAATTATAGTTTTCTCAGGGTATATGCTCAGTAGCAGGATTGCTGGCTCATATGGTAGTTCTATTTGTAGTTTTTTAAGGAACCTCCATACTGTTCTCCATAGTGGCTGTATCAATTTACATTCCCACCAATAGTGCAAGAGGGTTCTCTTTTCTCCACACCCTCTCCAGCATTTATTGTTTGTAGCCTTTTTTGATAATGGCCATTCTGACTGGTGTGAGGTGATACCTCATTGTAGTTTTGATTTGCATTTCTCTAATGATTAGTGATGTTCAGCATCCTTTCATGTGTTTGTTGGCAATCTGTATATTATCTTTGGAGAAATGTCTATTTAGGTCTTCTGCCCATTTTTGGATTGGGTTGTTTGTTTTTTTGAAACTTAGCTCCATGAGCTGTTTGTATATTTTGAAAATAAATATTTTGTCAATTGCTTCATTTGCAAATATTTTCTCCCATTCTGAGGGCTGTCATTTCATCTTAATTATGGTTACCTTTGCTGTCAAAGGTTTTTAAATTTAGTTAGGTCCTATTTGTTTATATTTTTATTACTCCAGGAGGTGGCTCAAAAAAGATCTTGCAGTGTTTTATGTAAAAGAGTGTTCTTCCTATTTAGGTCTTTAACCCATTTTGAGTTTATATTTGTGTGTGGTGTTAGGGAGTGTTCTAATTTACTCTTTTACATGTAGCTGCCCAGTTTCCCATCACCACTTATTGAAGAGACTGTATTTTCTCCATTGCATATTCTTGCCTCCTTTGTCATAGTTTAGGTGGCCATAGGGGTGTGGGTTTCTCCTTGGGCTTTCTATTCTGTTCCATTGATCTATATTTCTGGTTTTGTGCCAGTACTATACTGTCTTGATTACTGTAGCTTTGTAGTGTAGTCTGAAGTCTGGGAACCTGAATCCTTCAGCTCTATTTTTCTTTCTCAAGATTGTTTTCAGGGTCTTTGGTGTTTCCATACAAATTGCAAAATTTCTTGTTCTAATTCTGTGAAAAATGCCATTGGTAATTTGATAGGGATTGCATTGAATCTGTAGATTGCTTTGGGTAGTTTAGTCATATTCACAAAGTTGACTCTTCCAATCCTAGGACATGGTATATCTCTACATCTGTTTGTGTCATCATTGATTTCTTTCATCAGTGTCTTATGGTTTTGTGCATACAGGTCTTTTGCTGCCTTAGGTAGGTTTATTCCTAGGTATTTTATTCTTTTTGTTATAGTGGTAAACAGGAATGTTTACTAAATTTATCTTTCTGATTTTTTGCTGTTAGTGTATAGGAATGCAAGTGATATATGTGCATTAATATTGTATCCTGCAACCTTACCGAATTCATTGATTAGTTCTAGTAGTTTTCTGGTGGCATCTTTAGGATTTTCTATGTATAGTATCTTGTCACTGCAAACAGTAACAGTTTTACTTCTTCTTTTCCAATACGTATTCCTTTTATCTCTTTTCCTTCTCTGATTGCTGTGGTTAGCACTTCCAAATCCATGTTGAATAAGAGTGGATATCCTTGTCTTGTTCCTGATTTTAGTGGAAATGCTTTCAGTTTTTCACCATTGAGAATGATGTTGGCTGTGGGGTGGTCATTTATGGCCTTTATTATGTTAAGGTATGTCCCCACTATGTCAATTTTCTGGAGAGTTTTTATCATAAATGGGTGTTGAATTTTGTCAAAAGTTTTTTTCTGTATCTATTGAGATTATTACATTTTTTATCCTATAGTTTGTTAATATGGTGTATCACATTGATTGATTTGCATATATTGAAGAACACTTGCATTACTGGCATAAAACCCTCTTTATTGTGGTGTATGATCCTTTTAATGTGCTGTTAGATTTTGTGTGCTAGTATTTTGTTGAGGATATTTTCATCTATCTTCATCACTGATATTGGCCTGTAGTTTTCTTTTTATGTGCCATCTTTGTATGGTTTTGGTATCAGGGTGATAGTGGCCTCATAGAATGAGTTTTGGAGTGTTCCTCCCTCTGCTAAATTTTTCAAGAGTTTGAGAAGGATAGGTGTTAGCTCTTCTCTAAATGTTTGATAGAATTTGCCTGTGAATCCATCTGGTTCTGGACTTTTGCTTGTTGCAAGATTTTTAATTACAGTTTCAATTTCATTACTTGTGATTAGTCTGTTTATATTTTCTCCTTCTTCCTGGTTCAGTCTTGAAAATTGTACCTTTCCAAGAATTTGTCCATTTCTTCATGATTGTCCATTTTATTAGCATATAGTTGTTTGAAGTAGCCTCTTATAATATTTTGTATTTCGGAGGTGTCAGCTGTGGTTTCTCCTTTTTCATTTTGAATTTTATTGATTTGCATCCTCTCCCTTTTTTTCTTGATGAATCTGGCTAAAGGTTTCTCAATTTTGTTTAGCTTCTCAGAGAACCAACTTTTAGTTTCATTGATTTTTCCTATTGTTTTCTTCATTTCTATTTCATTTATTTCTTCTTTGATCTTTATGATTCCTTTCCTTCTACTGACTTTGGGTTTTTTGGTTCTTCTTTCTCTAGTTGCTTAGGTGTAAGCTTTAGGTGTATTTGAGATTTTTCCTGTTTCTTGAGGTGAGATTGAATTGCTATCAACTTCCCTCTTAGAACTGCTTTTGCTGCCTCCATAGGTTTTGTGTCATCATTTTTTTCATTGTGATTTGTTTCTATGTATTTTTTTTAATTTCTTCTTTGATTTCTTTAGTGATCTTGTGGTTATTTAGCAGCACACTGTTTTGGCTCTGTTTTTTCAGTTATTTTTTTCATATTTTTCCTGTAATTGATTACTAATCTAATAGCATTGTGAGCAGAAAAGATGCTTGCTATGATTCCAATTTTCTTAAATTTACTGAGGCTTGATTTGTGACCCAATATGTTATCTATCCTGGAGAATGTTCTGTGTACACTTGATAAGAAAATGCATTCTGTTGCTTTTGGATGGAATGTCCTAAAAATATCAATTAAGTCTATCTGGTCTAATGTGTCATTTAAAGCTGTGTTTCCTTATTTATTTTCTGTTTGGATGATCTGTTCATTGGTGTAAATGTGGTGTTAAAGTCTCTACTATTATTGTGTTATTGTTGATTTCCACTTTTATCGTTGTTAACATTTGCCTTATTTATTGAGGTGCTCCTATGTTGGGTGCATAATGTTTATAATTGTTATATCTTCTTGGATTGATCCCTTGATCATTATGTAGTGACCTTCCTTATCTCTTGTAACAGTCTTTACTTTAAAATATATTTTATCTGATACAAGTATTGCTTCTCCAGCTTTCTTTTGATTTCCATTTGCATGGAATATCTTTTTCATCCCTTCAATTTCAGTCTGTATGTATCCCTACATCTGAAGTGGATGTCTTGTAGACAGAATATATATGGGTGTTCATTTTGTATCCATTTAGCAAGCTTGTGTCCTTTGGTCAGAGCATTTAATCCATTTACATTCAACATTATTATCGATATGTATGTTCCTATTACAATTTTCTTAATTGTTTTGCATTTGTTTTTGTGGGTCTTTTTCCTTATCTTGTGTTTCATGCCTATAGAAGTTTCTTTAACACTTGTTGTAAAGTTGGTTTGGTGGTACTGAATTCTCTTAGCTTTTGATTGTCTGTAAAGGTCTTAATTTCTCTGTCAAATCTGAATAAGATCATTGCTGGGTAGAGTAATCTTGGTCATAGGTTTTTCTCTTTCATAATTTTAATTATATCTTGATACTCCCTTCTATCCTACAGAGTTTCTGCTGAAAAATCCACTGATAACATTATGGGGGTTCCTTTGTATGCTATTTTTTTTTTTTTGCTTTTCCCTTGCTGCTTTTAATATTTTTTCTTTGAATTTATTTTTTGTTAGTTTGATTAATATGTGTCTCAGTGTGTTTCTCCTTGGGTTAATCCTGTATTTGACTCTCTGCACTTCCTGGACTTGGGTCACTCTTTCCTTTCCCATGTTAGAAAATTTTCCACTATAATCTTTTTGAATATTTTCTCAGACCCTTTCTTCTTTTCTTCTTTTTCTAGGACTACTATAATTCGAATGTTGTTGTGTTTAGTGTTGTCCCAGTGATCTCTGAGATTGTCTTCAATTCTTTTCATTCTTTCTTCTTTATTCTGCTCCTCAGCAGTTATTTCCACCATTCTGTCCTCCAGCTCACTTATTCATTCTTTTGCCTCAGTTATTCTGTTATTGATTCCTTCTTGTGTATTTTTCATTTCAGTTACTGTGTTGTTCATCTTCATTTGTTTGTTCTTTAGTTCTTCTAGATCTTTGTTAACATTTTTTGTATTTTCTCTATCTGTGCCTCCTTCCTATTTTCTGAGATTCTGGATCATTTTCAGTATGATTACTCTGAATTCTTTATCAGGTAGGTTGCCTATTTTATCTACATTTATTTGGTCTTGTAGGCTTTTACCTTGCTGCTACATCTGTGACATAATTTTTTGTCTTTTTTTTTTTTTTTTTCCTGATGGGTGTGATTTTGTTCCTGCCTTACTGGTTTTTTGGCCTGAGGCTTCCAACACTGGAGTTTGTAGGCTGTTGGGTAGAGCTGGGTCTTTGTGCCATGATGATGACCTCCAAGTGACCTCACTAAAATGAATATTCCCTGGGGTCTGAGATTCTCTGTTAGTCCAGTGGTTCAAACTTGGTGCTCCCACCACAGGAGCTCAGGCCCGACCCCCGGCTTGTGAACCATGATCCTTCAAGCTGTGTGTGGTGGCAAAAAATAATTATATAAACAAAAAGAAGAAAGGAAAAAGGAACAGAACAAAGAGTAAAAACAAATATAAGATTAGAAAACTAACACATATTTTAGAAGAAATTAAAAATATATATGAAACAACAATCAGAAGGTAAGATGGAGCCACAGCAGTGAAGAGGAGGAGGAAAAAAAAAAAGCTAGAAAAGGCCTTGGTTGTGGGGGGCGGGGCTTAGGTAAAGGCAGGGTTTATGTGGTAGGTGGGGCCTATGCTTAGGACCCACAGGGCCAGAAAAGGTACTGGTGGAGTAGGACTCATGCTCAATGCAGCAGGAGGGACACAGGAGTGCCTCTGGCGTTGGAAGTGGAGAAGAAGGTCTGATAGCCAAGTAGACTCCCTGGGCCTGAGGTGGTGGGGGAAACTCTATTGTGTTCCCCCATTCTCTGATTCCAGAGAGTCCCTCCCCTTTGGCCTCTCTTCTTCTCCCCACCCCTCTCTCCTATGCCCAGAGGACCTACATGGCTGAAGTGGGCCCCAGAAGTCAGCAGACCAGACACAGAAGAAGCCCAAGAGGCTTCCCGGGGCCGAGTGGGTAGGGCAAATTCCTGCTGAACTTCCCCTGATTCTCTGGCCCCAGAGAGCACCCCCTATCTGCCTCTCCTCCTCTTACCCCCTCTTCCCTCCCTCCTCCATCCCTAGGACCCTTGCAACTAGAGGAGGCCCTGGAATACTGAGGACCAGATGCAGGAGCTCTGCAGGCTTCCCAGGCCTGAGTGTGGGGGGAGAAGCCCTCTACACCTCCCCTGATTCTCTGATTCCAGAGGGCCCCTCCAGGTGAGGAAACCACTCCCCTCTCTCAGCTACCCCTCAGGGGTGCCGGTCCTGTCCATCCTCCACTTCTCCTCCCCCCTCACTCCTCTCCACATCCTACCATGTCTCTCAGGGGTTCTTCTCATCTCCTTGGGAGTCAAGGTCCCCACCAGAATCCGACAGGTGCCCTACTTGTGGGGAGGTGCAAACTCTGTGTCCTCCCATGCTTCCATCTTGACTCTACCCCAAGTTGAATCTAGCTGAACTTCATAGTCATCTCCAAGATTTGTAGTTACCTGAGGAAAAAATTACAATGGCTACCAAAACTAGCCAAGAGGGAAGGAGTGAGGGCGATTTGGAAAGCAGAATTTATTTTGACAAATTATAAAACCAAGTTACACACACACTCTAGCACACACAGAATTTTACAAGTCACCAGACTCTGGAATTGACATGTCTCTTAACCAGGAGAAACTGTGTTGGCCTTTGGAATCAATTAATATGACTAGCAGACATAGACTGTGAAGAATATTTCTTAAGTAGAAAAAAAATCAATGGTCATCAGGGTTTCCAGTAAATCCTGTGTAATCTCCAAGATAGTATGTTTTAAAACAAAGGGATCACAATTAATTCTGCTTTTAAGGACAAAGGAGTGGTTCATTTTATTCTAGCGATGTTAAACAGAGGCATTGACATAGATTGCTCAATAAGAATAAGTAATTTTTTAATAAACATCTTTGAATAACCTACAAAGAAAGCTTATTTTTTTAAAAAGTAACTTTGCTTCTTTCCTCCACAATGATATGATAAAGACTCCAACTCCTCTTCCATTTTTTCTTATTTTCCAAAACAACCTGGACTAGGAGATGTAATTCCCAATACTCAGACTACTGTCCATTACTTTCTGCTGGGGACCCACTTAAATGGATCTTGAAAATATAAAAGTAAATTTTGCATGCAAATTTAGGGTAACTACAAGAAACAGAGGGATAATGGCTCAAAATTATAGCTACAAATCCTAATTACAATTATTATGTAACATTTAAGATACAAACTAGTTAGAAAATACTCAATACATCTGTATCCACCTCTTAGCTTAAAAAATGAAATGCTACAAGTAGAGGTGAAATTCTCTAATTCTTCATGAGATGGCTCATATGCTGATTGTTTGGCTCATCAATCTCATTTATGCTTCTATATTTTTATTACATACCTGTCTATACTTACTCAATGTACAGTGTTTTTTGCATATGGTAACATTGTATCAGTGGCATTCTACTTCATGCTCTTGCAACTTCCCTCTCCTTCTGCCAGAGAGAGGAATAGATTTTACTTAGGTCACCCACATTTGATAGCAAAAGTATCCAATCTTACATTTTATATTTCTGTTATGTATTTTGGTGGAATTTTTATACAGAAATAAATACTTACTGCTTTACCATGAAAACTAAATGTATGGCATTGAAAATAAGGGAAACCTTTACATTCAATGTATAGAATGATAGAAAAAATATATAAATCATTTTTTAGGAATTCTGAAAAATGTTTTAATGAGGTATAGATGTGTATTTTAGGTTGATTCAGTGAAGACTAAATTGAACAATATGAAAGAAAGTTTATTGTAACATTGTAGGAGGCCTGTGGGGAAGATTTCAATGCATTGCTTCTCTGTGGAGAAGACCAAGATTTCGTACGTAGGGAGCAAGGCAACAGAGATTCCAAAAACTACATAGACTTTAATCAGTATTTTATTTATAGATTTTGAAAATGTGTTTCTGCACTAGGAACTCAAAGGGGTCCAGTATCTCAAGCAAATAAGTATCCACAGCTTTCTCCAATATAAATAAATGTAAAAAGTGTAAATGTTTGGTCATGGGCACAAGTATTGCTGATCTTAATCTGGAGTTCTGGGTACTAATTTGAGATTAAAAGGAATACAGCATGCTGGTTCTGAAATAAAGTCAGTAAGAGCTGGATCTAATAGTCCAAGTAAAGAAATGCATCATTCAGCTTTGTTAAATATACTCATCATTCAGCTTTGTTAAATATATGTAGGGCAACCACTGAACATATATTTGGTGGTAATATTAATGTTATTTTTCATCAGAACCTGTACAAAACAGACATACATTTTAGTAGTACCTATGGAAATTTACAAGTGTTACTGGTGGTACTTAAAACAAAAGAAAGGCCAATTCCTAGATTTTATGAATTGATTTTGGGAAAAGATTAATAATGATTAGTGACAAACTTCTCCTCATATCATGTCAGAGATTTATCAATTGCAGCCCTCTAGGTGGTACAATCAGTGCCCCATCTGGAATTGTTTTAATATATTTTAAAACTATCAAGTGGGGCAAAAATAAATGGTTTCACATCATAATAGAAATATATATGTATATATTTATACATAAACACAAATGTGTGCATATATGTGCATGTGTGTGTGTGTGTGAAAGAGAGACAGAGAGAGACCAAGACAGAAAATGAATGTGTATACTAGCCCAATAGTTGCCCAGATAGGTGTATATATTGGGGTTATCTATCATGTAACAGGTTCTCAGTGATTAATAATCAATGTTAAAATCACTCTTCTTTATACACCATTGTGTCAGTTTTAGATATGTTCTATATAGAGAATTAATGATATAAAAGATTTAAATTCAAATAAATTACTTTTCAAAAATAAAAACAAATCATTACAGATAAGACCAATAGCATTTATTAATAATACTCAGTGTCATTTTGGATATTTCAAGTTTTTAATCATTAATAAAAATTACTAATATTAATAATACTTTATATATGAAAATTAGGATAAAGTACATGCCTCATTTTTCCAACAAGTATTTTGCAAAATAAAATGATCTAATTATAGAAAGCATTAACTTTCTGAAAGTTAAACATATGGAAATTTAATCTTTTTTTTTTTTACAGATTTAAGTGTATATCTCAAAGTTCTTATAAACTTTTCTTACAAATATTATTACAAGATCTCCCTCTTCTGGCCACAATAGTTATTTCATTTCTTTTTATCAACAGTGGTTAAAATCTGCTGCAAAGATTGGGCAAAGCTAGTTTATACTAATCTGGCATCAAAGAGATAAATGGACAGACACTACTAAATATGAAAAACAGGAAGCTCTTCTCAGTATCTCTAATACACATACTGTTCTATGAATGTCTGTTTATCTAATTTCATTTAAGTTTTCTGCCTCACTGATAGTCTGAGGATTCATATGCCAAGCTTAGTAATAAGTTAATAAATGAATTGAATGCTTGAGGTGTTCCAGATGGACTTAAATTGTAAATGCTGTCATTCAAAAAAGAGACTGAGCTCAGACAGCAGGACTGCAAGTTTCCAAATGCAGACTCACCTATTACCTTAAAATTGAGGTAAGCGCCATTAATGCCCTTTCAGAACTTAATTTTTCCTCTCAAATTTGAAAACTGGTTTGAAAATAATAAGGAAGATTTGAGAAATAGTCATAAACAAAGGGCAATAAATGTTTACCATACAATTTACATAACAATATTCTTAAGGTATGTGCCTGTGTCACTATCACATATTCATTAGTCCACTTTAATCATTCTATTTAATTTTATAAAATTTCAGAAAAAAACATGCATGAAAAATTTGGTGGGAGCCATTTTTCCTATATAGCATATCGAATTTGTATACTAAAAGTCCTAGAAGCCATTACTTGATAATTTCCTCCATTTCTTCAAGAAATATTCACTATGTAATGGCAATTCAAAACAAGTGGAACACTCTTAGTGCTCTCAAGAAGTACATGGAATGGTGCTAAACTTAGGTTACATTAATGTTTCAACAAATTTGGAATCCCTTGAGATTATACTCCACTTGATTTTGTACACATGTTCCATTTTCAGGAGAGAAGTTTGATAGCTTTCATCAGATGTTCAAAGATGTCAATGACCCATAATTTTAAGATCAAGTGAGATAAGCAAATAATTACAAATTACATAATATTTAGTATTTTAAAATACCGTTGTAAACAGAAGACTCTAATAACAACTACTACATGGGAGACTCAAAAGAAGGTTCTTGAGGATTGATAACATATGCTCCAAATTTTGAAGCTCAAGGAGAAGTGTGACAGGAAGAGAAGAAAGAGATGAGGATTTCAGAACACTCTAGAATATATGCAATATTAACTGCTAAAACCTTGATATATTCATTGGAGAGAGTTCTTTGGTGGGACTGAACTAAAGGATGCATATGGTGACTATTTGTTTATTGCATGCATTGCTGTATTTCTTACATTGAAAAAAGTACTTGGTACGTAGTACAGAGATCTATGGATGTTTGCTAAATGAAAAATGACAATAGGTTTAAATAATAAGATAGGCATAGATAATGAATTTCTTGATGGCCTCGTTTAGAATTTTGGTGTCTATCCTTTTTGATTATATAATTAGTAGAGGATTATTTGAGGTTAGTTTTTTTTTTATTTAATTTCATTTGGTTATTGTTGCATTTTTAGTGAAAAAAAATCATCAGATTTGAGTACAGTGTTAATTTTGTACAGAACAGAGAAGATACTGGATCCTAGGGAAGTGATGATAGGACCTCAACTAAAACATCAGCAGGGTTGGGAGAACTATTAAAAGAAAATTATTTTTTCAGGTATCTGGAAAAAGAATTAACTATTTAGATAATTAAGGGAATGAAGGAAATGGTAAAAGGAGAGATTGAAAGAAAAAAATGTTTTTTTTTTATCTTAGATGACTATAGATGGTAGCTACTATTACTCAAGATTTTTTTTTAAATGAAAGCAAAAATTTAAAAAATAATGTTTGGGGTAGTAACAAGTTAAATATGATCAATTTTGTGATAGCATGATCATGTAGGGGAATAAAGGGAAATAAATTGTTAAATTTGCAAACTTACAAAAAAATTCTTAGTAAATTGTTCAAGTTTGGAGAATATACAAGCTACACTACACTCCTCAAGGGTCAGATTATTAACATGGCACAGAAAAGACATTGCATGTTGGTTGGTGAACACCACCAATATTTTCCAGCATCAGATGTTATTAGAGAAGTTGAATTGAGTTTTAACTTCATATTGTGAACATGAGAAAGATGACAGGGGAGATCACATAGAGTTCACTCTATTTTCTGTTTTCTGATGTTTTAAGAAGATTTCTTTTCTTAGAATATCTCCAGCCAGTTATGAGATGTCAGAAATTTCATCATTAAAGAAATACTACTTTTCTCAAATACTTTGTAAATATGCAGATCATATTGGGTCATTTCTAATTGGAAAGCATGACATCATTTTAGATGTTTTTTCTCATGGGGGGAATGCATCACTTCGGTAATTCTAAGCCACAAATTTCTCATCTAAACCTTTCCCTCCTAATAGAGTTAATGAGAAGATTTAAAGAGATAAAACAGAGTTACAACTTACCTTCTGGCATCTAATTTTAGGTATCATCTAGACAACTCCCCATACCTTTAATTATATATTGACATACATATTTCAATTTCATATACACAGGCTCATTTACTTAATGACTTATAAAATAGTTTCTCTCTGAAAAAAAAATAAAAAAAAAAACTTGCAAATGTTTTTTCCCCTGTGAGGTATCTAAATTATTAGTTTACTGATAATCGTTTTAAAATTTATGTTACACTGACCTCAGCTGAAAAATAACGTAAATAATAGATGATAATTGAGCCTATTTATGTTTCATTGTAAATACAATATTAAAATGTTCATTTAGCTTTCTATACAGAAACTAATATTTATACATCATGCTAAAACATAGCCAAATCAGCAACAATTTGGATTATTAGGATTTTAGATTCATGTTAACAATTTATTTTTTGGCAATTGATCAAATTAACTACATTACATTTCAAAGAGCCAAAAATAACTGATTGGTTCTTTTGATTAAGTAGCTTCCAACCAAAATTGATCATTCTGCTGAAGCAGCTGGACATAGGAAGGATGACTGACAAGAGCAGAACTACATTATTCCCAATAATAACTATTTAGAATTCTTGAACAAGGATTAATTAGGGGAATAGACAAATAAAAATAATGTTTCTGAAATATATAAAATTTCAGTCTATTCAAAATGCAGACAAATGCAGAGTATGACATACTAAAACATGCTGAAGTGCTATTCCTTGATGATTCACTAAACCAGTTGGTCATGAACACCAAGCATAGCACATTTCTCCAATCCATTTTTTAAGTGTAGGAATCTTACCCACCTTGCCACCTTTCCTGAATTTATATCCCTCCCTATCACATAGCACACAAAACCAACTTGTTCACGACAACTTCCCTCTTTGGCAAAGCAATAGAAGTCTTAGGCATTAATTTTGGCCTCTCTATTGCATTCATTCACTATGACCATTGTTTGCACTTCACCTAATGTCTCCATTTACAACTTTAAGCAATAACAACTACACTTTGACTTTTATCTAACCTTAAGGGACCAAGAGAGTACAGATAGCTCTACAACAATGAGACATTATCAATATTGAAGCAGTCCTTGCCTATTGTTAAAAACGAGAAAACAGGCCACAAATGGAGTCAGTTATGCTAAGCCCCACATCATCAAACTGAGACTTACTTTAATTACAGCTTCAGCTCTCCCAGAAAAGGAATCCTAAACCAGTCAATCAGTAATCACCTAATCAATACTAGTTAGATAATCTGCCACATAGTCCATTGCCATCCCCTAAAGGAAAGTAACTTTGCAATAACCAACCTCCTATTTGCCTAGTATAACTTCCTTCTTCCCACTCCCTCTGCCTATAAAAGTCTTTCACTTTGTACATCTCCTCAGAGTTCCTTCCTATCTGGTAGATTGGATGCTTCCTGAATCATGAATCACTGAATAAAACCAATAAGATCCTTAAAATTTACTCATTGAGTTTGTTTTTTAACTTTATCAACTTTGAATTATGTAGTAAAACAACAAAAAAGAGTCCAAAACTCTGTGCTTGCAGGGCAATAGACATGTCTAATATTCAATGTTAGGCTGCTGAAAAGGAACTAATCTTGAGGGTCTAAAACACATTTTCTTCATATGGCCACTTTAATAGTGTTGATAGAGAGGCTTCCCAGGTGGCGCAGTGGTTGAGAATCTGCCTGCTAATGCAGGGGACATGGGTTCCAGCCCTGGTCTGGGAGGATCCCACATGCCATGGAGCAACTAGGCCCATGAGCCACAATTACTGAGCCTGCACGTCTGAAGCCTGTGCTCCGTAACAAAAGAGGCCACGATAGTGAGAGGCCCATGCACCGTGATGAAGAGTGGCCCCCGCTCACCACAACTAGAGAAAGCCCTCACACAGAAATGAAGACCCAACACAGCCAAAAATAAATTTTAAAAAAATAGTGTTTATAGACAATTTAACTGAACTAAACACCAAACATCTTGAATACAAAATGATGACTTACAAGCAAAATATTGTCTTTGGTAAACTATATCTGGGAATGATTGCATTGATGCTGATATTAATCTTTAAATAACAGTCAACTGTTCTAAATACTACTGAAATATGAAGCTCATTAATATAGTTATTAAACCTGGAAGCTCCAAACTGTATGGATCTCTTGACAGTATCACTCCTCAGAAAAGAAAACATTATATCTATCTTTCCTTAAGTTATGTTGTACATATTTTCCCCTATGGCAAACGACATATGTTTTACAATCAATAATTATATTTTTACAAATATACATCATATTCAAAAAACTTTTTTTTTTTATCCAGCCCTCCAGGGATTGTGCCAAGCACCCATTCGAGAACCAACCCTAGTATCCTGATGACCAAGTGTAGTCTGCCACAGAGCAGCAGCATCACCTGGGAACTTTTCAGAATAACAGAGATTTCACTCCCTGCTCCAGATCTATGGAATCAGAATCTCCATTTTTTAGAAAAAAAATAAATGTATTTATTTATTTTTTGAAGTTTTAATTTAGATTATTTCTGCATGTACTTGGATGGACATAAAAATCAATATCTCCATAATTTAAAGAATCCAGGGGAAGACTTAGAATAAATGTTGGTAGTTTTGTGTCTTTTTTTTTGTTTTTGTTTTTTTAATTGGTTTATACTATGGGCAGTGATATTAGTCTGGATATAATCTACTTCTGATATCCATACAAGTAATATCAAATAACAGATAAATGCTAATAAAAGACTAATTTTTATCTATTACTTTATAACTGTTTATTTTCTTCTGTAAATCTATTGTTTAGGGATTCAACCTTTCCTTAAATCTCTATTGACACTAATTTTTAAAAATTATGCTATCTAGAGGATTATTGAAAATAATCTCTGAAGAAGGAATTGGAGGTATTACATAAAATCCTAGTTTTTATGAAGGTAACTTAATGGCTCTAGTATGAATAATAATAACAAAAATGGGATATAATGGGATTAATCCAAATGTTCTATATGAGAGACATTGTATTCAGTGATTTTGTAATATATGTTCCAATTTTTTACCTAGCTTTGCTATTTATGAGCCATTGGGTCTTAATTAAATTTTCAAATATCTTTGAGTCTTGGTTTGATACTTAAAGTTAGATGAGTATTAAAAAACCTACATAGTAAGTATTATTTAAAAAATACTAATAAAGTATGTAAGTCCCAATTATGTGATAAATATTTAGTAAATATTAAATTTCTTCTGCCATCTATTTGTATACACATCCAGCCTCTCTGGTCATATTATAAGTCTAACATCTGCATGGATTATTTCCTATTCCACACACAAAACCTTCAGTAACTCTTAATTTTATTAATAGCTACAGTCTTATACTCAAAGTTCCACATAATCTTGTTATTCTTTAAGTAGATACAAATCTTATTTACAAGTTTAGAACATAGACAAAGTAATACAAATATTTTTAGGGATACCCATATCAGACCAGATATTTCAAAAAACTCTTCACTAAATGTATATACCAAAATTTTAAATCCAAACATCAAGGTGAATTTATTGGGTTAAGACAGTTTCTTTAAAAAGTTTTAAGAAATAATGTTTTTAAAAAAGATCAGGCAGAGAAACTAAACAAAGATGAATCACTTCTTTTATTTATTTATCATAATAAATCCAAAGTACTCTGGGTGTTATGAACTTAACAGTAGACAAAATACTTAAAATCCCAGTTTTTATGAAACTTATAGTCTGGTAAACTCAGAGTGACACACAAATAAATAAAATAAAATTTATATATATATATATATATATATATATCAGGCTGCATTGGGCTATGAATAAAATAAAGGAGATGGAAAGAAGTAGAATGTGACCAATTTGGTAAAGACATTTTTGATAAGGTAAAATTTGAACAAAGGTCAGAAGGAAGTAAAGGAACAAGCCATGCAAATCTGAAATAGTAAGTAGAAAGAGTAAGTCTCTTAAAAATTTGGGAAAGGAGATTTGTAAGGCACACACAGTATAGTCAGGAGCTGGTGAAGAATTTTAAGCAGTTAAGTGGCATCATTATATTGATATTTAAAATATACACATAATAAATATTTACCAAGTATATGTAATGTTATTATTTCAAAATTATAGTTGTAGAATAGTTGATAGCCTGTCATTCAGAAAACACTATGCTTGTGTACTGGACATTCCCATCCTCTCAGATTTTTCAGTCTAATAGCAATGCATACAGGGGAAAGAGTGCAAGAGGATGTAGATAAAAGCTGATTATGATGCATGATGGAAAATCAAAGAGAGTAATACACAGAGAGTATGGGGAAATCACAGAAGGGTAACCATAGCCAAACATGGAATATCAATTTAAAATTACTGGTGAATGTCTTAACTTATAAGCAGGAGTGAGACAAGTGAATTGAGGACACTTGATGGCTTTTAGATAAGAACATGTGATGAAGATGATATGTATATGATACTGAAAACAATTTAACATTCTTGGAGTACAAAGTATAAGGCATTGGTTTATAAAATATTTTATATCTTATATATATGATTAAGGAGACTGAGATTTATCCAATAAAAAAGGGGAGGCCATTAAAGTATTTAGGGAATTACTTAAAATTTCATTTGATGTCACTGACATGTATGAGAAGGGTAGGTGAGAGGAGAAGAAGGAATGGGGCAAGAGTTATTAGGATTTTTAGTCATGAAAGAATTGGGGTCTGAAGGAGGACATAGGTAATAAGGATAGAGGAGATAGATGGTTGAAAAAATACATGGAGAATAAAATCACCAAAATCGATGGTTAGTCACAGGAGGAGATAAAGGGGGGAAAACGTGGGGAATAACTTCGAGATCTTGGCTGTGTTAATAGATCCAAAACAGCGCTTCCAGCAGAAAAAGAAAATACAGAAGGAATAGGCCCTGAGAGGAAGAATATTTACTCAATTTTGACTTTTTGAAGCTCCTGTGTGTTGCCTACATTTGTAGAGCTAGGAAAAAGTTTGATTAATTAATGTGAGACTACTAAGAAAGGTTTAGGAGGACAAATAAATTTGGGAAAAAAGTGACATATAGTGAGTAGCTGAAACACTGAGAGTCAGTAAATTATCCAAAGGTAACATGTAGTAAAAGAAAAGTAGTGTTCCAGAAAACAAATTTTAAGATGAATAAAGAGAGATCCTTTAGATATAGAGAGAGACAGGCAGAAAAAGAGAGACACTAGGAAACTTTCAATAATGGAAAGAATAATGAAGGGTTTTCTCCATTGGGAAAGTTGAGGGATTAGAAAATTTCCAGGGAGATATTCCAAATTTGACTGTGAGCTTCTTAACTGTAAGGGTTGTTGCCTTTACTTTTGTTCTGCCAAGTCTTAGCACATAACCTGGTAAATAGTAAACTCTTAGTACAAAGTTGGTAGAATAAATGAGAAGAAAAGAAAGGACCACTGGATTCATTGACAAAGCAAGGTTGTTCAGTAGTCCTTCCTAACAAGGAAGCTAAGAAAATTATGAGTTTAGTTATGGTTTCTTGACTACATATACTTTACAACTTCCCTAACCCTCTAAATCTATTTTCAGATTTGCAAAACAGAGAAGGGAAATATTTGGGGGAAAAATATGCAAAAAAAAAAAAAAGAAGTTTAAAAAGATAAAATCCCATTCAAGTACTTAATCATTCCCACAGTTAGAAACAAGTTGATTTAAAGAGAGTGAAATTTAAAATCAAAGAAGCTAATAAGAAGAAGAGTTCAAATTCACCATCCTTAAAATAGATATCCATCATAACAAGCCTCACTTTGAATTGTGAATGATGAAAATGATTTTCTGAGGCATAAAAAAAAATGTTTAGATTATGGCTTTACTATGCTGGACAAACTAAGAAATAAAGGAGGAAAATGGGACAGACTGCTGGACAAATAGTTCATAAATCTAGTTCTATGAACACATTTCCAAATGACCTAGGCACAAGTACTTTATATTTTTGCATATAATCATTCATAAAAGTATAAAAAAGAAAGAGCTACATAAACTTGATGCTGATTTACAGTACTAAATAAATGATTTTAAAATTGCAGCTATGGCCAATATGTCAGATATCATTTTTCTTAATGCCACTCCCTGCCATATAGAGCAATACAGAAAAATGGAAGGGGAAGAGAGGGTGTAAAATCTGAGATGGACAGAAATAAGTATAAAGAGGGAGAGGCAAAGAAAAGAAATTGAAAAAACAGCAAAGAAGATATAATGGAAAGAAGGATAAGAAAATATGCTTTAAAAGACTTGTAAAATGTCAGGGATTAATTTGAACTGATAATTGGAAAATAGATATTAAGAATATACAAATTACTATATTGGCTCTACCCATCTTCCTAAATAAGATGAAATTGAAGCATAATGTATAGGTAGGTTTACATAAATTTTTCTTGAATTTGTCTATATTTTCAGACTAATAAATCTAGACATAGTCAATTTAATAAATTTAATACTCAGAATCAGATATGAGATACCAAAAAATAAAAAAAAACGAGAGGAACAAAAACCTACCCATCAGGACACAGACTACTTAAGTCATACTAAGCTCACAGACACCCCAAAACACACCATCTGACATGGCACAGCTCATAAGAGGGAAAAGAATTAGCTACCCCAAAAGAACGCAGGCACCAGCTCCTCCCATCAGGAAGCCTAAGCAAGCCACTGGAACAACCTCACCACCAGAGGAAGATAACAGAAGCAAGAGGAACTAGATCTCTGCAGCTTAGCGAAAGAAAACCTCAAATACTGTAAATTAGACAAAATGAGAAGACACAGAACTAACTTGCAGGCAAAGGAGCAAGATAAAAACCCACAAGACCAAATAAAAGAAGAGGAAATAGGCAAATTACCGGAAAAATAATTTAGAGAAATGATAGGAAAGATATCCAAAATCTCAGATACAGAAGAAAGAAAATACAAGAAATGTTTAACAAAGACATAAAAGAACTAAAAAGCAAACAAAGAGTAATGAACAACACAATAACTGAAATTAAAAATACTCTGGAAGGGGCTTCCCTGGTGGCGCAGTTGTTGAGAGTCCGCCTGCCGATGCAGGGGACGCGGGTTCGTGCCCCGGTCTGGGAGGATCCCACGTGCCACGGAGCGGCTGGGCCCGTGAGCCATGGCCGCTGAGCCTGCACGTCCAGAGCCTGTGCTCTGCAACGGGGGAGGCCACAACAGTGAGAGGCCCGCGTACCACAAAAAAAAAAAAAAAAATACTCTGGAAGGAATTAATAGCAGAATAACTAGGGCAGAAAAACGTATAAGTGAGTTGGAAGTTAGAATGGTGGAAATAACTGCTGCAGAGCAGAATAAAGAGAAAAGAATGAGAAGAATGGAGGACAGTCTCAGAGACCTCTGGGACAACATTAAGCACATCAACATTTGAATTATAGTCGTCCCAGAAGAAGGAGAAAAATGGAAAGGTTCTGAGAAAATATTTGAAGAAATTGTAGTGGAAAATTTCTCCAACATGGAAAAGGAGATAGTCAAACAAGTCCAGGAAATGCAGAGAGTCCCAATACAGAATAAACCAAAGGAGAAACACACCAAGGCACATATTAATCAAACTAGCACAAAGAAAAAAAATAAAAACAGCAAGGGAAAAAGCAAAAAATGACATACAAGGAAATCTGCATAAAGTTAACAGCTGATCTTTCAGCAGAAACTCTACAGGCCAGAAGGGAGTGGCAAGACATATTTAAAATGATGAAAGGAAAGAACCCACAATGAAGATTATTATATCCAGCAAGGATCTCATTCAGATTTGACAGAGAAATCAAAAGCTTTATAGACAAGGAAAAGTTAACAGAATTCAGTACCACCAAACCAGCATTACAACAAATGCTAAAGGAACTTCTCTAGGCAGGAAACACAAGAGAAGGAAAAGATCTACAAAAACAAATCCAAAACAATTAAGAAAATTGTAATAGCAACATACATATCAGCAATTACCCTAAATGTAACTGGATTAAATGCTCCAACCAAAAGACATAGACTGGCTGAATGGATACAAAAACAAGACCCATATATATGCTGTCTATAAGAGACCACTTCAGACCTAGGGACACATACAGACTGAAAGTGAGGAGATGGAAAAAGAAATTCTATGCAAACGGAAATCAAAAGAAAGCTGGAGTAGCAATACTCTTATCAGAAATAAACAGACTTTAAAATAAAGACTATAATAAGAGAGAAGGAAAGACACTACATAATGATCAAGGGATCAATCCAAGAAGAAGATATAGCAATTATAAATATCCATGCACCCAACATAGGAGCACATCAGTACATAAGGCAAATGCTAACAGCCATAAAAGGGGAAATCAACAGTAACACAATAATAGTAGGGGACTTTAACACCCCACATACACCAATGGACAGATCATCCAAACAGAAAATAAATAAGGAAACACAAGCTTTAAATGACACATTAGACCAGATGGAATTTACTGATATTTATTTGATATTCCATCCAAAAACAACAGAATTCATTTTCTTCTCAAGTGCACATGGAACATTCTCTAGGATAGATCACATCTTTGGTCACAAATCAAGCCTTGATAAATTTAAGAAAATTAAAATCATATCAAACATCTTTTCCAAACACAATTCTATGAGACTAGATATCAATTACAGGAAAAAAAGTTGTAAAAAAAACAAGCACATGGAGGTTAAACAATACACTACTAAACAAGCAAGAGGTCACTGAAGAAATCAAAAAGGAAATAAAAACATAACTAGAAACAAATGACAATGAAGACATGATGACACAAAACCTATGGGATGCAGCAAAAGCAGTACTAAGAGAGAAGTTTATAGCAATACAGTCTTATGTAGAGAAACAAACAAACAAAAAAACCCTCAAACAACCTAACGTTACACATGAAGCAATTAGAGAAAGAAAAACAAAACACCCCCGAAGTTAGCAGAAAGAAAGAAATCATGAAGATCAGATCAGAAATAAATGAAAAAGAAAAGATGGAAGCAACAGCAAAGAACAATAAAATTGAAAGCTGGTTCCTGAGAAGATAAACAAAATTGGTAAACCATTAGCGAGACTCACCAGGAAAAAAAAAAAAAAAAGACTCAAATCAACAGAATTAGAAATGAAAAAGGAGAAGTAAAAACTGACACCAAGAAATACAAAGGATCATAAAAGACTACTACAAGCAACTATGTGCCAATAAAATGGACAACCAGGAAGAAATGGACAAATTCTTGGAGTAGTACAACCTTCCAAGACTGAACTAGGAAGAATTAGAAAATATAAACAGACCAATCACAAGCACTGACCTTGAAACTGTGATTAAAAATCTTCCAACAAACAAAAGCCCAGGAGCAGATGGATTCACAAGTGAATTCTATCAAACATTTAGAGAAGAGCTAACATCTATCTTTCTCAAACTCTTCCAAAATAGAGCAGAGGAAGGAACCCTCCCAAACTGATTCTACGAGGCTACCATCACCCTGATACCAAAACCAGACAAAGATGTCACACACAAAAAAGAAAACTACAGGGCAATATCACTGATTAACATAGATGCAAAAATCCTCAATAAAATACAAGCAAACAGAATCCAACAGCATATTAAAAGGATCATGCAACATGTTCAAGTGTGGTTTATCCCAGAAACGCAAGGACTCTTCAATATATGCAAATCAATCAATGTGATACACCATATTAACAAATTGAAGGCTAAAAACCATATGATAGTATCAATAGATGCAGAAAAAGCTTTTGATAAAACTCAACACCCATTTATGATAAAATATCTTCAGAAAGTGGTCATAGAGGGAACCTACCTCAACATAAGTAAAGTCATATATGACACACCCACAGGCAACATCATTCTCAGTGGTGAAAAACTGAAAGCATTTCCTCTAAGATAGGAACAAGACAAGGGTGCCCACTCTCACCACTATATTTCAACATAGTTTTGGAAGTTTTAGCCACTACAATCAGAGGAAAAAAAAGAAATAAAAGGAATTCAAATTGGAAAAGAAAAGTAAAACTGTCACTCTTTGCAGATGACATGATACTGTACATGGAAAATCCTAAAGATGCCACCAGAAAACTACTAGAACTATTCAATTAATTTGGTAAAGTGGCAGGATACAAAACTAATGCACAGAAATCTCTCACATTACTATATGCTAACAACAAAAAATCAGAAAGAGTAATTAAGGAAACATTCACATTTACCACTGCAACAAAAAGAATAAAATACCTAGGAATAAACCTACCTAAGGAGACAAATGACCTCTCTGCAGAAAATTATAAGAAACTGATGACAGAAATCAAAGACAATACAAAAAGATGGAGAAATATACCATATTCCTGGATTAGAAGAATCAACATTGTGAAAATGACTATACTACCCAAAGCAATCTACAGATTCAATGCAATCCCTATCATATTACCAATGACATTTTTCACAGAACTAGAACAAAAAATTTCACAATTTGTATGGAAACACAAAAGACCCCGAATAGTCAAAGCAATCTTGAGAATGAAAAATGGAGCTGGAGGAATCAGGTTCCCTGACTTCAGACTATAGTACAGAGCTACAGTAATCAAGACAGTATGTTACTGGCACAAAAACAGAAATATAGATCAATGGAACAGGATAGAAAGCCCAGAAATAAACCCACGCACATATAGTCACCTTATCTTTGATAAAGGAGGCAGGAATGTACAGTGGAGAAAGGACAGCTTCTTCAATAAGTGGTGCTGGGAAAACTGGACAGGGACATGTAAAAGTATGAGATTAGATCATTCCCTAACACCATACACAAAAATAAGCTCAAAATGGATTAAAGACGTAAAGGTAAGCCCAGAAACTATCAAACTCTTAGAGGAAAACATAGGCAGAACACTCTATGACATAAATCACAGCAAGATCCTTTTGGACCCACCTCCTAGAGAAATGGAAATAAAAACACAGATAAACAAATGGGACCTAATGAAACTTCAAAGCTTTTGCACAGCAAAGGAAACCATAAACAAGACCAAAAGACAACCCTCAGAATGGGAGAAAATATTTGCAAATGAAGCAACTGACAAAGGATTAATCTCCAAAATTTATAAGCAGCTCATGCAGCTCAATAGCAAAAAAAAAAAACAACCCAATTCAAAAATGGGCAGAAGACTTAAATAGGCATTTCTCCAAAGAAGATATACAGAGTGCCAACAAACACATGAAAGAATGTTCGACATCATTAATCATTAGAGAAATGCAAATCAAAACTGCAGTGAGATATCATCTCACACCTGTCAGAATGGCCATCATCAAAAAATCTAGAAACAATAAATGCTGGAGAGGGTGTGGAGAAAAGGGAACACTCTTGCACTGCTGGTGGAAATGTGAATTGGTACAGCCACTATGTAGAACAGTATGGAGGTTCCTTAAAAAACTACAAATGGAGCTACCATATGACCCAGCAATCCCACTACTGGGCATATACCCTGAGAAAACCATAATTCAAAAAGAGGCATGTCATATGGTAGTTCTATTTTTAGTTTTTTAAGGAACCTCCATACTGTTCTCCATAGTGGCTGTACCAATTCACATTCCCACCAGCAGTGCAAGAGTGTTCCCTTTCCTCTACATCCTCTCCAGCATTTTTTGTTTCTAGATTTCTTGATGATGGCCATTCTGACTGGTGTGAGATGATATATCATTGTAGTTTTGATTTGCATTTCTCTAATGATTAATGATGTTGAGCATTCTTTCATGTGTTTGTTGGCAGTCTGTATATCTTCTTTGGAGAAATGCCTATCTAAGTCTTCTTCCCATTTTTGGATTGGGTTGTTTGCAATCCCACTACTAGGCATATACCCTGAGAAAACCATAATTCAAAACGAGACATGTACCAAAATGTTCATTGCAGCTCTATTCACAATAGCCCGGAGATGGAAACAACCTAAGTGTCCATCATCGGATGAATGGATAAAGAAGATGTGGCACATATATACAATGGAATATTACTCAGCCATAAAAAGAAACGAAATTGAGCTACTTGTAATGAGGTGGATAGACCTAGAGTCTGTCATACAGAGTGAAGTGAGTCCGAAAGAGAAATACCATATGCTAACACGTATATATGGAATTTAAGAAAAAAAAAAAGTCATGAAGAACCTAGGGGTAAAACAGGAATAAAGACACAGACCTACTTGAGAATGGACTTGAGGATATGGGGAGGGGAAAAGGTAAGCTGTGACAAAGCGAGAGAGGCATGGACATATATACACTACCAAAGATAAGGTAGAAAGCTAGTGGGAAGCAGCCGCATAGCACAGGGAGATCAGCTCCTGCTTTGTGACCACCTGGAGTGGTGGGATAGGAATGGTGGGATGGAGGGAGATGAAAGAGGGAAGGGAAACGGGAACAGATGTATATGTATAACTGATTCACTTTGTTATAAAGCAGAAACTAATACAACATTGTGAAGCAATTACACTCTAATAAAGTTGTAAAAAAATAAAATTAAATAAATTAAATAAATAAAAAGAATGACCATCCTTAAAAAATCTAGAAACAATAAATGCTGGAGAGGGTGTAGAGAAAAGGGAACCCTCTTGAACTGTTGGTGGGAATGTAAATTGATACAACCACTATGGAGAACAGTATGGAAGTTCCTTAAAAAACTAAAATAGAACTACCATATGACCCAGCAATCCCACTACTGGGCATATACCCTGAGAAAGTCATAATTCAAAAAGAGTCATGTATAAAAATTTTCATTGCAGTACTATTTACAATAGCCAGGATTTGGAAGCAATCTTAATGTCCCTCAACCGATGAATGGATAAAGAAGTTGTGGCTCATATATACAATGGAATATATTGTCTATGGGGAATGTGAAATTTTAAAGTTGTAGGTGTCTAAAACCTCAGGATTATTCTTTCATAGGATGGGAGGGTCCTTTAGCATTTAAGGATATGGATTATTATAGTTAAAAGATACAATTAAACCCTGAGTTTATGATACCAGTCTTGGTCCTAATTAACACTTGCTATGCTACAGGGCCTGAATTGAGTTGTACAACAGTTTTAAGCTATTAATTTCAGCAGCTACTAGTTGGGCTTTTAGACCTACATGGGATCTTCATGTAACAGGTCTAGCCATCCACAGATGAAGGGATTTGCTTTATATAGTCTACTTTTTCAACATTAAAAAAAATACCCTTGCTTCTGGAATATTGTACTTTAATAACACTCCATTGTGCATTTTCTTCCCACATCTCGAGATTTCCCTAATTTAATAAAATGGTGCTAAATGTGTAGCATCTCCATTTTTTTCAGACATTTCTTCTACATGAAGGTGTTTTAACCCAGTAACAATTTTAACTGTCTTGAGATACAGGATAACGTTTATGTAAATAACATAAGTGCAAAGTATCTGCAGCATGCAAAACAAGATATTAGACACTAGGATATGATGAGTTACAAATAATTTTCTATATATGCTACACCCTGAAAACACAATAAGAATAAGTATACTAAGAATCTAACAAAACCGTTGACATTTTTTCTTATATTTACATTCCCATAAATATAAAATTAAAATAAATTTTTATTCTCTTTATAAATTTAGCTAGAACTTTGTTCTTATGGTACATTTTATTTACTTCCCCTCACATTACATTAGAAGTACTACACTGAATAGCCACCAGATCATAAACTGAATATCCACCAGATGTCAGTGTATGGGTGCAAATGTTTTACTTTGAAACAAGTGCTAGTAAAAAAAGTTGGGAAATCTTTTATTAAAAGGTACTCATAAGAAATACAAAGTAAATGCCTTTTCTTTGAAAAATTAAAATTCTTTCATCATCTACACTCTATTCATAGATGATT
The DNA here is from genome assembly GCF_964341445.2 of Mesoplodon mirus. Taxonomy (NCBI): domain Eukaryota; kingdom Metazoa; phylum Chordata; class Mammalia; order Artiodactyla; family Ziphiidae; genus Mesoplodon; species Mesoplodon mirus. The sequence continues at coordinate 43,713,909 of NC_138993.1, forward strand.
GAAGGCCATCTTTGAAGCTTTCATTCTGACCAAATATAATACTTTATTTTGTCAATGTGAAATGTTTTTCTGGTACTTTGTGAAAGTATTTACTTAAAAAACATGTTATTTTCAGTTGAAATTATTATTCAACTGAAATTCTTTTTCAATTATTCAGTTAAAATTTTTTATATACATGAATGTAAAATTTTTAGTTAATAAAATTATACACCTGGAAAATTACAGAGAATAATTTGAAAATCCAGTCAATAAGGTTATCTCTAAGATGATCAACTACAAAATTATGGGACAATAATGTATTAGTTTTCCCATATACCGGGGAAAAACAAAATGCAAGGAAGACAATATTTCATTACAAATAGAAATAAAAACTATACAAGAGAAAAAAGAGAAGTGTATGTACCTATCCCATAAATGAAAATTTTATTAGAAAATATTAAATGGCACTAAAAAATAATTCTAAGAAAAAAAGTCAGTGAAAAAAAAGTGTTCTCCCAGGATTATTCTGTGTCTTTAGTGACATCAATTAGGATACCAATTAGATATTATGAGGCTTGTTCACAATTTCACTAAAATTATGTAAAATTCTAATTTAAGAAAGATTTGACCATACAGTTATAAGAATTTCCTATAAGGCTACAGTTATTTTTAGCTAATATTGAGGAAATATAGAGGAAAAGAGAAAGCCCCTGAACGGAAGTAAGTAGAATCCACAAATTCACCCAAAATGAAAAGCCTGGTTTATTATATGATAAAAAGTAGTATCAAATCAGTGAAGAAAATATTTATTGTTCAATAAATATTTTTAAGATAATTGGCCTGCCATAAACATACATAAATAAACAAAACTAAGTTTCATAGGAGTAAATATAAATATATCGACTTGAAGTTATGTCTTGGAATTATTTTCAGGAAAATTACTGCAGTTCTGATTTTCTAGAGGCATACTGCTTTTGTCATTTTCCATTTTTATTCATATTGCTGTTTTATAAGCTTAAAATTGAAATAATAAAAAAAACACTATGTAGTCCTATTGAGTGAAAACAGGAGTTATCAAAACAAAAAAGGGATAAATACAATTTTAAGATTATAAATTATAACTTAATAATTAATTATATGTATTAATAACATGCAACAGAATATAATATTGTGAACAAAGTAATTAACAAGATGAAAGAATGTGAAGGGATCAAGGAAATAAAGGCCGTAATCATGGTGAAATGAGAGTAGGTAATTGTATGAAGTAATAGCTTGTCATCATTATAGGAAAGAAAAATTGAATGATCCTTTCTGAATTTGGGTAGTCACAGTGTGTCTTCAGACTCCATTCCAAAAGCAGTAAGACTTTAGGGCACATTCTAATCAAAACTTTTACTTTTCAACATGCAGTAACACCTTAATTTACCTTTTGTGATTTAGTCAGTTTTTCATGCAAACTGAGTTCCCACTTTTGGTCAAGAACTGTGCCAGAAACTCAGCAAATATTTGTGCACAAAATAGGCATTTCTGCCTTGAGATTGATGGTATTTACAGATGATGGATTCAGATCGAGGAAATGGAACAGAGAACCAGTAACTAAAGCTTTACCATCAGAACTTCAGTTTTTTCAAACCTAAGTATTTACCATATTTAATGGAAATATTTTATTAAATGTTTTCCATAGTCTTCAATCTCCTGAAGACAGCACTGTAGTGTGAAATGTGTAATGCATGTATGATTTAACCTAGATATTTCCTCTGTGGTTTTTTACTACCACTTTCTTTCCACCCACTCCCTATCTTTATCTATTAATCTCTTCTTTATCCTCCATGCCAGGAAGAACATGTTTTCTTTTTGCAAAAGCAGACATTTTTACATGTGTTATAAACTCTAAATTCTCTCAACACTTCTGGAAAACTGTTCAATCTATTCAATCCTACTCCATTCATTTTCTGTATCTCTTGTCACAAGATATATCTTCTCAGGGGAGAAAAATATTCTAATCTAAACACCCGCAAGCAAGCACATATATATCACTATCCAAGATATGCTTTGGGATTATTATGTTTTCCTTCATAATTTTATAATAACTCCTAATTGTTATTTTGTCACTCACTATTCATTTCGTAGTCTCTTTTTCCATTGTTTATGATAAACATTTTGCAGAAACATGTCTATTGAATATCATGATTTTATGTGTTATGATTTTTGCTGATTGAGTAGATGTTTCCATACTCATGCAGAAAATTTATTACCAAAAAAAGGATAAAAACGTCACTCAGATCTTAATTAAGCAGAGAAAATCCTTTTTAAAAAAGTTAAGGTAAGATTGAATTTATCTTAATGTGCAGTTATTATTCAACCATCCCTATATTTACCAAAGGTTTTATGTGGCAAATTTTCTCCACTGTAAAATTACTTCTTATTCATTTAAAATTAATAAAGGTTTGTTTGAGGGAAGATATTTTGAGACTGCAAATATCCTGTTGCTCCTTATATTTGCCCACTCATTTTAGAATCTATTAGGGGAACTTGCCTGTGGTAAGTGTTCTAATGGTGCTAATGGTGACTTTTAATTTCATTCATTCTTTTCATATTTATTAATCAGAATTATCTTGTAAGAAAGAGGCATTTCCTTCTCCCACATTTACTTTTCTACTGAGTTATTTATTGGTATGAAACCATAGATATTTATTTTATTAGTTAATTATAATTTAATACTATTATTTATTTGGTTGTTCAAATTTTTCCTGCTTTGGCTTTTGGGAGCACTTTTAATCTGTCTCCTGTGCCCTTTCAATATGAGCCAACTTTCAAATTTTTTGGCACTTTTTTGTGATCACAAGATGCTCTGGGCTTATCTTGCATATTCCCTACCTCTGCCAGGAATCATCCACCTCTCCAAGGAGTTCTTGTTCATTTTTTTGGACAATTATATTAAAAATCACTATCTGAATGCTAGATGTGCTCATTGTTACTGGGGTGACACTGCACTTAAGCCCTTTCAGTGGGTAGATGTGAGAAATTTATATGTATATATACTAACCTCATGTATACACATCTATATTTATTTCTGTATCTAACATGTATTAAAACTGCAACAGTATATTAAAACATGAGTTCACACTTATACCTACAGACTTCAATCCAACACCACAGAGCTCTTTCCACACTATCTGTCCACTCACCCATGCCAGTCCCCTCGTTTCTTATTTGTAAATTGTTTATCCAATAATGAAAAACCTGAATTCCATTACCTACAATATATTTACTCATTTGTTCAACCTTCTATACTTACGGATTTTACAGAAGTAATCAGACAACAAAAAAGGACCTTTCATGAAGGATATTTGCACTGACAGTAGATGTCATTCTTTCTGGTGAGGGGGGGAACATAATTTAAATTATTCAATATTATTTAGAAAATCTCCTGGGTGAGACAAATATTAATTGTACAACTCTAAGTGAACCTACTTTTGGAGGGAACAGTTTAGGTGCTTTGTTAGAAATTATTTTGGTAGCATTTCAATGTCATAAATAATTTAGTTTTTTATTAGAAAGAGCCAGAAATGAAGTCTTACGTGACTGAAGTTGGAGAGGGATTATTTGTTTTGTGGTTTCATTGGTTGGTTAAATTTTTAACTTGTTATAAGACGAAAAAAGTCCACACATATTATAGAGACATTAAAAGCAAATTTTCTGCTACAGATTAAGAGAAAAAGAATAGCTAAGAGCAGGGGCTTCCCTGGTGGTGCAGTGATTGAGAGTCCACCTGCCGATGCAGGGGACACAGGTTCATGCCCTGGTCCAGGAAGGTCCCACATGCCATGTAGCAGCTAGGCCCGTGAGCCATGGCCGCTGAGCCTGCGCATCCAGAGCCTGTGCTCTGCAACGGGAGAGGCCACAACAGTGAGAGGACCGCGTACCACAAAAAAAAAAATAGCTAATAGCAGAGTGTGATCAAACTTTGCCTCTGGGCTGTAGACTCTTCAAATCAAACATAACCTAATTAGGTCTAAGTGAAATAAACTTTCTAGTCTCTCTTATGTCTTCTCAGTATTTTCTATAGTTATTTTTCTTACTCAGTATTTCCTATAGTTATTTTTCTTAATCTCTCAGTAAAACTAAACTTGATTGGCAATTTTGTAGGTAGCTTACATTTTCTGTTAGGCTATCTTTGTGATGAACTGCTTTACTTGAAGAGTAAGGCCTTCAAATTGAGGGAGGCATACATTTAATTTCATTCTATGTTTTGATTTTCAGTTTTCTTATCTTTAAAAAATATGATTATATATAGATATATACATATCAGTATCAATGTCAGAATAGAATGAACAACACAGAGTGCACAGTACAAATGCAACCACGCAGTAACTGTTTAATCAGTAATTTTAAAATTGTTATAATAGTATTTTATAATACACAGTAATATATATCTATATACATTAACCAGTGTGTGAAATAACTGTTTATTTCTTTTAAAAAGTGCTTATTTATATAGGCATTTTCACATATTTTGTATCAAAAAATTATCTATTTATATTTTTAGATATTGCTTTTCTATCAGTTTTCTGTGTTCCCTCACCTGCACTACCCACTCATATGTCTACACGTACACACAGGCTCTGGTATAAAAAATATTCATTAGTTTAATCTATATCGTCTTTTTTCTAGATTTATCATAATCTCCATCATAATCTTAATCTTTTTGTCATGTTTTCCTGAAACTGTAGAAGAACGGTTTACATTGTTCTTTAAGTCTCTGATACAATATTCCACATTGTCAAATCCGTTCTTTACAATTCAAATGAGAATGTTCATTCTTTTATTGCATTTTCATTCCTTTTACTCCATTTTTTGGACTATTTTAACATTTGTCCTTATCTATAATCAATTTTCTCCTTAAAATTTGCTGTTCACTTCATTTTTTGCATAAAAATATTACCTTATTTTATCCTATAGGGAATTCACAAAAATATTGCCCATATATATGTGCATATATATGATTATGTATCAATGCATTCATACTGGTATATATAGATACACATACACACATACACTTATGTATATAGTGCTAAGAGAAAGTCTTATAAGTATTAAAGAACAGTATTATGGCCTTGGTATTAGTAGTGCAGCTCTGCTAATCCAAAAAGGGAAACTTGTAATTACAATTTTGCACTCTGATACTATGAAATGATGTGGTACTTAAGTGACTACAATCCCTGGTACCCAGCTATGTCCTGTCTGCAGTCTTGCCTAGACTTCTTTGATTATAAATCTGTGTATATAAGGATGCAGAATGCCTTGTGTACTGTTTTCTATTTCCTGCACAACTGCTTTCTGAGATCAATGTTTGCCACTTCAACATAAGGGATACTTTGAAGTTAAGGCACTCGAAAAATAGCAGATGCAAGAACATTCTCATCTCCCCTTTCTACCTAAGGAGAGGAGAAGAAATTCCATAAGAAAGCTGTCCTACTTATATCAGAAAGAAAGTAACATTTTAATAAAGGATGATTTGAGGCCAGGAGAATTCTGTACAAGCAGAACTTGTTAAAATAGTACTTACTTTCCTTTATTCTTCTCATTTTAATAGCTTCTCTAGGTTTTGCTACTTTTTTGGGTTTTTATTTCCTTATGAGGGCTCCTACATCATGTAAAACTTCAGTTTGTTTGGTTTTCTCATGTTAATCCGTCTTTTGTTATGGAGACCTGAAAGAAGTAGAGGAAAAAATTTTCCTCCTCTATTCTTCAAATAGATGGAGAAAGATGCTTATTGTTTGAGAGACACACTATTCTGGTGTTGCACTGGGCTAAACAATGACGCCCTAAAGATATTCATGTCTTAATCCAGAGGAGCATTTTCCATGTTAAAGAAATATGTTGCTTTAACATGGAAAAAGGGATTTTGCCAATGTGATTAATAATTAAGTGTCATAAAATGGGGGGATTATCCTGGATTATATAAGTGGACCCAGTGTAATCACAGGTCCTTATAAAGAAAAGAGGGAGACAGGAGAGTTAATCAAAGAAGAAAATGTTACCATGAAAGCAGAGTTCTAAGTCATGTGTGAACACAAGCCAGGGAATGCCGGCACTGTCTATAAACTGGGAAAAGCAAAGAAATGGGCTATTCCGATGAGCTTCTAGAAGGAACACAGCCCTGCCTACCCATTATAGACTTCTGAGGTACAGAATTATAAGATAATAGTTTGATGTTTTAAGCTACTAAATTGGTTTCTAAAATGTTCCAGTAATAAGAAGAAATTAATACAGGTGTCTTGAAACACACCCTTCATAATGAAGTTAAGAAGACTTTTTTCCTGTCTAGCCTGGTCTTACACTTCTAAAATATTACATTTTCCAAAACATTGGGAAAGATATGCAATATCTCGAGTAAATTTTTAGGTGTGGAAGATCACCATACTGCTTCTAAGCAAGATTAATTCATTTATTCTGTTTTGAAAGAGCTCCATTAGACTGATAGTTAATGAAAATTGTTCTGAGAGTTTAGCAACAATTTAATCATCAATACTTCAAAGTTGTTTTCCTTTGTTTTCTTTGGTAAAAGTTTCATCTTGGTCTTTATAGTACTCATTTGTTTTTCTCTATGTTTCTAAAGACATGTCAAGTTTTTCTAGTTTGATGATATTTTAAATCAAATATATAGAAATTACTTATCTCATCACTTAGGTGCCAGTTCATTCATTAAATAGCAATTCAATTAAAACAATCATTGTATCTGTCCTCAGGGAGTTTACAGTCTCACTAGGAAGATGGTCATTAAACAAGTATCTATAATCAATACATTATTTCAAAAGCAGAAAATACTCTGCGAATGTATGATAGAGAGAAATTACCTAGTCTAGAAGTGTTCAGAGGAGATACTCTTAAGGAAGTGATATGGCTGTGATCTACTACATGAAATTAGAGGCAAAATATTCCATCAATAAGAAGAAAAGTATCTGAAAGTGAGAGAGTAATGCCTAGGAGCAATGGGAACTTACTGAAAGTTCTGAAACAGTTAAGTAGCATAATCAGTTTTCACCTTTGAAGAGATATTGTGGTTGAAATTTGAGAAACTAATGAATCAGAGTGCTCTCTTAATGTGTTGTTTTAGTAAACAGGAAATATTTAACACAATACAACTACTCTGTCCTTTAGGATTGTTAGAATTGATGCAATATTTGTGGTTTTCTTTACTACAACTTTGTTAGATTTTCAAAGTAAATGTTTCTTTTCAGACTGTTCACTTATCACTACTGATGTATTTCATAGAACCAGCCCTTCTTTGCAATTGTTAACTTTTATCCAGAGGTTCACCCTGTGATGCAAATGGGAGCTAGAAAATCAAACTTATCCAGTCAGCTCTATAAATATTGCAGAAGCTGCTAGATGAAAAGGAAACACTGCTGTATAAAAAGGATATTGGTTTTGTGAGACCTTTTCCTTTTTTGCTCAAAGATTATATTATTGTTCTTTGTATTCTGTTTAATTTTCATTTGAAGTTTTGGAATATTCCATTACATATGAAATATTTCAAGTCAAGTATTGTTTAAATATACATGTTTGTATTTGAAATCATGTTTTCCCCCACCTACCTTGAAAGTATAAATTGCTTGCTCTTTGATCCTGACATTGTTAGTGTATAGATAATAATGAAATAATCATATTTTATATATTTAGTTTATTCCCAAGAAAATGGCATGTCAGCTTTTGGGGTTGGCTAGATATGCTAAACATTTAGAGTTTCATTACAGGATGCCAGATTCCCCCTGCAATGGTGATATTATAGACTAATACCAAGAAAAACTTTTCCCAATAAGTGGGCAACATTTGTAGCTAGAATGCATGAAATCTGAAATTGTTTTGAAAATACAGAGTATCTGATATAAAAGGGTACAAAATTACGAGATTTTTCTCTCAGCCATAATGAAATTCACTGCTATTTGTGCATTCCTAAGAAAAAGTGAATAGATAAATTTTCATTTTCTGTTACTATGTAACATTTTAAATATTTTAAATTTGAAGTACAAATAAAGCCACTTTTCTATCTTATGCTGTTTTTCCTTCTTATATTAAAGAAATGTGAATTTCTTGGCAATACTTCCAGTTGTTCATTCTCTAAAAATATCTGTGAGGTAAAACATTTTTGTCTTTCAGAAATATGGCCTTCAGGTTTTTGATTATTTAAATTTTCTAGAGTCTTTGATTCCTACAATCTCCTACCAAGAAAATATTTCTTCCACATCAGTCTGCTCAGGAAAATCATTTTCTTTGTGACTCTATTCAAGTTATATTGTATTTATTTTAAAAGCCATTCCTGACACAATATTCTGAAATAGAAATTGTTCCTATCACTTTTTCTACCTCTAGGATATACTATACAGATTTATACCATAGCCTGTATAAAACTTTACCACATTTTTCTTCATGTCCTCCTCCCTCTATTTCTCAGTAAGCTTCTTCAAAACCATGTTTATATCTTTAATTGTCTTTGTAGCCCTTAAACATGTGAGGCACATTTAAGTCCTTAAATAATATTTAGAACTTGAGTCACAGCTCACACTGAGAGTAAATCATGCTGATCCCAATCTGGATTGGGCAAATCTTCTGTGCACATAAAATATTATAAAGGTATAGTTGATGAGCATAAGAACAACACACACCATGTTTCACAGAACAAACTAAGCATTGTTCTATATTTATAGCTTTTATATGTTTATCCAGTAATATACAATAAACCAATGTATGTTAAAAATAACAATTTAGGGAGTATCATTGTCAACCTCCTCCCACACATCTGCCCATAATTACATAAGAGTTTGTGTGTGCTTGTGTATAATTTTGCTACGAACATCTTCACAAAATATAGGGAGTGTGCATGCTTAAGTTTATAAAATAATGGTAATTTTTTTTCAAAATGGTTCTGACAATTTATACTACCACCTATAAAATATAAGATTTTTGCTCCACATCTTTAACCACCCAATCCAAGGAAGAGTGCAATCCTTTGTAGAGCTGGTTGGAAAATTGCTCATCTCATTAAATGGGTCAAAAAGTTTAGGGTGGTGATGAGGGAAGTACTAAAAAGGCCATTTTGCTCTCAGACACAAGTGCAGTCTCCTATAATAACATAACACAACACAACACAACATAACACATTATGCATATTTTGATATCTATCCCATTCCATACTTCCTAATTGTTTCAAAACTTGGATTACAGGAGTATATGCAAAATTATTACCTAACACTCTAACATATGTGGCCTGGGCAAGGAAACCTTGAGAAATTGGCAAAAGTAGTAATATTTTGGAGACCAAAGTACCCCCTAGTGAGAACTACCTTCCTGATGCAGCTATCTTGGCAGGTGTGTGTAGGCAGGTGAAAGTTTGTAACAGTTGCATGTTTGAGAAATGCAAGCTGCACAGGTTGGGTGAACAGACTGTGCAGATCTCTGTGTCCAGTGAACCTTAGCACTTGGCCACAGTTGGCTGTGCAGGTATGGGGGATGGGCAAGGTGGCATTTTCATGATTAGAAAGAGTCTCTAATGTAAAACAAGGCTCACCGCAAAAGTGACAGAGTTAGATGTATGCAAATTTTAGTCGTTGGTGGGTTGAATAATTTTAACTTATTTCATTTTCTTTCTCAGTCAGGACTGCAACCTTGGGTTAAAATCACAAAGGTGCTAAATTTGGTACAGGCAACAATTTATTCTTTTTTAAAAAATTTAATTTCATTTAAATTTTTTATAGAAAGGTTCTTATTAGTTATATATTTTACACATATTAGTGTATATATGTCAATTCTAATCTCCCAATTCATCCCACACCACCACCCCCACTTTCCCCCCTTGGTGTCCATATGTTTGTTCTCTACATCTGTGTCTTTATTTCTTCCTGGCAAACCAGTGCATCTGTACCATTTTTCTAGATTCTACATATATACATTAATTTATTATATTTGTTTTTATCTTTCTGAATTGCTTCATTTTGTATGACAGTCTCTAGGTCTATCCATGTCTCTACAAACGACCCAGTTTTGTTCCTTTTTATGGCTGAGTAATATTCCATTTTATATATGTACCACATCTTCTTTATCCATTTGTCTGGGCGTTTAGGTTGCTTCCATGACCTGACTATTGTAAATAGTGCTGCAATTAACATTGGGGTTCATGTCTTTCATTGAATTATGGTTTTCTCTAGGTATATGCCCAGTACTGGGATTTCTGGGTCATATGGTAATTCTATTTTTAGTTTTTTAAGGAACGTCCATACTGTTCTCTATAGTGGCTGTATCAATTTATATTCCCACCAACAGTGCAAGAGGGTTCCCTTTTCTCCACACCCTCTCCAGCATTTGTTGTTTGTAGATATTCTGATGATGTTCATTCTAACTGGCATGAGGTGATGCTTCATTGTAATTTTTATTTGCATTTCTCTAATAATTAGTGATGTTGAGCATCCTTTAATGAGTTTATTGGCAATCTGTATGTCTTCTTTGGAGAAGTGTCTATTTAGGTCTTCTGCCCATTTTTTGATTGGATTGTGTTTTTTTTTTTTTTTTAATATTAAGCTGCATGAGCTGTTTATATATTTTGGAGATTAATCATTTGTCCATTGATTCATTTGCAAATGTTTTCTCTCATTCTGAGGGTTGTCTTTTCATTTTGTTTATAGTGTTCTTTGCTGTGCAAAAGCTTTTAAGTTTCATTAGGTCCTATTTGTTTATTTTTGTTTTTATTACCATTACTCTATGAGGTGAGTCAAAAAAGATCTTTCTGTGATTTATGTCAGTGTTCTTCCTATGTTTTCCTCTAAGAGTTTTATAGTTTCCAGTCTCACATTTAGGTCTTTAATCCATTTTGAGTTTATTTTTGTGTATAGTGTTAGGGAGTGTTCTAATTTCATTCTTTTACATGTAGCTGTCCAGTTTTCCCAGCACCATTTATTGAAGAGACTGTCTTTTCTCCATTGTATATCCTTGCCTCCTTTGTCATATATTCTTATATCATGATTTGACCTTTAAATTATTAGCGCCAGACATAGGTAAGCAAGACTAGACCATTTCCTTCAAATTCTATTTCTTTTCATTGTATTTTAAATGATTTTCTATGGAGCAGTTCATTATGAAAAACATGGACAACAAAAAGAACACATGTATCATACATGTAAGTTATTACACATGATGATAAAATGAACACCTTTAAAGCCAGCACATACTTAAGTGCAAAACATTTCCAAATAAAAAATTTACATATGTGCACTGCCTTAGTCTCATCTCTCTGTTTAAATTTTACATGAGTCATTTCCTTTTCTTATTTCAATATTTCATAGAGTGAGTAACCATGTACATATGTATGCATTTCTGATTAATACATCAAGCATTTTCCTTATTTAGAGTCATAAATAATAACATCACACTGAAAGTACCAGTCTGTCACTCATTTCCTATTAAATTTTGTTTCTAAAATTAATCCACGTCATCCTTTCAAGTCCAATTAATTTATTTTCAATTTTTATAGTGTTCTAATTTATGAATATATCACAATTTATTCATGTACTCTTCTATTGATGGACAACATTTCCAGATTTTTTTTACTATTATGAGTAATTTTGCTAACAACCATTCTTGAATATATCTCATGTCTATGTATGGGACTTTATGTAGGTGTTATACCTAAGAATGTACATTGTTTGATTGAAGGGTGAGTGTGTTGAAACTTATAAGATAATGCCAAATTATTTTTCAAAGTGTTTGTAACAAATTGCGCTTCAGCAACATATAAGAGGATTTCTTGTTCCATAATCTCACTAATTTATATTTTCAAACTTCTTAAATCTGCTACTCTCATTATATATAAAATCTAACATTACTGCTGTCTTAATCTATATTTTATTACTTACTAAGGGAACTGAGAATCTCTTTTATTAATACTTTAAATTCAGGACTGGGTTTCATAGTGTCTGAAATATTTACACTACTTTAACAAAAATTTGCTTATTTTCATATGGAGGTTTATTTCCCATTCAGTAAGTTGTCTTTTTGTTTTATCAGTGGTTTCTTTGTTGTGCAAAAGCTTGTAATTTTAATTAGGTTCCATTTGTTTATTTTTGCTTTTATTTCCTTTACTTTAGGAGATGGATCCAAAAAAAATTATATATTGCTACGAGTTATGTCAAAGAGTATTCTGCCTAGGTTTTTCTCTATGAAGTTTATCGTATCTGGTCTTACATTTAAGTTTTTAATCCATTTTGAGTTTCTTTTTCTGTATGGTGTTAGAAACATATATAAACAGCTCATACAACTCAACATCAAAAAAGCAAACAACCCAATTAAAAATGGGGAAGAAGAACTGAATAGACATTTTCCAAACAGGAAATACAGATGGCTAACAGGCACATGGAAAGATATGCAACATCACTAAACATCAGGGAAATGTAAATCAAAACCACAATGACGTATCACCTCACACCTGTCAAACAGTCATCAAAAAGAACACAAAGAACACATGTTGGCAAGGATGTGGAGAAAAGGGAACCCCCATACACTGTTGGTGGGAATGTAAATTGGTGCAACCACTGTGGAAAAGAGTATGGACGTTTCCCAAAAAACTAAAAATAGAACTACCATATGACCCAGCAATTCCACTCCTGAGTATATATCTGAAAAAAAAAAAACAATTAATTTGAAAAGATATATGCACCTTAATGTTCATAGAAGCATTATTTACAATTGCCAAAATATGGAAGTAACCTAAGTGTCATTAACAGATGAATAGATAGAGAATATGTGGTATATATGAATAATGAAATACTACTCAGTAGTGAAAACAATGTTGCAATTTTCAACAACATGGACTGACATGGATGTCACTATGTTAAGTGAAATAAATCAAACAGAGAAAGACAAATACTGTATGATATCATGTATGTGTGGAATCTAAAAAAATACAACAAACTAGTGAATATAACAAAAAAGAAGCAGATGCTTAGATATAGAGAACAAACTAGTCATTACCATCAGGGGAGTGGGAGGTACAAAATATTGGGTGTAAGATAGGCTATAATGATGTATTGTACAATACAGGGAATATAGTGAATATTTTGTAATAACTGTAAATAGAGTGTAAACTTTAAAAACTGTGTAAAATTTTTTAAAAATGTAATTAAAAATAAATAAATGTAGCTGTTCAGTTATCCCTGCACCATATATTGAAGACACTGTCTTTTCTCCATTGCATATTCTTATCTCCTCTGTCATAGATTAATTGACCATACTGTGCTGTTTTTTTTTTTTCTGGGCTCTATATCCTGTTCCACTGATCTATGGGTCTGTTTTTGTTCCACTACCATGTTATTTTGATTACTGTAGCTTTGTTGGAGAGTCTGAAGTTAAGCAACAGAACACCTCCAGCTTTGTTCTCTCTTTTTTTCTCAAAATTGCTTTGGCTAGGGACTTCCCTGGTGGTGCAGTGGTTGAGAGTCCGCCTGCCGATGCAGCGGACATGGATTTGTGCCCCGGTCTGGGAGGATCCTGCATGCCATGGAGTGGCTGGGCCCGTGAGCCATGGCTACTGAGCCTGAGCGTCCGGAGCCTGTGCTCCTCAACGGGAGAGGCCACAACAGTGAGAGGCCCGTGAATCACCAAAAAAACAACAATTGGGGTCTTTTTGCTTCCATGTAAGTTTTAGGATTATTTGTTCTAGTTCTGTGAAAAATGTCCTGGGTATTTTGATAGGGATTGAATTAAATCTGTAGATTGCTTTGGGTAGTATGGCCATTTTAACAATATTAATTCCAATCCATGAACATGGCATATCTTTCATTTCTTTGTATCATCTTCAATTTCCTTCATCAATACTTTATAGTTTTCAGAGTATAGGTTGTTCATCTCCTTGGTTAAGTTTATCCTTAGGCGATTTATACAGGATTTTTTTCTTCTTTTCTCTTTCTGGTAGTTGATAATTAATTAATAGAAAAGCAATAGATTTCTGTATATTATTCTTATATCTGATAACTTTACTGAATTCATTTATTAGTTCTAATAGATTTTTGCTGGAGAGATTTAGGGTTTTCTATATAAATTATCATGTCATCTGCAAATAGTTACAGCTTTACCTCTTCCCTTACAATGTGATGCATTTTATTTCTTTTTCTTGTCTGATTGCTGTGGCTGGAAATTCCAATACTATGCTAAATAGAATTGGGCAGCATGAACATCCTTGTCTTCTTCCTGATTTTAGGAAAACAGGCTTTCAGCTTTTCTTTGTTGAGTATAATGTCAACTGGGTTAGTGTTTTTTTCATATATGGCACATTATTATGTTGAGATATTTCCCATGCTACTCACTTTTATGAGTGTTATTGTCATAAATGGATGATGAATTTTGTCAGATGCTTTTTCTGCACCTATTGAGATGATCATGTGATTTTTATCCTTCCTTTTGTTAATGTGGTTTATCACATTAATTAGGTTTGAGAATATAGAATCATCCTTGAATCTCTGGAATAAATCCCACTTGTTCCTTGTGTATGATTATTTTTATATATTTTTGGATTTTTGCTCATTCTTTTTTTTATATCTTTATTGGAGTATAATTGCTTTACATTGTTGTGTTAGTTTCTGCTGTATAAGAAAGTGATTCAGCTATACATATACTTAAATCACCATATCCTCTCCCTCTTGTGTCTCTCTACCACGCTTCATAACCCAACCCTCCAGCTGGACAGAAAGCACTGAGCTGATCACCCTGTGCTGTGCAGCTGCTTCCCACTAGCTATTTTACATTTGGTATGTTGTATATGTCCATGTCACTCTTTCACTTCGTCCCAGCTAAACTTTCCCACTTCCCGTGTCCTTAAGTCCATTATCTACATCTGTGTCTTCATTTCTGTCCTGCCCTTATGTTCTTCAGAAACATTTTTGTTTTTTAGATTATATATATAGAGATTATATATATATATATATATATATATATATATATATATATATATGTGTGTGTGTGTGTGTGTTAGCATATGGTATATGTTTTTCTCTTGCTTTACTCTGTGTGACAGATTCTAGATCCATCCACTTCACTACTAATAACGCAATTTTGTTTCTTTTTATAGCTGAATAATATCCCATTGTATATATGTGTCACATCTTCTTTATCCATTCATCTGTCGATGGACACTTAGGTTGCTTCCATGTACTTGCTACTGTAAATAGAGCTGCAAAGAACATTGTGGTAGATGACTCTCTTTGAATTATGGTTTTCTCAGGGTATATGCCCAGCAGTGGGATTGCTGGGTCACATGGTATTTCTATTTTTAGTTTCTTAAGGAACCTCCATACTGTTCTCCACAGTGGTTATATCACCCTATATGTAAATTGTAAATTCCCACCAACAGTGCAAGAGGCTTCCCTTTCCTTCACACCCTCTTCAGCATTTATTGTTTGTAAATTTTTTGATAATGGACATTCTGACTGCTGTGAGGTGAAACCTCATTGTAGTTTTGATTTGCATTTCTATAATGATTAGTGATGTTGAGCATCCTTTCATGTATTTGTTGGCAATCTGTATACCTTCTTTGGAGAAATGTCTATTTCAGTGTTCTGCCCATTTTTAGATTGAGTTGTTGGTTTTCTGATATTGACCTGCATGAGCTGCTTGCTAATTTTAGAGGTTAATCCTTTGTCAGTTGCTTCATTTGCAAATATTTTCTCCCATTCTGAGGGTTGTCTTTTGGTCTTGTTTATGGTTTCCTTTGCTGTGCAAAAGCTTTGAAGTTTCATTAGGTCCCATTTGTTTGTTTTTGTTTTTGTATCCCTTTCTGTAGGAGGTGGTTCAGAAAGGATCTTGCTGTGATTTATCTCATAAAGTGTACTGCCTATGTTTTCCTCTAAGAGTTTTATATCATCTGGCCTTACATCTAGGTATTTAATCCATTTTGAGTTTATTTTTGTGTATGGTTATAAGGAGTGTTCTAATATCATTCCTTTACATGTAGCTGCCCAGTTTACCCAGCACCACTTATTGAAGAGGCTGTTTTCCATTGTATATTCTTGCCTCCTTTATCAAACATAAGATGACCATATGTGCATGGGTTTATCTCTGGGCTTTCTATCCTGTTCCATTGATCTATATTTCGGTTTTTGTGCCAGTACCATACTGTCTTGATTCCTGCAGTTTTGTAGTATAGTCTGAAGTCAGGAAGTCAGACTCCTCCTGCTCCATTTTTCTTTCTCAAGATTGCTTTAGTTATTCGGGGTCTTTTTTGTGTTTCCATACAAACTGTGAATTTTTTTCTTCTAGTTCTGTGAAAAATGTTTGATAGGGATTGTACTGAATCTTTGGTAGTATAGTCATTTTCACAGTGTTGATTCTTCCAATCCAAGAACTTAGTGTATCTCTCCTACTGTTTGTATCAACTTTAACTTATTTCATCAGTGTCTTATAGTTTTCTGCATGCAGCTCTTTTGTCTCCTTAGGTAGGTTTATTCCTAAGCATTTTATTATTTTTGTTGCAATGGTAAATGGGAGTGTTTCCTTAATTTATCTTTCAGATTTTTTATCATTAGTGTATGGGAATGCAAAAGATTTCTGTACATTAATTTTGTACCCTGCTACTTTACCAAATTCACTGATTAGCTCTAGTAGTTTTCTGGTAACATCCTTAGTATACTCTATGTATAGTATCATGTTATCTGCAAACTGTGAAAGTTTACTTCCTTTTTTCCAGTTTGGATTCCTTTTATTTCTTTTCCTTCTCTGATTGCTGTGGCTAAAATTTCCAAACTATTTTGAATAACAGTAGTGAGAGTGGGCAACCTTGTCTTCATCCTTACCTTAGTTGAAATGGTTTCAGATTTTCACCACCGAGAATGATGCAGGCTGTGGGTTTGTTATATATGGCCTTTATCATATTGAGGTATGTTCCTCTATGCCTACTTTCTGGAGAGGTTTTTTTTTTTTTTTTTAATCATAAATGGGTGTTGAATTTTCTCAGAAGCTTTTTCTGCATCTATTGAGATTATCACATGGTTTTTATCCTTCAATTTGTTAATATGGTGTATCACAATGATTAAATTGGGTATACTGAAAAATCCTTGCTTTCCTGGGATAAACCCCACTTGATCATGCTGCATGATCCTTTTAATTTGCTGTTGGATTCTTTTTGCTAATATTTGGTTGAGAATTTGTGCATCTATGTTCATCAGTGATATTGACCTGTAGTTTTCTTTCTTTGTGACATCTTTGTCTGGTTTTGGTATCAGGGTGATGGTGGCCTTGTAGAACGAGTTTGGGAGTGTTCCCCCCTCTGTTATATTTTGGAAGAGTTTGAGAAGGATAAGTGTTAGCTCTTCTCTTAAAGTTTGATAGAATGTGCCTGTGAAACCATCTGGCCCTGGGCTTTTGTTTGTTGCAAGAGTTTTAATCATAATTTCAATTTCAGTGTTGTGACTGGTCTGTTTATATTTTCGATTTCTTCCTATTTCAGTCTCAGAAGGTTGTGCTTTTCTAAGAATTTGTCCATTTCTTCCAGGTTGTCCATTTTATTGGCATATAGTTGTTTTTAGTAATCTCTCATGATCATTTGTATTTCTGCAGTGTCACTTGTTACTTCTCCTTTTTCATTTCTCATTCTGTTGATTTGAGTCTTCTCCTTTTTTTTTTTTTGATGAGTCTAGCTAATGGCTTATCAATTTTGTTTATCTTCTCAAAGAACCAGCTCTCAGTTTTATTTTTATTTGTTATTGTTTTCTTCATTTCTTTTTCATTTGTTTCTGATATTATTTTAAGATTAATTTCCTTCTGCTAACTTTGTTTTTTTTGTTGTTTTTGTTATTGTTCTTTCTCTAAATGCTTTAAGTGTAAGTTTAGGATGTTTATTTGAGATTTTTATTGTTTCCTGAGGTTGGATTTTATTACTATAAACTTACTTGTTAAAACTGCTTTTGCTGCATCCCATAGGTTTTGGGCATTCGTGTTTTCATTGTCATTTGTTTCTTGGTATTTTTTGGTTTCCTCTTTGATTTCTTCAGTGATCTTTTGGTTATTTAGTAGCATATTGTTTAGCCTCCATGTGTTTGTATTTTTTACTTTTTTGTCCCGTAATTGATATCTAGTGTCATAGTCTTGTGATCAGAAAATATGCGTAATATGAACTCAATTTTTGTACATTTACCAAGGCTTGATTTGTGACTCAAGTTATGAGCTATCTTGGCAAATGTTCCATGAGCCCTTGAGAAGAAAGTGTCTTCTGTTGTGTTTGGATGGAATGTCCTATAAATATCAATTAAGTCCATCTTGTTTAATATGTCATTTAAAGCTTGTTTTCCCTTAATTATTTTCATTTTGGATATCTGTCCATTGGTGAAAGTGTGTTGTTGAAATCCCCTACTATGATTGTGTTACTGTTGATTTCCCCTTTTATGGCTGTTAGCATTTGTCTTATGTATTGAGGTGCTCCTATATTGAGTGCATAAATATTTACAGTTGTTATATCTTCTTCTTGGAATTGATCCCTGATCATTGTGTAGTGTTCTTCTTTGTCTCTTGTAATAGACTTTATTTTAAAATCTACTTTGTCTGATATGAGAATTGCTTCTCCAGCTTTCTTTTGATTTCCATTTGCATGGCATATCATTTTCCATCCCCTCACTTTCAGTTTGTATGTCCCTAGGTCTGAAGTGGGTCTCCTGTAGACAGCACATATATGGGTCTTCTTTTTCTATCCATTCAGCCTGTCTATGTCTTTTGGTTTGAGCATTTAATCCATTTGCATTTAAGGTAATTATTGGTATGTATGTTCCTATTACCATTTTCTTCATTGTTTTTTTTTCTTTTCTTTCTTTCTTTCTTTTTTTTTTTTTTTTTTTTTGTAGGTCTTTTCCTTCTCTTATGTTTCCTGCCTAGAAAATTTCCTTTACAATTTGTTGTAATGCTGGTTTGGTGGTGCTGAATTCTCTTAACTTTTTCTTGTCTGTAAAGTTTTTAATTTCTCTGTTGAATCATAATGAGATCCTTACTGGGTAGAGCAATCTTGGTTGTAGGTTTTTTCCTTTCATGACTTTAAATATGTCCTGCCACTCTCTTCTGGCTTGCAGAGTTTCTGCTGAAAGATCAGTTGTTAACCTTATGAGGATTCACTTGTATGTTGTTTGTTGCTTTTCCCTTGCTGCTTTTAATATATTTTCTTTGTATTTAAGTTTTTGATAGTTTGATTAATATGTGTCTTGGCCTCTTTCTCCTTGGATTTATCCTGTATTTTGTCTCTCTGAGCTTCCTGGACTTGATTGACTGTTTCCTTACCCATATTAGGGAAGTTTTCAACTATAATCTCTTCAAATATTTTCTCATCCCTTTCTTTTTCTCTTCTTCTTCTGTTATCCCTATAATTTGAATCTTGGTGCATTTAATGTTGTCCCAGTTGTCTCTGAGACTGTCCTCAATTATTTTCATTCTTTTTTCTCTATTTTGCTCTGAGGTAGTTATTTCCACTATTTTATCTTCCAGGTCACTTATCTGTTCTTCTGCTTCAGTTCTTCTGCTGTTGTTTCCTTCTAGAGAATTTTAAATTTCATTTATTGTGTTGTTCATCATTGTTTATTTGCTCTTTTTTTCTTCTATGTCCTTGTTAAAAGTTTTCTGTATTTTCTTGATTCTATTCCCAAGATTTTGGATCATCTTTACTATCATTACTCTGAATTATTTTTCAGGTAGACTGCCTATTTCATCTTTGTTTGTTTGGTCTGGCGGTTTTTTTACCTTGCTCCTTCATCTGTTGCATATTTCTCTGTCTTCTCATTTTGTTTAACTTACTGTGTTTGGGGTCTCCTTTCATCAGGTTGCAGGTTCGTAGTCCCCACTGTTCTTGGTGTCTGCCCCCAGTGCGTAAGGTTGGTTCTGTGGCTTGTGTAGGCTTCCTGGTGGAAGTAACAGATGTCTGTGCTCTGCTGGATGAGTCTGGATCTTGTCTTTTTGGTGGGTAGGACTGCATCTGGTGGTTTGTTTTAGGCTGTCTGTGAACTTATTATGATTTTAGACAGCCTCTCTCCTAATTGGTGGGGTTGTCTTCCTGTCTTGCTAGTTGTTTGGTATTGTGTGTCCAGCACTGGAGCTTTCTGTTCATTGAATGAAGCTGGGTCTTAGCCTTGGCATGGAGATCTCAAGGAGTGTGCTCACTGATTGATTTTACATGGGGCTGGGAGGTCTCTGCTCATCCAATGTCATGAACTCATCTCTTCCATCTCACAGGCTTAGGCCTGACAACCAGCTGTAGTACCACCACCCTGTCAGCCATGCAGTTTTGGGAACTCTGAGGTCTTCTGCCAGCATACAGCAGGTGTTCTATAAGAGTTGTTTGTCATGTAGATGCATTTTTGATGTACTTGTTAGGAGGAAGGTAATCATCATGTCTTACTCCTCTGTCATCTTGAAGGTCCTCTCTCTTCACACCTCCTGTTGCTAGAGGATCCACATTTCATCTGGGCAGGACATAAATCTGGCAATCTCACTTCAGACCTAGCCCATCCACCTTTTTTTCCTTTGTGCTTAGTCTGTTTCACTTGCTCATAATGGGCCCCATACAGAGACCCTGCTCCCGGCTCTTCACACCAGAGGTCCTTGTGAAATGGCTGAACTGACACCTCAGCTCGGAACATAAGCTAAAGCTCCTCATAGGACACTCTGATGATTTGCTAATATTTTACTGAGGATTTTTGCATCTATGTCAGAGATACTGGTCTGTAATTTTTTTGTAATGTATTTGAGAAGTTCTTTATCTCTCCTTCATTTCTAAACAATAACCTTGTTGGGTAGAGCATCCTAGGCTGCAGATTTTTCCCTTTCACCCCTTTAAATATATCATGCCACTTCCTTCTGGCTGGCAAGATTTCTCCAGAAAAATCAGCCAGTAGCCTTTTGGGTGTTCCTTTTTTTCTCTTGCTGCCTTTAGAATTATCTCTTTATCTTTAACATTTGCCATTTTAATTACAATATATTTTGTGGTGGATTTGTTTAGATTCATCTTGCTTGGGACCCTCTGTGCTTCCTCTACCTGGATATATGTTTCCTTCTGCAGCTTTGGAAAATTTTCAGTCATAATCTCATCACATACATTTTCAACCCCTTCTTCTCTTCTCCTTCTTGGACCTCAATAATGCAAATGTTGCTTGATTTTATCCCAGAGGTCCCTTAAACACTTTTCATTTTATTTGTTTTTCTTTTTGTTCTTCTGATGGATGATTTCTATTATTCTGTCTTCCAGATTACTTATGTGTTCTTCTGTATCACCTAGTCAGTTGTTAATTCCTTCTAAATATGTTTTCACTTCAGGTATTTTATTCTCTGGTTCTAACTACTTTTTTCAAATATTTTCTAGTTCCTTGTTAATACTGTCACTGTGTTCATCTATTCTTTTCCCTAATTCAGTTATTATTATTATTATTATTATTATTTATTTTTTTTTTTTACTAATGCTTGGAACTCTTTATCTGGTAAATTATTTATTTCTGTTTTATTAGTTGTTTTGCGGGGTGTTCTCTTGTTCTTTCAATTGAAACAAATTCTTCTGTCTTCTCATTTTGCTTAACTTTCTCCATATCTATGAAATTAGGTTAAACAGTTACCTATTCTGGTCTTGAAATAGTGTCCTTATGTAGGAATGTCTGTATACAGTCTACATGAGCCCAGTGTTTCTGGTAGGAGAGCTGGATCTGATCTGATCATGAGTCACATCTTCCTACAAGTTGTGCTGGCAGCTATAACCTTAGCAGTACATGGGTCTGAAGATTGAGGGACTAGACCCAGAGCCAGGGCTTCCCCTCTGCTCAGTGTTCAACACATCTAATTGGGGGCAAGGGCAGTTTCCAAGATGCTGAAGCAGAAGCCCTTAGGGTTTTTGTCTGAGCTGGCTCTGTTCCAAAGTGTATGTTTTCCCCCTCTTCCAGCATGGGCACCCTCGTCCCAGAAGGTAGCAATGCTGGAACAAGAGAGGCTGGAGCAGGTGCTCACTGTGGGTCAGGGCTTGAGCTGTGGTGGTCCCAGTCCCAGAGTTCCAGACTGTTCCTGATGGGCTGCCTCCATAAATGCAGTAATGACTCCCCCCTCACTGTTCAGATGCCATTCCAAGTCTGGCCTGAGCTGCTCTATTCCTCACAATTGAGCACTCCCCTCACCCTTCACCTTGCCCTAGTGTGGAGCTGCATTGCACAGTGAGTGAGGCTGAAATGGGTGCCCAGCTCAGGCTGGGGCTCACACTTGGCAGTTGCAGGGAAACTAGCCAGAGTCATCTGCAGTTTCAACCTGTTTCCTCCAACTTTGATTAGAAAGTAAGAAAATGTATGCACACTCTTCATAAGTGGAGTTTAAGTATCTTACAACTCTGTTAGTCCACTGATTTTCAAACCAGCTAAGGGTATTCCTCTTTCTGGTGTCCAACCCCAGGGCTAGGGTGCCCAATATGGGGTTCAAACCACTGATTCACCAGGGAGGATCTCTGCCCATGTAATGCCCTTCATCTTCTGTGTCCCCTTCTAGGGGCACAGGTTCATACCTGATCACTTCTCTTCCTACCAAATTCCTTGTGGATTTTTCTTACAGCGCTGGTTTTATAAGAGTCCTACTGTAGTCTCTAGTTTGTTTTCAGTGAGAACTGTCCCACATGTAAAGATATTTTTGATGTGTTCACGGGGGGAGGTGAGCTCCACATCCTTTTACTCCACCATCTTCATCTTCTCCCCTATACCTGAATTTTTAATCCAATCTGAAAAAGTCTTTATTTGGACTAATGGGCTTAATTAATTCATATTTGTTTTTATTTCTGTGATTTAATTTTTCTCATTACCTACATTTATTCTTTCTATTTATCTCTTGTATTATGCTTCTTTATATCATTTTCCCCTATGGCTGAACACTTTGTTTTCTCATAGCTCCCAAATTTTCTATTTTCTTTTCTAGTTTTTTTTTTTCTTCTTTCAATGGTTACCCTTGAAATTCTACTATTTTGACTTGACTCTAATGTTAATTAAATTTAATCTTTTCCTTACAAATGAAAATACCTTAGAGAACTTTAATACTAATCAACCTCAAGATGATTTACATGCTAATATTGTTCAGGGTTTTAGTCTGAAATTTTCTATTTCTTCCAATTATGCATTATTGTTAATTATACATTATTATTATGATCCTAATTTTTAAAAATTTTATATATATAATTCTTATATTACATTTTTTTACTAATGTATATGCCTACCATTCTTTCTTGTATTTCACACCTTTCTACTGTGATATTTCCTTTCTTTCTGAAGTGAAATTCTATTGCTGATAAACTATCTACATTTGTTTTTATGAAAATGAACTCACATTTCCATTATTCTGAAAAGAGCCATATATAGAAGAAAAGTGATCAATTAAAAACAAAACTTAAATGTTAAAATATTCAGCTAAAATAATTCGAATGGAGAAGGAGAACTCAATGAAGTCCATGAAAGTAAAAAGTCTTATCTATTTTGGTCACTGATGAACTCCAGTTGGAACCCCAATCTTGTGATGGATGCCTGAACATACCATATGCTCAATAATTATTCAGTGATGTAATGCCTGATCATGTAGAATTAGGAACTTTTAATCACATCCTTTTAGAGCAGGAAAAGAATGATTAGAAGGGAACACGTGCTACCATTGAAATAGTAAAGTTATACAAGGACAGAAAAATTGCAAAGCTGGGGAAAAGAACATCTGAAAGAATATTAAACAGTTATTGGCCATCCCTAAGACTTGTGAGCATTGTCTCTGTAAATATGAATAATTGCTTCAGTGTAGAAATCAGTGGTAAGTGATTCTCTAATTGAAACAAAAGTGGGGATTTGAGAAAAGTTTTTATTTAAGCAGATTTAATAAGTTGAAGAAATTTCAGAGCAACAAGCTCTGACAGCAGCCAATTCCACACAGGACTAAAGTGCCTCAGGGACATTTTGAGTATGAGATTAACACTGTGAAGAATGCAAGTTTTCTTGGAGCATAGCTGGTTGCAGATGTGTGGTGTGCTGTTCCTAGAAGAGAAATGAAGTTTTCACCAGATAGAACTCATAATCAGTTCAAAACTTGGTGTCAAGGAAGGTTGAGGTATAGTGGAAATTATGTAATTTTAAATATGTTAGATCGGGAAGAAAACAGCTTCAAGACATGAGGATTTGGACCTATCAGAATAACTTTCTAAATAAAGTAAGTGTTGAAGGATATCTAAAATAAAACTTTCAGTACATAATATGAATAACACCCTTTCTCCTCTTCATGTCACAATCCCTTAACTGCCAGAAGATTACTTTTAATCCAGTTTAAGGTCTGAAAGAATTATATCCACTGTGATGGTTAATTTTATGTGCCAGCATGGCTGGGCCACAGAGCACAGATAATATGTTCAAATAGTATTATGAATGTTTCTGTGAGGATGATTTTAGATGAGATTAATATTAAATCAGTGGAATGACCTTTTTAAGACTCAGTTATCATGCCAGTTAGGTGTCAGTACCTTGAAGAACTGGTGCCAGGTTCTCCAAGAGGTACTGCTCTGAGTCAGTATCCAGTGTATGGTGTTCTTTCTCAGATTGCCAAGATTCACAGATATAGAAATGAAAGCGGAGAAATTGGTGTTGCACTCCTTACTATTATCCCTAGTCACCCATTAGCAAACTGTTTGCTCCTTGTGACCTGTGACCTTATACTGCGTTGGTTTAGAGGTCATAGTTCCAAAGGAAGAAATGCTTCCACCAGAAAACACGACAATGATTCTATTGAACTAGAGGTTGAGACTGCCACTCAGCCACTTTGCACTCTATACCTCTGAATCAATAGGCAAAATGAAAGTTATGGTGTTGGGTGGGGTGAATCATCCTGAGTACTAAGTGGAAACTGGACTCTACTCCACAACAGAGATGCCCTAAGAGATCTCCTATATTCTCCTGGAATATAGGAGATCTCTTAAGACATCTCTCAATATTACTATGACCTGTGATTAAAGTCAATGGAAAACTACAGTAATCCAGTCCAGACAGGTATACTACTAGACCAGACTATTAAAGAATGGTGAAGGTTTTGGTCATTGTACCAGGTAAAAGACCATGACCAGCTGAGGTGCTTGTTGAAGGCAAAGGGAATACAGGATGGGTAGTGGAAGAACATACTTATAAATACCAGTTATGATCAGTTACAGAAATGAAGACTATAATTGTCATGAGTATTCCTTCTTTATTTCATTACAAATTTGTGTGATGTATATATGCACAAATATGTACATTTATACACATGTTTATGTATTTGTATGGTATATATGTGATATGTATTTTATATATATTTATATATACATGTAGACGTAAATATTTTTGTTTTCTCCCTTCTCTTATTCCCCTATCATGGAACATAAGATATATTGACTTTATATCATAGTATTTAAGTATTCTTAACTTTGCATTATGGTATGTTAATTATGGAATATAAAGAATAATAAACATCAGTCAAGGAGTTTTCATCCTCTTCTGGGCAAAAAGTATGTTTCCTGCTGAACATAGGATAGTTACATTGTGTTAGATGGAAGTATGGCTTTGTTATTTTCTTTATTTGGAGATTAAATCTGATTTAAGGAGAAGCATTTGGGTGCCATGTTGACAGGGGGTGGTGGGTCATGGTTTTCAAGTAAGTAATCAAACATTATTCTTGATGTTTTTATGAAGGATTTTTGGATGTGAATACATTTAAATTGGTGGACTTTGAGTAAAACAGATTGTTCTCTGTAATGTGAGTAGGCTTCATGCAATCAGTTGAAGGTCTCAGTAGAACAAAAGACTGACTTCTCCCAAGCAAATGAAATTCTACCAGCAGATGGCCTTTGGACTTTAATTCAACACCTGTTCTTCCCTGTGTCTTCAGCTTGACTGCCTTTGGATTTTAGCTATTAATACAACATCGGTTCTGCCCTGATGTCCAGGCTTCCAGTCCACCCTGCAAATTTTGTACTTGTCAGCCTTCACAATATCATGATCCAATTTCTTAAAGTAACCAACCCCTCTCTATATATTAGTGTGTGTATATATATATATATATATATATATATATATATATATATATATATACACTAATATATATAGTGACAGGAAAAACACTGACTATTATAGCCATTGTGGCAGAACCACAGTCTAGTTTGCATATACTGAATGAATCTCAATGCAACACACATAAGTTTATGACTGCTGACTTGTTTTTCCCACAAATAAATCCTATTATTAATGATTCAGTAACATTTATAAACCAGCAGCTCTTATGGTTGAATGAAGAGGCTGAGTTTAGGGAGACAAAGAGACAGAGAGAGAGAGAAAGAGAAAGAAACAGATAGAGAGAGAGATTAAGAAAAGTAGGTATACAAACATATGAGAATGTGACACTACTAGCTCAGAGTCTGGATCAGAGTACAAATTCAATAAATGTAGCCTCTATTATCATAACCATCATCAACTGCAATTGTTATTGAATTCAGAAAATAATCATAGCAAAAGGAGAAAATTAGACACACTATGGCTATGTTGCTTAAAAACTGCTCAACCACGAGAGAGCTTAATTTGAGTTGCACCTTTCTTTCCTACTTTATAATTCATCATAAGAATGTGAAAAAACACCTATTCTTTTAAAAAATGATTTGTCTCCACTGATTATTATCCCATATATAGAAATAAACCAAAATTGAAATTCTTTCTACTTTGCAAAATAAAAGATGCTATAAGCATGCAGATGTTGAAAATCAACATCTTAATGCTATATTTTGATTTAAATTTTATTTTATTTCATGTGTGTTTAATCTTCAGTGACTCTACAAAATAACTTAGGACCATTTATACCATATTGCATTTTCTTATAATTCTTATAATTGTTTTCTTTATTCTCTTGGTCAAAATTAAAGTATGTAAACAACGCCAACCATCCACCAGTTACTGCCTATAGCTCAAAGCAGGCTCCCTGAATTCAGACTATACTACAAATCTACAGTAATCAAGATGGTTGGACAAAAACAGAAATATAGATCCATGGAACAGTATAGAAAGCCTAGAGATAAACTGACACATATATGGTTACCTTGTCTTTGATAAAGGAGGCAAGAATATACAATGGGGAAAAGATAGGCTCTGCAAAAATTTGTGCTGGGAAAACTGGACAGCTAAATGTAAAAGAAAGAAATTAGAACACTTACTAACACCATACACAAAAATAAAATCAAAATAGGTTAAAGACCTAAATGTAAGACTGGACACTATAAAACCCTTAGAGGAAAATAAAGGAAGAACACTCTTTGACATAAATTATGGCAAGATCCTTTTTGATCCACCTCCTAGAGTAATGGAAATAAAAACAAAAATAAACTAATGGGGCTAAAGAAATTTAAAAGATTTTGCACAGCAAAGGAAACCATAAACAAGACGAAAAGTCAACCCTCAGAATGGGAGAATATATTTGCCAATGAAATATCTGACAAAGGATTAATCTCCATAATATACAAGCAGCTCATGCAGCTCAATATCAAAAAAAAAAAAATCCAAAAATGGGCAGAATACCTAGACATTTCTCCAAAGGAGATATACAGATTGCCAACAAACACATGAAAGGATACTCAACATCACTAATTATTAGAGAAATGCAAATCGAACCTACAATAAGGTATCACTTCACACTGGTCAGAATGGCCATCATCAAGAAATCTACAAACAACAAATGCTACAGAGGGTGTGGAGAAAAGGGAACTCTCTTGCACTGTTGGTGAGATTGTAAATTGATACAGCCACTATGGAGAACAGTATGGTGGTTCCTGAAAAAAACTAAAAATAGAACTACCATATGACCCAGCAGTCACACTACTGGGCATATACCCTGAGAAAACCATAATTCAAAAAGAGACATGTACCACAATGTTCATTGTGGCCCTATTTACACTAGCCAGGACATGGACGCAAACTAAGTGTCCATCAACAGATGAATGGATAAAGAAGATGTGACACATATATACAATGTAATATTACTCAGCCATAAAAAGAAATGAAATTGAGTTATTTGTAGTGAAGTGGATGGACCTAGAGTATGTCATATAGAGTGAAATAAGTCATAGAGAGAAAAACAAATATCATATGCTAACACATATATATTGAATCTAAGAAAAAAAAACTGTTCTTAAGAAACTATGGGCAGTACAGGAATAAAGACACAGACAAAGAGAATGGATTTGAGGACATGGGATGGGTGAAGTGTAAGCTGGGACAAAGTGAGAGAGTGGCATGGACTTATATACACTACCAAATGTAAAATAGATAGCTAGTGGGAAGCAGTCACATTGCACAGGGAGATCAGCTCAGAGCTGTGTGACCAACTAGACGGCTGGGATAGGGAGGGTGGGAGGGAAACACAAGAGGGAGGAGATATGGGGATGTTTGTACATGTATAGCTGAATCACTTTTTTATAAAGCAGAAACTAACACACCACTGTAAAGCAATTATATTCCAATAAAGATGTTTGAAAAAAAATGACCGTTCCCTGTCATAACTGAGGCAGAATATCTGTCTTGGAGAGCCACCTGTAGATTTATTTTTGCATGAGATAAAGAAATCCTTATTTGCTTGAGCTATTATAATTGTCTCACTTGTGTTTCACAAGCTCTAACTAATATACAGTAAAAAAGAGAACTTGAGGACAGTATAATCATGGATACCAAGGAAACAGGGTCTATTTTCTCTATTAAGTTCTAAGACATGTCCAACAATATTAGAAACATAAATTTAAGCATGAGCATAAATTCATTTGGTAGGTAAACAGGGAATACAATTGGTAAAATAGGAAAATTCTTATATTTTTAATATTTTATACTATATATATATATATATATATATATATATATATATATATATATATATATATATATATATATTCTTTTTTTAGATGTACACGGGCCTCTCACTGTTGTGGCCTCTCCCGCTGTGGAGCACAGTCTCCAGACGTGCAGGCTTAGCGGCCATGGCTCTCAGGCCCAGCCGCTCCGTGGCATGTAGGATCCTCCCAGACCGGGGCATGAACCCGTGTCCCCTGCATCAGCAGGCAGACTCCCAACAACTGCGACACCAGGGAAGCCCTACTTTTAATATTTTTGATTCATCCTCTGAAAAATATCAAAATTTTGAAAATATGAGATAGATCTATTAGTCATTTAGAAGTTCCCAGATTATTCTAAATACTATTTTATTACTATTTCTGCATTTAGTCCTTGTTGCCTCCCATGGTAAGGTCTACTAACCCAAGCTGTTAATTAATAATCATTGATGACAAAAAAACAAAGCTTGTGAGTTCTGACTCTCGTTGATGTATGTACAATTCTTGGGGGAAAATCATCTGCTCTGACAATTTCTCTTAAATCACTGAAACATCACTAAGTACACCTCTGCATATTTTAGGCACTTAAAAGGTCTGAGTGTGGGTGTGACTATAAACCAGGAATTAAAGAGCGTTCACATTCTTGAATTGAGAAAAATACCTGAAACTCCAAACTCATCCTGGAATATGAATCTCCTATTAGAGAAGGGCTTCTGGTACATGACCTTACCATCAATTCATAAATCTCATTGAGGATCTCTACTATATGCTAACAGCATTATAGCAGCAGTGCACAGAGAATCAAGCATCTATAAAACCTCTCATTTTTTCCTCCTGAAAGAGTTGAAAAGAAGAGGAAATTTAGAAAAGCTTTATTAAGGAATAATAAAAATACCCCATTACCAAGTGAATGATGTAAATTATTTTAAAAGTTTGTTTTTAAAGTACAGCTTGTGCACCACAGCTAACATATGTTTTTTATCACTTAAAAAAGTAAAAATGTCCTAGCCTGAATTATTCACTTCTTGCCTCCCATTCTGTTTTTTATATCCATCACTCATGGAGAGGTTAGACATTTAAAGCCTACCAAGAGAAGCAGCCTTTATTATAATCTATCTAGGATACATTTGTTCAGTTGTAGTTTCTAGTAATAAGGCACATTGTTTTCAATAGAAGTATTATATAATTTCAACATTTTGGCAAGACACTCAGTTCTAACACAAAACAAAAAAAAAATTCAAAAACCAAACCAACACTGTTTTCCACTATAGAATGAAATTATAATATCATAGATTAATGAAACAAACATATTTCATAAAACAAATGAAACATATCAAGCAATATGTTTCATATTGCTCAAGACTACAAAGGTAATAAAACAGTTTAGAAAGTCTTTGCACTTCCAACATCTTGTGTGACATTCATTAAATTTAATTAATTAATTTATTTAGTTATATAATTCCCTTTTGTTAAGTTGTGAACTCCTAAAATGTAGTTTGTTAATGATTTGTCAATTTTTTATTTCTCTAGTGAGCTACTAATATATCATTAATTAACACAATATAACATTAGATAGATTTTTAAATTGATGTCAAGTTGATTTACAATATTATATTAATTTCAGATGTAGAAAATAGTGATTCAATACTTTTATAGATTATACTCCATTTAAAGCTATTATAAGATAATGGCTTTATTTCCCTGTGCCTTACAATATATCCTTGTAACTCATTTATTTTATACATAGTAGTTTGTACATTTTAATCTTCCACTCCTATTTTGCTCCTCCCCTCCTTTTCCCCACTCTTTACCACTAGTTTTTTCTCTGTATCTGTGAATAAGTTAGATGGATTTTAAAGGTGACCATATAATATAATAATAGCTCATTAGAGAGATGGTTACTTCCCTCAGGATGGTGGAGGAGATCAGTAGGATGCATGTAAGCTTTAGTATTGGATTTCTTTCTTAAAAGTTGAATGAAAATGTATTGTGTTACAAAGAACAGGAAGAGTATTCCAAGAAGAAAAGCAACAATGCCATGCTCTACTTTCCAGAGGTAAGCAGACCATCAGAATGAGTTGAAACACTGAATATACTATTTTTAATTAATGTTTTGGCATGAAGCAAAATACGATTTTTGGTCAAGAATTAATTTCCTTGAGAATAATTGTCCATCTTTTAGATGTGTATTAATATCCATTTTTTACAAATGGATCAATTTGGGGCATTGTAGTGGATCAGGTGGGTCAAAAGAAGACAACACTCCATAAATTTATTCAAAAGATGATCATTTCTTTCTGAACAGAAACATTGCACTAGTGTTACATGACAAATTTCTCCAAGGGTTTAAGTCCAAAATGTACGTCAATCCCTATTAGAGTATCTCAATTTTTATTTGTTTTGATCAATTCTATATCCTCAGTGTTTAGGACAGCAGACTGGCCACATAGTAGTTGCCCAATAAGTGAATTGAATGAAAAAATGAACAAACAAGACAAGTAAATTTTCAATATTCATCCTAGTAATTCACCTGAGGCTGTTATACCTTAATTATAATTTTATTTTTAATAGATTTTTCAAAATGTGTAATATTTTCCAGCAATTATGGAATTGAAAAGTTATTTTTATTAAGGTCCCAGTTGATACAAAATAATAAACCAGAGTAAACAGGTATCCAGCTAATAAGGAGAAAGCTACACAAATGTTTCTAGAGGAACTCCAGTTATAACTGAGGAGTGCAGATATGCAAAACACAACTTAACTTTTAGTGAAAATTCATGAATTCCAAATTAATATGTTTAAGCAAACTATGGAAAGGTGAAGGATATGACATATGAAATATTAATATTAAAATTACATTGAGGTATAACATAAAATTTTTCCAAAAATAGTATTATCTTCATTGAAAATTCAAATGAAATCTAATCTAAAGAAGAATTTATACTTTTGATGGTGTAGACAAGATATTTCACCTCTTTGAAATATTCCTCTTTTGAACTAGAACAATTTGTGAGGCAAAAGATAAAATTGTAGAAGAGTACACATCACATTTCAATTTTTTTTTAATGTCTTAGTTAATTCTTTCACTTCTGGGGCTACAACTTTTTCATTATAGCTCTTTAACAAGTGAAGATAGATGGTAGATGAGAGATAGGTAGATAAAAAGTTTATTATTAAGTTGTTTTCACTGAATGTACTCTGTAAGCAAACTTCCGCACACTCAGCTCTTAATTACCATTCTGAGAAAAGTTGAATTACACAGGTATGCATAAATAATTATTTAATCTAAAATAAGATCTCTTTTTATAAAGAAATATATAAAGGACAAGATGGAGAACTAAGAAAATCTAAAAAAAGACTTCTAAAACACTTACAAAAGCTAAATAAAATAAAGTAATATTTTGGTTATTATACTTATAAACAATAAAGTAATGTACCCAAATAACAGAATTAAACAAGCAAGTGAAAAACTGAGCCAAAAGCTGGTGTGAGAAGTGATCAACATATCAGTTTTGGCTGCTTAGTCCTTGAATGTCTCTACAGTCACTTGGAACCCAGACTGACTAAACCCTGGAAACTATGATCTTGAGAATATTCTTATATTACGGATTGATGGTAGTTTTGTACATCTAGAACAATGAGATATGCTGTACCAGGTTTTCACGACCTGTGAGGATGACTTTGTGGAACCATCAAGGCTAATAATGATGCACCTCTTTTACTGTAAGGATCCTAAGCTGCTATTTTCATGACTGGTTGTGTAGTAGAATGTGTCTATGTGACACATCATCCACAAATGACTTGGAACCTGAGATTCTAATGAGCTTCCTTGAGCTGAGGCATTTTGCATGTATCCTTATATTTGGTACAAGAGAGCAAGATGTAGCCTGTGAGAATTAGTAAGGGAATGACTTGAACACTTGCACCTGATCCCTCTGGATTCCACCAGTGCATTTTTTTTTCATATTAATCATGCTCTGTATCTTTTGATGTAGTAAATCTTAGTTATACTATCACATGCTACTGAGCTTTGTGAGTCATTTTAGCTAATCAATTAACTTGAGAGTGGTTTTGAGACACCAGATACAGCAAGTGATGCTGTGGTTACTAAGGGAGGTATGTGGTGTGGTTGCTATGGGAGAGATGTTGAGCATATAAAATTATGCCCAACAGGCATAAAAGTGGAATGAAGTGGAATGCCTTTTCAGGGACAAAAGTTGGATCCACATAAGTATTTCAAAAAGAGGCTTTCTCAAACTAGGTTGCAAAATCACACAGACCTTCTAAAATATGAGTAATTCAAAATTACAAAATATATGAGGAAACAATCAATGATAATTTTGATTATGCAGATAAAACAAAAATGATAAAAGACTCTAAGACCTTGAACTAATAGTACTGTAATACTGCAGTAATACAGAGCTAATAGTATTGTATTACTCTTCGGAAAGAAAATATTTTAAAAATAGATTTATTTAAAATGATTAAAAGCTTATAAAATTAGAGATCTAAAAGAATGAGATAATATGAAAAAGTACAAGCAGATGTGAAAAAGAACCAAAATTTTATTTCTATTAAAGAAAAACATAGACTTTCAAATCTAAATC
Organism: Mesoplodon mirus; assembly: GCF_964341445.2. Classification (NCBI taxonomy): domain Eukaryota; kingdom Metazoa; phylum Chordata; class Mammalia; order Artiodactyla; family Ziphiidae; genus Mesoplodon; species Mesoplodon mirus. Next base: position 43,747,386 of record NC_138993.1, read on the forward strand.
CCCTTAGGCAGTTTACTTTAAAGATATATACAGAGGGAAAGGGAATTGATATCTAGGAGACAAAACTGAGTACATTATAAAATGCAACATGAGAAATTGAAAAGATGGATGATAATTCAAGAGACCTTGAAGATCAGATAAATGTGTCAGTACATGTATAAAAAGAATTCTCAAAATAATAATAAATAAGATGGAGCAAATGCAATATTCAATTAATGTTTTGATAAGACATTTCTAGAGTTGGTAAAAGATATTAAATCAGAATGAAAGTAAGTGTATATTATATATTTTAAAAAAATATACCAGAATTTAAAGCAAGGAGCAAGACTATTGTCTCTGAGATCAATATTGGCAATATTGAGATCAAGATACATCCTTATGCAAAGAAAGCTGAAAGATCTGAGATTTCACTGTGCTTGCAAGTTAAAAAATTAACATTCCAGTTTCCTGAGTAGGAACAGAAGACACAAGAATCCTGGGTCACAGACAAAGGACTGTATTACTGTAATAGCAGTAGCAGAGTATCAGCATTTGTGTAAGTTTCCCAAGTCTCAATTCACATAGGGTGACAAGAAGAAGTCCTGGTGACACCTGCTTTTTTGGCATGAAGGACACTATGTGGTGGAAAAAAGAGATAAGAAAGTCAAAATCAAGATGAAATAGGAGGGAAGGGGGCAGGGTACAACTTTTTAAAGAATGACATGGCCGTAGGACATGACAAAAACTGGTTAGAACTAAGTAGATCCAAGATAGCAGAGACCTTGAGCCCTATTATATGATCATTGTAATACATTAGCATGCTAAATGACACACCCACCAGTGCCATGACAGTTCTGAGGCTAACCATAAATGGCCGAAAAGAAGATGGTGGCCCAATCCCTGGAAATCTCCACCCCTTCCACAAAATAATTGGAATAATCCTCTCACTTATTAGCCTAAGAAATTATCCAGCCCATAAAAACTAACCACGCCATATTTTGAGGCTCTCTCTCTTGCCTTCTGAGATGGCCCACACTCTGTCTGTGGAGTGTGTTTCTCTCTAAATAAATCCACTTCTTACTACCACTTTTTCTCCAAATTCTTGCACAATGAAGCAAGAACCTTAAATTCACCGGGAACAAAGTCTCCACAGTTACCAGAATTGGCCAAATGAAACTGGCTCTTGACATCAGAAAGCTGGGAAGGGATACTTGAATAATGTTGTAGTGTTAACTAACATTTCCCTCATCTTGCTTATTAGTAAAAGAAATCAAAATGAACAGGTAGATGATCTCTAGTTTACCTCTGTCTTACAAATCTCTCACAATTATATTGAATATTGAATCCTAAATTTCACGTAGAAGCTTTCAAAGATCCTTATATCTTTCCACATGCATGCGATGAGGGTGCGAGATTCTAGGAAGAGTAAGCCAACTCATCATGTCATGTTCAGCCATCAAGTCAATATTGATATTCAGATCACAGAGAATGAAACATCACACAAGGTTCTGATCTAGATAAACAAAAAAGAAATCAGTTTCTAGACATACAGTAGTGAAACTGCACAATAGCAAAGATGAAGAGAAAAACTTAGAACCTACTAGAAAGAAAGATCCATTTCCCAAAATGGATCAACAAGCTGACTCAAAGTGAATATTTTTGTAGAAACAGAGACCAGATAAAAATCGACTAACATCTTCAATATCAAATTATATCAAATAAAGGATTCTATTACCTGCTAAATATTCTTTAAGATTAATAATTAAATATTGATAATCCAATCAAAAATTTTAAAAATCTACTCTGAAAGAATTATTTAAAAATAGGCTTCCAAAATAAATTAAATTCAAAAGGAAAAATCACGCTGCAAGGTGCAATGATGTCACATTATTTTTCTTTTAAAATATGCTTTTGTTAGTTTGAAAAGTTTATAATTAAAAATTTATCTAAACATAATAGGTTGACCCCAAATTAAAAGTAGTATATCTTAAATTCATGTAAGTTAGTAACTGAGAAATGTGAGCTAGTTGCAAGTATTATACAAGGAAAGAAAATGGAATGTTATTTTATTTATACTATGCATCTTTCTACTTCTAAGAAATGTCTTAAAACAAAAAGAGAATTATTGATTTATACCAACTGCTCTGTCAGTCACATAAAGAATTTTAGCATTAGTCTTCACTTTTAGGAGAAAAAAACATTGTTTTTGTTTCTTTACAGAATAGATTGCAAAAATAGTTCCTTTTAAATATTTTTTTAAATTTTATTTGGCAGAATATTTGAAAAAGAAAAAATAAAATATAAAACACATACTCTTCTTTTTCATTGTAGGTGAAAATACTTTCATGAATGAAACATTAAAGAAACAGAACAGGATTTATACCTAAATCATTAAAGGGAGAAAATAGGAAAACCTCAAGGGTGAAATCTCAAGAATAATAAACTGAGTCTGTGGATTACATTTTTATTTATTATTTCTTTAAATTATTAAGATGTTGCATTTTATGCTATTTAATTCTTGATATTATGTGAAAATACTCAATTTAGCTAAAATAATATAGTATTATATCAGTGGTTTTTTAAAGCTTACATAATTTAATTATAATTCTGCAGATATGGCCTATTTTCAATAAAGTGTACTAGCAACACTCTAGTGGCAATAGGGCTGCATGTGAAATTAGTTCACACTAGATGGCAATATTTCCTTAACAGGAGGCTTATTTCATGCTTACATAAAGTAGTCCTATTTATATTATCAGCTAAATGTTTCTCCTTCTTTCTCCTCCTTTCTTATCTCTTCCAATACCCATTGTTACTGCTTGTTTGCCGAAATCCTATTGTTCCGTCTTTTGATGTCCAAACTCTAACTCTATAGATTCCCTGCTGCGTGATTTGTTCCTTCATGCTGAGGCTCCCTTGTACTCATCATAATAAATTGTGAAGTCTATGGAAAGAAATGTCAGGATATTAGAAAAGATGCTTGTGTGCTGAGCATAATGGTGGGCATGATAAGAATGAGATATGATATTGGGACATTGCTCAGATATTGAGGAGTCAGCAACCTAGTGTACAAGGTAAACTGAAGTTTTATTCCTTTGCCTACTGATGGCTTAAGTGAGCCATCTACTCAGATAGAAAAGTCATAAAAGCAGAAAAAAAACAAGCAAAGAATTGTAGATATCAGAGAATCCTGCTATGGTAGATGGTAACCCATGTGTTAAAAATAGGACTAAATTGAGGAGTTGGGGTATAAATATACTTTATTTATTTATTTATTTATTTTTGCAGTACGTGGGCCTCTTACTGTTGTTGCCTCTCCCATTGCGGAGCACAGGCTCCAGAGGCGCAGACTCAGCAGCCATGGCTCACGGGCTCAGCCGCTCCGCGGCATGTGGGATCCTCCCAGACCGGGGCACGAACCCGTGTCCCCTGCATTGGCAGGTGGACTCTCAACCACTGCACCACCAGGGAAGCCCTAAATATACTTTATTTTTGTTATAACTGTAATGAACTTACTGCTTACTATTGATCAGACACTGATAATAAATGCTATACACTTAGTCCTCATAGCAATCCTGTCACTTATCCATAGGAAAGCTGGTTAGTTAAAAGGGTCTAAGCCAAGTTGCCCCAAATTCAAAACAGCTTTCTTGTTCAATTGACTAAAAATGATGATACACAAAGAAACCAAGGCATATATCCAGTGGATAAATGTATCAAGCCCATTAAAACTATTCCAATACAAAGGAACACTTTTTTTTAAAGGAGAGAAAGGGGAAATGGTTATATATACAAGTGGTAGAATATTCCCCAAAATACGTATGCTTTAAAAATCCTCATTTGGTATGTTATTTGATTAGCCAATTATTCTGCTGCAGCTCTGCTTTCAGGAGGACCTCCCTGGTCCACTGTCCTGCATGGCAGTGAAGAAAAGAATTAAAAAGATGTCTTGCTTTAGTCACTGCTCTTTTTGTTAATGCAAATTTGAGGTCCCAGAGATTGGCTAAGTAGTTGAACAATTATAGCTCTTTGTCTATTGTTTTTAGATTTCTCTGAAAACAAAGTTACTTTTGATCTATTTTGTAAACTTACTGAATCCAAAGAATTCATTGCATAGTGATCCTTGGCCAGAACAAATGCTGGATATCGTGGACTCAGTTTAACAGACTTCCCACCCTTCTCTTGCTTTATTTCCTTTTAGCCCCAATGACCTTCTTTCTTTATAAACATGTGTTAAGAGATGAGCAGGGATAATGGGGCACTCTGGAATGTGATCTAGTTGCTCATGCAAGTTAGTTTTCACTTCAGAGCTTGTTCCTGTCTTGTTTCCAAAATCACACTTCCAATCTGCAATGTAATGCTTCTAGGAACACACTATAATGAATGCTTAGGTGATCAGACAATCCCAGGAAAGCTTTGCCTAATCAATTATTGTCCTTTGTATTTGGTCATTCTCTTCTGGAGCTCCTAGGAGACTTCTCTATGATTTTAAGAATGTGGCTTGTTACATCTTCCATAAAGAAGTCAATTTTGCCATACATATTTCCAACGCCTCTTAAGAGTTGCTTGCTTTGCATTTGGGTCAGGTGGAGCTGGTTTCTTGTCTTTGGAAATACACAGTGTTGATAGACTTTTGGATCACCAGGCAAACAAACTGGGGAGGCATACTTAAATTACATTACACTTTCCAAATCCAAAAAGGCCAAAAATAAAGGGGAGGAGTTCCCTATATCCAAACATTTTCTATATTTTATTTATTAGATCTCCATTCTTTAATGATCAATTAATTTCACATAACAAAAACTGGCAAATTCAGTTAACATTTTAAATCATCATATGTGCTATATGTCTACTCAACTATGGTCTCACACAGTTCCACATCCACATTTTTATGCTCTATTTTGTGGTACTTTGTGGTACTGGAAACTCAAAACTTTTTTTTTTATTTTGCCTTGTTTTGCTTTATTGCAAACCGAGTCCATGTAGGTTTCACCAATAGTGGGCGCTAGTGAGAGAGTAGAAAAGAGAAGGCAGTAGTTGAAGAAATTATTCCTTCCCATCAGCTTCTTCCTCATAGTTTTACACCAGCCAGCTGTATTTTGTTCTAGTTTCTAGTTGTTTCCTACTCTCCCAGAATTAGCTTCATTTTGCCCCCTCAAAGACAATATTCCCAGCCAGACTTTTCAATAGTCTGAGTTTCAGCTTCAAGAGGCCTTCCTTCTGGCCTCCTGAGCACCAGCACTAACAAAGCACCAGTTTCTGTTCAGGTGTTAGAATCCCCCCTTTGTCAGGGTTCCTCTTGCAAAATTCTAGATTTTAATAACTCCAGTATCTTCCCTTTGTTCTTCTAGCCCTTGTGAGGATGGCTCCTTCCTGCACTTATGAGTTCTAGGTCTATTCAAGATTTCCTTTTCACTTTGTAATACTTATTTATTGATTCTTTATAATAAATGTTCTCTAGGAAAATAACCAAAGTGATTTCTTTTTTTTTTTTTTTCCGGACTGACCCAGGGATATAGCAACCCCTGGAATCACAAGTTGAGAGTTTGTTTGTGTTGCTGTGTTTTTCACCTTATTTATCTCTGACAGATAGTTGCAAGAGACTCACAATTATTTTAGCACAATCATAAAATCCTGAATTCAGATTTTATTACAACAACTCAGTTCTCCAAAAGTTTAATTTTATACCTAGTCACAAGTTATATTTTACTTATATAGTGTACTTTGCCATGGTCTACCATAGCCCCAGCATATAATATTGACTGGAATTCTTTTTACTTTCTTTATTCTTATGCAAACTAGAAAAGAAGTCCTTGATTCCTCAATTTTCTGAAGAATCTGTTGGTGCAGTGTCTGCATCAGTCAAGGTTCTTCCTTCATTAGCAGTGGTAATAAGTGTAGACCAATTTTTGAAGAAAATGAATTAATTAAAATAATGTTAGCATACAAAATATCAAAGTAGAGTAGAAAAACGTATTCAGATTATGGGCATGAAAAGGAGATTATGCAAGCAAAATCATAACTCCATTCACACAACAGAACCAACCAGTGAGTTACTATTACTGAAGGTTGTGTGTTGTCACTTCTATAGCTGATACTTCAGACAAGAGTTCACAGCTGGTATGATATATATTACTTCCCCTAAATGCAAGGGTACTACCATTAGAAAGAAAAAAAAAATCTACATTCTCCTTGATTCCTCTGTCACTATCACCAAATTGAAACCTTTAGTTTCCTGTATTGAATTTCTCAAGCCAATACTATGAGCTCATGCCTTAGCTTCCAGGAGAGCAGACATTTTCAGCCTTAATAGTAAGAGCTTTTGTAACCAGCGAAGATTTAGAAAATGGAAATTTATTGATTTTAAGAAGTTTCAGTTGCTATGCAACCAAATGATAAATAAAACTTGCAATCACTTCTAATCTTTTTTTTTGGGGGGGTATGCGGGTCTCTCACTGTTGTGGCCTCTCCCGTTGTGGAGCACAGGCTCAGTGGCCATGGCTCATGGGCCCAGCTGCTCTGCAGCATGTGGGATCTTCCTGGACTGGGGCACGAACCCGTGTCCCCTGAATCGGCAGGCGGACTCCAACCACTGTGCCACCAGGGAAGCCCACTTCTAATATTCTTACTTACCACTGACTTCCAAAACAAAGTCCATACTCTAACAAGAGCTCCATTGGACTATGAAAATGCTCTCTTGTGGTTATGTTGTTATAACAACTCATTCAATATTATCTGAAAACATAGAGTCCTCTGATGTAATAATTTTGGAATGTATAGTTGAGAACTTCTGGAACTGTTCATTTCAGTTTTTCTTTGATCACTGGGAGCACTTATCTGAACTTTGCCTTGATCTTAGGGATATGGATGCTCAGATACTCCATCTGTTCCAGGATTCGATTAGATATATTTCAACTTTGTTAATAGCTTTGTGTGTCTCGCACATTCAAAATATTAACTGTGCTGTTTAATAAAAGAAACAGAACATTGTTTCTACTACCATCCTCAAATATTAAGTTCTGTAAATTTATTATGTGCTATACAAAGTACTATCATACTCAAGATTTTTAAAGAGTTTTTCCTGGGTCCAGGTTTTCCTGGACTGTTGTATTCATAATTTTGTAATTCTTCTGTGTTCCTTCTTGAGCTTGTCCTTTTTGTATAAGAGTCCCAATAAATATCTCTTTATGACAAGAAAACCAAAGAAAACAAAACAAAAACACTAGGAGTTCTTATCTGACTTCTCCAAGTCATTGTCCTCCTGCTATGAATCTCCATTAAAGTTAATCTAGCTAGAACACTAAACTCTGTAAACTCTGACACCAAAGCTCTGTGTTTATGTTCACAGTGTGTGGAATCAGACTGCAGTAGTTTGATTTTCGTTGTCATCATTTATTAAAGGTTCATCTTTTTCCGATTTTCTTAACATTTTTGTTCTTCCACTTCCTCCCTTGATAATTGAAATATTCATTATGCCTCTGTGACATGGCTGTTCTAAGAAATAATTATTACCAAGCTTAGCTTGGAACAACTAAGCGTTTAGTAAAATGTATCATCATCAGTATTATGTCACTTTAAAATAGATGGTTTTCTCAAAAAAAAAAAATTGAAACTAGGACCCCCTCCAGTAGGACCCCTCCACATTTGGTTAAAATATAAATTAACTATCCTCATGCTAAATATAATCCCCTAGACAGATCCAGTCTTCTTTTCTGTGATTCAGGTTTTATGAAATAATTTAGTTCTATATATATATATATATTTAATTTTACATTGATTACATTACAGGCATGGTGAAATAGTAATGCTGAAATGATAAAAATAAAGCTGCTCTCCTCAGGTAGTTTATATCTTGGTGGAGGAGAGAGAAACAAAATATCTCTGATTTCTGTGTAATAAATACTGTATACATAAGATGGCAAATATTCAGAGTGCTGTAGAGCACAGAAGAGGAACAGTTAAACCACCTGATATTCTTAGAAAGTATCAAGAGCAGAAATGAGCCGAGACCTGAAGAAAGAGAACATAAAGGTTAAAGAAAATATGGAGCCAGCATTTCTGTCAAAAGAATCTGTATGAATAAAAAAATAGAACTGTGAAATGATATATTGTGTGAAGCACTTTGTAAGAAGTTTGTGATGTAAAATAACAAGAAATGAAAAAGGAGCTATAAAAAGGGGCCAATTCATGGAAGGACTTATGTATTATGCTGAAGAATTTAGACTTAATCTTTAGGTGATAGGGAGCAACTGAAGAATTTAATCAGGGAAGTGAGTTACATGGACACATTTTGAGTTTAAAATAGATTTCCAATCTAAAGAAACTTGCATGAGTAAGCTAGCTCAGCCACTTATTAACTGAGGGATTTTGAGAAGTTTGCTTAAATTCTCTTTATTTCAGATTCCTCACTGCTGAGAGGTTTAAGTGAGATAAACACTACCTCAAAAGATAAATGGAATCAACAAATGCACATGATAATTTGCAAGATGCAATCAGAATTCAGAAATGTGAATGGTAGGTGCACACTCTACAAATGAGGAGGTGTGCTACTCTAAGTGTCATAACAGATGATCAAGAGATTGTTCTCAGATCGAAATTTGATTGTACAATGCTAAAGCTACTTTAAGAATGCTCAGTGAAGAATTCCTTCCAGCAGTCATGGAAAGATGGAGTCAGACATAACATGCTCAGAGGAAAGAGAGAGAAATTTAAAATGCTAACAAGTATAATACTGTGATAACAGTTCAGGATACAAAGAAAATCCAGATAAAATTATTGCAATAGCTACTAAGCATAGACGTGAGAATTAAAAAATAAAAATACAAACATTCCATTAATGGTGATTGGCGTCTGGGGGGCTTATGAATTTAATCACTACCATAATAATGACAGAGATCCCTAAGGAGTACTTATTTTAAAAAAAAAGAGAAGAAGAACTGGACAAGAGGCTGGAATAAAAGAGGAACTTTCTTCCCCATTCATTAATTCATTCATTCCACATATATTTATAATAGTTCACACTGGTATCACAATGGTCTGTTATCAGACATGTCATTTTTCTCATAAAGTACAAACTTAGTTGTAGAAAATTCATCAAATAATCACATAAACACATTTAGAAAGAGTTATATATGCAATGAAGATAAAGGAACAGATTTAATAACAGAAAAACATCCTTAGAATTAAGAAAGAATCCCTTGAGTATGTGGTACAGTATTTGAAATATGATGGATAAGTAGGAATTAACTATGTAAAAACAGGAGGAAGAGCATTTTATACAGAGGTTGTTGTATGGGCTAAATCTTGTACCGGCAGAAACAATGTGAGTGGTCCATATCAGGGGCATATGGTTGGAAAAGAAAATTCAGTGTAAGGGAACATAAATATACTTAACCATCATCCTAAAAAAGAATGAAGTAGTTGATAGAGTGATTTCAGCTGTGAATTTGGAGACATATCCCGGAATAGATTGAATGGACAAAAAGAAAGAAAAAATCAAGAGAGAATCAAACCAGAAATTAAAATATATGACTTGAAAGTGAGAACAAAACCAGAAAAAAAATATTTTTTTAATCAAGAATTTCTCCAAACTGAAGAAAGACACAAGTTTTTAATTTCAAATGGCATACAGAAAGCCAAGCAGGATGAGTGTAAACAACTCATTATTGAGAACCTTATTTCGGAATTTTGAGAGAGAAAAATAGAGGGAAATGGCGTCTAGATTTTTAAAAACAGGTCTTCTACACTGAAGTAACAATTAAGTTTGAATTAGACATCTCCCTGGATTTTCAGACCAAGTATAAATGTCTTTGAAATTTAGAAAGAACAGTTTTGATCAGAGGATGTTTCTAAATTCTCAATTCAGTCAAGGCAAAATTAAGATATTCCCTAAAACACAAAGATCAGAAAGTAGAATTTCCGTGTATCCATTCTAGGAAAGCTTTTATACTAATTAAAAGAAAAGTCAGTCTACTTTGATTGAAAACTAAGGAAATATTTTATTTCACATAACTGCAAAGTCTAGATATTTCTGAATTCAGGTGTGGTTTTCCACGAGGCTCCAATAATCTCACCAGAAGTTTTAGTCCAACAATTCTCAGATCCACTTCCTTGAGTTAACTCTATTATTAGATAGGGTCATTGGTCTTGGTAACAATATGCTTGCAGAAATTCTCAAAACTCAAAATTCCAGGACTAATAATAATAACTATACCTCTTGTGGATGGACTATTGAATCCAACTCTTTCCATACCCCTGAATAAGTCACTTGGCTGAAGGAAAGTAAAGCTTTTTTTCTCTTAGTTTTATGTCCACCCTGGTCCTGGTGGTTGATTCAGTCCCTGAAGCCACATGGATAGAAAGTGGATAAGCATTGATTCCCATAAAGAAAATAAGGATATCATTTTTAAAACAAAGATAGAATGCTGTAATTTAGCTAAAAATAAAAAATCCTGGATCTACCTAATGATTATAAAATTACCTAAAACCTGGAAATAAAGACAAAAAAAAAAAAAAGGTAGCCTGTTTTTTCAACATCATACAGGGATCCCTACCTAAGTCTTAGGAGAATGTATACTTTTGTTTCCCCCCCCTCCATTTATTGAGGTTTAAATGGCAAATAAATTGTACAATATTAAAAGCTGGAAATGTACTCTTTCAACTCACTATTTACTATTGATCATAGGTCCCAGATTTAGTAAAATAGCCATGCTAAGTTGTAAATTTTGTCCAATAGAGATGTACATAACTTGTCTCATGGCCAAAACAAAGATTATGGTTTATGACTGTAGAACATTGGCCAGTTTTATATTAAACTCAGCAATCTTGTGCTAATATTCCTATATTTAATTGCATATAAACATCTGAAATGCTCTTTGGACCTATATTAATGACTTACTGTTTCCTTAATTAATTGATGTGTGAAATATGTTTTTTGAAATATTTGTTTATATTTACAAGAGAGTTATGATTTAATATTTCTGAAAATATTTTAGAACTGACATCCATATATATCAACCTTCCCATACATATGTTTCCAAAAATATTCCTGACAATACAAAAATCATTAATTCCCTCCTCTTGTCACTGCATCCATCTCCCTCTCCAGGTAAGGAGTGGTCAAGTTGACTGAGGCTGTGTCTCCATGTAACCTGGATACCTTTGGATATATGTTAATTACCTTCAATTAATACAACATAAAAAGGAAGGTAAAACAATAAAACAGTAAAAAATAATTGGGGAGAGGAAGTAATTGGAAACAAAGTAATGTGGTTATTGCTTCATAGTTCTTATCTTATTCCAAAGAAGAGTGTGAACTTTTCACCTTGATAGTGGGATGATTCCTAGTTTTGTTTTGTTTTGGGTTTTTTTTGTTTGCTTTGTTTTGTTTTTCTGGAAGGAGCTCCTTCGCCCATTACTTCTACCTCACTCCCCATGCTTCTTGGTCCTGGCTTCTGAAAGGAGTCCCTTATTCAGTGGTATCCATGCCCACATCTGAGATGGGAATTGGAAAGGATGTATATTCTGGGTGCTGACTTGACTCTCTTTATCATCTTACTTCCTGCAGGTTTGTTTACATGTGTATTCATTGTGTGTGAGGATAGCAAATGTGAAAGTGGTGTTGGAATTGCTAAATGGGAAACCAACCATAATCTCTTAATCCCAGACACTAGAAGGTAACTACCTGGAAACAAGATAGCATGTTGAGCCACATTCCTTGATTCTAGAGCTGAACCTTGGAATATCTATTTCATAGCAACAATTCTCAGTTATATTCTCACTTCCCTAGCCCTCAGTTTAATGGCTTCCACTGAGGCAGCTGCTTTGGACAATTTGAGACAATGAATGGGAAGGTGTAGTTAGTCAGCACTTGTCCATGTTATCTACACTTATACCATAAAAATAACTGTCTCCTATGTCTGCCTGGTATTTTATAATAGGAGATTCATGGAAAGGGCCTGTGGGAATCAGTCTTCTCTCATATCTCAATCTTATTGCCAATTTTAGTTCTGGATTCCTTAACTCTGCTAACAATAACAAGCTTTTTGTTAAATAGTTTAGCTTTTTCATCCCAACAAGCCTCCAGGTTATTACACTCTCAGCCATCCTTAGAGACTGGTCAGAGGCAATAAGTATGCCTTTTCTTTCAGATGAGTCGGTTTCAAGCCCAGTCTATGTCTTTATTACAGGATATTACTGAAACTATAAGAAGGGGAAAAGCTAACAACCTACTGTAACAACATGACTTTTCTCTCTCAGATTTCAAAATGTACCATCATGTTAAATTTATATTGTAAAGTACAACAAAGAACATTTTGTCCATCTGTTTGATAACAAATAACAAGAATGGAACTTCCCTACTTAGGATTATTGTGATTCCCATTGTCTCTCAAACTACTTCTACTTGGGCAATTTCAGTTTTAGACTCTGCCACTTGTATGTTCACATCATGATACCAAATTTTAGCATCAGTTAGGTTAGGCTTTGACGGCTAATAATTAGCCTAAAATAGGATGGTGAAAACGTTTTTTTAAACCACCATACTACCTATTTCTTAGGCATACTGTTTTTTTTTTCTTTTAACTTGTTGTGTGTATAACTATCATTTACTTCAGGTTGATTTCATTTTTCATCACAAATTTAACTCAACCTTCAATTATAAATTTATTAAAAGATGTTTTACTTTCTATTTTAAGTATGATAATAATATGCAACACTAAAGGCTTCAGCTTTTCACTTTCTTATAAAATAAAACTTTTTGAACAAAAAGGGGTGGAAAGACAATTTCCAGAGAGAGAAGGACACACACGCATGCACACACACACACACACACACACACACATTTTGTTCTAGGCATTTTTGTACCAGGACAGCCAAAAATAAGTCCATTGATCAAAACGCTGAAAATAAACTCTGTAGTCTCTATATTAAATTCAATTTAAGTATAAGAGATTGAAGTGATAATAGTGTCACTCTGTATTGTGGCCCAGATGAGTGCCATTCTTTCTCCAAATTTTATGTCCAAATATTGCTGGTTCTTCCTTCTCAGCATGTGTTGGTCCTGGCTCAGCTGAAGAGGGAAGCACACCTCTCCAAAGCCCTATAAGCTAAAATGGAAGAGTATGAATTACTGAGAACATTGTCAATACCTTTAACTTTCATAAACCAATAGATGACTCAGTCCACAAATACTATGTCCATCATTCCCTCCCATCATTAGGACAAAAAGTATTCCCTCTCATCCAAAAAAAAAAAAAAAAGATACTTCTGATGTTCAAGACTATTCAATCCTATGCTAAAATCACCAGATACTGCAGAAGGATGCTTTCTTTAATAGTATCTAGAGTAACTTTTAAAAACAATGCTTTCAGTGTCACAGCTGACATTGAGGTTCTTTCATTTAGCTCTCTCAGAGATTCAAAATCCCCTATTCCTTTTACTTCTGCTTTCCAATTTTTATCACAGTTTAATATGACTGGTGTGATTATGAGTCAGGAGTATATTTTTAAATATTGTTTAACCTCTCTGCTGTATCTGTACTAGGGTGATTTTTATTTTAAAAATTTTGGAAAGTTTATATGTAGAGAATTGAAAAACATTTAGAAATAAATAAAAATGGAATAACTAAATATCAAGATATGCCAATGAAATAAATTATAATTTTAAAATAAAACACTAATAGAAAGTGTAATATAATATCAATCTTATATTTAATATTTAATGTAATGATTCATTTAAATTTTTCTTAAATTATTATGAATTACAGACAATTCCCTAAGAGCTCCTCAGTTATAGACTGACCACACAGGTTCCTGGCCAATCATAATTACTCAGAGATTGTTTACTGAAATGATTTGACCCTGTGGCAGAGATAGCTAACCCTTCACCAAACCTACTTTCTTTACTTCCTGGGTATAAGATATGGATTAAAATTCTCCAGGGCCCTTACTGGATCCCCAGATGTAGCAATACAATCTGAGATCTGGCTATGGAATATAGTTACTAAAGATGTATATCACTTTCAGATCTGACCTGCTAAAACCTTCCCACACTATCACTCTTTCCTCTTCCATGGTGGTTTTGAAGCTATGTGTTGATGAAGATGGAGCAAAACAAGAGAAGGACCCTGGGTTTGGAGGACAATAGACTTTCAATTAGGACCAACTGCTTTGAACAGTAAGACATTTTTTTTCATAATTTTTAAGTCATTATAACATATCATTGGATACGTTACAACAACTATTTTTACCTTATATAAATCATACTTTGTTAAACAACAGGAAAGCCTGTTCCCTTTTTTCATTTTATTTTTTTTCATTTTTATACAATTTTGAAAAGTTACTTTCCATTTACAGTTATTGCAAAATATTGGTTGTATTCCCTGTGTTGTACAATGCATCCTTGAGCCTGTCTTACACCCAATAGTTTGTACCTCTCACTCCATGCACTCCTCTATTGCCTCTCCCTCCACTGGTAATCATTAGTTTGTTTTCTATATCTGTGAGTCTACTTCTTTTTTGTTATATTCACTAGTTTATGGTATTTTTAAGTTTCCACCATATAATTTATATCATGAAGTATTTATCTTTCTCTGTCTGACTTATTTTATCTAGCATAATGCCCTCGAAGTGCATCCATGGTGCTACAAATAGCAAAATTTTGTTATTTTTTATGACTGAGTAGTATTCCATTATATGTATATGTGTGTGTGTGTGTGTGTGTGTGTGTGTATATATATATATATATGTATGTATGTATCACATCTTCTTTATCCATTCAACTGTTGATGGACACTTAGGTTGTTTCCATATCTTGGCTACTGTAAATAATGCAGTTATGAACATTGGGGTGTATGTATCTTTTCAAATTACTGCTTTTGTTACCTTCAGATATATACTCAAGAGTGGAATTGCTGGGTGATACAGTAGTTCTATTCCCTTTTAACAGAAGGAATCAATCAACAGAAGGCCATCTTTCACAGACAAAAAACACTCACTGTCAGCCCTTAGAAGCATATGACACTCTGTGAGTGATGAGAGTTCCTAGAGTTCTCTCGTTTTACTCATCTTTACAAAATCCCTTTCCTGAACACCCTACATAAGGGTTCTTTTCTGTATGGGTTATGTTAGTTTCCAATGGCTGCCATTGCAAAGTACGACAAACTGGGTGCCTTAAAACAACAGATATTTATTACCTAGCAGTTCTGGAGACTAGAACTCCAGATCAAGGTGTCATGTACCCTCCTAAATCTCAAGAAAAGAATCCTCCCTTCTCTGTTCTAGCTTCTGGTGGTTGCTGGCAATGCTTGATTTTCCTGATGCATATCTGTGTTTCTATAACCAAATGTCCCTGTTCTTATAAAAA
Source organism: Mesoplodon mirus (assembly GCF_964341445.2). Taxonomy (NCBI): domain Eukaryota; kingdom Metazoa; phylum Chordata; class Mammalia; order Artiodactyla; family Ziphiidae; genus Mesoplodon; species Mesoplodon mirus. The sequence continues at coordinate 43,762,728 of NC_138993.1, forward strand.
CAACAGTCACATTAAACTTAGGGCTCACCCTAATTCAGTATGATCTCATGGAACTTGATTACTTATGCAAAGACCCTATTTCCTAACATTCTGATGTTCCCAATGGAAATGAATTTTGAGGCAATGCTATCAACACAGTCCAGTGTGGGAGGGAATAAGAAGAGGGTTAGAGGGACAGGTCTTTTGTAGGATAAGTGTGTGCATAATATTCATAATACATTTCCATAAATAAACAATATCATAAAAGTTGCCTACTTTTTATAATTTGGAAATGCAAATAAAGGGTACACATTGAGATGGGGAGGACACAAACAGTGGCCAGTGCTACAGATGACAATAAACTTGTCATCCTACATTTTGGGGGAATTTTTTAAGGGTCCAGATTGTGGTTCTCAACAAATTGATTTTGACTCTAATTTTGAAATTGTTACTCATATTGGATTGAACTTTTTAATCATTTACTAATTCACAAAATGCCGTCATAACATCAGCTTATTCATTCATTAAATTATGCAATAACTTCAGTTTGTAAATTCAAAATAAAAATATAAATGACCAGAAAAATACATAATGTCATGTAAGACTTCATCTCAAGATGACCAAACATAAAATTTAGAGTTGTATATTGAACTTGAAAATGAGTGATATAGACATACCTGTGATTTTCCCATTTCCCTAACATCCCTTTTCCTCTCTTCAGTAAATAAATATGCATTTTTTCCCTTTTGTCGATCTTATCCTAAGAACTGACATCAAGTTTTTTGAGTGAAGTAAAATAATAAATAAAGTATGCTTGTATCAAAGAGATATTACAAATTTATTCTGTAAATATTGTTAGTATACACTATGTGCCATGTTTTGGGTTAGGTACTTGGGATATAATATAATAAACTGTATACTTGATGGCTTCCTGTCTTCTTTCTTAACTTGTCACACCCTATACACAGATGGGCCTCTGATTACAGTTAAAGCTTTCCCCTCAAAAGCAGGTTAGCTTTCCCAATACACACATTTAAACCAGAATTCTACCCTAACATGCAAAATAAAGAGTTTGCTTCCTTTTCTACTTCAATTTTATGATACTGATCACTTTTTCATATAATTATAATAGTAAATTGGATATAATTGTGTGTTTTGAAACCTAGGTCAGAATTAAAATGAAGATTATATTATTCTGATTATCCTTCTTCCTAAAAATACCTAAGTTCAACTTTCAAAATTTGAGAGTGATTCTAATTCTATTTCTAATTTATGCAGATGGATTTGCATGAATTATTGTCTGTAACCATTTTTCTTAATGTTAATTCAAAACACAATCACAATTTAAGAAGGGGATTATCAATTAAAACCAAATCCAGACTTAGGTAAGGTAAAAAAGACTATTTAATCCCGACTAAAAGGGGAAGGGGTCTATGACAATAGAAACACTATGAAATTTTGAGATCTATAAGCCTCTTAAAGATCAGGCAGAAATGAATTTTACTTATAAGGATGAGTAAACAAGACTAGAAAGAACCCATTGTGGGAGCATGAGACAAGCAAGGGTTGCAGTCAGACAGTTGATCAGGAAAGTGTTTTCGAAGTCAGCTGATTCTCAGGAGGGAATCACAGAGGAGGGATCAAAGTTCAGAGGCTTGGGGAAAACTGACAAAATTTGGGTCAATTCAGTTTACCAGGCATTTTGTCCGTATTGGTCAGTGAGAGAGTAGCTACTCATTTATGAGCCAAAGAATAGGCATTTGAAAGGTCTGTGTCTAGCCTTGTCATATATGAACAGGAGAGTCATCCATGAACCTTATCTAAGTCACATTGGGGTAGTTTTTTGCAGTGAGCTATTTTCTAGAACACAAGATAGGTAGGGGCTGTGGAAGGGTGTTTCTTAACTGTTGCTATTTTGCAGGAATATTTGGCTCATTGGATGCTCAAACCAAGTCATATATTTCAGAAGGTGAATTGCATTCCATGAAATCAAGTAATTATTATATTAAATACTTACCGTAAGTTTCAAATGGAAAATTTTTTCAGTTTAAAACTTTTCTTAGTTTTTGTTCTACAAACAATTTGCAAAAAAAAAACATGCATCTTGTCTGCAAAATTAGCATGTAAATCAGATGATTAGGTATAATGCCTTCCTTAGGAAGCATAGCTATCTTAATAGAAAATTCATTAAGTAAAAATTATTTCTTCTACTTTAAATTCTAGATTCTTTGTCAGTTGGTTAAAGATAATTTTATATGCTCTGTGATTCAACTTGCTTACAAAAAAGCACATGAAATATAACATAAATTATTGCAACTTAATCGTCTAATTTCATCTTTTAAATCTCACATTGCTTTTTCCATGAACATGATTTGCTGAAATTGAGTCACATCTAATGGAAAGTTGATATTTAAAATATATTAAAACATGGGCCTCCCTGGTGGCGCAGTGGTTGAGAGTCCACCTGCCGATGCAGGGGATAAGGGTTCGTGCCCCGGTCTGGGAGGATCCCATATGCCGCGGAGCGGCTGGGCCCGTGAGCCATGGCCGCTGGGCCTGCGCATCCGGAGCCTGTGCTCCGCAACGGGAGAGTCCACAACAGTGAGAGGCCCGCATACCGCAAAAAGAAAAAAAATATATATATATATATATATATATATATATTAAAACAAATATTTCATATCACTTTTTCTCCATATTAGATTCAGGAAATGTTTTTTTTTTTGTAGTCTTAATGTTAAATATATAACAGTTCTCTTTCTGTGCAGTTCATTAGAATTTCACAAATCTTAATACATAACTTAACGGTTGAAAAAAAGGGATGATAATTAAGTCTGAAGAAGAATTAAATCGGATTACACTAGAAGCTGAGTAAGTGTAAAAAAATAAGTGATGGGATGATGATACTTACTAATATGCCTCAGGAAAATTCTTGAGTTGATATTTCCAGGAATTTTTTCTATATGTTTATAGTTGTAGAAAGAATATAAGAAGCTATTTTTTAGACATAAGATTAATTAGAACAACTTGCTTACAAAAAATCACATGAAAGATGATTATTTCCTTACACCGTTTCATGTATAATAAATGCTCGCTAGAGATTTAACAACTATAAGAGAGAAAGAGATGTTTTGACAAATGGGATTTGAGAAAGTTTATAGGAATGAACTTTCCTGTGTCATGGAAGAAAAGCCTCCACAAATTCTTCACCCTTACACCCTTTGGGCATCTGAAGTAACCAGTGTGGAATTGTTGCAGTAACAATTTTCCCCAATGAGCAATATACAGGGAGGAAAAAAATATTACAAGTGTAAGAATCAACACGTTAAACAAAACTCACAAACAAAACTCACAAACCAAACAGGTGGAGGGGAGAGTATAAAGAATATGTATAACTGCATTGTCCACCTGGAAAAAGCCTATTGTCCTTCTGGTCACAACCCAGGTTCTCAGAAGTCTTCCCTAATTTTCCTACGCACTCTTTGCTTTATCCTTTCATGTATGTTCACTTTATATAGTGCCTCCTATTTCCCTGTTATGCTCTAGGAGAGGAAACAGAATGAGATGTGGCAAAATAAGTCATTAAAATCAAGATATGTGGAATATATTTTTTGAAACTGGCAAATAAAATTAAATCTTGCCATATAGTCTATACTATTGTATTATTTGATAATATAAAGTTAATAATTGGTCTATGTTTCTGGTACAAATTCTTATTTCTAGTGTAACTATGACAACATTCTAACTAATTAATTTACACACTAGACTATATGATATACCCTCCTCAAAATTAAGGTGGTTGCTGGGCCTCCCTGGTGGCGCAGTGGTTGAGAGTCCGCCTGCCGATGCAGGGGATACGGGTTCGTGCCCCGGTCTGGGAGGATCCCATATGCCGCGGAGCGGCTGGGCCCGTGAGCCATGGCCGCTGGGCCTGCGCATCCGGAGCCTGTGCTCCGCAACGGGGGAGGCCACAACAGTGAGAGGCCCGCATACCGCAAAAAAAAAAAAAAAAAAAAAAAAAATTAAGGTGGTTGCTGACATTCTTTCTTGCTCTGAGTGTGCAAAACTGGTTAAATATGGTGCTTCTGAAAATACTTTTAAAAATTGAGCATTTCGCACTCAAAGGGTAAAAGATATAAAAACTGATAATTCCAGAGCCAAGAGTAAATTAAACAAGGTTATGTGGTATCTCTGGGCCATGTCTCAGAATATGAACATTCTGGGTACAATATAAGAGATTAAAAAACTTAATGATTTCAACCAGCTCACAAACAAAAATGTCATTTCAACAACTGCCTTTGCTTTCTCTAGTTTTATTGGGCATCATATAGAAGTTCTTGATCAAGGATTATCACTATTAATAATCCTAGCTTTGGGAAGCCTGAAATGATTTATTGAACACATATAAGATCTTGAATCTGTTTAGATTTCTAAATACCTACACTTAGAAAGTTTTAATAAGTACCTGTAAAAAGCAATTATTACAGGTAAAGTGAAAAGAAAAAAAAATAAGATTCTGAATTTCAGGATCAAATAAAAACAGAAACCAAGGATCACACATCCCACTTAGGAGCCTTATGAGACAACTTCAGGCACATCAGTCATTACAGATTTTCATTTTGGGAAAAAAAAAATAGTAGTTTAATAATCCTGACCTTGAGATGCAAATTCCTTGGTTGTTTTTCAGAAATCAGGGGCAGAACAATAAAGCATGATCATCCATCAGTGTTCTGTTTATTCATATATACTTTAAAATATAGTAAGCTTATATACAGTGTGTGGTTTATATATATTAAAAATACATATGATAAAAGAGTAAAAGAATGATATTTTGCTTTCAGAGGTTTGAATTTCAAGAAAGATAAGCATTTGGACAAAGATTCTCTTTGGTTTGGGGACACCAATTACTTTTTAAAAATCTTTTTACATCATCTGACCAGCAGATGAAAGTATTAAGATGTGTTAAAGAGCAATGTCACTTCCAATTAAGAATTCAAATGTTGTTTTACTTGTGTTACACAATTAAGCGCCACTTTGAAATTGTGGGATGTTTTCTTGTAAAATTGCTTTTGACTATACAGAACTAAATCTCTTTGGTTCTTAGGGAAAAAAAAAAAAACGGCATTGCCAAGAAGGTTTGTGCTTTCCTATTTTAGTATGAATTTAAATCCATCTGTAGCTACTCTATGTATTCTGCAAAATAGACATGAGTTTGTATTTGTATAATCATAGCCTTAAAATACTTTACAGATTAAAATTTCTGTAACTTTTAATTACATCATTAGCCTGTGAAGTTGAAAGAGTTTCCCAGCCAACCAAATGTGTATTTGGGGTTTTATATCCACATAAATTGCTGTGTATAAAGTTTGCCTTAAAGTGTAATATTTCTTCTCTCCTTTTCTGAGGGAAATATTTCAAATATAATGTCCTCCACAAAAAAGTAACCTACGAAAACATTGTGAAGGTGCTTTGGAATTTTAATAATCTTTTGGAGAAACCACACTTATTTAGCAATTTCTAGTAGAAAGGTGCTTTCATTGTTTATTTCAATTTGCTGTATCACATTCTTTGAATGAAAAGGTAGATGTGGACAATCATTGAGAAGTGAAAAATAATTAAGATGGCAAAATATTTCCCCCTGAAATCCAGAAGTTTAAGAAATACATCTTTGCTATGTAGATGAAGATTTATTAGACAAGTCACAAAAAGGACTGATATAAGGAAAACATAAAAATTGAACTTTACCTAATTTAAAATTTCAGTTAATTAAAAAATACTGCTAAGAAAAGGAGGATACAAGCCACAGAAAAGAAAAATAGAAACAATTTGGCTTACATATGTCTGACAAATGTCTCATATTCTGAATATATATCCATAATATATAAAAGATTCTTACAAATCAACAACAAAAATATGCAATAAATATAGGCATAAAGTTGAACTGAAACACCACCAAGCAAGACATACAAATGACTGATAAATGTATGAAAAAGTGCTCAACATCTTTGATCATCGGGATAATGCTAATTGAAATCACAATGAACTACCATTTTCCACCCACTAGAACGCATAGAGTTAAAAAGTCTAACAGAGGGTTGGTGAAGTTGTGGAGCAACTGGAACTCACATACTGCTGGTGGGAGTGGTAAGTGGTAAAAACATTTTGAAGAACTGTTCGACATTTCTTAACAGTATAACAAAATAACATGTGCTGTTACATAAACATAAAATTTTCTATCTATATATGGCTTATAATATATATATATATATATATATATACACACACACATATACATATGTACATAAATATGTATCTTATGAGCCAGAGATGTATATATATCTTATGAGCCAGAAATTCCACTCTTACACATTTACCCAAAAAAAGCAATGAAAGCATATGTTCTCAAAAATACTCACACAAGCATTTTTAGACCATTCTTATTCATAATAGACAAAAACTTGAAACAACCCTCATGCTCACTAACAGAGAAATGGACAAATTGGATAACAACTTGTGATATACTCAAATGATGGATTACTACTTAGTCATAAAAAAGAATAAACTACCAGTACTCAAAGCAACATGGACAAGTATTTTATTAAAAATACAGCCTAAGAAATCAGACACAAAGGAATAAATATTATATATAGTTGAACTTTGAACAATAGGGGTTTGAACTGCATGGGTCCACTTATACATGGAATTTTTCCAATAAATATGTATTTCTGTACTACAGGATCCACAGTTGGTTGAATTCGCAGATGCAGAACAGGGGGTGGTGGATATGGAGGGCCGACTATAAAGTTATATGCAGATTTTCGACCTCCTGGTGTTTTGGCTTCCCTAAACCTCTCCCTTTGTTCAAGAGTCAAACGTGTAAGATATTTGAAACTCAAGTAACAGACAAAACTCACCTTTAGTGATAGAAGTCAGATCAGGGGCTGCAGGCAGTGAGGTATGGAGGGGAAGGATATAGGAAACATTAGGAGTTTTGGAGGGTGATAGAAATTTTCTATATCTTATTGAATGTGATAGCTACAGGGTTATATACAACAGTCAGTACATATAAAACTGACCATCTAAGAACAGTGCAATTGATCAATATGTTAACTTTACCTCTATAAAAATATGAATGTAAAATATAGTGGCAGCATTCATCATAATTCATGTTCCTCAAGGCACAAGGGATAAATTAGACTACATACTTAATTTAGGAAAACAGATGAAAAGAAATGATATTTAATAATATACTATACCTTCATTTAACCTTTCTAAATATCTATTCGTAATTATAAAAGTAATATGTAATCAGAGTAAAAAAGGTTTTTTTAGAAGTATAGGGAAATATACAGTGAAATAAATTAACCCCCATCTCATCTTCATTGTTTACTACTAATGCTCAGTATAAAATGGTAAAAAATTTTTTTCCTGGAAAAGGAAAATATGTCAGAAGTAAATTTCTGAATACTTGCAGTACTGTAAATTTTTATTCTATTCCTACATTGAAGTCAAGCTTTAAAATTATTTTCCATGTGCATTAGAAGGCACTGATCCATTGTTTTCTAGAATATACATTATTGCTGGTTAGAAGGAAGATGACAATCTGTCTCTCACCTATTCAAAAGCTATCATATCACTCTCCTTTTTTTTATAATACTTCCTCTTTTTAGTTGAAAATTAAAACTGCAGCAAGATTAATTAGGCTTGCTTCCTCTTTCTTATTTGACAGTTCCTGGATTGTTTTAATCAGAAGATTACAAGTATTCATCTCAAGGGAAATTTAATCTATTAGTTCATTTTACCTGCTCCATTCTTTCTGGCATTTTCATGAGATAGAGCTGGAAATTCAGGACATATATTCTTTGAGTTTTATATTTATATCTTAATAATAAAAACAGCTATAAAATAATTTATTAAGCATTTACTAAAAAACAAGCACCTTAAATTCTTTTGATGCATTATTTCATTTAACAACAAACTACCTTATGAGGTAAATATTATAATTAAACCAATTTTAGAAGATTAGAAACCAGAATATTTATAGGGCTAAGTAAGTTACCCAAGATCATACAATTTAAAAAATTACTGTGACTGAAAGAAGGATTAGATGAATTGTACTTTTAATTGTTACCTTGTTCTTTCTTTTTTTCTATATATGTGCTATATATTCCTCCAAGCTTTATTTTATAATTGTCAAATTTGTTCATCACCCATTTCTATTGTTAATCAGTGTTTTTATTGAAATATATTGTTTTATTTTTCTTTATTAAGATAAAATTTATATAGAATAAAATGTACAAATGTACAGATCTTTTGTGTACATTTGATAACATATGATAAATGTGTGTATCCATGTAGCCAACAACCATTTTAAGATATAGAATGTTTCTATCATTCTCCTTATGCTCAATCACCACCACCACCACTACAACCCACCAAAAGCAAAAAGAGTTTTAATTTCTCTCATTATAGATTACTTTTGTCTGGTCTTAATCTTTATATAAATAAAGTCATATGCTACACATTTTTTTGTCTGGCTTCTTTCAATCAACTCTAATTCTGTTAGATTCTTTCACTTTGTTTTAAGCATCAGTGATTCATTTCTTTTTATTATTGTGTAGTATTCATTTGTATGAGTATAAAACAAAATTTTTAATATACTCTCCTTTTAAAATAACTCTGTTTTTGGCAGAGTTCTTTTAAATGAATAATGAATAATGTTGCTAGGGAATTCTTGAACAATTCTTTTTGGGTACAGATGCCTTCATTTCTCTTGGATGAATAACTTGGAGTAAATGTCTGAGTCTTGTTATAGGTAAACAAACATTTAACAGTATAGAAAAGTGTTTCTATAAACTGAAGAAAACTGCCAAATTTCCAAATTCTTCTTTTTTTTTTAAATGAATGTAATATTTTCTATAACCAGTCTAAAGATCCTTTAGATCAGAGCAGGAGAAAACTACTGATTTGGATAACAAAGCTAACTTCAATATCATCCTGGTAAATGTTTAGCAACTGCCTTTTGGGAATGATTGGTTAAATATTCCTACCATAGCCAATTTTAAGCTACCAACATAACACCAACCAACTCCCCATATTCCTGAAAATTTCACAATCGGTTTTCCCAGTAGAAGTCAGCTCAGTACCCCACTGGACCTATCATCTTATTTTTGGTAACAGGAAAAATAAAGCTAGGCAACTCACAAATTATTTAGCCTAACCCCTCTCCAAACCTCTCTGTGAGAATGGAATAGATAATAATAATGTTTAATGAATGCACACTACTTGCCAAGTAATATGTTAACTGCTTCAGATGCAATATAAAGTACATTTTGATTAATAAACTGAGGTACAATTAAATGAAATGTTTTCTCATAGCCCCACACCTAGTAAATTGTGGAGCAAGTACTTTTACTTTTGTTTTTTGTTGTTTTGTTTTTTGTTTATTTTTTTGCCTTTTTTTAAATTGAAGTATAGTTTATTTACAATGTTGTATTAGTTTTCAGGTGTACAGTAAAGTGATTCAGTTATACATACATATATATCTATTTTTTTCCAGATTCTTTTCCCTCATAGGTTATTACAAAATATTGAGTATAGTCCCTTGTTCTAAACAGTAGGTCCTTGTTGATAATCCATTTTATATATAGTATTGTGTATATGTTAATCCCAAACTCCTAATTTATCCCTCCCCCTCTCTTTCCCTTTTGGTAACCATATGTTTGTTTTCTATGTTTGTGGGTCTATTTCTGTTTTGTATATACGTTCATTTGTATCTTTTTTCTTTTAGATTTCACATAAAAGTGATATTATATGGTATTTGTCTTTCTCTGTCTGGCTTACTTCTCTTAGTAGGATAAAACCTAAGCATTCTAGTACCAAAAGTCACATGCTGAACATTATTACATGGTTTCCATTCTTGTAGCAATAACACAAGGTTTTATTTTACCATTGAAATATTAGTCTTGTTCACTATTTAAAACCTTGATTAGCTGGAGAAATAGATACTTGATAGTGTAAATTATTCATCTGTATATAACACAGGCTTTACAGAATCCATCTGCTATTTCATTTGTGAAGGAAACCCGAGAGAATATAATTATACACAAAGACAAACTTGAAATCTAGAATCAAGCAATCATGAGAAAAGAATGACTTTGTATTGCTTTCAAAAGCAATTCAAGTTAAATTACTATTATTTTAAGTCAGCTCTAAAAATGTTTTGGAAAACTGGATAAAAGATGTATTTGCTTATTCACAAGACGTCTACATCATAAGACTGGCTGCTCTGAAATTTCCTTATATATACTTTACTGTAAAATAAAAATTATTTGCTAAGTTCACCAAAGTTCAGCTCATGGACAAAACAGAAATGTCAGCTGTGGCCGTAGGAGCTGATCCCTGAATGTGAAAGCCCCAAGCAAGTCTGACATGTGGTTTCCAGATAAAGGCATCAGGAGAGCAGTTAGCCTTGTCAAAAGACTGTTGGCCCCTAAGGCGCTCATAATAAGGAGATACGCTTCTGACCTTTTATTACTTTGAGTTAGACTTTTTAGAAGATTCCAAAGCAGGCTAGGCTTCAAGTGAGAGGGAGAAAACAAGATAAGTAAAGGTTAAGTAAGGGAGTGGAGCTGGCATCTACGGTGTTAAGAGGGACGTGCAGACCTGGAAGCTGTGAAATCATGTGATTTAGGCTGATGTTCAGCCTGCTGGGAAAGTTGTGGCTGCAAAAATGGTATCTGGCCATATCAGACATGAAGCAAAAGAAGATGGTTCAGGAGCATGTGTGGTTATTCTATGCAACTTCCTGGAGTGAAGAAACCTAAAAGTCGTCTATAAGAAACATGCCAGCCTCTATTTCTACTGTGCCATCAAGGGTCAAGACAATGAGCCCGTCATGCTGTTGCTGAAACCTGGCCTCTCTATATTGGCACCGAATTGAATCTTAGAGACAGAGTTTTGGGTGAAGCAGAAAAGAATAGCTTTATTGCTTTGCCAGACAAAGGGGGCCACAGCAGGCTATTGTCCTCAAGACTGTGGGTCCTGTCCTGGAGGGGGTAGTGAGGAGTCTTATAGTAATGGTTCAAGGAGCATGGTGTGATCAGCTCATGATCATTCTTCTGATTGCTTGGTAGTGAGGTAATGGGGAGTCAGCATCATCAATATTCTGGTTCCAACCAGTCTAGGTTCTATGTTCTTGCAGTCAGCAATTTTCATCTGGTGGGGGTCTGCTTCCTGTACAAACAACTTAGGAATGTGTGTCAAGATTTTATCTATATCTTTCAGGGAACTGCTATGTGGCAGATTTATAGTCTAAATTGTTACCAGTTCCCCAGCCCAACAGCTATTGTTTGGTCCACATCTTCACATTTCCCCATCATTAACTCTTGGTTCAGCCTTTTATTTCAAAAGACAAGGACACAGGGGTTTGTATACGGTTTCAACTCTGGAACTGACTGACCAATATGTGGAGTCCCTGGACAAATACTTCAAGCTGGACATCATCTTCAACTTTGAGAAGGCCTGCTTCATCTCAGATGCATTTTTGATGAAGGGTGATGTCCAGGACAGCTCCAAGAAGAGTGTGATGAAGACTATGCAGGAGGATGACCAGCTGCAAGAGGAGGATGAGAAGCCCTGAAGTATGCTGGAGAAGATGAGTTAGGAAGAGCCCCTGCCTGGCTGGATGATGATGTGGGGAGTGGTGGAGAGACAGGGTATGAGTGCCTGCTTCTCATAAATCTTTCTCTTTTCATGGGCGTACCCAGCCGCCCTACCTCTGCTGTCTCACCTTCTTTCAGAGTGAGCTGTGGGTTTAGATCCTCAAACATTCCCTTCCTTCCTCCACCCTCCACTTCCTGTTTCCCATTTTCCCACCAAAGGTTTTAGGAGCTAAGATTTAGGAAAATGTGATCAAGACAGGGGTGCTATATGACTTTCATTTCCTGCCTTTGGGGGACTAATGCACATTATCATGTTCAGGGATCTAAGATATTCTGAACTAGGAAAACCTATTTTATTCTGTTTAACTCACAAATTCCCAAAATTAATTTTTCCTGAAATACACTTTTCCCCTTCATATCACCCAGTAACATCTCACAGAGCTCTTAACTATGGACTATACTTTAGAATTTGGTTGTAAACTTCCCTCCATATGACACTCTTTATGAATTGCATTCACCCGAAAGTTAATTACATCTTCCAAAAACTTGACTTCATAAGCCAGAATCTGGGTTTGGAGAACAACTGGATGACTCCTGTTTCCACCCTTCGTTGCAATGTTTGTAAGCAGCTTTTGACAGGAAAAAGCTCTTTGTAGGAAAGAACCCTTTGTAGGTGGCACCCTTTGGTCTTGTCACTGACCTAAAACCAGATACCCGCATGTTCTACTCATCTCCAGCCTTAGGACACCTTTCAAATCTTTTGATCACACAATACTTTGCCTAGCATGTTGTTTTTTTCCATAGATTGAAGAGGTATAGATGAAGAGTAAGTAATTAATTGATGAGCAGATCTCTTTCTTAGCTTCCCCTCAAGTAATCTTGCAATCAAGCTGTGTGAACAAGATAACCTTTAAAGAAAGATCATGAGGAGTCCACAAGCCTGCACACAAGCCTGCACACAGTGGGGGATGGGATTGACTCTGACCCCCTATCTCAATGATTAATTGAGATTACTTCCCTGTTTCCCTTTAAAAGCTTTCATGTCCAGGCAGAATCTTCGGAGGTGGTTTTTGGGGATGCTGAGTCCACTATCTCCCCAGATTGCCAGCATCCTGATGAAAGGAACTGTTCCTTTCTACCAATAGTTGTCAGTATTGATTTTGTAAGCTGCAAGCAGTGGGATCTGATTTGATAACATGTTCATGATGTGTGCTCCATGGCTGCTTTCACATGGTTGTGTTCACTAGTTCATTGGGCACTAAGCCTACTTCAGGAGATTAGAGGAAGAATATGGGTCACAGAGGTAATATTATTTTCTCCAAATTTAGTATAGCATTTAACTTACTACCTTCTGAACAAGAAGGGGAGAATAAAAATTAATAATTGTTTTCTACCTCTATGCTTAGAATCTGTGTCACATGAAAGCCAGAGGCAGCACAACTAAAATAAGAGAGACAGATAACATGGGTAATTTTTACTACTCTAATTTAGTTTCTAAATGGAAAGCAAATAACACATTTTTAAGACGTATGAGCATTAGTGGATTATGAGAATATCATTACAGAAAAAAAACTATATAAGTAAAATAAAATAACTGTATCAGGTTTCAAAATTGCTTTTAAACTCTATAGGCAAGTGTATATCGGACCCATAGAAAATGAACAAGGGATACACAAATAAAAATGCCTACACAAAGCAGGAAGACTTGAATTCTAAACAGTTTAACCAATATGTTATGCTCCAAATGGACTGCTGATTTGTGCATATTAGGCAAAGGATCTTTGTAAAATATGAGGGAGGTGTTTTGCTTTTTAAAAAATTAAATTACTATTGACTTAAAGAATCTTATTCCAGCTTTCCAGATGAATTGCTTCTTAACTCTCTGTGCCAAAAAAAACCCATAAAATAAGGGTCTTTAGTGTCCTGTGAAGCTGCTTTCAGATTTATATTGTATATTCTATACTCTATATTAACTATACCCTCATAATTACAAAGGTTTAATTTTAGCTATTGGGAAAATATTTATAAATATTATCTAAATACTAGAAAATTAAAATATAGGACCATGAGTATAATGACTATTCATGATAAAAATTCCTCAAGAAAGTATTGATAAACTCCTACTTGTACAAAAATGATAACAAATTCACAAGTTCCCAAAACAAATGTTTTTTTAGTTAAAATATTGGAGCATTCTGAGAAACTTCTTGGAGAGTAAAGTCCCAAAGACAAGGTCTAGAAAGATTTCTTGAAGATAAGTCTCCAGCTAGGAAATCTTAAAGTTAGTAAGTTATTTGTAGACAGAGAAGCGGAGGGAAATGAATACCAGATCATTGAAACAGTCTGTTCAAATTCCAAGCTTTCTACAGCTTTATATTCTCAGGGAGAATGAAATTTTCTTTTACCCTTCTAGGTTCTTCTGTCTGGTCTGAGAATTAAATTGGCACAAGACAGATTAACAGGAGAAAAACAAACAAAAATTTTATAATATGTATACCTGGGAAAGACCCAGGAAAATTGAGTAATTTACCTTAAATACTATTTCAACTGAAGACAAAAGGGGATGTTGGGAGAATCAGATATGGGAATTACCAGGAAAACACAGTAAACTAGGGTAAGGTTGTTATACAGATTTAAGTCATTGCCTTCTCCACTGATAAGAGTTTCTAGAGATTTGATCACTCTCCTCTTCCCAGTACATCCAGAGAGACACACTTACAAATGGAGATTCCCCTTATAAATGCAAATGTCTCTTACAAAACAATAATTCCTACTTGTTTTTCAGTTTTTCCCATGTCTGTTGTTTTTTAGAAAATAACCAGTTTAAGATTATTGATATGCCAAAGAGACATATTTTGGGGTAGCAAATTCTGCTCTTCTACAATAACCCTATGAAAAATAGGGACCATGGTATTTCAGTATTTGCAGGGGACTGGTTCCAGGATCCCCCTCAGATACCAAAATCTGAAGATGCTCAAGTCTGTCATATAAAACGGTGTAGTATTTAAATGAAATGTATGCACATCCTTCTGTATATTTTTAATCATGTATACATTACATACAATATCTTTATAATGTAAATGCTATGTAAATTGTTATAAGTACAATGTAAATATTTGCCAGCTTGTGGCAAACTCAAGTTTTGTTTTTTGGAACTTTCTGCAAATTTTAAAAAATATTTTCAATTCACAGTCGGTTAAAACTGTGGATTGAGAAGGCTTAGATATGGAGGATCGACTAATCTAAAAGCAGTGCATGAACTATGACACAACCTGAAAATTTGAGTGCATGAGCACAAACACACACATATACATATGCACATAGATGTCTATATTCCCACAACTACTGAGCTCTTTCAGGCTTTATAGTTTTCTGCTTGGTTGTTTTTAGCTGTTCTCTGCTGCATGATTTCTACACATTATGGGTTGAATTGTGTTCTCTCCACCCTAAAGGTATGTGGAAGTCCTAATCCCTGATACTTGTGTATGTGACTTTATTTGGAGATAAGATCTCTGTAGATGTAATGAAAATGAGGTTACACAGGGATTGAGTGAAACTTTAATCCAATACAACCAGTATCCTCATAAGTGTTGGAGAAGAGACACACGGGGAAAACACCATGTGAATATTGAGGCAGACACTAGAGTGATGCATCTGTAAGCCAGGGAATGGCAAGAATTGCCAGCTGTCACCAGATGCTAGAAAGAAGTCAGGGGACAGATTCTCCATCAGAGCCCTTAGAAAGATGCAACACTGCCAATTTCTTGATTTCAGATTTCTATCCTCTAGAACTGTGAAACAGTACATTTCTGTTGTTTTTAGACACCAAATTGGTGGTAGCTATCATAGCAGCCCTGGAAACTATTACAATATGTGACACTGGACATATGAAAATTCCAGAAAATTCCATGGCTATTGCTATTAAATCTGATACAATAAAGAATCTGTTTTTCTAATATTATTTACTTGAAGATGTAGGTATTACATGTTTAACATAATGTAAAAATTCTTTAGAATTTCTTCTTTTTACCTAATCAGAAGAATATATTCTAAAACTTTCTCCTCATGATGAGAACATCAAGTAAATGATTCTGATAGTTTTAGAAACAGTAGGAGCTATAATATGTAAAGGATTCATCAGATTTTGAATCTGAATCTGAATCTATATTTGGCCTTTTCTTTTCTTCTGCTCATTTAGGTAAATCTGTCTGTGTTTCCAGTCCCTCATCTGACTCATGATATTGTTGATAGGATAAATCATATTGTTACTGAGTCCAAGCTCATTCTGCTTGCTTGCATGGCAGGCCAATAAATTGGGAGAGGAGCTGTTGGAACAAGGAATAATGTCTTTATTTGGAAAGCCAGGAGTCCGAGAAGATGGCGGACTAATATACTAGAGAATTCTGACCCCAGTCAGAATTCAACCTTCTTTTATATTGAAAGGGGAGCGGTATTGGTTGGTTGTTGCAAACTTCTTGGTGCAGGAATCCTTTGTTCTTGCAACTGTCCTAGTAGACCAGGTCACGATGTTCCTGTATACTTCCAACAAGACACATGTTATTCTCTGTTCTGCAACTATTTATTTCTATATGAATGGAAAAGTGTTATAATACCTTTAAATGTCAGAGCCATGAGAATGGGTTATCCTGTATATCTCAGGCTATAGGAAACATTCTGAACTTGAAGCAAAAGCAAAAGAATACAAAGGTTAAAGTAAAAGAAACAGATGTAAAATGGAGTCAAATTTGTTCTTCCCTATTGCAATATCAGGTTAGTAAAATTCCTATAAAAGTATTACGATTTTTCTCTTTATTTTTTTAAATAAACTTGGGAAATTAAACACCTTTATTCTTCATGTTGAGGGGAAAAAATGCTACTTTAAATTTTTCATTTGTCATAATTTATGTTAATTAATTGGTATATTTCACTCAAATGAGAAAAGATGCTTCATGCTCAGCAAGACTTTTTTCAACAACAAAGATTCTTGTTTACATAGGAAGTAGCGTTTGAATATTATTGATTTCTTTAGTCATTATAGCTAATGTTTCATAAAGCTGTGCCCTTCTAAAGACAGGCCAGGGCACCAGTACTAACATTTTGTGGTGTTATTGTTTTACCTCAACTTTGCAGCTTTTACAATGATACTAAAGTGTAAAGAGGTCACTGAAACTCAATTCCCCTGTCTTTGTAACAATATTTCTAACCTTTGTCATAGAAATGGTTTTATATTTTTAACGCTTGTGTTCACAATGTTAAAATGGTTGAAAGTTTCCAAAACCATAAGTATAACCAACTCTTCTTCACATCATCCATAGCAAATCATATTTACTTTAGAGTATCAAGAAACCACGATGGAGAAAAAAAAAAAAGAAAAACAAAGATTGTTTTTGCTTTTATAGGCTTTGCCTTCACAATTCAACAGTAAATCAACAGTGAACATTTGGTTTGCCTAAGGCCAGCATGATATCAGCTTGCCTGTTTGGAGCTTATATTGTGTTTTGTTCTTATCTGATAACTCTTCAAAATAAGCACAAGCTTTCCCATCTTGGAGACCCTCAGCACCAGTGGTAGTCCCCGCAGAGTTTATTTATTTCATCAAAATGATATGAAATTTGGCTGTTCAATTTTGTATTTGTGAAGAATATTGGTAATTTAGCTCAAAATAAAGCCATGTTGAAGAATTCTTTTCAGCACACGAATGATTTCCCCTACAGCTAATTCTGTTTTTATTCAGGCACAGAGACTTACCTCCACAAGGCCATTTCTCTCCCTTGGAAGAAGACAGGTTTGTTGAGGGAAAACCATCTCATGAAACAGATATTTAAGCACACAGACAAGAACGTTCCTATTTAGGGTGATTTTCTTGCCAGCTGAGTGTTCCCGTGGTCATACCTATGTTCAATGTCAGATTCAAGCTTTATTAGTGACAAAGGAAACTGTCAGAGAAGGGGAAGAGATCAGTCATGATTTGAAAACACAATAAGACAGGGCAAGCAAGGGAAAAAGAACAAGGCATGGAGAAATTCAAAGTGATAGGCCTGATTTAGCTGATAGCTGCATTGGGAAGCACTATTTTGATTTGTTAAAGTGGTATACTGAGAATTTAATTTAAAGCTATTTCTATTTCTTTTATTTTTCCTGTAGATAATAGGATTCTGAGGATTATTGATTTCTTAAAACAATGAATCTAATGTAGGCAAAAATGATTCATAAAGCATAAAACATACAAATAAAATTGAAAGTATTCTCAACACTGCTCATGAAATGGATCTGTCTTCTTTAAACTAGGGCAGATACATTTAAATGGTTGAAAACCAAGTGTTGGTTAGTGTTCTGATATGTCACACCACTGAGGACTAAGGGAGATTAGGCTCCCACCTTTCATTTTAAAAAGAGCACAAATAACTGAGCATTTACCCCAGGGCTTATTGCAGTATCAAGAGTCTCTCTCACTCCTCCCATAAAAAAAGGAAGTTCTATGTCCCTTCTTCCAGAATATCCCAGAACTATGTTAATATTTTGACCAGTGGAATATGAAGGAAGTGATGTTGTGCCAGCCTAAGCTGCCATGATGTGAGGAAACTAGGCAGGTACATGGAAAGGCTCTTGTGCCAGGGAACTCATGCCAGTGCTTCAGTGGAGAACCTAGCTAGTGACCAGCACCAACCTTCTAGCCGCGTTGATTGAGCCTCTTTGGAAGTGGATCTTCCAGCCGCAGCCCAGGCACTCTAACTGATGAGACATAGAACAGAGACAGAATTCTCCACATAACCCTGATCAAATTGCAGATGCGTGAGCAAAAGAAATGACCCTTCTTGTTGTAAACCAATAATTTGGGGGGATGTACTGTTACCAATAATACAAAACCAGAACAGTTTGTTAGGAGGTAGCCTGACTCTGCTACCCCTACCATAACTCTATAACCTCCCTTCTCTGTATTTGAAAAAAAAAAAAGGCTAGGGAAAATATGCTCTCAGGGTTGTAAATAACTGACCATAATTCTCTGGGTGTTAAGTAAAGGGTAGAGGATAAGGTAGAAGAATAGGTTTCTTTCCCTTTTATGTCTCATGGCTCAACTCCTCTACAAGTGTTACAGGATTGACCCTCAATAACTTACTTGCATTTAAACTACAGTTTTCCCTCAGTATCTGTGCGTGATTGGTTCCAGGACCCCTGGGGATACCCAAATCTGAGGAGGCTCAAGTCTTTATGTAAAATGGTGTAGTATTTGCATATAGCCTACACACATTATCTCATATATTTTAAACCATCTCTAGGTTTCTTATAATAACTAATACAATGTATATGCTATGCAAATAGTTGT
Source organism: Mesoplodon mirus (assembly GCF_964341445.2). NCBI lineage: Eukaryota > Metazoa > Chordata > Mammalia > Artiodactyla > Ziphiidae > Mesoplodon > Mesoplodon mirus. The sequence goes on from NC_138993.1 coordinate 43,781,694, forward strand.
AAATTTAGTGTAAATGCTATGTAAATAATGACAAATTCAATTTTTGCATTTTGAAACTTTCTTGAAATTTTTATTTTTAAAATATATTCCCAACCATGCTTGGCTGAATCCACAAATGTGTAACCTGGTTTAGGGAGGGCCAACTGTATTGTCCTGAGAGAATCCTAACAATGAAAACCTTTAAACAGTGATTCAGGTTATACTGGTTGGGTAAATATGTCTTGCTATTTTTACTTATAAAAATATGGATATAGTGTCTTCTGTGATCTATTTTACTTTCTTTTTGTTTTCAGATATGTGGCTGCTGATTGAACAATGCAAATTCAGTGGGTATAAATATGAGTAAGTTTGAACATGATTTATTTTTTTGTTTCTTCATTTTTTCATTTAGCCTCAACTGGATAATATATAATCTATCTTTTATAATGATTAGTATATTCCTTAATTATAAGATTATATGACACCTTCTATGTACTTTCTATTATTCATCTCCAGATAGCCCTGTGTTTAAACCTCCAATTAAAATTCAATTTGACGTATATCAGTTTTCTACAACCAATATCTGAATGATTGTTTCAGTTGCAGTAATTTGGAGTAGAGAGGAAGCAGGATATGTTCTTTCACTCTTTCATCTCTTTACAATGGAGATGAGTGCTTTGGAGCTATGTCGTTTGGGCTATTTCTGTTCTTCTCTCTCCCTCTTCTGGGTCCACCTCCTCTGTTGTGGGCTGGCAAGGAGAAAAGGGCATGACAAAGGTCTTCTAAAAACTAGGCCATATCAGTGGCTGAATGGCCTGGGTATAGGTTTGATTTTCTCTGGCTGTCTTTGTCACTCATCACTACCACTGAAATGGTATTCTGAAGAAATGCAGGTCAATTTTAACCTCATCAACCCTCCATTGCTGCTGGTATTCTTAGAGAACTCCATTTTTTTGAAGACTCTGACAACTGTGGGAACATGGGAGCATATTTATCTGATCCTTTTTTTTTTCCTAGAATACACCATTCTGTAGTTTCTAATCATTGTGTGTTTGCAAGCTTCTCTAACATGCCTTCTGCTTTCAGAAATATTCAAAGATTTAGCACAAGTTTCTGCATCTCCATGTGTTGCCAAACTCTAGTAGATAATGGCAAAAATATAGTGAGTTTTCTCTCTTTACATCACATTAGCAGTAATTTCATACCTTAGGAAATGCACAAATAAAAAAAAAGAGAAATGCATCACCCATATCTATTTGTATACCAAGGTAAGTTTACTCTGTCTTCCTATAATTCTTCAAAGTCTTGACTGGTCAAATTTCTTAAAACAAAACAAAACAGAACACTTATAAGAGGGTTACTGGGATGTCCACAATACCCACTGCTTAACTTGGTCCAAAGGCAGCAATATCCATCACACCCTTCCTAGACTCCTCTTATCCACAACAAGCAGTTTTGCTGGTCTCAGTTACTTCCATCATAGGGTTGGAACCTCTGCCCAAGTCGACCATAACTGATATAATTATTAATTTGCAGTTGTCATGAGGCATGAGAACACAAATCCTAAATGAGTTCTAGACATTGTTTTCTCTATATTTTATATAGCAGAATGATCAATTCCTTCTGCTAGTATAGTGACACTTTGTACTCTGGTTTTCTGGCATAAGGATCTCAAAGTGACCAGGCATTAGCTACAGCTTTAGCTTACTGTGTACCCTTAGAGAAAAGTGTCTTTCAGGGATCAGGACATAAAGTCAAGCAGAGTAGACATTTACTGAAAGAAGAAGCAGAATTTCCACATGTGACTCACTGAGAATGATTGTAAAATGTTCCTTCTACTTCCAATCCTTGGATACTCAAATCCATTTATTCTACATAATAGGATAAATCAGAATGTACTGGTTTTTGATCCATAGTACAGTTTTCATTTCAAAGAACATTGCCCAGATGACAAGGTTATCATATCTGAGTCATTAACTATGCCTTTATGTGTGTATTCCAAAGTTCCATAAGATTAGCTGTTTTACTAGTGATGTAGAATATGGTACTATGACTCGTTTTACACACTGTGAGATGGACTTGGAGTAGTACTTCACTTATCATCTGGAATTTGAAACTTCCACTCTAACTAGGGGCCCCTAGTATCAATGGCAACCCAAAGTATATTCAGCAATCCTTGAGATATTTATGTATTCCTCTTTCTTCAGTGTACAATTATTCTGGTGAATGGCCATAGCTTTCTTTGAGATATATTAGAGTAATTATTACTATGCACACATTATAGCATTAAATCTTTATTTCTCAAGGAACCTGTGCCTCTCCTCAATCAAAGGGTCTGGTTCTGAGGAATGGCTCAGGTCTGGAAACTGGATTAATAATTGTTATTTGTATTGTGAGAATTGTCATCAGTCTTCTGTTTCCCCACTCTTTAACTTTCTTTATTATAAGAGTCAAGAAATACACCCAATGGCTGCTCAGCTACCTTGTCCTTAAGACCATAGTTTTAGGGAAAAGGTCTTAAGGACATAGTTAGCCATACACAGATCCCTGGAGGTCATGAGTGTCATATAAGCCTTGCCACCATTAACACAATTATGTTATTCCAAAATTCATGTCCACCAAGAATTTCCATCTTTGGAAATTGGACCTTTGCATATTTAATCAGGATGAGGTCATACTGGATTAAAGTGAGCCCTCAATTCAATAACTGGTATCTTTATAAGAGAAAGGAAGGGAGAATTGGATATAGAGATATTGATACAAAGGGAACACAGGGGAGAAGGCCATGTGATGATGGAAACAGAGATTTGAGTGATGGAGCTGTAAGATAAAGGACACCAAGGATTTCTGGCAACCATCAGAAGCAAGGAAGAATCAAAGAAGGATTCTTCTCTAGAGGCTTCAGAGAGAACAGAGTTCTGCCTACACCTTGGCTTCAGATTTTTAGCATCTATAACTGTGAGAGAATAAATTTCTGTTGTTTTAAGTCACTCAGTTCCTTTGTTTGTTACAGTAGCCTTGGGAAATAATATAATCAGAGAAACGAAGGAAGCCAAGAAAGGGTATGTCATCAAGCTCTGAGCCACTGAAACTTAATTCCACCGAGGAAATCTGGGTGCCAGTATAGAATGCATTTCTCAGTTATTCCTCTTAAATGTGGCAGGAGTTGGAGTAATTAGCTACCAATTCCCACTGATTGAGTGCTATTTTCAGAGGGTTTCTTTAATTTTGCAACACTTCTGACCAGCTAAGCACTTGAGCAGAGCAGGCTCTGGTGGTCAGAGTACTCAGTCAAGAAGACACAAAGACTGGTAGTTGGAATTAGGGCCTATGTGTGTGGAAATGGTAAGGATTGGTGGGATATAGGTGAGACACTAAGTGTCTCCTAGAGATATTAAAATAAACCCATGTTTTTTATTAACATTCAAACTACATGGACCATCCACATGTAGATTTTTCATCACCAAACTTCCCAGAACTTCTGGGCTCAGTTGGTGTGCTCTGGGTAATCCTTTAGTAGGACAGACTTTTGGCTGTAGTTGCTTATGTTATGTGCCTTCTAGAAAACTAACCCTCTACAATTAAAGAGAGCCTTGCTCAATATTCTTTTGATTTTCTCACAGACCTCAGTGGTCTTTCAATAGAAGACAATACCATACCTCCTGGGTTATATACAGACAGTCTCCTCCAAACAGATGGTGGCTCTTTTGTTTACACTTTTTGAACAACCATATTGCCAAAACATTCCCTCTATGCCAGGGCAGTGGTCTCATCAGAGTGTTCCAGAACAGCCACATATTGTGCCAGAGCCAGCCTTCTCTAATTTCCCTTTGGCCCTGGTGCTGTGCTGGATTACCTGCTCAGAGTCCCTGCTCCCTCATGGTCATCTCCATTATACAGTTCCAATGTCTCAATTGGAATACATAAACTTTTTTTCATCATGCATATCCTAAAGACATTAATACCTAAGGAGAGGAAGAATTTCTATTCCTTTGCTCTCAGGAAGTCCCTTGGGTTTGCACAAATTTGTCTATCTCTCCACAGTGACATTCTAGATCTTCTTACCAAGGGTTATTAGGAGGAATTATATTAATGACATAAATTTTGTTATTACATAAATTCCAAATGTGCTCATAAGTCTTAAAAGCCAAATTGATAATGAATGCTCTTAGTCACACGAGAGATAGGACATGAGGATATGAGTAGATTGCTCTCATATTCACCAAAGTTATTAGAGAAACAAAGTGACATTTTTTTCTACCAATAAAATATCAATTTTATAGTAAGTAGAAGATGTAAAAAAATATAATCATCCAGATGTTTCGTATGAATGATTTATTTCCTAAAACATTTACTTTTTACCTACTTTCCATCAACATTCTGCTGAGTGTTGCATAGATAAAGGCAAACAAGTACAGCATTTGTCATTATGGAGTTGACAGTGTGAGAGGGAAGAGAGAAATACAATTAGCCAACCATGAAATAATAAACCGTATGACAAGTGCCACCAAAAAAGGAAGAAATTCCAGTGATTCAGATGATAGATATTTAAATAGACTAGAGATATTCAAGGCCAACCAATCCTAGAGAAATAATTCAGGGAGGATCTTTTAGAAATTACATTTCTTCATAGACCTGATGGAATAGAAGGATGAAACAGCAAGAACGAAAGAGTTTCAGGCAGAAAGACAATGCTGTGCAAAGATTCATATTGCAGGGAGCTTGGAATAACCATGAATCTAAAAGTAGCCATTGTACTAGAGATCAAGTTAGAGTGGCCTACAGGACCTAGAAGATACAGAGCCTTGTAGGTAAGAATTAGAAGTGTAAGCAAGTAGATAACATGACACAGTTTATGTTTTAGGAACCCCCTGCTTTGTTCACAGTGCACTGAAGAAAGCATATGAGAAAGTGGGGGCAGAGTTTGGAGCCTATGGCAATTGTCCAAGGGAGAGACCAAACATTTTAATTGGGAAGTATCATTGTTTATGGTTATTTTTCTTCTGAGTTCAACTTGAGTTTTGACTCAGTAGATACAGCTTGGTGCACTCTGGCTGTGCAAGGTCAATGTAGTGATAGAACACTATATGGTCCACATTGATTAGGAAAGATGAATGAGTTTTCTCATTTCTGAATTCCATACCAGAAAGTTACTCCAGCATTGTGGGAAATGTGATTCAATAATTATAGAACTGCAGTTACAACGATTTGACTGGTGTTAAATGAATATATACTTTAATTCTTATCTAAAAACTTGACATAAATAAATTTATCATATTTAGGACATGTATAGAGTGCATGACAATTTCTTTTAACGTAGGGCTCAGATTGATGTTAATAAACATAAATTAAGTGTTAAAAGTTGCCATTAGAGGAGAATTTCCCGTTAAAACAAATACATCAAAGAAAAGGAAGGTAGTTAAATTTCTTAGCTTATAACTTCTTCTTAGCCATGACTGACCGTAATTTAATTGTTTTCAATAGTAACTTTAAAAATTTCATTTTCAAAATTATAAATTCATTCAATGAATAACTCTCTGATGACTTTATTTTGATTTCATAGTATATAGTTCAATATACAATGAATTTGTATTGATGTGCAAGTTTTGCCACTGGATATATTTATTCAAAGGGAAATTAGCATAAGGTTTTGGAATTTCACTTATTGTATCACATATTGATTTAACAAAGCTCTTTAGCAACAACTGGCTTTTCTTTTTCAAAGCTCCACAATAGTTCTAGCAACTTCAACACTACATCATCTTGATTATGACATAGTCATTTTATACTTAAAAAGTTACACTTATTTTCAAGGTCAGTTTATTGATAGTTCAATTGGCTATACATAGATATAATTTGAAGTCTAAGGCATATTTGGCTATAAATATACCCAACAATTTACTTTCCTAGAATTCTCATCTGATATTTTTCCTTCTTTTTGATGAAGATATGGAAGAATGCATTGTTCATAAAGGACACCCAGTTAGTCTTTGTTGACAGGGAAGAGATCTCAAGGATCTGAAATTTTAAAAAACACATCCAGGATATGTAAGACTCGATCATATCTCTCTGCATATACCTGGAACTTTCTATCTCTCTCTAGAACTCTCTCCTCTCTGGAGCTCTTCCCTGTGGGTTCTAGCTGCTATGGTCTCCCCAAGTGCTAACCACTGTTCCTTCAACTCAACTGACCATGAGGCTAGCTCTTTTTGTATTTCCCCTCCCTGTGCTGAAGAATGGAACCTCTCTTTCCTTAGGAATCATTGTCCTCTGTTGTCTTTTGTCTAGTATCTGAATACTGCTGCTTCATATATTTTCTAGTTCTTTATCTGCTTGACTCAAGAGGGTAAACCTATTCTGTGTTACCTCTTTGTGGCTGAAAGCAGAATTTAGCACACATTATTTTTATATTTAGAGAAAATATAAAATATAAACCTATTACCTTCTTGATATGATTGTAAACCCTTGGGTTAGTATTTCTTTATTTTATTTTATTTTATTTTATTTTTTTGCAGTACGCGGCCCTCTTACTGTTGTGACCTCCCCCACTGTGGAGCACAGGCTTCGGACGTGCAGGCTCAGCGGCATGGCTCACTGGCCTAGCCACTCCGTGGCATGTGGGATCTTCTCAGACCAGGGTGCGAACCTGTGTCCCCTGTACCGGCAGGCGGACTCTCAACCACTGCACCACCAGGGAAGCCCAGTACTTCCTTTTTGAAATATATGTCTTGGAGGTGATGGGTAACCTTCTCATGTTTGCAATTCAGTGACTGATATCCATATCTTCTGATTTATAGGGGATGTTTAACATCAAATCAAGGATTCACAATGTATGTTCAGAGAAGATAGAGTTCAGACCATTATTAAGACCACCATAATTTTGATGTACTAAATGTAGATATGGGCATTGATGAATGTTGTGATTATATTTGTCAACAAAACTCCTAAAATAATTAAAAGGCTGTTTTTGGTTTGTTTTAATTTAATATGATTGGGGAAGAGAATAGGTCAACATGTAGATAAATCTAGTCAATGATTTTTCCCCCAATATTATTATAATGTTGTAAATTTTAAAACAAAATAAAAGTGGAGAAATTAATGTAAATAAGAAAGTACTTATGGACTTCCATGCCTATATTTCAGTGGCAGATAATGAGAAAAAAAAATTTTTTAAGAAATAAGAGGAGAGAATTAAAGTTGAAGTCTGCAAATGCATTTTATATTATTCTATGTTCTAAGATCATAATCACTGAAGCTTTTTATTCATTCAACTAAATTTACTTTAGTATTCAAAAGCAGATGAAGTTGCAATGTTTGCTAATGCAATGTTTGCTAATTTTAATAGAGGAAAACTCTGGACAAAATTGGCCAAAAATTTAAAGCAAGTGTTAATAAAAGGAAAGATAATAATTGTTTACTTCCAAGACTCTGATGAAAGTTATTTCTCAGTTTCCAGAAAAAAACTGACAGTTTCCCTGTGCTCACATCTGCATGTTTCTACAGCTCTTTGAAATATGTTTAACCCAGAACTTTAGAAAAAAATAGAAATAATTTTGTCACACTTTTGTGGCTTTATGTCTATATATTTTAGGGTCAAACAGAGTTGCTATGTCAAAGAGACCCTGAGATACAGTGGTTTACACAACATAAAATTTAATGTCTCCTCACATTACAGTTTTGGAGTCAATGATTTGTCCTTGTTCCTCAGGGACAAAAATGTCATCCAAGTAATTACTTCAGAGTCCCCTATAATGCTTTTGTTGTCTCAATGGTTCAAACTCATACATGGGTTCCAGTAACTGAGGAAAAGAAAAATTGCTTCGAGGAAGCATGTCTTATGTCTTAAGTCCTAGATCCATAATTAGCATACATTATTTCTGCTCAGAGTCCAATGTTGATCAGAACTTAACTCACTAGTGATGAGAAGGTTTGACAACAGGTAGTTAAATAGCCTTGTCCAAGCAAATTTTTATTATAATGGAAGAAGAAAAATTTTGGTTAGATGATTAGCAGTTTCTACTAGAATTCTCTATGTCATTAACTCTCAATTAATCTCTCTAGTTGTGAACTCTCTTCCCAATGATCGATTATTTTTTTCAAACTGTCCATTAAAATATTTCAACTTTTACATGTAGATAAATTATTATGCCCAGTTAATTTTCATCCTACTCTACTCATGGACTTTCCTATCTCTATTGATGGAAACTCTATCCCTCCAGTGCTCAGAAACTTTTCTTTACCTATTCACCATGATCAGACAAGATCTAGTCAAGGAACCAGAAAACACACTAGGTCTTTTAAATAGAGAGTTATTTTTATTTTTATCTTATTTTTATTTTTGTTACATATATATTGAAAGTAACCAAAAAGACTTTTGAAATTTTGGCCAGATCATATCAATCATCCACCCATAATTCAGATAAAACCTGAATTATCTCCCAGATTTACCCAAAGTAATGCCAGCATCTTTTTATATTCTAAAAGTACCTGTCTCTCTGTTATCATTATGACTTCATATTTATTTTCTTCCCATCACTTACTCTGCTATAACACATATTTTTCCTTCCCTTTTGATGTTTTTCTAACACTCCTTTTCCTCTCCCACTTTAGAGTTTTGACACCAGTGATCTATATCATCAAGAATGTTCTTCATCTATACAAATGAAAAAAAATGTTTTTTCATATTTTACCTTCCTAATAATGTCTAACTTAATCTCATATCTTAAATTACAATCTCCCCACTTTCTTTCAAGAATCTCTCAATTCTGTTTCACTTTATCTTTTATTTCATCTTATTTGTAATGTAAAATATAATTTAGTTACTATAAGACAATAATGTATTATTTATGGTCTATTTGTTGCCTATCACTAAAATGTAAGCCTCTTGTATGCAAGAAACTTTATCGCTATTGTTCACTAAGTTATCCTAGTGACAAGAACAATATTTGGCATATGATTAGTTCTCAATAAATATTAATTGAAGTAAAAAATGAATAAATGAATGAATTTCCTGTATGGGAATTTTCATATGTACTTCAAAATTACTTTATTTTTTTCCTTGTTTCTTTATAATACAATCCTTATAGATCTAAGACAATCTTTGTGAACTTGAGTTTCAGTGAAAAACACAGGCATCCATATTAACTTTATTAACAATAGACTTAATTTTTCCAAAATGTAATATACTCAGAATGGCTTGTATTTCCATGTTATTTTGTCAACAGTTTAAGTAAGTGATGGACATTGTAATAACCAGAATGTAAAGAAGCCTTTATGATGTGCATTCCATTTTGAGAAAGAAGATATTTTTGATTTAAAAAGTAGGTATAGCTGTGGAAACAAAATCAATTTTCATCAATAACTATCTAAGTAGGAATCCACTGCACTTTGTATGTCAATTTTTAGTCATAATATTCTTCTGGCAGAAGTTAAATCATCCCAAAACACTAATTAACCTAACCTAAATAGAAATATCTCTAAAGATATTTCCAAAGTATTTCATTCATTCACTCAACAAATCTTCAGCAAACATTTATTTTGAAAAAAATGTATTTAAATTAATTAAAATTATTGTTACTATTACTCATCAACCAGCCATTAGACCTAAGACTTATGACTGGGAACTCTAGTTTTATTTATTTATTTTATTATTTATTTATTTTTTAACATCTTTATTGGAGTATAATTGCTTTACAATGTTGTAATAATTTCTTCTGTATAAGAAGGTGAATCAGCTATATGTATACATATATCCACATATACACTACCTCTTGCATCTCCCTCCCACCCTCCTTATCCCACCCCTCTAGGTGGTCACAAAGCACCGAACTGATCTTCTTGTGCTATGTGGCTGCTTCCCACTAGCTATCTATTTTACATTTGGTAGTGTATATATGTCCATGCCACTCTCACTTCAGCAAACATTTATTGATCTAATACAATGCTCTACTAGTTACTAGTCTAACCCATGAAGATATGTCACTTTTTAAAAAATGGATGCTCTTGGACACAGAATTGGATTTTGGTGTTAATGAAGAGTAATATTATACAGAAATTCAAGATGACTGGATAGGATGTTTCAGGAGGATGTGGTCCCTCTTTGCTACTGTAAAGATGTGGAGCAATTTACCAAACAAATAGATATCAAGGGGTGAAGGAGTTTTCAGAGAAATGATAAAAATTGATTTAGGGGTGTTAACCTTGTGTTTCCTGGGAGACATTTAGATAGCTGATTTGGAATGGAAATATAAGTTCAGAACTCAGGCAAGAGGTTTGAGATAGAAAAATAATGTTGAAGTTATTATCATATCAGGAGGCTATTCAGTGAAGTTTAGGTAGATCACCCAGCAGATGTGACCACTAGTTGAACTGAAAGCTGAACCCAGGCAGTTGGAGACTCCCCATCCTCTCTCTTATCTTTTGAATGTTCATTCCACACTTGCGTTTCCCATCACCAGAAGTTGTCCCAAGGATACAGCCTTGAGATCGAAATGTGGCATTGAGACTATCTGGATGTTATGTGTGACTGAATCCAGTTAAATCCTCTAGATAAATTTTTAAGATTCAGGTGGTGAGTGTGGAAAACTACCCATCTTGTGGCCACCCCAGACAAATCTTGTAAGTAAGTTCCCTTGCTTATTAAACCTGCCACCTACCAATTTGTAGTGGTTTGCCTCTTTCTTCCATTTCTCCCTGCCCTCTGCATAAGGGGCTCTTTTCGGATTATACCTGGGAAGCTCCCGAGGAGGTTTCAAACCAACAAATTATATATGCCAGAAATAATCTATATAAAGAGAATACTCACTGAGCCTTAAGGAACACTAAATTTAAACTACAGGCTGAAGAAAAAATAATAAAGGAGAAAAATTCATGAGCAAAGAGTTAGGAGTAAATGAGGAGATACACACACCCCCTTAAGTTAATTGAAAATAAATACTGTGTTTGTCCATCTTTGCCACATGGAGCTTGGAAAAAAGAAAGGATGCAAAAAATATTTATTGAATTTAAATATCTCTATATGGCATTGTGTTAAGTATTTTTTAATAATAATGAAATTATTTTTTTTTAATTTTATCAAAATGGATAAATATTTATTTAGTTTTCAGATTATACCTGATATATTCTAATAAATAAAATGCCATAGTCAAAGGTATAAACAATTTTAAGGTTGATATATATTCCCAAAACGATTCCTAAAAATATTTTACCAATTTGTATCTCCACCATCTTTTAATATACAAGAGCATTACAAATATTGATTATTATATATTTTTGTTTTTAATTTAGCTAATTTTGGAGGTATGTCAACTCTTATTACCCCTGTAGTTATAATTTAATTTATTTGACTTCTAAAGGTGATAGAACTTTTTTTTTTCATCTGTTACTATCTCTAAGCATTTTATTTTTTACAGGATTGTCTATTCATATCCTTTGATACAGGTCATATATCTACTGTGAAGAAGATTAAGGAATGTAATACAACTTTCAAATTAAGAAAAAGTTCAGCTACCTATTTAGTTGAATAAATTATTAGAGTTGTCTATAGTAAGCATTGATGTGGAAAATCACAAAATCTCGTGTGAATATTATGAAATTTTAAGAATAAAAATTAATATTTTATAATTTATATTTGGTGAAAATATATAAGTTTAGAGTGATTATGTATGTTTTTAGTGTGGCATGGCAATGATATCTCCTTGTTGATCATCCTTTCCAAATGTAAATTATTAATGTAAACAGAAAAATTTAAAATGTAATCAGAAAATCAAGTTAAAATTAAATCTACTTAATCAATTCTGCCTGAAAGATATAATAATGTACAATGGCTTTACATTTTGCCTTAGACTTACCATGCTGTATCATAGTCATGTTTTCTGAAGATATTATGTGTCATTGATTCTATGTGCCACTAGTGGATTCACCATAGTATACTGAACCTACTTCATTCACAATATGTATTCCATTCTATTAGTTATGGTGTTTTCATGGGGATTTATTCCCATGTCAATATTATAATGAGGTTTTTCTTCTTTATTGTGGAATATTCAACAAAGGACAGTCACAACTACTCTTACTTCTCATATTTTCTGATATATCACATAGGTACATCCAAAAAATGAACAAAAAATAAATCACATTTTATTGGTGTTACCGTCTTCTTAATACAAATATTTTCCTTTTTCTTGTTGTTCTGATTTCTTGCCTTGCCAAGTCAAATTACACTCTAGAGGGGTTTATTCAATAAATCTAAATTCAAGTAATATAATGTATTCTCCAGTCACTTCTATTTATTTGTTCTGCATTCTCACACTTATTTCCCTGAAAAACTGAATTTAAGGAAAGAGAATTACTTAAATGACTTGATAAAGCTCTGAGGAATCAGGTTGAAACTTTCAGTAATACAAAATGTATAGATGTATATATAAATGTAAGTATACATGTGTATATATATCTATACGTATGTGCTGTGTGTATGTGTGTGCATATGTGTAGAGAGGTAGACTGATCAATAAATAGGTAGATTTTCCTTTTTACTGGAAGTTTACTCTTTGCTCTTCCACCACTTTTGATCCATATTTAGACTTTGACCAGATTCTTTGTTATGTTTTACAATAAGTATAGCCAAAATAGTCAAACCAAAATTATAATTTAATTTTCAACTCTGTAATCTCTAAGACCAACATCTTTAACCATTTACTAATATTTGTCTTTAGTCATTCAAAGGATGGGAAAGTATAGAAAATAGCAGCGTATATACTTCATGAGGGATGGTACCTTCTCTTTTCTTCACCACTATAATTTTAGTGTCCACTGCAGTACTAAACACAGTAACTATTTATTCAGTAAGCAAGATGAACTATTGTCCTCTGAATTGATGGGTTATATTGAGAAATTTAGCATCAATAAAAGCAGAAAAAACAAAGTCTAATTCTTCAAGGCATCCCATATGCCTGTGTCCTTCTATTCTTTCTCCTCCATCCATTTAGCCAAGTCTCTGACTGTTGCCAGATTTCCAAGATGGCAGTAAAAGTGTTATATTATAAGCATTCTGTTCAACAGTCTTAAATATATTTCAATAGAAAGAAACCACTGCTCATAACATTTAATATTTTCATTTTCAAGATGATCATCTTGAAAACCTCATCTTAATGCATGTGTATTTCATTCTTATTGTGGATCTACTTTATAATCATAAGAGACTATTTTTTTATATCATAGACAATATTCTTTTTCTGCAAAACTCTGGCCTGTCCCACAGTTCATTCACAAACCTCATAGGAACAATGTCTGACTCAAGGAGAAGTAATTCAACTGCCAAAAATTTTTTTTAGACTTCCTTTCTTCAGCATATTCTTCAACCAGCAAAATTGCTGGTAGGTATTTATTTATTTATATCATTCTCATTGTTGTTGGTTTAGAGCACTTATAAAAGCAGAGCAGTTGTAGGATCTATATTATATCAATAATTGATAGTGCCATATGGACACTGTGAAATATTTTTGTCTGCAAATAGAAGTACCTGGGGAAAAGAAGCTCCAGATCAAAGTAGGCTCATTCAGATCTCTAACCATGTTAACAAAGGAAAGGGAGAGAAGAGACTAGAGAAAGGCTGATTTTAACAAAGCAGGTGTAAAAAACAATGGTAGTTCCAATTGAAGATTGTAAATTTCTAAATGATACCTTCAGAATTCCTTGAATACAGCTCTGTATTTATCAGATAGAAAAATTTTCTAGCTAAAAAGACATTTTTAGGACTAATTATTTCTGTATTTCAAAAATAAAGTACTGCTGCATGATATGTTAGGTGTGAAGATACCACAGTTTATTTACCTAAATCTAAATTTTTTCAATTTTATAGGCATTTGATTTACTTCTAGTTTTTTTGTTTGTTTGTTTGCTTTTTGCTGTTGTGTCCAATGCTGCAATAAACAATTCTGTACATGTCTACTAGTGAAAATGAACAAGTTTGGTTTTTTGGCATATATCTAAGAGTAAAATTAATGGGACATAGGTGTTATACATATATATATATATATATATATATATATATATATATATATATATATATATATATTCAATTTTACAAGATGTGTACAAGAACTTGAGGGAACTACATGGGTTACTTGTAGAAATATAATATTGTGTGAAAAAGAAAATTGTAGAATAATACACACAAATCTTTAATATATAAAGTTTAGTATAAAGTTTCAGAGAAGCACAACAGAGCCAAAATTTCCAATAGTGGTGACCTCTGGGGAGAAGAAAAGAGAAGAGTTGGGGAAGATTGCACAGTAAAGTTATTGGCAAGGTTCTAGTTGTTAGATTAGGTGGTTGGATTAAGAGTATTCATTTTATTATGTTTTATAGCAAGCACATTGTATGTAATACATGTTTTATTTAAAAATTAAATTAATTATTATGAGTTATCAATGATTTTTCTAAAATAACATACGAATAATTTAATTCCACTGCTGGTAGATTGAGGAGATCTATAAATGGTCAATCAGAGAAACTGTATGGATGGATGTATAAAATAATATTAATACTAGTAATGTATTTGAAATGGTAATTAATAAAACCTGGAAAGCTATAATGAGCACAGGAGTATTTGATAATGATAAATAGTATCTTGTTGCTCATATTTTTTTAACAATGGATGCTCGGTTTTGAGTATGGAAAGAAACAAAGCATAAAGCCCAGTTACAACTGCTTTTCTGTGGATCCACAGGAAGTAGAAGAGAGTGCTCAAAAAGCAATGGTCTACAAAGTTCCTCTCCTTTAGAGGACCCATTGCTCCAAACACACAGCCACCAAGAATACCATAGGATAAATCTTAAGACCAGCTAGACATCACTTTACTAGATGAGGTGGCCAAAAACTATAAATAGGAAAGCTGAAGAGGGAGTCTAAACAAAATCTTTGAAGGACTATTCCAGAGCATTTCCTTTTTAAACAGTGTTTTCTAAATGCTAAAATATTTTATCCAAGGTAAGCCCTGAGTAATATGTTTTATTGCATTCAGATTTCACTTTATAAACCTGAGGTTTTTATTGTCTCAGTAAGTTTTGAATATTTCATGTACTAAATAAATCTAAGAGAGTAGAGTTCCTTTTACTCTTGAGCTATAAATGCAATATTTAACTACACACTAATCTTGATCCCATAGTCTCTTTATTGTACATTAAGTATCTTAATCAAGGGATTATTTTGTAGTTATTTTATGTAAGAAATATTTTATAAAAGAAAGCCAAAACTTTACTGAGAATCTTGGAGGTCTATGATTCTCTCTCACTCTTTCATACACAAACACACACACACACACACACACACACACACACACACGAGGTTTTACCACTCAGAAGAATATAGTAATTGCAGGTTCAGTTTATAGAAAAGATAAAACCTCAGCCTTCAGGGCTAGAAATTGCCATATGCTCTATTAAGATTTTTCTCTGAGTTTATATTGCTTTGCTCAGATGGAAAAAAGGAGAATTACTGCCAAAGAGTGAAACTTGCCGAGTTTTTATGGTCCTCACTGTGTTGTCTGTTGTTTTAATATCTATAAAATTGCAAAATCTATCCACAAGAATGTAAAAGTAGGAAAAAATAAAACTGAGACCTTCTATACTGGGTGGTGGAGAATTACTGTTTTAAACAAATAGTATTTAAGAGCTCTATTAAGATATATAAGAAAAAAACAGTTGCTTAAAGACTTTAGATATTATTGGCAAAACTATTGAGTGACCCTTTTGCTCCCTATGATTTGGACAATGAAAATAATAATTGAGTCTAGACAAGTTACATCTTTTTTCTCTTTATGACATTTTAAAGTATATTGGAATTGAAGAATGATAGTATACTATTTTATTTTTAGCATTTTACTTGTTCTCTTTGCCAACAATCTGGACAACAATCTAATTCCAGCTATTAACTTCCTAAAACATATCTAGTATAAAACTGAGTTTAAAACAGTTACTTTTGGGCTTCCCTGATGGCTCAGTGGTTGAGAGTCCGCCTGCCAATGCAGGGGACACGGGTTTGTGTCCTGGTCCAGGAGGATCCCACATGCTGTGGAGTGGCTAGGCCCATGATCCATGGCCGCTGGGCCTGCACGTCCGGAGTCTGTGCTCCACAACGGGAGAGGCCACAAGAGTAAGAGGTCTGCGTACCGCAAAAAAAAAAAAAAAAAGGTACATTTTTCAGGAGAAAGAAGGAGTATGGAAAACAATCTTTTTAGGAAAAAAAATATATATATTTATTTAATGTGCTGGACAAGCCTTCCTCAAAATTATTTTCTTCCAGTTTTATTGAGATATATTTGACAAACAGCATTGTATTTGTTGAGGTTTTCTCAAATATTTAACTGTAGTTTTTCAAAGTAATTACAGGCTGAAAAGTATAATATTAGTACAGTGCTTATCTTTTTCTAGAAACATGAAGATGTGAATAGTAAATAGTAAATTTTTGAAAATTAAGCAAATTTTCACATTGAAGGATGCATAGAAGAAGTTATTTTTTGGAGCTGCTAGTGTCAAGAAAAGTACAAGACACTAACAGTCTCTATGTTATTTCAAAATAATGGAATGTAGTAATGTATGATGTTGCCCTCAATTTCTTTTTAGCACAGAACACAGATTTCATAGAAATTAGACGAAAAATTTCCACCAGCTACCCACATTTTCTCCCAGAGCATACCCTAGGGGATTTCAAAGGAACTCTTATATTCACTCTTAGTTACAGCCAGCTGAGTCTTGACAGGAATAATCTACTTGAAGTGATTTTCTCTGCTAACATTTTATACTTATCACTGTCAAGTAGGTATTATCATTGATATCTGGCAGAATTTCAGAATTTATCATGTTGTCTAATACCTGTAAAATTTATGTATAAGCCTCAGAAGTTTATTAGGAAATGCTCAAATTAATTAGTGATTATTAATGCTTTTATAGTAGTCTTATATCCTCATACTCTATTTTACCAGCCACATATCTTTATCTTAACACTTAAAATATTTTTCCATGAAATAAAAATAATATACACTATATTAACCATTGTCAAATATTAACATATTTATTAGTCCCATTTCTATGTAACCAGTTCAGATTTCTTATTTTCTTATATTTATTTTACTTCTATTAACAAAAGAGGTAGAGGAACAAAGTCACTAGGAAAATTACTCAGGCAGAATAAAATTTATGTATATCTAAATACTTTCTCACTAATTGGCCCTTATGGTATAAAATGTATTATTAAAAAGTTGAATGAAGAGTGTGGCTAAAATAAAATCTGTATTATGTACCAGTTGTTCTTAATATTTTATCTATATTGCAACCATTAATTTTATGTTTACAACTTTTCATTCTCCACTGAAACTGGGAATTCACACATCATTTCATCTTCTTCTCCAAATGAAAATTCAACATATGTGGAGTAGATATTTGGGGATTGCTGAAAATATATATCTTACTTAACTTCAACAATACTAGGGATTATTACAAAATTTGGATGGCCTTAGTTTTTGCCTATATTGAAAACCAAATTATCCCTCTATGCCCCTGTTACCTACATGATTATTATATCTCTAACAATCAGGAACATTTTTACTGAATTTATTTTAAATTTCATGATTTGACAATTTTTTTTTCTATATTTCATTTCATTTGTTAATATTTGTTAAAAATTAGGAGAATGTTGCCTATTTGGAATCTTTTGTACATGCATAAAAAGTTTAGCATTTTTTTTAATGTGAAAAATGCCATTGGAATTTAGAAAAGGATTGCATTGAATCTATAGATGGTTTTGGGTAATATGGACATTTTAACAACATTAATTCTTCCAGTCCATGAACACAGGGTATCTTTACATTTGCTTGTCTTCTTTAGTTTCTTTCATCAAAATTTGTATGTTTTTTTTGTATGGACATTTCACTTCCTTGGTTAAATTTATTACTATATATTGTATTATTTTTGATGCTATTGTCAGTGGGATAGTTTTCTTTATTTCTTTTTCAGATATTTTGTTGTTAACATTTAGAAATGCAACTGATTCTGTATGTTGATTTTATATCTTGAATCTTTACTGAAATCTTTGATTAGTTCCAACAGTTATATGGCTGAGTCTTTACGAATTTTTATATATAAGATTATAACAGCTGAAAAAAATGACAATTTTACTTCTTCCCTTCCAATTTGGATGCCTTTTATTTATTTATCTTGCCTAATTACTCTAAATGATACTTCCAGTACTATGCTGAATAAGAGTAGTGAGAGTGGGCACCTTTTTCTTTGTCTTGTTCCTGATGTTAGAAGAAAAGCTTCCAACCTTTCACTGTTGAGTATATGATATCTGCTGTTGGTTTGTTGTATAGGACCCTGACTAGTCAAAGCAATACTGAGAAAGATAAATGAATTTGAGGCACCACTCTTCTTGATTTCAAGCTATACTATATAGCTATAGTAATTAAAACAGTGTGGTACTGACATAAAAACACAAATAGACAAATGGAACAGGATAGAGAGTCCCAAAATAACCCACACATATATGGTTAACAAATGTTTGACAAGGGAGCCAAGAATACTTAATGGAGAATGGATATTTCCTTCAATAAATAGTGTTGGAAAGCTGGATAACCACACAGAGAAAAATAAAATCAAATCCCTATCTAATACCACTCACAAAAGTTAACTTTAAATGAAGAAAAAACTTAAACATAATACCTGGTACCTTAAAACTCCTAGAAAAAAACATAGGCGAGAAGCACCTTGACATTGGTCTTGGCAATGATTTTTTTGGATATGACCCAAAAGCACAAGCAACAAAAGCAAAAATCAACAAGTAGGACTACATCAAACTAAAAAGGTTCTGCACAGTGAAAGAAACAAACAACAAAATGAAAATGCAAGCTCTAAAATGGGAGAAAATATTTGTGACCATATATCAGATAAGGGGGTAATATCAAAAATGTATTAATAATTCAAACAACTCAATAACACAAAATAATCCAAGTAAAACATAGGCAGAAGAAATGAATATCCATTTTTCAAGGAAGCTATCCAATGGCCAACAGGTACCTGAAAAGATGCTGGACATCAGGAATCATCAGGGAAATGAAAATTAAAACCACAATAAGATATCACCTCACACCAGTTAAAATGGCTATCATCAAAAAGATAAGGAGTAGCGAGGTCAAAATGGAGAAAGATGAGGAACTAGAGTTCACTTCTTCCCACAAGTACATCAAGAATGCATCTACAAGTGGGACAATTCACACAGAGCACCTGCTGAACACTAGCAGAAGACCTCGGAAACCTAAAAGGACAAGAAAAGAATCCCGTGTAGCCAGGTAGAACAAAGGAGAGAAAGGGAAGAAAAAGAAAAGAGGAAACGGGATGGGGCCCACATCCCTGGAGGGGAGCTGAGGGAGAGGAGAGGTTACCACACCTGGGGAGCCCCCCTCAAGGGCAGTGAAATACACTGAAATAGAGGTGGGGCTTTGGGGCCTAGCAGAAGAAAGTGCAGTTGCCAGTCTGTGGCAGGCAGGATAGAGAGAGACTTGAACAGATGGCCTGTGCCACAGCCCTGTGCACCCCTGCCTGAGACAGGTGTCCATCAATGCTGGCAGGGACTGGGTGCTGAAGCATGGGGTTAGGAGTGCAGACCTGGGGAGAGGACTGCTGTTGGCTGTGTGGAGATGGCCTGAAGGGATAAGAGTGAGGATCTCAGCTGTTTGGAGACAGCCTGAGGGGACAGGAGTGAGGAGCTCTGTACCCAGGAATGCTCCTGGAGGGAGCATGGAC
Organism: Mesoplodon mirus; assembly: GCF_964341445.2. Taxonomy (NCBI): domain Eukaryota; kingdom Metazoa; phylum Chordata; class Mammalia; order Artiodactyla; family Ziphiidae; genus Mesoplodon; species Mesoplodon mirus. The sequence continues at coordinate 43,801,469 of NC_138993.1, forward strand.
TGCCTTGGAAGTGAGGAGCCATTGTTAAGTAGTGTGCAAGTGGTGGGGCTGCCATCATGACCTCTGTCTTCACACACCAACCCCTGAATCTGTGAGCACTGGGAGGGACTCCCACCAGAGAGAGTGCACGAGCCCCAGTCTGTTGCCATCTACTGCCACCTCCTGCCACCCCCCGCCTCCATGAACACTAGAAGGGGATCACATTGGAGCAAGCGTCTGTGCCCCATTTGTTGCCACCTTATCCCTCTCCCACCTGAGCAAGCACACATGCCCCAGTCAGTTGCCACCTCTTGCCCCTCTCACCTAAGGGAGCAAGTGTGTTCCAGTCAGTTGCTGCCTTTGCCCCTTCTGGCCTGGGCAGGGAGCAGAGGCCTGAGGGGAGCCTAAATGCAAAGGTGGGTCCAAAACCAAAGCTGAGCCACAGGGGCTGTGTGGCTATGGAAGAGGAACTGAAATCTCTCTGTGCAGTTGCACAAGCTGTGGATTAAAGCCCTGTGATCAGCTTGGTAAAACCAGCAACTGCAGAACATCTGACTGATGAGTACTCCCCAAAATGAGACCGGTTTAGCAGCTGTGGACTTTGGGGGCATATACAAACAGGAGTTGGGCCATTTCAGAGTAAGCTGCCCCCACAGTGTCCACAGCAGGTCCAGAGACCTAATTAGAGGTCTTAGAGGGCCTCTTGGGGAGGTAGGGTTTGTCTGTGGTTCACTGTGGTGGCAAGGACACTGATAGTGGAGGCCCCAGGGAATTTTATTGTTTGTTTGTTTTGTTTCATTACTGTTTTATTTTTTAAATTGTTTCTTATCATTTACATTTGTAATGTATTTTTATTTTTTGTTTGTTTTTTTATTTTTGTTTGTTTCTCTCTTCTTGTTTTATTGTCTCCTTTTTTCTTTGCTTTGTTTTTTTGTTTGTTTTTGTTTTCATTTTTTTTTGTTTTTGTTAGTTTTGTTTTTATTCTTTATTTTGCTTTGGTTTTTTTGTGTTTGTTTGGTTGGTTGTTTTCTTTGTTTTTTGTTTGTTTGTTTTGATTTTTGATTGATTTCGTTTTTATTGCTTGTCTTGGTTTCTGTTTGTCTTTTCTTTTGGCTGTGCCTTGGGCTTGTGGGGACTTGGTTTCCCAGCCAGGGTTTGAACCTGAGTCCCCATGGTGGGAGTGCCGAGTCCTGACCACTTGACTGCCAGAGAAGCCCCTGGCCCTAGGGAATATTAATCAGCATGAGCTCTCCCAGAGGTCTCCATCTTGGTACCAAAACCCAGCTCCAACCAACATCTTGCAATCTCCAGTGCTGGACTCCTCACGCCAAACAACCAGCAAGACAGGAACAGTCTCTTCCATCAGCAGACAGGTTATCTAATGTCATACTAAGCTCACAGACACCTCAAAACACACCCACTGACATGGCCCTGCCCACCAGAGGGACAAGACCCAGTTTCACCTACCAGAGTGCAAAACACAAGTCTCTCCCACCAGGAAGCTTACACAATCACCTGGCCCAAACTCACCCACCAAGGGGCAGACACTAAAAGAAAGAGGAAATACGACCCTGCAACCTGAAGAGAGGAGACCACAAACCCAGTAAATTCGACAAAGTGAGACTACAGAGAAATATGATGCAAACAAAAGTGCAAGGTAAAAATGTACAAGACCAAATAAATGAAGAGGAAATAAGCAATCTACCTGAAAAAAAAAATTCAGAGGAATGATAAAGATTATCCAGATCCTGAAATAGAATGGAGGCATAGATCAAGAAGATACAAGAAATGTTTAACAAGGCACTTGAATAACTAAAGAACAAACAGTGATGAACAATACAATAACTGAAATGAAAAATACACTAGAAGGAATAAATAGCAGAATAACTGAGGCAGAAGAACGGATAAGTGAGCTGTAAGATAGAATGGTGGAAATCACTCCCATGGAACAGAATAAAGGAAGAAGAAAGAAAAGAATTAAAGACAGTCTATAAGCCCTCTGGGACAATATTGAATGCACTGACATTCGAATTATAGGCGTCCCAGAAGAAGAAGAGAAAGAGAGAGGGTTGAAGGAAATATTTGAAGAGATTATAGTCAAAAAATTCCCTAAATGGGAAAAGAAATAGTCTTCAAATTCCTGGAAGCACAGAGAGTCCCATACAATATAAACCCAAGGAGAAACATGCCAAAACACATATTAATCAAACTATCAAAAACTAAATACAAAGAAAAAAAAATTAAAAGCAGCAAGGGAAAAGCAACAAATAACATACAAGGGAATCCCCATAAGTTTATCAGCGGATTTTTCAGCAGAAACTCTGCAGGCCAGAAGAAAGTGGCAGGATATATTTCAAGTGATGAAAGGGAAAAACCTACAACCAGGAATACCCTACACAGCAAGGCTCTCATATAGATTTGACAGAGAAATTAAAAGCTTTACAGACAAGCAAAAGCTAAGAGAATTGAGCACCACTGAACCAGCTTTACAACAAATGCTAAAGGAACTTCTCTAGGTGGGAAACACAAGAGAAGAAAAAGACCTACAAAAACAAACACAAAACAATTCAGAAAATGTCAATAGGAACATACATATCTATAATTGCCTTAAATGTGAACGGATTAAGTGTTCCAGCCAAAAGACACAGACTGGCTGAATTGATACAAACACAAGACCTATATATATATATATATATATATATATATATATATATGTTGTCTACAAGAGACCGATATGAGACCTAGGGACACATACAGACTAAAAATGAGGAGATAGAAAAAGATATTCCATGCAAATGGAAATAAAAAAAAAACCTGGAATAACAATACTCATATCAGACAAAATAGACTTTAAAATAAAGCCTATTACAAGAGACAAGGAAGGACACTACATAATGATCAAGGGATCAATCCAAGAAGAAGATATAACAGTTGCAAATATATATCCACCCAACGTAGGAGCACCTCAATATATAAGGAAAATGCTAACATCCATAAAAGGGGAAAATGACAGTAACACAATAATAATGGGAGACTTTAACATCCAACGTATACAATTGGAAAGATCTTCCAAACAGAAAAATTAATAAGGAAACACAAGCCTTAAATGAACATTAGAGCAGATCATCTTAATTGACATTTATAGGATATTACATCTGAAATCAGCAGAATACAATTACTTATCAAGTGTGCATGGAACATTCTCCAGGATGGATAACATCTTGGACCACAAATCAAGCTTTGATAAATTTAAGAAAACTGAAATTATACCAAACATCATTTCCCACCACAATGCTATGAGATTAGAGATCAATTATAGGAAAAAAAAAACTATAAAAATCACAGACACATGGAGGTTAAACAATATGCTACTAAACCAATGAATCACTAAAGAAATCAAAGCAGAAATCAAAAAAAAAAAAACAATCCTAGAGACAAATAAAAATGAAAGCACAAAGGTCCAAAACCTATGGGTTGCCCAAAGGCAGTTCTAAGAGGGAAGTTTATAGCAATACAATCTTACCTCAAGAAACAAAAATATCTCAAATAAGCAACTTATCCTTATACCTAAAGCAACTAGAGAAAGAAGAACAAGCAAAACTCAAAGTTAGTAGAAGGAAAGAAATAAAGATCAGAGCAGAAAAAAAATGAAATAGAGATGAAGAAAACAATAGCAAAGATCAATGAAACTAAAATGTGGTTCTTTGAGAAGATAAACAAAGTTGATAAACTTAGGCCAGACTCATCAAGAAAAAAGAGGGATAATATTCAAATCAATACAATTAGAAATTTAAAAGAAGCTACAATGGACACCACAGAAATACAAAGGATCATATGAGATTACTACAAACAACTATATGTCAATAAAATGGACAACCTAGAAGAAATGGACAAATTCTTAGAAAGAAACAACCTTCCAAGACTGAACAAGGAAGAAATAGAAAATATGAATAGACCAATCATAAGTACTGAAATGGAAACTGTGTTTAAAAATCTTCCAACAAAACAAAGTCCAGGACCAGAAAGCTTCAAAGACAAACTCCATGAAACATTTAGAGAAGAGTTAACACCTACCCTTCTGAAATTCTTCCAAAAAATTACAGAGGAAAGAACACTCCCAAGCTCATTCTATGAGGACAAAAACAGACAAATATTATTCTCAGTGGAGAAAAGCTGAAGTCATTTCCTCTAAGATCAGGAACAAGACAAGGATGTCCACTCTCACCACTTTTATTCAACATTGTTTTGGAAGTCCTAGCCACAGTGATCAGAGAATAAAAAGGAATAAAAAGAATCCAAATTGGAAAAGAAGAAGTAAAACTGTCACTGTTTGCAGAGGACATAGTACTATACATAGAGAATCCTAAAGATGCTACCAGAAAACTACTAGAGCTCATCAGTGAATGTGGTAAAGTTGCGGGATACAAAGTTAATACACAGACATCTCTTGCATTCCTATACACTAACAAAGAAGGATCAGAAAGAGAGATTAAGGAAACAATCCCAATTACCATTGCATCAAAAAGAATAAAATACCTAGAAATAAACATACCTAATGAGGCAAAAGACCTGTACTCAGAAAATTTTAAGATACTTATGAAATAAATAAAAGATGACTCATACAGATGGAGAGATATACCATGTTCTTGGATTGGAAGAATTAACTTTGTGAAAATGACTATATTACTCAAAGCAATCACCAAATTCAATGTAATCTCTATCAAATTACCAATGGCAATTTTCACAGAATTAGCACAAAAAAATTTACAATATGTATGAAAACCAAAAAGACCATGGATAGGAAAAGCAATCTTGAGAATGAAAAATGGAGCTGGAAGAATCAGGCTCCCTGACTTCAGACTATACTACAAAGCTATAGTCATCAAAACATTATAGTACTGACACAAAAACAGAAATATAGATCAACGGAACAGGGTAGAATCCAGAGATAAACCCTTATGGTAATCTAATCTATGACAAAGGAAGCAAGAATACACAATGGAGAAAAGACAGTCTCTTCAATAAGTGCTAGGCAAACTTGACAGTTACTTGTAAAAGAATGAAATTAGAAAATGCTCTAATACCATACACTAAAATAAACTTTATGTTGATTAAAGACCTAAATGTAAGATCGAATATTATAAAAATTTTAGAGGAAAGCATTGGGAGATCAGTCTCTGACATAAATTGCAACAGTATTTTTTTCGATCCATCTCCTAGAGTAATGAAAATAAAAACAAAAATAAACAAATGGGACCTAATTAAACTTAAAAGCTTTTGTAGAGCAAAGGAAACTATAAACAAAATACTCAGAAAAGACAATACTCAGAATGGTAGAAAATATTTGCAAATGAAGAGACTGAGAAGGGATTAAACTCCAAATTATACAAACAGCTCATTCAGCTCAATATCAAAAAACAAACAATCCAGTCAAAAAATGGGTGAAAGACTAAATAAACATTTTTCAAAAGAAGACATAAGATGGCCAACAAATGCATGAAAAGATGCTCAACATCACTAATTATTAGAGAAATGCAAGTCAAAAGTACAATGTAGTATCACCTCACTCCAGTCAGAATGGCCATCATCAAAAAATCAACAAACCATAAATGCTGGAGAGGGTGTGGAGAGAAGGGAACCCTCCTACACTGTCAGTAGGAATGCAAACTCGTACAGCCACTATGGAGAACATTATGGAGGTTCCCTTAAAAACTGAAAATAGATCTACCATATGATCTAGCAATCCCACTCCTAGGCATATATCCAGAGAAAACCATAGTTCAAAAAATATATATGCACCCCAGTGTTCACTACAGCACCACTTACAATAGCCAGGACATGGAAGAAACCTAAATGTCCATCAACAGAGGAATGAAGAAGATATGGTACATATATACAATGGAATATTACTCGGCCTGAAAAAGAACAAAATAATACCATTTGCAGCAACATGGATGGATCTAGAGGTTCTCATACTGAGTGAAATAAACCAATAGAGAATGACAAATATCATTTGATATCAGTTATTTGTGGAATCTAAAAAAGGTTACAAATCAATTTATCTACAAAACAGAAATAGAATTACAGATGAAGAAAATAAACTTATTATTCCTGGGTGGTAAAGGGGTAGGCATAAATTGGAAGATTGGGATTAACATATATACACTTCTCTATATAAAATGGATAACTAATAAGTACCTACTGTATAGCACCGGGAACTCTATGCAATACTCTGTAATGGTCTATCTGGGTAAACAATCTAAAAAAAGTAGATATATGTATATGTATAATTGATTCTCTTTGCTGTACACCTGAAACTAACACAACATTGTAAATCAATTATACACCAATATATGTTTTTAAAGGAGAAATAGAAGAAAAAAGAAAAAAAATGATTTTCCTGTTTGTATTCAGTTTCAAGAGAGAACAGTGAAATTGAAATCAAATTATGTTCACCAAGAGAGGTCATCATCCCTGGAAATTTAGAGGTGAGTTCAACATGAACCCTAGGGAGATCCCAATATTTCCAGTGATGTGAAAATGTCTGGCAGTTTAGGCTTCAATTACTTAGTGCAAATTCTTGAATAATATAATGTATTTTTCTTTCATGTAACCACCTGAACTACTAGTATGCATCTCCACTTTTTTGGGAGTTGTCATGATGTAACTGGTGTCCATGAAGAAGTGGAGGAATGAACATATATAATGTGGAGGAGGGATCATTGATCAGGATGACATAACACATATTTAACAGGAGACAGAACAGAATACAAAACATCTCTTGCTAAGATCTGAATGTGTGTGCCTTACCCCACCCCCAAATTTGTATGTTGAAATCCTAACCTCCAAAGTTGATGGTATTAGAAGGTGGGGCCTTTGGGAAGTGATTAGGTCATGATGGTGGAGCCCTCATGAATGGGATTGGTGCTCCTATAAAAGAAAATCCTCCCCTTTCCCTGTGATGTTACAATGACACATCTGTGACTCAGAAGAATGCTCTCACCCTATCATGCTGCACCCTAATTTAGGATTTCCAGCCTGCAGAATTGTGTGCAAAAAATTTCTGCTGCATATAAGTTACCTATTCTGTGCTATTTTGTTATAGCAGCCTGAACAGAATTAGACACTTCTACTAAATTCAAACCTAAAGTTGCAAATACATTACAGATAACTCTGATTTTATTTTAACATCTTTATGGAGTATAATTGCTTTACAATGGCATGTTAGTTTCTGCTTTATAACAAAGTGAATCAGTTATACATATGTTCCCATATCTCTTCCCTCTTGCATCCCCCTCCCTCTCACCCTCCCTATCCCACCCCTCTAGGTGGTCACAAACCACCAAGCTGATCTCCCTGTGGTTTGAGGCTACTTCCTGCTAGCTACCTATTTTACGTTTGGTAGTGTATACATGTCCATGACACTCTCTTACTTTGTCACAGCTTAACCTTTCCCTGCCCCATATCCTCAAGTCCATGCTCTAGTAGGTCTGTGTCTTTATTCCCATCTTACCCCTAGGTTATTCATGATCTTTTTTTTTTCTTCTTAGATTCCATATATATGTGTTAGCATACAGTATTTGTTTTTCTCTTTCTGACTTACTTCACTCTGTATGACAGTCTCTAGGTCCATCCACCTCACTACAAATAACTCAATTTTGTTTCTTTTTATGGCTGAGTAATATTCCAATGTATATATGTGCCACACCTTCTTTATCCATTCATCTGTTGATGGACACTTAGGTTGCTTCCATGTCCTGGCTATTGTAAAAAGTGCTGCAATGAGCATTTTCGTACATGACTCTTTTTGAATTATGGTTTTCTCAGGGTATATGCCCAGTAGTGGGATTGCTAGGCCTTATGGTAGTTCTATTTGTAGTTTTTAAAGGAACCTCCAAACTGTTCTTCATAGTGGCTGTATCAATTTACATTCCCACCAAGAGTGCAAGAGTATTCCCTTTTCTCCACACCCTCTCCAGCATTTATTGTTTCTAGATTTTTTGATGATGACCATTCTGACCAGTGTGAGATGATATCTCATTGTAGTTTTGATTTGCATTTCTCTAATGATTAATGATGTTGCGCATTCATTCATGTGTTTGTTGGCAATCTGCATATCTTCTTTGGAGAAATGTCTATTTAGGTCTTCTGCCCAATTTTTGATTGGATTGTTTGTTGTTTTTTTATTGAGCTGCATGAGCTGCTTGTAAATTTTGGAGATTAATCCTATGTCAGTTGCTTCATTGGCAAATATTTTCTCCCATTCTGAGGGTTGTCTTTTGGTCTTGTTTATGGTTTCCTTTGCTGTGCAAAAACATTTAAGTTTCATTAGGTCCCATTTGTTTATTTTTGTTTTTATTTCTGTTTCTCTAGGAGGTGGGTCCAAAAGGATCTTGCTGTGATTTATGTCATAGAGTGTTCTGCCTATGTTTTCCTCTAAGAGTTTGATAGTGTCTGGCCTTATATTTAGGTCTTTAATCCATTTTGAGTTTATTTTTGTGTATGGGGTTAGGGAGTGCTCTAGTTTCATACTTTTGCATGTACCTGTCCAGTTTTCCCAGCATCACTTATTGAAGAGGCTGTCCTTTCTCCACTGTATATTCTGGCCTCCTTTATCAAAGATAAGGTGACCATATGTGTGTGGGTTTATCTCTGGGCTTTCTATCCTGTTCCATTGATCTATATTTCTGTTTTTGTGCCAGTACCATACTGTCTTGATTACTGTAGCTTTGTAGTATAGTCTGAAGTCAGGGAGCCTGATTCCTCCAGCTCCATTTTTCATTCTCAAGATTGCTTTGGCTATTCAGCATCTTTTGTGTTTCCAAACAAATTGTGAAATGTTTTGCTCTAGTTCTGTGAAAAATGCCAGTGGTTGATTGATAGGGATGGCATTGGATTTGTAGATTGCTTTGGGGAGTAGAGTCATTTTCACAATGTTGATTCTTCCAATCCAAGAACATGGTATATCTCTCCATCTATTTGCATCATCTTTAATTTCTTTCATCAGTATCTTATAATTTTTGGCATACAGGTCTTTTTTCTCCTTATGTAGGTTTATTCCTAGATATTTCATTCTTTCTGTTGCAATGGTAAATGGGAGTGTTTTCTTAATTTCACTTTAAGATTTTTCATCACTAGTGTATAAGGATACCAGCGATTTCTGTGCATTAATTTTGCATCCTACTTTACCAAATTCATTGCTTAGCTCTAGGAGTTTTCTGGTAGCATCTTTAGTATTCTCTATATATAGTATCATGTCATCTGCAAACAGTGACATCTTTACTTCTTGTTTTTTGATTTGGATTCCATGATTTCTTTTTCTTCTCTGGTTGCTGTGGCTAAAACTTCCAAATCTATATTGAATAAGAGTGGTGAGAGTGGGCAATCTTGTCTTCTTCCTGATCTTAGAGGAAATGGCTTCAGTTTTTCACCATTGTGGATGATGTTGGCTGTGGGTTTGTCATATATGACCTTTATTATGTTGAGGAAAGCTCCCTCTATGGCTACTTTCTTCAGGGTTTATATCATAAATGGGTGTTGAATTTTGTCAAAAGATTTCTCTGCATCTATTGAGATGATCATATATTTTTACTCCTTCAATTTGTTAATATGGTGTATCACATTGATTGATTTGTGTACATTGAAGAATCCTTGCATTCCTGGAATAAACCCCACTTGATCATGGTGTATGATCGATTTAATGTTCTGTTGGGTTCTGTTCTCTAGTATTTTGTTTAGGATTTTGGCATCTATTTTCATCAGTGATATTGGCCTGTAGTTTTCTTTCTTTGTGACATCCTTGTCTGATTTTGGTATCAGGATGATGGTGGACTCATAGAATGAGTTTGGGAGTGTTCCTCTCTCTGCTATATTTTGGAAGAGTTTGAGAAGGTTAGGTGTTAGCACTTCTCTAAATGTTTGATATAATTTGTCTGTGAAGCCACCTGGTCCTGAGCTTTTGTTTGTTGGAAGATTTTTAATCACAACTTCAATTTCAGTACTTGTGATTGGTTTGTTCATATTTTCCATTTCTTCCTGGTTCTTGGCAGGTTGTGCATTTCAAAGAATTTGTCTATTTCTTCCAGGTTGTCCATTTTATTGGCATAGAGTTGCTTCTGGTAATCTCATGATCCTTTCTGTTTCTGCAGTGTCAGTTGTTACTTTTCTTTTTTCATTTATAATTCTATTGATCTGAGTCTTCTCCTTTTTTTTCTTGATGAGTCTGGCTAATGGTTTATCAATTTTGTTTATCTTCTCAAAGAACCTGCTTTTAGTTTTATTGATCTTTGCTATTGTTTCCTTCATTTCTTTTTCATTTATTTCTGATCTGCTCTTTATGATTTCTTTCATTCTGGTCATTTTGGGGGGGGGTTTGTTCTTTCTCTAATTGCTTTAGGTGCAAGTTTAGTTTGTTTATTTGAAATGTTTCCTGTTTCTTAAGGTAGGATTGTATTGCTATAAACTTCACTCTTAGAACTGCTTTTGCTGCATCTCATAAGTTTTGGGTCATCATATCTCCATTGTCCTTTGTTTATAGGTATTTTTTGATTTCCTCTTTGATTTCTTCAGTGATCACTTCATTATTAAGTAGTGTATTGTTTAGCCTCGATGTGTTTGTATTTTTTACAGAACTTTTCCTGTAATTAATATCTAGTCTCATAGCATTGTGGTAGGAAAAGAAACTTGATACAGTTTCAATTTTCTAAAATTTACCAAGGCTTAAATTGTGACACAATATATGATCTATCCTGGACAATGTTCCATGAGCACTTGAGAAAAATGTATATTGTGTTGTTTTTGGGTGGAATGCCCTATAAATATCAATTAAGTCCATCTTGTTTTATGTATAATTTAATGCTTGTTTCTTTATTTATTTTCATTTTTGATGATATGTCCATTGGTGAAGGTGCAGTGTTAAAGTCCCCTATTATGATTGTGTTTCTGTCGATTTCCCCTTTTAGGGCTGTTAGTATTTGCCTTATGTATATGGTGCTCCTATGTTGGGTGCAAAAATATTTACAATTGTTATACCTTCTTCTTGGATCGATTCCTTGATAATTATGTAGTGTCCTTCTTTGTCTCTTGTAATAGTTTTTGTTTTAAAGTCTATTTTGTCTGATATGGGAATTGCTACTCCAGCTTTCTTCTGATTTGCGTTTGCATGTAATATCTTTTTCCATTCCCTCACTTTCAGTCTGTATGTGTCCCTAGGTCTGAAGTGGGTCACTTGTAGACAGCATATATGCAGGTCATGTTGTTGTATCCATTCAAGCAGTCTGTGTCTTTTGGTGGGAGCATTTAATCCATTTACATTTAAGGTAATTATTGATATGCATGTTCCTATTCTCATTTTCTTAGTTGTTTTGGGTTTGTTATTGTAGGTCTTTTCCTTCTCTTGTGTTTCTTGCTTAGAGAAGTTCCCTTAGTATTTGTTATAAGATGGTTTGGGGGTGCTGAACTCTCTCAGCTTTTGCTTGTCTGTAAAGGTTTTAATTTCTCCATCAAATCTGAATGAGATCCTTGCTGGGTAGAGTAATCCTGGTTGTAGGTTTTCCTTCTTCATCACTTTAAATGTGTCCTGCCACTCCTTTCTGGCTTGCAGAGTTTCTTCTGAAAGATCAGTGGTTAACCTTATGGGGATTCCCTTGTGTGTTATTTGTTGATTTTCCCTTGCTGCTTTTAATATGTTTTCTTTGTATTTAATTTTTGATAGTTTATTAATATGTGTCTTGGCATGTTTCTCCTTGGATTTATCCTGTATGGGACTCTCTGTGCTTCCTGGACTTGACTAACTATTTCCTTACCCATATTAGGGAATTTTTCACCTATAATCTCTTCAAATATTTTCTCAGTCCCTTTCTTTTTCTCTTCTTCTGGGACCCCTATAATTTGAATGTTGGTGTGTTTAATGTTGCCCCAGAGGTCTCTGAGTCTGTCCTCTGTTCTTTTCATTCTTTATGCTTTATTCTGCTATGCAGTAATTATTTCCACTGTTTTATCTTCCAGGTCACTTATCCGTTCATCAGTTATTCTGCTATTGATCCCTTCTAGAGTATTTTTAATTTCATTTGTTGTGTTGTTCATCATTGCTTGTTTCCTCTTTAGTTCTTCTAAGCCCTTGTTAAATGTTTCTTGCATTTTCTCTCTTCTATTTCCAAGATTTTGGGTCATCTTTACTATCATTATTCTGAATTCTTTTTCAGGTAGACTGCGTATTTCCTCTTCATTTGTTAGGTCTGTTGGGGTTTTACCTTGCCCCTTCATCTGCTGTGTGTTTTTCTGTCTTCTCATTTTGCTTATCTTACTGTGTTTGGGGTCCCCTTTTCACAGGCTGCAGCTTCGTATTTCTTGTTGTTTTTGGCATCTGTCCCCAGTGGCTAAGGTTGGTTCAGTGGGTTGTGTAGGTTTCCTGGTGGAGGGGACTAGTGCTTGTGTTCTGGTGAATGGGGCTAGATTTTATCTTTCTGGTGGGCAAGTCCACATCTGGTGGTGTGTTTTGGGGTGTCTGTTGCCTTATTATGTTTTTAGGCAGCCTCTCTTCTAATGGGTGGAGCTGTGTTCCTGTCTTGTTAGTTGTTTAGCATAGGGTGTCCAGCACTGTAGCTTGCTGATCATTGAGTGAAGCTGGGTGTTGGTGTTGAGGTGGAGATCTCTTGGAGATTTTCACTGTTTGATATTACGTGGAGATGGGCCGTCTTTTGTGGACCAGTGTCCTGAACTTTCCTCTCCCACCTCAGAGACACAGCCCTGATGCCTGGCTGGAGCACCAAGAAACTCTCCTCCACATGGCTCAGAGTGAAAGGGAGAAAAAATAGAAAGAAAGAAAGAAAGAAAGAAAGAAAGAAAGAAAGAAAGAAAGAGATAGAAAGAAAGGAAGGAAGGAAGGAAGAAAGGAAAGAAGAGAGAGATAGAAAAGCAAGCAAGAAAGAAAGAGGATAAAATAAATAAAGATAAAATAAAATAATGTTATTTTAATGAAAAATAATTACTAAGAAAAAAATTTTAAAAAGAAAAAAAAAATGGATGGATAGATCCCTAGGACAAATGGTGAAAGCAAAGCTATACAGACAAAATCTCACACAGAAGCATACACATACATGCTCACAAAAAGAGAAAAAGGGGAAAAAATAATCAATCTTTCTCCCAAAGTCCACCTCCTCAATTTGGGATGATTTGTTATCTATTCAGGTATTCCACAGATGCAGGCTACATCAAGTTGATTGTGTAGATTTAATCCACTCCTCCTGAGGCTTCTGGGAGGGATTTCCCTTTCTCTTCTTATTTTGCAAAGGTCCCAGGGTTCAGCTTTGGATTTGGCCCCACCTCTGCGTGTAGGTCACCTTAGGGCCTCTGTTCTTCACTCTGACAGGACAGGGTTAAAGCAGCAGCTTCTTCAGGGGCTCTGGCTCACTCAGGCCGTGGGGAGGGAGGGATACGGATGTGGGGCGAGCCTGTGGCACCAGAGGCAGGCGTGACATTGCACCAGCCTGAGGCACACCGTGCATTCTCCTGGGGAAGTTGTCCCTGGGTCACGGTACCCTGGCAGTGGCGGGCTGCACAGGCTCCCAGGAGGGGAGGTGGGGATAGTGACCTATGCTTACACACAGGCTTCTGGGTGGCAACAGCATCAGCCTTAGCATCTCATGCCCGTTTCTGGGGTCCACGCTGGTAGTTGCAGCTCACACCCATCTCTGGAGCTCCTTTTTAAGCAGAGCTCTTAATCCCCTCTCCTTGCGCATCATGAAACAAAAAGGCAAGAAAAAGTTTCTTGTCTCTTCAGCATGTCCAGACATTTTCCCGGACTCCCTCCCGACCAGCCGTGATGCACTAACCCCTTCAGGCTGTGTTCTCGCCCCCAACCCCAGTGTTCTCCCTGGGATCAGCTCCGAAGCCCAAGCCTCAGCTCCCAGCCCCCCACCTGCCCCGGTAGTTGAGCAGACAAGCCTCTCGGGCTGGTGAGTGCTTGTCGGCACTGATCCTCCATGCGGGAACCTCTCCGCTTTGTTCTCCACACCCTGTTGCTGCACTCTCCTCTGTGGCTCTGAAGCTTCACCCCTCCGCCACCTGCAGTCTCCTCCTGCATAGGAGCTTCTAGTGTGTGGAAACCTTTCCTCCTTCACAGCTCCCTCCCACTGGTGCAGGTCCCGTCCCTATTCTTTTGTCTCTGTTTTTTCTTTTTTTCTTTTGCCCTACCCAGGTACATGGGAAGTTTCTTGCCTTTTGGGAGGTCTGAGGTATTCTGCCAGCTCTCAGTGGGTGTTCTATAGGAGCTGTTCCACGTGTAGATGTATTTCTGATGTATCTGTGGGGAGGAAGTTGATCTCCGTGTCCTACTCTTCTGCCATCTTCTGTTGTCTCCTCAATAACTCTGATTTTTAATAGTAAAATTTTTAAAAGAAAATTCTGTTTATTTTGTATAAAAATACTGAAAGAATAAACAGGGTTATGAAGTGAAAAATCCAGAATCATTAAAGTAAAAAGTAACGCTGATACACTTTAATTTGTGTTTGAAACACTATAATATATATATATATATATATATATATATATATATATATATATATATATATATATATATATTTATTTATTTATTTTATTTATTTATTTATTTTTGGCTGTGTTTGGTCTTCATTTCTGTGCAAGGGCTTTCTCTAGTTGCGGTGAGTGGGGGCCACTCTTCATCGTGGTGTGAGGGCCTCTTACTGTTGCACCCTCTCTTGTTGCAGAGCACAAGCTCCAGATGTTCAGGCTCAGTAGTTGTGGCTCATGGGCCCAGTTGCTCCACGGCGTGTGGGGTCTTCCCAGACCAGGGCTCAAACCTGTGTCCCCTGCATTGGCAGGCAGATTCTCAACCACTGTGCCACCAGGAAAGCCCCTGAAATACTATAATATTTTAAGTAATACTAAGGATTCCTTGATTATAATAATAATATATATCTTGCAATGTTTAAAATACTACATGGAAAAGAGAATCACCTTTAGAAAAGTACAAAATTGTATTTTATATATATATTTTATTAACTCATGAAAATGCTGCTATATCTACTAGAATAAAGAGAAAATTTATTCATATATTAAATGCAAAAAAATATGATTAAGCATCTGAAATTAAGGTCTAAAGTATAAGCATTCTCATATTATTTTATTTTCTAATAATACAAAGAGCACGCAGAGTTTCAAAATATTAAGCTTGTGGGTATATTAAATTGTTATTATACATTACATTCTTCTAAACCCTGAAATTTTTAATTTGTATGCTTCATTCATGAAGAGACATATTGTTTTTTCAAGGACTCGACATTTTCGTAGTCATCCAAAAACATTTATTGAATGCTCTAATGAGCTTGACATTGTACTAGATTGTACTAGACCACATTTAATAAGGTAAATATATTCCCTGCATTCATGTTTCTTATATTGTAACAGTAGGCTAGTTGGACAAATATAATGTAACTACTAGAATATAAAGATATATACTCATAATAATGTGGCAGAATCAAAAGTCTCAAAAAAGTGATAATGAAAAATCTAAAAAGAATAATTGGGCTCTAGATTGTATTCTGTCACTGCTTATGTATAACCACTGTTAATTTGTCTAGCTTCTAAGGGCTTTAAATTATCTGTGAAAGGAGAAAGCTAATTTAATTTTCCCAGAGTTCCTCTCAACCACTATAATTCTATGACATTAAAAATTACTATTGTTGTGCATTATTTTTTTCTTAACTGTGTAGTAATCTTCTTAGAAGAATCAAAAATCATGTTTTATAATAATAAATATAGAGGTTATCAAAATAATAATAGTTCATTCACAGTATTTATCAAACAGCAATATAAATGCACACACAAACAACACAAATTATATTTACAGTGGTGATGAAACTAGACATTTTCCTTGGTCTCATGGAGTTTAGTAAACTGGGAGAAAATTAATAATAAAGAGGTAAACACATACAGTATATGAAAACTCAATTATAATTTAATAAAATAGAAGTAAATATATTTAATAGAATTCTGAGTTTCTAACTTTAATTTGCAAATGATGCAAATTTGTTGAAGTCAGTATGAATAGGTTTTTAGAAGGAATATGTTGATTGGCACATTCTGTTCAGCTGGAAATGATGGTGAACTAACCAAATCAATATGTCAAGTAGAAAGTTGGATTCATATGTCTGGCGCAAAATATTTAGGTTTTTGATGGAGAAACTTGTATAAATGTGTCTCCATATATTTGGCATTGAAACCCATGTAATTGGTTGATATTATCTACAAAAATAGTGCAGAGAGAAAAAAAGAAGAGAGATCAGGAATGAATGTCAACATGGGGATAAGAGGCGGAGGTAAAGGAGTGAAAGAGAGGCAGGATAAAAAGCACAAATGTTTCATGAAACAGAAGCCAGAGAGGAAAGTTTTGTAAGAAGGGAGTAGTAAATCCTGTCACATACAACTGAGACACTGAGTAGAAATTACTTATTTGGCTAATATTGGTTGTGCCCCTCTGCATGCCAGGCACAATCTTAGGCTCCTAGTACACACTAGTGAAGAAATCAGTCACAGATCCCTCCCTTGAGGAGTTTTCCTTCTCTCCCCTAGTTGGGGGAGAGGGGATAAAAGAAATAACACACACACACACACACACACACACACACACATATATATATATACATATATATAATTATAAACAATTATATAATTATAAATTGTTAAATATTTCAGAATATAATAAATGTTATAAAGTAGACTAAGTAAGGTATTGTGAAATTGCCTCAACCCAGTGGAGTGTAGCAATGGACAAGATCAGTTAGATAATGATAACTGGCTTTTACTCTGAGTTTGAGCAGAGGAGTGACAGGTTATGAGTTGTATTTTGAGAGAAATATTCCAGTAACTCTTCAGAGAATATACTGAAGAAGGAAAAGTGTGGAAGCCACATTTCCATTTTGGAGACTGGATTACCACAAGAGAAATTTTAGTGATGGCTTTGGACAGAGTGCATAAGGATGATGAAATGTGCTTAACTTTTGCATATATTTTAAAAGTACTGACAAAATTTTCAGATATACTGAATGAGAGCAGAGGGAGAAGGGGAGAATTCAAGGATAGCACTAAGATAATTGGCCTGAGCAATTAGAAGGTGGAGCTGCTATCAACTACGTTATGACAGGCTGAGTCTGGAGAAGATTTTCAGCAGCTTCAGGAGTTTCATTATAGACTTTTCAAGTTTAAGACATTGATTAGTCATCCAATTAGAAGCATTGTGGAGAAAGTTGGCAATAATGAGCTGGATATGGCTGGATGTAATTATCTAGAGAGTGAGGGTAGATAGAAAAGGTATCCTGGGACAGTGCAATATTAGTATGTGAGGAAGAGTAGAAGGAGCCATCAAAAGATACTGCTTGACTTGGCTATATGTGAAATGATGATGATTTGTATGTCAGAGACATGTCATCAGCCACAAAGTAAATAGCAGGCTATTAAGAAAAGTGAAGTTAAAAAACAATAGATATTATCTCATTAAATCCTCTTAATAATCATATTAATGAATTGCATCATTGTTTAAAGTATAGAAATTTTTCCAAGAACACCCATAGATTAAGTGACTGTCAAGTGTTACTGAGTTTTTAACTACTAGGTAGTATTATAGCTCATATTGTTCTTGAATAGGTCTCTTCTTAAAAAAGGAAAAGAACAGAAAGAAAAAAAAGAGAAAGAAAAGGAAAGGAAAAGAAATAGGAAAAGAGGGAAAAAATCTTTCTACCAAATTGTATGTTGATTGGGCATTTGCAATGTATTTGTTCAAAGAATAAATATATTATTTGTTAATTGAATAAACCATGTAGTACATTTTGTTTGGGGATTTAAAAGGATGGCCTATAACTGTTTGAATCAAATCTCAGAACTTCTAATCAACATTTAGATCCCATTAATTCCTTTTACTCATCCTTCATTCCTTTTTGTTATGTTTTCATTTGATTATTCTTCACTAAATGATAGCTTCTGATTTCCTCATTAGTTTTCTATGCATTCTCTTCTCCTATATGTTCCTTCCTATTCTTGATATGAAGCAATTTCCAAAACTCCTTCTAAAGTTTCAATTATATTCATTTTTTTAATTTATATTCCTTCAGCTGTTTTATACACATTTTGTTGTGTGTTAAAATAGACTCTAGGACAGACTAGAGACATAAACAAACAAATAAGCAAAACTAGGAAAGTAGCAGTGTATGAGTGAGACCAAGAGAGAAAGTTAAGGTAATGTGTTGATAAGAAGTATGTAGGAGAAGAAATGAAAAAAAATTAAAGCTACCAAAATATATAATACCAAGATTATAATCTATTTTGAAGGGGAATGTTAGCCAGCATTGTAGGACAAGAAATACATTGTGGGATAAAAATTAAATTGTAAAGCTCTGTAGACATGTTAAATGTAAAGACTCTCAAGATGGAGGGTCAGAGAAGCTGACACACTCTAATTTTGTAAGTGCTTTTAGGCCTTGACTAATTAGCTTAGATTTTTGGCTATTATTATTTGCTCAAAAGAGCATTCATATCATTTACAGTAGTTTGACAAGTCCGTGATCCTTGAGTACTATAGTATTTAGTCAAGTTTATTCTGGTCTAGAGTCATTGTTAAACAAGCATGATGTAATTGTTTACCATAAAAAATAATTTATCATGTTGAAAGGGATTTTACTGGACATTTGTCTTTAAGAGTTAATTTCTTCATTACTGTTATTATTTCTTCCATTTGAAAATAGATGTTAATGTTAAAGTCTGTTTTAGTATTCTTTATTTGTTCCTTTGACATCTCTCTAGATATTTACAACTGAACTGCACTTCTAGAATAGTCAAGCTTTAATAAAGTGTTTTAATGTGTGCTAAGGACAGATTCTCTGTTTTACATCTGCATTTCAAATACAAGAATACAAATAAACCATTTTAACAGTTCAAATGTTTTCCAAACATATACAACTAAATTGTGATCTTTTTGAGAGTGGAAACAATGTAGTTTATCGATGTATGCTTAATTCTGAATTCAATGTTAATTTTGTTTACTGAATGCTAATCTGGTTTGGGAAAAAAAATGGAAAAATATTTTTGACAGTGACTACATTGGAATGGTGGGATTTTGTGTAGTAATGATTTAATGACAGTTATGAGAGATATGTTCTTTATTAATCACATATTAATTTCCACCCAATCAGCTTGAACAGAATTTTGTTGCAAGGCCATTGCGAAATGTAATCTTCCTTCTGAGCAGCCATATGTTGAGTAAAAAGTTCTACTTTTATGAAAGAAAAATATAACCAACATTTGCAACATATTTCCATGCAACCATTTACTTACTAATTCTCCAAGTCCCAAAATAATGAGACTTGAATGTTACCATAATTTTGGCAAGTCTTCCAATATGCAATATTATTTTCAGAGTCCCTTGTATGTGGAATCTAAACAGAACAAAATAAACAAACAAAAAACAAGATACAGAGAACAGATTGATGGTTGTCAGAAGCAGGGTGAGGGATTGAAGAAATAGGTGAAGGAGGTCAAAAGGTAAAGAAAATCACAATATTGGGGTCAGCAGATCATAATAATCATATATGATGCTGGCTTAGGAATGTCTTCACATTTGTGTGGCTGGACCACACTGATTCCATTTTGTCAGCTCCATTTTAGGTTCCCAGTCCTAACCCCTCCCCTTTCTGCATGGCTGCACACTAGTCTACTCACAAGGAATGCGCCCAAGTCAGATAAGTTTCCTATCAACTTTACCCTTGCCTTCATCTGCTATGAAAAGTGGAAGAATGCCTTTGCTGATGCAGACGTTTAATGGTTCATGAGGAATGATGGACATGAGACTACCAGGGGAGGAAAAATCCCTGGTTCCCATTTGTGTGGGTATACTTCTTCCTTAGTAGTCAGATTCTACATTTAGCATTGAGCCCATTAAATTCCCCTATGCCCCTTTCAGGGGTGCAAAGTATAGCTACAAATGCTTCCAGATCACTGTCTGCCTGCCTGTAAGTTACCTGCAATAAACTTCACGATTGTACTTTATGGAGTTGCCTGCTTTGTTTTTTTGGTCTCAAAGTTCTTTCTCAGTTTGGGGGATATTATTCAATATCCCTGCCTTTCAAACAGCATTCTTCCTTGAGTACCATTATCTTACATTTTGTTCTAAACTGTAGCTATGTTAGGGAAAGATTTGTAATTGTGTGTATTGACATTAGGAATTTAACTTTTGTATTTGTTAGAGTAAAAGTTGCTACAACAAATAAACCACAAAATTTTAGTTGCTGAACACTGTGTTTTTTCCTGGTGGATGGGGAGATGACTTTCTTCTATATGGTAATTTGGGGACCAGGCTCTTCCAGTCCGTGACTCCATCATCTCTTAGGGTCTTAAAATCCTTTACATGAAGCCAGTGGTAGAGGGAAGATTATACGGAGAAAGGACACTTACTTCTTATCTAAATCATCATAGATAGCAGAAAGATTTCATCTGTTACCTTATTAAAAGAGACACACATACAAACACACAAACACATCTGTACAATAAAGAACAGAGCTCTACATATGTGGGTTTGAAAGAAACAAAAACAAAAAGAAACTACAGCCAACATCATACTTCATGATGAAAGACTAAATGCTTTTCCCTCTATGAATAGGCACATGGTGAGGATATCTGCTATTTCCATGTCTATTCCACATATTATTGGGGGTCCTAACAGGTGCAATTAGGCAAGTAAAAGAAATTAATAGTGTAAAAAATGGAAAGTAAGGAGTAAACAGCTTTTATTCATAGGTGACATGATTGTGTACCTGTAGAAAATCTTAAGGAGTCTATAGAAATATTTACAAGAGCTAATAAATGAATTCAGTAAAGTTGCAGAATAAAGGTCTATATATGATCCCCCAGAAAAACCACAACAACCTCACATTAAAAAAGGCAGGTAGAGGGTAGAAAACTTGTAATTAAAAAAATTACAAGTTTTCTAAATTAAATGTTTTAACAAAAGAGAGATTAGGGACCTATAGTTAGGAAGAAACCTCTAGAAATTTTGGTCAAGCTGAGAAGAACTTTAAGGCAGTCGGTTATCATTTAATAAGCACAAAAATTATATGTGACATTTGCCCCTTATTCATTCCTTTCTCCATGCTAATATCTGAAAAGTAAGCTGTTCTTTGACTCTACAGATATGGATGATACTTTAGGGATAGCACAACAATGGATTGAAGAGATTCTGAGTCTGTGAGTGCTTTGTGGTGGAGCAGAGATGCTGCATCAACCATGGATGTACACCTCTATATATTCTGAGTGTTTAAACCATTGGGGAATTTCGATCTCTCTTACTGTCAGCTGAACACGATCCTAATTTTTACTGCTTGGTTGGTGAATTGCAATGAATTCTAATGGATTCCAAAATAGCTTCTCTCACCTTCACCAACACAAATAAATTCTTTTTACCTCAACATTCCTACATTTGTTTACCCTCTATTTTAATTTATTATATTTTAGATGCAGATATTTTACTTTCCCAACTTAATTCATAGTTATATCTTATATTTTGTGCATCTCTTAAAGAATAACATGGTAACTACCACAAAATTTACCCTCAAGTAATATGTTCTTGAATGATTATCTCTCTTAATAACATCTATATTTCAAAATTGAGCAGAATTTCTAGTATTTCTTTTTGTGTGTATGGGGGTACTATATTAGAGAATGCAGAGGTTTGTGAACATGTGATTGTCTTTGCAACATATCATTCTAAAAAGTGAAACCAAAATATAGAACTTAGCATGGGAGAATGGAAAACAATATCTACTGCTAATTGGTTTGATTATTGAATGATTTGGAATAACATCAAAGTAAAATGTAAAACAAGATGTAAGAGAATTTTTCATACTTTAGACATCCTTGAAGTTACTTAGCTCAACTTTTCTGGTCTCCTTTCTTCAAATAAAATTTTAGTTAATTTGAAATATAGGTAACCTCAAGTTTAAAATAATAGCCATTCAAGCTCAGCAAACATAATTTTTTTCATCTTTTATAGGTATTTTACTGAGAATTTTAAAATCAATATAAACAATGTCAAAGCTCAGTGACGAAATGTGGTCCACAATAAATTTTAAATAACATGATAATAATGATAATGATTTTTTCATTGAGGTCAGCTTTTGAATTTTTGATTCATACAAACTATTAGCTTGAAGCCTTAATGGAGTATTGGTTGTACATGAGGGTTCTAAATACCAATAAAGAGATTATCACAAATGAAAAACCTCGCATGAGGGAGTTTCTAATTAAAGTTATAAATTATTATTATAAAAATAAATGTTATTGCTATAATATATGATCACTATACCTGAAAAACTAACTCTGATGTGGTCAATAAGTATTGACTAATAGAACTGAGTTGGTTGCAATTTTCTCCGAGCTTGCACACTAGGGCACATTTGTAAACACCAAAACTGTCTTCCTTTAAGCAATACATTCTGCTAGCAAAAATAAAGTAAACATACAATAAAGAGAAACCAAATTAACTACTGGTCTTATTTTATATGGAATTTAAGTTAATTCAAATTGTGATGTATATTTGAATACCCGAGTCAATTTATATATTCAAATGAGTTTAGAGGAGTAGAGTGGGAAAAATATGCTTGAAACGTGGTATCTCAAAATAGGAAGCAAATTTTAAACATAATTTTGGATTGTAGTGAAAAAAATAACAGTTACTTCCTCGTGCTAGATAATGATCACCTTTATTTTCAATCGTACTATGGAATTTATTCATTTGTAAATGAGAGTAAAATTTTTTAATTATATTTATATTGCTAATTTTATCTACAAATATTTCTTGAGTACTCCCTATGTGCTAAGCACTGTTCTAACATATTGAGGACCCTATGTTTATCATTGTCTTAAAAAAGGAATTCAAGTCTGAGTAAAAAATGAAGAATGGTGCAACCAGTGCTTTCCTTGGTTTCTCATAGTTCAAATTTCAAATATCATGGCCACTGTGTGAACTCCGTCTGTTATTTAACTTTGATATGTCTCTGTTTCTTCTTCTGCAACATTAAGATGATTATAACTAATTTGCTGGACTGAAAAGGCTAAGTGAAATGATATGAAATGTGCAGGTACATTATAGAACTCAACAGATGGCAGCTTACTATAACTAAATAATAAGTAATAGCTGTAAACCATTGTGAGCATTAACAAAAATTTTTTGGTGATTGAGATTTCAAGTGATCAACTTATGTGAAGATCCACCTTCAGTGGTTCTTATCTCATTTCAGTGCAGAAAATGAACCACATGCAACATTCCTAAAAAGTGTATATGTCCTGTTTCACGTGTTCATGAGATTGTTTATGATAACATCTGGGCACAGCCACTGGTAATCGAATGTCAATAGCCTCATGTGCAGGTAGCTGTCACACTTGGGGGACATGCTTGTTGCTTCCAGTGAGTATCACTGCATTAGGTTGGCTTGACCACTACTTGAAATGATACCACAGAACAATTGCTTCACTTTTCATAAATGATTTTTCAGCTAGTAATGCCAATTATGGGAATCCTCAGGCTAACAAAAGCTGTGTGGTGGTCTCTGGTTAAAGTGAAAAGAATATTACTTTGCATTTCAGATTGTATTCTTTTAGAGAATAATCAAAATCCTGCCACTTGTGCCTTAAAATTTTGAAATTTTCAGTGAATCATTTATTTTAATTTACATTTACAACGCTTACCCTGAAATTGTATGATTTTCTAATCTGTTTAGCTTATGTGTCTGCCTTCTCAAATGATATTTATGATTATTGTCCTTTTATCTTCTAATTTTATCAACTTTTTATATTGAATGGCATTATTACTGGAATACATATTCTCAAAATGGCATCAAATAAATAGTCTCAAGATCTCTGCTAACAAAATATCCAGAGACACAGTACTATCCCAATTTAGACAAGGGTTACCTATTACCCGATTTAAATTCTGATACAGTATGTATATATCTGGTCTGTAGCTTTCAAAGACTGCTACAGAGAACATTAGACCCACAAGATGCTCAATTAGAATGCAAATTCTATGAAGGTAGGAAGTTTTCTCTTTTGTTCATTGGTATATGGCTAAGGCCTTCTAGGCTGTTCTACAGTGCCTTTTATTTGGAAGATAGTAAAAAAAAAGTTTTACTGAGTGAGTGAATAAATGAATGAATGAATGAGAAAAAATGAGAAATTGTTGAGGAAATACTGAAAACTGCTCTAATCTTAGAGATTCACAGTGCATATTAATATATTAAGGGCTATGAGGGATTTTAATCACATAAAACAATTTATATAATTTTTTTTTGCATTCTTTTTTTTAATTTATTTTTTTATTAGTTTCTGCTTTATAACAAAGTGAATCAGTCATACATATACATCTGTTCCCACATCCCTTCCCTCATGCATCTCCCTCCCCATCCCACCCATCCAGGTGGTCACAAAGCACCGAGCTGATCTCCCTGTGCTATGAGGCTGCTTCCCACTAGCTATCTACCTTACGTTTGGTAGTGTATATATGTCCATGCCTCTCTTTCGCTTTGTCACAGCTTACCCTTCCCCGTTGCCATATCCTCAAGTCCATTCTCAAGTAGGTCTGTGCCTTTATTCCCGTTTTACCCCTAGGTTCTTCATGACAATTTTTTTTTAATTCCGTATATATGTGTTAGCATACGGTATTTGTCTTTCTCTTTCTGACTTACTTCACTCTGTATGACAGACTCTAGGTCTATCCACCTCATTACAAATAGCTCAGTTTCGTTTCTTTTTATGGCTGAGTAATATTCCATTGTATATATGTGCCACATCTTCTTTATCCATTCATCCGATGATGGACACTTAGGTTGTTTCCAGCTCCGGGCTATTGTGAATAGAGCTGCAATGAACATTTTGGTACATGTCTCTTTTTGAATTATGGTTTTCTCAGGGTATATGCCTAGTAGTGGGATTGCTGGGTCATATGGTAGTTCTATTTTTAGTTTTTTAAGGAACCTCCATACTGTTCTCCATAGTGGCTGTACCAATTCACATTCCCACCAGCAGTGCAAGAGTGTTCCCTTTTCTCCACACCCTCTCCAGCATTTATTGTTTCTAGATTTTTTGATGATGGCCATTCTGACTGGTGTGAGATGATATCTCATTGTAGTTTTGATTCGCATTTCTCTAATGATTAATGATATTGAGCATTCTTTCATGTGTTTGTTGGCAGTCTGTATATCTTCTTTGGAGAAATGCCTATTTAAGTCTTCTGCCCATTTTTGGATTGGGTTGTTTGTTTTTTTGCTATTGAGCTGCATGAGCTGTTTATAAATTTTGGAGATTAATCCTTTGTCATTTGCTTCATTTGCAAATATTTTCTCCCTTTCTGAGGGTTGTCTTTTGTTCTTGTTTATGGTTTCCTTTGCTGTGCAAAAGCTTTGGAGTTTCATTAGGTCCCATTTGTTTATCTTTGTTTTTATTTCCATTTCTCTAGGAGGTGGGTCCAAAAGGATCTTGCTGTGATTTATGTCATAGAGTGTTCTACCTATGTTTTCCTCTAAGAGTTTGATAGTTTCTGGCCTTACATTTAGGTCTTTAATCCATTTTGAGCTTATTTTTGTGTATGGTGTTAAGGAATGATCTAATCTCAAACTTTTACATGTCCCTGTCCAGTTTTCCCAGCACCACTTATTGAAGAGGCTGTCCTTTCTCCACTGTACATTCCTGCCTCCTTTATCAAAGATAAGTTGACCATATGTGCGTGGGTTTATCTCTGGGCTTTCTATCCTTATCCACTGATCTATCTTTCTGTTTTTATGCCAGTACCACACTGTCTTAATTACTGTAGCTTTGTAGTATAGTCTGAAGCCAGGGAGCCTGATTCCTCCAGCTCCCTTTTTCGTTCTCAAGATTGCTTTGGCTATTCGGGGTCTTTCGTTTTTCCAAACAAATTTTGAAATTTTTTGTTCTAGTTCTGTGAAAAATGCCAGTGGTAGTTTGATAGGGATTGCATTGAATCTGTAGATTGCTTTGGGTAGTAGAGTCATTTTCACAATATTGATTCTTCCAATCCAGGAGCATGGTATATCTCTCCATCTATTTGTATCTTCTTTAATTTCTTTCATCAGTGTCTTATAATTTTCTGCATACAGGTCTTTTGTCTCCTTAGGTAGGTTTATTCCTAGATATTTTATTCTTTTTGTTGCAATGGTAAATGGGAGTGTTTTCTTGATTTCATTTTCAGATTTTTCATCATTGGTGTACAGGAATGCCAGAGATTTCTGTACATTAATTTTGTATCCTTCTACTTTACCAAATTCATTGATTAGCTCTAGTAGTTTTTCAGTAGCATCTTTAGGATTCTCTATGTATAGTATCATGTCATCTGCAAACAGTGACAGCTTTACTTCTTCTTTTCCAATTTGGATTCCTTTTATTTCCTTTTCTTCTCTGATTGCTGTGGCTAAAACTTCCAAGACTATGTTGAATAAGAGAGCTGAGAGTGTGCAGCCTTGTCTTGTTCCTGATCTTAGTGGAAATGGTTTCAGTTTTTCACCATTGAGGACAATGTTGGCTGTGGGTTTGTCATATATGGCCTTTATTATGTTGAGGAGAGTTCCCTCTATGCCTACTTTCTGCAGGGTTTTTATCATAAATGGGTGTTGAATTTTGTTGAAAGCTTTCTCTGCATCTATTGAGATGATCATATGGTTTTTCTCCTTCAACTTGTTAATATGGTGTATCACATTGATTGATTTGTGTATATTGAAGAATCCTTGCATTCCTGGAATAAACCCCACTTGATCATGGTGTATGATCCTTTTAATGTGCTGTTGGATTCTGTTTGCTAGAATTTTGTTGAGGATTTTTGCATCTATGTTCATCAGTGATATTGGCCTGTAGTTTTCTTTTTTTGTGACATCCTTGCCTGGTTTTGGTATCAAGGTGATGGTGGCCTCGTAGAATGAGTTTGGGAGTGTTCCTTCCTCTGATATTGTTTGGAAGAGTTTGAGAAGGATGGGTGTTAGCTCTTCTCTAAATGTTTGATAGAATTCGCCTGTGAAGCCATCTGGTCCTGGGCTTTTGTTTGTTGGAAGATTTTTAATCACAGTTTCAATTTCAGTGCTTGTGATTGGTCTATTCATATTTTCTATTTCTTCCTGAGTCAGTCTTGGCAGGTTGTGCATTTCTAAGAATTTGTCCATTTCTTCCAGGTTGTCCATTTTATTGGCATAGATTTGCTTATAGTAATCTCTCATGATCTTTTGTATTTCTTCAGTGTCAGTTGTTACTTCTCCTTTTTCATTTCTAATTCTATTGATTTGAGTCTTCTCCCTTTTTTTCTTGATGAGTCTGGCTAATGTTTTATCAATTTTGTTTATCTTCTCAAAGAACCAGCTTTTAGTTTTTTTGATCTTTGCTATCGTTTCCTTCATTTCTTTTTCATTTATTTCTGATCTGATCTTTATAATTTCTTTCCTTCTGCTAATTTTGGTTTTTTTTTTATTCTTCTTTCTGTAATTGCTTTAGGTGCAGGGTCAGGTTGTTTACTCAAGATGTTTCCTGTTTCTTAAGGTAGGATCGTATTGCTATAAACTTCCCCCTTAGAACTGCTTTTGCTGCGTCCCATAGTTTTTGGGTCGTCGTGTCTCCATTGTCATTTCTTTCTAGGTATTTTTTAATTTCCTCTTTGATTTCTTCAGTGATCACTTCATTATTAAGTAGTGTATTGTTTAGCCTCCATGTGTTTGTATTTTTTACAGATCTTTTCCTGTAATTGATGTCTAGTCTCATAGCATTGTGGTCAGAAAAGATACTTGATACAATTTCAATTTTCTTAAATTTACCAAGGCTTGATTTATGACCCAAGATATGATCTATCCTGGAGAATGTTCCATGAGCACTTGAGAAAAATGTGTATTCTGTTGTTTTTGGATGGAATGTCCTATAAATATCAACTAAGTCCATCTTGTTTAATGTATCATTTAAAGCTTGTGTTTCCTTATTTATTTTCATTTTGGATGATCTGTCCATTGGTGAAAGTGGGGTGTTAAAGTCCCCTACTATGATTGTGTTACTGTCGATTTCCCCTTTTATGGCTGTTAGTATTTGCCTTATGTATTGAGGTGCTCCTATGTTGGGTGCATAAATATTTACAATTGTTATATATTCTTCTTGGATCGATCCCTTTATCATTATGTAGTGTCCTTCTTTGTCTCTTCTAATAGTCTTTATTTTAAAGTCTATTTTGTCTGATATAAGAATTGCTACTCCAGCTTTCTTTTGATTTCCATTTGCATGGAATATCTTTTTCCATCCCCTTACTTTCAATCTGTATGTGTCTCGAGGTCTGAAGTGGGTCTCTTGTAGACAGCATATATATGGGTCTTGTTTTTGTATCCATTCAGCCAATCTGTGTCTTTTGGTGGGAGCATTTAGTCCATTTACATTTAAGGTAATTATTGATATGTATGTTCCTATTCCCATTTCCTTAATTGCTTTGGGTTCGTTATTGTAGGTCTTTTCCTTCTGTTGTGTTTCTTGCCTAGAGAAGTTCCTTTAGCATTTGTTGTAAAGCTGGTTTGGTGGTGCTGAACTCTCTCAGCTTTTGCTTGTCTGTAAAGGTTTTAATTTCTCCATCAAATCTGAATGAGATCCTTGCTGGGTAGAGTAATCTTGGCTGCAGGTTTCTCTCCTTCATCACTTTAATTATGTCCTGCCACTCCCTTCTGGCTTGTAGAGTTTCTTCTGAGAGATCAGCTGTTATCCTGATGGGGATTCCCTTGTGTGTTATTTGTTGTTTTTCCCTTGCTGCTTTTAATATGATTTCTTTGTGTTTAATTTTTGACAGTTTGATTAATATGTGTCTTGGTGTATTTCTCCTTGGATTTATTCTGTATGGGACTCTCTGTGCCTCCTGGTCTTGATTAACTATTTCCTTTCCCATATTGGGGAAGTTTTCAACTATAATCTCTTCAAATATTTTCTCAGTCCCTTTCTTTTTCTCTTCTTCTTCTGGAACCCCTATAATTCGAATGTTGGTGCATTTAATGTTGTCCCAGAGGTCTCTGAGACTGTCCTCTGTTCTTTTCATTCTTTTATCTTTATTTTGCTCTGCATCAGTTATTTCCACTATTTTATCTTCTACCTCACTTATCCGTTCTTCTGCCTCAGTTATTCTGCTATTGATCCCATCTAGAGTATTTTTCATTTCATTTATTGTGTTTTTAATCGATGCTTGATTCATCTTTAGTTCTTCTAGGTCCTTGTTAACTGTTTCTTGCATTTTGTCTATTCTATTTCCAAGATTATGGATGTTGGAAATAGAATCTTGGATCAGCTTTACTATCATTATTCTGAATTCTTTTTCAGGTAGACTTCCTATTACCTCTTCATTTGTTAGGTCTGGTAGGTTTTTATCTTGCTCCTTCACCTGCTGTGTGTTTTTCTGTCTTCTCATTTTGCTTATGTTACTGTGTTTGGGATCTCCTTTTTGCAGGCTGCAGATTCGTAGTTCCCGTTGTTTTTGGTGTCTGACCCCAGTGGCTAAGGTTGTTTCAGTAGGTTGGGTAGGCTTCCTGGTGGGGGGGACTAATGCCTGTGTTCTGGTGGTTGAGGCTCGATCTTGTCTTTCTGGTGGACAGGTCCACATCTGGTGATGTGTTTTGTGGTGCCTATGGCCTTATTATGTTTTTAGGTAGCCTCTCTGCTAATGGGTGGAGTTGTGTTCCTGCCTTGCTAGTTGCTTGGCATAGGGTGACCAGCACTGTAGCTTGCTGGTCTTTGACTGAAGCTGGGTGCTGGTGTTGGGATGGAGATCTCTGGGAGATTTTCGTTGCTTGATATTATGTGGAGCTGGGAGGTCTCTTGTGGACCCGTGTCCTGAAGTTGGCTCTCCCACTTCAGAGGCACAGCACTGACTCCTGGCTTCAGCACCAAGAGCCTTTCATCCACCCGGCTCAGAATAACAGGGAGAAAAAGCAGAAAGAAAGAATTAGTAGAAGAAAGAAAGAGAGAGGGAAAGAAAGGAAGAAGTGAAGAAAGGAAGGAAGGACGGAAGAAAGAAAGAAAGGAGGGAGGGAGGGAGGAAGGATGGAAAGAAAGAAGGAAAGAAAGGAGGGAGGGAGGGAGGAATGAAAGCAAAAGGAAGAGTGAATGGAAGAAGGGAGGGAGGAAGGAAAGAAAGAAAGAAAGACAGGAGGGAGGGAGGGAGGACGGAAAGAAAAAGAAAGTGGAAAGAAGAAGGGTGCGAGGGAGGGAGGGAGGAAAGAAAAAGAAAGAAGGAAAGGAGGATTGGAGGGAGGGAGGGAGGAAGGGAAGGTAGGAAAAAAAGAAAGAGCAGGTAAAGTAAAATAGAATAAAGTATGAAATATAGTAGCCTTATTAAAGTTAGAAAGTAATTATTGAAAAAAAAAAAAACGGACCGATAGAACCCTGGGACATATGGTGGAAGCAAAGCTATACAGAGAGAATCTTACACAGAAGATTACACATACACATTCACAAAAAGAGAGCAGGGGGAAAAATAAAAAATGTTGCTCTCCAAGTCCACCTCCTCAATTTGGGATAATTCATTGTAAAAAGAGGAAAAGGGCGAGAAGTCTGAAATCTTGCTTTGTAAGTCCACCTCCTTAATTTGGAATAATTCATTGTAAATAGAGGAAAAGGGGGTAAAGTCTTAAATCTTGTCCTCAAAGTCCACTTCCTCAATTTGGGATGATTCGCTGTCCATTCATGCACTCCACAGACGCAGGGCACATCAAATGGACCATGGAGCTTTAATCTGCTGCCTCCGAGGCTGCACAGAGAGATTTCCCTGTCTCTGCTCTCACAGCTCCCGGGTCTCAGCCTTGGACCTGGCCCTGCCTCTTGCGTAGGTCACCGGAGGGCGTCCGTTCTTCGCTCAGACAGGACGGGTTTAAAGGAGACGCTGATTAGGAGGCTCTGGCTCACTCAGGCAGAGGGGAGGGAGGGGCGCGCAGTGTGGGGCGGGCCTGCGGCGGCAGAGGCCGGCGTGACGTTGCAGCAGCCCGTGGCGCTCCATGCGCTTTCCCAGGAAAGCCGTCCCCGGGTCTCGGCACTCTGGCAGTGGCGGGGTGCACAGGCCCCCCGGAAGGTGGGGCGGACAGTGACCCACACTCGCACACAGGCCCCGCGGCGGCGGCGGCGGCGGTGGCGGCGGCGGGCGGCGGCGGTGAATTTATATAAATTTTTACACTCAATTTCCTACAGAACCCTTTCAACACCTGTATAAATCAATTGGAATATAAGTTCTAATGAGTATATTTTGGAAATCCAAATTGTTTACACAATTCAATTTACATAAGGTCATCAAATTGACTAAAGTTGATTTTTTAAATATATTATTAATTTTGTTTTTTTGTCATTTATGATGCCAAATTTCAATGTTAATATAGATAAATTTAATAGTGATAGTTTATCATCCTGAAAAATCAATATTTTAGATGGATGAAATGATTTGTTTCTCCCTGACTGCTTTCCTGTCATCCTTACTTTAAACGACCAAGCTAGTCTGAATGTCTTCCTTTCTGATCCCAACTTACTTATCTAGAATTAGTTTCCTGGTCGTTTCCTTTTCAAGAAATCTGTTTCCATTTTCACAAAAAGAGTCATTAATGTTCGTTTGATAGGACTTCTTGTCTGCTTAGCATCCTCAGAAGAGCTAGTAACAGGCACATGAATCTTTTCTTTTGAAACATCATTTAAAGAGCAGGACCGGGCTCCTAGTTCCCATTGCTGTTCTTTTTTTCTGATTCCTGGGAACCAAACTGGAAATGTAACACACAAATTGACATTGTCTGGCTAATCTGTTAGGCTTTATAATGGACAGTAAAAGGGAGGCACGATCTCCAATTCAACTGTTTCCATCTAGAAAAAGAAGTGAATTCATTGATCCTACAAGGAGAAAACACCAAGCACTTAGAAAATCCAATTCACTTAAAAAATTAAAGTTGTATTGTTTGTCAGTCAAATCTTCATTTTATTCTGAAAGAAGGTAATATTGAACAACTACTGTGTAAGCACCTTACTGTACTAAAAAGATTTGTACATTGACAAATTAATACCTCATTTTATCTATTCTCTGCCTTTGTTTTCCTTTTACTTGATTTCTTATTAAAAAGAGTAATGAGAGGAATAAGCACAGTTAGAAGTAAAGGTTTTACTCCAGCAATTCATTCAAAGATTTAAAGTCAATCAAAATTATTTTTTAAATAAAAAAGTTTTCCTCAATAATTTATCAATACTTTTTTTTATATGTCAAAAGTTCAACTGATTATGTGAGCTGCAGTATAAGTAGGATGGTTACAAGAATAAGTCTTGAATATGAACAGATGTAGCTGCTTACTGACTGCATTATCTTTCTCAAAATATTTAATCTTCAAGTCTAGTTTTGCCTACAGAAATGGGAACATTAAAATTTTACTGGCTAAATACATTATGCTAATTTAACCTCTGTGTGTGTGTGTGTGTGTGTGTTTGTGTGTTTAAAACAGGCTTTTATGACAGAACTTCAATAGTTTATGTTCTATATATTCTGGATAATAGAATAAATATAAATATTTATTATATTAATAAAATGGGTTTTTAAATTATAATATATTGATAACACAATTAATATAATAAATTAATAATATCAACCAAAATATTTGTCTCTACCATTAAGTCATATCCTTCACTGATTCTCTTAAGCATTATATCTACAATATATAATGTGTGGCATACTATGAGAAGGGAGTTATACCAATATTTCCTATCATATAACACATAGTATACAACCTAACCAATTATTGTACATCCATTTCTGCATCTCAGTATAGAAGCCAATTTACAATAATATCATTAAGACAATTCACTGAAAAACACTTTTAGTTTTAACTCCCTTTGCTCAAATATTATCCTCATTTGACAATTTAAGTAACAATATCTAAATATTGAACACACAATGTCAAAATATTAGACCTAGGTAATGTTTCAGGTTAGAGATTTTGTTTTTGTAGTTGATTTACAATGTTTTGTTAGTTTTGCTGTACAGCAAAATGAATCAGTTACTCATATACATATATCCACTTTTTTTTCTAGATTCTATCCCCATGTAGGTCATTACAGAGTATTTAGTAGAATTCCCTGTGCTATACAGTAGGTTCTTATTAGTTATCTATTTTGTATATAGTAGTGTGCATATGTCAATCCCAATCTCCCAATTTATCCCTTCCCCCTTTCCTTATACAGGTATATAAACACCTCATTTTTAGAAACCTCCTTTCTTTGTACTTCATATTTTTAATTCAACATCTTTCAATTAGTGAGAAGCTATTGCTAATTAAGCTGCTGAAAGTTGAATAACATATTTTGAAATATGTTAAAATACTGGATAATTATAATGATTAGAAATTATAATTTCAAAAGAATATAATATTTTGGCTCATCTTGCTTCATATTTATCTTTCATGGATTGTTTTTATGCTATAGTTCATCAAAGCACAGACATAATCATTAACATATAATTGTCAAGCTTTTGACATGTTTGGGAAATGCATCTCCGTGTACAATGCAGTAACAAAATGTTCTGTATTTGTCTAGTGTGTCACTCAAAAGGGAGCAAATGTTATTGCTTTCTTCATCAATGAGAAAACTTCCAACTTACTTTTTACAAAAACTGAAAAGATTGAGCTGGAGACATTTTTCTTCCTCTGAGAAGAATAATAAAATTTTTAATACTATTAAAATAATAAAAATAATATTTCCTTCTGAAATAATATTAATATTTATATGGAATGTAACAAATACATTTAACTATAAAGAGACATATAGGTACTTAATTATATAGTATTCATAAATGTATTATTTCATTCAGTCAACTAATATTTGTTGTACACTAAATGTACACTCTTCTCAATCTTGTGGGTAGATGAAAGGGATTAAAAATTTTTGCATATATATATACATGTATATGTGTGTGCATATATAGATTTTCCAATTAAACATATATATATATATATATATATATATATATATATATATATATAGTCCTATCCATAAATTAATAAATTCTTATTCTTTCACTTATGGGAATGTAGGTATGTATAAATGTGAGCTTATATATATACAGGTAAATATATACACATATACACTCACACACAAAGGTGTCTATATACACAGATATATATGGATATATATGCAGGTACATATATATACACACAAAGGTTTATATATATATATAAGTTTTCATAGGTCTATACATACATATGTATATATACATACAGGTTTATCAAACACATGAATTGTTCAGCTGAGTGTGTGTGTATATATATATATATATATATATATATATATATATATATATATACAGAAATCACTGGGGAAATAGCTTTTTACTAGTTGGTTTTACTAGTTATAAACATATGGATGTTTATATACATATATAATATAGTTAACAATTTTTCTCTTCTACATGCTTGTAAAATAAATAACATTTATTTAAATATCAAAATTATATTTTATATTCTATATTCAGTAATTAAAACTTCATTTTGATATTTAAAAATTTAAGTAAAGCCTACAGACATCTAATAAAAAGTTATATTGCATATTAGATTCAGATATGATTAGTAACAAAATGATTGACCATGCAGACTAATTTAATTGTCAAGCACCAAGATTTCTCTGTGTTTTAATATATTAGATCTAGAGTTTTTAAGTCACTTAATTTCAGCTTAGAAAATATGTAAAACTGTTTAGAAACCATTCAGGTGAGGTGTCATGTGCTGTACTGACTTGAGTTAATATACAGAGGATGATACTGTGGTGAGAACATTAATTTAACCTATGACTGAAAAACTGCATCCACCCCCAATTCAAACTATGTGTTTGAGCTTGTTCAAATCCACCTGATTGGAAAGTATCCTCAACATTGTTTTTTATTTAATTCTGTCATATTTCCAAAATTAATATTAATGACTCATGAGCAATTACAGTTTCATATCAGTGCATTTTTGTTTAGCTATGACTGACCATTCTCATCAAAGCTTTGATTAAAATCCTATACTAATTTAGTAAAAAAGTTAGGAATTCAGTGACACAGGAATAATGGCTTGTTAAGAGCAATTCAAGAAAAAGTCTTCAAATGTGTGTATGATACACACACATACAGTTTTCTACCATTACATAACACATTATCCAAAATTTAGGTGCTTTCAACATCACCCATAAATTATCTTACTGTTTTCATGAGTCAAGAATCTGAGCACAGAATAACTATATACTCCTCTCACTTCTCACCAGGTTGAAATTAATGTACTGGCTGGTACTGAGATTATCTTGTGAACTTAAATTTTCTCCCAAACTCACTCAGGGTATTGGAAGAATTTAGTAACTTGTATGATTGCAGCCCCACTTTCCCACTGGCTGTCAAACCAGGGCTATTCTCATTTCCCACGTGGCACTCTCAGGTCCTCGATATGTGGCCCCTCCATTGTTCTCTCACATTAAAACCTCCCTTACTTCAGGAGCACACAGACCCTTTGAAGGACACACTTGATTAGTAGATGCCCACCTCAACAATTTCCTTTTAAATCAACTAACTAGTAACTAATCAGGGAAATCATACCCCATCATATTCACAAATTATTCCTTACCCCAAGAGAAGAGTATACTACAGAGCACCACAATAGGATCAGGCAGGCATCTTAAGGCCATCTTAGAATTCTGCCCATCATAATATTCATGTGATATTATAGGTCATGAAATACTAGTTACAGATGAAATCTGCAACCTGCTTTTTACTTTATTGTGGGCTATATTTTGCTTGAATTCATACTGGGAGACACATTTATATTGGCAGTCAGGTCTTCTGTTTTGATAAAGAGCAGCTGTAGTAATATTTTGAAAATGTACAACAAATGACCATACTTTTTCTCTCACTAAAAACACCTCCATAGCTCTTTATTTATTAAGATATGTAAGGCTCATTGGCCTTAAAAGATTGAGAAGTCCTTATCACAGCAGCACCTCATAACCCCAGGACCCACTTGCTCTTATACTTGCATTTGCTCTGGACAGGGAATAAGCTATGCATGCTTCCACCATGGAGGATGGTACATGCAAATCTCTCTCCTTGGAGTGTTCACCTAAGTAAATTACATCCATTCTTTATTAAGCAGCATCAGTGTCTCAGAGAACCTTTCTCTGATCTCTGTAACTGTCAAATTCTATTAGTAGACCTGTTCGAATGGCAATCTGCTGTCCAGTTGTGTGTATACAATGTACACATTGTTTTCAACACTAGATTGTGATTTCCAAGAGGGAAGTGGCCTTGTAGGACTATGTTTATTATTACATTATTAGAGCTTAATAATATTTTAAATAAATAAAATAACATAGAAAATTAAGAAACCTTAGAGTCTCAAAAGTGAAAAAATCTTCCCAGGAAAACTTTAAGTTTATAATTTTAAATATTTCTTAATTAACTACAGTATAAAGATAATGCCAAGAGATAATTCTCCCTGGATATCTGTTTTTCTGCACATTTCAGGCCTTCTGAAGGAAAAGAATTATAAGCTATAATAAATGTAGATAACATATCATTCACTGGACACATTTCAAGATAGTAAAAATTCCCTCCTCTTCCTGAAGATTTGTTGTGTCCCAGAGTAATAATAAACTTAGACACTCCTTCTTCTGAGAGACATTTGATTAAATTTCAGGGT
Source organism: Mesoplodon mirus (assembly GCF_964341445.2). NCBI lineage: Eukaryota > Metazoa > Chordata > Mammalia > Artiodactyla > Ziphiidae > Mesoplodon > Mesoplodon mirus. Next base: position 43,838,194 of record NC_138993.1, read on the forward strand.
AATAAACATGAAGACTTTCCAATCCTCATATGAAGAGATTCTTTTATATTTCAGATTAAGAATGAAGTATTTCTTTTTCTAACAGGAAAATTGGGTAGATGTATGAGCTGCTCTATATAAACACTAAGTGTTTTAAATTTGGGCTTCCACACTTGTGAGGTGAACCCACTGCATGATGACTTAATAATATACTGTGTGCAATGGAAAAATGTTTGTATCCCCTTTAAATTCATATTAAACTCTTAACCCCAAAGTAACACTATTAGGTTGTGGAACCTCTGGGAGGTGATTAGATCATGAGGGTGGAACCCTCATGAATGGGATTAGTGCTCTTAAAAATGGAGCATTAGCAGAGACAAGAAGAACTACAATCCTGCAGCCTGTGGGGGAAAAAAAAAACACATTCACAGAAAGATAGAAAAGATGGAAAGGCAGAGAGCTATGTACCAGATGAAGGAACAAGACAAAACCCCAGAAAAACAACTAAATGAAATGGAGATAGGCAACCTTCCAGATAAAGAATTCAGAATAATGGTAATGAAGATGATCCAGGACCTTGGAAAAAGAATGGAGGCAAAGATGGAGAAGATGAAACAAATGTTTAATGAAGAATTAGAAGAAGTAAATAACAAATAAACAGAGATGAACAATACAATAAATGAAATGAAAACTACACCAGAAGGAATCAATAGCAGAATAACTGAGGCAGAAGAACGGATAAGTGACCTGGAAGACAGAATGGTGGAATTCACTGCTGTGGGACAGAATGAAGAAAAAAGAATGAAAAGAAATGAAGACAGCCTAAGAGACTTCAGGGACAACATTAAACACAACAACATTCATATTCTAGGGGTTCCAAAAGGAGAAAAGAGAGAGAAAGGATGTGAGATAATATTTGAAGAGATTATAGTTGAAAATTTCCCTAACATGGGAAAAGAAATAGCCACCCAAGTCCAGGAAGTGCAGAGAGTCCCATACAGGCTAAACCAAAGAGGAAACACGCTGAGACACATAATAGTCAAATTGGCAAAAATTAAAGAAAAATTATTGAAAGCAGCAAGGGAAAATGACAAATAACATACAAGGGAACCCTCATTCCCTTGTTAATTTGTAAGGTTAACATCTGATTTCTGAGCAGAGACTCTACAAGCCAGAATAGAGAGTGGCATGATATACTTAAAAGGATGAAAGGGAAGAACTTACAACCAAGATTACTCTACCCAGCAAGGAACTCATTCAGATTCAATGGAGAAATCAAAAGCTTTACAAACACGCAAAAGCTAAGAGAATTCAGCACCACCAAACCAGCTCTACAACAAATGTTAAAGGCACTTCTCTAAGTAGGAAACACAAGACAAGAAAAGAACCTACAAAAACAAACCTAAAACAATTAAGAAAATGGTCATAGGAACATACATATCAATAATTACCTTAAACATGAATGGATTAAATGCTCCAGCCAAAAGACAGAGGCTTGCTGAATGGATACAAAAACAAGACCCATAAATATGCTGTCTACAAGAGACCCACTTCAGATCTAGGAATGCATACAGACTGAAAGTGAGGGGAAGGAAAAAAGTATTCCATGCAAATGGAAATCAAAAGAAAGCTGGAGTAGCAATACTCATATCAGATAAAATAGACTTTAAAATAAAGAATGTTACAAGAGACAAGGAAGGACACTACATAATGATCAAAGGATCAATTGAAGAAGAAGATACAACAATTATAAATATATATGCACCCAACATAGGAGCACCTCAATGTATAAGGCAAATGTTAACAGCAATAAAAGAGGAAATCGACAGTAACACAATCATAGTGGGGGACATTAACACCTCACTTACACCAATGGACAGATCACCCAAAATGAAAATAAATCAGAAACAGAAGCTTTAAATGACACAATAGACCACATAGACTTAACTGATATTTATAGGACATTCCATCCCAAAACAGCAGATTATACTTTCTTCTCAAGTGCGCACGGAACATCCTCCAGGATAGATCACATCTTGGGTCACAAATCAAGCCTATGTAAATTTAATAAAAACTGAAAACATATCAAGCATCTTTTCTGACCACACACTATGAAATTAGAAATGAATTACAGGGGGAAAAACGTAAGAAAACACAAACATATGGACGCTAAACAATACATTACTAAATAACCAACAGATCACTGAAGAAATCAAAGAGGAAATCAAAAATACCTAGAGACAAATGACAATGAAAATACAATGATTGAAAACCTATGGGATACATCAAAAGCAATTCTAAGAGGGAAGTTTATAGCTATAAAACCCTACCTCAAGAAAAAAGAAAGAACTCATATAAACCATCTAAACTTACTCCTAAGGGAACTAGAGAAAGAAGAACAAACAAAACCCAAAGTTAGCAGAAGGAAAGAAATCATAAAGATCAGAGCAGAAATAAATGAAATAGAAACAAAGTAAACAATAGCAAAGATCAATAAAGCTAAAGGCTGGTTGTTTTAGAAGTTAAACAAAATTGATAAAACATTAGGAAGACTAATCAAGAAAAAGAGGGATAGGACTCAAATCAATAAAATTAGAAATGAAAAAGGAGAAGTTACAACAGACACTGCAGAAAAACAAAGCATCCTAAGAGACTACTACAAGAAACTCTATGCCAATAAAATGTACAACTGGGAAGAAATGGACAAATTCTTAGAAAGGTATAACCTTCCAAGACTGAACTGGGAAGAAATAGAAAATATGAAAAGACCAATCACAAGTAACGAAATTGAAACTGTGATTAAATCTTCCAAAAAACAAAAGTCCAGGACCAGATGGCTTCACAGGTGAATTCTATCAACCATTTAGAGAAGAGCTAACACACATCCTTCTCAAACTCTTCAAAAAAATTTCAGAGGAAATAATGCTCTCAGTCTCATTCTATCAGGCCACTATCATGCTGATATCAAAAGCAGACAAAGATACTACAAAAAAATGAAAATTACAGACCAATATCACTGATGAATATAGATGTAAAAATCCTCAACAAAGTACTAGCAAACAGAGTCCAACAACAGATTAAAAGGATCATACACCATGATCAAGTGGGATTTATCCCAGGGATCCAAGGATTCTTCTGTATATGCAAATCAATCAATGTGATACACCATATTAACAAATTGAAGAATAAAAACCATATGATCATCCCAATTGATGCAGAAAAAGCTTTTAACAAGTTTCAACACCCATATATGACAAAAACTCTCCAGAAAGTGGGCATAGAGGAACCTACCTCAACATAATAAAGGCCATATATGACAAACCCACAGCAAACATCATTCTCAATGGTGAAAAATTGAAAACATTTCCTCTAAGATCAGGAACAAAACAAGGATGTCCACTCTCACCACTATTATTCAGCATAGTTTGGAAATCCTAACCAGGGAAAAAAGAGAACAAAAAGAAATAAAAGGAATACAAATTGGAAAAGAAGAAGTAAAGCTGTCACTATTTGCAGCTGACATGACACTATACATGGAGAATCCTAAAGATGCCACCAGAAAACTACTAGAGCTAATCAGTGAATTTGGTAAAGTTGCAGGATACAAAATTAATGCACAGAAATCTCTTGCATTCCTACATACTAATGATGAAACATCTGAAAGAGAAATTAAGGAAACACTCCCATTTACCACTGCAACACAAAGAATAAAATACCTAGGAATAAACCTACCTAGGAAGACAAAAGACCTGTATGCAGAAAACTATAAGACACTGATGAAAGAAATTAAAGATGATATCAACAGATGGAGAGATATACCACGTTCTTGGATTGGAAGAAACAATACTGTGTAAATGACTATACTACCCAAAGCAATCTACAGATTCAATGCAATCCCTATCAAATTAACAATGGCATTTTTTACAGAACTAGAACAAAAAATCTTAAAATTTGTATGGAGACACAAAAGACCCCGAAAAACAAAATCAGTCTTAAGGGGAAAAAAGTGAAGCTGGAAGAATCAGACTCCCTGACTTCATACTATACTACAAAGCTACAGTAATGAAGAAAATATGGTACTGGTACAAAAACAGAAATATAGATAATTGGAACAAGATAAAAATGCAGAGATAAACCCATGTGCCTATGGTCACCTAATCTATGACAAAGGAGGCAAGGATATACAATGGAGAAAAGACAGTCTCTTCAAAAAATTGTGCTGGGAAAGCTGGACAGCTATATGTAAAAGAATGAAATTAGAACACTCCTTAATGCCATACTTAAAAATAAACTCAAAATGGATTAGCAACCTAAATATAAGACCGGACACCATAAAACTATTAGAAGAAAACATAGGAAGAACACTCTTTGAAATAAATCACAGCAAGATCTTTTTTGATCTACCTCCTAGAGTAATGGAAATAAAAACAAAAATAATCAAATGGGTCCTAATGAAACTTCAAACTTTTGCACAGCAAAAGAAACCATAAACTGGTCGAAGGACAACCCTTAGAATGGGAAAAAGAATATATTTGCAAACAAATCAATGGACAAAGGATTAAACTCCAAAATATATAAACAGCTCATGCAGCTCAATATTAAAGAAACAAAGAACCCAATCCAAAAATGGGCAGAAGACCTAAATAACATTTCTCCAAAGAAGACATACAGATGACCAAGAAGCATATGAAAAGCTGCTCAACATCACTAATTATTAGAGAAATGTAAATCAAAAGTACAACGAGATATCACCTCACACTAGTTAGAATGGGCATCATTAGAAAATATACAAACAACAAATGCTGGAGAAGGTGTGGAGAAAAGGGAACACTCTTGCACTGTTGGTGGGACTGTAAATTGATACATCCCCTATGGAGAACAGTATGGACATTCTTTAAAAAACTAAATATAGAATTACTATATGATCCAGCAAACCAACTACTGGATACATACCCAGAGAAAACCATAATTCAAAAAGACACATGTGGGCTTCCCTGGTGGCGCAGTGGTTGAGAGTCCACCTGCTGATGCAGGGGACATGGGTCATGCCCTGGTTCAGGAAGATCCCACATGCCATGGAGCAGCTAGGCCCGTGAGCCATGGCTGCTGAGCCTGCACGTCTGGAGCCTGTGCTCCACAATGTGAGAGGCCACAACAGTGAGAGGCCCGTGTACCACAAAAAAAAAAAAAGAAAAAGAAAAAGAAAAAGACACATGCACCCAAGTATTCATTGCAGCACTGTTTACAATAGCCAGGTCATGGAAGCAACCTAAATGCCCACTGACAGACAAAGGGATAAAGAAGATGTGGTACATATATACAGTGGAATATTACTCAGCCATAAAAAGGAACAAAATTGGGTCATTTATTGAAATGTGGAAGGACCTAGAGACTGTCATACAGAGTGAAGTAAGTCAGAAAGAGAAAAACAAATATCGTATTTTAACGCATATATGTGGAACCTAGAAAAATGGTATAGATGAACCGGTTTGCATGGCAGAAATTGAGACACAGATGTAGAGAATAAATGTATGGACACAAGGGGGGAAAGCAGCTGAGAGTGGGGGGATGGTGTGATGAATTGGGAAATTGGGATTGACATGTATACACTGATGTGTATAAAATTGATGACTAATAGGAACCTGCTGTATAAAAAAATAATAATAATAAAATAAAATTCAAAAATCCAAAAAAAAATAAATAAATAAAGAAGCTGTGGAGAACTTCCTCCCTGTGTGAAGACACAGCAAGGAGATATCTGTCTGTGAACCAGGAAGTAGGTTCTTAAAAGACACCTAATCTGCTATCACCTTGATCTTGGACTTCCTAGACTCCAGAAGTGTGAGAAATAAATTTTTATTTTTTATAAGCCACCCAGTCTATGATATTTTATTATAGTGGCCTGAGCAGACTAAGTCAGTGTGTCACCCAATGAGGCATGGGGATCAAGGAACTGGCATTAAGATGCCACTTTGATGTTTTTGGTATAATACCTGTTCTGTTTCTCAGATCCAGCTATTTGATATTTCTGTCAAAATATATATGAAACTGTATTGACTAACTTAACTTTCAAGTACGGAAAAGTCTTAGACATTTTTATGGCTTAATATATACTACATAAAATATTTTTATCCACAATTTCTGATTTAACATATATTACATAAAATATTCTACAGAAACAAACAAGAAGTACCTGTACAAAAACAGAATTTATACCATCACTCTGAATAATATACAGAGTGTTTAGATAAGTTTTTTAGTTTTCTTTTTTTCTAAGATCTTGGAGTCCATGGCTTTTAGTTCATGATACTATCTTAAAAAACAGCAATCATCTGTGGCTGGTGTAAAAATCACAAAATGTAACTAACTTGAAAGAGCTTAAACTATTACATGTATATAATAATTATATGTATATGCAATGAATTCTGCCACAAATCTGGGGAATCAGGTTACCTTCAATAATGACCAGCTGACTACAAATTTAGGAGTATTCACTAACCCCTCAGGCGAGATACTTTTCTGGAATGGCTCACAAGATTAAGGAAAATTATATACTTACAACTTCACTTTTACTTTAGCAAAAGGGTACAAGTCACAAGCAGCCAAAAGGGGAGATTCCCTGGGAGAGGACTGGGAGGAAACCAGATGGAAAGCTTGCAACATCGTCAAATTACCCACTCAGCACATCGATATGTGGCAACATATAGAGTATTCCCAACTAGGAAAGCACATCCAAGCTTCGGTGTTCAGAGATTTTTATGGGAACTTCATTAAGTAGGAATAATTAATTAAATCACTGACCAAGGGATTGAACTCAATCTCCAGCCATTTCCCTTCTTAAAAGATCAAATAGACCCTCTAATTACTTGACTGATCTTTCTGAAATGAACTTCGTCCTGAGTCATCTGGTTATCATTAACTATGTAGGGGCCACCATGAGTCACATATCATTAGCAAGATTGTCTGAAAGGTTCACCATGAACAGCAGAGAGAGTCATATCATGTGGGAAATGTCAAGGATTTAGAGACGAGATCCCAGGAACTGAGGAAAAAGACCAACCAACTTTTTTACTATACTATGTATATTACTAATAAAAAATAAGCATGTGGGATAAATATATTTAGTAGTCTATGTTTAATAAATGTTTCATTAAGAAATGTCAAGATCTTCTTGAAAGATAGAGCAAGTCCTATAGAACTGTCCTTACTTCCAAAGCTGTTACTATCTTCTGTAAAGAAACAGGGGTCATCCTATCATAAGAAGAATACCAAAATAATTATGCCTATTTTAAAAAGTATTGTTCTGCATTTATATATCCAAGAAAATATCAACACTTGAAACATCTAAGGAGAAACAGTATAGCTATCATCAGTTAAGATGGTAGATTAGATAAATTCTAAAGTATTTTTCTACTCTTAAGAACACATTATTTTGTGATTTGGGGACATAATAATGCTATGTATTGCATCCATTCTGACATTGTGCACAGCCCTGATTTCAAAATATGGTTAACTTTCAGTTCTTTCTAATTTCAATGAGTGACAATGATATCTATTCAGTTCACCGGCTTAGATACCCAGGCATCACTCTTTTTACCTCTACCCTATGTATAGAATCCATCACTGAGCCCTTTTAATGAATGCTCAAAAAATAACCCTAATTCTTTCATACCTGTTCTTCACCATCACTAACCTTATGCAAGAAATAATCATCTCTTACCTAGGCTACAGAATTACTTCTATCTGAATTCCAAATGTGACTCAGACATTAAGGTCACAATGTGTGAAAATATTAATACATATTTAGTGCACTAATGCCAATCTCAGAAAAATAATCAGGGTATAAAGACTCATTTCTTTTAGTATAGGCATTTTTATATCTCCAAAGTCTAATCCTCAAAAATGTAATCTAAATAGTGTCCTCTAACATAGCCTAAGCCAAGTTGTGATTCTTTAGTTCTTTCTCTTTTTGGTCCTTGATCTGGTCACTGGGGAAGAAAGAGAAGTTTTAGGAGGGAAGCAGAAATGACTGTGTGATTTCTTAGCAAAAGTCCCAAAAGGTTAAACCTCTCTTTTTTCAATACTTTTAATTTTCACATATTTTAAAATTAATGTGAGTACTCTCTTCTTCACAGTGGCCCATTTGGATTAGTAAATTCCACTGATAATGACTTTAGGCAACTGCAACCTCATAAATTTTATTAGGAAAAAAAGTCCTCCAGGTGCGTTTAAGCAATATCCTTTTATATTAGTTTTTCAAAGGGCATATGTTATCAAAGTCCAATCTGAAATGTAAAAAGTGACAATGAAATTTGCCATACTTAATCCCTCCCAGAAGTCATACACTTTTGTCAAGTTAAAATGATAACAGTGTATCCTCCTTTTGTCTCTTCAATAAATGGCACTATTGAGGAAATGATTGTGCAGTTATGTCAAAGTTACTGAGGCAGTGAAATGAACTTTCTCACTCATATCTAATAGGAAGTCATTTAATTGTATTAAAATTAAATCTACATTTATTTTTTTTGAAATAGACAAAATAAGAGCAGAAACTCAGGTAATTCCAATTTGGGGAAAAATAGTTACTTCTCAATAAGTTTTGAAGGTCAAATAAAATTTGGATAGAATTTTTGAAGTAATGAAAAAGTGCATAATTGCTCAGAACTCTTTTAAATAATAAATTGCATATATGCAATAATGTAGCATGTATGGCTTGCAATTTCCTCTTTCCTTTTTTTGAATCAATCAAACTCCCCAGGATAAAAATTTCATTTCAAACACTCTCATGTAGTTAAGTATAGCCATGTATCTAAATTTTGGCTAATAGGATAAAGACAGAAGTGCTATATGTCAGATACTTGGAATTTCTTCAATAGACAGTTGACATGAGTGTTTTCCTATTTTTATTTGTTCTTTCCTGGCTCCTGCTACCTTTATACAAATGTGATGACAAGGGCTGGTGTCCTTATATGCCCTAAAGGGAAAACCAACAGTGTCTAAGTACATAAAAAATGAAGTGGAAAAATCCTAGGTATCTGGGGACTCCAAAAAGGAGAGTTGCCATACCAGTCCTGGCCTGCGTACTTTCAGACTTTATATGAAGCAGAAGTATACTTTTGTCATCTTTTATTTATGACACTTTCATATTGGTGCCCCTACAAAATCTAATCCCAACAGACATAGTGACATTTTCATGGGAATAAAGCTTTTCCCAGGTCAGTGTAATATGCTATACATTTTTTGTCACTGGGCTTTGACAAAATAAGTATAGAAATTGAAATAAACATTTAGAAACTTTAATGACATGATGCTTTTATTGTATTTTGCAGAGATACTCATTATTGTATTTTGCAAAGATACTCATCTACAATAGTCTGAAAAATATTTAATAGGGCTCCTTATTACAGATAATTTGAGTCTGTTTAGGCAACTTCTATTGTGTACATGTGTGTGTGTGTGTGTGTGTGTGTGTGTGATCATTATTTCCATTTATGAATGAATGTCTGATAAAGTACAGACTTTACCTGGAGAGAGCCTAAAATTGTTAAACAGATATGAAATCATTCTGTGTCAGCTCTTAGTGTTTAATGACCCTGAAAGATAATCAGGAACCCACATTAGCTACTCTTGGAATTATATTTCTTGCCACAATATATTCCAAAACCCATATATGAGAAGAGGGCTAAGCAGCTAGGTGAGTCTTCAGACTCTTAAAGAGATATTGAGAGTATCTCTATGCTGAAACCATGGTCCTAAGATAATCCAAGTTCAGGATGTGAGTATACCAAGTTCAGGATGTGAGTATATAATGATAGGCCCAACTATGAGAACTACCTAGAGCTGAATGAGTTAAATTGGTCAAGAAAAAGATCAATCAAATGACAGTTCTGGAATAACCCAGAACTGGATGGGTTAAAGGTAAAACACTTTTCTAGAATAAGTTGAGTGCCATTGCTGAAGAGTAGAGAGAGGAGGATGGGGGAAGGGAGGAATGGAAGGAGAGAGGGAAAAAAAGAAGAGAAGAGGGAAGGAAATTTGTTGTTTCCTACCATTTCTGTACCTGTGGGGTGTCCTGGGTGTTACACAGGAAGACGTTTCAATGGGGCAATGGTTAATTTATTAAATTTTTGCATTGCACTTTAGCAAAAAGGGAAATAAAACTTGAAAGTGATAATCATTGTTCTTCTACAAAAATATATATAGATATTATTTCCCCCAAATAGCCTTTAAAAACAAAAAAACAAAAAGAAAAGCAAGTGATGCATGCTTCACAAGCAACAGAATTTTCTTCTTCTTTGCCTTTATGATTTTCCAAGCAACGTGCAATTCATTTCAATTTTGTTGCTTTATTTATTGCTCAATTTTGTTTCTTTTTTATTTGCTATTGAAGATTGCTTTATAAAGTCTATCAAATATACAACTTATTGAGTATTCCAGCCCCTCTTTTTACTGCCAACCCTGAACAATGAAGGAAAAAAAGAGAGAGAAAGAGAGAAACAGCTTTGTTATTACCTACTGCCACTTAAAGATAAAAAATGGCTCTGTTATTAGGGGGGATTGGATGTATTTTCCAATCAGATATGGAGAGAACATAATGCTTGAGGGTAAATAACATTTAACTAAGAAAAAGGTGTAAACATAATTAAATTCCAGTTCTCAAACAAAACAGTGATGTTTCTCTTATATACAAAATAGACATATTGAAACAGCAGTTATGTGTAGCTGAGATATTTCTAGAAGGAGTAAAAATAAATCAAATTTAATTAGAAATTAAATAATATATTTATTGTGCCTACTGAATAGATCTAATACAGGTAAAGACTATTCTTTATTATATACTTTGTTCCAGGTAGTATATTAAAGTATAAATAATATATTAATCAGGTAATAATCCCATTTCACAGATAGGTGTGCTTGCATCTATTTTATATAGCTTTCAAGTAAACAAGTTTATGTTAGAAGAAGAAAAAAAGGAAAGGAAATAGAACAAATTATAAAAAAAATAACAAAAGCAACAATAACAAGAAAAATATTTGAAGGAGCCAGAAGTGAAAATGTAGGGGAGAAAAGATTTTTCTCAACTCTCTTAGGGTCCCTGGTTAGATATGAAACTTAAACTGACAAAGGATTAACCAGGGAAAAACATACTAATTGATTTAATGTAAGTTTTTTGTGACACAGGAGCTCTTACAAGGAAATGAAGATGCAAATAAACAGACCTATGTATTTTTAGGTTAGGTTTGATGAAGAGTGGACAGTTGTGGAGGAATATGATAAGGTAAGGAGTACGCGGTAATTGTAGTAAACTGGGAGAAACTTAGCAAGGCCTGCTTGTTAGGGTTCTTCCTGGCTTCCCTTTGCTTTCAGAGATAAGGATACTCCTTTCCTCTGAGTATAGGGAAAGCACCTCTCACTTGAAGGTTTTATAGCCTGTTTCAGGAAAGAATGGTGAGAGGCTGGAAGAGGAGGTCAGAGTAACCTTCCTCTCTCTGCTCTTTTCTCAAACTCCTTGAGCATAAAATAATCAATATGCCAAGGTGCCATATCTTAGGGGAATGTACCTTGAACCCTTTCAAAAACTATCTTTTTTCCTAGTGTTAAGTAGATATTGAATACTGGGAAATGTAACAGGGAGGGTTTATTTTTTAGCTGAAATGCAGCTATAATGTTGGCATGCACTGGAACTTCAATTACTCTTCCAGGCAATTACTATACCTTATATATATATATATATATATATATATATATATATATATATATATATATATATATATATATATATATATATATATGGGATTTGAAAGGATTATCAGAGTTCCAAATAAACATTATACCACTAATTTATATTTTAACAAACTGAAAATGTTAATGCACCTCCTTAAATGCCAGCATCAGAGTTGTAACAAGGATATCAAGCTTGCTACTCCTTTTAAAGATGACCTTTCAGAAACATCAGGATGACAAAATTGGAAGTAAGAAAAGAACTTGGAAAATCTATGGTATTAAAAAAAGAGAAAATTTGGAAAATACTACGATATCCAGCCTGTAAATATTATAGCTATTTCCATAAGACTGCTATTGGAGTTTAAAATATAAGATCATGTTTAATGCCTTAATAATTTTAGACAATCATCTTGACTGTTTCTTCTCTTTTATCTCTATTGTATTAAAAAGAAGATTTGAATAGAAGAAATCTTATTGTGAGTTTAATAATGGAAGGAAAGAATAATGGAAAGAATTTAATTTGTTTGTTAATTAGCAGTAATTAACAAGTGAATGCTGGAAATGGACTTTCTTTGGTCAAATTCAATGTGTTTAAATTTTGTGGATGTTGGAGGAAGTAATCTAGAGGGGGGAGGGGAAAGGATGGGTACCAAACCCCCAGACCGTGGACCGCTACTGTTAGGAACCAGGCTTCACAGCAGGTGAGTGGCCAGTGAGCAAGCAAAGCTTCATCTGCCACTCACCATTCCTCCGCATTGCTCACATTACTGCCTGAACCATCCACCCTCCCCAGTCCGTGGAAAAATTTTCTTCCATGAAACTGGTCCCTGGTGACAAAATGGTTGGGGACCACAGGCCTAGAGGACAGGACATCACCTTCTGTTGCCCCTTGAGCTGGACCCAGGCAATTGGAGGCTCCTCCCGTCCTCCTCTGTCTCTGGAATGTATACTCTGCCTACCTTTCCCACAGTGGGAGCTGTTCCAAGGACATAATCTTGAGAGTGTAAGATGTTGAGACCATCTGGACTAAACACTTGACCAAACCCAGTTAAGTCCTCTATATAAAGTTTCAAGATTTGGTTGGTGGGTATGGAGGTCTACTCAACTTGTTTCTGCCCAAGACAAGCCTCATAATTAAGTTTCCTTGCTTAATAAAATTACCAATCTGGAGTGGCCTGCCTCTTTGGTCTGTCCCTGCTCTATGTGTAAGGGGGCCAATTTGCAAAACCACAATGCATTAGCCAAACTATTTTAGAAACAACGCCTACACTTGCAAAAGAAACAGTAAAGAATCTACCAAGGCCTAGAGACTGTATGGTAAAGACACTAACTGTGGTTTGATTTTTATGATCTTGTGTTTATCCATTGCTAGAGAAATAGTTCTGGTTTTCCAATACTAACTATAAATGTACTGCGTTTCTGCCTCCAGAAGCTTGTCTTTTATCTGTTCCAGTTTTCATTCAAGGGGGTGGTTGCACCCACTGAAAGGGCAGATCAGGTCACTGGACTTCATTGAGCCTACTGTTAAAAAAAACCAAGACAACAGGCCCTAAGTGGAGTCGCTTGTGTTAAGCCCCCATCATCAAAACAAGGCTTAACTTAATTACAGTTTAAGTTTAATTACAATACATTCCTGGCTGTCCCAGGAATGCACTCTTAAACCAGTCAATAGGAAGTCACCTGATCAGCACTAGTTAGATAATCTGTCTGACAGACCAATACCATCCCCTAAAGGAAAGTTATGTTGCAATAAACTACCCACTTTCTTGCCTAGTATAACTTTCTCTTCCCACTCCCTTCTGCCTGTAAAAGTCTTTCATTTTGTACAACTTCTGGGAGCTCCTTTATACCTGTTATATTGGAAACTGCCCAATTCAATTGATTTTTGCTCAAATAAACTCTTAAAAATTTTAATATGCCTCAGTTATATTTTAACACTGCATAAATTGTTGGGTGAATTGTTTTGCATCTGTGTAGATGTCAATGTTTCCTTAAGAAATGTGTAGGGTATGGAAGAATTCATTTTGAAATTTCCTTCTTTTTTAACAGAATAGTGCAAAATTATGGCTGACTAATCAATACTCACTTAACTCAAATTTTTATTTGGTTGTCATTATCTACCCAAAAAATCTCCTAAGTATTATGCATCATCAAGTTGACATAGGGTAGTTCCCAGGATTCCAATTTAAATCTTTTACTTGTTTTTCGATTTATGGTTTTAACTAGAAAACCATGAGAACATAGCTAAGTATAAAAGCAGCATTGAAATAAATGAGAACTGGCCTTGTCATATTTTATTATTTTTACTCCTGTCTCTTACAATTCAGGACTAAGTAGAGGAAGCAAAATATGCTCTCCAAACATGAGATGTATCACTTCTAGTTAGCCCACTTCCATCTTACCCCACACCCACAAACTCCAATTCCAGCATACCTCAACCTTTTTCTTTAACTATAAAGATTTCCCACTCCCCTGTTTATATATGAGTTCTTCCAAACTCAAGTGATGATGGTTGACTCCACTGTTTTAGCAAACTCTAAATAAATAGCCTTTTCTCACTCTTGTATGGATGTTCTTCATTTATGACAGGTGCAATAAGAATCTGTTCTCCATTTTATCAGGATATTAGAAACACTGGTATGTAACCAAGGCCTTGACTGGAATGTCATCAAAACTGAGTCCCTGTAAAACTGACTACCCCTTGCCGAGTTTATGATCAACCTTTCTATTCAAAGCTTTATTCTCTTTCTTGTCCCCTCTGGCCTCAATCCTGTGCCAACTGAGCAATAATCAATGAGTCAGATGACTAAGATTGCTGTTGTCTATAACATCATTAGTGTACTAAAATTGTTATTGTTGACAACATTGTTAATGTACAGACTCGGCTTGTTTCTGCAGGGTAAGGTGAGCCAACAAATGCCCTGGGTCATGGACCACCAGACCAGATACTTGTAAAAACCCCCTAATTGAAAGATCAAGTTGGAGTGGACCAGAGGCTTGTATACCACTCCCTTGCTTGGTACCCTGCAATAAACCTTACTTTGCTGCAAACACTTGTGGTCAGAGTTTGGCTTTCTGTGCTTCAGGCACACAAGCCCATTGCTTGGTTTCATCATATTTGAGCAAAATGCTCACTGATTCAGATATGACCAGATACTTTTAAGAAACTAAAACTGACTTTATAGATCCAATGCTTACAAAGTTCTCTTGGAAAAACTGGTTTGGTTTCTGTGTTACAGTGTTCCTACTCTTACATGCTATTAAGAAAATAGGCCCAGGAACATGAAGATATTTTGGTGGCCTTGAAAAGAGAGGAATTCAACCAAATTAACAGGTACTACAACAAATCTGATGTCAAGTTCTTGGTCTGACTTTGACTTTCTATGCTCACAAGGATTTTATAAATCCAAACTGAGAAACTCCTAAGTGAGATTCCAGCAGAGTAAAATTTAAAAGACCATATGGTAAATTATCATAGTTATGGTACCTATGAAAGTAATCAGGCCAAACCTAATAACATCAGCCTTATTTTATAATCAAGAATAACCTTTCTTTTAAATTACTTTTTATAAAAAGGTGGAGGGGAGATAGTAGAGGAAAATTTTTATGTTTCAATGGAAAACAATCTTTCCAGGTTGTCAGACTCTGTCAGTTCACTGCTTTAAGCTATTTTGCACCACTTTGTAAATTTCAGATAACTAATGGATTTACAAAGAAGATTTAATTTCACCCTATGAAAACTCAGTTTGAGTATCTATTTGAAAATTTGAGTGGATCTTGTTAACTTGCTCAAACTTTTAGTTCTTCTAAGTTTCCTTCAATATCTGTCTAAAACCATTCAAATTATTGTGTGCAGTTTTCTTCTTCCCACTGGACTCAGTGTCACTAAGAAGTAGAACCTGTTTTCACATCCCTATAAGAATATATGAAATCCTGTGAGCTAAACCCTGACAACCTGATAAAACCCTCATAAGATTCACCATTTACAGCAGGTCTTGCCTAGGCCAAATTTATCCCAGAATAAGTCTCTTTTGGGTGACTAAGGAGGACTGACAAAATGTTTGGGTCCTATATGCATGCCCTTGTACAAGAGGTGACAATGACTGTGCAAGAGCATCAACATTCTAGCTCTAGAGCTTCAAGAAACTTGAAAGACTGTGCTAAACAACAAGTTGATCCTGCCCTCCAGAAAGGGTCAGAAACAACTGTTGTAGATTTGTTTCCTAAAACCTCTCTGACATCTCTGTGGTCAACAATCACATTTGAAATGCCAATGAAGAAATTTACAGAATATCTACAATTGTTCTGAGTCTTCCAGTTTAAGATTTTCCTATAACAACCTCTTAGAATCCACAGGATTAGTGATGCTTGGGGTTTAATTGCTTAGTGTTGAATAGGAGTTTAACTACACACGTACACACATGCATACACACTCACACAATCTTTTTAGGCATTCCTCTTTTAGGATGTCTGACATAGAGGACCCTAAAATAACTGACCTATACCACCAACTATGAACAGGGAGTTCAAATGGTTTTACTGGAGCTAGGTCAACAAGAATCTTCATAAAACCATTTCTTAGATCCTGATTCACTCTGATTCACTCTACTCAGAAGGTTTTGGATTGTTCATCATCGAATGATATTAATCTTAAGCAAACTCAGGACTAATGATGTTGAGTTTATCTGAGTCTGATCTTCCTGGAAAGCAGTTTGAGAAACACTCCCCTCCCCCCATGTGTTCTGAGAATTGTATCATCCTTGCCTCTACCAGGACCTAAGCACCTCCATCCTTCAAATAAGACTTTTGCTCATCCTTCATGACTTCCTTGTTTGCCTGACTCTATGAACCTTACTTTTCCTCCCTAGTCTTATAACATATTTAATGAAAGTTTCCCCTATTACAATAGCCTGAATAAAATCATCTTTGTAAATGTTCAGTGAATTTTGTATTTTACAAAACTTGTTTATTAATAAAGTGAATAGAATTTAGTAAATGGTCAGACATCAGGTAGTGTTTAAGTATGACAAGAAGAGATAATTTTTATATATTTATAAACCTTTTACTTGTTGCCAATTTACTTTTACTCTTTTGTGTTAGGAATTTTTTCTTTTTCTCAATAGTCAATTATTAATGAAACCAAGTGGAGCCTTGTGGGGATCCTGGGCAGTTTTTTTGGTCCCCTGTTTCTTGTAAGCAAGACTCCAGACTCCAGTACATTCCCTGAGTTCTAAAGGACAGATCTGAACAGTTGTTAATTATGGGAGAAGTGGCCAAGAAATGACCTAAGGCAAGATCAAAGGGACCAGAGAAGCTCATCAAGATTAGGAGACCAGAGGTTTTTGGGGAAAATGGCAGAAGACTAAGACATGGAGATCACCTTCCTCCCCACAGATACATCAGAAATACATCTACACGTGGAACAACTCCTACAGAACACCTACTGAATGCTGGCAGAAGACCTCAGACCTCCCAAAAGGCAAGAAACTCCCCCACGTACCTGGGTAGGGCAAAAGAATAAAGAATAAACAAAGACAAAAATATAAGGACAGGACCCACACCAGTGGGAGGGACCTGTGAAGGAGGAAAGGTTTCCACACACTAGAAAGCCCTTTTGCGGGTGGAGACTGCGGGTGGCAGAGGGGGAAAGCTTCAGAGCCACAAAGGAGAGTGCAGCAACAGGGGTGCGGAGGGCAAAGCGGAGAGATTCCCACACAGAGGATCGGTGCCGATCACCTGCACTCACCAGCCCTAGAGGCTTGTCTGCTCACCTGCTGGGGCAGGTGGGGCTGGGAGCTGAGGCTCGGGCTTCGGTCGGAGCGCAGGGATAGGACTGGGGTTGGCGGTGTGAACAAAGCCTGAAGGGGTTAGTGTGCCACAGCTAGCCGGGAGGGAGTCCGGGGAAAAGTATGGACCAGCCGAAGAGGCAAGAGACTTTTTCTTCCCTTTTTTTTTTTTATTAGTTTCTGCTTTATAACAAAGTGAATCAGTCATACATATACATCTGTTCCCACATCTCTTCCCTCATGCATCTCCCTCCCTCCCACCCTCCCCATCCCACCCCTCCAGGCGGTCACAAAGCACCGAGTTGATCTCCCTGTGCTATGAGGCTGCTTCCCACTAGCTATCTACCTTACGTTTGGTAGTGTATATATGTCCATGCCTCTCTTTTGCTTTGTCACAGCTTACCCTTCCCCCTCCCCATATCCTCAAGTCCATTCTCAAATAGGTCTGTGTCTTTATTCCCGTTTTACCCCTAGGTTCTTCATGACCTTTTTTTTTTTAATTCCGTATATAATTGTTAGCATACAGTATTTGTCTTTCTCTTTCTGACTTACTTCACTCTGTATGACAGACTCTAGGTCTATCCACCTCATTACAAATAGCTCAGTTTCATTTCTTTTTATGGCTGAGTAATATTCCATTGTATATATGTGCCACATCTTCTTTATCCATTCATCCTATGATGGACACTTAGGTTGTTTCCAGCTCCGGGCTATTGTGAATAGAACTGCAATGAACATTTTGGTACATGTCTCTTTTTGAATTATGGTTTTCTCAGGGTATATGCCCAGTAGTGGGATTGCTGGGTCATATGGTAGTTCTATTTGTAGTTTTTTAAGGAACCTCCATACCGTTCTCCACTGATGAAAGAAATTAAAGATGATACAAATAGATGGAGAGATATACCATGCTCCTGGATTGGAAGAATTAATATTGTGAAAATGACTCTACTACCCAAAACAATCTACAGATTCAATGCAATCCCTATCAAACTACCACTGGCATTTTTCACAGAACTAGAACAACAAATTTCAAAATTTGTTTGGAAAAACAAAACACCCCGAATAGCCAAAGCAATCTTGAGAACGAAAAACGGAGCTGGAGGAATCAGGCTCCCTGACTTCAGACTAAACTACAAAGCTACAGTAATTAAGACAGTGTGGTACTGGCATAAAAACAGAAAGATAGATCAGTGGATCAGGATAGAAAGCCCAGAGATAAACCCACGCACATATGGCCAACTTATCTTTGATAAAGGAGGCAGGAATGTACAGTGGAGAAAGGACAGCCTCTTCAATAAGTGGTGCTGGGAAAACTGGACAGGGACATGTAAAAGTTTGAGATTAGATCATTCCCTAACACCATACACAAAAATAAGCTCAAAATGGCTTAAAGACTTAAATGTAAGGCCAGAAACTATCAAACTCTTAGAGGAAAACATAGGTAGAACACTCTATGACATAAATCACAGCAAGATCCTTTTGGACCCACCTCCTAGAGAAATGGAAATAAAAACAAAGATAAACAAATGGGACCTAATGAAACTCCAAAGCTTTTGCACAGCAAAGGAAACCATAAACAAGACCAAAAGACAACCCTCAGAAAGGGAGATAATATTTGCAAATGAAGCAACTGACAAAGGATTAATCTCCAAAATTTATAAACAGCTCATGCAGCTCAATAGCAAAAAAACAAACAACCCAATCCAAAAATGGGCAGAAGACTTAAATAGGCATTTCTTCCCTTTTTGTTTCCTGGTGTGCTAGGAGAGGGGATTAAGAGTGCTGCTTAAAGGAGCCCCAGAGACAGGAGCGAGCTGCAGCTAAAAGCATGGACCACAGAGATGGGCATAAGATGCTAAGTCTGCTGCTGCTGCCACAAAGAAACCTGTGTGCAAGCACAGGTCACTATCCACACCACCCTTCCAGGGAGCCTGTGCAGCCTGCCACAGCCAGGGTCCCGGAATCCAGAGACAACTTCCCCAGGAGAACGCACGGCGTGCCTAAGGCTGGTACAATGTCACGCCAGCCTCTGCCACCACAGGCTCACCCTGCCTCCTTGCCCCTCCCTGGCCCCGGCCTGAGTGAGCCAGAACCCCCAAATCAGCGGCTCCTTTAACCCTGTCCTGTCTGAGCGAAGAACAGATGCCCTGCGGCAACCTACATGCAGAGGCGGGGCCAAATCCAAAGCTGAGTCTCTGGAGCTGTGAGAACAAAGAAGAGAAAGGGAAGACTCTCCCAGCAGCCTCAGAAGCAGTGGATTAAATCTCCACAATCAACTTGATGTACCCAGCATCTGTGGAATGCAATAATAGACAATGAATCATCCCAAACTGAGGAGGTGGACTTGGAGAGCAAGATTTATGATTGTTTTCCCCTTTTCCTCTTTCTGTAAGTGTGTATGTGTATGCTTCTGTGTGAGATTTTGTCTGTACAGCTTTGTTTCCACCAATTGTCCGAGGGGTCTATCCGTCTTTTTTTTTTTTTTAATTTTTCTTTTGCTTCTTTTTTATTTTTTATTTTTTATTTTTTTTATTTTTATTCTTTTTTATTTTTTTATTTTTTTTTACTTTTTATCAGTTTCTGCTTTATAACAAAGTGAATCAGTCATACATATACATCTGTTCCCACATCCCTTCCCTCATGCATCTCCCTCCCTCCCACCCTCCCCATCCCACCCCTCCTGGCGGTGACAAAGCACCGAGCTGATCTCCCTGTGCTATGCGGCTGCTTAATAATAATGTTTTATGTGAATAACTTTATTTTATTTTATCTTAATTTATTTTATTTTACTTTATCTTCTTTTTTCCATCCTTCCTCCCTCCCTCCTTCCCTCCCTCCCTCCCTCCTTTCTTTCTTTCTTTCTACTTCTACTAATTCTTTCTTTCTACTTTTTCTCCCTTTTATTCTGAGTCATGTGGATGAAAGGATTTTGGTGCTACAGCCAGGAGTCAATGATGTGCCTTTGAGGTGGGAAAGCCAAATTCAGAGCACTGGTCCACAAGAGACCTCCCAGCTCCACATAATATCAAATGGCGAAAATCTTCCAGAGATATCCATCTCAACACCAGCACCCAGCTTCACTCAACGACCAGAAAGCTACAGTGTTGGACACTCCATGCCAAACAACTAGCAAGACAGGAACACAACCCCAC
Source organism: Mesoplodon mirus (assembly GCF_964341445.2). Classification (NCBI taxonomy): domain Eukaryota; kingdom Metazoa; phylum Chordata; class Mammalia; order Artiodactyla; family Ziphiidae; genus Mesoplodon; species Mesoplodon mirus. Next base: position 43,858,835 of record NC_138993.1, read on the forward strand.
CCATTAGCAGAGAGGCTGCCTAAAATCATAATAAGTCCACAGACACCCCAAAACTCACCACCAGACGTAGACCTGCCCATCAGAAAGACAAGATGCAGCCTCATCCACCAGAACACAGGCACTAGTCCCCTTCACCAGGAAGCCTACACAACCCACTGAACAAACCTTAGCCACTGGGGACAGACACCATAAACAATGGGAACTAGGAACCTGCAGCCTGCAAAAAGGAGACCCCAAACACAGTAAGATAAGCAAAATGAGAAGACAGAAAAACACACAGCAGAGGAAGGAGCAGGATAAAAACACAGCAGACCTAACAAATGAAGAGGAAATAGACAGTCTACCTGAAAAAGAATTCAGAATAATGATAGTAAAGATGATCCAAAATCTAGAAAATATAATAGACAAAATGCAAGAAACATTTAACAAAGACCTAGAAGAACTAAAGATAAAACAAGCAACGATGAACAGCAGAATAAATAAAATTAAAAATACTCTACATGGGATCAATAGAAGAATAACTGAGGCAGAAGAACGAATAAGTGACCTGGAAGATAAAATAGTGGAAATAAGTACTGCAGAGCAGAATAAAGAAAAAAGAATGAAAAGAATTGAGGACAGTCTCAGAGACATCAGGGACAACATTAAACACACCAACATTCGAATTATAGGGGTTCCAGAAGAAGAAGAGAAAAAGAAAGGGACTGAGAAAATATTTGAAGAGATTATAGTTGAAAACTTCCCTAATATGGAAAAGCAAATAGTTAATCAAGTCCAGGAAGCACAGAGAGTCCCATACAGGATAAATCCAAGGAGAAATACACCAAGATGCATATTAATCAAACTGTCAAAAATTAAATACAAAGAAAACATTTTAAAAGCAGCAAGGGAAAAAAAAATAACACACAAGGAAATCCCCATAAAGTTAACAGTGGATCTTTCAGCAGAAACACTGCAAGCCAGAAGGGACAGGCAGGACTTTTTTAAAGTAATGAAGGAGAAAAACTTGCAACCAAGATTACTCTGCCCAGCAAGGATCTCATTCAGATTTGGTGGAGAAATTAAAAACTTTACAGACAAGAAAAAGCTGAGAGAGTTCAGCACTACCAAACCAGCTTTACAACAATTGCTAAAGGAACTTCTCTAGGCAAGAAATACAACAGAAGGAAAAGACCTACAATAACGAACCCTAAACAATTAAGAAAATGGGTATAGGAACATATATATCGATAATTACCTTAAATGTAAATGGACTACATGCTCCCAGCAAAAGACACAGATTGGCTGAATGAATACAAAAACAAGACCCATATATATGCTGTCTACAAGAGACACACTTCAGATCTAGAAACGCATACAGACTGAAAGTAAGGGAATGGAAAATGATATTCCATGCAAATGGAATCCAAAAGAAAGCTGGAGTAGCAACTCTCATATCAGAAAAAACAGACTTTAAAATAAAGGCTAAAAAAAAAATAAAAAATAAAAAATAAAAATAAAAAATAAAATAAAATAAAATAAAAGCTATTACAAGAGACAAGAAGGACACTACATAATGATCAAGGGATTGATCCAAGAAGAAGATATAACAATTGTAAATATTTTTGCACGCAACATAGGAGCACCTCAATACATAAGGCAAATACTAACAGCCATAAAAGGGGAAATCGACAGTAACACATTCATAGTAGATGATTTTAACACCCCACTTTCACCAATGCACAGATCATCCAAAATGAAAATAAATAAGGAAACACAAGCTTTAAATGATACATTAAACAAGATGGACTTAATTGATATTTATAGGACATTCCATCCAAAAACAACAGAATACACATTTTTCTCAAGTGGTCAATGAACATTCTCCAGGATAGATCATATCCTGGGTCACAAATCAAGCCTTGATAAATTTAAGAAAATTGAAATTGTATCAAATAACTTTTCCAACCACAATGCTATGAGACTAGATATCAATTACAAGAAAAGATTTGTAAAAAATACAAACACATGGAGGCTAAACAATACACTACTTAATAACAAAGTGATCACTGAAGAAATCAAACAGGAAATTAAAAAATACCTAGAAACAATTGACAATGGAGACAGGATGACCCAAAACCTATGGGATGCAGCAAAAGCAGTTCTAAGAGGGAAGTTTATAGCAATACAATCCCACCTTAAGAAACAGGAAACATCTCGAATAAACAACCTCAGCTTGCACCTAAAGCAATTAGAGAAAGAACAACAAAAATACCCAAAGTTAGCAGAAGGAAAGAAATCATAAAAATCAGATCAGAAATAAATGAAAAAGAAATGCAGGAAACAATATCAAAGATCAATAAAACTAAAAGCTGGTTCTTTGAGAAGATAAACAAAATTGATAAACCATTAGCCAGACTCATCAAGAAAAAAAGGGAGAAGACTCAAATCAATAGAATTAGAAATGAAAAAGGAGAAGTAACAACTGACACTGCAGAAATACAAAAGATCATGAGAAATTACAAGAGGCAACTCTAATCCTATAAAATGGACAACCTGGAAGAAACTGACAAATTCTTAGAAATGCACAACATGCCAAGACTTAATCAGGAAGAAATAGAAAATATGAACAGACCAATCACAAGTACTGAAATTGAAACTGTGATTAAAAATCTTCCAACAAACAAAAGTCCAGGACCACATGGCTTCACAGGTGAATTCTATCAAATGTTTAGAGAAGAGCTAACACCTATCCTTCTCAAACTCTTCCAAAATAGAGCAGAGTGAGGAACACTCACAAACTCATTCTATGAGGCCACTAACACCCTGATACCAAAACCAGACAAGGGTGTCACAAAGAAAGAAAACTACAGGCCTATATCCCTGACTAACATAGATGCAAAACTCCTCAACAAAATACTAGCAAACAGAATCCAACAGCACATTAAAAGAATCATACACTATGATCAAGTGGGGTTTATTCCAGGAATTCAAGGATTCTTCAATATATGTAAATCAATCAACATGACATACCATGTTAACCAACTGAAGGGGAAAAACCATATGGTAATCTCAATAGATGCAGAGAAAGCTTTCGACAAAATTCAACACCCATTTATGATAAAAACCCAGCAGAATGTAGACATAGAGGGAACTTTCCTCAACATAATAAAGTCCATACATGACAAACCCACAGCCAACATCATCCTCCATGGTGAAAAACTGAAAGCATTTCCACTAAGATCAGGAACAAGGCAATGTTGCCCACTCCCACCACTCTTAATCAACATAGTTTTGGAAGTTTTAGCCACAGCAATCAGAGAGCAAAAGGAAATAAAATGAATCCAAATCGGAAAAGAAGAAGTAAAGTTGTCACTGTATGCAGAGGACATGATACTATACATAGAGAATCCTAAAGATGCTACCAGAAAACTACTAGAGCTAAGCAATGAATTTGGTAAAGTAACAGGATACAAAATTAATGCATAGAAATCTCTGGCATTCCTGTACACTAATGATGAAAAATCTGAAAGTGAAATTGAGGAATCACTCCCATTCACCTTTGCAACAAAAAGAATAAAATATCTAGGAATAAACATATGTTAGGAGACAAAAGACCTGTAGGCAGAAAATTATAAGACACTGATGAAAGAAATTAAAGATGATACAAATAGATGGAGAGATATACCATGTTCTTGGATTGGAAGAATCAACATCATGAAAATGACTCTACTACCCAAAGCAATCTACAGATTCAATGTAATCCCTATCAAACTAACACTGGCATTTTTCACAGAACTAGAACAAAACATTTCACAATTTGTATGGAAACACAAAAGACCATGAATAGCCAAAGCAATCTTGAGAATGAAAAATGGAGCTGGAGGAATCAGGCTCCCTGACTTCAGACTATACTACAAAGCTACAGTAATCAAGACAGTATGGTACTGGCACAAAAACAGAAATATAGATAAATGGAACAGGATAGAAAGCCCAGAGATAAACCCACGCACATATGGTCAACTTATCTTTGATAAAGGAGGCAGGAATGTACAGTGGAGAAAAGACAGCCTCTTCAATAAGTGGTTCTGGGAAAACTGGACAGGTATATGTAAAAGTATGAGATTAGATCACTCTCTAACACCATACACAAAAATAAGCTCAAAATGGATTAAAGACCTAAATGTAAGGCCAGAAACTATCAAACTCTTAGAGGAAAACATAGGCAGAACACTCTATGACATAAATCACAGCAAGATCCTTTTTGACCCACTTCCTAGAGAAATGGAAATAAAAACAAAAATAAACAAATGGGACCTAATGAAACTTCAAAGCTTTTGCACAACAAAGGAAACCATAAACAAGTACAAAAGACAACCCTCAGAAAGGGAGAAAATATTTGCAAATAAAGCAACTGACAAAGGATTAATCTCCAAAATGTATAACCATCTCATGCAGCGCAATAGCAAAAAAGCAAACAACCCAATCCAAAAATGGGCAGAAGACCTAAATAGACATTTCTCCAAAGAGAATATACAGACTGCCAACAAACACATGAAAGAATGCTCAACATTATTAATCATTAGAGAAATTCAAATCAAAGCTACAATGAGATATCATCTCACACCAGTCAGAATGGCCATCATCAAAAAATCTAGAAACAATAAATGCTGGAGAGGGTGTGGAGAAAAGGGAACACTCTTGCACTGCTGGTGGGAATGTGAATTGGTACAGCTTCTATGGAGAACATTATGGAGGTTCCTTAAAAAACTACAAATAGAACTACCATATGACACAGCAATCCCAGTACTAGGCATATACTCTGAGAAAACCATAATTCAAAAAGAGTCATGTACCCAAATGTTCATTGTAGCTCTATTCACAATAGCACGGAGATGGAAACAACCTAAGTGTCCATCATCAGATGCATGGATAAAGAAGATGTGGCACATATATACAATGAAATTATTACTCAGCCATAAAAAGAAACAAAATTGAGCTATTTGTAATGAGGTGGATAGACCTAGAGTCTGTCATACAGAGTGAAGTAAGTCAGAAAGAGAAAGACAAATACTGTATGCTAACACATATATATGGAATTTAAGAAAAAAAATGTCATGAAGAACATGGGGTAAGCCAGGAATAAAGACACAGACCTACTAGAGAATGGACTTGAGGATATGGGGAGGGGGAAGGGTAAGCTGTGACAAAGCGAAAGAGAGGCATGGACATATATACAGTACCAAACGTAAGGTAGATAGCTAGTGGGAAGCAGCCGCATAGCACAGGTAGATCAGCTTGGTGCTTTGTGACCGCCTGGAGGGGTGGGATTAGGAGTGTGGGAGGGAGGGAGATGCAAGAGGGAAGAGATATGGGAACATATATATATGTATAACTGATTCACTTTGTTATAAAGCAGAAACTAAGACACCATTGTAAAGCAATTATACTCCAATAAAAAAAACAAAATTCTTTGCAAAAAAAAAAAAAAAAAAGAATTGGAGACCAACCACTTGAGACTCTGCACACACCCTAATCTTGTCAGCAGCCCCACCCTTGGACTAATGCTACAAAACTCCTCATCAAATTCTCCCTGGTTGGGACACATAGATTTCAAGGGTAGGAGCCTGCTGTGTCCCCTTTTCCTGTCAAAGCAGTAAAACTATCTTTTTCTGCTTCACCCAAAACTCTGTCTCTGAGATTCAAATCGGCACCAGTGTACAGAGATGCTGAGTTTTTGCCATCTTTAAATTTTCCCTGACTCTGCTACAAACAAAATTGCTTTCATAACTTATGAAATTACTTGATGATCTAGGTATTTTCTTAGCTTATATTATTATTTTTCTTTCCGTATGAGTCCTAGTGCTGATACTAACCTTGGTTCTGTTAATAGGCATATGTTTCTCAGAAAAATAAACTTCATGAAAAAAGTATTGTACAATTGCTTCTCTAAAAATGATGGCCTAGTAGTAAACAATTTCTTAAACTGTGACACTTTTTTGCATTTCTCTATGAAAAATCGCCATGCATAGCTGTTATCATAGTTCAAGATGACTGTTTTGTTTACTTTATTAACACTTAACAAGGATTTTCTCAAGGATAGGCACTGTTCTAAGTGGCTTAAATACTTTTCACATTTTATCCTCCCAATAAACTTAGAGTGAGGAAACTCAGAAATAAAGAGGTTAAGTAATTTGTCTTAGTCACATATCTGGAAAAATGTATATAACTCAGATACAATAATGTGTGACCTGAAACAAAATTATAACCTCTTAACACCTAAGAATACTTCCTGAATGTGTAAAGAACTGTTCTATATTTTGTCACCTTAACCAGTCCCTGAGGGCTAAATGATCCTTGGCTTAATTTATTTCTTAGCTCTCCCATCTCCATTCCTTGATCAATGAATAAAGTTTCTGCTCTGCTATACTGAACCTGGTTTCCTTTGATTGGCATTTGCGACTCTGGTCAAAGGACCCCCTAAGGGGTGACCAACCCATTGGGAATCAGTAATACATATTATCAAACTTGCTATAAATGTCAGATAAAAAATATATACCTGAAGTAAACTGGTGAAATGAAAGTTCATTCAGTACCTCCTGCCACTTGGGTCCTTACCCATAATTTATAGTTGAAGAAAAGTAGATTACTAAATGCATATAATGTTTCTTTTTCTGGAGGCCTTACAGAAGAGAGAAAGGCATCCTACAATTTTCCAAATCAGAGCTACTTAGCACTTTTAACATAAGAATTCACAAATATTTATTTGTCTGCATTACCTAAGGGTTAATCAGTAAACCACTTGAGAATTATTTCTGAGCCTATAAAGGGCCTAGCAAAAATACCTTCCTCCTGCCAAGATTTAGCAATGGTAGTTATGTGGGAGACGAGTAAAATGTGGTTAGAGAAAAAAGGACATAATTTTTTCTACATCTTCAAGTCTACTTCAGACAGAGGTAGGAGATAAATGGGGCTAAGCAGCTGGAGTTTGTCCCCTGTGGACAGATATTCCAAGATGAAGATAATAGCAGGAGTCAGAAGCTAAGCCCTGCCCAGATAAAAGATAGAGACCACATATTTCTCATTCTCCATGTCAAGGAGACCTTCCTGACTACAACTGTGAAGAAAGGCTTTTCAGGGGCCAAAAAAGGACAGGGCGCCACCCCATAGTAGATGATGTCAACCTACCCATAGGCCTCTTCACTAGAATCCATCTTGGCTAAGATAAACCAAATACAGACTCAGAGCCAGGCAAAGCAAACTGATTGGCCAGAGGAAACCTGCAAGAAATGCCCCATATAGGTGATTCAAACTACCATGAGAGCTCAACTCTTTCTCTGAGCCTTTCCATGTGTCTATCCACATGTATCCTTTTTCCTCCAAATAGACACTTTATTTGTTTCACTACTTTCCATCTCTTTGTGAAAATTCCTTTCTACAAAGCTGACAGCCCAGGGTCTTGTCACTGGCCCCTGCTCTAGTGGGTAGGATTCAGCGCTGTCAGTTCCATGGCCTGACTTCAACCTCTGACCAGGGAACCAAAATCCTGCTTCAAGCTGCTGCAGGACGAGGCCACCCAAGATCAAGACCCTTCTCCAGATTTCTCTTTCCTTAGAAATAAGAGTTTCTTTGTTAAATCTGTCTTCTCCCCAAACAATTTTGATATCAAGCAGGACTCTATGGGGCTCCTGGGCACAAAAACCTTTCTGAGTCCCCCATTTCTTGATTACAGGAAATAGGTTTCATTCAGCCTCCATGACATTCCCTGAGTTCCAACGAGCAGATTCAAACAGTTGCTGATTAGGGAAGGGAGGGGATGTGGAGACAATGGAGGAATAGTCAGAAGAAACAATAATGTAGCCTTGGGGCAGGGTCCTGGTTCCCCCTCAAGGGATATATATAACAGTGTCTTTGAGCTGTTTGGCAAATGTTGAAATCCCACCAGCTGGGAGAAGTTAACCGTGTACTGCCTACAAGCACATAGACCCCAGACTGCTTGAAACCAGAAGGTTGATGATGCTGACTCCAACTTACCTCACCACCAACCAATCAGAAGATTGTCCAAGAGCTGATAATGCCCTACCTAAACCATTATTATAAAACTCCTCACTATCCCTGCAGGGTGGGGCACACAGTTTTGAGGGCATTAGCCTGCTGTGGCCCCCTTTGCCTGGCAAAGCAATAAATCTATTCTTTTCTACTTAACCCAAAACTCTGTCTCTGAGAATTAATTCAGTGTTGAGGTACACAGGCCAGATTCGGCTTCAATTTAATGTTATCTCATCAACTTCTTTTACCTCTGGCACTTAAATCTACCCCAAAGTTTACTCAGGGTACAGGAATTATTTGCTTATAAGTGTGTTCTTCTCACTGTTCTGGAAATAAATAACTAACTTGTTGCTTAAAATTATGCCTCCAACACCAATTTTGATTCCTAGCATTATAGAAGATTTTCAGTTAATATTTGACAGATGAATATGTTTCATTATGAATATATTACATTTAATTTACCTTTGTCATATAAATTATGGATAATTATTATTTTATGGATCTGTAATTTGTATATGCTTATGTAATTTGAAGCCAACTGAAGAATTGATATTTTCTGCAAGTTCCTGAATTTTTATTCAGTTCAAAATAACAGCATAGGGCTTCCCAGTCATTGAGAGTCTGCCTGCCGATGCAGGGGACACAGGTTCGTGCCCCGATCCGGGAAGATCCCGCATGCTGCGGAGCGGCTGGGCCCGTGAGCCATGGCTGCTGAGCCTGCGCGTCCAGAGCCTGAGTTCTGCAATGGGAGAGGCCACAACAGTGAGAGGCCCGCATACTGCAAAAATAAATAAATAAATAAATAAAAATAATAATATGTGAATAATAGAATTAGTCCAAAAAATAATGTCACTAAAATAGTGTTTTTTTATGACCATCGAGCTGATTTATTCCAGTTGAGAATGTATATCTAAGAAGGTGACATTATTATTAAAGAATATTTTATATGTGATAAACCATTTGATAATCAACAAGCACATAGAAAATTGAGACTAGCCATCAAAACAAATATTTTGTTCACTGGTTAATCTACTTTCCTGTTTCTACTGTTTCTGATAGTAGGTAGGGGCTGTTGATTTGTTAGGATTTAGAAAACTCAATGTAGCATATTTATATGTAAAAATAAGATACTTCTTTGACTCTGAAATCACCTTAACCTTTCTTTTACTATATTCTTTGGCATTACTTTGCTAGTTCAATTCCCGTAGTCAAGCTTTTAGTCTCCATGGTTACTTTTGCAAATGTAATTTGGTGAAAGGAACAGAATAAAAATCAATCAAGTCAGTGCTTGGACATGCAATTTAGCTATTCTCCCTAATATGTACACTTCATGTTCTGTTTCCTAGACTCCTTTAGGAATTCTCTTAACTTTTAAACTGATATCAAATTAGTTTTAATCTAATTTTCCTTTTCAAAGATTTAAAATAAAAATAAATTACCTGTAAGCATCTTTGATACCAGTTAATATCTAAATGTTATTTGTATTAGCTAATTATTGCACATCATTTATACCTGGCAATAGAAGTGATGGAAAAGAAGAGGTTTGGGACATTTAGGAAAACATAGGCATTCAAATACATATTATTTTTAAAAGAATTTCAACATTTTTGTGAGTGGGCATGGGAGGTAAGGGATATAACAACTATGCATTTCCAAACAGCTATATCTCATCTTTCTGAATTATTACTAAGCAGAAATAGACATTTAAAATTATCTTCAACTATCTAACAGAGATGATCTGTGCTAAGGTGGGGAAAAAATAAGGTAGAATACAAATACACTTATATTAGGTACAGATATTAGGATATAATGACTAAAACATTATCTAAATACAATAAAAATCCTTACATTTTTTACTGGAGGTAATCTAGTATCCATAAGTTTGTTTAACTTTTGAGGCAATATGAAGCATTTTCTTATAAATTTGTATTTAATTTAGGATATTTAATAAAATGGATTGTCAGATCTATACCATAAAATTCTATTTTTTGTTCTATGATGGATAGAGTATAACTATGAAGAAACTGTTAGTTTGAATTGGAGGTAATGATGAATTAATAATAGGTATGGAAGTACTTTATAAATATTAACTTTTTTTTGAGTGAGTGCATTTTATGTAGGAGGAAGACTATTAGTAGTTATTTTCTTCATACAATAAAAGCGATTTTTAAAACTAATTATATAAGCAAACCACATTTTCCTTAAGTTTCTAAATGGAACTTTCAGAGTCTTGGGATTTTAGTTATAAATCTATGAAATATTAATAATACTTTTAAAGGGCCCCTTGATTAATGTGTACTCATATGAATTTAAGGACATTAAATTTTCTTAAACAGTCTCACATAGCTTATTTAAACTTCCTCCCACATTTTAATCTACATTCATAAATATAATATGCTTGTGTTCTAAGCTTGTGTAGTACTTATCCTAAGAAAACTTTTCAAAACATTAGTCAACACTAACAAATATAGCATTAAAATTATAAATTCAATGGTAAAATTTTAATATTCAAACGTTGTAACTTTCTCTTACTCTTCCACATAACATTTTTTTAAATCTAAAATTAATATTACTTACTGCTTTAGAATGTCAGTTATGATTGAGCTTCTAACATATCAAAATATATTAATGCTGTTAAATTAATTAAACAAAGAGGCCTTTAGACTGAGGTGGTTCTAACGCAAGGGTAGCCTATGAAAGCAAACAAAAATCTAAACCTGTAAATGCCTCAAAGTTACAAAATAAAACCGCTAAAAACAAGCAATCACAGCCAACTAAGCTTTAAGCTAAAGCCAATCAGATAATTCCCTTTCTTTGTCTCTGCACCTCCTCTATATGTCTTTCTCCTAGCTCCTATTGGCTGAGCACTCCTCACTACTTCCAGTTTGGGCCTGCTTGCTTGGAATCAAGTTTTGCTGAAATAATCTCTTAAAAGTTTTATTATGCCTCAGTTTATCTTTTAACTACACAAACATTTTAATTGTATCCCTCAGTTTAATACAAAAGGTGTTGATGCTGTGGGTTTGATTTTCTCCATCATTTATACACCAATTATAAATCTAACTCATTTTGAAAATTCAAGTTTCTCAGTAAGCAGGGGAAGAGGTTTGACCTTCTAAGTGTTAAAAAGAAAACCATAGGCCCAAAATGGCATCACTTGTGCTAAAGCCCATGATACCAAACCTAGATTTAATACCTAACCTAATTGTCATTTTCATCTTCTTCAGAAATGTAATTTTAATCAAACAGTTTGGAATTTTCTGGTCATCACAAATGAGGTAATCTGTCAGGTAAGCCTTTGCATCCTTTCCCAGGGAAAGAAAAGGCAATCTGCATGATAAAACCTGTGCTGTTCCCTTCCCCCTAAAAAGAAGACATCCTGGATTAAAAATAATTATTTCCCTTCTTTTGTTAATAGCTCTCTTGCTCTACCTTCTTCCTATAAAGCCCTTCCATTTTCTACAACCCCCTTATGAGCTCCCCTCTAGTTGCTAAATGGGGTGCTGCCCAATTCATGAATCATTGAATAAAGTCAATTAGATCTTCAAATTTACTAGGTTGACTTTGTTTTTTAACATAAGCTAGCTGGGGATTACTTCCCAAGCAAACTTGAATTTATCATCTCAAGAGAATTGAGGTGAATAAGAATCACTGATGGATTGTAAGCCAGAAATTTGGTTACTTGAGACCAGGGATTACTTCTGTCCTCTCCAGTCTCAGTAAAACTGAAACAGATTACAAAATAATGGGCATAGTATGAACATATACTTTCTCTTGCATCTTCCTTTTTAAAAATTGTAGATTTTTGTAATTGGAACTCTCTGCTTATCATATATGCATTTCACCTAGCTAACTGTTTTTCTGCTGGGGCTTGGAGGGAATAGAATGAGTAACACCCTCCTCCTCATCTAGTTTCTGAACCCATTAAAAAATTAGACAAAGTGAAAGCAGATGAGAACTAAAACATTACTTCTATTTCTGATAAAGTTTATCCTGGAGTACATGGATTAAATATGAGAACTAGACAGGATTGCTAACTCCCTAGTTGGCGCCCTCATTGAGAAAATCAGAGAGGGAAATAGAGTTTGCAGAGAAATAGTGACTGAAGTTGGTGTTTCTCAAGGTTTAACAAGTCATATTAGGTATTTTGTTAAAAAACAGGATCTCATTTAGCAGCTCTGGATGGGTTTCAGATTTAGCTTTTCTAACAAACTCCTAAGCGATAGTAAAGTTGTTTATCCGGGAACTATACTATGTCTCCTAAAGTTAGATAGAAAAACAACTGGAGAGAAAATACACTAATATCAATCATTGGGACAAATACAATGAAAACTAAGAAGCTTAATTCTCCCCGTTGAAATAAGGGAAGAGATTTTCCTCCCCTTCTTTTTCTCAGAACATTTACTTTAGAAAACTTGTAATTCTGAGTACTTTTTTCTCTCTTTGAAATGTTTATAAATCCTTTTAAAAACTAGATAGGACTTTTGTCAGCTTTATGACTTAGGGATGTCTTTCTCAAGGGCTAGGAAGCCATTTCTTTGAAATGTAATCCTCAAGGAAGACAGCACCCCTATTGCACAGCTCCTGTGGTAGGGGAGGAGTCTATCTGGTGGGACCCTAATCCAAGTTGCAAAATTACCTACTGTCACAAAGTTTTGAGAAGTGTGTTTTTCCCCCCCTCTAGATAAAGCTAATTAGCTAACTCAAATGGTCACGCCAACTACTGGGTAAAGTAAGGATGAATTGTGTGACAAATAGTGCTGTTCAGTCCTCTTACTTAAGAAGTAGATATTGTTTATCTGGCAAAAATATGTCTAATGAGTTGTATCTGCTTGGCTGCATGGAAAGGTGAGATTTCTCTTTATATTTGTGATCTCTTAGCATGTTGCCTGTGATGTGTATTATATTCCGGTTTCATGCTTATTCAATAATAAAAAAAAAAGTTTTTTCTAGCACTTTTGTGGAGAGGTTTTCTTGATTTTAGAAGCTTTTTTGTTTGTTTTTAATTTATTTTCCCAACACTGTCACACATCTACTGCAATACTACTTGTTCACTTTCATTTCAATAAATACAGTACTACACAGCCTGAGGTTGGTGGAACACACAGATGTGAAGCACTGACTATGGGACTTGAGCATCTACAGACTTGGTATCCAGGGCAGGTCCTGGAACCAAATTCCCATGGATATGGAGGGGCAATTGTATATTATATATTCCTATTATCATTAATAGTCATCTTTAACATTGAAAATATTTGCAGATTATTCTAAGATTATATAGAGATATTTATAAAAATAAGTTATATTCTGGAGATATCAATGCAGTAAAAAACCTGAAAATAAACCTGAACAGTGTCTTAGGAAAACTATCCTCATTGATGGTATTTTCTATACTTCTTTTATTTAAGTATGCCTTATTAATCAAACAGCCAAATAGTAAATCCTGTCTTTAGCAGAAATTTTACCCCAAAGGGCAGTCTTTAGCATAGCTGAATAAGGACCTGCATAAATTTCATGCTATGCACCTTTTAACTACATTTTAAAAATCATTGATACTTCCTTAACACCTTGGCAGTTGACAAAGTTTCAAGAATCCTGGATTGGAGTCATGGCAGGGTAGATGGTAAGTCCTGAAACTCATGTGAACTTGGTGGACAATATACTTTCAGTAAATGGCATGATAATATCCCTTCTTCCTATCTCATATAAGCTTAGAGTTTATTGCTCAAACTGCTCTGCAATGTCCTTGTATGGTAAATTTGGTGTGTACACTCATGGTATGAAATATAAGAGGCAGCAGGCTAATATGATACACATATAGAAAATAGTTAGTTGAATGCAGCAAATTTGGGGAAAATTCCCTCTCAGGAAAAAAAAAATTTGTAAAAATTTTGATAAATTTATTAACCAAGTTTTAAATATGACCACCACAAAGCTTTACCGATTAAAAAATAGATATACACCATTCTATCTTCCCCTCTATTCTTTAACATTTCAAAAATAAATTGTCCACCTCAGTTAGCTAATATTATCTGTATGTTCTATGCATTGAAGTAAATATGTAGGCAAAGAAGTTGAATATACTTAACAATTCTAAACTGTACAACTAGAAATGGCTAAAATGATAAATTTCATGCTATTCATCTTTTAACTATGATTAAAAAATCACTGATACTTCCTTAATATCTTATATCATTTTTCTGAAATGTAACTAATAAATTTGATCACATATACATGTTGGGAAATTTTATATTTCCTAGTATTTCCTTGACATAAACTATCAATATTTTCCTTGGCTATTAATTTCAAATATATTTCCACTACCCAGTAATAAAACTCAATTCCATGTTTTACATTGACTCAAAAAGAGGGATTTTCTTGACTTTTCTAGCCCCTGCATGATTATCAGCACCTTCATCATGGGATAGGCATTTTCTAAGCACTATTGTTAGCTGTCTCAAGTGAGTGACTACAAAAGAAAACAATAATTAAAAATTGCATTTGCTGTCAGCATAGTATTTAGGAAGAAATAAACTTGTGTTTTGATGAAAATATATACTTCTTGATTTTTGAAAAATCGAGCAATAAAACATCTATTTCTTGTTAATTTTTTACTCAGTTTCGAATTAAATTTTATTGAAAAAAATACACTGATAAAAGTAAATTTTCTATTATTTATTAATTATATTTAAAATTTACATGGACTATTAAGGACATTGTGTAATGTTTCTACTATATGCTTTAAACAATTACAAACATTGGCATAAAATAATGTGCATATCAATGTAACAAGTTTGAAAAGTGGAGAATGAGAATCTGAAGCCTGCCTTCCTTCTAACAATGATGATTAACACTCCAAATGAATGGATCATAGATTTCTCTCTCAAATTTCTAACATTCTTTATGAACAAAATTCTAAAGGACTTCAACATGCAATGGATATATATATATATATATATATATATATATATATATATATATATATATAAAACATTCATAATAACTAACTTCCATGCTTACACTGAACTCATCATAAGGCAAAAGCCTATAATTGTACTGATTCTTTGGCTCAGTGTGTTCAAAAAGCAAAGCAATGTGGTAAGCTTAATGAAAAAGATCCTTTGTGTTTTCCAGCTTCAAATTGATAATACAGTTACAATAAAATCCAACCATCCTCTCAGATGATATATGCAGCTTTGATTTGTTTTCTGAATGCAAGAAACAAGCATGAATCTGTTTCTCTAGTTCGTAGTTTAGGAAAATTAGGAAGAAGCATGTTTGTTTTAATAAACATCATTCCACCTCCTGGCATGATCACATCTGAGTAGGAAAATAGTAAATTGATCAAATTCTGTCAGTTGAAATATCATGTCTTCTACTCTTGGCAACCTCTTGGTATCTCCACAGATTATGAAACAATTGAATGAACTGTGGTCATGAAATTATCCATGTCACAAATCTCGGTTTCTCCTTTTAATTGCTCAAGAAAAACAAGCCTTTGGTAACTCTAGTTACTGTATGCCACAATACAAAACAAATTACCAATAACCATTCCTGAACTAACACATGACTAGATAGTGTTCCCAGAGCAGTTTGTTTTCTTGTTTCCCATAATTCTGTTTGATCTTCTATTTCTTTTGACATCAGTAGGTAAATCTACCAAAATCTTTGTTCTTGAAGAATTTTCATCTCAGGAAGTTCTCATTCTTGTCCTCTGATATAAAAATAACCATTCCAGCAATTAAAATATATCCAAATAAAAATAAGTCAAGGTTGCTTGATGACTACTACACAGGCACCTGCTCTCCCAATATTCAAGGAAGCCATCTGTTGAAAAAGATAAAACAGAATTTAACACAAATTTTACTGTCTTAAAATATACAAATTACAATGTATTTAAACCACTCATTCATATGCATGAAAATCATTAATAAATGTGCTTATCTTTTCCCAATTTATCTACAAGTAGTATAATATAAATGGAAACAATGAAAATGACATTTACATAAAACAATAATATGTATATTGAAATTTTTTAAACCTGAAATCATTTACAGAATTTTTAATGAAACTAATAAATTCTTTAATGATTTTTAGTGAAATGAAGCTGTTTAAGAAAAGTTTCCAGCAAAGATTTATTCTAGAGCTTGCATGGACACATTTGTGATGATATTTCATAGTGACAGCTTGGAGTATATTTTAGATGAAATAGCTATTTCACTATTGAAGTCATTGTGAAGTTACTTCCCAAGATATTATACTGAATTAAATGTGTTATTCATTCATTCTAAACAGAGACATACAGTGATATAGCTTCAATATTTTCTTATTAATAGGCCATAATTATAATTGCTACAGGACCTATTTCTTTTAAGTCTACATTATGCTTGTCATTGAAATGAGAACTGAGATTTTTAAAATAATCCTGAATATGAAATTGGTTAGAAATATATAAAAACAATAATTTTTAAAAAGTTTGTAATGAAAATTTATTCCATAGAGGTAAACTAAGATTTTAGTAATTTGAACTTTTTCATATCAATGATTTTTATTATAGTTTTCTAAGAATACACACATAAAAACATTAGGTAGATGAGAAATTACAGGATATTATTTCAAAGAGAAAGGAATAAAATGTAGCAAATAAAATAGCTATGAGAAAAACAACCTCAGATCACATACATTATCTTATTGATTGAGAAAGGACATGGTCTCACTCTCTAAATATGAAAGTTACCATCATTATCTAATTATCTACTAGTTCTTTTAACTGTGCATATTGTTACCTGCCATCCTCCTTGCAGGTTAAAAATAAAAACAGAAACAAAACCAAAAAAACTTCCCATATGACTTTTTTTTTATTCCTTTCATTTAATACCTTATTTTTTAAAAAGCTAATATAACATATCTTGTCTTTTTCATAGATATTTGCTCAAAATGAGAAGTGAAAAGGGGTATGTGATATATTGATAGTGTATTGTGTGTTAAGAATAATTTTTATAGATCTCTGTCACATTTATAATCCCATCATATGTTGTCATCTCTATATAACAGGCATGTGAATGGAGTGTCAAGAGACAATATGTAAATCTGGTAACATCAATGTCCACAATCTGAAATATTTCTGACTCCAAAATGCACACAGTTTCCATTGTCTCTCTTTTAGTTTCCAATGATTTTGAAGCATTGTTTCACATCAGAGCCATCTAAGGGACTTTTACAAAGTATAAGTACTCAAGGCCCACCATTCAATGGGAATGGGATGAGTATTGGGTAGATGTATTTTTGAAGTTTCCCAAATACTCTCTGATGTTCATTCAATACTGAAAAATACTATGCATAGTTTCTAGATGAAGTATAATGTACATACGTTCACTTTATGTCTGTATCTACATTTGCATCTATATTTCTATACATGCTTATATGTGTGTGTAAAAATGAATGTCTGCTTTTTTCCCCCGAGTTTACTATTCCTCCTGTATTTATTTTACCAGTGAATGCCACCACTTTCTAACCAGTTGCTCAAGACAGGAACCTAGAGCACATCCATGACACTTACTTTCACCACCCTCAACCTTGCAGGTAAATAACCATCAAGTCCTATAACTATCTCTCCAACCAACTTAATTATACCCATTCGTACTGTCTTCAACCCAGTTTAGGTTACAGTTTCACCTTGAGTGTGAAGGGGAGCAGAATATGCCACTTTAGGGTATGCCACTTTGGCATATTGATTATTTTGAACTAAAGGTACCTGAGGGATGCTGGACACAAGAGGGACACTCTGACCCTCTTTGAACAATTAAAGCAGGAGATAAATCTCCCATGTGAAATGGTACCCTCTATGTACCAGGAGGATAGAGGCATATTTATCATCAGACATAGGGAATTTAGGGCCAAGAAGGCTGTGTAAACAAACCTTGTAACTTCTTCACCAATTTACTACCTCAATCCCAAACCACTTTGTCTACTCAGTACTTCATGAATTTATTGTTTCTTTGTCTAAAAAGTATCAAAGCTTCCTGCTTTGGTCACTTCTTTGAGTCTCATGTATTTATGGGTTTCCTTACATACAAAATTGAATTTGTTTTTCTCCCATTAATTTGTTTTATGTCAATTTAAATTGTTTCATTAGCTGAAGAAAGAAGAAGGGAAGAAGGAAAAATTGTCCACCCCTACAGTGGATTAGTAAAGTATGTCCTAATAAATTTCCGACTCTTACCTTGCTTTCTCCTAATCGTTTTTCACTTCTCATCAAGTGCAATCATTTTAAAGCACAATTCTGATGATTTACTTTCCCTGTCTAAAATCCTTCATTAGCTCTCCTTTAGGTTTATGGTAGAGTCATGATTATATAACATGGTTTCTGGTCCTATATGATATAGACATAATTTATCTCTCCAAACTTACTGCTCACCGCTCTATTTATTGCCGAATGAAACATGCCATGTGTTCTCCTTCCTGCGGCTCTTTAAAAATTCTCTTCCTTAAACCAAACCACTCCCCATATTTTTATCTGTTTAACTATTACTCATTTTCTATGCTTCACTCTACATATCATTTCCTGAAAGAAGATTTCTCTACCCAACACACTTAAGTTCTATCATAGTGTTAAGTATTCCCCTTACCCCAGCATTTATCATTCCATTTTAAGCATTTGATATATTCTACAAAAATACATTTTAAATATTTGAGAACACTTCTCCTTTTCCCCCTTGGTCCAGTTTTATCTTACTTAATGCATATTTTAAAAAATCTGTCCTGTTCTCTCCCCAGGGTTATACCTTTCAGCCTTAGTATGATAACCTAAGAAGGTTGGCATGAAACCAATTATTAAACAGCAACTGAAGATTTAAATATCTCACCAGACTTCCCTGAAACTCATTCTAAGCATCTTATATATCTATTATATGCAAATAAAATAAATCCATGCACAACAGAGTAAACTGAATTGCAAAAATAATTCACAATAAATTTATTTAAGAAATATTCACATATCTCTCACCCCATGCCAGCAACTATGTCAGTTTTTGGAGATATGACAGTAAATGACACACTATCTTTGTTTCTTTACAGCTGCAGGTAGATGCAGAAAGACAGCACTACAACATTGTACCAAGGAAGACATGAAAGGGTGATTTTAGCCAGGCTAGGGGAAATGGAATTAAATTTTTCTTTCTATGTTTTGAAGCACACATATTGTTTTTTCAAATCAAATGCAAAAACACAAAATAACAATGTTAAATGGCAAAGTCAAATTTACTTAAAGCACAAACACACACACACACACCTGCAAGCATGCATGGGTTTGTTCTCTGTGTAACTATTAAGACATGAATCTGGCAAATACTCTCTAATCTATTTACATTATTTCCAATTCTAGCTAGCTTGGGAAATTTTCCAAATATACATTATTATATATTTTAATATATTCGCTTATTCATTCTAATGCATAGCCATTTTATGGTACTAGTAGTAAATGGAATAACCAGATGATATTGTCCATTTATGGGGTAAGTGAAGGGAAGGTGACAAGCATTATCCAGCAAATACCAGAACTTTCTCTAGTGGCCTGGAATTTCAAAGGGATTTTGTGTGGGTTTGCTGATGGTTCCTTGAAAGTCTTAAAAATATAAATAATGATAAATGTGGCTGTAAAATCTTAAAGTACTTAAGAACTTTAAAATTAATGTTTATTGTACTAAAATAAAGTTGTTATCAAACATTTTATATATATATATATTTTTTTTTTTAATGAGGCAGGTTATTATTAGTCATCAATTTTATACACTTCAGTGTATACATGTCAATTCCAATCGCCTAAATCATCACACCACCATTCCCACCACCCCACGGCTTTCCTCCCTTGGTGTCCATACTTTTGTTCTCTACATCTGTGTCTCATCTTCTGCCCTACAAACCAGTTCATCTGTACCATTTTTGTAGGTTCCATATACATGCATTAACATACGATATTTGTTTTTCTCTTTCTGACTTACTTCACTCCGTATGACAGTCTCTAGAGCCATCCACGTCTCAACAAATGACCCAGTTTTGTTCCTTTTTATGGCTGAGTAATATTGCATTGTATATATGTACCACAACTTCTTTATCCATTCATCTGTCAATGGGCATTTAGGTTGTTTCCATGATTTGGCTATTGTAAATAGTTCTGCAATGAACATTGGGGTGCATGTATCTTTTTAAATTACAGTGTTCTCTGGGTATATACCCCGTAGTGGGATGGCTGGATCATATGGTAATTCTATTTTTAGTATTATAAGGAACGTCCATACTGTTCCCCATAGTGGCTGTATCAATTTACATTCTCACCAACAGTGTAAGAGGCTTCCCCTTCCTCCACACCTTCTCCAGCATTTGTTGTTTGTAGATTTTCTGATGGTGTCCATTCTAACTGGTATGAGATGATACCTCATTGTAGTTTTAATTTGCATTTTTCTAATGATTAGTGATGTTGAGCAGCTTTTCATGTGTTTCTTGGTCATCTGTATGTCTTCTTTAGAGAAATGTCTATTTAGGTTTTCTGCCCATTTTTGGATTGGGTTCTTTATTTCTTTAATTTTGAGCTGCATGAGCTGTTTATATATTTTGGAGATTAATCCTTTGTCCATTGATTCATTTGCAAATATTTTCTCACATTCTAAGGGTTGTCTTTTCATCTTGGTTATGGTTTCCTTTACTGTACAAAAGCTTTGAAGTTTCATTAGGTCCCATTTGTTTATTTTTGTATTTATTTCCATTAATTTAGGAGGTGGGTCAAAAAAGATCTTGCTGTGATTTATGTCAAAGAATGTTCTTCCTATGTTTTCCTCAAAGAATTTTATAGAGTCTGGTCTTACATTTAGGTCTCTACTCCATTTTCAGTTTGTTTTTGAGTATGGTGTTAGGGAGTGTTCTAATTTCATTTTTTTTACATGTACCAGTCCAGTTTTCCCAAAACCACTTATTGAAGATACTGTCATTTCTCCATTGTATATCCTTGCCTCCTTTGTCATAGATTAGTTGACCAGAGGTGTGTGGGTTTATCTCTGGGCTTTCTATTGTGTTCCATTTAACAATATTTCTGTTTTTGTGTCAGTACCATACTGTTTGATTACTGTAGCTTTGTAGTATAGTCTGAAGTCAGGGACTCTGATTCCTCCTTCTCCATTTTTTTTCCCCTCAAGATTGCTTTGGCTACTCAGGGTCTTTTGATTCCCCATACAAATTTTAAATTTTTTGTTATAGTTCCACAAAAAATGCCATTGGTAATTTGATAGGGATTACATTGAACCTGTAGATTGTTTTAGGTAGTAGTCATTTACACAATATTGATTCTTCCAATCCAAGAACATGGTATATCTCTCCATCTGTTGGTACCATCTTTAATTTCTTTCTTCAGTGTCTTATAGTTTTCTGCATACAGGTCTTTTGTCTCACTAGGTAGGTTTATTCCTTGGTATTTTATTCTTTTTGTTGCAATGGTAAATGGGAGTGTTTCCTTAAATTCTCTTTCAGATTTTTCATCATTAGTGTATAGGAAAGCAAGAGATTTATGTGTATTAATTTTGTATCCTGCAACTCTACCAAATTCATTGATTAACTCTAGTAGTTTTCTGGTGGCATTTTCAGTATTCTTTATGTATAGTATCATGTCATCTGCAAACAGTGACAGTTTTACTTCTTCTTTTCCAATTTGTATTCATTTTATTTATTTTTCTTCTCTGATTGTCATGGCTAGGACTTCCAAAACTATGTTGAATAATAGTGGTGAGAGTGGACATCTTTGTCTTGTTCCTGATCTTAGAGGAAATGCTTTCACTTTTTCACCATTGAGAATGATGTTTGCTGTGGGTTTGTCATATATGGCCTTTATTATGTTGAGGTAGGTTCCCTCTATGCCCACTTTCTGGAGAGTTTTTATAATAAATGGGTGTTGAATTTTGTCAAAAGCTTTTTCTGCATCAATTGGGATGATCATATGGTTTTTATTCTTCAATTTGTTAATATGGTGTATCACATTGATTGATTTGCATATACTGAAGAATCCTTGGATCCCTGGGATAAATCATACTTTCTCATGGTGTATGATCCTTTTAATGTGTTGTTGGATTTTGTTTGCTAGCATTTTGTTGAGGATTTTTGCATCTATATTCATCAGTGATATTGGTCTGTAATTTTCTTTTTCTGTAGTATCTTTGTCTGGTTTTGATATCAGGGTGATAGTGGCCTGATAGAATGATATTGGGAGTGTCCTTCTTGTGAAATTTTTTGGAAGTGTTTGAGAAGGATGGGTGTTAACTCTTCTGTAAATGTTTGATAGAATTCACCTATGAAGCCATCTGGTCCTGGACTTCTGTTTGTTGGAAGATTTTTAATTACAGCTTCAATTTCATTACTTGTGATTGGTCTGTTCATATTTTCTATTTCTTCCTGGTTCAGTCTTGGAAGGTCATACCTTTCTAAGAGTTTGTCCATTTCTTCCAGGTTGTCCATTTTATTAGCATAGTGTTGCCTGTAGTAGTCTCTTAGGATGCTTTGTATTTCTGAGGTTTCCACTGTAACTTCTCTTTTTTCGTTTCTAATTTTATTGATTTGAGTCTTCTCCCTTTTTTTCTTGATGTGTCTGGCTAATGGTTTATCAATTTTGTTTATCCTCTCAAAGAACCTGCTTTTAGTTTTATTGATCTTTGCTATTGTTTTGTTAATTTCTATCTCATTTATTTCTGCTCTGATCTTTATGATTTCTTTCCTTCTGCTAACTTTGAGTTTTGTTTGTTCTTCTTTCTCTAGTTTCTTTAGGTGTAAGGTTAGATTGTTTATTTGGGATTTTTCTTGTTTCTTGAGGTAGGCTTGTATAGCTATAAACTTCCCTCTTAGAACTGCTTTTGCTGCATCGCATAGGTTACAGATCATTGTGTTTTCATTGTCATTTGTCTCTAGCTCTTTTTTGATTTCCTCTTTGATTTCTTCAGTGATCTCTTGGTTATTTAATAAGGTATTGTTTAGCTTCTATGTGTTTGTGTTTTCTTACTTATTTTTCCCTGTAATTCATTTCTAATCTCATAGCATTGTGGTCAGAAAAGATGCTTGATGTGATTTCAATTTTCTTAAATTTACTGAGGTTTGATTTGTGACCCAAGATGTGATCTATCCTGGAGAATCTTCCATGAACACTTAAGAAGAAAGTGTAATCTGCTGGTTTTGGATGGAATTTTCTATAAATATCAATTAAATCTATCTGGTCTATTGTGTCGTTTAAAGCTTCTGTTTCCTTATTTATTTTCATTTTGGATGATCTGTCCATTGGTGTAAGTGAGGTGTCAGAATCCCCCACTATTATTGTGTTACTGTCAATTTCCTATTTTATTGCTGTTAGCAGTTGCCTTATGTATTGAGGTGCTCCTATGTTGGGTGCATATATATTTATAATTGTTGTATCTTCTTCTTGGATTGATCCCTTGATCATTATGTAGTATCTTTCCTTGTCTCCTGTAACATTCTTTATTTTAAAGTCTATTTTATCTGATATGAGTATTGCTATTCCAGCTTTGTTTTGATTTCCATTTGCATGGAATATCTTTTTCCATCCCCTTACTTTAAGTCTTTATGTGTCCCTAGGTCTGAAGTGGGTCTCTTGTAGACAGCATCTATATTGGTCTTGTTTTTGTATCCATTCGGCAAGCCTCTGTCTTTTGGCTGGAGCATTTAATCCATTCACGTTTAAGGTAATTATTGATATGCATGTTCTTATGACCATTTTCTTAATTGTTTTTGGTTTGTTTCTGTAGGTCCTTTTCTTCTCTGTGTTTCCCACTTAGAGAAGTTCCTCTAGCATTTGCTGTAGAGTTGGTTTGGTGGTGCTGAATTCTCTTAGCTTTTGCTTGTCTGTAAAGCTTTTGATTTCTCCATCACATCTGACTGAGATCCTTGATGGGTAGAGTAATCTTGGTTGTAGGTTCTTCCCGTTCACCACTTTAAGTATATCATGCCACTCCCTTCTGACTTGTAGAGTTTCTGCTGAGAAATCAGCTGTTAACATTATGGGAGTGCCCTTTTATGTTATTAGTCGTTTTTCCCTTGCTGCTTTCAATAAGTTTTCTTTGTCTTTATTTTTTGCCAATTTGATTACTATGTGTCTCAGCATGTTTCTCCTTGGGTTCATCCTGCCTGGGACTCGCTGCCCTTCCTTGACTTGGGTGGCTACTTCCTTTCTCGTGTTAGGGAAATTTTTGACTATAGTCTCTTCAAATATTTTTTGGGTCCTTTCTCTCTCTCTTCTCCTTCTGGGACCTCTATAATGCGAATGTTGTTGTGTTTAATGTTGTCTCAGAGGTCTCTTAGGCTGTCTTCATTTCTTTTCATTCTTTTTTCTTCACTCTATTCCACAGTAGTGAATTCCACCATTCTGTCTTCCAAGTCACTTATCCATTCTTCTGCCTCAGTTATTCTGCTATTGATTCCTTCTAGTGTAGTTTTCATTTCAGTTATTGTATTGTTCATCTCTGTTTGTTTGTTCTTTAATTCTTCTGCATCTTTGTTAAACATTTCTTTCATCTTCTCGATCTTTGCCTCCATTGTTTTTCCAAGGTCCTGGATCATCTTCATTAACATTATTCTGAATTCTTTTTCTGGAACGTTTCCTATATCCACTTCATTTAGCTGTTTTTCTGGTGTTTTATCTTGTTCCTTCATCTGGTACATACTCCTCTGCCTTTTCATCATTTCTATGTTTCTATGAATGTGGTTTTTGTTCCACAGGCTGCAGGATTGTATTTCTTCTTGCTTCTGCTGTCTGCCCTCTGGTGGATGAACGTTATAAAACATTTTAAATACCACTTTGCTCTTTGTAAGATACTATATGATCCAAAAGAGTGTAATAAAATACAGATGAGGGCAAATGTCCTTTAGGATGCTTTTACCCATTATTTTGATTTCAATTATAGAGGAATGATAAGCATAATGGTTCTTTTCTATAAATATGTAATGAAGATATTATTCATTTATATGCCCATAAACTTCCTTTATTTAATGTTCATTTGTAAAAGTAGCACATTTAAAATATATACCGCTGAACTGGTACATTTCCTTAGCAAGTCAACAGTCATAGCAGTTCTCCCTTTGGAAACACTAGGGACTCAGGAAGGTAAAGAATTAAAATATATCTTCTAAAATCTCAGTGCAATAATTACAGCTTATTTTATATTTGCTGCTCTCTGGATAAGGAATGCTTCTTTCTCACAGTTAAAGTAAAACATAGAACATCACAGGACCTAGTTCTCCAAATTCGTCCTGTTTGTTCCTCCATTCCACCTTTTTTCTTCCTTCTTAGCCAAATGCCTCTTCGTTTGAAACAAAGGATTTTCCCTTGGGGAAGGGTAAGTTTCATAAGGCAGATACCTTAGTCTGACCATGAGGAGACTGGTTTTGTACTTCAAAATCACCCTATTTAATATTGTAGTTGAACACATATCATCAAAACCAACACAATCAAGGAAGTTATGTATCTTTAAAAGTAAACATTTTTTCAAAGAAATTTACTTCAATCAAATTTTAGTCAATTTCTATGACGAAAAATAAACCCTTTTATACATTAAGGAATAAGAGGAGATGAGGTTATTATCTTGCTTCAACTAAGTAAGACTTTGGAATTTAACTGCATCCATTGATGGAAAATTGGTTTGTTTGTTTGTTTAAATTGTTTCTAATTTTTAAGTTTCTGATAAAGGAGAGAAATAAGAAATATTGAGAGATTTGGCAAAGAAAGAAAGTAGGGAGAAATTGAATATAAGGACAAAAGTCTGAAAATATACCCATTCTCTTCATTACAAGCAAGGTTATAGTAACTGTACAGCATAAGTTATTTTCCACCATAATTAAGTTGTCCTCCTCTCATCTTTCCCCAGCACTCACACACACCCCAACCCAAATAGTCCAGATCTTCGACCAGATTGTGAGCTTCTCTGAGCATGATCCTGAATCTCTAACTACAGTGTATGTTCAAAGGCTAAGCTAAGATCAGCCAATTATTTCACTCCATATTCTTGGCCACAGTGTTTGTCCAGGAATGAGTGCTTTATACGACAGACCATTCAGAGCTCTTTGCTGTTTGTTTTGGGGTCTCTTTTGAACAAAGAATTCTTTTATTTTCTGATTATGGCTGTGAGGTTTCCCACTTGGAGTTTCTAGCAGCACCACTCCATAGAAAATTCTCTCTGCAGTGAGTAGCAATCAACTTAACAAAGATAGTCAAGCAAAAACGGGAGGCAGAAAGTTGTTTTCTGCAGGTTTCCATTCTCTTATTTTTATTATCTCTGAAACCAAATATTTTAAAGATGAGTTTTTGTGAACCAATATATTCCACTTTCATTTTTTGCTTCAGCTAATTAAAATTCAGTTCCTGTCTCTTGTTATGACTTATAATAAAGTGGAAATCTCACTGAAGCATGAATGTAACTTTCTAATATAAATTTTATTGAAGTATAGAATACACAAGAGAAAAGTACACAAAAACATATGATTTAATAAACTTTTTACAAAATGAACATGCAAATGGACAAAATAAATCATTTTGAGTTCAGAGTAATTTGACTAGATACATTGCTGTATGTACCCCTCTCCTCCAAAAGAAGTAAGTGAAATAAGTTCTTATATGTGAAGTAACTTATGCTGGCAACAATCTTACCTGGGTCCATTCATTAGTTTGTGGATCATAGGATTCCATAGTGTTGAGGTATGTCTGCCCATCATAGCCACCAACAGCGTATAGTCTGTCACCAAGGAGACAGACACCAACAGCATCTCTGGGCATACTCAAAGGAGCCACCATGGTCCATGTGTCTGTTTTGGGGTCATATCTAAAATGTAAAGATAAAGGACATAGCATATTCTAGTCACATTGAACTTTTACTATATTAATGATGCCCTTTCAAAAGAAGCCATGAAAAAAACAAACTTAACTTTTTTTTTTCTAAAAACTTAATATTTGAGCAGGTTTTCAGGAGCCAATATCCACAATGTCTGGCTTTCTAGAGTTTAAGGTATTTTAAAAACATGCCTAGACTCTTAATTGGATGGATGCTGAGTCATCTTACAAAAATGAATGTCATGATTTCTTTCCACAGGAAATCAGATATGTAAATAACTACTGTTCCACAGTAGAATGAGGTTCTTTAAAACAGGTACAAGAGAATGTTATGCTCATGAAACAGAAGTAATGGTTAAAAATCTGGGACAATTATGAAGTACTTCACATTTGAAGTCTCCTTTAAATCAGATCTGAAAATCTATCCTAAATTTGCTATAAAGAAAGAGATATTTTTACAAAGGAACACCAGTGTTAATAAAAATGCATGGCCAGCTTTGTGGAAAGTAGGTGTGCAGTGTGGCCAGGTTCAAGAGTGTGAGAAGAAGCAGTGCTTAAAAAGGTGGTTTTGGGGCTTCCCTGGTGGCACAGTGGTTGAGAGTCCGCCTGCCGATTCAGGGGACATGGGTTCGTGTCCCAGTCTGGGAAGATCCCACATGCTGCAGAACGGCAGGGCCCGTGAGCCATGGCTGCTGAGCCTGTGTGTCCATAGCCTGTGCTCCGCAACGGGAGAGGCCACAACAGTGAGAGGCCTGCGTACCGCAAAAAAAAAAAAAAAAAAAAGGTGGTTTTTGATCAGCTCATGAATTGCTTGATTCCCAGAGTAAGAGAGTATTTTGTGCTTACTCAATAGGAAAATAGGGAACCATCGAAACATGAGGAAATAGGTACAACGTGAACAGAGTTATCTTTTAATGACAATTACTCATGATTCACTGGAAGGGAGAGATTGGTAAATCAAGAGATTGAAGCAGAGGGTCCAAGTATTATTATTGAATTTTAACCAAAAATAATTAAATTTCCAGAGAGTCCGATTACCATACATTACATACAGATATTTTATGTGTTGGGTGGTAAGACACCAAAGAATTCCTTGTTGAGTGAGCTTTATTTCAGCTAAGAAGGAATGATTAAGCCACCTATTTGCCTTTAACCTACAACTGCAGGTTCAGGTACAAAAACATCTAGTAAGAACCCAGTAGAGGAAATATAAAAGAAGACTGGATAACAGCAAATTTATTCCGTTTGTTTTTCTACTCCAACCTTGTTATGAAATTTTAATGAAAAAAAAGAAGCAAATACAAACAAGCCAAAAAACCCACATACAGTTTATTGAAAATAAAGAAGGTTGTTACAAAAGAAATGACTGGAAGGACCCCAAGGATCTGGAATTTATATTTTGCAGAGAATATTTCTCCCAGGACATTACATGCATTTATGCACCATGTCTGGAGGAGTTGTGACAGCCAAAATGATATATGTGAAATGAGAGATTGGTTGAATGCCTGAAAATCAGGACCATTTTAAGCATAGGCTGTCAGGCAAATAAAAAAGTAATTTTATATGCTATAGTTAATAAGTGTAAAACATCACAAGTAGACACAGGCACACATAGACACAAATGCAAATAAGCAATCTATGCTGTCAAATATTCCTTAAGATATTTAAATTTCTACCATGAATATTTTGAAATATATAAACGTAAAAACAGAGGACAAAAAAAAGGAAAGATGAGAAAAGAAAAGACACCACAAGGAATCAAAATGTACAATCCACAAAGTGGAACATTTTATAAGATACCTGACTGAATTTTTCAGGGTAAAAAAGCCCAGTAATAAAATGAATTACTAAGAAGAAGTAGCTGTTCTAAATTAAATGTGACTTTAAAATGTAACAAAATAAAGTGAGTGAAACTTACTTGGATCCCAATTTATAGACCAACTGTTAAAAGATGTTTAAGACATTTTGAAATTTTAATTCTGGGTATCAGATTATAATAAGAGATTATTTAAATTTTTATTAGTTTTGATAATGACATTGCGATTATGCTAAAAATGTAAAGTTCTAATCATTTTCCATTGTTTGTTTCTGGGATGAATTCATACAGGTTTTGAGCTAAAGTAAAGAATTACTTTAAAATATTTCAGGAAATAAAAATACAGTAAAGGTGAATGGATGAGGCAATTTGGTGATGGTTGTTGAATCTGGGTAATGAATACAGGGAGTTGTTGTTTACTTTTCTGTCAGGAAATTTTTGTTATAAAATAACTTTAAAAGGAAGAATGTATAACACTTCTAATGTCAGTGAAATGGGAACGTTCTTTATATTTTATTCATTTTCTAATAGAAGCTAGTCTGCCTTTTGTCACAATCACTTCACTTAAATAGCTTTTCCCGAAGTCCTATTTTAGTCCCCATGTAATTATTATTCAGATCTATAGGATTTTTTTCAACTACTGTCTACATAGCAGACTTTATCACTTTGCAAAAAGGCAGAATAACTGAGAAAAAAAGCTAACACTAAGAGCACTAAAGAATAATAAATGCATTTCTGAAGACTTTTGAAATTTTAAGTGAAGCTCATATAATGAAGATATTCTCATATACTCATACTTCAGGGAAAATTAAGAAAACACTAGTATGCCCTATATCTACGTACACATTTAAAATAATATCCTATGCTTCAAAAGAGATATCATTCTTTTCACATTTTACAAATTCCTGAAGAATAGTTAAAAAATTTAGTGCATTCTCCTAGAAGATCCAAATCTTTGAATTAAAAATACCTATTTTCAGTGGTAGGTAACATATTTCATGTGTTTAATTGCAATCTTTTAATTTATATCTGGCAATGGTGATGATATTTAAACTTATATATATTGCTAGAAAATCAAACCAAACCAAAAGAAAAACTGAGTCCGAACCCTACCCCCTCCTACACACACACTCTCTCTCTCTCTCTCTCTCTCTCTCTCTCTCTCTCTCTCAGATATTTATGCAGTAATCACACTAATTCAAAATTACCCAGTAATGGTTATCCTTGTTCTCATATTAATGAATCTAAATGGATTTTTCTGTGTTTAGAACTCTGTGGATTTACCTCTGAGCCTGGGGATACACATAATTGTTACCCCACAAATGAAATAAACAGCATTTTTTAGCTTAGGGAAAGATTCACAGATGTATAAGCTCTTTCCAAACAATTACTAACAGCGAACATTGTCATTGTCTGTTCACGTTTTTGACAAAATTTTGTTCTAAGCATTCTTTTTTGCCTTAGGTTGCTTGTTTATAAAAAGAAAGAAAGAATAGAAAAAGCGGGTGGGGGGTGGCTGCTGTCTTTTTGCATTTAGGCTGTCTGCCTTTCCTACGTCTCACCTTGGCCTTCATGGTCAGAATGTGAGCTCTGCATCAGGGACTCTATTAAAGTTTACAGCCCTCAGGAAAGAGATGCATCCGTATATAGTGGTTAAAATTGGCTGTAAAATGAAAATTTGCCAAAGGCATATGACAACAACAGAACAAAAGTTAGTTTCTCATTGAAACTCCCCCTTGAATTTTTTGAGGTACCATTACTTTTTCAAGAATTGTTATTTCCACAATTAGAAGATAAAAATTTCTTTTGTTTAATGGACAATATAACTAGATTTCTGCTCCCCCTTTCAACAGTTTTTGTTTATTTTTATACAAACGTATTTTTAAAAGTTAATTTGATTTCAACTTTTCTATGAAGGTGTATGAAAAACTCTATTTTGATTAGGTCATATTCCATTACATCTACTCTTCAAGGTTGAGGGGAGGAGAGATGAGCTGGTGACAGAACCCGAGAAAGCAAGGAACTGCTAAGCAACTCCGACTCCACTCAGGTGTAGCTTTCTCATTAAAGTTTTAAAAATTATTTAAGCTATTGTCAATCAACAGAACATGGAGCATACACAGAAGATCTTAATGCTAGTAAAAACTCACTTTTAAAATAAATACATTAAACAGTTCAAAACTAAGGAGAAATAGATTCTTTATGTAGTTATTTTCTCTACTCATATAGTAGAAAAATTTACTAGTGCTGTGAGCCCAAATTATGTATTTTTAAATACCTTTCTCAATGTGAAAATGAATTTCAGAGTTTGATACCAGTGTTGATAACCTTCCATCTATATACGACATCACATGTTTCATCTTTTCATGTACATCTACCTTCCAAAGAATTGTTCTCCTTCTTCCAAAGCTTTCAGATAAATTACCATGATGTCAGCATTCCAGGCAGAATATCCCAGGACAACAGATTACTCTGTCACTCCCTGTGTCCAGCTGACCAATTCAAAGATAACACTTGCCTCATAAGCTACTGAGGCAAACATTAATCACAAATATAAATTAGTATGGCTATGGTATAGGTTAATAATTTTTGCATCTACTTATAAAACAAGGCTTTATATATGTAGACTCTCATAGGATCTCCATTTGTTGTATATATTTCTACCAGAAATTTGAACATAATTTGTTATCAAAGAAGTAGCAAAGATTATGCATGCACAATAATAGAAAAACAAAGGCAAAAAAATATATATTTTCATGCTGCATTCATTTGGCTGGTTCCAACAGTAAGATCTTAAGAAGAATAAAAAGAAATATTTATTATAAAGTAAAAAATTGCCTACCTAACATTTTAACTTTAAACAATTCAAGCAATTACATTTTTGTAGAAAATTTAGGATCTCACATATCAAAAAATGTGAATTAATATATTAATGTGCTACTTAAGGCCTAGTATAGCATCTATAATTTAAATAAAAAGTAAGTCTCTCCTTTATCATCTCTCTTCAGTGTTCAGAAATTCTTGGATTATGTCTAAACCAAAAGGATGAAATGAGAAATTAAAAGAAATGAAAGAATCCAAAATTCCATACTTGCTCTATATATTAATGTTTATGGTAATCTGAAAAGAATTATTTAAGTAGATAATGTATTTATCCCTGTATGTCAGACAGCATATCTTAACTTATTTCATTTTTAACAAAGATCTAAAGATGATAAAAGTAGAGTCATATCCTGACAGTAATAAGCTAAATAGTGTTAGTTTAGATGACTTTTTCTATTATGATTGGAGTAGATTTTAGTAGACTTTGAACAAAAGTTGTATATTTATTATAAGTTATATATCAAAATTGTGATTGTTGTTAATAGTGTTTGGTTGATAAGATATAATGATATAATTTTCAACAGGTATATGAATAATTGCTTAATATTTTAGTCTCAATCAAAAATTTTCTGTCTATTGAAGATATGCCTAAAATATATGTAAATCATGAATCCTCAGCCAGTGATGATGGAAATGGGTGTTCACATGAAAATAGAGATGTAATAAATCAATATCTATCTACATACCTTTCCATCAGTCCATCCAAACATTCATCCATCTATCCATCCCTCCATTTATCCCTTTTAAAACCTGTCTATCTTTCCTTCAATCCATCTGAACATTCATCCATCTCTCTAACATCCCTCTTAAAATATCTATCTACCTATCTATCTATCTATCTAGCTAGCTAGCTAGCTAGCTAGCTAGCTACCTACCTACCTACCTACCTACCTATTTACAGTATACCTCATAATGTTTTCCTTGTGAGAAATTTGAGGCCTCTTTTTCTTCGTGTCTGACTGATTTAATAAATGCTTATTAAGTGTTTACTCAGTGCTAGGAATTAAGCCAAGTGGAGGAGTATAGGCATAGACAAGACAATCTTGGCCAGCACATAGAATCTAGTTTAGTGGAAAAATTGATGTAAAACAAATAATTTTTTCATTATGTTGTTAATTCATACAAAGGAAAACTCCATTGCACTTTCAGGTCAAATCTGTATTATGAAAAGTTTCCTCTGGCTACTCTAAGGGGAAAAGATTGGAGGAAGCAAGAGTGGATATTACAAAGGCAGGTTTAGGAGTTTCTTTAATCTTGACACCCCTTTCCTATCAGGTCTAATTAATGGGATGTAGATTCAAGGGCAAATGTGGTCCTGATCTCTTATTAGCCAGCAGTGGTACTGATGGCTTTGAGCATATTTTCTGATCCATTGCCTGATTTCCAGCTTTGTGATCTCAAAGTGCTAAATATTAATTTCTTTACCTCTTTTTTTCTAATACATTTTAAGGTCTATTTAGTACAGTGAAAGCAAACACAAAACAATATTTACTGAATAAGTGAATAGATAGATGAATGTGCTTTTTCTAATGAATTGCACTTTCTGGGTCTAAATTCTGCTAGAGCTTACTGCATTTTTGCACACTGCTTTTGTCCACTAATATGCTCTCACTAGAGTGAGGCTTGGCTACAAAATTAGTTTTTACTGTTCCAGCAACTATTCTAAACTTCACATTCTTACTCAGTCTCTGCTTTCTTATCTGTTCTGATTTGAAGTACCAATATTCCTTGCATTTAAGAAAGCCTGACTTTACAATTTTTGATAGGTGCTATATAACTGTACTTTGCTACTTTATAATACCTTTACACTTCTATAAGAAATCATTGTCATATAACAACACTTGTCTATCTACTTATTTATCTATGTATAAAACATAATATTGTACACTACCTGCTATTCCTAATGATTTGTTTGCCTATGATTATATACTAAGAAACATTCCTTACATTACACATGCAAAGTAATTCTACAGGGGTACCATTATGTAAAATTATCAATATAGAATGTATCTTATAGAAATTGTAAAAAATGTTGTTAATCTGACACATGGTATGAGCTCGGATAAGAATCATGATGATGCTGTGCTTCTGCATTACTTAAGTTGTTCATCCCCACTGCAATCCTATAACTTAAAATAGTTATGCTTAATTAAATACAAATTTGCACCATAAATGTATTCCTAGACTGAATTCTTTATGCCTCTGTTCACAAACAACATTTTAATGCATTAGAGAGTAAACTTAGAAAATAATGTGTATGAAATATCATTTTATTAGTGGCATTTATATATTTGCCATAAAACTAGCAGGCTCATCATATTCATTTTTTTGTCATTGTTTCCCAATAATTTAGCAAAGGAAAATGTGAATAACCTGTCATTCTATTAGCAGTATTTTTTAACTAAACAGTTACATGTTTGTGCTTATAAAAGCATACACAGTTACATGTTTGTGTTTATAAAAGCATACAATTATTCATTTGGACTCTGACCACTGTCCTCACTGTAGCACCTATAGTTCCTAATTTCATTGGACAAGAGAACATTGAAGTGCAACTGTGGTGAGCTAAATGCCATCCTCTATGTATATATAGCCATAAATCTACAGTCCATTTCACAGAGTAACAATATCGTTAAACATTTCTGTATTTTATCCAAGAAGTGGCTTAAGTTTGAACAGAGCATGTTCACTAAAAGCTATCTCTTGCCAATGGCCTTATTCTCAGTAAAAATGTTCACGTATCCTAAGAATAAATTATCATAAATGAGAGAGAGCCCCTTTCTTCCAATGACTATTCCACTATCAAGCTTAGATATAAAGGATTTTGTTTCTTAATATTAAGAGGAAAATTGCTGTGGTCATCAGTGTGATCCTCCAGACATCTATTCCTCTCCCAGGTACAAGGTCAGATACTGTCTTTCCACACTCTGAAGTATTCTGTGGCCATGTGACTGAGTTGTCATCAAAGTATCAACAAAGGAGAATTATATTACTTGAAGGCTGAATCTTTAAGAATGCATAAACAATGTAGTACTATTCTCTGGCTTTCCCTTCTGACATGGAGACCAGCGTTGCCCATACTTTAGCTTATATGTCCTTCTGGGTACTAGAGTAATAATATCACATGGACACACAGCATGAAAAGAAAAGAGCATTATAGTATTAAGTCACTAAAACTTTTGAAGTTATTCATTAAGGTAGAATTACTTATCTTATCCCAGGTGATAAAAAATAAATTATCCTCAATATTTCCTAATCTCACTTCCTCATGTATCAGCATGTTTCCTTATGTAATAGAAAATATCACTGTTAGGTTCTTAACTCTCTAATCCTTACTTCACATGACATAAAAGTGCTAAGAGATCCACATCCACTAAAGAGAATTCAGCCATAACCATGCTAGGAAGTGTGTGGATAGTTGGACCAAGACTGAAGCCAAGGTAAATTTTCACTCCAGCCTCTGTGCACCTGCCATTTTTAGGAAGGAATTAAAAGAGGATCTATACTTCTTCTGTACACCAGGATAATAGTCAATATAGTTCTAATAAGCCTGTCTTACATTAAGAAAGTTATGGCATAAAGCAAAGTTCATAATTCACCTTTACGAATTTGAAGAGAGTAGTAGAACAAATAAAACAGGATGAATAGAACATATAAATAAAATATCCATTTTTTAAAAAAAAGAATTAAAAGACATTCATACATTTTAAAAATTATTTAAAACTGCATTTTAATAGACCTTTTAAAACATATTAATGAGAAGCTTAAAGATAACTTTAGAATTATGTGAAAATAAATTGTAGGGTTTTTAAAAAATATTAGTTGAAAAGAATGGAAGAAAAGAAAGAAGGAAGGAGGGAGGGAGGGTGAAGAAAGAAAAAATAAGGTAAGGCATAAAGTGGTGTGTGTGTGTGTGCACGGGCACTCTTGCACGTGAGCACGTGCATGAGCGAGAGATTAATAAAGCAGCTGTAGGAGTTGAATTTACTTTCTTAAATTATGCAGATTTTATAATCACTTGCATTAGGTATCAATATAATTCG
This sequence comes from Mesoplodon mirus, assembly GCF_964341445.2. Classification (NCBI taxonomy): domain Eukaryota; kingdom Metazoa; phylum Chordata; class Mammalia; order Artiodactyla; family Ziphiidae; genus Mesoplodon; species Mesoplodon mirus. The sequence goes on from NC_138993.1 coordinate 43,894,470, forward strand.
CATTCTTTCTTTCACTATAACCGTGCCTTGGGGATCTTACCTTTCTACGTAATCTAGCAGCCGAGAACAGTGGTTTGAAGCAGGAGCATCATGACCTCCTACTGCATAAAGAAAACCATCACATGTGGCCACTCCAACACCCCCTCTTCGTTTACACATTGGAGCACACATGTTCCACTTATTTGTGTGAGGATCATAATATTCCATTGAACTCAAACAGGAACTTCCATCACGACCTCCAACTGAATACAACCTAAAAACACAATTGGGCAAACATGATTTAGTATTACAGTCTGTATGACCAAATGAAGGAAAGGAAAAGTCCTTTATGAATAAATTTTCAATCACAGCATGAGCCTCAAATGTGTTAAAAATATATTACTTCACATGGAAATTTTTATTAAAGGAACATTATAACTAATTAAGTATACCTGAATCCCATGATTTTAATAAACTGTATACTAGATGAAATTAAAATGATAATTTTCTAACCTCTTTATTTCTAGAATGTTAGAGTAAAACTATTTTGTGTAAATAATTAAATCATCTAATATGTTATTTTAATAAATGTTGAGGAATGCCTATTTTAAAAATAAGATATATTTATCTTCAATTTTTCTTGAAAATGAGCATAATCAGAAGAAAATCAATTATCTTACTTGTTGTTCAGCAATTGATTTTGCTATTGATTTTGCCAGTAGGTAAATCATGCCTACTTCTTGTGTTCTGTATTCACAGTTTAGAACACTAAATAAATGGAATAAGTTAAACACATACTGTCATAACACTAGCTTTCTTATTCAGCGCCTATACTATATCTAATGTGTTTCTGGATAGACAAAACTTTATAGGAAAAAAGAGTACAATGATATTAGCCTGATTGAATATTGCTGAAATTTACTTGATACACATATTTTGCTATTTCATTACTGAGAAGTATGATAGGAACCCAGAAAATAAAAATATTACAGCACACATGGTACTTAAAATACATTCATAGAATACAAAATTAGAAATACATTATCTATTCCTAGTAAAGACATTCTTGCTTATTTAGTAATAGCCATGAGGATTGTATCACAGAAAGGTACAGAGTTGAATTTATTTATTTACTCATTTATTCAACACATAAATTTGAATGCCTAGTATATGTCACACACCATCCCAAATTTTGTGAATATATCCATGAACAAAACAAGAAACAATTCATTGCACTCAATTCTACTAGTAGTGATATAGACATAATACACACGGTAAACACATGTATTATATACTACGAAGGGCTGTAGACACATAGAGCAGGGAAGTAGGGTCAGGAGTGCAAATGGTGGGAGCAGGAGTTGTAGTTACAAATTTAAATATATGATCAAAAAAGGTCTCATTGAGAAGGTGAAGTTTGCCCCAAAACTTGAGAAGATGGTAGTGTTTGGAGGTGAGTTCAGGAATATCTCTGGGGGAGAAGATTTGAGGTCGATTGAACAGGTTAGTGCAAAGTTCCAGGGGCAGCAAGGAAGCCAGAACAGCAGGAGCAGAGATAGTGGGCGGAGTAGCAGAGGAGATGATGGGTGGGGGTAAAGGGTGGGCCTCACACAGGTATTTAGACGTTTGTCTAAAGTCTAAAGCAAATGTAGACATTTTCCCTAAGTGAAGCAGGAAGCCATGGGAGGATTTTGAGTAGAGGAATATTATAACTTGTTTATGGTTTAATAAGATTAGATGTCATGAAATTTTTGCTTTACTAATGGACATTATGTTTAATATACTGGTAAACAGACTTAATTCTAACTAAGTAAATGCATAGGAAAACATTATTACTTAGTATATAAAATAGTTTAGGCCTTAGATTTAAATATTCCTCTTCTAATATTCTTTAGTAAGTCTAAAATATGATATTTAAAATGACTTCAAATCCTGGAGATTTTTTAAGATGTTTATGTTTCTCTCAATGTCTGCCATGAAAAAATACTTTTGATTACCCAGGTGTTCCCATTATGGATGTAATGCCTCTTTGCTTGATTACTCACAAGTTGTCTGCTGGCTCTCAGTCTTGTAGTATGCTGAAATTAACCAATAGGAACAATTTAAAGGACAAGTATTGGACAATTTAGCTTGCAAAGTCACCCAGAAGTGAAATGATTACTCACTCGGAAGTTTTTATCATCCTAAATGCTTCACAAAAATCTGAATTTTATTTCTGTTTCATTTAAATTAAAGATCTAACTCAAAAGAAGTATGCTATAATATTGAGATATTGTTATTAAAACTTAGCAAAATAACTTTTTGCAGAGATTTTATTTATTGTTTAAGTATCTTCATGAAGGGCACCTACCACAGTCCCTGGTACATAGTTTACATATAAGAAAAGTATTCACCTTTTTATTTTCTATTGTTTTAATGGAATGGTTGACTTCAAGCTACTGTGTTTATTCATACACATTATAGTGACAAATTATACTGTTGCTTTATCTGAACCCAGCATTGTTGATACTAAAATAATTCTATACAATACTTTATCACACATTTTTTGAAATTATTAAAGAATGCTAACATATACAAATATATAGCTAAATGTGTATTAAAATAATGATAATTAATTAAACATATTGCTCACATTATAGAAGTCAAATATCGAGCCTATTAGCACAGCCTTATATTTGAAAAGAAAATGTACCTTAAATTTCACAAGTTACAACATCATTGATTTCTTAATATAATTATATATATATATATTATATATATATTATATACTGTAAACCATTATTTATTCAATTTCTTTGCCTTTTATGTGAACCCTCTCCTAATGAAACTCAGTAACACATGGGTTTATGCAAAAGAAATTTATGTAACACCTCTATAAAAATTATATGATATCTGACAGTTTTTTTTGTAAAATAAATGTTTGATACATCATAGCTGTTATTTTATAAATTATTTACTAAAGCCTAAGCTAGGTTATCAGGGTTATATTTCACTTGGTAAATGTCCCTTTTAATGTTCTTCCTATTATATAGTCTACAGATTAACAATGAAATTATTGTAATTTTGATAATGTAATATAAATTATTAATACTAGAGCAAAATTGGTTGAAAAGAATAAATACACTACATTTTTTCCTCAAAAAAAGCTTTGCAAAAGAAATGAGAAAATTGTAATTGTATAGAAGAGATAATAGTGTCCTTTGGGGCTGCTTTATGGAGTAATTATTAAAACCAACAGATGTATTTCAATACTTGAAAATATTTTGCAGCTAGAATAAATGTTGCAATGTATACACAAAAACTCATGGACAATTATCCAAGGTTATCTTCTCAGATCTCCTCTTACAATCTATTTAATCATAGTTTAGACTGATTCCCTGTTTTGTTTTACTACAATGACAAATTAGATGTTGAGAATATGAAGAGCAGAGAAGGATCCGATACTAGAAGTAAATGAACTGACAACATAAGAAGTGACAGCTGACAGTTTCATGGCAAGAAAGGAAACATAATATTTTAACTTAGAGTTGAAAGATGAGTAGACATTTGTAAGATGAAGAAGTAGGGGAAAGCATTACATACAGGGAAAGCATTATGTGTAAAGACAAGGGACATGAAAGGTCATAGCAGGTGATAAATAGAGTGGCAAGTATGTCATATTGGTGGAACGGGTGCTAGTGAAGGAGGAGAAGAAGAGATATGGCTGGTAGGATGAAAAGGTTAGACTGAGAATGAAGGGGATTGTATGGCATGCTATGGAGCTGGAATTTCATTCAGAGGCAATGAGAAAAGGGCAGAAAAATAACATTCTTAGGAGACATCACTGTCATAGGTCAGTTTGCTGTGAACGTTGACCTGTATATCCCTCCTTGCATGCCAAAAATTGGCAGGAGGTCAGAAATACCCCTGACTTAAGTAAACTCTTCCAGAATTTTGCTGAGAATGAATGAGTCTTCCCTTCCCCTTTCATTAACTTATGTGTTTATTCAGCCTACAGAAAAGTTTTATATAAAGTTTAGCAACAAGGTCTTCCTGTTTTGAGATCTAGTTGTCAGGTGCCCATCTCAGCACCATGTATTTTATATTCTAGTACAGGTATACTTCATTTTATTTATGCATGGTTTATGAATTTATTGCATTTGATTGTGCTTCACCTTATTGAATTGCTTTTATTTTTTAACAAATCGAAGTTTTATGGTAATCCTGCATTGTCAGATGACGGTTAGCACTTTTTGGCAATAAAGTATTTTTTTAAATTAAGGTATGTAGATTGTTTTCAAAAACATAATGCTATTGCACACAGTAAACTATGATATAGTGTAAACATAATTTTATATGCACTGGAAAACCAAAAACTCCATGTGACTCCCTTTATTGCAATATATACTTTATTGAGGTGGTCTGGAATCAAACCTGCAATGTCTTTGGGGTATGCCTATCCATATAATATGGCAGTAGTAAGAAACAAATTCTGTATTAGTTAATATATGGGTTCAAATGTATGTAAAGTGGCTTTGCAGGTAGGTGCCGAGACCCAGGCTACTTCCAACTTTCAACCTATCATCTGTAGGATAAGACCCTTTATCAAGAACTGTGAAGAGTGAAATTTTACCAGACCTGAAAGCTAACAAATTAGCCTACCACAGTTTCATAGATGCTGGTAAAAGACACAAGATTCTGGGATCGGAAAGAAATGACTTTGTTCTCATGAACAACAGATAGAATGAGCTCTATGTTCACATGGGTTCCTCCTGTCCCTCCAAGTCCCACCAGGGTGATACAGAGAGATTCAGGTGAATGCTTATTTACATAGAGGACTTTTCTCACATCTGGAATTTAGGAACTGCTAATCCTTAAAGGAGCTGCCAGCAAACCTGTCCAATCATTGCTCTGAAGGTAGATATTATCTTTATTATTGTGTTCCTGCTCTCTCAAGGAACAAACCTGCTCTCTGCCCAAAAGACAGACACTATCTCTACCTTCCAAGGCTGTTCAATTTACAAATATCCTTGAAAAAATGGTGAAAAATGTTGCCAATATTTTTGCTTGGAAAATGTTCAGGAATGTTTCAAGTCCATGGAGAATTGTCTGCAAACCCTCTGGTCCTGAAGGTGGAGTCCTAGCTATCACAGCCACAGTTCAAACAGAAGGATGAAGGAAAAGTGGAAGAAGGAGCACATCCTCTCCCTTTAAGAATCAATCTTTTAAGTTGCACTACTCACTTTTTACATCCCATTGGCCAGAACTTAGTTACATGACAATACCTGACTGATCAGGTGCTGGGAAATGTTATCTTTATTTTAGATGACCACTTGCCTAGCTAACAGTACCTGTGCATACTGTCATATAAAAAGGAATGAATGACCATTAAGAGCCAATTGTAACTTTCTGCCACAGCACTAGATCTTTACCAGCCCTGTGTGCCATTGTGCATTCTGTCCTAAGTACCTTGTTACTATATAGGATGGGTTACTGTTCACTCATCGCTCATTAGTCAATTCAGGTATGTCTCCACTAGAAAGTCTTTTTGATCCCACTTTGTATTTTCCCCAGAAATATAATGTTATTTATAATCTGTATACTAGGGAAAGTTATTTACTATGTGGCATATTTTATCATTGGTACATAACTTCAGGAATGGCTATAGAAAGTGCGGTATAACACATTTGATGCAACTCTCTAGATCCAGAACTTTGTTTGATCCTTTGTTTCCTAATTGATGGAGAACTCTTTCATCTGATCCCATGATAAGGCTTGTCATTCCTGCAATCAAAATACTCCGGCATGTACCTCTCAGTGAATAATTTCCATGAGGGGTACTAGTTGAGTGCCTGAGAGTACAGTGAGTGGGATTTCAGTAAGCTTACACATCAGGCTGTTTTTGTTCCTACTTACTAAGAAATGTTGGTACATGTGACAAACTCAGTGTGAGACTCTGTTGTTGTGTATTGGTTTGCTATGATTTCAAATTCACTTACTTATGACCAAAAAAAAAAAATGTTGTTTTTAGAAGTAAAGTTGTTTTGATATAAGAATGAAGTAAGTTGTGTCTGGATGTCATCATCTCATCTGCCCTTGATTGATAAGCACTTAGTAGCTTAGTTGCTGAGGGGCCCAGCTGGGGGCTTTTCAATAAAAACTTGTAGGGAAACAACTCTGGCAAAGGGGACATTTAGACTATAAATACAGAGATTTCGTGAAGGCTATCCCAGAGTTTCAGTCTGGACAAAGCTACCCTTTGCTAATTTAGCTCTCGGAACATCTTGGGCATTAGTTTCTGCTATGATAAAGGAGACTTCTTTATCAGCCAATGGTGGTCCCCAGGAATATCAGCCTGCCTGTCAACACCATTACCATCGTTCCTTAGCAACATGCTCTAGCAACTGAGGGACTTTTATTTTTCCACTGGCAGCTGCACATCAGCTCTTGTTTGGCAAAACCAAATCGCCTCTTCCAGAAACAAAAAACTCATAGAAAGAGTACACTTTAAGTAAATTTGGACTTTATTTCTCTCTTCTCCCCTTGCCTGGAACAATAGTGTATTTAATCTATCATGGGTGTGTTATTTCTTTATTGGCTTATTAAGAGACATGACCCTGTATGCTACTGGTTTGTGAAATTCCTACAGTGAAGCTGTGTTTAAACTACTGGCAAAGACAATCTCAGTCCCTGAGCAAAATTTTCTGCCCCAAACAAAACGGACTTGCTGTCATGATAGCATATGGCTAACAAAACCCAATTACCTTTATTTATTAGAATGTGCCTATATTTCCTAAAAAAATCTCTGACAATTATAAATACAGAAATTAATTTAGGTTAATGAATTGCATCCCACCCAACTTAGTAGAATTTACTAACCCCAAACCTGGTAGAAATGGTCACTTCAATTTTAATCCCTCCATGTTTCCTTGCCAACTCCCACTCTACACCTATTACAATTCTGAATTTCTTTCTTTTGATGTTTCTTATTTCCGTTATTAATATAATGTAAGCTCTCTGAGGGCAGATTTGATTTATTTTCTCTCATATATCATCATAGCAAATACCTATTTGTAAATTTTTAAAAAATGAATGAAGTAAACATTCATATCCAGTTCTTGAAAGAGAATGATGTATGAATGGAATTTGTCAAAGAAAAGGCACCTGTTTAAGTTCCGCTGAAATAAGGTATTGACATATTGCAGATAAAAGTATCTGTGTCTTGGGAATGCAAAAGACAGAACAATTATTTTTAAATGGGTGAATTTTAAAAGGGTTAATGGAAAAGGTACAGATTAAACTAGGCTTTGGGTGATGGAGATATTACAAATAATCTCATTTAGGTTTTATTTAGGTAAAAGCACATCTTAATATATTTTTAATGTTTTTTTACACTATTGTTCTCAAGTACAATAAACTGAATTCTGTTAGTACCAATCTTGCCACATGGAATTTAATGCACATAGAGATCTAGAGTTGTGTTAGGCTGTCACTCTAGAGAGTTTTCAAATGTATTCAAAAACCAGATGAAAATCTGAGGAGAGAAACTAAATGGGCAGTGGACAGTCACAAGTTATTAAGAAGAAAATGGAAGGGAAATCTGGGGAGAGAGATGAGTATGTAAAAATGCAAAAGAGTGTGAACATCAAGCCGTTCCTTAGGTTTGGGACATAGGGTGGCTGTAAGGCAGGTGGTTAAGAGAGAAGACTGGAGAAGGAAAGAGAGGTCTGTTTCATAAAACCACTGAATTCTAAATTAAGGAGTTCGGCAGTAGCTATGCTCAAGTAGGGAGCCAAAATGAATTGTCTTCTTGAGATAGGCTGGGTCTTGAGACCCTTGCTGCAGTGCTTGCACCTGGACAAATGTCTCCTCCAGCAGCAAAATACAAAGAAATTATAAGGGACTAAAAATAGCTGCATGCATGTAGAGTCGGGGCAAATTATGAACAAGAAGATACAAAAAGACAAAAAAAAAAAAACAAAACAGGGTATTGGGAGCAAAAGCAGTGTACTGCATATGCACCTTGCAAACAGCACCACCAGGAGGGTGGGCAGACCACCCAAGCCACCTCTCCGGCCCAATCCTGGACCCACCCATATCCCATATAAAGAAGCAGCTCGCCCTGCCTCATGGAGCAAGCAAGGAAAACTGTTACTTGTTTTCACTCCCTCCTGCTACAGCAAGAACCCCAATAAATCCTTGCCTGAATTTCTTGCCTGGCCTCTTATCAATTTTATTGATTGAGGAGGCCAAGAACACTGGTCAATAACATTCTGTTGCTATACATTTTAATTCTGAGGCATGATTTATCAAGTAATCCCTATGAACCACTGGAATGCATCTTAGCCAGTCTACTTTTGTGATGAGATTCTAATAATTATATAGTTTCCTTGAGCAATTATAAATTATTCTTCAGACAGAGTGATTTTTAGAAAATTGAAATACAACCATGTTGCTGCCCTTTTGTAAACCTTTTATAGTATTTTTACCTTAGCCAAGTTGCTATGACCTAGAGGCTGGCTTTGTATCCAATCTATTGGGGCCACTCTTCCTCATTATATTCCAGCTAAACTTAACTTTTCCTCCTTTTGTTTGCATTTCACACTCAGGAACTGAACACAGCTTGTTCCTTCTCATTGAAATTATTCTTCACTTTCTGAATCTGATAAATCAATGAAGTTCCAGCTTAGAAATCATTTCTTCCAGAAGGCAAATCACAAATCTCCTAAACCTATTAACAGCCCTCAGTGAGACTCAGCAAACAAGTGATTTTTTTTAAATGTGATAATCTAAGATAATACAATTTTGATACAGACTGCTTGTAATAGGGAAGAACAAATCTGACTCCATATTAAATCTGTTTATTTTACTTTAAACTTTGTATTCTATTGCTTTTGCTTGAGTTAAGAATGTTGCCTATAGCTTGAAATATACAGATTGGCCCATTTTCAAAGCTCTGACTTTTAAGGGTATGATACTTTTCCATTCATATAGAGATAAAATGTTGCAGAACAGAGATTAACATTTGTCTTGCTGGTGGTTTACAGGAACATCTTGGCCTGACCTATGTGGACAGCTGCAAGAGAAAAGGATTCCCATACCAAGAAGTGTGCAAAAACCAACCACGCCCCTTCCTCACCTTGCCTTTAAAAATACATTGCTAAGGGCTTCCCTGGTGGTGCAGTGGTTGAGTCTGCCTGATGATGCAGGGGACACAGGTTCGTGCCCTGGTTCAGGAAGATCCCACATGCCATGGAGTGGTTGGGCCCATGAGCCATGGCTGCTGAGGCTGTGCGTCCAGAGCCTGTGCTCTGCAATGGGAGAGGCCACAGCAGTGAGAGGCCCGTGTACCACAATAAATAAATAAATAAATAAATAAATAAATAAATAAACAAATAAATGCATTGCTGATATTCTTCATGGATTTTGGGGGGCATTAACTACCCATCTCCTTGCATAGCCCTGCAATAAACCTTTCTCTACTCTTAACTCTGAAGTTTTGGTATGTTTGGCCTCACTGTGCCTCAGGCACATGAACTTGCATTTGGTGACATGTTTGTCATAGGAAAGCTTTTACAACTTTGGGATCATTTTTAAGAAAAAGAATATCAAAGTTTAGATACAAAAATAGAAATGATCTTTGAGAGCACCACGTAAGTGACAGGGCTTGAGGCATAATAAGGTACAGTGCTAGATATTGGGATGTACTGGAGAAAACAACAGACATGACTCCTGTTCTCATGATATTTCAAACTGTATAAACTTCAGACTGCACAGAAATAGCAGCTTCTTTATGTGTATTATTAACATGAGGTTTTGAATGACTGAGTAAATCAGTTTTGCCATGGTGAATCACGAAACAAACACAGTTTTTTAAATCTGTTTTGCAGATTCTCCAAGGATCAGAGCATACATTTATTAAAATTCAGGACTATTTATGAATGTGCTCAGGCAGTATGAGTATCTGCTTTTTGAGCTTACTCAGTAAATAAAGGGAAACAAACCAGAAAGACCTTTTGGTTGCAAAGTAAAGTTTGAAAGAACAAAGCTAAGGCACAGAGCAAATAAGAAAAGAAAAATAGTTACTAGTGTAGATATTATTTGGAGAGTCTGAGGTTTTATATGGTCACTCTCCACACCAGAATGTCTATTTACTGTTTTGTGGTATTTTCTTTATGCATCAAGTAAGTCTGTGGCTGTGCTGGCCTGAGATTATATATCTATGATTTAGTTTAATCTGTCTCATTGGATGACTGACCAAAATGTTTCATAAAATTGATATAATTTTGCTCTTGAATCCATCAGAATACACTCATTAATTTTAAGCCATGAACCAATGCTTAGTTTTTCCACAACAAAGGTATCATGAATGATCTAAACTCAAGAAGGTTGTTCACTGGCTTTTATTAGCCTTAATTGGGAAAATTATTCAAAATAATATTCAGAGAAACAACAGTCAGGTTAGAATGACACATTAGTGAGATGTGAAAATTAAACAAGAGGTAAAAAAAAATCATACCAGTAGAGGTAAATAAAGTCATGTCAGTAGAAGTGAGAGAAAAATAAACAACTGTCAGCGGGTGATGGTGAAACAATTTTCTGATGTGGGTCTGAAGTGAAAGGTCACTTTCTAGTGATTATGTTTTTCTCTGAGTAAAACAGGAAAAGCAGCCAGACATTAAGAGAAAGTCATTAAACCACAGAATTTTGAGACCATTAAATCACACTCAAGGGAATTAAAAAATAACCCAAATGAGGTCTATACTCTTCTGATTTAAAGGAAAAAGATTATTTGAAGTAAAAATGAAATCATTCCAAACATTTTCATAAAATGGGGTTAAAATTTGGGAAAATGTACTTAATTAAAATGTAAAGAATTTTAAGAACAAAAACTTTAAATACTCTCACACTCTGATATTTGATATGAAGAATGTTGTTAGAGTAAAACAGGATTTCTTAGGATATTAAATATCCTAGCTGACCAAAAAGATACAAGGACCACAAAATGATGCAAATGATGAATTCAATATAAAGCTAATTTAAAAGGGAAGAAATTGGATAAAAATAATTCAGTTATAATAACATGTGAAAATTTGCTACAAGACTATCCATTAAATATTATATTTATTAAATTTTTATCCCATTTATTTCTGATTAAGTTTGGTGATTTGTAACAAAACACATATATATAAAGATATTTCACAGTAAAATATTAAGGAAGGGTCACAAAATTATAATGCAAAGTAATTATAAAACATCTAGAATAAGATAAGTAATATATTAAAACTTTAAAATAAAGTGTGTGTGTCTTGGGTGTGTTGTGTGTGTATGTATGTCTTCTCATTACAGAATAATGTAACAAATGAATAATATAAGGAAAGGGTAAAGATATTTCTCATCTTTGTTGAGCAAATTTGTTATGTCAATGAGATACCCATTTCCTAAAAGATATAAGAGATGAATCTATATACTAACATCAGCATAAGTGGTGAGAAAAAGTCACTAAATGTACACTCAAAAGCAATTTAAGAAAATATACATTTAGTGATACAAGAGATTTTTTTTTTTTGCAGTACGCGGGCCTCTCACTGCTGTGGTCTCTCCCGTTGTGGAGCACAGGATCTGGACACGCAGGCTCAGCGTCCATGGCTCATGGGCCCAGCCGCTCCGCAGCATGTGGGATCTTCCCGGACCGGGGCACGGACCCATGTACCCTGCATCGGCAGGTGGACTCTCAACCACTGCGCCACCAGGGAAGCCCGATACAAGAGATTTTTAAGGTAAAACAATAAGGGAGTATCATCAGTTGAAATAAGATGAATATGAGGCAGATAGGAAAGAGAGCTGTCAAATAAGTATATCATATATGGAAAATTAAAATAAAGATTATGTCTGCACTGGAAACAGTAAAATTCATAAGCAAAATGGCAATGATTAACCATAAAATATAGAAAAAAATTCCCAAGTTAAATGAAAAAGAAATAAAATTACTGAGGAGATTTATGGAAAATAAATCAGTGCTCAAAGACACACACAATAATTAACATAAATACATACTAAAATATATATCCCAAAACCAAAGAACTAGAAAAATGGAAAAGGAATCAAACAAAAACCAATCCTCAGTAGATAAAAATTTTCCTTAGTAAAATAAAGACATGATTGAAATTGTTCAAATGAATCTCCAAATAATAAGTTAAAAGAATGAAAAGCAGCCATCAGGTTATACCCTGGTGAACATTTTGAAATTGGAGAAGAACATGCAAGTAGTTAAGCTCTTATCTCGCAGCCCCACATTCTCTCTCCTGTACTCTGCTTTTTGATATGGGGACTGGAACTCTGAAAACCACGTTTCTGCTTTGCCACCTGGTTCCTTCTTTTAGGATGTGATGTTAGTGGATGCTAGAGGGAGACTGAAAGACTAGAGGAGGAAGGGTCTTGCTCCTTTCTACTCATTTCCTGTTCCTGTGTCACCCCATCTTTTTTTCCTGCATTCAGTTGCATCCAATTGCCATTTTGCAGAACTTGCAAAATTGGCCTTATTGAGACCACTCAGAGCCATCAACACCAGCAGATTGGCACCACCTCCTCAGAGCTTTGGGTCCCAGGCCAAGGGGCCCCTCTTTCATGTCAGAGATGCCAGCTCTGGCTAAGCAGAGGTCTAATCACAAATGTCTGGATTTCAACTGCATAGGGGCTCTCCTCTGATTTTATAAATCTTAATAACTACAATCTCTTCTTTTGTTTTCCAACACTAGGGGTGGTAGCTGTTTCCTTTAGTTGATACATTTATGATATAGTGTTCTCTTGTTGACTTTCTGGTTAACTAGTTAATTTTTATATCTACTTAGAAAATCTTTATATTAGATTATCTTTATATAGAATCACTGATAAATGGCTGGAGTGGTTTCTGTCTCTTGACTGTACCTTAACTGATAGAAATATAGTCAAAACATCTATAAAAATGAGATATAAAAGCATATTAAAGATGAAAAACTACTGGACTTACCACACATCTCCCTAAAAAAAAATGACAGAAGATAAGTAAGTATATAATATCTATCTAACTATAATGATACAAGGCTGTGACATTAAATTACTCAAGCCAATTTACAACAAATGTGTGAAGACATAGGAAAATTCCTTTTAGATATAAAGTTTAATAAATTATATAATCAACATATCCTTCCTGGAAAATAATAGTAGTAGCAATAGTAATATACTACTACTAATAAAGTGAGATACATTTACCTAGAAATAATTTCTAGAATATATGAAGAACTCTACAAGACAAAATGAAAAAGATGCAAACCCAAATGGAAACAGGAAAAATACTTTAATATATACTTCAGCCAGAAAATATAAAATTGTTAATAAGTATATAAAACGTGCACAATCTCAGTCATTAACTGAATGTGATAGCATTATCCACCAGAATAGACAAAACCATAAAAGATAAAAACTGGAGTTACCAAATCAGTAGATGCGTAGTATCTAGAACTCTAGTACAGTGTGAATATGTACATAAATTTGGAAAACATGTTCAAAAATCTTCTGGGAATTATCCCTTAAGGCTGAGCACAAGAATACTGTATAGCCTAGCAATTGCAGTTCCAGGTCTACACTCAGCTAAAATTTGTACACATGCTCACAAAGGACATATATAAGTGAGGATGTTCACAGCAAAACTATTCTTAATAAACAAGAAATGGAAACAATTAAAATGATAATTTTTATATATTAAAGAAGAAGAAACTGCAAAGACAATATTTAATACTATCTTTTGTTAAATTCTGAATTTCAAGACATATTAAATAAAACTGAGCCAAGTATAAATTAATGAATAAGAAAACAATATGGAAAAAAAGTATAACTTCACTCTATGCACACATTTGATTAAATATAAAAACAAAACCAAATAATGATACTGACAAAACCTAAGATAAGACAAAAATAGTAATAATGCTAACACCTAAAAATAACAAATTAGGAGGTTAATAACAGTACAAAAGAAGATATAACAATACAAGATAGATTATTATTAATAGTCATAGGATTAGAAGTAAGGTACAACTGCCTTCTGCTAAATTTTAAAATCTCAGTAAAATATAACTTTTAAAGGGAATATATATGATAATATACATATATTTTTTTCTATCATTTGTCATGTTCAAGAATATATACTTCCCATGTCTGTAGATACTTAAAGCAGATAAATTGTAGAAAGTTTCTCAATTCATATTATGATGTTATTATGCTAAGAAAAACTTCATATCATAACAGAAAATATTATGAAATGGTTTTTCAAAAGATATGTAGACCAAACATAGATGAAAAATCATAGACTATAGAATGCAACAAAATACTAAATGAATAATGCAACATGGATACGTTGGCTTTATTTTAAGTATGCAATAATGATTTACAAATATAATATTTATGTAAATCACCATATTAATAGATCAAATAAGAAAAATATAATTTTATACATTTTTAGAAAGAATTTAATAAAACATTATACCAAGGTTGATTTTTTAAAATAAAATATCCATTAGTGAAACTACAGGAAATGACAAGATCTTGTCCTTGACACCACATAGTATAAGTATCTCAAATAGCAACTAATATCACACAGACTATAAAGCATTAAAGTTTTTCCAATTAAAAGACATAAACGAGGTCACCCAATATCACTACTATTTATGTCACTATTCTAAAAATAAAAGCAATACAATAAAAAGGAAATAAACATAAATATTAATTAGGAAGAAACAAAGTTTCATTATTAGTTTACCATGTTTATCTTCCTAGAAAATCTATTATTGTAAATCAAAAAACTGATACATGGGGTTTCTCTGGTGGTGCAGTGGTTGGGAGTCGGCCTGCCGATGCAGGGGATGTGGATTTGTGCCCTGGTCTGGGAGGATACCACATGCCACGGAGTGGCTGGGCCCATGAGCCATGACCGCTGGGACTGTGAGTCTGGAGCCTGTGCTCCGCAACGGGAGAGGCCACAGCAGTGAGAGGCCCGTGTACCACAAAAAAAAAAAAAAAAAAAAAAAAAAAACCTGATACATGCATTTAGTATGATTGTTATCATAAATATAGATACTTAAACTTTCTTCTCCAGTGCACTATAAATGTATAATTATGAATACATACAAATATATAAACCAAAATATAATAGCTAAAATGTTCAAAAATACAAATAAGTGTGAATAAAACTCAGAAAGAAAGTACTAAACCTATACCTAAATTATAACCACTAAAATACATAGAGACTAATTTTAAGAGATAAAAGTAAGATCACATTTTCAGATGAAAAGATTTCAAATGTATAGATCTAACATTTTCCCTAATTAATATGTAAATATTTATTTCCAGGCAAAATCTTAAATGGATTCTCAGGAAGTATACATGACACTAAGAATATGATTTTAAGCATCAAATAAACCTAAATGAAAATTGAAGCCCAACATTCATTAAAAATGTATATCTAGTGAAAAGAGAAAACAGTAATGTATGTAATTTTAAGAACCGTAAGCAGTTTGGGATAGTGTTCAGGGTGGTTTATTTTAATAGGATGAATAGTAAATAACTTTCTTTGTGGACAAATTTTGAGATGAAATCTGAAAAATGAGAAAAACCCAGGCACATGATGATGGGTAGGAAC
This sequence comes from Mesoplodon mirus, assembly GCF_964341445.2. Classification (NCBI taxonomy): domain Eukaryota; kingdom Metazoa; phylum Chordata; class Mammalia; order Artiodactyla; family Ziphiidae; genus Mesoplodon; species Mesoplodon mirus. Next base: position 43,910,101 of record NC_138993.1, read on the forward strand.
AGCATCTCAGACAAAGAAATGATTCAAAGGGACTGAGTTTGGTTAGAGCTGCTATATTTGAAGCAAAGATAAAAGAGCAATTTGGCTGATGTACAGAGAAAAAATGTAGAATATGCAGAAATAAGATCCAGTAGGTCCCTTTAGGTAAAGATAGGCATTGTGTTCTAATTGTAAAGAGAAGTTCTTGAAGAGGACTGAAATATCACTTGCATTTGTTAAGCAGCTGTGGCAGCTTTAGCAAATGGACTTTAGGGGAAAGAGAAGTAAACAGATTGGAAGCTTTTGCTGTTCAAACCAGAGGTGTTATTAGCTTTCTTCGGGCAGAGTTTCTCATGGCAGTGAGAGGGAGTGTATTTAACCACCCAAGAGGGTATATTACACAATGTCTGGAGACTTTTTTGGTTACCACATGGGGCAGGGAGTTGCAGTTGGTATCTAGTAGATAAAAGCCAGTCTGCTGCTAAACACTGTACAATGCACAGGACAGAGCCCTGCACCAAACAAAGAATTATCTAACTCAAAATATCAACAGTGTGTGTTTGAAAATTCCCCATTTAGGGTGATAGGAATGGAAAAGGAGAAAAGTGAAGAGACATACAATCATGCAAAAAAATATATTAAGTACCACATTTTTAGTAGTCTTTTGAAGGCTTCTCAGACTATTTTACCAGAAAGGATATAATTATTCAGATCTTTAGTCCACATAATTCTCATGAAATATATGTGATACTTAAAAAAGAAAAAAACAGTTATTGTAAAGAAGTTTTGGTTTTTATTTTATAAGAAGGGACAATCAGAAAAATATGCAGTCTTGATCTGTCAATGATCCATGAAGACTAAACTTAAAAAATAATCAAAAACAAAAGATTTAAATATTTTATCAAAGCAGTTTACTAAATGTTATTTTTAAAACAATATTCACTCAAAAGCTTTTTTTTTTCCAAAAAAAACGGAAAGTCTACTCACTTGCCATTCAATGCTGCCACACCAACTGTGCTTCGGGCAATTGACATACTAGCTACAAATGTCCACTGCTGACTCTGAGGATCCCACCTCTCCACTGTGTTCAGATAGCTCCAGCCATCATGGCCTCCTACGGCATAGATAGGGCCTTCTAGTACCGTCACACCTGAAACATGAGAGAAATGAAAACTGAAGGGTTTTATTCCACAGTGAGGTTCTAAAATCAAATTAATAGTAAAAATTATGATGCCATTCAGAATAGGTTCTAGCAGTTAAGAAACATTGCAACTCCCTCTTGTGAGAGCACTGGAATCACAGCTAACTGCTGAACAATCATTGACAGGAAGTCACTGGAACTCACCAAAAAAGATACCCTACATCCAAAGACAAAGGAAAAGCCACAGTGAGACAGAAGGAGGGGTGCAATCACAATAAAATCAAATCCCATAATTCCTGGGTTGGTGACTCACAAACTGGAGAACAATTATACCACAGAAGTCCACCCACTGGAGTGAAGGTTCTGAGGCACACGTCAGGCTTCCCAACTTGGGAATCTGGCAATGGGAGGAGGAATTCACAGAGAGTCAGATTTTGAAAGCTAGCAAGATTTGACTGCAGGGCTTTGACAGTACTGCGGGAAACAAAGACTCCACTCTTAGAGGGCACAAACAAAGTAGTGTGCACATCAGGACCCAGGAGGAAGGGGCAGTGACCCCATAGGAGACTGAAACAGACCTACCTCTTAGTGTTAGAGGGTCTCCTGCAGAGTCAGGGGGTGGCTGTGACTCACTGTGGGAACAAGGACACTGGCAGCAGAAGTTCTGGGAAGTATTCCTTGGTGTGAGCTCTACTGGAGTCCACCATTAATCCTGCCAAAAAGCCTGTAGGCACCAGTGCTGGGTCTCCCCAGGCCAAACAATAAACATGGAGGGAACTCAGCCCCACCCATTGACAGACAAGTGGATTAAAGTTTTACTGAGCTCTGCCCACCAGAGCAAAATCCAACCCTACCCACCACCAGTCCCTCCTATCAGGAAGTTTGCACAAGCCTCTCAGATAACCTCATCCACCAGAGGGCAGACAACAGAAACAAGAAGAGCTACAAACCTGCAGCCTGTGGAACAAAAACCACATTCACAGAAAGACAAAATGAAAAGGCAGGGGACTATGTATGAGATGAAGGAACAAAATAGAACCCCCAAAAGAAATAAATGAAGTGGAGATAGGCAAACTTTCAGAAAAAGAATTCAGAATAATGATAGTGAAGATGATCCAGGATCCCAGAAAAAAAAAAATGGAGGAAAAAATTGAGAAGATGCAAGAAATGTTTAACAAAGACCTAGAAGAATTAAAGAACAAACAAGCAGAGATAAACTATACAATAACTGAAATGAAAAATAAACTAGAAGGAATCAATAGCAGAATAACTGAGGCAGAAGAACGGGTAAGTGATCTGGAAGACAGAATGGTGGAATTCACTGCCATGGAACAGAATAAAGAAAAAAAGAATGAAAACCAATGAAGACAGCCTAAGAGACCTCTGAGACAACATTAAATGTAACAATATTTGCATTATAGGGGTCCCAGAAGGAGAAGAGAAAGAGAAAGGGTCAAAGGAAATATTTGAAGAGAGTTGAAAACTTCCCTGACATAGGAAAGGAAATAACCACAAAAGTCCAGGCAGGATAAATCCAAGGAGAAACACACTAAGACACATAGTAATCAAATTGAAAAAAATTAAAGACAAAGAAAAAATATTAAAAGCAACAAGGGAAAAATGACAAATAACATACAAGGGAACTCTCATAAGGTTAACAGCTGATTTCTCAGAAGAAACTCTACATGCCAGAAGGGAGTGGCATGAAATACTTAAAGTGATGAAAGGGAAGAAACTACAACCAAGATTACTCTACCAGGCAAGGATTTCATTCAGATTCAATGGAGAAATCAAAAGCTTTAAGACCAGCAACAACTAAGAGAATTCAGTACCACCAGACCAACTCTACAACAAATGATGAAGGAACTTCTCTAAGTGGAAAACACAAGAGAAGAAAAGGACTTACAAAAACAAACCCAAAACAATTAAGAAAAAGGTAATGGGAACATACATATCAATAATTACCTTAAATGTGAATGAAGTGAATGAATTAAATGCTCCAAACAAAAGAAACAGGCTTGTTGAATGGATACAGAAACAAAATCCATATATAGGCTGTCTACAAGAGACCCACATCAGACCTAGGGACACATACAGACTGAAAGCAAGGGGATGGAAAAAGATATTCCATGCAAATGGAAATCAAAAGAAAGCTGGAATAGCACTACTCATATCAGATAAAATAGACTTTAAAATAAAGAATGTTACCAGAGACAAGGAAGGACAGTACATAATGATCAAGGGATCAATTGAAGAAGAAGATGTATCAATTATAAATATATATGCACACAACATAGGAGCACCTAAATGTATAAGGCAAATGCTAACAGCTATAAAAGAGGAAATTGACAGTAACACAGTATTAGTGCGGGACTTTAAAACCTTCCTTTCACCAATGGACAGATCAACCAGTCAGAAAATTAACAAGGAAACACAAGCTTTAAATGACACAATAGACCAAATAGATTTAATTGATATTTATAGGACATTCCATATGAAAAGAGCAGATTACACTTTCTTCTCAAGTACACACAGAACCTTCTGCAGGATAGATCACATATTGGGTCATAAATCAAGCCTCAGTAAATTTAAGAAAAATGAAATCATATCAAGCATCTTTTGCAACCACAATGTTATGAGATTAGAAAGAAATTACAGTGGTAAAAAAGGAAAAAACATAAACACATGGAGGCTAAGAAATATGTTACTAAATATCCAAGAAATCACTGTAGAAATCAAAAACAAAATAAAAAAAAATACCTAGAAACAAATGACAATGAGAATATGACTACCCAAAACCTATGGGATGCAGCAAAAGCAGTTTAAGAGTGATGTTTACAACAATATAATCCTACCTCAAGAAACAAGAATAATCTCAAATTAACAATCTAACATTACATCTAAAGGAACTAGAGAAAAAACAAACAAAACCCAAAGTTAGTACACAGACAGAAATCATAAAGATCAGAGCAGAAATAAATGAAATAGAAATTAACAAAACAATAGCAAAGATCAATAAAACTAAAAGCTGGTTCCTTGAGAAGATAAACAAAATTGATAAACCTGTAGCCAGACTCATCAAGAAAAAGAGGGAGAGGAATCAAATCAATAAAATTAGAAATGAAAAAGGAGAAGTTACAACAGACACCACAGAAATACAAAGCATCCTAAGAGACTACTACAAGAAACTCTATGCCAATAAAATGGGCAACCTGGAAGAAATGGACAAATTGTTAGAAAGTTATAACTTTCCAAGACTGAACCAGGAAGAAATAGAAAATATGAACATATCAATTACAAGTAATGAAATTGAAACTGTGATTAAAAATCTTCCAACAAACGAAGTTCAGGACCAGATGGCTTCACAAGTGAATTCTATAAAATATTTAGAGGAGAGCTAACACCCATGCTTCTCAAACTCTTCCAAACAATATCAGAGGAAGGAACACTCCCAAACCCATTCTACAAGGCCACCATCACATTGATTCCAACATCAGACAAAGATACTACAAAAAGAAAATTACAGACCAATATCTCTGATGAATATAGATGCAAAAATCCTCAACAAAATAATAGAAGACAGAATCCAACAGCACATTAAAAGGATCATACACCATGATCAAGTGGGATTTATCCCAGGGATGCAAGGATTCTTCAATCTACACAAATCAATCAATGTGATACACCATATTAGCAAATTGAAGAATAAAAACCATATGATCACATCAATAGATGCAGAAAAAGCTTTTGACAAAACTGAACACCAATTTCTGATAAAAACTCTCCAGAAATGGACAAAGAAGGAAACTACTTCAACAGAATAAAGGTCATATAAAACAAACCCACAGCAAACATCATTCTCAATGGTGAAAAACCTAAAGCATTTCCTCTAAGATGAGGAAGAAGACAAGGATATCCACTCTCACCACTCTTATTCAACATAGTTTTGAAAGTCCTAGCTATGGCAATTAGAAAAGACAAAAATGTAAGGAATACAAATTGGAAAGGAAGTAAAACTCTCACTGTTTGCAGATGACATGATACTATACATAGATAATCCTAAAGATGCCACCAGAAAACTACTAGAACTAATCAATGAATTTGTTAAAGTAGCAGGATAAAAATTAATGTACAGAAATCTCTTGCATTCCTATACACTAACAACTAAAGATCAAAATAACTTAAGGAAACAATCCCATTCACCCTTACAACACAAATAATAAAACACCTAGGAATAAACCTACCTAAGGAGGTAAAAGACCTGTACTCAGAAAACTATAAGACACTGATGAAAGAAATCAAAGATGACACAAACGGATGGAGAGATATACCATGTTCTTGGATAGGAAGAATCAATATTGTGAAGATGACTATACTATCTAAACCAATCTACAGATTCAGTGCAATCCCTATCAAATTACCAATGGCATTTTTTACAGAAAGAGAACAAAATATCTTAAAATTTGTATGGAGGCACAATAGAATCCAAATAGCCAAGGCAATCTTGAGTGAAAAAAATAGGAGCTGGAGGAATCAGACTCCCTGACTTCAGACTATACTACAAAGCTACAGTAATCAAGACAATATGGTACCGGCACAAAAAGAGAAATATAGATTATTGGAACAGGATAGAAAGCCCCGAGATAAACCCACACACCTCTGGTCAACTGATCTATGACAAAGGAGGCAAGGATATCCAATAGAGAAAAGACAGTCTCTTCAATAAGTGGTGCTGGGAAAACTGTACAGCTACATGTAAAAGAAAGAAATTAGAACACTCCCTAACACCATACACAAAAATAAACTCAAAATGGATTAGTGACCTAAATGTAAGAGTGGACACTATAAAACTCTTAGAGGAAAATACAGGAAGAACACTCTCTGAAATAAATCAAAGCAAGATCTTTTTTGATCCACCTCCTAGAGTAATGGAAATAAAATTTAAAAGCTTCTGCACAACAAAGGAAACTCTAAACAAAACAAAAAGACAACCCTCAGAATGGGAGAAAATATTTGCAAACAAATCAATAGACAAAGGGTTAATCTCCAAAATATATAAACAGCTCAATATTAAAAAACAAACAACCCAATCAAAAAATGGGCAGAAGACCTAAATAGACATTGCTCCATGGAAGACATATAGATGGCCAAGAGGAACATGAAAATCTGCTCAACATCATTAATTATTAGAGAAATGCAAATCAAAACTACAATGAGGTATTATCTCACACCATTTAGAATGGGCATCATCAGAAAATCTACAAACAACAAATGTTGGAGAGGGTATGGGGAAAAGGGGATCCTCTTGCACTGTTAGTGGGAATGCATATTGATACAGTCACTGTGGAGAATAGTGTGCAAGTTCCTTAAAATACTAAAAATAGAATTATCATATGACCCAGCAATCCCACTACTGGACATATATACAGAGAAAACCATAATTAAAAAAGACATGTACACTTCAATGTTCATTTCAGCACTATTTACAATAGCCAAGGCATGAAACACCCTAAATGCCTATCAACACACAAATGGGTAAAGATGTTGTACATATATAGAATAGGATATTACTCAGCCATAAAAAGGAATGAAATTGGGTCATTTGCAGAGATGTGGATGGCCCTAGAGACTGTCATACAGAGTTAAGTAAGTAAGAAAGAGAAAAATAAATATTGTATATTGAAGCATATATGTGAAATCTAGAAAAATGGTACAGATGAACTGGTTTGCCAGACAGAAATAGAAACGCAGATGTAGAGAACAAACTTATGGATACCAAGGGGGGAAGGGGCAGATGGTGTTGGTGTTGGGATGAACTAGGAGATTGGGATTGACATATATATATACCAATATGTATAAAATAGATAACTAATACAAACCTGCTCTATAAAAAGAATAAATAAAATAGAATTCAAAAAAAAAAGAAACAACTGCAATAAGGTAGAAACTCTTCACTATTAATTAAAGTTTTTCATTCAAGTGAAGAAAAATGGAATACAACTAAATATTATGACCTAAATGCTTTATGAAAGATAATACATTTCCTTATTTATGACCATGTGAAGAAGCAAAATCTAAAAATCAGAGGTGATGCATCTTGTGCCTCACCTTTTGAAGAGTATTTCTACACTGTTGTTTAAAGTACTTTATTGCTTTAAGCAATGCTACATTAAGCAGCGTAACATTATCAGTTTTAATTTGAGGTTAGGGTTTTCTGTGTTTTGGCTCCCCATATCTTCATAATAAACTTATCTAAAGCTTAGAAAATATGATGCTTCTTATTTTATAAACTGAAATCATTAAAAACTATCAATTAAATTAATTATGAGTCATCAATGGGACAATATATACAACTTTTATATACTGTTTTTCCAGTCAATTCACTCATTCATTAGATGGGTTTTCTTAGATTTTAAACAGTTACTAAATATTTACATATTATGTTAATATTGACTGAAGTGACCTCATTCAGTCTCAGTCAGTGTAGGGAAATTCTGGTGAATTTTCCCCAAAGTTCAAAATCTAATGGCAGATTGTTAAGAACTCTGAAGCATCTGTGATTTTATCCTATTTGCTAGCTGACAAGGTAAACTGCCACAAATGTATGTATATTGAGAGAAGACACAAGACTCCTGAGTCAAAGAGGAAAGGTAGTTATTACTCATAGCAACAGCAATAGTCAGAGAATCACCAAATTTTTTGACTGGTTCTTCAAGCTCCAATTCCCACAGGGTGATGACAAGAGGACTTTAACATTTCCTTCAGCTTGACAAAACTGTAAACAGGATTCTCCTGCCTCTAGAGTCCTGACCTCACTTTCATTAGAGAATTCACTTTGAACAACTTGTAATTGAAAATTATAAGTTCTCTGTCCCTTTGAGATGTAAGTCTTTTAAAATACCCCTTGCCAGTGTTACAGCCACAGACTCTTTTTTTCAAGGACCTGGGAATATAATCTTCAAGAAAGATAGCATCCCTATCTCCCACTTTCTGTGGGAGAGTAAGGGCTTAACTTCATCTGACACCTTGCTTCAAGTTGTAAGTCTACCTCTTGTCTGGAAGGTAGAAAGTTTACTTTACCTTTAGGTAAGGTCAATTAGCAAACATAGATTGCCTATGATTCCCCCACCCACTCCAGGTCTCAAAAGCTCTCCCACCTTTGTTTTAGTGGAGGTGAATTTAGCCTCAGTTCTGGCCTCTCTTCCTTCTTACAATAACCTTGAATAAAATATTTCTTGTCTATTTAAGTTTGTCTAATACAATTTTTGCTTTGACAAGCGTGAGGTGTAACCTGTACATGCAGTGGGTTGTAAGTAAGGTTGAAGTTGAAAGTTGTAAGTTGAAAGTAAATTAATTTATAACGGGCAATAAACTTACATGCCCATTACTCCAGAAGGAGACATTATCTTCATGCTTTTAAGTATGACTGACTTTCTCTTTCGAGATAGGAACTATCTTTATCTTCCTAGTATTTCTGTTAATAATTTGAGGGAGGGGCAGTCACTGCTTTGCTCAAAAGCTGTGCAGAAATATGAAAGATCCATGGAGCATTATGTCTCAACACTGATGTGAAAGTAAAATGACGCCTTTTAATTCATTCATTCATTCATTCAACTGTTATCTATTGAATGTCTATTATGTGTCAGGAATTTTTCTTACCACCAAAGACACAGTGCCAAGAACACATAGGTGAACAAGACAAAGTCCCTACCCTCACTGAGCTTATATATATTAGTCAATGAATATTTAGCTAAAATGGATTAAGTACATCACTCACAAAAGACCTTACTTAGAATGTTTCCAATATCAATTCCAAATCAATACAAGAAGAAAGAACAAAGGAGACAGATGGGAAATGGCCAGATAAGTTGGAGCATTTTCCAGAAACTTCTGGCATCTGGAAACTAAGCATGAAGAGTGATTCCAGGAGGGTGGGTCAATTATTTACCTGCATATTTCTGGCCAACTACAAATTTCTATTGGATCTGGAGAGACAAAAAGTTACAGTTGACTTTGAAAGTAGGTTCTGGACCAGTACTGTACAAGTTTTCACCCACTCTGGTAACTACTTATTCAGTCATATACTCTAAAATATATTTGATTTGTGACTATTTTAATTTTTTTTGAGGTTATTTGATTTCATAAAAATATTTTACTCATAAAGTATAACATAAAAAATACAAAATTTATAAGATATTTTTTCACATGAAAAACACCACATACCCATCATCTACATTGTTTCCATACCAGAATACCAACTTCCAGTCACTAACCTCTCTTAAAAGGTAATAATTTTTCTGATTTCTTTCCACCTATAATAAGTTTCCCCCTCTATTTTAAATTTACAAATTAACACATTTAATATACACATTTTTCTGTGTCAAACACTGAAAGTGCATGTCCCTTCAAAATTCATATGTTGAAATCCTAACCCCCAATATGAGGTATTAAGAGGTGAGCCCTTTGGTAAGGGTGATGAGGTCATGAGGGAGAGGCCCTCATGAATGGAATTCGTGCCCTTCTGAAAGAGACCCCTGAGAGCTCCCTCACTCCTTCTGCCATGTGAGGACAGTTAGAAGATGGCTGTCTGTGAACCAAGAGCAGGCTCTCACCAGACACAGAATCTTCCAGCACCTTGATCTGGATTTCCCAACCTCCAGACTGTGAGAAATAAATTTCTGTTGTTCATGCTCAGTCTATGGCATTCTGATATAAAAGCTCAAACTTAGACATTGTGTCTTCCTCCTTTCAAGTTATATCTATGACATTGATTCATGTTGTTAGGTGAGGCAATCATTTATTATTTTCCATTGCATATACTATTACATTGTATGAATAAGCAACTTTTATAGGTCCATTTCATTTCTGATAGGAATTAGTATTGTCTCTAATTTTGATATCTGCTTCTCAAGTCCTGGCTGCCTTGGTTTACCTCTGATGTCTTCAAGAATTTGATTTATGTATTTTATTCATCTTTCACACTTGTACATGGTTAGAAAGCTTACACAGACACTAGATACTCCTTCAAGGTCAGAAATTAAATTTGTATGTTTAAGACTTCTAACTTTATTTTTAGTGCACAAATTTAATAAAATAATATAATCAAATGTATTAATCTGTCATTAATATTTTGGCCTTGGTTTATACATGTGTTTCTTAAGATTTTCCTCAAGCTCTACCACTTACATAGGTAAATTTCTTAATCTTTCTATATTGCGATTTTCTCATCTCTAAAGTGAGAATAGTTATAATAATGATTTTATTGTGTTGTGGTAAGGATTATATACATTAAGGTATATAAAGCATTTAGAACAGAATCTGATACATTATTGCCATTCAACTTTTGTAAGCTATTGTAATTGCTATTATTATCCTCATATTCAAGTCTTAGGAAGATATAAAAAGGAAACTTATAAAAAAGGATATATAAAAGTCCTGTAAGCACATATGTTTGATATAAGTGGTAATCAGAATAATCATGATATAAAAATAAAACATGTTTCAGAGAAAGTTTTTGATAACCATACTTTATTTATTTATTTATTTATTTATTTATTTTAATTTAAAAGTGTTTCAATATCAAACACTGTTAGAATATTGGGAACTTATATTTTTATCATGAAATTGTCATTTAGGAATACCACTTTGGAGGGAAATTTAACAATACTTAGTGAAAGTATTATGATCTAGCTTTTACAAAAATTTGAAATATTTTATAATTTAAAATTGTGATTATGAGAGAAAACAAAATATAGTAATTGAGGTACAAGAACTAGTAAATATTTCTTACAATAAGTCAAGAAAGATTTAGATAAGCAATTAATCTATTAACTTTCTCTTTAAAATATTAGAATGTATCCATATCTGCTGCTGGAGATAAAATAGAGCTTACCTTCTAATGTGGAATATAGAAAATAGGAACACAGACATAATTGAATGATTTTATACATTAATATTATTTAAGTAATCAAGGTATTTTGGGTGAGAATATCAGGGCCAGGGGCAGGAAAAAGGCAGAAGAGTGTTGGAAGCTCTGCCATTGGAGTGTAATTGCCTGGGTTCAAATCTCAGTCTATTTCTACCAGGTATGTGACAGTGAAAAAAAAATACCTTAAGTTTCTTGTATCTCAGTACCCTCATTCACCAGGAGTACCTATCTCAATTATTTGCAGTGCTCAGCAAATAACAAGCTCTTAGTAATTTTAGTTGTTATATAAATAGAATGGACACTATGGTCTCCTTTAGTATAAGTCATTAAAGCTGAGACATAATGAACTGCAAGCAGGATGATGGAGTAGTTGTAAGATGTATCATCAGCCTCAAAATTTAAATTCATATCCCAAACGTCTCTACTTATAATGTAACAGTTGAGCAAGTACTGTATACCCAGGATTGTGTGATTTTTCCCTTGCAGAAGGATCTTATTAAGCAGAGTGAATAATTAGGCCAGAATAATTTCAAAATGATACTTTCAATTTCTTCTTTATGTTTACTAAAAATATCTTTGCAAATGCAGTAAAACAAGATTAACAATGCAAACATATTTTTCAGTAACAGTATTAAACCTGCATTAAGAAAATAATAATCTAATAGAAGCAATGGAAATATTTAATGTTATTTTTTGTGTCTCAAGCTAAATAATTGCATGTTTACTTCTAATAAAAAAAATTAAATATCTTTTTGATGTTTACTGTTACCAAAATGTTATTTTTCCATACATATAATAATTTATATATGTTAAACTCTAGCTCTTGCACATATTATTCCTTTTGAAAATTCTGCAGTAAAATATTAGAATTTTTATGTAATTTTTCTTCAAGATAGTTCAATGAAATAGAAAGCCATTCCTAATTTTCAAGTAAGATAGCACAGTTAAAGCTGAACATTATCCATGAGGGTTTTAGAGTACAAATAAATACAATGGACATTAAGGTCTTTGAATATAGAGAGTAATCATGGGAATGGTCATTTGTACAGGTCATTCCCCCAAATACTTTTACTAAAAAGCAAAATTTATTGAGTACTAATTTACCCCAAAATATTTGTTTCACTATTTCTGTATTAATATAATCAGAATCTTAATTTCTTCTCCTGAGAAAGTAATTATCATTTTTCTCTATTCTTATTAATATTATCCATTCAAAATATTGCTAAATTTATTCTAAACTCTCAGTCCTTCCAATTTATAGAGAATACTTGATGTAATTATGCAAAATAATGAAATCATGGAACTAATTTTTAGTATTGCTTTACTGTTTACATATTTACCATTAATTACATAATTTAAGAAGAACAATCCTGTGAAATATGAGATTTCCTTTTGCCTAGGTAGAGAATATTTCGTTTTAAATGAATAATAATGAATTTAAATTTCTTCTGAGTTAATCATTATGTTGAATAAATTACTATAATATTGCTAATTATTATGTTATGGAAGTCACAAAATATATCTAAATCATCAATGGCTTCACAATATGCATATGACCTTCTGGACATAACTTATTTTTGATTTTCTTTTCTAAACAATTTTCTAAAGTCATCATCAAGGAAATAGTAGCGCCTAGTAAATATTTATAGCTAATGATTAGGATGACATTTCCACCGCCATCAAATAGTTTTACTTTGGAAGCAATGGATCACCAAGTAATAGTTCATAAAAATGAATATTTTACAGTTGTTCTGTGCAAAGAAGTAGGCAAAAATAACTTGCAAAATGGGAACGGAGAAATAGATAAGTAAAATTATATGTTTTATACACATTATTCCATTAAAATTTCCCAAAGATATTAAATACATCTCTCTCTCTCTCTCTCTCTCTCTCTCTCTATATATATATATATATATATATATATATATATATATATATATATACACATATATATGTAGATTTTTGCAATCCTACAAAATCATATATATGTAGAGAGAGAGATGTATATTAAATACATCTCTCTCTCTCTCTCTCTCTCTCTCACTCTCTCTCTCTATAGAGAGAGAGAGAAAGAAGAGAAATACCTTGTGAAAATTTCCCTAATATTATAAATGTATGTAATATACAATACATACAATACCTTCTATATAAATCTCTCTATATATATATAATTATGATGTTAAATATAAATTGATTAATACAAATATGTTTTTAAAATGTTGACCACAGGTAGAACAAAATGGAATAAGTTACTAGGAATATTTTTCATGCAATCCTACAAAATCACTTAAGCTTAAAATATATATTATTTCTTGGGGCTTCCCTTGTGGTGCAGTAGTTGAGAGTACACCTGCCAATGCATGGGACACAGGTTCGTGTCCTGGTCTGGGAAGGTCCCACATGCCATGGAGCAGCTAGGCCCGTGAGCCATGGCCGCTGAGCCTGCACGTTGGAGCCTGTGCTCCACAACGGGAGAGGCCACAACAGTGAAAGACCCGTGTACCGAAAATATATATATATATATATATATATATATATATATATATATATATATATATATATATAATTTCTTGATCCACAAACAAGGAGTAAAAGCATAATTTCTACTGGTGTATTTCACTCTTTCTTTGACTGAGATAGTGATTGTCTATCTTGGCTGCCCATTGAAATCATTCAGGAACTTTTGAAAGAAATACCACTGTCTGAGTTAGAGAGACTCTGATTTACTTGTACTGGGCTGAGGGCTAAACACAGATATGTTTAAAAATTTCCGTTCAGTGATTTTTTACGTGCAGTCAAGGTTGAGAATGACTGCCACAGTAGAACATGGCAATTGTTCTAGAACAATGGCAAAATGTCCCCCACCAATAATATGCCAACCTTGCAAGTCTCCAAAATCTTTCATTCATGTCCTATGTGTGTATGTGTGTGTTATATGTAGGTGTATGAAACTGAAGTTGCAGTAGACTTTTAGCAGTCAGCTAACATCAATTTTATTATTACACAACTTCCATTCCATGGATTCATTCCTCATCTACCCAGCTGTCCAATAACTATGGTATACCTTCTGTAAGTCATATCCTCAGAGAGTGTACAGTGGGTGGGGAAGGGGGAGTTGTACATCAAATGGGCACTACCTTAGTACTTGTCTACATGATGAAAGGAATGGCTCTTGTCCAAAGTGAACAAGTGATGACTGAGCTAAGATAGATCTAGGAAAAGATTAGGATTCATTGGCCGTAAGGAATTCTTAACAGTGTAAAGACCTTGCAGCAGGAAGAAGCAGAGTATGTCTGAGGAAATGCAAGAAAGTCAATGTGACAAGAAAACTGGAAATTAAGGGACAGGCAGTATGGAGTACAAGAAGGCTGAAGAGCTAAAGTATCACACAATATGGGGCTCTGTGTGCCAACAAGAATATATATATATATATATATATATATATATATATATATATATATATATATATATATATATATATATATTCTTAATCCTAAAAGCAATGTGAAGCTAACAAAATGTTTAAAGCAGAGATGTGATGCAATTCTACATCATACTGGATGTGGTATGGAGAAATGAGAAAGGATGAGTCCATGCGAATAGAGTGTGTGAGAGATGATGGTGTCTTGTACTGATATGGTGGAAGTTGATATAAGAAGAAAGGAAAGAGTCAGGAAATACTTTCAAATACAGATAATGTATTTATAAATCTCTTTCCTTATACCCTTCCTTCAATCATTCTATCAACACATTCTGTCTATTAAAAAATACATGCGAGCTACATGACTTTGGAAACGTTACTTAGTCTCTTGTGCCTCAGATTACTGATCTGTACAATTGAGCTAGTTATGGTACCTAACACATAGGGCTGCTTCAAGGATTGAATGAAATAATATATGCAAAGCACTTAGAAAAGCATCTGGCACATCTTTAACATTATGTAAGTATTCAATATGATGAGGATTTTTAACAGTACAATAAGACCCTTGGTCTTCTAATCAAATTTCAGCCTCTAGTGTCATTTCAGGGAATATGGAAAAAGCCTTATGAAGGAATCAGTTAAAGATTTAAATATACTCGAATGTGACACATTGCCTCTATTTCTGAGGTCTCCATTTTGTTTGATTCATTTAGGCAATTTAAATTACTGGCACAAAATCTTCCACAGAAAATGTCCTCTCTAAATATTTTGCTAAATGAATATATGCTTTGTCTTATGAAAAGCCCAAGAATGATTTCATGCAATACTTAGTCATTGTTTTAAAAAAAATGTTGTACAGTAGTCCACCCTTATCTATAGTTTCACTTCCTGTGTTTTTAGTTACCAGTAGTCAACCATGGTTTAAAAATATTAAATGGAAAATTCCAGAAATAAACCATTCCTAAGTTTTAAATTGTGTCATTTTGAGTAGCATGATAAAATCTTATGCTGTCACACTCTGTCCTTCCTGGGGTCCCCAGTGATCAACACGGCCTCCTTCTGACATCCAGCCATCAACATCCAAATGACTCAATGATCCAGGATCACCCAAAGCAGATGATCCACCTTCTGATGTATGGTCAGAAGGTCAGTAGTAGCCTAACACTATGTCACAACACATACATCATTCACCTCACTCCATCTCATCACAGAGGCATTTTATCATCTCACATCATCACAAGAAGGAGGGTGAGTACAATGAGATATTTTGAGAGAAAGAGACAGACCATATTTGCATAACTTTTATTACAATATGTTGTTATGAATGTTCTATTTTACTATTAGTTATTACTGTTAATATCTTATTGTGCCTAATTTATAAATTGAACTTTATCATAGGTATTTATGTATAGGAAAAAACATAGTATGTATAGGGTTTGGTATACTCACAGTTATAGGTTCCAGTGGGGGTCTTGGAGCATATCCCCTGTGGATAAGGGGGGACTACTGTATACATGTAAAAAAATGTAATAGATTTTGAAGTGCTACTTTTCTAAATGCCAGCTTTCCTGTAGCTATTCATTACTGACTTTTAAAGCAAAAATTACAATTAAGGTAAAACAGAAAAGTACTGCAGAGATTATAGGTTGTAATTGGGTGATCAGAGAAGATATCACAGAAGATGAGGCAAGTGAACTAGGATGTAAATGTTGACTAGAATATTGACAAACACCAATACAAGACAACGTAAGTGAAGGGAATTACTTGAGCAAAACAGAAACAAAAAACAGGCTAAGTATGAAAAAGAGTGAATACTTACTTTTATTAGTTATTGTATCAACTATAAAAATATGCCACTCATAAATGACTACTGCCTGTCTGTATCCACCATAGAACTTGTGCCAAGATCACACTTCTTACTGACCACTCTCAGACAGTGATTGTACATGGGGAGGGATGCTGACCCATTCTTGAAGCACATGGGGCTCCCTGAACTGGTGATTTACCTCTAGGATTCCCTATGGGCCTGGCCAAATTTTACAAATTGAATCTAACACTAACATATTCATAAATTATTCAAATCAGTAAGCTGCAATAATTAGTGTTTCATCCATGTGACATGTATCCTATCTTTCATGACATTTCTTATATTGTACTTTATACTGTAAAAGGTCTTCCCCTAGGGTAGCAAATCAAAATTTTTACCCATCATTCAAATCTCCATCCAAGTCTCCAGAGATAACATTTTCTCTTACTTACCAAGTTGCAAAGAATGAAACCATGATTTGACAATTTTTAATAAGTCTTTTATTTCTTTCTAGATAGTATTAAAGTAATTTAGGATTTGTATCTAAGAAACTGCACTCTCTGTGAAAGTAAGTTTTTTTTTCTGATTAATTATTGGATCTCACAAAGCACCTACAACAGTGATATTGATCTAATGGACACTCAATAAATGACTGTTCACTGGAGGCATGAGTGGATAAACCATGGAGGAATAAACAAAGAAAGAAAGAATTGATTAATTAGGCAAACTAAAGCCTAGACTAACAAATTAATCTTCTTCAGTGTTTTGAAATGCAGTATATGACATTATGGAATCCCTAGTGGTGTAGAAATGGTTGTGCAGTAGTGTGAAAGAAAATTAAAAGATAAAGCTTTAAGAAAATTTCCTCTTTGAGAAAATTATACTGATTCTTGATTATATTTAATTTTTAAGATATAGCATAGGGTTGAATTAATATTAACTACTTAAGCTGTAAACTGACTTTTTAATTATCAGAGGAAAGGAGTAATTTCTACATTGTAAAATCAAAAAAGTAGTAGGAATATAAATTTTTCCAAGTCAACATATTTTGAATTATACTTGAATCATAGGATTTTTCCTGGGTCATTTTTACAAAGTTTTTTAAAACTACAGAATTATTTTTCATTTTCTAAGAAAACTTTCTACCAGACCAATAGATGAAAAGAAAATTGTGCTGCTATCTTGACTAAAACAAGTGCCTAAAAGTTTAAAGGAGATATTTTATCAGATATAAGGTCAAAACTAACACAACATTGTAAAGCAATTATATTCCAATAAAGATGTTAAAAAATAATAATAAACAACTACTTGTACCATGTTAAAAAAAAAAAAAGACTAACATATCAAGTGATTTACAGCCATGAAACAGACTTCAGGGTTAATTTTCTTTTTCTAATTGTTCTCTCTTAGAGATTAATTTTCCCCACATTTGAGAACAGTATATGTTTTTGTAACACTTTGACCTTGAAGAGATATGAATAAAAACCTAGTAATTATTAAAAACTTCATTAGTTAAGACCCTGTTTATATTTTGTTAATTATTAATTAGTTCTTGCTTGAACTTCAATTTCCTGAGTTTCTTCTAGGTTCTACTGACTAAAAGAAAAATATATATACTTTAACTTCAGGTGTATATAGAAATTGAACTAGTGTGTGCTTTATCTTCACAGGGAACTAATTTTTTTAATGGGTCTATTAATGATTTTCTGCAATCGATGATAGGGTCTTCCATTCACTTAATCAAGTTCTATTATGAGCTAGCAATATTTTAGGGAGTTGTAGACAGTTAAATACAAATGAATATGACACAGTTTCATACTAGAAGCTAATGGACTATGTATGATAATTAAATAAGTGTGATCCATGGTTTTAGGTGATATAATAAAACCACCATGTACCAGGAATACAGAGGAGAGGACAACTAGCTTTGCAAAGGGTGGTAACAGAAGAATTTACATAGAAAATGACATTAGACCCAAATATTATGAGATGAATTAAGAATTCTCTAGTCAGGAAACAGAGGAAGGGTCAGTCTTGGTGGAGGCAACATCTTGTGCAAAGTAGGCTGTAAAACAGCTTTGTGTGTTTCCAGCTTGTTAAGATATTTAGTGTGATAAATCTCAAGGTGTAGTAGTGGAGGGAAGTAGCAGAGTTTAAGATAGCATTAGGTAAAAGATAAATATTGATGAGCTGTGAATGTCATGTTAAAGAGTTTTTTTTTTTTTCAAGTCAGGTAAATACACAATCAAATTTGTGTTTCAGAAAGTTAACTTTGGTATTAGGGGGAATCAATTGAAGAGGAGAGACTAAGATAATTAACATCTCTCTTGTACAACAGAACAACACATGAGACCTAATTATTTTATTTCTTACTAGCGGATCCTAACCTGTTTGTTGTTTATGTATTACAAATGTGTATGCCATGAGCAAATGTAAAACAATTATATAATCTTCAGAATGTTCTTTGGGAAGCTGTGATTGGCTTATGTCACCACTGTAAAATCTGGTGTTCCGAACAATGCTGATCAGCTGCTGTTTATGCATTCTGTCTTTACCAAACTGTTCCTCTCTGCATCAAGACTCCTCTGCTAATCCACACTGTCTGCAGATTAATCTCCTCTATGTCCTCTTCTACATTTTGCAGACTCTTGCTCTGTGTTGCTTGCTTGGTCATTCCAGCCTGCTCTTTCTGTGTAAGCTATTATCTAATTTTGTATGCCTTTAGCAACTTTCAAAGATAAGGGAAAGCAAACAAACAAAAAGACACTCCTTACACTTCAGTATCTTATAATACTGGCCACATTTTTTATCCATGGTCTTCAAAATTGTCTTAAGCAATGAGAATTAACTGCCTCAAATTACTTTTAATGAACCACTTATCTTTACCTTTACATCTCAAATCTTTTAGGGAGATGCAGACAGGTTAATATACCTTCTACAGATTTCTAGATATACGGGCCAAGAATAGAGATCCCACTATAGACTTTTTATCTAAAGGCCCTTGTCTGTCATTTCATGTTTACTTATATACTAGCAGCAACTGACCTTTGTTAGCACAGATTCACACTAGCTGCTCGTAGTCAAAAACAGGTATAAAATCTAAAATGAGAAACAGATATACTTTCTTTGCCAGGAGGGATTTGCCAAGAGTGAAGGGATTTGAGTACGTGACTTTAGATCTTAGGGCTTCCTAAATGCTGAGATTAAGGGGTTATGTATTATAAAATAATTTTGAGTGAATTCTATTTAACAACAGTAATGTTGTAACATGTTTATTTTACTCTTTGACAAAATGATCACAATAGGGAAACATGTAAATCAAAATGTGGAGATATCACTTCAAAACAGCAAATTTCACTAAGCTATTTTTCTGATTTATAACCTTTTCAACATTGCAAAATTTATAAATGAATGTGTAAAGTATATAAAATAATTGCATTAAGACAAGTTTCCCAGGAATCCATCATTTTATTGTGAAGGACCTGTAGAGTTTTTAGCTGATACTAGAAAATGCTATTTTAAGAGACAGAAGAGAAAAGCATGTTGATTTGCTAATCCCAGTCCTGCTATACCTATGCAGCTGTATTTAATTAAATAGAAACAAATGAAAATAAATATAAATAAAATAAGCAACTGTAGAAGTTGAAAATGACTGCTCACAAGTTCCTAAAATGTCTTATCTTGTTGGTCCCTCTTTTATTCATTCTGGCAGGACATATATCTTTCCATTAAAAAATCTTAGGGGGCTTCCCTGGTGGTGCAGTGGTTGAGAGTCTGCCTTCCAATGAAGGGAACACGGGTTCGTGCCCTGGTCTGGGAAGATCCCACATGCTGTGGAGTGGCTGGACCCTTGAGCCATGGCCACTGAGCCTGTGCGTCTGGAGCCTGTGCTCCACAACAAGAGAGGCCACAACAGTGAGAGGTCCATGTACCGCAAAAAAAAAATAAATAAATAAATAAATAAAAGTCTTAGGAATTTACCCATTGCCTGGGAAAACAGTTCTACTCCATATTTGCAAGAGATTGGTTCCAGGACTGCCCCTTCTCATACCAAAATCAGAGGATGCTCAAGTTCCTTATATACAATGGCATAGTATTTGCAATAACCTACGCACATCATCCCATATACTTTAAATCATCTCTAGATTGCTTCTAATACCTAATACAATGTAAATGCTATGTAAATAGCTGTAAATACGATGTAAATGCTGTGTAAATATTTGCCTGCTCACACAAATTCAAGTTTTGCTTTTTGGAATTTTCTAGAATTTTTTTCACATATTTTTCAATCCTTGGTTGGTTGAATCTGCTGATGCAGAACCTGTGGATATGGAGGGTCCACTGTAGGTAATTTACATGAAGGTGTTTTCCAAGCCATAAACTGAGCACAATATTAATAAAAAGTCACTGTTAGAGCATGGAATTAGATGCAAAAAGTTTTGAGTATCTTTGTAAGAGTAAGTCAATTGCTTCATCTCTTTGAGCTCTTGTTTTCTAATCTGTAAAAATAGTGATAATAATACTACTCATCTCAAGGAGTGGTTGTGGGAGTTAAATGAGAAAATGTACTTAAAACTCTTGGGAGAGTTTTTAGCACTTTTTTTAAAAATAAAAAGTAACTTTTAGTTTAATGTGATTTCATGTACCGAGGATCAAAAAACAGGGTCAAGGTCAAAACTTTGTCTAAGAAGAAACATAGACATCGTCTGGATTCACATCAGTCCAATCGCTTTTTACACCATTTTTCTGATAGTTCTCCCTTTATTATTCTTAGTTATAAATTCTACCTAAAATATTGATATTTTACACTTATTTCTAATGTTTAGCAATTATTTTGATTCAACATCAAGTTAGTGATTTAACTTTTATTTTTATTATTATATTTTTATTTATTTATTTATTTATTTATTTATTTATTTTGGTATGCAGGCCTCTCACTGTTGTGGCCTCTCCCATTACAGAGCACAGGCTCCAGACACGCAGGATCAGTGGCCATGGCTCACGGCTCACGTGTCCAGCCGCTCTGTGGCATGTGGGATCTTCCCAGACCGGGGCATGAACCCATATTCCCTGCATCGGCAGGCGGACTCTCAACCACTGCACCACCAGGGAAGCCCCAAGTTAGTGCTTTAAGATGTTGAATAATCAGTATGTTTTTATTCATACTGATTTATGGAATATGCAACTATTTATATTTGTCACAAACAAAATAGGAAAATTGATCTCAATATTTATTTTGATTGCACTGTATATAATTAACAGTCTTAATGAAACATAAATATTTTGTCATACAGATAAAACACAATGATAGGCTGTATTTTAGGAAAAAAATAATGGCTACTATTGTTTAAATAAAGATAAAAACCTTGAAGAATAAAACCAAAGTTATAGATCAAAGCATTTACCTTTTTTTAACAAACAGTGAGAGACCTATATATTTAACATGAGATAATGTATTAGCAACAATGTAAAGTTGTTTTATTCATAAAAATATAAAAGTTCTAATTATATTGTCCCTATTGTAGAATATGTCAACATATTGAATAAATGTAGTTTTCATATGGTTTTGTTCCAATCTTTATTAAGAGACCCACTAGTGGGGCTTCCCTGGTGGCACAGTGTTTGGGAGTCTGCCTGCTGATGCAGGGGACATGGGTTTGTGCCCCGGTCCAGGAGGATCCCACATGCCATGGAGCAGCTGGGCCCGTGAGCCATGGCCATTGAGCCTGCACGTCCAGAGCCTGTGCTCTGCAACGGGAGAGGCCACAACAGTGAGAGGCCCATGTACCGCAAAAAAAAAAAAAAAAAAAAAAAAAAGAGACCCACTAGTTAATATTTGAATTATTCTTATCTAAAATAAGGGTTGGAGAAGGGGCAGCAAAGAAAAAGTGATTAGTTAGCATTTAAACAACTCTAATCAGAAGTTCAGATTCAGGTGTGGATTATTACAAGCACATGATCTATTTTAATCATATACTATTTTTTCACATAATTGATAATAGAAATTTTCTGTCACTTAGTAAAATGAGTAGCCATTAAGATATGTGGACTAAGAAGAAATACTTTGCAAACACTTCCGCCCTCATGTCAGCATGTTATATGATTATAGAGGGTTATAAATTGTAATTATAATACATTGTTCAGTAGCCTGTTCAAGGTAAAAGGCTTTTTCAAGTATGGCCAAATATGGGGATTTTATCACTTAGTTTAAACCAGTTTTAGCTGTATTCCACTACAAAGAGCTATACTTTGCTTAGCTTATAAATTAAGTGGTGTGTTTTTCTTAAGTGGTGTGTGTTTGTTTGTTTCTGCCTGATTTGTAAGAATTTGATTTAACACTTTGTTTTTCTATTGACACAGAAGGTCTGTGGTGACAAAAATTACATTCCACAACTACCTACAACTACTGAAGCCTACAGATAGCTACTAAAGAAACTCCAATATTTATATTCTAAAGTTAGGATACTTATAGAAACCATTTATATATAAATTAATTTGTATTCACCTACAGACAGTCATCATTTTGTGCTATGGGCAAACATACATATTATGTGACATGGTTTTTAAAGTAAATATGTTACTTCTTTTTAAATTCGATAGCATAAAAATAAGTATCTTTTTTATAGAAAAGTTTTAAAAACCTCAATAGTGTGGTGTACTTATAATAATAATGAACACATTTTATATATAAATATAGTATTTCCCTTATTTAAGCAAACCCAAGGAGAAATTGTCCTAGAATCAAAGGTCAACAACTACTAGATAAATGGTTTTCAGTTACCTTGCTAATCCCAAAGCAATATGAAAGCAGGATAGTGTGTGTTCACAATTTTCTCTCTGGCACCCAAGGAAGTCTTTGGGAGTACGTTTGTTGAATGAATAAAATTTAGTCTGAATGTTTCAATCTAATATAATAAAACATCAAGTTGAACTTAATTTATCTGTAAATGAGGTAATAGACTCAATATTAATAGCTAATGGTTTTCCAAAAATACAAGTGAGGCAAATATTTTTATTGCAAAAATAATAAAAATGTTAACTTTCATAAAGGAGTCTCTATCAAATAAAGGAAAAGCTTGTTGAGCACTCAAAAGAATAGTAACAATGCAGCATTATTCTTTTTAGACACTTGGAGTCCTAATAATTAAGCCCTTCTGGCTAAGGATAAATCATAATGTACTATTTTTTGGTAAAAATATATAAAACTTTTAGATATATATGGTTGCAAGATGTATCAAAATGTCTAATTAAGAGACTTTTAATCAAATTTTGACATGAGAGTACAAATATACAGTTACACAAGTATACTTACAGAGATATCTTAATCCGTTAAGATATACTTACAGATATATATATATAGTGATCCACCTTCTTAAAGTTCAAGATATTGTGTTTTTTGAGTAGTACATTAAACTGTTAATTACTCTGTATTTTTGTCATTCTTTAAGAATGTTAAATGGGGGGATTCCCTGGCGGTCCAGTGGTTAGAACTACCTGCGTTCACAGCTGAGGGCCCGGGTTCAGTCCCTGGTGGGGGAACTAACATCCCACAAGCCACTCGGCACTAAATAGCTCAATCTGGCAATATAATGGAAATAATTTTGCCTTATTTTCTCCCTTCTTCCAAGCATAAAATGTAGTATGAGTTATTTTTTGCATTGTCCCTTCTTTTATTCCAAAGTTTAAAGTACAATTTGACTCTAACTGATTAAAAATATATATACTAGCCTAACTCATTCCATTCAATTGTAACATATTAATGCTATAATATTTTCTCACATGTTAACTTTTGAATCTGCTACCTCTCAGGAACCATTTAACTGAGGACTGGTGAATTATCTTTCATTGCAAAAGCCATCTTAGCATTAGTCACTTCCAAACACTATTTGAATTTCTACATTTAAAACTACCTTTTAGCTGAAATAATCAAGGAAGAGAAAGTTGCTGGGACATCATTTTTCATCTTTATTGCTTCTTTGAGCAGTGGTTTCATGTCCTGTGAAAAGGTAAAATGTTTTTGGGACACACTTTTTTCTGTGTTAAATCTGACAGGCTAATCTCTGTCTTAAGCAAAGAAAAATATATATATACAAAGGATTTGTATTTAAGTGTTTTCCTGGTAGTGCTGAATGAGGAAATAATCTCATGAAACTAATAGATAAGTCAATATTAAGGGCACAATAGCTCCTTGTACTTGGCATTGCTAATGCGCTCAAGCCTTAGTATTTGGTGTCTTAAAATGTTTGGTGTGTTACGTAAATGACATCAAAAGAGGCAGAGTGAGTCTACACTGTTGGTCAATTGCCATAGAAAAAGGTAATTTAAGTGAAATATATTTTTCTGTATACCTAAAAGATTACAGGCCAAAAACTAAAAATGTTACCTTAATAAAATAACAAATAGGAGCATTTTCTTAGTGTCAAAACATTGGCCATATAACATTTTTAAATAAATATTTGGTCTTAGAGTAGCAGCAAGTAATTCACAATTTCTGGACTTATATGAACAATGGTTCTAATGATTTAGGAATATTTTATTAAATCATCCAACAAATATCATAAGCATGCATATCCACAGAATTTCAGTTGGATATTTATGTGTTCATTTAAAATATTTTAAGCCTTAGTAAATTTATGGCTGGAATGTATAGTCTTTTATATGTTACATGAAAAAAGAAAACATATTTTTATAAAATTATAATCTGTATACGCTCTTGAATGTGAAATGAATTTATATGTAATAAAATCCCATTAGTAATTCCCATTACAAAAATATCAATTTACCTCATTTGTTTACTAAAGCAAAACATGACCTTAGAGGAACAGTTGATAATTCTCATTGAGAAAGGAATTCCTGTGAGGCTGTTGAAGCTTAAGGTTCAGGGCCCCTCCTTCTGTGGTCCAGGAAGGGGTTTTAACAATGTGTTCAGGTGGCGATTACATTTTTCTTTCTTAAGTAAAGTCTCATCTTTAAGCCCCACAAAACCTGGTTCATCCCGAGACTCATCATACTTACTGTGAAAAATAAAGTTGATTTTTTCTAGAAATAGTAATACACAAATAATCAGAATGAGGTAGAAAATCAGTGCAAAAAGCAAAGCAAAACAAAACAAGACAAACCCCAAATCTGTGGAGAATTCCAAAGAAACCTTTCCTACTAGTAAGTTGAATAAACTTCAGCAAGCTACTTAATCTTTCTGGTCCTTGGTTTTCTCATTTGTAAAATTAAGATTCTGGAGTCTCTTAACTACTCTGTAGGTTTAAATATCTATGAGTCTATATAGTTTTTTTGTTTTGATTGCTTTAGTGTCCCATTACCACCAGCACATTGAGATGGACATTATTAAAACTGAAGACATTTTTCTATTAAATGTGATTTTAACGTGAGTTTTAAATTGGAACATGGAAGATTAGTGTGGTCATTCAGGTTGAAGACATCTATAAAGAAAGATAAAACATAAAGTAAAATAACATCTCCAGACAAACCTACAAAAGAAAAAGCAAGCAATAAATTAGCAGTCATAACCAAAATAATAGGAACTGAAGTGGTACTTTTTCTGTAGTTGATTTAATATTTTTCCTTCTCAGTTATTAGCTCTTTCTGTGTGATTCACCTGAGTGACCAAATTGTCCTCTCTAAAAATCCAATCTTATTCATTTTCTATTCAATATGAAAAAGATATCAGGTGAATTTATACCTTTATTATTTGAAATCTGAGCTAAATTCAAATATACCAGGCCAATCATGAATGAGAAATTACCTCAAAATAAATATTTCATTATTACATTTAAAATTCCAATTAAAACATCATTACAGTGCAGGATTGTAGAGGTCATATTCTCCTGCATCTCTTATACTTCAGCTTAAACTCAAAGGATCTTTGTTATGTTTTAAAATATATCCATGAGATAATCCAACATCATTGAAACTATTTGTTTTCAAATAATCTTGTGGTTTGCTACTCAAATATTCTATGCTTCATTTTCACATTTGTGTTTTTACATATTTTACCTTGTTGCCTGAAATGTATTTTTGCTTCTTCAGTTTGACTGACTATTAATTATGGTTCAGTTTTGGCCTCATCTCTCTTTAGAATCCTTTCCTAATTAATTGTTAAAAGAGTTTGATCATAACACTCTTACTTATTGTACTTATAACACTTCTTTTTAATTGTCTTTTAACTTTTTTGGTCTCCCTACTGAGGTGTAGGATCCTTCAGTACAATATCTCATTCATCTTTTTATTCTAACGTGAGTATTGTAGTATGCAGTAGCACAATTTTAATGCTCCTTGAATGATGGAATAATTTAACAAATGAACATTCTCAAAAAACTTTTCTTGTATTTAACTAGACTAATTCTTCTAACCTTATATTTAACTTAATACCTCATCTTAATATTGAAAAATTAAGGAAATTCCAAATTATATGAAATAGAGGGAGATATTTTACTAAAATTAGGTGCTAAAATATATAGCAAAAGAAAGAAAGATAAAATAGAGGCAAATGTTAGATTGCTACAAAAATGCATACATGTTTGTTATATTAGACTGCAAATTTAATTCTAGACTTTATAACATTTAATTCACAGAGGAAAACCTAGTTACATTATCTACAATATTCTTGGGATAAAAACTGACCAATTGCTCAGGAAGAGAAAATTAATACTGTGACTCAAATCAAACAGGTATATTTTTCAAGCTTTCTTAATAAAGAGGAAACTTAGTATTCAGATTCTAGTTTCAAGGGTCAGTGTTCTAGAGGATCTTCTATTAGCCTTTATCATTTATCAGAGTACAGTGTAGTAAAGGTAATTCTTGCTACTCAGTCAGTAAATTTTGACACCATTGCCAAATACAATACTTCATAGAAGGAAAATTTATGATTCTTGACTATCTAAGAGACATGGTATCCACAAATAACAGAAGAGCCATGTTGAAGATAAGTCACATTTTGTGATATAAAATTTTACTTTCAGAAATGAGTAATAAAGTAAAAAAAATTATTACCTAACAAAGCACTGAATCACTGTGATTGGATAGATAATTTTTATTTGTAAGAGAACATCTGCAACTATTATATATAACTTGTATGTATAATACTGAAGGTGGTTTTCTTTCTTACTCATCTCTTTTTTCCCAGCACAAATGGGATTCTTAGCACTAAAATGTCTTCAGTAAGTGTTTATTCAAACAGAAACATATTTCATTGGAAAGACACCAGGGAATATCTAAGCTTAGAATTCAACAAGTGATAGGACCATAGAAGACTAAATGTATAACGAAGATATTTCACTGATATTTAGAGTTTATAAATCACAATATATAGGGTCATATTCTGTTGAGAAGGGTCTTAGAATTTGTTTTTTCTTTTCTCTTCCTTCATCTTTCCTTCCTCCTTTTCTCCCTTCCTTTCTTTCTTTTTTGCTAGCATTACTAATGTTTTGTATATGATATTTCCAACAGGAACTGATAAAATGAAAGGAATAAAAGTTCTAAAATATTCTTTAAAACTGTATACACATGTCTATGTCTATATTATATATGTCTAAGTAATAAGAAAGTTGTCCTTATGACTTTCTGTTTACTCAAATATTAAACTTTCAAATGAAAATGGTAGCTACCTGCTTTAAAAACTTCTTGTTATGTCCTATATCTTGTTCAGAATTTCCCTATTTTTTTCAATCAGACATGCAAAAGTATTTAATATTGTGGGTCTATGTATATATCTGTGTATGTGAGTATATATTATCAAAAGTTAAATATGGGCTTCCCTGGTGGCACAGTGGTTGAGAGCCTGCCTGCCAATGCAGGGCCATGGGTTCATGTCCCGGTCCGGGAAGATCCCACATGCTGCGGAGTGGCTGGGCCCGTGAGCCATGGCTGCTGAGCCTGCACGTCTGGAGCCTGTGCTCCGCAATGGGACAGGCCACAACAGTGAGAGGCCCGCGTACCGGAAAAAAAAAAAAAAAGAGTTAAATATTTTATTTGTATCCCCAACTTACTCCATTATATTATTTCCTCTCACAATGTCTGTTTTTTAAAAATCTGATACATAAAACTGAATGGGCAGTTTTGAATTTTGTTGACTTGTGAAAACTGTATAACTTTAAAGAAACCTAAGCCTTCCTGGTCGTGTGATGAAAGCTATTTTTTTAAGTAAAAGAGACATGAAGAAGACAAACATACACTGATATAATTAAAGAAACAGAGGCTAAGTTGAAGCAAGTGTTCCTTCTAAGACAATGAAAGCTGACAGTTTCAAATGAGATTATCTAGTCTAATGGGTTATATCACAAATAAGTGGAAGGTTTTATTAGTCTGATATTTTCTTCAGTCCATTCATTACTTGTTGTAATTCCTAAAAGCCAGGGAAAACACTGATAATAAATGTCACTTTGGGTTCTCTTTCTTCATACATACATTCAAGAATTTTATTAAGTTAAATGCTTGATATTGCTTTGAAAATGTTCCTTAATATTTTAATTTTAACATCCTATTTCCCCTGGTTGGTTTATGAACCTCATTTTTTTTTTTTGTTTCCCTGGCAGGTGAGCATATCTGGATGCATATAAACAGATTCCCCCCACCCCATCCTCAGTTCTGACTGAAGTATCCTCAGATTGCTTTAGTAATTTTCCTTTAGTCAAGTATAACAAGCAAGAAGTGGAATTGAACTTCTTAGCAACAAGAAGGAGGACAATCCAGTACCATATATGGACTGCCCAAATCTTTGCAAGTGGGAAACAGTCCTGTGTTTGCTCTTTGCAAAGAGACAATCTAATGACTTATTTTTTCCCATAAGGTCAAGAACTCTGTGAGTGTACAACAATTTATTCTCTATCTTTCCTGACAGTGAAGGAGATCTTTGAATCCTGACATTAGAATATTAATTTTCCTTAAGACACTACTTTCTTTTTTCAATCTCAAGTTTGTGAGAATAGATTTTGAGGTTCACATCCTTGCTGAAATCAACAGAACCAAAATGTCTGAAGATGCCCTTCTTTTCTCCCTTCATACTTGAGTAATAGTTTGACTTGACATAAGTTGAAAACCTTTGTCCATCAGTAGCTATCAAAGGACACTATAAAGAAAGTTAAATTAGAACCCATAGAATGGGATAAAGTATTTGTAGATGTTATGTCTGACAGAGGACACATATATAGAATATAAAATTAACAATTACAAATCAACAATAAAAGAAAAAAATAATCTAAACAAAGACTAACTAAAATATTTGAATAAACATTTATCCAAAGATACAAATGGCCAATAATCACATGAAAACTTTCTCAAAATTATTCATTAGAGAAATGCCTATAAAACAATGAAACACCACTTCATGTACACTAGAATCATTATAATAAAACAAGAACGAATAGTAACAAGTGTCAAGGATGTGGAAAAATCGTTACCCTCATAATTGCTGAGGAGATGGAAAATGGAGCAGCCATTCTGGAAAAAACTTGGCAATTCTTCCAAAAGTTAAAGTTGGAGCCACCATATAATTCAATAATTTTACCCATATGTATATATCCAAGAGAATTGAAGATATATATTCACACTAAAAATACATATGTGAATGTTCAGAGCAGTTTTATTCATAATAACCCAAAAGTGGAAACAACCAAAATGTCCTTCTATTGATGATGTATAAATAAATTGTGGCAGGGAGACCTTCAAGATGGCAGAAGAGTAAGACGTGGAGATCAACTTCCTTCCCACAAATACATCAGAACTACATCCACATGTGGAACAACTACTACAGAACACCAACTGAATGCTGTCAGAAGACCTCTGACTTCCCAAAAGGTAAGAAACTCCCCCACCTATCTGGGTAAGGCAAAAGAAAAAAGAAAAAAAAAAAACAGAGACAAAAGAATAGGGACGGGACCTGCACCAGTGGGAGGGAGATGTAAAGGAAGAAAGTTTCCACACACTAGGAAGCCCCTTCACTGGCAGAGACAGTGGGTGGCTGGGGGGAAGCTTTGGAACCATGGAGCAGAGCACAGCAACAGGGGTGCAGAGGGCAAAGCAGAGAGATGCCCACACAAAGGATCAGTGCCAACCAGCACTCACCAACTTGAGAGGCTTCTCTGCTCATCTGCCTGCGTGAGTGGGGGCTGGGAGCTGAACCTCCAGCTTTGCAGGTCAGATCCCAGGGAGAGGACTGGAGTGGTCTGTGTGAACACAGCCTGAAGGGGGCTAATGTGCCACAGCTGGCTGAGAGGTAGTCTTGGACAAAGTCTGGACCTGCTTAAGAGGCAAGAGACCATTGTTTTGGGTTGTGGCACAAGGAGAGGGGAATCAGAGCACAGCCTAAACAAGCTCCAGAGACAGGCATGAGCCACAACTATCAGTGCAGCCACCAGAGGTAGGCACAAGATGCTAAGGGCACTGCTGCAGCCACCAAGAAGCCAGTGTGCAAGCACAGGTCACTATCCACACCTCCCCTCCTGGGAACCTGTGCAGCCCACCACTGCCAGGGTCCCGTGATTCAGGGACAACTTCCCCAGCAGAACACACAGAACCTCAGGCTTCTGAAATGTCACACTGGCCTCTGTTGCCACAGGCTCACCCCACAACCATACCCCTTCCTCCCCCTGGACTGAGTGAAACAGGGCCCCTACTCAGCTGCTACTTTAACCCTGTCCTATCTGAGAGAAGAACAGATGCCCTCAGGTGACCTACACAGAGACACAGGACCAAATCCAAAGCTGAACACCAGGAGCTCTGTGAACAAAGAAGAGAGAGGGAAATCTCTCCCAGAAGCCTCAGGAGCAGTGGATTAAATCTCCACAATCAACTTGATGTACCCTGCATCTGTGAAATATCTGAATAGACAATGAATCATACAAAAAATGAGGCAGTGTACGTTGGGAGCAACAATATACATATTTTTTTTTCCTTCTTCGCTTTTTGTGAGTCTGTATGTGTATGCTTCTCTGTGTTACTTGGTCTGTATAGCTTTGCTTTTACCATTTGTCCTAGGGTTCTGTCTGTCAGGTTTTTTTTTTTTCTTTTTTCTTTTTATTTTTAGTGTACGTTTTAGTGCTTGTTATCATTGGTGGATTTGTTTTTTGGTTTAGTTGTTCTCTTCTTTCATTCTTACATTTTTTTTTTGTTGTTGTTGTACATGGCCCTCTCACTGTTGTGGCCTCTCCTGTTGTGGAGCAAAGGCTCCGGATGCACAGACTCAGCGGCCATGGCTCACGGGCCCAGCCACTCCATGGCATGTGGGATCTTCCCGGACCGGGGCAGGAACCCATGTCCCCTGCATTGGCTGGTGGACTCTCAACCACTGCACCACCAGGGAAAACCCATTCTTTCTTTTTTAATTTGTTTTTGTTATTTTTCAATTTAAAAAAACTCTAATAATTATTTTTATTTTAATAACTTTTATTTTATGTTTTTCTTTCTTTCTTCCATTTTTCTCCCTTTACTTCTGAGTGGTGTGGCTGACAGTCTTGGTGCTCCACGTGGGTGTCAGGCCTGTGTCTCTTAGGTGGGAGAGCTGAGTTCAGGACATGAGTCCATCAGGGACGTCCCAGGTCCATGTAATATCAAATGGTGAAAACTCTCCCAGAGATCTCCATCTCGACACTAAGACACTGCTCCACTCAACGACCAACAAGATACAGTGCTGGACACCCTATGCCAGACAACTAGCAAGACAGGAACACAACCCCACCTATTAGCAGAAGGCTGCCTAAAATCATAAGAAGGTCACAGACACCTCAAAACAAACCACCAGACACAGACTTAACCAGAAGAAAGACAAGATCCAACCTCATTCACCAGAACACAGGCACTGGTCCCCTCCACAAGGAAGCCTACACAGCTCACTGAAAGAACCTTAGCCACTCTGGTAGACCCCAAAAACAACAGGAATTACACACCTGCAGCCTGAAAAAAGGAGACCCCAAACCCAGTAAGTTAAGCAAAATGAGAAGACAGAGAAACACATAGCAGATGAAGCAGCAAGGTAAAAACCCAACAGACCAAACAAACAAAGAGGAAATAGGCAGTCTACCTGAAAATGATTCAGAGTAATAATAGTAAAGATGTTACAAAATCTTAGAAATAGAATGGAGAAAATAAAACAAACTTTTAACAAGGACCTGGAAGAACTAAAGAGCAAACAATGATGAACAACACAATAAATGAATTAAGAATTCTCTAGAAGGAATCAATAGCAGAAAAACTGAGGCAGAAG
The DNA here is from genome assembly GCF_964341445.2 of Mesoplodon mirus. Classification (NCBI taxonomy): domain Eukaryota; kingdom Metazoa; phylum Chordata; class Mammalia; order Artiodactyla; family Ziphiidae; genus Mesoplodon; species Mesoplodon mirus. The sequence goes on from NC_138993.1 coordinate 43,942,590, forward strand.
AACGGATAAGTGACCTGGAAGATAAAATAGTAGAAGAAACTACTGCAGAGCAGAATAAAGAAAAAAGAATGAAATGAATTGAGGACCACCCCAGATACTTCTGGGACATTAAATGCAACAACATTCGGATTATAGGGGTCACCAAAGATGAAGAGAAATAGAAAGGGACTGAGAAAATATTTGAAGGGATTTTAGTTGAAAACTTCCCTAATAAGGGGGAAAAAATAGTTAATCAAGTCAAGGAAGTCCAGAAGTCCCATACAGGATAAATCCAAGGAGAAACACGCCAAGACACATATTAATGAAACTATCACATATTAAATGCAAGAAAAATTATTAAAAGCAGCAAGGAAAAAAACAAGAAATAACATACAGGAGAATCCCCATGAGGTAAACAACTGATCTTTCAGCAGAAACTGTGCAAGCCAGAAGGGAGTGGCAGGAAATATTTAAAATGATGATAGGGAAAAACCTACAAAAAGCTTACTCTACCCAGCAAACATCTCATTCAGATTCAATGGAGAAATTAAAAACTTTACAGATAAGCAAAAGCTAAGAGAATTCAACACCACTAAACCAGCATTACAACAAATTCTTAAGGAACTTCTCTAGGCAGGAAACACAAGAGAAGGAAAAGACCTACAATAACAAACTCAAAACAATTAAGAAAATGGTAAGAGGAACATACATATCAATAATTACCTCACATGTAAAGGGAATAAATGCTCCAGCCAAAAGACATAGACTGGCTGAATGGATAAAAAACAAGACCCGTATATATGCTGTCTACAAGAGACCCACTTCAGACATAGGAACACATAAAGACTGAAAGTGAGGGGATGGAAAATATACTCCATGCCAATGGAAATCAAAAGAAAGCTGGAGTAGCAATTCTCATATAAGAGAAAATAGACTTTAAAATAAAGACTACTACAAGAGACAAAGAAGGACACTACATAAAGATAAAGGGATCAATCCAAGAAGAACATATAACAATTGTAAATATTTATGCAGCCAACAAAGGAACATCACAATACATAAGGCAAATGCTAACAGCCATAAAAGGGGAAATCGACAGTAACACATTCAGAGTAGGGGACAGTAACACTCCAGTTTCACCAATGGGCAGATCATCCAAAATAAGAATAAATAAGGAAACACAAGCTTTAAATGATAAATTAAACAAGATGGACTTAGTTGATATTTATAGGATATTTCATCCAAAAACAACAGAATACACTTTCTTCTCAAGGGCTCATGGAACATTCTCCAGGATAGATCATATCTTGGGTCACAAATCAAGCCTTGGTAAACTTAAGAAAACTGAAATTTTATCAAGTATTTTTTTCCAACCACAACGCTATGAGACTAGATATCAATTATGGGAAAATATTTGTAAAAAATACAAACACACGGACGTGAAACAATACACTACTTAATAATCAAGAGATCACTGAAGAAATCAAAGAGGAAGTCAAAAACTACCTAGAAACCAATGGCAATGAAAACAGTATGGCCCAAAGCCTATGGGATTCAGCAAAAGCAGTTCTAAGAGGGAAGTTTATAGCAATACAACCCTACCTCAAGAAAGAAGAAACATCTCAAATAAATAACCTAACCTTACACCTAAAAGGATTAGAGAGAAAAGAACAAAAATATCCCAAAGTTAGCAGAAGGAAAGAAATCATAAAGATCAGAGCAGAAATAAATGAAAAACAAAATGAAGGAAACAATACCAAAGATCAATAAAACTAAAAGATGGTTCTTTGAGAAGATAAACAAAATTGATAAACCATTAGTCAGACTCATTAAAAAAAAAGAAGACTCAAATCAATAGATTTAGAACTGAAAAAGGAGAAGTAACAACTGACACTGCAGAAATACAAAGGATCATGAGAGATTACTACAAGCAACTATATGCCAATAAAATGGACACCTGGAAGAAATGGACACATCCTTAGAAGAGCAAACCTTCTGAGACTGAACCAGGAAGAAATAGAAAATATAAGCAGACTGCTCACAAACACTGGAATTGAGACTGTGTTTAAAAATCTTCCAACAATCAAAAGCCCAGGACAAGATGGCTTCCCAGGCGAATTCTGTCAAACATTTAACAAAGAGCTAACACCTATCATTCTCAAACTCTTCCAAAATTTAGCATAAGGAGAAACACTCCCAAACTCATTCTATGAGGCTGCCATCACCCTGATACCAAAACTAGACAAATATGTCACAAAGAAAGAAAACTACAGGCCAATATCACTGATGAACATACATGCAAAAATCCTCAACAAAATACTAGCAAACACTATCCAAGAGCACATTAAAAGGATCATGATCAACTGGGGTTTATCCTAGGAATGCAAGGATCCTTCAATATACTCAAATCAATCAATCAATGTGATACACCATATTAACAAATTGAAAGATAAAAACCATATGATCATATCAATAGGTGCAGAAAAAAGTTTTTGACAGAATTAAACACCGATTTATGATAAAAACCCTCTAGAAAGTAGGAATAGAGGGAAGATACCTTAACATAATAAAGACCATATACAAGAAACACACAGCCAAACTCATTCTCAAAGGTGAAAACCTGAAACAATTTCTACTAATATCAGGAACAAGACAAGGTTGCACACTCTCACCACTATTATTCGACATAGTTTAGAAGTTATAGCCACAGCAATCAGAGGAGAAAAATAAATAAAAGTAATCCAAATTGGAAAAGAAGAAGTAAAGCTGTCACTCTTTGCAGATAACCATGATACTACACATAGAAAATCCTAAAGATGCTACCAGAAAACTACTAGAGCTAATCAATAAATTTGGTAAAGTAGCAGTATACAAAATTGATACACAGAAATCTCTTGCATTCCTATACACTAATAAAGAAAAATCTGAAAGAGTAATTAAGGAAACACGCCCATTTACCATTGCAACAAAAAGAATAAAATACCTAGGGACAAACCTACCTAAGGAGACAAAAGACCTGTAAGCAGAAAACTATAAGACACTGATGAAAAAATTAAAGATGATACAAAGAGCTGGAGCGACATACCATGTTCTTGGATTGAAGAAATCAACATTGTGAAAATGACTATACTACTCCAAACAATCTACAGATTCAGTGCAAGCCCTGTCAAACTACCAATGGCATTGTTCACAGAATTAGAATAAAAACTTTCAAAATTTGTATGGAATCTCAAAAGACTCCAAATAGCCAAAGCAATCTTGAGAAAGGAAAATGAAGCAGGAGGAGTCAGGCTCCCTGACTATAGACTATACTACAAACTACAGTAATCAAGACAGCATGGTACTGGCACAATACAGAAATATAGATCAATGGAAGAGGATAGAAAGCCCAGAGTCAAACCCATGCACATATGGTCACCTTATTTTTGATAAAGGAGGCAAGAATATATAATGGAGAAAAGACAACCACTTCAATAAGTGATTCTGGGAAAACTGGACAGCTACATGTAAAAGAATGAAATTAGCACACTCCCTAACATCATACACAAAAATAAACTCAAAATGGATAAAAGACCTAAATGTAAGACCAGACACTATAAAACTCTTAGAGGAAAACAGAGGCAGAACACTCTATGACATAAATCACAGGAAGATCCTTTTTGACCCACCTCCTAGAGAAATGGAAATAAAAACAAAAATAAACAAATGAGATGTAGTGAAAGTTAAAAGTTTTTGCACAGCAAGGGAAACCATAAACAAGATGAAAAGACAACCCTAAGAGTGGGAGAAAATATTTGCAAATGAAGCAACTGACTAAGGATTAATCTCCAAAATATACAAGCAACACATGCAGCTCAATATCAAAAAAACAAACAAAGCAATCCAAAAATGAGCAGAAGAGACCTAAATAGACATTTCTCCAAAGAAGATATACAGATTGCCAACGAACACATGAAAGAATGCTCAACATCATTAATCATTAGAGAAATGCAAATGAAAACTACAATTAAATATCACCTCATACCCGTCAGAATGGCCATCACCAAAACTTCTACAAACAATAAATGCTATAGAGGGTGTGGAGAAAAGGGAACCCTCTTGCACTGTTGGTGGGAATGTAAATTGATACCACCACTCTGGAGAACAGCATAGAGCTTCCTTAAAAACCTAAAAATAGAACTACCATCTACCCCAACAACCCCACTACTGGGCATATACCCTGAGAAAACCATAATTCAAAAAGAGTCATGTACCACAATGTTCATTTCAGCTCTATTTACAATAGCCAGGACATGGAAGAAACCTAAGTGTCCATTGACAGACAGATGGATAAAGAAGATGTGGCACATATATACAATAGAATATTACTCAGCCATAAAAAGAAACGAAATTGAGTTATTTCTAGTGAGGTGGATGGACCTAGAGTCTATCATACAGAGTGAAGTAAATCAGAAAGAGAAAAAGAAATATCGTATGCTAACACATATATATGGTGTCTTAAAAAATAAATAAATAAAGGTTCTGAAGAACCTAGGAGCAGGACAGGAATAAATATGCAGATATATAGAATGGGCTTGAGGACACAGAGAGGAGGAAGTGTAAGCTGGGACAAAGTGAAAGACTGACATGGACTTATATATCCTACCAAATGTAGAATAGATAGCTAGTGGGAAGCAGCTGCATAGCACAGGTAGATCTGCTTGGTGCTTTGTGACTACCTAGAGGGGTGAGATAGGGAAGGTGAGAGGCTGGTGCAAGATGGAGGAGATATGGAGATTATATATATATATATATATATATATATATATATATATATATATATGAATTACTTTGTTATAAAGCAGAAATTAACACACCATTTTAAAGCAATTATACTCCAACAAAGATGATAAAAAAATGTGGCAACTCCTTACAGTGGAATATTATTCAATCAGAAAAATAATGAAGTACTAATACAGGCTATGAAACGGATGAATCTTGAAAACCTTATGTTATGTGAGAGAAACCATACACAAAAAGCCACAAATTATGATTCTCTTTATGTGAAATGTCCAAAATTAGCAATTCCATAGAGACAGAAAATAAATTAATTTTTGCTAATGGGTGTAGGGAGATGGGGCAATGACAAACGACTACTATTGGTTACAAGGTTGTTTTTCAGGATGATAAAATGTTTTGGAGTTTGATAGTGGTGATGGCTACACAACTCTGTGAAAAGACTCAAAAATACTCAATTCTATACTTTAACACTTAATTTTATCTCAATTGAAAATTAAACAAACAAAAATAAAACAACCCCTACCATATATTTATCATACTACATGGAGCATGGCATATAGAAAACCCATAATGTACACTAGCTAGTAACTGTTTTATCAATTTGTCTTAAAATGACAATTGCAAACAGTGGATGGTAGTAATGCCTTTTTCAATTTTATACAATGTAAAATGTGGTGGGAAAGAAGACATGATATATAGAATTATGTGTTCCAAAGACATAATGCTAAAATAAAAACTCAGCATATTGAGACAACTGTAGTCTTAATTATCTTCATTCTCTAGATAAATGCATTACTCCCTGATGTCACAGACTTAACATGAATACAATTTTATATGCTATTTTTTCCAGCACAAGAAGTGTTCTTCATTTACTGGTTGCTATGAAACATTTTTGGCCACATATTCAACCTTAGCAACAGAAGAACTCATGTAGCTTTCTCGCATAATCATGTAAGGATTTCTTTTTTTTTCAAAGAAATCAAGGTGGGGGAAAGCTATATAGTCAAAGAAATTATTTTGAGTTTTTATTTTATATTTTAAAATTTTACTTTAGCTCCTTGTCACTTGAATGTATAATATGGGATACATAGGCAATATTTCAATCTCACTGCATACCACAAGGTAGGTATTTTTTAACTATGACAAATAAAAAAGTACATTCTAGTTTCTGAACAAATAAAAGACTAGTACCGATGGCTGTTGGTTTACACTCAAACCCAATATTGGTTATTACACTGAAGGAAGAGTCATAGTATAGTGATTAGAGAAACAGGGTCAGTTGTTACTTCCTGAGTAAGCCAAAAATTCATGGCACTGCCTTGGGGGAATAACTTGGAGGAAATTTTGATTTGTGTTCTTATTCCTATGCCATATTGTTCTCTTCAAAAGAGCTACTGCATTTTGCATACTGCCAGGCAGTTAATCAGCTGTGTCCATTCAGATCTTGCCATAATTTGTTGATAACAAGACTTTGCTGTCAGCCTGGCTTCAACTAATTGGACCTTGGATTGGCATCCAAGTCAAAGGCAGTTTTTTATGTACTGGGCATTGTTAGCAATCTATGAGGCTCTTTGAGATGAGATTTGTCCCAAGAAATGATGCCCTATGCCATAATTTTACCTATTAACTCAATCAGGTAAGATCTTGAGGAGTACTGTAGTGGAGAATTTTAAAAAAACTGACAGGAAGCAATAACCACTAGGAAGTAAATCACAGAGGAAGTCAATGGATGAGATATGGAGAAGACGTGAGCTATTTGATAATGGAACTGAAGCAGAAAAAAAACAAAACAGGAGAGGCTTAAGCATGAAAATAGTGGACTACTAGAGTTGGTATTGGGTCACTAAAATTTGTGAGAAATGCTGTATTATATATCAGATGTGTTTGATACTTGGGTCATATAGTTTTCTATACAGCTTTACTTCCACAATGGATTCTTTACAAAATAAGACAGACTAAAAGACAGTATCTAAGATTACCATCCTGCTCAGCACTGGTTCCTAAAGGGTCAGCAGCCTATGTGATAGTATTTGAGGCAAACCATAACATTATATACTTTAAACATCTAAAATTATACCACTTAAGGTGTATTCTTGGTGAAATGTTTTCAAGTATGTTCTCTTGATATACAAATATCCTACCTAATTGAACTTTAGAATTCCTTAATAGAAAGGAACTGAATTGTCTAAAAAAGGAAGAAAGACATTAAATTCCAAAAATTCCAATCCAGTGTGTTTATTCTGTATATTTCCCCCAAACAGGAACATAGGTAGTTAGATAGCTTGCTAATAAAAGCAATACATAGAGCTTTTACATGGACACATAAGCCAAAATTCTTCAATCTATTTGAAAATATATATAAGAAAACTTTTATATAATATTACCTGGGAAAATGATTTGCTGTTCATATTTTCCATATTATAATTGGGGGCTATATGATTTAAAATATTTATACAATTTTTATTTAAGACACAAACTTTTAGAGCTTGAAAAATTTCCCAAACATTTATTACTATTTCTTAATTTTGCTAATGAGCAAACTGAAGAAAGAGGAGGTAAACCAGAAGAACAAAAAGTAAGTTGCTTTAGTTCAGAGCTATTTTATTTATTTTCATTTGAAAATTTTTCTTAGATGGTGACAGACAAGAATAAGAAATGCAGTGCTGAAGATCTCAAAATTGAAGTATCAATATTTGTTTTTGAAATACCCTATAATTTTGCTTACCTATGAATGTCTAAATCAGTACATTTGTAATTAAACTTCAATATCTTTCTAATGCATATTTCTAAATATATGAAAGGTACTTAGTCAACTATCTGGCCTATTTCAGGTCTTCAAAAAAACTAATTAGCACTTCTTACAATCCATATGATAAGAAGTACAAATTCAGGAACTATCTTTATTAAATTACTCTTTTTTCAAATATTTGTATAGGATTTTACAATTTACAAGTGATTTCATATTCATTATCTTCCTCAGATTTTTATCTAATTAATAACCTTGAATCAGTGGCAAATCAGGAAACGGAGGCTCATAGTTTAACTGCTGGGCCCAAATCATGACAATATTAAATGGTAGGTTCAAAACTCACACCCAGAACATCTGAATCCAAATATAGTTCTCCCCATCTCCAAGTTACTCCATAGTAGAGATCAAGTGAATCCTATCATATTGACCCCTGGTGCCTATTGATGTGTCACTCTTTTTCTAAACCTGTGTTGCCCACTCTCCATGGACCTTTCAAGATGGAATCAATTAAGTACAAAGATATAGCTAGATTTGTCTGTCCAGTAACGTAGGAGCGAGCCACCTTAATTAAGTTTTCCTCAATTCACATTAACTGTTTCTTCCTCTAGGCTGCATTACTCTGGTCTCTCCATGATATTTCTGCATTTTTTTCTTCATACCAAATGAACTTTACATGTTGTATGAATATCAGAATGTGAAAACTTTGAGAATAACTTGATATCTACTCATCTTTGTATATTTAACATCACTCTCAACAGTTTAATGCATATTGGTCAACACAGGAAAATATCAAGAATTAAAAACATATATATGCTCCAAATAAGCCCACAATTTACCTAAAGTTAATGATAATTGATGACAGTAATACTATATTTTAGCATACATTTTTACTATCAATAAAATATTTTCTAAAAATAATATCAATAAAGTAAGAATCTTACCTAGACCATGCCTATGTGTTGACATTGGTGGTAAGACAGTCCAAGTCTTGGTTTTGGGGTTGTAACATTCAACACTGTTCAATGTCTTTAAGCCATCTCGACCTCCAATTACAAAGAGTTTGTCATCAATAACAGCCACACCAAACTGCAGTCTCCTGCCGTTCATCATCCCTGCCTGGATCCACAAATTTGTTCTGAGGTCATATTTCTCTATGGTTGTAGCTCCTGACAAAACATAAAATCACATAGTCACCATTTACTACTAATCCAACAAAGAATCTTCCCAAGACACTGTACAAATTAGGATGTGAAAACATTCTTGTCATGTTCATTTTTCTTGAAGAAAAAAAATGGCAGAAAAATGAAGTGATATAAGTACTTTATTTTCTCTTCTTGGCAGACACTCATGATAAAATAGACACATATGTTCAGCTTGTTTGAATTACATAATGGTCTCATGCTAAATTATTGATTCAATAGAATCATTGTTGGGCATGACACAGTTCTGGGAGTAGATTTTACAACTTCCCTTTATCACTATTTGCTATAAAAAATGCAACATAATCCTAGCTTAAAAAGACATTTATTAAAGCCCTTTTAAATAGCTAAGCTATGTATGTTATCTGTATAATTTCTAAAAGTGAAGAGAAGTTAATAAATTCTTTACCAAATTTCTCTTTAAATTTGTCTTATGCCTTAAATAGCAGAAGGGTTTAAAAGTCAATTTTAGGAAATGTAAACAAATGTCAGCTGTGCTTTTTTTTAAACCTTATTTTTAAAAAATGCATTCGGAAAATAGCAATAGAATTTAGAGACATAAAATGATCTTCTATCCTTATCAACTGTTAGAATCTCTAAACAAAATAGCTTATCTTTCCTAAAAGCTTTTTATGTATAAATTTGAAAAAATGCAGTAGATCTGACTAATAAAATAGAAATTGAAAGAATAAGCTAAATTGCTGATGAGGTATGTTTTAAGGGATTCAGTTAAACATTTCACATTAAAAATATTTACCTTGAACTAGTTCAAAACTGTTTATATAAAATATAAACCAGCAAACACTGATCTTGCTTCAGTGTTTGATCTTAATGTTTACACTCACATTCAGCTATGTTTCATTTTTAGTAATTAAATATCCCTACATTTACAAGTCAACATTCTTGTGTACTTTCACTTATGTACTAAAGATGTTTTACTTGTAATGTATTACAAGTTTGCAAACTAGGGAAGACATTCCTCAGGGGACTCATTTACTCTGTAGAACATAACCAGCAATGAACTAAATAAATATAAACAACTTGGCAGTAAAAGTTTTGCTAATTGAAGTAAAATGGTATAATTTATGCTCAATTTTTATTCAAAAGTGACAGCGCTGTAACTATATAAATACTGAGTTAGAATGAATTAAATCTGTTTTTTTGAAGTTATTAAATATATGAGCTAATTTTCATACAACTAAACATGAAGTATTATAAGACTATTATTATTTTTAGAATAAAAATAAACTGAAATATTCATAAAAGTCATTTGATACTGTTTAGTAACATAAGATATATTATTTAAACAAAAGTGCTTCTTTTATACTTAAATGTATTTATTATGTTTTATTGATATGTTAAATGCTTTATTCAAATATGTACAAATTGAAATTCCAAGGTGAACTAAAGTATTAAATAATGTCAAGGTCATGTGAATTCTCAAAGCTTGATAGCATTGGTATTCCATGAATGCTTACCTAAAAATTGAGTTGTATGCAAATACCTCTCTCTTATGACTAACTCTTGACAAATCATGGCAGAAGAAATAGTGTAACCTAATCCTAATTAACCCAATCCCAAGAGACACGTATTTTGCAGGTCTGGAAGTAAATATCTTCCACTACTTTCTTCTCCAAAACCTTGGTCAAATTCTTTGCAGGGTGTTTAAGGTACATTCATCCTTCTCAGAGAAAATCATTGAGAATGTGTGAGGTTAAGGGCCTCTGAGCAATATAAGGTTTTGGTATAAAAAGGGGAAAGTGAGGAATTGTTTTGAGTTTCAAAGTTTCATTGAAACAAGCTAGATGTGTCTACAACCTCAACACATGGCAGGATTTTTTACTTTTACAGTTCTTTTCCTCTAGCTGCAGTTTTCAGAGGTGACCTATATATTTTATTCTAAAGTTGCTACATCAGAAATAGGAGTGAATTCCTCTTTTCCTTTTTTTTGAATTTAGAAGCTGTGTTAATTTACTATGGCTGCTGAGAAAAACTATCTCAAATTTAGCAGTTTAAGAAACATGCATTTATTATCTTACAGTTCTGCAGGTCAGAAGTTCAAATTACATTTTGTGCTAAAATCAGGGTGTTGGCAGGGTTTTCTTTTCTTTCAGGAGGCTCTAGAGAAGATCTCTTTTCACTCCACTCTTCAATTTTGCTTAGTCAAAAAAAGATTCATAATACAAAACAAAGATTTCTTGATTTGTAGAGCTTACTTATAGTAACCAATAAATTGATTATTTTCTTATTCAGACTGTAATATAAATGTTTTGTCCAGTTTTTAATGATCACAAAGTTAAAAATATGCTTGCTCTTTTTCTAATGAAAGTTATTAGTGTTAATATTCTTTAAGGTATTTTCTCACCAGCATACTTCATTATTTGTCTGTATAAACTTCCCAACTGTATTATACTTTTAAAAATTTATCAATTTGTTTGTGAGTTCTGTTGTTTTCTTTTGCTTATAAGAGTGTATGTATTCCCTTGGTGGTTTCCCGAGTTAGAGGAAGAAGGACAAAGCCATTCTCTCTGAGCAATGTTATCCTCAGCTGTTCCTTAAAGTTAAGGCAATATTTGTCATTACATAAATTAAAAACAGAATATGAACAAGAGTGGGCTACTGTGCTGGTAAGTAGTACAGTTGAAAGAAATAAAAAAAGAAAGTTTATTTTAAGACATAGTTACTCTTGGGTTCATGAAACCATCTCTGGTTATCTCAAATAGCTGCAAAGCAGAGGCACAACTCTAAAATGTGTGACTGCAGGCACAATAGCATCCAGACTGCTTTCATAAACTCTCTGTCAATAATCTGAATGAACTTGGAAGATGGCCTCCAGCTGCAGATGAGAACACAGCCTTGCCACCCCCTTGTTTTCAGCCTTTTGAGATCTTGAGCAGAGAATTCAGGCGTGTTTCCTGGACTTCTGACCTACTGTGAGCTAAAAGATGGCAATTGTTTTAAACAGGTCTTTATGGCAATGTGTTACAGCAGCAATAGAGTTTACTTTAATTTGCATTTAAAAAATTATAAAGTATTTGTTTTCCAAGTTCAATAACATAACTAGAAGGTATTAGATAAAATATGACTACAAAAATGTTTTCCTCATGACAAAACAAATAGCAGGCTCCTTTCTCAAAATATAAAATGGAGAATAAGTGCTCAAGATGTTATTAAAGTGTGGTTCTGGGTCTCTTTGGAGTTGTTCATTCATACAGCCAAATGTGATTATTTGGAGAAGAAAAATAGGAATAAATACTTGCACATTCTATTTTGGCATTACAGACAGCAGGACTTATTCCATATCTATAATTCAAATAATTAGCAATCTTATTTAACTTGAACACAACACAGAATAAAATGATAGGAGTTTTCTGAACAGACAAAACAAATGCCATAAAAAATATCCAAGAAACAATGTAAATCTCTTATTCACCTCAACAGAAAGGACCTCAGGTATTCTCACAGAGCCTTTTTACTATAATTTTAATACAATGCTAATAAGCTTAGTTACTTGATTTTCAAGACTTGTTATAAACCTACAAGTCAAAATGATCTGGGGAAGTTGACAATGGCAATAGCTGATAGTGAAGGAATAACCAGAAAAAAAAATTGTTTTAACTCAAATAGAGCAATCATTTATAGCTATTGGAAAAAAAAAAAACACATTATATAATGACTAAAGAGCATTTTGGCCCAATAATAATGGTGATCCTGATGCCATTTGGAAAATGGCAAAATCATTTGTAAAAGGTTAAATTAGTCAGATGTATTCTTTTTAAGAAAACAGTAAATATTGAGAAGCATTCTGAAAAATTTTTAAAGCAAAAGATATGTTTCATGATACTTAAGACATCAAGCTTTAAAGAAGGTATTATTATAAAAATTACTTATTTCTTGAATTTTTCATAGAATAAAATTTTCATTGACTTTCTTGTATCTACATACTTATGAAAAATATAACTTCGAGATAACATTCTTACACTTATATAAAAAAGTATTATTGCAGAGAAAATATTTTTCAAGCACAAATAGAAGTCTTTACTTTTTAGGTAATTTGTTATATTTTATTAGGATGGCATTGTAACATTCCATAATCATCAAAATACATTCATGTGCACCAAATAAACAACCAATGAAATTCTACATCCCCCCAGTATAAATATTTGTAAAATGATAATAAACTGATAAATAGCTATGTACAGACAGTCCCCGACTTTCAATGGTTTGACTTATGAATTCTCTGACTTATGATGGTGTGGAAGTGATAGGTATTCGATAGAAATTGTAAGTTAAATTTTGCATTTTAATGTTTTCCTGGGCCAGCAATATGCAGTACAATACTCTCTTGTGAAGGTGGGCAGGACAGTGAGCCACAGCTCCCAGTCAGCCATATGATCACGAGAGTAAACAACTGATAACTCTTACAGCCATTCTGTTTTTCACTTTCAGACAGTATTCAAAAAACTACATAAGATTTTCAACACTATACTATAAAATAAGCTTAGATGATTATGCCCAACTGTAGGCGAATGTAAGTGTTCTGAGAATCTTTACGGTGGGCTTGGCTAAGCTCTGATGTTCTGTAAGTTAGGTGTATTAAATGAATTTTCAACTTACTATACCTTAAACTTGCAATGGGGTTATCAACATGTAATCCCATCATAAGCTGAATATTTGTATAGAGATATAAATGCATATATATCATTAAGCTTAATGCTAGATTTTGAAGTAGGTATATACATCTCAAAAACCAAGCATTTTGCTTACTTTATACTACTTTCACTAAAATCAAGAAATACAAAAGGATGTCAATTTATTGGCTCATAACCAAGGGAAACAAAAGTATGGAATATCATTTTAATTATTTGTATTTCATGTAATGGTCCACCTTAATAATTAAAAATTATTATCTTTAAAATCTTAGAAAAAATTTAAAATTTCTGGAAGTTGGAAAATAAGTAAAATACAAAAATCCATGCAATTTTTAAAAATGAAAATAACCAGATTGTGTAAAGAACAGAAGAACCTATTTAAATATCACCACTAAAAGTAAATTAGCTAAAAATAAAATCAGAAAAATAGGTTAAAAATCTAGATAAAGAAAAAAAGTAAAACTGTTGAATAATGTCAGTTTGAATGAATACAAAGAATCATACTAATTTTGAATGAGATGGATTGTTATTGTCTAAATGATAATTATTCTCTTATAATCACAATTTATATAATAATATTTGTACAAGGTATTTATAAAATTATACTTGTGTTTCTCTGGAAATTTGAAAGTCAAATATTAGGAAATACATTTTTAAAAGCCAGACAATCTCCAATACAAAGGAATCTTGAGGAAAAAAATAGCCTACCAGATATTAAAAAGTATTGTGTAACTAGACATTTTAAAAAGATGGCTTTATTATGAATGAAAACGGTTATATTAATAAATATGAAAAGAAAGCCAGAAATAATTCTAATACATGTGAGTATAATATAATAAAAATGGCAGTTCAAATCAGTGAAAAAACATTTTATTATTCAAATAAATAGTGTTCAGATAACCAGTTGTCCTCTGGAGAAAAATAAATAACTTAGATTCCTGCCTTACTTGTTAAACCAGAATGAGGTTTAGATGAGACAGGGCTAGAGCATAGCACACAGTGCCACAGAACTAGCACATGTGTGGATCTCTTATCAGGGCTCCACATGCATTAACAGGGACGGGGATTTAAGTAACCTGTCTTCGGTCACAGTCTACTACAACTTTAAGCATCCTAGAAGATGAAAACGTATTTGATGAACTTTCACTTCTAGGTGGGCCCAAGATCAAAAGTCCATGAGAGAGAGCATGAGACCCAGAAATTTTTAAGTATATGTATATATATATATATATATATATATATATATATATATATATATATATATATGATCATTAATCACCACAATATAAAATATAGTTACATCAAAAATAAACCAATTTAAAAAACCCAAAGACTGAAAACATTAACAACAAAAATGTTTTATAAATATAACAGGGAGTGAATTTCCTTGATATGTTAAAAGCTTTTATAAATCAAGAAGTAAATTAGGAGATAATTATTTAATAGAAAAACAATATGAATACCATGTAAATGTTGAAAGATTTACTTAAGCTTTCCTAAAATTAAATAATAATTTTATTAAATAATCTTATTAATTTATTTATTAATAATCTTATTAAATTTCCAAAAAAATAGAAAATCTATAATTTTGATATTCACATTAAAACCAACTGGTTGATATTAAATCAATGCAACTCTTATGAGAGGTGTGGAGTGTGTGCGTGTGTGTGTGTAATAAAATACATGGAGCATTTAGGAAATGGAGGGAGTTGAATTTTTGATTTGTAACTTCCTATTTTAAAGAGTTTGCCATAAATACATCTTAGTTCTGTTATTAAAATACTAATTCATTATTTTTAAAAGCAGCTTTTGGTGTTGCTAAAGATGTCATAGGAAAGAGACTTTAAAAAAGCAACTCAAAGCTTGTAGTTATTATTTCTATTATTATCACTAAGTCACCATTTTACAGTAAAAAGCTCATGTATTAAAATAACTTTATAGCAAAAGAACACATATTAAAACATTATTACAAGTATACTTAATTTTTTTTCATTTTCTTAATAAATGTTCACTGAACATAAACTCATACTACTTGAATTTTCCAATTAAATATTTATTTTTATAACTAACAGTTGCCTAAATTAAGCCAAGCCCTTGTTATTTATATTATTATTAAAATGCTCTTTTAAGATACTTCTTAAAAACCTTTTTAAAAGTTTGAAAACTTTTCAAAACACTTTCCATATAACATTTATTAGAATTTTTCTACCCTTTGTGAATGAAAGGAAATGTCAGCACTTGTGAATGAAAGGAAAAATGACTATTATGACAACTGGGTTCTAGTTGTAGTATTACTGACTGTATGACACAAACAAAGGTCATTCAAATGCCTTTTCATCGGTATAGTAAAAAAACATGAGAGCCCATTGATCTCCTCCTAAACTATAGACTCTTGGAAAGTACATTTTTGTCTTTTTCATAAATGAGCACCCACCCTTACAAAGATATATTAATTGAAGGCTCTCTATGACCTACTAATGTTTATTCAAATTGAGGGTTTATATGAGTACCACATTAGGTGAAAATGCAGTGACGTCTACTTATGTCTAAATCTTTTTTTTTTTTTTTTTTTTTGCGATCCACAGGCCTCTCACTGTTGTGGCCTCTCCTGCTGTGGAGCACAGTCTCCAGACACGCAGGCTCAGCAGCCATGGCTCACGGGCCCAGCTGCTCCGCGGAATGTGGAATCTTCCCGGACAGGGGCACGAACCCGTGTCCCCTGCATCGGCAGGCAGACTCTCAACCACTGCATCACCAGGGAAGCACATGTCTAAATATTTTACTTCTCCTTCTCTGTGAGTCTTTTTCATGGAAGTAAGCTGAGGTAGCCCTGAGAACTCTCTCTTTCTTTGACAGAGAAGAACCACATATTGGAGGATTAAGATCTAGTACTTATGAAACATGCATAAACACACACAGGCTTTTTTCCCTGTGGGTCTGTAAAAGGAGACTTGATTTAGAAAAAGGATGTACTTATGTATTGAACATTTACTGGGAGATTGATCAAAAAGAATGTACTCGCTACAAAGAATTTATAATTATGATGGAATTTTATCATAATACACTAATTTATTACTCAATCCACATTCATTGAAAGATATACACAATGTACAGTTAAGTGGCCCAAATCCTCTGACCACTAAAAGGCAAAATAAAGTTTTTACTAGGCTAAATTTTGAAGAATTTAACTTATAATTTTAACCCTGATCCATCCTCAGAAGAGACTTGTAAATGGTTATGGCTAAGATAGCCACTAAGCTTTGTGTCTTTCTAGTGAAGATGAACCCGTGAAAGAAAACTTCACTGACAGGCGATTCAATTTTTAACTGAGAGAACCTTCCTTCACTCTTCATTACAGAACATAGCTTCTAGGAGCTGAAAGTCCTTTGTCTGCTGACTCATTCAGAACAGTGTAAACAACCAGAATTTAATTTAACACATGAACATCTTTCCTGATTCTAAAGACTGTCAAGGAAGCAGTTACCTTGACTTTGTTCTTCCCCTGAGACCCTTGGGGAAGAAGTATGGTTCTTCCTTAAAATATCTCTTAGCAGCCTGATAAGTCAACACCTATTCCAGAAGAAAACTCTTTGTGTCTGAAAAACAAACTGGGTTTAGGCTGACATGATGTTATTCGTAATTTTCAGTTGCTTCTACAGCTTGGTGCAAGTGATGACCTTGAAATGGTAATCTCCAATGATATATTTCAAGTTCAATGAAAACGTACTGAAGTGGAACTGAAGTGACTGAATGGAGTTACTGAGGCAGACATTAAATAGTAGTCCTCAAAAGGGCAAATATGAAAGAATAAGTTTTCTTTTATTATATTGCTTTTCTTCAGAAAAAGTCATACAGTATTTTAAAGTTATTTCCCCCACCTAACTGCAAATGCTCAGCTTTCTCTGGCACAGAATTGTAAGTGAATCATTTTATTAAAGCCATATGATGATCACTACTGAGCTAAATGCTTTAGAAATTATCCAGTTGTAGAACTGTGGTATGAAAAGCTGTTCTTTAAAAGTTCTTGATAGTGCAGTTTGTTCAGTTCAAGCCAATGAGTAAAAATCAGGTCAAGATGGTTAATTCCAATTTCCAATTTATCTATTTCAATTTCCATTTTTGCCTTTCAACAATACTGGCAATGATGGAAAGTGTGATGAGACAAATTCAGGATAAAATGATCTGGCCAAGTACTTTGAATAGAAAGAGAAATATCAGTTCATCCCTACAGTTAGATAATTTTAAAATTTTACATTTATGAAAATCCAAGGTACCCATTAAGTAGTCAAATACCATAATATATCCTCAATAATAAAATCATTCAATAAAATAATTTCAAGGAAATTTTTACTTCATAGTTAAGAATTAATGCTTTCTCTCCTTTTATGTTTCTTTCACCAAGATTCCTATTATTGTTAGCTATATTAAAATTTGCTTTGAGTTCACATGAAAGATATAGAGCTGTCTGATCAGACACCTGGTTGTTAATGAAAATCAGTAACTGACCTGTGACTGCAAGGAGGCCGTCAACAAGGAGGCGATGCAAACATGTAGAGTAAAGGATAGTTTAAATTCTCTCTCCTGTCCACTCAGTCAATCACAATCTACGGGAAGAGCCACTGCTATTGTGGTCTTGACATGTCATCAGCATGCTTGATATATATCTTTAACTAGGCTCAAATTGGTGTTCACAGCTAGCACACATAAGATAAACAGAATGATGTAATGATGCAGTTTTCTTATTTTTTTTCTCTTTTACCTCTAAAATATATCAATTTGAAAGATTCTCACCTTTTAACTCTTTGTTGACTCTTTCTTTGGAACTAAATAATCTCTTATAAATGACTTAGTCTAAGCTGGAGGGACCCCTGCTTGCCTGCTGTCATGCTGGATGCAGGACAGCACAGTGGGACTGCCTTGTGTCAAGAAGAGATCAGTGCCTCTCAGAATCTTGATTCCCCTTTAACCAAAGCAAAGGGGGGCTTCCTATTCATATGCTTGTGCCTGTCAGTCTTCTACCTTAACATTCTAGTCCTCTTTCTGTGCAGTATGATTGTATAATATCTCCTCAAATATAGACGGTCTTAGCTTTGCATGGTTCTGGTATGAATAAATTTCAGTTACCATGGCTTAGTTAAATAAAACAGCCCTTCCCAATTTTAGTTTCCACAACATATTAACTGTGAATAACTGCATAAAATACAAACTTTGCTACTAGCCCTTCAGTCCACAAATCACTACTTAAATAACAGATGTACCTCATGCTCAGTAACGAATCACCTCACTTTTTCCAAAGTCTGCAGGTGATTGGTCATTGCACTTCTGTTGCTGAGTTCATGCACAGACCCTTGTGTTGCTTTTTTGTCTCCTATGATAAACTCACTGTCATTTAAAAATAAAAAATATAATTGAAGAAAGTATTTGCCAACAAAGAAGCTAAATGGAGCATATAAAGAAAAAAGTGAGAACACTGAAAGTGATATTACAGTAGATACACATACTTCCATACCCAGTTGGTTGAGGATGGCTCCTGGAGCTTTGTTTGCACAGTTGGGCTCCCTGTGTAAGGGTCATGCAGTCTGAGCTTGCTCCCAGCACCTCAAAGAATGTTCCTAAGAGGATAAACAGGTAGACCAGAAGGCTGCTTATGGTGGGACGTTGTAAACATGTACAGAAACTGTCCACTCCAGCTGCCAATAAATTAGAGTTGGGTCAAGGGAATATACATTTGGCACTACAAGTTTCCTAGAAATATGATACAGAGATTTATTTTCTTCAATAACAGAGTTTGGAAAACTTTTTTTTCCATGAAGGGCCAGATAGTAATAAACAGAGCCTTTGTGGGTTTCCTTATGTGTCTCTTTGTTGCAACTACATGGACATTATAGAGTGAAAGCAACTGTAAACAATAGGCAAACAAATGAGTGAGTCACAATTAAATTTTATGGACATTGAAATTTGAATTTCGCAAAATGCTAATATTCACTAAATTCATCATGAAGTATTATTCTTTGTTTGATTATTTTCAACTAGTATAATGTATAAACCAAAGCCATACAGAACAACCAGTGGTTAGCTTTGGCTTTTAGCCCATTGTTTGCCAGTCCTTACTCTTAAAATATCAATAAAATATAAATATTTGGAGAAAAAGACACCTAACAAATATTTATTGGTCATAATAAATCAAAGAACTCTTCCTTTTAGAAAAAAATTCATTAAATTTTCATATAGCAATTTGTATATCAGACTTAACTAATCAGGGTGGCCTTTCTCAGCCAACCTTCATAAAAATAGCAGCACTGTTCCCTTATCCTGTTCTTCCCATCCCCCTTTTTTTACTTTATATTTCTTGATAACTAGTCCTTGCATAAACTAAACTAAATTGTATATTTGTTTTTAATCTGCTGAATATAATTTAAACTACAATAGACCAGGGACTTTTGCTGTTTGGTCTACCAGCACTGAGAACAGTGACTGGAGATTAGTAGGTATTCAGTGAATATTTGTAGCAGAATTAGATAATCCAAAAAGGATGAATTAATAACCTGGGAACCCAAGAAATGCTGGGGAACTGGCAGTAGAATGGATACAATTGTAACCCAATTTCATAATTAGTACTTTCCAATTTGGGGTCAGAGATTTAAAAAATCAACAAAACCTTTTTTTTTTTTTTTCCTTATTTGGGGAAAAAAGTAATATCAACAGAACAATCAGAAAGTCACATTTTCTGTTCAACATGTGAGTACCTATAAAAATTATTTTAATTTAATAGAATTATAATTAGACTGCCAAACATATGAAGCCATTATTATTCATGCCCATGCTTCAAAGGTAGACCTAGGCAATGGTCACCCTTACAGATTTCTGTAAAGAAACCACTTAAAAGGAAATTGTAATTATGTACAACAAAAAATACCTCTGACTAGAATGTAATGACAATAGATCAGTAAAGATTAAGAATAGTATAATAAGTGAACATAATTTCTTTGTATAATTAGTATAAAACATATTTATTTGATTATAGTAAAGAATAATAGCTGCTTTAAAATTCTTTTAATCTGATAAATATTAAATTGATACTGACATTGAAATTTTGATACATATAAAATGTAGAAAGCAATGGCTAATATATAGGGTTAAAATATATATGTGTAAATCAGATGTGCAAAAGCATAACTATATTTTTTTATAGCTATACACATGTTGTTCATTAACTTCTTTTCAAAAGGAACTTTGTCTAAAAGTCAAAAGCTTACTAATGAGACCTTTCTTGGCTGGATTTGTTCTGTGAACTGTAAAAGTCTTAACCCTGAAAACTAGAGTTTTAAATGAGAAAAAATTTGCCAGCAAAGAATAATATGTAACATTTCAAAATATTACCTCCACCATTATTTATTGACTCAGCATTCAGTTAAGTTTTTTACATATGTCATTGTCTTGATATTTGTCATGGTGTCTCAAAGAGGTACATGATATTATTCTCATTATCATATGAGGAACACCAACATATGGAATACTTAATTATGTTGCTAAAGAATACAAGGCTCACACAGCTCTGTTTTAATTTTACTAAAATAAGTAAACATCACTCATCAAGTGGTATTTGGGGTTGTTAGTGAGGAATTAGGCTTTAAAGTCTGTACACCAGCCAAAAGTCCTAAAATAACTAAAATTGTTTTCATTAGAATCCCTTACATTTCTACTAAATGCACATTAATATGAACTTAGACAAATATACACACAGATATATAGTTGCACTTTGAAAAGTTTAAATTTAGTATGGAAACATTTTTTGTTGGGTATTTCTTTGTTGTTGATACAAAATAAAATACCTAGTTTTCTTTTGTATAGTTTGTTCTTATATAAACTAAAAAGTAAGTAATTAAATGCATAATAATACTCCCAGCACAACACAGATCCTGGAACTTTCTGAGACGTCAGCATTTTCACTTCTCCCATCTCTTACTTACTCCAGAGAAATTGAGGTTGACATCACACCTCATCATTGAAATGATTATCTCTATCTCTCTCAGCAGGTATGGTTGGATTCCTTGAGTAATATGTATAGTTAATATGACTCAAGTGTAACAGAGTAAATTAAATGTGCTTATTCTCTGTGATATTTATTCATGAATTTTGCTCTTGGTATTAAATCATCTCTTGATGGGTCTATCATTATGTGTATAGATCATTATCTACAAGTCTACATGAGCATTTCTGAACCACATTAGTGCTACATGATCTTAAAAGGAAATTTTAAAAGTTAGGCATCAAGGCTACCTGAGCGTGAAACAGAACTAACATAAAATTCTTCCAAAGCTTTGACATTAAATAAAAATACACCTGATAATTCCAGTATATCAAAGAATATTTCATATGCATAAAAAAATCCCCAAAAGCCCAGGTTGTTATCCAACATGTGAAATGTTATTACTAGTAGAACAAAAACCATGAAAAAGCAAATAGGTTTAGTAATGAATAAACATAGAGAAAACAACATATTTTTGTGATTTATTTATTCATATATTTGTATGATTTTCAAGAAGCAAGAAGATTTTTTTCATGATTTTTTTCCACTCACATTTTTTGCAAGTCATGTTATAATGTCTATAACATTGGTTAATGTATCTCTTTTTCATGAAAGTGCAGTGGTCACAAAAAGTTACTTGTACATGACTGCTCACAGTAGTTTTACCTATAATAGCTAAAACTGGAAATATCCCAGGTGTTCATCAGCAGGAAACTGGATAACCACATTACTATTAAGGAATTCAAAGGAAAGAATAAATTATTGATATACATAACACCATGGTGGAGTCACCAAAGTATGCTGGTTGACAGAAAGTTTAGATAAAAGCATCTATGAAATGTGTGACTGCAGTCATATGAAGTTTAAGAATAGGCCAAACTATTTTAAGTAGAAAGAAATTCAGAGAAGTGGTTGTCTTGGAGATGTGGAAGCTGGGGACTGACTAGGAAGGGATATGAGGGAACTTGCTGGGGTAATGGTAATGTTTTCTATCTTGTAAGGACTTTGAACCACATAAATATATGTATTTGTCAAAATTCATTTAAAAATACCCTTAAGATTTGTGCAATTCATTGTATGTTAATATTGTCCAAAAGCTCTAAAATAATATTGAAATCTAGTTAATAATATGATGATGTGTACAGTATGAAGTGTACTTATGTCTACAACCTTGAAATGTATTAAAAATATGATAGATGAGTAGAGGAATAATAGTTGGATAAATATATGTTAAAGCAAATGTAGCATAATTTTAACTGTAAAATTTAGCTAAGTATGTGGAAGTTAACTGAATAATTCTTTTAAGTTTTAATTATGTTCAAAAATTTCGTATTATTTTGGGAAAATGAAAACAGATGCATTTAATATAACTGGATTGGTATAATAAAAGTGGCAAGAACACAATGCTAAGATATTATAGATGAGGGATAAATAAGGCTAACTGAGAAGCCATGCATGAGAGAATATTACAATAGGGTTAAACAAGCAAAGAAAGAGGGATAAAAGGAAAAAGACACTGAAGCATAAGATAATATATATGTGTGGGTAGTACTGCAACTAGTGTGGTGCTTTATATCTGAGGAAGAGAGTTGTGAAATTTGGTAAAGATTAAAAGTGTTCTTCAAGACATTTATGATGGAGAGAAAAATAGGGAAAAAACTGCTGGTTAAATTTGTAATGATAGCTGGTGAAGGATAGATGTTGCACTGGTAAATAATATTGGGCTGTACCTGGGGGAAGGGGGCCTAATGAAGGTTTTTATTTTATTATGTTATTTATATATTTGTGTTTTAATGATCATGCTAAAAGTTGTGATAAGTTACTTTGGAAATAATGAGCTGGGTGAGTAGGATTGGAGAGAGACTGGAGGTAGGGAGATCATTATCTAGTTTAGTAATGCGTTGTCAGGAAAAACGGTCCATTTGATAAACACATGAAATACCCCAGGTCTGCAGGCATAAGATGATAAAGCTTCAACTAAAGTAGTAGAAATGCTGATGTAAATCAGACAGTCCCTGATAACTGATTAACTATAGAGAGCAGAGTAATTCTGACAACTAAAGTTTGAAGCCAAGTTAGATGGAAGTACTAATAGTAGGGTATAGTCTAGATATTAACAGCTTTTTTTAATAGTAGGAAATATAATTTCCTGTGATGAATTATAGAACTTTTTATTTAATAATTATACCATGTATTTCAGCCTAGAAATATTTAATCCCAGAAAAATAGGATTTTTATATTTCATATCTAAAAGTTGCCTTTTTCATATGGCTAATTTTTCTTTGAGGAAATAATATACACATAAAAGTTAATTTTTTAAAAAAATTAGTATTTTAGAGCATATTTATTTTTTTCAATTACTTTCTTTTGTATTTCTTAAAATAATAAAATAAGGTTTATTTACCTGTCCTGGGATTTTTTCTTTATCCTGTACACTAGAGAACTAGTTCCAAACTTCAGTAAAATTATAAATAAAAATCACATATTAAGAATTAAAAGTATGTTGGAATTTTATGCTGATATTTTAAAAAGTCACTTTGAGCACATCTCATCATTAATAGGTCAAAGGTGGGAAAAAGGGTAGAAGGAAGAACACCAATTTTGGAATTACACAGATCCCTAGATTTAAACTCTACCTTAATTTAAACTACTTACTAACAGGTAAAAATAAGAAGTTTCTTAACCTCTGTCAAAATCCAAATGATCAAGAATATACTCTCAACCTAAATTTGCTGTAAAATGTAAATAAAATTTTGTATATAATGGTGCTTGGAAGTTGGTAAAGTACATGTTATTGTGGGGGTTGGACAAGATGGCAGAATGGGAAGATTCTGGGCTCCCCTCCTTCCACAGACACACCAAAATTACAACAACACATACAGCAACTATTTCTGGGAATGACCTGAAAACTATCAGAAAAGATGTTCCACAATTAAAGATAAAAAAAAGGAAGCCACATTGAGATGGTCAGGAAGGGTGCAGATGCAGTCTGCCTGGGACCCACACCACCAACACTGGAAACCAGGAGCAGGAAGGATATCACATTTGTGGTGGTCTTCCCTGAGAAACAAAGGCTCAAAACCCTACATGAATCTCCTGAACCCTGGGGACTTGCACTGGGAAGACAAGCTCCCACAATGTTAGACTTTGAAAACAAGCAAACTTATGTCCAGGAGAGGCAGAAGGCTATAGGAAACCAAAATTTGCTCTTAAAAGTGCATGCAAACTCACTTGCTCTGAGACCCAACACAGAAAAAAGCACCTGCGTCATACTGAGGAGATTTATTGATTAATTTTAAGGTGTGTTTCTGAGGGGCTGGGAGCTGTTAGAACTTTATCTGGGTATAGAGGAACTGGCAAGGGCCAGTCTTTTGTTTTGTTTTGTTTTTTTGTGTTTTTCCATCATCCTCTACCTAGCTGACCCTGTGCTGGTAAGTGCCATTTCTGACTCTCCCCACAAAACTTACTTGAACGACTCAACCCACCCCAGATTCACCTGTGGACCTGACAAAGGCAGTGCTCCTCCAAAGTGGCCACCTACCAGACCCAACAAGCACTTTCAGCTGGCAGCAGAGACCATCCAAAGCAGATCCTTTCACCACCAGTCCTGGCAGCCACACTTGACTGGCAGTACAGCCTATCCAAGGTGGCTCTCCACCCTGACAGACTTGGCAGGTGCTCTTGACCAGCACTGATATTCCCCTGAATGTGCTCTTACAGCAGGAGCCAGTCACACACAACAGAGTGCATGCAACATTTGTGGCTAGACCTTTCAGCCAGATGCATGGCAGACCAGTTCCACACACTAGCTATATCCACAACAATCACAGCCCAACCACAACATGAGGGCACATGCAGCCCACACAGGGGAAAATCCTGGGGCACCTGGTTCTGGCAACCAGGCAGGACACTGCTACTGGGTCCAATAGGACACCTCTACTTAAAGCCACTCTTTCAAGACCAAGAGATGTAGCTGATCTACCTAATGCATAAGAACAAACACAAAGAGTTAGGCAAAATGAGACAAAGGAATGTGTTGCAAATGAAAAAAACAAGACAAAGCCTGGGAAAGAAAAAAAAAAGGCTAAATAAAATGGAGATAACTGATCTTCCAGGAAAAAGGGTTCAAAGTAATGGTCATAAAAATCCTCACTGAGCTCAGGAGAAGATGAAGGAACACAGTGAGAACTTCAACAAAGAAATAAAAATATAAAAAAGAACAAATTAAAACTGAAGAATACAATAACTGAAATGAAAACTATACTAGGGGGATTCAACAGCAGATTAGATGTTACAGAAGAATGGATCAGTGATCACTGAAAGACAGGCTAGTGTAAAAGACTCAATCAGAATAGTAAAAAGAAAAAAAGAAACAAAAAGATGAGGATAGTTTAAGGAGCTCTGAGACAACACCAAGCATACTAACATTAGCATTATAGGCTTCCCAGAAGAAGAGAGAGAAAAAGGGACAGGAAAACTATTAAAAGAAATAAGGGTGAAAATATCCCTAAACTGGTGAAAGAAACAAACATCCAAGTCCAGGAAGCACAGAGAGTCCCACAGATGAACCTATATCATGACAAAATTATATAATCATCTCAATAGATGAAGAAAAAGCTTCTGACAAAATTCAACATTCATTTAAGATATAAAAACTCTCGGGCCTCCCTGGTGGCGCAGTGGTTGAGAGTCCGCCTGCCGATGCAGGGGATACGGGTTCGTGCCCCGGTCTGGGAGGATCCCATATGCCGCGGAGCGGCTAGGCCCGTGAGCCATGGCCGCTGGGCCTGCGCGTCCGGAGCCTGTGCTCCGCAACGGGAGAGGCCACAACAGTGAGAGGCCCGCATACCGCAAAAAGAAAAAAAAAAAAAAAAAAAAAAAAAGATATAAAAACTCTCAACAAAGTGGGTGTAGAGGGAACATACCTCAACATAATAAAAGTTATATATGACAATCCCACAGAAGCATCATGCTTAATGGTGAAAAGCTGAAAGTATTTCCTCTGAGTTCAGGAACAAGATAAGGATGCCCACTCTTTCCAGTTCTATTCAACATATTATTGAAAGTCCTAGCACAGCAGTCACACAAGAAAAAAGAAATAAAATGCATTCAAACTGAAAGGAAGTAAAACTGTCACTGTTTACAGATGGCATGATACTATATTTAGAAAACCCTAAAGACTCCACCAAAAATATTAGAACTAATGAATTCAGTGAAGTAGCAAGATATAAAATTAAAATACAGAGATATGTTAGTGTTTTCATACACTAATAATGTTCTATCAGAAAGATAAATGAAGAAAACAATGTCATTACAACAGAATCAAAAAGAATAAAATACCTAGAAAAATTTACCTAAAAGGTGAAAGATCTGTACTATGAAATCTATAAGACACTGATGAAATTGAAGACAACACAAAAAATTTGAAAGATATAATGTGCTCATTAATTGGAATAATTAATATTGTTAAAATGTCCATACTACCCAAAGCAATCTATGGATTCAATGAAATCCTTACTAAAATACCAATGGCATTTTTCACAGAACTAAAACAAATAATCTTAAAATTTGTAGGGAATCACAAAAGACCCAAATAGCCAAAATAATCCTGAGAAAGAAGAAAAAGACTGGAGATATTATGCTTCCTGATTTCAAAGTAAACTCCAAAGTTATAGTCATCAAAACAGCATGGCAGTGGCATAAAAACAGAAACATAGATCAATGGAACTGGATAGAGAGCTGAGATATAAAATTACACTTATATGCTCAATTAGTCTATGACAAAGTAAACAAGAGTATACCATGGGGAAAAGACAGCTTCTTCAACAATTGTGTTGGGGAACTGGGCAGCCGTATGCAAAAGAAACAAACTGGATCATTTTCATACACCATAAACAAAAATAAACTCAAAATGTATTACAGACTAAAATGTGAAACCTGAAACCATAAAATCCTAGAAGAAAATGTGAGCAGTATGCTTTTTGACATCAATTTTAGCAATATGTTTTTGTATATGTCTCCTCAGGTAAGGGAAACAACAGTAAAAATAAACAAAAGGGACCACATCAAAGTGAAAAGCTTTAGCACGGGAAGGAAACTATCAACAAAACAGAAAGGCAACCTACTGAATGAGAGGTGATACTTGCAAATGATATATTTAATAAGGAGTTAAAGTCCAAGCTATATGAATCCAAGTCATAGAATTCAATATCAAAAACACAGCCTGATTAAATAATGTGCAGAGGACCTGAACAGACATTTTTTTCCAAAGAAAACATATGAATGACCAGAAGACACATGAAACAATGCTCAATATCACTAATCATCAGGGAAATGCAAATGAAACTCATGAGATTTTGAGATCTTATACCTATCAAAATGGCTATCATCTAAAATACAACAAATAACACATATTGATGAGGATGTGGGGAAAAGGGAACCCTTGTATACTGTTTTGGGGAATGTAAATTGGTGCAGCTACTATGAAAAACAATATGGAGTTTCCTCAAAAAATTAAAAATAGAACTCCCGTATTACTCAGCAATTTCACTTCTTGGTATTTACCTAGGAAAATAAAAACACTAAATCAAAAAGATATATGCATCCCTATGCTCATTGCAGCATTATTTACAATAGCCAAGATATGGAAACAACTTAAGTGTCCACAGATAGATGAATGAATAAAGAAGATGTGGTATACATATACAACCAAATAATACTCATCCATAAAAAAATGAAATCTTGCCATTTCAAAAGCATTGATGAATCTAGAGGATAGCATGTTACGTGAAGTAAGTCAGACAGAGAAATACAAATATTCACTTATATGTTTACTCTAAGGAAAAAATCAAATGAACA
This sequence comes from Mesoplodon mirus, assembly GCF_964341445.2. Lineage (NCBI taxonomy): Eukaryota > Metazoa > Chordata > Mammalia > Artiodactyla > Ziphiidae > Mesoplodon > Mesoplodon mirus. Next base: position 43,970,835 of record NC_138993.1, read on the forward strand.
AACAAAACAAAAACAGACTCATAGATACAGAGAACAAATAGCTGGTTGCCAGAGGGGAGGGAAGTGGAGGGTTGAGCAACATAGGTGAAGAGAATTAAAATGAAAAAACTTCAAGTTATAAAATAAATGTCACAGGGATGTAATATACCATATAAGGAATTTAGTCAATAATACTATAATAATATTGTATGGTTATATATGGTTACTAGAGTTACTGCGGTCATCATTTCATAATGTGTTTGAATGTGAAATCACTGTTGTACATGTGAAATTAATATAATATTGTACTTCAACTATACTTCAATCAAAATATGTATATAAATCATTGATGAAATAATTTTATCATTCCCAAATGATCAGTTACTAAGGATAAATAACAGATTCACAATAATTGTTTTTTCTTGAGGGGTAGTTCTGGGAAAATTATTCAGGTAATGGCAATCTTTTGTTTACAGTTTGCCTTTAAAATCTTCCAAAGGTTATAAATAAAGGAGAATTTCATAGTTATTCAAAGTTTATATTGATAAATAATATATACACACACACACATACATGTGATTTTTCATTTTGGATATTTACTAAAATTAGCTAAATAAGTTGTAATTTAAGTATGGCAGATATTTACTGAAAGCCTACTCTAAGTAACAATGTTTTCTGATGTTAGGAATGTAAAGTTCCTGTCTCCAAGTTGCTTATAATTTAGAAAAGGGAATTCATCTATTATATTAGAACAAATATGCTCATGAATTTATACTTGTAGTTCTGAATATTTGTTAACAATGCCTCAGATCCAAGATATGTATTGATTTCTATTTAAGCTCAGGCAGGAATTTGAATTGTATTTGCTATGGGAAGAATATGTAAGGATTCAATCAAATTGTTAGTGCGTCATCATCTACATTGTAATCAGAACTGCTCTAACTTATTACATTATATAATATAATACTTTGAGTTAGAATTATTATCTTCATTTTAGAGATGTGGAAGTTACATGTGAATATAGTATTACCAAATTTGTGAATATTCAAACACTATCAAACCATGGAAACATCAATGGTATAGTTTATAAATATGTAAACAGTGGTGAAATATCAGGTTTGCTAATAGTTTAATTCTAAACAAAATCTGTACTCTCCAAAAAGTATAGGGCATAAAACAAGTAAAATAATCTATGGAGGAAAAAATTAGGAGACAAAAGAAAAATGAGGCTTCTGCTTGATAGAGAGTGGAAGACACACCAAAGTGCCCTCTAGTTAAAATACCAGTAAATCTGGGCAAATTGCAACAATAACATTAATTTTTTTGCATTGCTGGACTTGAAAGTAAGAAAAAACTCCAAGAAAAAACTTCAGCCAAATAGCTGAAGAACAGTGAGGTGAAACCTGGGATAGAGTTTGCTACCTGAGTACAAAAGCCAGCATTTCCTTGGAGTGGATGTCCACAACTACGGTAAGATCTAGAGCATCTGCCTTGGGCCTAACATGAGGTGGGAGAATGATCCAGAGACTTTGCATTAAGCCTGGAGCATTGAAGAGGGCTGACAAAGCTGTATGTCACTGGTGGTCCTGGTTCTTTGTTAAAGCTGACTTATGCTTGCTAGAGGAAAGTGTGAAAAGATTTTAATGAAAAATGGAACCCAAAAATATGAAATAGATAATCTCACGCATGCTCCCTGAAGGAGATAACACAAGAACCAAGAGACTGATTTCCCACAAATGCCTGATTTAAAGACCAAAATTTACCAATGACCATCTGCCAAGAATCTCTCCCCATACTCAAGCCAATAAACTAACTTCTTGGACTCTGGCTGGAGTCTGCCCTCTTTGCATTCCTTGCCCATAAATACAGCCTGCCCCAAACCCTCAGTGGACCAGCCTGTAGCTTGCTAGAGATTGCATTTCCGGAATTGCAATGCCTCTACTCTTCCAGAACAAACTCAATTTCTGGTGTCAGAAACAACAAACAATAGACTTAGACTCTCAAGCTTTTAGATGTTGGAGTTATTAGCTACAGAATATAAAATAAACCTGTGAAATATTTAAAGAAATAATAGATTAAATTTTTCAAAAAGCATGTAAGATGAGAACATCAACAATGTTATTATATATATCTCAAAAAAATTCAAAGAGAAGTTTCATAAATGGACAATGTTGAAATTACAAATTTGCAGGGGCCTCTGCTGTTAAATATGGATTAGCTTGTATCAAATAAACTATCTCCACAATAATAACTATAAAGTGATAGTCTTAGAATACAAAATTCAACTGTTTAAAGACATTAGAGATTAAAAAAAGATATCAAACACTTAAGAGGACAAATCTCAGATAGAAGGGATGAGAATTGAAATGAGGCCAACATCCTTTGCCATTTTCCCCTTGGGAAATGGCTGATTCACAGGCAGCACTAGGCTGAGAGTCCTTGAAGTACTTGTTGGCCCAGGCTTGTTGGTAGCCTTATGTGGCTGGGGAGACACTAACTGTAGTTCAGGGCAACCAAGGTAGTCAGGACTTTAGACTCAGAAAAAAGAAAGACAAGGCATCATTGCTTGTCTTCTGGGCACTTGCTAATTTGTAAGACATATACAAGGAGAGACAGAAATCCAGGCAGAAAATGGAAGCTAAGATGCTAAAAAATTAGCACTGGTTCTTCTGAGGTGAAAATAAAATGGCATTCAGGGCCCAGTAAAGACCAATGGCCTTGATATACATACTGAAAGCAAACCAGGAGTAGGGCGACCCTCACAGATACTACATCTTAGCCTCAAATTATCTAATGCTTGTTTGGAAGAAGGTGTTTTGTTCTTACTTAAGTGTCTGTCAAAAGGAAAATTATCTCTAAGAGAACTTAAGATTGTCCATAGCCTCTATCTATTCTCATACACAGTATTCATCATTCTTTCCAAAACTGCCAGGTATGCTATGCTACATACTAAATGTTTACAGCAAACTTGTAAAATATTTAAATTATTCCTTATAAAATAGACAAAATGAGAAAAGCACCTCAGAAGCTATTTCTATTGAACTTTATGCCAAATACTGTAGGCAATTAGTTCAAGAAGCTGAAATAAAATATGTAATAATTGGAAAATAGGGAAATAATATGTCACTCTTCAGCAGTATATTTGATGATTAAATACACAAAAAATTGAAATTACAAAAATATTCAATTTCATTACTAGAAGGAGAAATATAAATGTAATGGCAAGAACATGGGGTTCATTATACTATTTTTTCTACTATTATGCTAAAATTTTTAATAATAAAATGGTTTTTTAGACAGAAAATTTGTTGACAAGGCCCCAAAAATGACACTATTTCCATAATTTAGTGCTACTATAAATTCTTAAAACTTTCAAGAAAGAAATCAGCTCATATGTCGCAAAAGCTTTACCTTCCCACCTAATAATTTTTCAGCCAGTTATCTGTATAAACACTCAAAGCTTAGGAAAAACTCTTAATGTATGCAGATACTAATGATGGTGTTATTTATAGAAAATAAAATGGATTATTCCACCAAAGTGTTTGATAATAGGATTAAGCTCAAGTAAACTGTGGCATTTTTCATGTGAATAAGAATTAGTAAGGTACTTGAAATGATGTATTTAAAAACTTTAATGAAATATAAATTTACACATATAATATAATTAATAAATAAAAGCAACAAAATAATAATTCTTAGGTATGTTAATAAATCTAAATATGCCTATATTTAGATACCAGAGGGAGAGAGATGAAGACAATTGTAAATAGATAATCTCTGTATAAATGTAGATATAGAGTTATGTCTGTATACCAACATGTATACACACACACACACACACACACATGCACATTTACAGAGAAATTTGGAAAAGAAAATATGCCACTCTGTTAACAATGATAACAATGATTATATTTAAGTTATAAGCTCACAGTTGTTTTTCCTTTTCTTATCTATACTACTGTATATTTACCAGGTTTTCAATATATGTTCATAATTAGAATGAAAGGAAATGAATCTTCAAAAAATACAATTTCTATGAATACAAAACCAAATTATTTTTATTTGCATGGGATTTTCTAATAATCAACCAAAATCAGAAAATAAATTCAATAGAGACTTTTTGATACAAATATTTTCCGGTAATCAATAGCACCAAATTTTATTTCATAGCTTACATGAATCATACATTAGTGTGAGATATTTCAAGCACTTAAGAATAAGCAATTAGTGTTTTACTTTTAACTCAACCTTCTAAAGGATTTATGATGATTCCTATGTGATTTGTAATAAAATTCTTACCAAAACGAAAGCATATTTATTGGTACAATTTACTGCATTGTTTTAAATCTGCACTTGATTTCAGTTGAAAACATTTAAAAAATTTGTTCTCCTAATAAAAATAGTTTTTAAAAATTCATTGACTTTTTTCCGTATTTAATTTTATATGTCCCCTCATTTTTCATTCATAGTAGAACAAACATTAATAAATATATTAATCATTTTTTGTTGTTGTTGGAGGTAGGAGTTTATTAATTAATTAATTTATTTTTGCTGTGTTGGGTCTTTGTTTCTGTGCAAGAGCTTTCTCTAGTTGTGGCAAGCGGGGGCCACTCTTCATCATGGTGCACGGGCCTCTCACTGTCACGGCCTCTCTTGTTGCGGAGCACACGCTCCAGACGCGCAGGCTCAGTAGATGTGGCTCACGGGCCTAGTTGCTCCGTGGCATGTGGGATCCTCCCAGACCAGGGCTCGAACCCATGTCCCCTACATTAGCAGGCAGATTCTCAACCACTGCACCACCAGGGAAGCCCTATTAATCATTTTAATTGGCCTTAAATATGCTATAAATTACTACATCGCTAAAGACTTATTTTTCAGTATTTTCCAGTATGGCAGCTAATTAAATTATACTTTCCAAGAGATACTGCTAACTTCATTTATGACTTGATTCTTTTCTCTCATACGATTCATGTGATTCCAACTCTTGAATGTTGTTTGTATTGGTATAAAAGGCATTTAATTTCTACATAATGCTAATCATATAAATGCCACTGATATGAATATCTTGTTGTCCTATCTTCTTCCCTATGGCACATTACTATTATGTCATAGAACCACTATAGCCCATGCCTCCAAAGTTCCTAGATGGCTTGGCCTTAGTCCATAATGTGAAAAGGAAAGTCAGCCCAGGTTGCTGCTGAGTTCTCTGATGGTCTCTTTGGCACTGAACAGACATGTTGTAATGCTCTGTATTAGTTTAGCCTCTTTACATTTAATCACTGTAATTGTTACAGCAGCACAATATAGTATTGAGAAAGGGTAAATTACACTAGAGATTTTAAGTGACATTCGTGGATTTGAACAGGCATCTCTATGATTGCAAAGACTACTTTCTTCACTCAGAACATCACCTGCTTTCTATGATGTCTAGATTTCAATTCAGAATCTATCATGCTTATCCTTTCCCTGAAATCTGCTGTGTCTTTCCTCTACTACTATGTGGCTTTCATTTCTCCACTGGCTATATTTCAGCCATAAAGTATTCCTCTCCAGTTTTAAAGATGTCACACTTCTTTAACTGTAAACTGTCACATTTGATTTATCTCTAGTCTGGAATTTACCAGCACACCTACTCTGCTGCTCCAGTAATGTGCTAAATTAATGCCTAATAATTATTTAGATTTCAGCTAAAAACAACAACAACAAACACTTTCTCTGTACTTCTCTACTTTTCTGGACTAGACTAGGTTGGTTCCCAAGCATTATACTGATTTCACTCACAAGTCCATTCCTGTAACCCTCATTTTATTCACAAATATTTTGTTTACTATTTGCTTTCCTAGAGTAACTTGGAAGCTTTGTGAGGTAGGGGTAATATTCATAATGTTCACAAGTTCTTAACACAGAGCCGGCACAAAATAGATGTGCAAAAAGTGCATCATTATAGGATGCATGTAATGTGTGGATATAAGAAGAAAAGAGAGGAAAGGAGAGAAAAATGCTCTGAATTTTCTTAATATTTACAGTAAATCTGCAAGAGTTGTACTCATAGTTTATCAATCCCATAAAATATCATATGAATCCCAGTAACCATGGAGCTGAAGAAGAATTCAATAAAATGTTTATATAGCCTTATGAGGCACAATATGAATATGTAAACAATTCCAAAAACCACACAAACATTGCATATCATTGTATTGTATTGTAACATACTCTATTATATTATATTGTATTGCATTATTTTTCAAATTAGTCATGCAAAGTAAATTCCAATGTTTTGTTATATTTTTTCTTTTGATTTTCCTGCCTCTTTTTACATTTTAATTTTCCTCATTACCTTTAAAGAAAAGAAAACACAACTTTAAGATAAAATCTTAATGCCTATTTAGAGGTAGCACAAGTTAATAAGGTGTAGAAAACAGCTTTTAAGCAGTAAAAGCACAATGTAAATACAAGGGATTAACTTGAAAATGTCCTAGTTGTTCTTTAAATCTCTTGAAACTGGTAAAGTTTCTGCTGCAGCAGGAAAAGTAGGTTCTCTGAGGTTTGGTAATGTCAGATTTTTATCTAAGTTATTGGATATATTTAATGTCCAATTCCTAGAGGGCTGAGGATATGGTAAGAATTCTTAAAACTTCCTTCAATTTTTTTTTCTATTTTATTGCTGATTTAATTAGGAATATCTTTTTAAATCCCTTGTTTTGTCACACTCTTTTAATCTTCTGGACTACTGGATAAGTGGAACAATAGCTAAATAATTAGTAGTGTTCAATTATAAAATGAAAGTTTCAGAATCCCTAAGAAAGTTCAATTTCTTAAGAATGTTTTCAGTCTCAAAAGACTGCTGTGTAAAATTAGACAAATTCAAATGCTGGAAAAGAGTTTAACTCAACAGACCCCCCTATACTCACATTCTTTTATGCTATGGCAATTGTATTTAAAGTTGTTAAATTTAAAAATTTAAATTAGTCATGTCTTTTGGCTCTTCATAGCATAGTGATTTTTTACTAATGTTAATTTATTGTTTATTGTTCAGTCCTAGTCACTGGCTGGCCTGATTTCATCAATGTTCTTTATTTTTTCAATGATATGAGCATATTTACAAATGGAATTGATCTTATACAGGCATTCGTTCTGTAGAATGCAGTGTTCTTGAAAAGCAAATGTCATTCATTAGACCTTAAAATTTGATAAACATGTATAAAATCATTGTCCTTTTATTGATATTTACTTTTACAGGTAAAACAAACTTATTAAAATGTTACAATAGAGCTTCCCTGGTGGCGCAGTGGTTGAGAGTCCACCTGCCGATGCAGGGGACATGGGTTCATGCCCCAGTCCGGGAAGATCCCACATGCCGCAGAGCAGTTGGACCCGTGAGCTATGGCTGCTGGGCCTGCACATCCAGAGCCTGTGCTCCGCAATGGGAAATGCCACAACAGTCAGAGGCCCGGGTACCACACACACACACAAAATAAATAAAATAAAAAAATTAAAAAGTTACAATAAAGTTTGCATGCTTCTACTCCAAGAGATGGCAAATTTTATCATGTGCTGCATGTTATTCAGTATTTACTACTCTCATAAAGACTACATGGATACATGTTAATAAATTTGTTATCTAAGCTTGAAAAACATTTTTTGGGACATTTCAATATAATTTCTGGCTATTTTTTAGAGATATTTGTATTTAAGATATTTTGTTTCACCACTTTATAAAAGAGGGTGTTAAAGCACTATATCTTTTGGAGGGAGATTTTTGACATGGTCTCTTAAATAATAACATTAAAGAAGGAGCTAGAAGTGTAGAGAGATAGGGAGGGAGGGAGATTGATGCCATTTCCTTAGTTCTTAAAGTGTCAAGTCATTTACCCTTTTAAACTAATAGTTAAGCTCTTGAATATATATGTTAATATTTTAATGCTCATTTAATGTGATAATCACTAGAAATCCATAGCCCAGCAAATAGGAGTAAAACTTCAAAAAATTAAACTAGTGAAAATCATTTTATAGCCACAGATATCTTCTTGGCAAATAAAAAATGGGAAATGTGTTGTTCTCTATTGATTACCTGAATTGTTTCCCCTTGCCTCCTATTTTGGGATCTCACTTCACAGTAGTTGAGGTAAGTTCTGTTGCTTCCTCCTGATTGTTTAACAACAGAGTTCCTTTAATAGAGCTTGAATATGTGGTCACACCCTATGGTTGCCAACTGTATTTTGCACATGTATATTAAATGTATTATGGATAATTATGTCACCTATTAGACACAAACATAGGACACTTACATTATTTGTCTTGTGTACTTGTTCAAGAAAATTAAGACACATAAAAAAGGCTGAAGAGAACAAACATTCATGGAGATTTTCCCACTAACTATAGAAAAGTAAGAACAAAACCTTCGAATATATGTATCTGGTTTTAAACAAATCATTCACTTCTTTGTAAGAGCAAAATTGGTAAAAAAAAATATATATATAAATTTGTAAATGATACCTGCCATAGTCAGTACACCCATTTATAATTGTCTACTTCTTTGTCTGGCTTCTGTATGAGATTCTAAACTCCTCAAAAGCAGAGACTCGCTTCTTCATAATATTACTCTCAGCAAGCATGTGACTGGCAGATTACATTTCCTTTACTTAGAATAGAAATACATATTTCAATATATCCAACAAATTAGTTGGCCCGTGTTTTCTAAGTACTTTTAATCTTTTTTTTTTCATTTCATATGAAGTCTTGTACATAATGCATGAGATAAAAGATTTAAAGATGAGTAAGAAACAGAAGCAGCAACTAAAGATTGAAAAAATGGAAAACTGAAACGTGTCTTAATTTTTCCCTAAATCTTAAATCTTAATGAATAAAGCTGTGATTCTGTGAAGTTTGTTGGTATTACACAGATTACAACCATAAAATCACAGCATGGTGTGATACAGTGTGTGTATTACTAAAGATCTAGAACTAAATACCTTTGTTGTTATCCATTCCTCCCACTGCATACAGAGTTCCAACTGTAGATTTTCTAGGTTTAGTTCTTGGACTTTGCATTAAAGTTCTTCTTTCTGGCAATAGATGGTATTTCATTGCTTCCAGAATCAGCTTTTGACATTCCAGATCATTCTTAAATAATGTATGGTTTTCTAGGTCAGCCAATATCTGTGAATAATGCACAATCACTGTTAATAATGATTTTTATAGAGATGAGAATAAGGCATCAAATGAAAAGTAGAATATTAGTACCTATGATATTACCCCTATACTGAGAGGGATGCAAAATATAATAAGAATTAATTACACTGACAAATAAATATAAGTAAAATGCATGGCTTCCAAGAGAAACAGAATGGATATTATTTTTGATTCCATATTATTTATAATAATTTTGCCACACAGAGTATAAAGGTACTTCTAAAGATCACTTTTTCAATTCCCTTTCCTTTTAAGAAAGCTGTTCACAAGTCAAATATAGTTGCCTATTTGGCCATAAACATGTCTGGTGAAGTAAATTTAAAAATAAACTTCAACAAATTAAGTCCTAACGAGCCTATCATAAATATTCACATATTTACTTTAAGATGTTCCAATTATAGTTTAAATCCCTTTCAAACTAACAAAAAATCTCAATAAAAATAAAAATGTATGCTCATAACATCTTTTTAATTATGCAAGCAGTTGAAAAGCTGTACATCAGGCAAAGTAATAGCTTCCAGCTGTGAAACTAAAAAAATTTTACCAAAAATCCAGCACCTGAGGGAATAATAGAGTGAGACCAGAGTTTTAAGTTCTATTATGTCTCTCTTTTACTACAGAAGGTTATCATCTCCACAAATTATTTCCTGTATATTTCTTTGAATGTAACCAAAGTATCTTTAATTTTCCTCTTTCTCTGTCCCTCTTTAGATATTCTTTTTCCTTGACTCTTTCAGTATCACATTCTCTTCTTTTGTTCGTGAATCCTGTTTTACTTCAAATGAGTTAAACCTGTCATATGGATTTAGAAAATTAATAAGTAGAAAATTTAACATTGACTCACTGACATTTTCTTCTACATTGATAAGACACTGTACCACATTGGTGCACAAATTTATTGAGTGAATAAATTAATAAGTGATAGCAACATATAATTAATGGATCTTAATGCTATAATTTGAATCTTAATTAAATAAAGTTATTTAACCATTGTAATGCATAAATTATGGGTGAAGGTGTCAGAAAGAATATAAAAACACATAACATACTCATATATATATATATAAGAGGTGGGAAAGATAACAGAATGGCTCTGAGGTTGAATAAGGAGTGTAACATATTAGAATTACCAGATACTTTGGAATATAGAAGGGAAAATGTTTAATTAAAGACTTGCTTACACTTCTTTTCTTATATATTAAAACTTTAGTTGCCTTACTATCCATTTCTTTCTCTTTTAAAGGACTACTATTTTACTTGTAAGATATTAATGACTAAAAACCTTTATGAAATAGAGGGGGAGCTCTCATACTCTGAGACAATAGTAGAGCTCAACAAAAAGAAGAAAGACTCCTCTTCTTTCCTGGCAAGGACTCAACCCATGAAAAGCCAGGAACAAACTCATTTGTTTGCTTAAGGGAACTATTATAGTTTATAAAATTCAATAAGATGATATATACACTGATGATAAAGCTGAAGCTAAAAACATTGATTTTATCATCTATTTGAATAGCTAAATATTTATATATTTCTAAACACTCATACAATGTATATAAGGACTATTTCAAAAATTTTATGGATAATATACAATTATAAGGAAATGTATGGAATCCTGTAAAAATAAAGTATCAGAGGAGAGTCAACTCTGAGTGCCTAGGTTTAAAATACTTTCAAGTAATAATTTCTAAAAGGAAATGAATTTCTCAATGTTGATAGATGTATGCATAAAAATATATTACATATTATTTATTTTAAAGTATGTCCTAGAACTTGAAAAATAATATATACATATATATTTATAACTGAATCACTTTTCTGTATACCTGAAACTAACACAACATTGCTAATCAGTTATACTCCAATTTAAAATAAAAATTAAAGAAAGATGCAAATTCAAAAAAAGAAAAATAAAAAAGAACTCCTTAGAACTAGAACTTAGAGCTCAGACTCCCTAGACCTCACTGAATGTGTGGCTGTCCACTTGGTCTTGAGTAAGGCTTGTCTTAAGTTTCAAAATCTCTATTTATGGGCAAAAACCTCCTCTCCAGGCCTCTTCAATACCCACCTGGGCCTCACATGTCTGCACGTATTATAAATGGTTAAGAAACAAAGAAGAAGCCAACAGATCACAAACTTTTATGTAGAGGGGTCAGCAGAAGGATCAACCATTAGAAAGACAGTGAAGTTGGTTTTGAATGAGTTTAAAGCATCTCTGCTTCATTCTGTCTCCAACTCTGCAAACCACACTTCCTGGGTCTCATGAGTAAGGTGGGCTGGCACTCCTCCCCTGGGCCCCCTTCATCCCATCAGGAGGCTGCCAAGTTTGCTCTGGCAGGAACCACACCCACCGACTTCTCCCTGTTTAGTATCTCCGTTCCTCCATCCCCAAATGTCAATTGTCTAATCTGATGAACAGTTTCTAAATGTGAGAAAGCCTTACTCAGGAAACACATAATTTATTTAACTTGAGCCTTCTGAAGACAGTGCCCCTGTTTTTCTTGTTTCTCCCAATAAAAATCAGCTCATAGCAAGCCAAAAAAAAAAAAATCTGGAGATATACAACATAAAATTAAAACCTGTACTTTATTTCTGTAAAATGATGAAGATATTCTGTTTTACTTAAATTATATTTTCCATTTTATTAAGAAATCATTTTGTAAAATTTCTTAACTTTAGTGTACCCAATCATTTGAAAAAGTTATTTATTTTGAAAAAAAATTGAATTCTTCATAATCTCTGTACTATTACTTTGTGTTTTCAAACTTGTAACTTGTAACTATTTCTCACTTATGAGTACTATATGACTTGTGTCTGTATTTCATCTCCCCTGACTCTTTTTAGGATTATTCCATCCCAAATTCAGGCACAAGTTCAGAATAATAAGATGGCTAAGCTGTCCTTTAAACCTGGACTATCTTTAGATTTTCTGCAATGATACAAGATTAACACAAATTTTTCTCCTCAGTATACAATGGAAGTTAGTTTTGATTTTTACATTCTTAATCTTTTGAAGAAAATTAAACTACTGCAACAGTTCCTCTTCTTGTCCCACTTAGAAAAAAATATCAATATGTTTCAATAATTGTATACTACTTTGAAACATAGTCATGTTTATGTACAAGAATTTGTATAGTAATTGTCTATAAATCAGATTTTATTCTTAGGATATTATATACCAATACCCTTTCCAGTCAAAGATACTCATAGTACAACTTAGTTTACAAGAAAAATGCCCTTGGAAGTTTGTCAATATCTTCACTGTTAGATATGTTCTTACACTTGGGATAAAAATTGACTATGTCCCTATGAGTTAATTGTACATTAAACCTCAAGAAAAGATCTCACTATGTGCAAAATAATGTTTCAGAATATTTCACCATGTAGAAAATATGCCAGAAATAAGAATATCCTTAGACTTAATATGAAGGACAGCATAGGGTGTATTAACGATTAACACTGTGTAAAATTCTAGGAAGCTGATCCATCCGAGAATCCATGTCAGCTAGACAGTCACTTTGCAAATATGAAATATCTCTCTATAACATTGGTAGTTTATCTTTGTGAGTAAATTATGACCATCAATTTGTGGGGTAAACCTATAGTGGCAGAAGAGAACTGGGTCAATAAACATATATGAAAATCTTGTGTATGATATTCAGAAATGACTAACATAAAAAACTAGAATAATTTATCCATTAATAGGTAGAATACTCAATAGTAACTTAGTTAGTTCCAGTTGCCAGAAATGTTATAAATTTTTAATTAGAATAAAGATGTTAATTGAAATTGTTTATATTAAATATTATTACTTTATTTTTGTACCTTCTTCTTAATGTTTACCGGCTTTATCACTAACTTCACTTTAATTAGAAAAAAAAAAGAAATACAATTATTTAAACAATATTTCTTTCAAATAACCATTACATTTGTTATTAAAATACAAATAATTTGATTCTTAATGGTTTGAGGAGTTGAACCACATATTAGCAACATAAAAATATTTAATGTTGAGGACCTTCAAGATGGCAGAGCAGTAAGATGTGGAGATCAAATTCCTCACAACAAATATATTAAAAATGCATCTATATGTGGAACAACTCCTACAGCACACCTACTAAACACTAGCAGAAGACCTCAGACCTCCCAAAAGGCAAGAAACTCCTCACGTACCTGGGTAGGGAAAAAGAAAAAAGAAAAAACAGAGACAAAAGAATATGGATGGGACCTGCATCGCTGAGAAGGAGCTGTGAAGGAGGAAAAGTTTCCACACACCAGGAAGCCCCTTCACTGGTGGAGATGGGGGGCTGGGCAGGGGGTGGTGCTTCGGACCGACAGAGGAGAGTGCAGCAACAGGGGTGCAGAGGACAAAGTGGAGAGATTCCCACAAAAAGGATCAGTGTCAACCAGAACTCACCATCCTGAGAGGTTTGTCTGCTCACCTGCTGGGGTGGGTGGGGGCTGGGAGCTGAGGCTCAGGATTTGGAGGTCAGATCCGAGGGAGAGGATTAGTGTTGGCTGTGTGAAGACAGTCTGAAAGGGGCTAGTGGGCCACAGCTAGCTGGGAGGGAGTCTGGGAAAAAGTCTGGAACTGCCTAAGAGTCAAGAGACAATTGTTTCAGGGTGCATGAGGAGAGGAGATTCAGAGCACTGCCTAAATGAGATCCAGAGATGGGTGCAAGCCACGGCTATCAGCATGGACACCAGAGACGGGCATGAAATGCTAAGGCTGCTGTTGCAGCCACCAAGAAGACTGTGTGCAAGTACAGGTCACCATCCACACCTCCCCACCCAGGACCCTGTGCAGCTCACCACTGCCAGGGTCCTGTGATGCATGGAAAACATCCCCAGGAGGACACATGGCACACCTCAGCCTGGTGCGACATCACACTGGCCTCTGCTGCACAGGCTCACCCCACATTCCATACCACTCCCACACCCCGGCCTGAGTGAGCCAGAACCCCCTAATCAGCTGCTCTTTTAACCCCCCTCCTGTCTGGGCAAAGAACAGATGTCAGAGGGCAACCCACATGCAGAAGAGAGCCAAATCCAAAGCTGAACTCCTGGAGCTGTGCAAACAAAGAAGAGAAAGGGAACTTTCTCCCAGCAACCTTAGGAGCAGTGGATTAAATCTCCACAATCAACTTGATGTACCCTGAATCTGTGGAATACCTGAATAGACAACGAATCATCCTAAAATTGAGGTGGTGGACTTTGGGAGCAACTGTAGACTTGGGATTTGCTTTTGACATCTAATTTGTTTCTGGTTTTATGTTTATCTTAGTTTAGTATTCAGAGCTTATTATCATTGGTAGATTTGTATATTGATTTGGTTGCTCTCCTCTTTTATATATATATATATATATATATATTTTCCTTTTTCTCTTTTAGTGAGTGTGTATGTGTATGCTTCTTTGTTTGGATTTGCCTGTATAGGTTTGCTTTTATCACTTGTCTTAGGGTTCTGTCCTTTTTTTTTTTTTTTCAGTATAGTTTATAGCACTTGTTACCACTGGTGGATTGGTTTATTGGTTTGGTTGCTCTGTTCTTTTTTTTTAAATCTTTTCTTACTAATTTTTTATTTTTTATTTTAATCATCTATTTTTTATTTTTCATTTTAGTAACTTTATTTTATTATATATATATTTACTTTTTTCTTTCTTTCTTTTTTTTCCTCCCTTTTCTTCTGACAGTCCTTAGAAAAGAAGTGACAGTTTCATACATAGTCTTTCAAGTTTTCTGCTTGAAAAAATAAATACGATGAATATTATCATATACTGTAAACATCAGGAAAAGTGATTTTCTACTTCAATGTCTTATAAATAGGGGATACAAATAAAGTATTTTCAGGTGTTTTTATTAAGCAGTTTCTAAGACATTCTACAGGGAAACAATGACTTAGTAGTCACACTGAGGGTGACCTTGAAACTTGCGCCTATTTAACAGTCAGTGGAAGTGTTGGTCAAAGGAGAGAGTTCAGTTATGACAGAACTTTGTGGCAACACAATATATAAACTCATAGGTAGGGCTGTCCCACTTCTCAAGGGAAAACATAAGTTGTCTTATGCCTAGGGAGGTTTTCTATATATTTCCACCTTTTCTGATAAATTTTCAAAGACCATAGAGAAGGAATTGGACAATTATGCTCAAAAGTTTGCCATGTAGGTTAGCTGGTTCACCGATTTTTTTGTAGTCCTTCATCAGTTATTATTTCAGTATCTGCTTGCAACTGGAATGGCCTAAGCTTATGCAACAGAAAGTATCTCAACCGTGGCCAGAACATCTGTCTGCAGCCTGAAACACACTCATCTATATGAGTAGATAGACCTGCATCTTACACCTAAAATCCCATTAACATCAGCTGAAAAGAATTTTGACAAAGAATATAATCATGAAATTTTAAGAGACTGAAATATCTTCTTATTCTTTTTGCTGGCATACTGACGATTCTGGCTAAAGTGTGTGAGGATATTAATTTATTTTTAAATAAGTGAGAAAAGTAGACAAACAGAGCTTTTTATGCTCTATTTCAGCCCTATCATGTCAAAAGGGAAACACAAATTACTGACATGCTAAAGCTTACATCTGATACACCTGAATGATACAGCAGAAAGATTCCTTCTCGAGTTATTTGGAAGAAACCATCTACGAAGTGAGGAGCAGGTTCATTAATTTTATTCTGAATACAGAAATATTTGATTGCCTTGAGAAGAAAAATAATTGGCTAAGCTGACAGTACAAATAGAGAAGAATAATGACATAATCAAAACAAGTAGAGCTCATAATATTAACTCAAATGACAGTTCTTATTACTGATAAGTGAAATGGGTTTCATGCATTTATAATTTATGATTAACTTATATTTATTTAATATGGGTTTGGAGTTCTGTAGGTGGTTTGAAAGCTCAGAATTTCTAATATTGAAATATGTGATCCTGTGCCCTGCATGAACATCACCTCCAACCTGACAAATTTTATTGCATCCTAAGTAGGCTCTGGACCTTGCATGCATGCATGCATTCATTCATTCATTTAGCAAATATTTAGTTAGCACCTATTTTGTAGTGAGTGCTATAATAGATCCTGGATACCTGCAATCTTTCTTACAACTAATCTATTCTACTCAAAGCCACCCTCTTCCCCACCTCTTAGAAAACCTTCATTAATTTACTTTGTCTATTCAAAACCATGCATTATTTCCTTATTGTTGCATGACATTATTCAACAGCCTCAGACTAGCATGACATAAATTCTATAACTTCATTTTAGCTATTCAGTCACTTTCCCCAATACCTTAGTGAACATTAATCTGTATTTCATAATTTAGCTCTTCTGATCTCTTTCCTCTCATCTGAACAGATTATGCCTTTAAAGAAAGTGATATTCATAATGCTTTTCCCTCTCAGGCTTCAATTAAAATATGACCCAATCTTCAGAGTCCAGTTTAGGTCCTATTATCAATACTTCCAGGAGGATTTACCTATTGCTCAGGCCACAGTTGGTATAATTTGTTTTTATTGGTCATATCAGACTTTAATCAACTGCCATCTGTATAGTCACTTAAGGAATTCATAGTCATGCTAAGTCATAAACTTATAGGAAATCAGGGAACATATCCGGCACTTCTTCTTGAATACAGCTAAGATGGTCTTCTAGGAATTGTTTAATAACTATTTAAGTTATTGATCATTTACTATGATTAGAATATTTATTAATTTATTTTAAATAATATATTCAGTATTGAAATTTGAAAATATACAATGTATAGGTAGAAATATATTCAATATCACATCCTAGCTTATATAAATTAATCATCTTCACAAATATTTATGATGTTACAAAATTATCTTTGCCTAACAACCAGCCAAATATCTGTATTTCTGAATGATTTATCTCAGACCCAGCTGATGGTTTGCTTATTTTCAGTCATGGTCAATAGCAAAATTCCATTACACAAATAATTTGGGATCTTGGACATTATGGTAAGATGATTTTGACTCTTAACTAAGAAGCATTAAACTTGAATGTTCCACTGACAATTCAAATTCACATATTTAAATCTGAACTTTCCCATTATCACTCTCCCTTCTGTATTGGCTTAAGCCTTCTACTTTTTATTGGTTGTTTAGGGTATTTCTTTACCTGTACTTCTATTTTAAGATATTTCTGTTTAAGCTGATTCAAAATATTTTGGAAAATATGGTATCAATAAATAATTATTCCTCAAATTGGTCTTCCTTCCTGAAATACCTGATCCTTTGAAAATTCTATTTAGCAAAGTTTCTTATCTTTTCAGTCAACTCCACATCCAAAGTGTCAACAAATATTACTGATTATTATAATATTGCCTAAGACTCTTCCATTCCACTATTCCCTTTCCTTTCCAAAAGCCACTTCTCTGGTTGACAGTCTTATTAGCTCTTTTCAAGAAAGATTCATAATTTGAATTCTTATACGTGGTACAAGCAATCACATATAGAATTCATACTACTCCCAAATACTGTCCTGAAACATATACATTCAAAATTTACTGCCTTGCTATCTTGTTTTAATGTCTTGCATTACATTTGAAAGTATTTCCTAATGTAACGTTAAGCACCTAGTTCAGGCTCATTTCTCTTTGTACCTCCAGACCAATTTTCTACTTTGACAAGGCTATTCTATTTACTATCCCCCATGTGAACAATTTCTTTATTGCATCTTTAATGTGATTTTAAATCTTTGTACTATCTGACTCTTAAGTGAGAATAGTTGCTTTACCCTGTGTAAAAAGTTTATGTATTTTTGTATATAAATCAATATCCTTAGGACTTAAACTTGATCTCTAATTTCCTTAGTTCATGATTTAGTACTGTATTGTTTACACTTTGTAGTCACCAATAGAAAAAATATACTCTTTTTATCTTGCTTGTATGGTTTCATATGTATCTCATTCTTAAATATTAACTGTATTTATTTGAATTTTAAGTGAAATTAGTGGGAATATATCTTTATAAAATTCTGTTATTTGTGATCTTATTTTGCAAGAGGATAATTGAAAATGAATGTGTTCAAGTGCAGATTCATCATGGGAAGCCATTGTTTGTATTTATGATTCTTTTAGATTTTCCACAAAAACATTTCTGACTGAGAAACACAGATCACAGTAATTGGTAAGCCATCTTTGCCATCTCAGTGATGAAGCAGACTCATATTGAGAAGAATGGAAATTGTACATTTGTGCTTTTTGAGGACACCATGACACCTATGAAAGAGATTTGCATAATCTGTAGCACTGGATTAACTGAAGGCATTCTTAACCTTTGAGCTGCATATAGTAATAACTTTCAACATGTTAACTATGTATTGGGCGATGTCTCTGTTATAGCCTTCATGACAGAGAGATGTATAAGCCCCAGCCTTTATTTTCAGAGATATTATAGCTGATAACATTATCAAAGTGTTTAATAAATATTTTGATACACCAATAATATTTATCTTTTCTGAGAATAAAATCATAAATAGATATTTGTATTTGTCTTGATGTTTCCTTTTTCTAAACTTCCCCTTCGTTTCTAAAGATGTCTAGCATGCTCCTATGTGCCTAGTCTCTATTATAAACCTTCCCTGGTGTGGACAAGTAATAATTTACATGAAATTTGTGGATCACCTTTTCTTGCAAAACTCATGTATCTGCTAGTTACCAGAACTAAAAAGATCAATACCAGGACTAAAGATCAATCTCTTAAAGAAAAAATAATCTTTAAATATTTAATTGTTACTAGTTGGATAGTTTTACTAATATAACATTAATTACATTTCAATACTAGCTATTATTTTCTGAATTATAGCCAAATGGGGTTCTCAAATCATAATATCAATTCAAACCATTCTGTGATAAGTAAAATGTTACCAAAAGAATAAAATTAATTGTGATATCCAGTGTTATCCTGTATTTCTGTAAGCTTTCTTATAAGAAATTTATCTGAGTTAAGAGGTAACACAACACCCCCAGACTAAGCAGGAATAAGAAGTGCAATGCACCAAGTATAAGGGTCATTCTCAAGTACACCTTCCTTGAGAGAGGTATATCTGCAAGTGGCCAGACACTATATCCAGAAGAGGTAAATACCTTAAGCAACTGAAGAGATTGCATTCATTTATTATTTGGAAAACTGGCTTTCCCAATTTCAATAATAATGTGAACCTGGTATTAAATTTTTGTTTAGTCCTATCTCAATTACCTTTAAATAAAAACATTCTCTTTTCTCTCACACTAATTATAAGACATCAGTCAGCATTTTACTTTCCTCATTTCACTAAGAGAAGACGGAGAGAGAATTTTAATCACTGCATAGTTGCAGATTTCCAGGTTTCTTTAGACTTACTCTGATCAAAGCCCAACATACATCCTTTGATCATCATCAGTGAAATAAGTTCCTGTGAAAACATCAAGGTGGATGCATCTTGTAAGTCAGTCAATAAGGGATTAAAATAATTCTCCCAAGTAAAGCTAATTCCACTGGGCATACACTCTGTAGAGTTTCTAAAGTTTGGGTATGAAATGAATTGTTCAAACATCCTGACTGAACAAACTTCAGGGACAAAGGAAAATAGAAGCTTATTAATCTTAGTACTAAAGGCATTAAAATAATTGAAACGTGTCAAACCCAATGCCAGACATTTTAGGGTATGTAGAAAGTAATACATCAATTTCTAACTTAAATAATTTATAACAGAATTTGTATTAGAATGGAGTAACCTATAATATAATTTATAATAGAATGTATAATAGAATGGAGCATATGGTCATTACAGTATTTTCTAGTACTTACCGTTAAGCAGAAGTGTGTTAAGCTGTGTTAAGAAGACTGATAGATTTTTATCCAACAGTCCAGTTTTCAGTTGGTTGACTTTCAAAACAGGAATCATTAAACTATTTACACTTCTATTCTTTACAGATAACCCTCTTGGACTTGCATAACAGTGGCAAGTCATTTCAAGAAGTTACATTAATCAATTTAATGTATAGATACATACTGGAAGAGAGTTGTTTAAAGTGATAATCACCAGATTCAGAGAAATTCCACTTCTGGGTATTTGTCCAAAGGAAATGAAAGCACTAACTCAAATGAATATATATATATATATATATATATATATATATATATATATTTTTTTTTTTTTTAATTCAGCCTTACAAAAGAAGAAAACCCTGCCGTTTGTGACAACATGGACAGATCTTGAGAGCATTATGTTAAGAGAAATAAATCAGACAGAGAAAAAAGAGAAATACTGTATCATCTCACTTATATGTGGGATATTAAAAAACCCCAAAAACAAACAAAAAATGAACACGTAGATCCATATAACACGTCAGTGGTTGCCAGAGGCAAACGGGGGAGGAGGGAGAAATGGATGAAGGTGGTCAAAGCTACAAACTTCCAGTTATGAAATAAGTAAGTCTTGAGGGTGTAATATACAGCATGGTGACTGTAGTTAATCCTGTATTGTATATTTGAAAGTTGAGAATCTATCAAGACCCAGATGACAGTGTGGGAAAGAGAAGCATCTCTGTCAATGTAAACACATTTGAGTGTCCTCCTTCAAAAGGCACCATCTAAGGGAGGAGGAAGATTGGGGTGAGACCCTTGAGAGGGAGAGACAACCCTAATAAGGACTTTGGACTCTGAATTTACTGAGTAGTCACCTGAAAGTCATAGTTGTGAACCATATAATTTTTTCTAACTTTCTTTTTTTTTTTTTTTTTTGTAGTAGGCGGACCTCTCACTGTTGTGGCCTCTCCCGTTGTGGAACATAGGCTCCGGATGCACGGGCTCAGCAGCTATGGCTCATGGGCCCAGCCACTCTGCGGCATGTGGGATCCTCCCGGACTGGGGCATGAACCCGTGTCCTCTGCATCAGCAGGTGGACTCTCAACCACTGCACCACCAGGGAAACCCCTCTAACTTTCTATTTTTTCTAACTATTAAGTATAATTTATTCTGCCATCAGGAGGAATAGAAGCTTAAAAACAAGAAGACATCAGTTATAAAAATTAAATAACTTCTTTCTTTGTAAAAATATGAGTTAAAATGATTACTTCTGACCTCCAGAAGAATACAATTAATTAACTTATGCAATAAATACTCATCATGTTCATACTGTTTTAGAGGCACTGTCTTAGGAACATAATCATAAATAGAATTATTTTCTGAACTGCAAGGCATCATAAATTATAAAGAAAAAGAGATGTAGCTGTAAGAATATAATAAAAACTCTTCTACTATTAGTAAAATGTTACTAATAGATACATAAACAAAATGCTCTAGGAAACAGGAAGATGTGATTAACCAATTGTTATGTGGTAAAGAAATATTTACAATAGAAAGTTTTCCTTAAACTGAATTGATAAAGATAGATACCTCATTGCCAAGGGTGAAAAAGAGTAAAGGATATTTTAATAAGAAAGCTCATAGACCAGAGGAATGAAAGGAAATCAAGTAGAATTCAAAGTAATAATATTTTTTCAAAATACATTTTGTTTAGTGAGATGCTATTCTTAATACAAACACACACCCTCTTCCCTGTCTCTCTTCTCTCTTACCTTTCTCTCTCTATTTATATTACACTAATCTATGCATTCATCCATCCATTCACACTTCAATCCTTATATTTGAAATCATATAACCAAATAAACCTAATATCCTTATTGAATCTTCTTTTCTCCCATTCAACACGTCAAATCCACTGGACAATACAAATACACACACACACACACACACACACACACACACAGAATATATTTACTACTACCATCCCAGGGCAAGCTCCCACCACCATCACCTTGAGTATTGTAGTACCTCCTAACTAGTAAATCTGCTTCCAGTCTTTCTTCTTAGAGCTGGTTATTTCTCATTTGCTTCCCCACTACTCATTTTGCACTATTCTGTTCAGTTCCTTGTGAGACTGAACCTTCTGAAACTGTATCTCTTGGCTGCCTTCTGACTTGCTTTTGACTGAGTCCAGCCGATGGTATTTACAAGCAGGAAGCCAGAAGGTGGAAAAGAAGATAAGAATCTGTCTTCCCTACTCCCTGCACGATGTGGCTGTCTCTTTATGTAGTGTAGTGGTGTCTTTTTATGATGAAAGCTTAAGTAGGGCAGCCTCTCTGCCATAGCCCCAGACTCTCTAGACTATGTAATAAGGTTTCCTCCATCATCCCCATAATTCAGAGCCTCTGAATCTTCAACATCCTTTATTCATTTCTTCAACACTGGCCACATCTTTGTAAGTAGTGCCTTCATTCATATCTTTTCATATGAACGATTCATTGTCAATGAATTTTATCTCCTGCTGGAATCTTAGCTATTGCTCCACCATATAGTTTATTTTTTCACACATTAGCTAGAAAAATCCTTTTAATATAAAATTACTCTCTACTTCTGAATACATTTGAATATTTCCATAATAAAAAAAAGACACCCACATGGTATGTGTCTTCTTCGCTCAAAATCCTTCAGTGGCTTTCTATGTTAATTGGAATAAAAATTTTAAAAAACTATGATTGTCTAAAAGCCCTATATTACCTACTTTCTGGTTACTTCTAACCTCATCTTCTGCACCCCTGCTACCTTGTCCAAAGAACTCTAGTTACCCTGACCTTTTTGTTGTTCCTCAAATATGTCACATACATTCTCACCACATTTTTTACATTTGATGTTCTCTCCTCTTGGAACATGCTTTGCCTGATATCCATTTGGTTTTTCCTTCATTTCCTTTATGTCTCTGCTGAAAGTCACTTCTTTACAGAGGAATTTCCTCACCAACCTACTCAAAGAGGCAACCCCAATCACTCTCATACCTTGTCTGATTTACTTTAATTCATAACATTTTTACCATCTGAATTATGTGAATGCATATATTTGATGTCTGCTGCCACCCCTCCACCCTGTCTTCCCCTTCCTGTTAAAATGTAAGCTACTTTAGAGTAGGAATCAGTCTGTTTGATTCAGTGCTAAACCCATAGGACATACTTCTTCCACATAGATGGCCCTTACAAAGCCTTTGTAAAATGAGTGAATGAATGAATGAAGAGATTTCTAGAATAACTTCCACCAAATGATTTATTCTGGTATTTTATTAATGGCAATATGTTGGATTTATTGTTTTTCCTGTTGTATGTGTATGATTGATTTGCATTTTAACCAGCATATCTATAAAATGAATACAGATTTCAAGCTGAAAGTATTTATGTAAAAATATTTACATAAAGCTTAACATATAAGCTTCTGTGAAGACTTTACAATAAGAATACGTATTTGAAAAATCAGGGCTGAAGACATTGATTATGAATTTTTACACCTGGACATGATATTTATAGTCATTGGAAGAGAGAAAAAGACTGAAATAATATGGAGAGAGGAAAACAGTGAACCACAGTCTCAACCTTAGTGAACACCTACAAGTATAAGAAGGGCAATGAAGAATGAAAACCAAGGGAGACCAAGACTTAGAGATAAACATATAGCATAACATATACTTCTCAAAGAAAAAGAAGAAATGTGTAAATGAGGGGAGGTCTATGATTCAAAATGTAGCAGAAAGATTAAGGAAAGAAATAATTTGAGCAATTCAAATTGGATACTAAAAAATTCCCATGCACTTTCTTGAAAACTGATAATCTATATTGTGTGGTTTTGAAGAACGCTTGATAAATAGATAAATGGGGAAAACTGGCATAGTCTTATATGAGAAATTTGGAAATATCTTATGAAATCTTATGAAACTTATGTCCTTTTCTGACAAATACAATTGTTTGATATTAATAAATAATTATAAAATTATATTATATGCCAATACATAATATTAAAAAAACTCTCTATTTACCTATCTATCACTCATCTGTCCTTTGATCTAACTACCTTTCAAGTTGTTATGTTGTTGGATTACTATATAAAAGGAATAATGTTCGGGAAAGAAGATGCTCAATATAAATCTATCTAAAAATGATATCTTTATTTTCCTCGGAAATTAAAAAAAATAATAATACAAACAGCAATTAGATGTACAACAGAGATTCCTTAGTCAAATTTAACCAAATAAAAGAAAAAGATAAATCCTTAACTTTGAGCAAGTAAAGGCCAATAAACCATTAACATATTAATAGAATGTGTTTTGTGCCAGAAAATCTAGTTTCGACTTCAGAAAAGTTTATGCTAAATGACTTTCAGCACACTGGAAATGTATAAAAGCTGAGACTAATATTGAGACTATAGCAGAAATAACCACAGAGAAACAATTTAATCTGAGGGCTTAAACAGTACCTACTTAGTGTGCTACCATCCCTGATTCATCCACTCATTACTCATTCACTCAATTATTTGGTTGAGATCAGAAACAATCCAGTCATTAGTTTGAAGTTATTTAGTTGAACTTATATGTGAGATACACTTTGACATGAATAAATGAGAGGCTCAGCCACTAATCTGTGAGTAGCCACAAATACATCCCAAAGTGTATATTAATAAACAATTATTAATAAAATAATATAGTTATTAATATAATAATATTAATTAATAAATATATTGATTGTCTATTAATATTTAATATTATACTAGGAACCACTGAGGATATATAGTGGTAGAAAATTTAGTTTCTATCCACATGGTGTACAAAATCCAACTGAAAAAATTGAATTTTTAGCTCAAACAAGTGGAACACAAACATATAAGAACATATCAAGTTTCCTATTATCTAACAGAGGCTACTGATTCAACTTCTAATGGCAGCATTCTCAGAGAAAGGGAGTTACAGTGCAGCAATATTTTGGCTTCTTTCAAAAACAAATTAACAAATTTACCTGCATATCTATGGATAATATGACATAAAATTTTAGCAGAGTTAAAAATGAATAAATTTAGTGAAATCCAAAGTTATAGATATAAGTCCTGGCTGTAACTATTTCAAGCTTTATGAACATGAGTAAAATTTCATGAATTTTAGTCCTTCATATATAAGATGTGGATAATGCCTTTTTTACATTCCTCAAAGCATTATATGTGATCAAGTATGTGAAAATATTTCATATATATTTAAATCACATAACATTATTTAAAATTATTGTTCAAGTTTTGCTAATTTTAAAATTTAGGGAGAATCTAAAACAAGATATATAATGTAAAATAAATTCATTTTTATCAGATTTTTAAATATATTAATGCCTCTATGATTCTAATTGGATAATTACATTGTTTCAGAATTATATTGTCATTGAGAATTACATTGTTTGAAGAAAAACTTACTAATAGAATTCTTAATTGAAAGGAAGTAGTGAAATTTAACAAAGTATAAGCTAGCTTTTCTTCTATGATATTCATGGGGGTTGCATAGTTTATAAATTCTAGTCAGTTTCTTATACCTTGTGGGTAATCTCATCCATATAGGGAATTCTAATAAAAATACATAGAGAATACTAAAATTCTGGGGAGAGAAAATATGTTTCTTAATAGCAGTTCTAAACTATTTCTGAAAGGTCTCAAGTAATACAAGCCATTAAATATCATTCTAGGTACTACTCTCTAAATTGTTTTATTGTATCTTGCCAAATAAGTGAAATCACCTCATGAGCCAAGATGGAGTAAATTGCTTTCAAGTTTTAGTGTCCAGATTAACTTCTAAGGAAGTTTAAGTTTCCCTGCTTTAATCTCTCTACCTTCTTATGCTATTGTTTCTAAATTCTTATAGATGAATGCTTTTTATATCTACCCACATTTTGCTAATGTTTCAATTTATCTGTTGATAAATTTTATCAGTTTGAAAATAGCTTCAATGGTTTTCTCCTAATACATATCTATTCAGCATGTTACAAAGAAGTTTATGATTTCATATTTGTTCAACATAACCTCTTATCCTGCCCTAAAAGAGAAGATAAAAAAGAGAGCAAATAATTGAAGAAGTAAGCAATGAATATTATTATTTTGTGATACAAACTATCACATATTTGATTCAAAAGAAGGAGCTATTGGGGAAGAAGAAATTTTCCTCTACCCTACTAGGTTCTTTTGGCTGGTCTAAGAATTAAACTTAGACAGATTAACAGGATAAAATCAAACAAAAGTTTAGTAACATACATACATGGGAGAAACCCAGGAAAACTAGCTCACCAAAATGGCTGAAGCCTTCACCAGCATCTTCAGCTAAAGAAAGAACAGGATGTTTGAGGTCGTGGTTTGGTGTTTCAAAGAGGAGGAAGGCAATTCACATAGAGAGAGAAAAGCAAATGTTTGGTAAATAAATGTTTTCTGGGCCACGCAGAGACTATGGGACATAGAGAGAAATTTTAACAATCAGTCTTTGCTAGGTGCTTCCCTGTCTACACACATAGTTCATATTATAGTTATATGTAGTGGTGACTCCATGGAACAGGTCTTCTTTCTAGTACAGTCTTTAGGCAGTTAGCAGGAAGGTCAAAGATTCTTCTTTTGGACCTTAAAACTAATCAGCCTACATTAATCTTCATGCCAAAGAGAAATCTCACTGGGGTGGCAAAGTTTGCTCTCCTACAGGGCCATACATAATCTTTGGACATATGTCATGTAATAAGATAATAAATATTTCTAGGTAACTTGATAGAGAAACAAATTACATACAAGTTGTGATTGGAGGGGAAAAATTGAAGTGGACAGAGGAAATTTAGTATTCATATATATGAATTATATAATATATATGTATGTACAATTTTAATGTTTTCACAAAAAAGGAAGCCAAATATTGGAAAAGAGGTAGACCCAAGAATAAAATCTTGAATTTGGGATTCCAAGGTTCCATTTTACCAAAATGCTCAGGGCATCATTAGGTGGTAGAGCATATTCTTTAATGCCTGCACTTAAGATATATAAAAAATGCTTCAAGGTCCTTTCATTCAAATGTAGTTTTTCACAAACGAGTTAATCTTTTAACAGTTGCTATTTTGACAGTTGAGTTGGAATGTGTTCAAATTAATTTTGTTGTCATTAAATATTCCTTATGACCATCAGGTTATCACAACTCACTACAGTAAGTATAAGCATAAACTCAATACACAATGAGTTTTTATATTTGGTGTTATGGAATAAATTGTGTCTTGTCGAAATTCATATGTTGAATCCCTAAACCTCTAAATGACTGCAGTCGAAGGCAGGGCCTTTAAGAAGATAATTAAGGTTAAATGAAGTCATAAGGATGGGGCCCTAACCAGAGACATCTGTTGTCCTTATGTCCATATAAGGAGAGGAAGATACACCAGAGCAGAGCACGTGCACCCTCCCTCCACCCCACCCCCTCCTAGCAGAAAAAAGGCCATGGGGGAACACAGCAGGAAGATGACTGACTGTCTTCAAACCAGGAAGAGAGATCACCAGGAATTACATTTTCTGGTACCTTGATCTTGTATTTATAGCTTCCAGAACTGTGAGAAAATAAATTTTTGCTATTTAAGCCACATAGTCTACAGTATTTTGTTATGGCAGACCAAGCCAACTAATGTACTTGGATAACAAATATCTAAGCAAATTATTGTCATATTTTACTCGTTTTATTCTATGTATATTGTCAGCTACCTTTAAAGATTATTTCCAGTTTTGCAATTTAATTAATAAAATGTTTTATTCTATTATCATGAAATTTCTTAAGAACTTGCTATCAGGTACATGGCACTTATTAATTGCTCTTATGCAATTGTGTTGCAATTTCCTCATACTGTAATTTTTATTTTTATTTGTGTTTTCTTTTTCTGTCATATATTCCAACAAATCCTCAGAAAAACTGAAAGAATGGGACATTTCGTGATTACATTTAACTAGGGAAAACAAAACTTTAGGAAAAATCCAAACCTAAGGCTCAGCCTAGAAAGCAAACAGAAGGGTAGTAAACTATAAATATGAGGGATGCTGGGTGCTGCAAGCAAAATGTTAAGTACTGAAAACATATATCATTTACCTCATTATTCTCTGTTGGGAGAATGTGGGTTTGAATGAATTCTATAAACAAAGTTCATGAAAAAGCCCTAAGAGGTGACAAATTTTACATTTTTCATCTTAGTAAAAAAACTACTTCAACTTGCAAGATTGCTTTTATATTTAAAGTTATGATGTTTATCACATTTCATGATCCCTAAATAAAATAATCTTTATCATTGAGGAAGTCCTGAATTAATGAATTATCTGATTTTGTTTCAGCTGTCATTCTGACAATGCAAATACCCACATTCCACATCTGTTGAATGATGCAAACAAACATCCACATTCATTTGTTCTTACAACTTTGGAATTGTCTTTCCATGCTGATTCCTCTCAGGACAGCTTTATTTGAATATTTTGCATTCAACTCAAATTAATAGTCAAAACAACTTAATGAACAATACAATTATTTACATTTATATTTGTTTTGGTCAAAGGACAGAGTCATGAAACACCCAAGTATCATCTTGAGTCAATGTTATTTTTTTAAAAAGCATTCTTTTTCTGAAACAATAGCATTCTTTTTCTGACATTTTTTTTGTTACTCTGGGGACTTTACACATGCAAAGAACATAGCCTTGTTGAGTATGTGAAAACTGTCCAGTCACAGCAAGGAGAAAAAGGCTTCACTTCTATTCTTCTAAGAGGAATCATAGAGCATGATATGCTGTGCTATTAAAGTACTCAACTGACAAAATACTCTAAATGAAAATGTTAGATTAATAAGAAAAATATTAAATATATATGTTCTTTTTATATGTAAATATGTATATATATGAATATATGCATTGATTTGTAGATATTTGTACATAAATGTATGCATATACATATATATATATATATACAAAAAAATAAAAACATAAAAACTGAAATTCCTGTACAATATACCAAAATAATTTCAAACTGACAAAATTTTAGTTGACTTTGGCATTCATCATTGTGAATTGTCATACTTCATTTGTGTTTTGTATGTTTTCCAATATTTCATCATAGCTTAACATAAAAGTTTGAGTTTAATTTTTCAGATAAATTTATTGGTTCAAGAAAAATGTCACACCCAGAAGATAAAGACTAGTAAAGTTCTGAGTAATCTGTTTAAAATTTGGCTATAATAGACATTGATGAACAACTATTATTTTTTTTTAAATCCTTTATATTGCAAGAGACAGTTATTAGGTACCCAACGTGTGTCAGATATTGAGGATAAGATCTTAAGGAACTTATAGTAGATTAGGCCATGTAAACACATACCTCTAAATAACCTAAATAAAATTTTACCAGGACTTCCCTGGTGGTCCAGTGGTAAAGAATCTGCCTTCCAATCCAAGGGACGTGGGTTCCATCACTGGTCGGGAAACTAAGATCCCACATGCTGCAGGGCAAGCCCGCATGCCACAACTACTGAGCCCATGCACCCTGGAGCCTGCATGCCACAACTAGAGAGAGAAAATCCGTACACCACAACTAGAGAGAAGCTCGTGCACCACAATGAAAGATCCCACATGCTGCAGCTAAGACCCAACACAGCCAAAACAAATAAATTAAATAAATATTAAAATAAATAAAATAAATAAAATTTTACCAGTGCTAAGAATGGAGTTAAAACAGGGTGCTATAGGGACTTCCCTGGTGGCACAGTGGTTAAGAATCTGCCTGCCAATGGAGAGGACATGAGTTCCAGCCCTGGTCTGGGAGGATCCCACATGTCACGGAGCAACTAAGCCCATGCACCACAACTACTGATCCTGCGCTCTAGAGCCCATGAGCCACAACTATTCAGCCCACGTTCCACAGCTACTGAAGCCATGCACCTAGAACCCGTGCTCTGCAACGAGAAGCCACTGCAATTAGTAGCCTGCACACTGCAATGAAGAGTGGCCCCCGCTCACCACAACTAGAAAAAGCCTGTGAGCAGCAAAAAAGACCCAACACAGCCAATAAATAAATAAATTTATTAAAAAAGTAAAAAAGAAAAATAAAGCCTGAGTGTTGCCCTCCTTTAAAAACAAAACAAAACAAAGAACAATGTGAGGATCACCCATATCTGAAAATGGATAGAAGTGGTCAAGGAAGTGCCTCATAGGAGCGTCAACCCCAAGTTGACTTTTTAATGGTAAAGCAGGTAGTTAGTCAAACACATGCATGTCTGAGTATGGCATTCAAGTTATGGATGTAGAGGTTAGACGTCTTGTCATGTGCTAACCCAGAAAACAATTTTTAAAAATCCCATTGCTTTCTACAAGTAGATTAATAACTATAGGAAAGAAGATTGTAACAAAGAATGTAATGCTATGAATATTGTAAGGTGTATAAGTATCTGATGTGTGTGTTCCAAAGCCAACGAACATTATAATTAAATTTGTGTTTAAAAAAGTTCACCCTGAAAGCATTTTGAGGAACAGATAAAGGTGGGGAAAGATGTCACTGGAGTTATGTAATTAACATGGAGTCCTCTCAAAAAATGATAAGGCATAATCTGAAGGCAATGATAATAAACAGGGAAAGGAGTCTGAGGACTTTTTAAAGAAAATGTATATTTACAAAAAGAAAAAAAACAAACAAAGCTTGGGGACACATGGAGTAAGAAGGCAACAGCAGTTGAGACATTATTTAAAAAGAAAACACATGTATAGGCTTCATTTCCGGACATAGGATCAGAAAAAAAATACCATTCCATTCTCCTAAAAAATTAATCAATCAGATGAAATGGACATTTATCATTTAAACAGATCTTTATATTTCAGACATAGCCTATTTATCTGCCTAATTTTATATATACATTTGGGATATTCTGAGATGGCAAACATTAACATGAATGTATATTAGCATGAGGTGAAAACTCATGGTCAGAATCAAGTTACATATTTTACTGTTATAATAGATGAATATTACCAGAGACTACTCCCTGAAACCAGATTTCAGGTGTTCACTGTGAATAAATATTCATCACTCCCTAAATTCTTACCATATATTTGTCATTTCTTATTCTTAGCCTCCTTTTGAAAACAGTGCAGCACTTATGCTGAATTTGTAGCAAATTGGGAAGTTGATGGTTTGAAAAATCCCCACATCTGACTGAGTCGAGAATAACACACTCATTATTACTTATGACTCTATTTCCAGGTCTTTATAAGTCAACTTATTGAATTCACTGAATATGCTGCTTTTCCAGTTCAGCAAAGCCAGCTTTGCAGGCTACTTTGTGGTAGACAGACTCATAGAAGTGGAAGAAAGCCGATTTCTTTAAATATAAGCACACCTTAGAACACCCTTAATTTAGGATAATTTACTCTAAATGAAAATCCAGTGTTTATTAACCTTTACCATTAAGAATTCCAAAACTTTAGTAAATAAAACCACCCAGAACAGTGCTTCCCTACTGTGTTCAGTAGACTATGCTTTCCATGAGACATCAATAGCCTTTAATTGAGATAAGTGCTCTTCAGAAAAATCAGTGATTCCATGAGTTAGAATTAAGTGAATTTCTTTAAGAGATTACTGTGAAAATGTGCATTGTGAAATTTTAAAAGGGGGACAAGGTAAGATGGGTTTATAATTTTTTTAACGTAAAAAACTTTTGTGATAAATACCTTTAAATACTATTAATACTATCCAGGACAAAGTGCTGGGAAATGCTAGTCTAGAGCAAATCTTTGAAAATATTTCAGAAACCAAATGTAAAGGTAATAAGAAGGCTTAATGATAGAAAACACACCATGTTTTTGTTGTTGTTTTAGTAATTTTATAATTTCAGCATCAACATTTGCCACTTTATCCTGTGGGAAATATGGGATATTTCAGTCTTCAAGATCACATGTTTCATCCTTTTATGTATGTTTAATGTGTATTTAATCTGCCTAAGTATTGAATAATATATAACTCTAGGCTGCCTGAAGTACTAGAAGAAAAATAAAAGTGTTAACCATGGAATCGTGAAGGATTTGATTTTTTCAAAACTACCACAATAGGAATGTATAACCTCAGGAACTGTATTTTATTAATACCCAGGTGGAAATAAAAAACAAGCAATTAAAGATCTCCTTAACATAGTCTATCAAATAACTTTTATGTGAAATAATATTTAACATATTTTAAGGAAATAAATATACCTGTAAGTATAGATGTACTGGTCAGGCATTCTTAGTATAATATAAGACAATTTTAAAATAAATAATGAAAATATTAACTTTTAATCTATCTTCTCTTCTATTTTCACTTTATGTTTGTCACTGATTTACTCTCCCCAACCCCCCGCCACACGTATTGAAATTAGGTGTAATTTCAACACCTAATTGCACAAGGGAAATGGGAAACATATATGTAACCATGTCCTTGAAACCGCACCAGAACACTTTAGTGATAGACTAAGATGTATATAGTATTTATTTTTAAAAGCCGTTTTTCAGTCAGATGCCATTATATATATATATATATATATATATATATATATATATATATATATATATATATATATATATATATATATATTTAAGTTCTTTAGAACAAAAAGAAATATTTTGCTTTAAAGTTAATGATTTAATTTGATTATTTAAACATCTATTTATCAATTTATTATTCCATGTCAAATAAAGGTAGGTTTTTAGAGAAAAAATGAGTCCTCAGAAGTATACCTGAAATATTTAAAATATCACAATAACATTCTCAGAATACTATTCTTTAATTAATTTACAACCAAAGAAAAAAAGAGCATGTGAAACAATGATAAGAAGACTGTTCGAAGTTTAATTATCAAAATTTAAATGCATTTTGAAAAAAATTATTAAATATTTTTCATGCAGTATTCTATTTAATCCCTTTTCTACTATAGTTGACTTTGGGTAATTTAACTCAGTTTCAATTTCCTCATGTATAAACTAAGTATCTACAGTATAACAATATGTATGTACTAAAACATTTAAGGAGATAATATGCATAAAGCATTTAGTATTATACGAGCATATCTTACTACTAAATAAATCATAAAATAGACATCATAACTACTGAAAATGTTAATGAATATAGACATACACAGATTATATATTTAAAAAGTACAATTGGTAGTTTACAAATATAAACATGATTATATTAATTTAATTAATTATGCAATAAAATACATTTAAAGACAGTATTTATATAGAGAAGTAAATTATATGAATATATTTATTAAGATGGTTGTAATGAATATTGAGAAACTCAGTAAATAATTATATGGTCATAAATTTCAAGGAAAACATTTATAGATAATAAAATATTACTTAATTTGTCAGGAAAATGTTTTCCTTGAATTACAATAAAACTAGTCTTTGTGGTATAAATTATCTAGCTTTACAGTTGAGCTATAACACAAAAAAATTGACATATTCAGTATCTGTATTGTCATTTCTGCTCTGGTGTCATGATGACAGTTTATATTTCAACTTGTGCTAAATGAGAGACAAAGGATAAGTTTTTTGTTGGAAAGCTTGTTCTCATAGATGGAAAAAATATAATTTGAGAGTTAGGATTCCTAAATTCCATTTTAAATATATCTATAAGTTATTAAAATAAGAATATTACATAAAATAGTCTTCTTTAATTCTCAGAACCTCAGATTCCACAGGCAAAATATTAGGGTGCTGGTCTTGAAAGTCTTTTAGGCAATAAAAATCTGAGAAAGTAAGGTACATACACATTTTAGTGTTGCATCATGTGTTCATTCACTATCATCTTTGGAAATTGTGAAAAAATTAATTCTAAGTTGATTTGTATTGGTCTGATAAGGAAGCTAACAGTGGGTAGAAAATGTTGGAGTAAACGCAACTTCAATTAACAAAGGTTAGAAAAAAGCACACTAATGTTTCATAAACTATTGTTTGGTTCAAAAAAGACAAAAAGTAATGTACCCACCTGGTGAATTCCTCTTGATGAGGTTAAGTGACAGAAGACTAACAAATATTTCTGATAATAGCAATTTCTGAATTGTTTTCATTAATTTAAATTGATCATATAGAAAGTAAATAAAATTTCCTCCAATTTTTCAGGAGTTGAACTGGAAAATTTGATGTATATTTAGGAAATATTAAATTAACATGTGTGCCATTTTCTTAATGGTTAGAATATTGAAATTTCATAATAAATATTTGGATAAATGATTTTGAATATTTATGCAAAATTATATACAAGTATTTATCACTTTTTAACATTAGCAGGTACTGTTATTTTCTTTTAATATTATTTAAAGAACAACTTTTGTTTTGGGTGACCTATGGGCATTTTCCATTTAATTAGAATGGAAAAGAATATATGTGCCTAATTCTCTGGGTAGTCATCAATGTTGAATTGCTCTTCTCTAGGGGGTATTTTTTTCCATTTTCGTAATCATTAAAATAATAAAGTGTTTAATTTGTCTAATACTCTTGTAAATTGAAATCACAGTAGTAGTTATTTCAGTACACATTTGATAAAATTCAGTTCACTTGTGTTTTCTTCCCATAGCTTATAGTTTGCTTCTTTTCCTCTTAGGAATACTTTAAATTATAGAAGTGTGCAAAGTAATCTTAACAGTTTATTTTTTAAGTATTTTCTTCTTTGTCATTTAAAAGTTGTAAATGATGAGTTAGGAAAACATGACTACAAAGGAAGGAATCTATATTTCATGAAAGAACATTTATTTGGTGAGCAAAAGGCATTCTTCAAGTCGTTTTTTAGCTTTACATTAGTATATTTTGAAAAAATGAAAACTTCATGAGAGTTTTGAAACATTACACCTTTTTTTTTCACATGGGGAGGCATGAATATCCTAATTCTCTATAAAATTATCTATGTTCCAGAATTTTGAGCAGGCATCAATTCTTAGGAAATTAAAACCTATTTTCAATCGTACAATGTTACTCTCAGAAGAGATATTTCCATCTTCTCCTTGCCCTGATGTGGAAACCAAGGTCTAATGAAATGAGATATACTTTCCATGATCAAACACTGAATTAATGTCAGAGTCAAATGTAGGATCCACCATTGCATCTGCTCACCTACACACATCTGCACACAGATATTTTTTTCATTTGTTGACATAGATAATTTCCCAATTCTCTTTCCTAAAGCCAATCTATCCATTCGTGCATGAAATCCTACCTACTCTAGTACATTCAAAGAAAATTTTCCAACAATTCTTCCCTCTCTCTTACATCATCAAATTCCCCTCTCTTCTGGATCATACCTGTAAGTATACAAAAATGCTTGGCTCCACTCCCCCAGCTTCGCATTTGTCAGTTTATTAACTTTCAGTTCCAAAATCATCCTTTTAGGTTGTTTTGTGAAAATGGGTCCTTTAAATAATTTTTCTTTGCAAACTGCCACTATGGTAAGCATTATCAGTAGAGGACGCTGGAGAGATATTGCAGGAGGAAAGATTTTGTTTCCTGGTATGAGCCCTCTTACCTGCAAGTTCCCCAGTGCAGTAGGGTGTCTCTTTTGAGACATTTAGGGGGAATATTTCTAGTAAGTTCTGGAGAAGAGGTTTCTATCAAGTCTTGCCATTTGCTATACCACAGTGACTCCTCTTCCATCCAGGAAGCCATGGTTGTTCCCTCTTCAAGGAGGTCCAGATCTCAGCTCTGGGGGGTGGTATTAGCCTTATTGGTAGTAGCTACTCTTTATATCTGATATTTCTGTATTATTTAGAGTTCTCTTAATTTCTTACTTTCCAATCCTTCCTTACTCTAAATATTTGTTATAATTAATGATTCTTTATTTAAATTTTTCATGCTGAAATTTCAATGTTTGTTTCTCATCAGTGGATCCAGGCTGACAAAACCTGCCACCTTTAGGCTAATTTTTCAGTTCAGCTTTTCAGTTTTAAAGATTCTATGTAGTTACTCTTTTAAATTCCAGTTTTCCCATGTTTGCTTAGATCTATTCCACAGAAACAAATCTTGTCAAAGTCATCAATGTCCTTCAATTTATTAAGTTCAAAAATTGAGTATTGGGCATCAGTCTCTTTGACCTCTCAGCAGCATCCACACTCCTTTATGTTGGTTTATTACCTGAAATTCCAGGACATTAAGCTCCCTTGGTTTTTATTCTATTTGATTAGTTTCTCTATTTCAGTCACTAGGTTCTT
The DNA here is from genome assembly GCF_964341445.2 of Mesoplodon mirus. NCBI lineage: Eukaryota > Metazoa > Chordata > Mammalia > Artiodactyla > Ziphiidae > Mesoplodon > Mesoplodon mirus. Next base: position 44,007,081 of record NC_138993.1, read on the forward strand.
TCTTCTTTTGATCTCTAGTTTTGTAATGTTTTGATGTCCTAGAACATCATTCTTACTCCTCTTCTCTTATTTATCTATACTCACTTATTTGGTGAGACCACAACACATTATGTCTTTAAATTATATCTATTTGCCAACAGTTTCTTCGTTTATATATCCTGGCCATTTCTCCACAACTCCTGAATGATGCATTCAATGCCTACTCAAAACATCCACTTAGGGGCTTCATAGAAATCTTAAAAGTACATCCTTCCTCACTGGGGCTCAAGTCAAAAAACTCTGGAATCTCTCTGATTCCTCTCTTTCTCATTCCCCCATCTAACCAGCTCCACTTTTAAATATATCTAGGATTAAAACACTTCTCACTATCTTCATTGCTACTAACTTATTACCATCATCTGACCTCTTCAAAAGCCTCTCACTTCTAAATTGTTATCACCTATTAACTGATTTCCATTTTTCACTCTTGTTTCCCTCCAGTATACTCTCAACACAGCAACAAGAGAGAGTCCATTGACATGTATACATTAGATCAGACTCTCCTCTACTCAAAACCCTGCAACAGCTTCCATTACACTCCAAAGAAATGCCAAAGTTCTTAGAATAGTTTCCTAAACATTTAATGATTTGTATTTTCACCTTCTCTGAATTCTAGCAACTCATCCCTTGCATCACTCTGCTTCAGCCCCAAAAGCTACCTTATTGTTCCTCAAAGAGTAACAAGCAAAAATATTTTCTAAAAATAGCAATGTGGACAAGAAGATACAGGAATGTATGTATTTTATGTATATTTCAAACAAATCACTTAACAAAATAAAAGAATAATTCTACAATTGGATCAATGTAATTTTTCTCTTCTGAGGCTTTAGCCTTGAGATTTGCCAAAAGACTGAGTGTTTGTAAGTCTAAGGATCAGATTTTAATCTCCAGATTTCATCTCTATAAACTCCACTTACTAAAATATTAAAATGGCTTTAATAGTTCATTAAAATTTCCCTAAATCCTAAATTAAAATCACTGCAAAAGTCTGAATGATTTAAATGGCTTTTGCCTTATTACAAATGTTCCACAATTTTTCTTAGTCCTCTTACAAATCAATATATTCCATTTTAATTTTGTCATTCTTATACAATAAGCATGAACAAGAAATGAGATTCTCTTTCTAATGTTTAATTGAGAAAAATAACTGTTCTTGCACTGTGTGGCCTATTGATAAATTTTATGCATATTATTTAATATGCTTATATTATTTAAAATGCTTATGAGCTAGTTTAATATTTAAGTTCAGTTTTCCTTTCCTCATGAAATGGACTTTCGCTTTCTGGTTTATTATGCTAGCTGTGAAAATGAAACCAATTTTTCTTATAGCCATTTTATCTTTAAATACACCACTGACATATTTGTGTCATTCTGATAAATTTATTTTATTAATATGTCTAATAGAACAAAGAGATTAGAGGTTATATCTTATTCAAGATTGACCTTCCATTGTCCATTGAATAATGGATTTTTAGTAAAGTCTGAATCAATGTGCTATGATCCCTCTTTATGACCATGTTCCTAGTATCCACTGTTAGCTCCATGATAACACACAAATGCAGAGCTTTCTCTCACATTACAGACAAATCATACATCAACAGAGAGTTAGAATAAATGAAGCTAAAATTCCTAAGACTTAGCATAAACTTTCCATTTGTTGATTCAACAAATACTTATTGAGTATCAACTGTGCCAGGAACTTTGTGAACATGAACTTCAAGTCTGATTTTCGAAAAAAATATAGTTATAAGGAAAGAGATGAAAACAAACTATGACTAAGCAATAAAACAGTAGATGAAAGTCCTAAGAAGACACATTTAAGGTGAGATGTATTTAATAAGAAAGAGTCAGTCATGCCATGATGGGGTGAACACCTTTTGGCAGGGAGGGACCAGAAAAGTGGTGTGATGGGCCATTCTACCCAGCAGGAAGGAATGTGTTATCCCTGGCATTGTTTAGAATTGCCAAGGTATAATAGTGATAAAAGCTCACCAATGTTTAGTCAGTTTTATTGCTGTCTTTAATTATCTCTAGACCATGTCTCCCCTTTCACTGGTTACCCCTTAGAAAACTGTATCACCACCACCCTCTTCTCTTGGGTGCCAGGGTTTCTAGTCCCCGGAATCTGCTGGTACAAATGTACTAGAGAATAAATAAACCTGACTTGTTTAAGAAACAGAAAGAATATCAGTGTGCCTGTAGGGTCTTGAGAACTGGTAGGAAATGAGGTCAGAGGGGTAGTCATGGAACCGCTGATGTAGGGCCTTGTAGGACAGGAATATAGAATATTTTCTAAGTGTCTAAAGCTTAAGTTTGAGATGAATTGATTCATACTGTAAAAATTCTGTTTGCTTGCTAAATGAAAGTTATGGCAGTGGTTAAGCATAAAAGTTAGAAAAATAAATAGCAGGCTATTTCAACTCTACAGGAGAAAGATACCAGTGGCTTGTTTTAGCATGTGGTTGTAGAGATGTAAAAAAAAAGAACAGATTCAGGATTCAGGATATGGTTTGGAGGAGTGCAGTGAAAAGGACTTCCTAAGGAAATGAATGCTAAATGCAATGCAAAGTAGAGGAATAAAAATGATTCTAGGATTTAGGTCTGAACAACTAAATGTTTGGTAACGATATTTACTGAGAAAGTTGGGGTGGATGGAGTCTTGGGACGTTGAAATCTTCCATTTTGGACATGTGAAGATTTGAATAGCTGTTGGATATCCAATGGGAGATATCAAGTAGTTAATTGGGTATTTGAATCTATCTTTGTGGGAAAGTTTAGAGCTAGAGATACACAATCAGAATTTATAATTGACTCTCAGAAAGTATTTAAAAATATGGAAGTAAATGCTATTCTTGACAGAAAATATGGTGTCCCAGGTCATTGAAACATCAGAAAGCAGAAAGAATTAACAATTATCATTGAGTAAGAATGGCCAGATTGATTGTGTCAAAGGCTGCTGAGAAGCCAAGTAAGATGTAAACAAGTGAGATGTGGGAAAAATGACAGCATGGAGGTTTTGTGTGATCTTGACTAGTTCAAAGAACTGTTATAGTGAATTGAAGAAAAAATGATGATTACAAGTAGCTTTAATAGCTATAAATGATAACTACATATTTTGCTGGAAAAGGGAACAGGGAATTGGAGTAGTTGGTGGAAAGGAATATGAGAAATTTTGTCTTGTTTTAATATGTCTGAAGCAACACATCTTTGTAAGTTGCTTGGAATGATCCAATATAGAGTAAAGTTCATAGTAGAAAATATAGCAGGAGTCATAGCAATAGAGAAATTTCAGTATGAAGAAAGATGGGATAAAAACTAGAAACAGTGTGATCAGTCCTTGATAAAGGCAGAAACACTTGATATACTGTAGCAAAAATAAAGGCTTTCAGAATAGGTTACAACTCTCCTCCTCTCGCTTTACTTGACCAAAGGGTATAACGTGAATGTATGAATTTGTGCATGTGCAAATCGTTTTTTACATTAACAATCTGTTGACTTAAAACTTACTGAAATAAAAAGGTTTTGTATTTTCTTAATGTTGTAACTTGAACTGTGAATGTCATAGTGGGTTAAGAGATCATGAATCTAAATAGTATTTAAGAAAAATATATAAGATTTTAGGAGTATGCATTGTCTGTGTTTCTGTTTTAAAGACAGTTTTCAAGGTCTCTTTTGGAGAAGAATAACATTATTCCACAATTTTTTAAAACTCTTATACTCTAATTTTATGGAGAAGACTATTTCTTTGATGATGGCCTGGTATAATTAACTAATCAGACAGCGAGCAAATCAGAGAGAAAAAAAATGAAAAAGTAAGAAAGACTGGTAATGGATTATGTTAATGTGTTTGATTGATTATTTTTGCATTACTCATTTGTAAGAGTTAAGAGTTTTTCCTTTTTAAAGATAACATATATAATACGCTAAACAGTGAATGTTATACTGACAAAGGTAGAGAACTGTTGGATTTATCAAGGAGTAGTTTATCTATGCTTGCTTTGGGGAAGTAAAAGCAAATAAAACATAAATTACTCAGAAGTATAATCTATTCTGTATAACTTATGCTATGATTTATGACTACTCTTTTTTTATTTATTTGCTCTTTGTCATTTTGCCTGCTTTTCATTAGGTTTTTTAGTTGTGGCTGTAATTTTTATGGACAACAGAGTTTTTATGTCTCTGGTATCTAATCAACTGTCACATTTCCAATGAGGTAAATGATTGAAGACCTCTCCCCTCTTGAATTGCTGTAACTGCCATAAAGAATCTTTTAGAATAAATTTATTACATATTTGCATAAAAATAATTAATTCCTGTAAGATAGAGTTAGCATCTGTTTCCTTAATTTAAACTCTTTAGTTTCCTTGTTATTTTTTATTTTTTTATTATTTGATTATAAATAATATTCCTCTAAACCTAGGCAGTATTTTGTTATCCATTGCAACTTTTTTTTCCTTTCACATTTTGCTACAGAAAATAAAAGTAAATGTTTATACACATAAACAGGCACTATTATTTATTTATCTTAAGAGTCAGTAGGTATACTTATTAGAAAGTTGTGAGAAAGGGTTTTCCTTGTTGTCTCTAAAGAGATAAACGACACCAGTTCTAAGACATGAAGCAACGTTTATCTGTATATCTCCAACCTTTTAAATAATTTCTGACTGTGATAAAACTGAATTTCCCTGAAGACTTTTGACTTGATCATACATGGAACTGTACTTTTTGAAAGCACCATGCTTCTACTCTCTAAATCACTCATTAGAAAAGTGCACACCAAAATGGATACTTATGTATACTTTTAAAATATGTATATAACAAATAAATATATATGTACCTATTACAAAGATGCATTTTATGAAATGAGTTAAAACCAGTGGAAACAATAGTTACAAAATGTTAAAATGTGTTGTTTATTGCATAACGACATGTTCTTTTGTTGCATCTTTGAAAAAGGAAATATAGAAAGATAAGTGAATCAAATTGAGTAGCCTCCTTGTGATATGTATATTTGTATTCATAATCACCCATTCTTTTAAATGAAATTTCCATATTTTTCCAATTCTTTTGAAATTATAAACCCCCTTGGTATCCAAGAAAAACACAAAAACTATTGTGCAAAATTCTGTTCCTTACTTATTAAAAAGATAATAGAAATCATTCACCATTTCTTAGAGTATATCTCAATTATGTATTTCTTTGATTTTGCCTTTTCCTCTTGTCCTTTCAATTGCAAAATCAATTGAATTTATTTCAGTATTAGCTATTCTATTTCCATTGAAAATAAAATAGGCATTATTGCTTCTGAGTTTTTAAAATGTCTTCTCTTTCATTCTTTGCTGAAGCTCATTTTGTCTACTAGTGTTCTCAAAAAAAATCCATATTCTCTACTAAAATTTACATCTTCACTTTGTTTTTCTATACTAAATTAACATAATTTATACTTCATAATAACATACATTGATTTTTGAATAATAAAGAATATCAGAACTTAAGAAATAACTTCTATAACATAATGGGCTTAGTAAAAAACATGAGAATGCAGATTGTGGGACATGAAGGAACAGAAATCTGCTTAAGTGAAGTTGGTTAGTTGCCTCATGATTATAAGAGCAGACTCTCACTATAATCTACATTTATTCTTTGGCTCTAATCAATCTTTTAACATGTTTTCTTTGTTGCTAAAGTTTCTCTCATTTTCTTTATTTTTACTTTTTTTTTACTCTAGAACTTTTTTCATGCACTCACTAAATAGAAACAGAAACTCCTAGCTGTATAAAAACTTGTAAGTTATTTAGTTTAACTTAAAACTAGAAGCATTCATTTTCTCATTTTTTGTTTGTTTGTATTAAACACCTCTAAATATTTTTGTCTTTCCACCTCTCTCCTTGGTCAGTAATTTGCTATGTTTTGCTTAACAATACACATAAGCAGTTCATACCTGGTCTTCCAAATATTGTTCTGTCACTCAGCTGAAACATATCATTCACATCTATAGCAATTACCTTGTAAAAAGAGAAGCAAAATTCTTCTCTCAAGTCTCCTTCAAAACTTAGTCCAAGGACTATTTCTTTTTGAAAATAAACCCCTACCACACTAGAAAAATGTAAGCTCTTCTTCATTTAAATACTGCTAGTATTTTAAAATATAATATTGTTTTGTTATATAACAAAAACATTTTGTAATTATATATTATATGGAAATATGTATATAATATATAATATAATTACATACGTAATGTAATAAGACACACAGTATATACACACAAATCACTTGAAAGTTAAAAAAAAAAACCCTACACACTAAGCACTGTCAGAATTAAGGACAAAAGTCATATTTACTGGCTCCCAAGCCCAAGAAAAAAGTGTTTTCTGATCATCATATGGCTTTTCTTAAGAACCTTGAGATGTTTAGTAGCTTTGAAAATTCATGCAAATGCTGGAAAATTCTAGATTTAATTAAGCTTTTTAAAACTCTGGCTGGACATTGAGGTAAATAGGAAACCATCTGCAGAAATAAACTTTGCACTTATTTCTCATCAGTAGGAGAAGAAACACAGTATCAAACACAATTAGAGTAGTCTGAGCTCTACAGTTTACTAGAAAAATGATTATCATGTCGATTCTCAATTTACTCATTTGTCAAAAAATAATAATGATATTTACTGCATAAGGATATTATAGAAATTAAATGAGATAAAATATATGTTTGGTGACTGAAGAAAGAAATAAATGCATGTTAATTCCAATTCTGCCACTTTTCTTCCTTTCTCAGGCTTTTAATAGGAATCTTGAGAATTGCTGTATTCAGAACATTTTAATGATCTTCAAGTTTAGACAGCAAATAAGGAAACAACATACATTCACAGTAGTAATATCCCTGAGTATGTTCATATCTGGCTAGCCTAGATTTGCAGGAAAACTGGATTTTTCACTAGCTCTATGACCTTTGAAAAAATCACTTAACTTCTTTGAACCTGTTTATCCCTCTGCATAATATAATTACTAACCGCTACCTTGCAATTGTATTTTTTTTAAGATTAGAAATACTGTATGAAAAGTGCTTATAATGACATGTAATTCATTAATATTAGTTATGGAAGCAATAGCCCCTCCTATATCTAAAGACATTTTTATGAAAAGAAAATGTGCTTTATTTTTCCCCCTGCATATATGTTGCTTAAAAGTATATATAAAGTTATGTTTGTAATGTACCCATCTTAAGAGATGAGAAATGGAAAATAAATATATGCTGTGTTTATGCCTATTGGACACTGTGATGAGTTAAACTTAAAAGTCTTTTACTAGTTAGTTTCACCAAAACTTAATAATAATTTATTTTCTAATGTTAATAAATATTGTTTCACTAATCAAGATAAAGCAGTTTTACCAATCAGAATTAAAACGCTATGTGTAATGTGTAGCCTTAGGAACAAATGAGTCAATAGAATGCACATCTCTATTCTGATGTAATAGTTTAGATGAGATACACATGTAGGAGCAGCTCCCATTTTTGTTGACAAAAGAGTGGGCAAGAAGGGTATGAAGAAAAGGCATATCATGAAAAAGATGGAGCCCTGGCCACATTCTTGGCCTCCTCTGGTATGTGTCCTATTATATATGATGATTTTTCAGTACCAGTTTAACTCCAAGCTCCCAACATTTCAGCAGACAGGTGAAATGGGTGGGCAGGATCAAAGGGACTAATTGCCACATCATCTATCATTGTTAATGGCTATCTACCTATTATTGGCTAATAGTGATCATTAGCTATTTCCATCTTGAGAGAGGATGCCCAAGCTCTGAGAATATATGGTATCAGAACCTATGTTGGAAGATTCAGAAAAATCCAGTGCATGGCTTTCCTATTAATTCTTTGTCCCATTACCAAAATAGATGTTTCCCTTCCTTTTATAAGAGCCTGGCATTAGGATAAACTTTTATTGAATATAATTTGTTTAGGCAGGATTTCCATATTTTTTTTAAATTTTACTTCTTTATTTATTTCAGTAGCCAAATGAAACACAATTATTAATTTATGCATAAAAGTTCATTTGTTTCCCAATTTTGGCAAAGTGTTGTTTTTTCTTTTTAACTTTCCAATCTTAATGTATGACCCAGTTCCCTCTCTCTTCTCTTGTTACTAACATGTTATACTTGCCTATTGTTGTTTCCCGATTTCCTAATTCCCTATCTTACATTCTTAGTAATATGTGGATTATTGAAAACGTTGATAGTGATTTTAATTCAAATGGACAGGCTCTTAATATCCCTTATAAAAATTGTACACATACACAATTTTATCTATCACTTGAGAGGTCAGAACCACCTTCAAGCTTAAGTTTGGATACCCTGAGACGCCAGACACCCTGGGTTAACAATGTTGTGCATGAATAATTTTGCAACATTACAAGTTATTTTAAAGACACAAGACTGAATCAGGGAAAATTAATTACTCTTCTTCTTCTAAGTTGAGTGAACTTGGTGTTTTATCAAATCACCTTTGTCCTACATACCTCATCAATAAAATGAGGTGATTTTTTCACTTGGTGTGTGGATTCTCCTTAGCTCAAAAGGTTCCATAATTCCAATTGCTAAATGGTATTAATTCATAACTCTGTACTATTCAGTAATATATCTTATCCTTCTATAGACGTTTGAAATCCCATGCTTTGAGCTTTTAAGAATACCATAAGGATGGCCATAGAATATGTATATTCATCAGAGAATGATCATATTATTGTATGTTAGGTCAGAGAGATGATAGCTTGATAGATAACTAGCTGGCTAGCTAGCTAGCTAATTAGGTAGATAGATAGACATATGTAGATAGTTAGATCAATCATCAAAACAGGGAAGCAGAGAATTAATAATTGCAATGTTCTAAAAACCTTTTAAATATTCTATTAAGTATGTTATATATATTTTCTAATTTGATCCTCATAATACTTTTGCGTGGTAGTACAATTTGATTTGATAGATGAAGAAATTTAATTTCAGAGAAACTGACATTCTTATAGTCATATAACCATGACTCAGTAAGTGGTGGAAATGGAATTCAGCCCCATGACCCACGACTCAGCATTTTCCATCAGCAAATTTAGCTTAAAAAGAGTGTTTGATTAAAATAAACAAACAAAAAATGTGAATAAGTAATAAAACATGGGTTGTAATGTTTAATTTTAACACAGAATGATTCAGTCAATTGTAGATACGAAAACAGCATCTCATATAATTACCTGAGGTGGAAGCAGTGGCAGTCTTATAAAGGCCAGAAGCATACTCAAGTCATTGCATCTCCTCTGCATGTCATATTTGACCCACATCATTAATGCATGGAAGATGGTTTCTTCATCAGGGACATTGACATCATCACTGGCCAGGAGTTTATGGAGCTCCTCAGCTGGAAGCAGTAAAAACTCTTGATTTCTCATAACTTCCATTATGTTTTCCTACAGGGAAAAAAGAGCTTGGCATAAATTCGACCTTGGTTTTATTTAGCTAGCAAAGCACCTCAGAAAGAAATGAGAAAAGTAGTCAATAACCTTTGTTCTCATTATACCATAATCCTTGAGACTTAATCCTTCAGAAACTAAAAGCTGTTAAGATGAAAGCATTGTAATTGTAATTGAAGTGTAAATGTATCCAAGACAGCACAGATCTTGTAATAACTGGAGGATTATAATGTTGAGCTTTGTTATGCAGGCAGAATATAAAGTGATTAAATGTTCAAGTTTCAAGTGGACTGCTAGGGAAAATTTGGTGAATATTAAAAGAATAGAATTTCAACTTTTTAAAAACTTGACTACATATACATCAATCAGAAAGTGGGAATAAAATTACACAGAAGTAACACTGTAAGATGCATCATTGTTTATTCAGAAAAGGATAAATAGAAGAGGTAGGCCATAGGTATCACAAAACCCCATATGTTTCACCCTTTTATTATCTCTCAAACCTCCCTCCTCACATGACAGTTTCTTGGGCTTAATTCAGAGTCCCATTTGTTTTCTTGCAGATTGCTGCCATACCCACTTAGTTACTCTGCCTGATTCTACCCTTAGCTTCTCTAGTGGACCTTCCGTACTGATACTAGAGGATATTTCTAAACTTCAATGTGCTCATGACACTACTCTAAAGTTTTTGTTTCATTTTGTTGTTGTTGTTGTTGTTGTTGTTGTTCAAATCTTTTGGTTAAACACACTGGTTCTTCATGATCTGACCTCTTCCTGATTCTAACACTTCATCTCCAAACTTATTGGCACACCAGCCACAAAATTATTCTTCCTTCATTTTGCCTTATCCTCACTCCATTGCTTAAAATGACTATTAGCCACATTGTTTTCCTAATTTGTGTCATTTTTCAAGATTCAATTCAAAAATTAAATATGGATAGGATATATACATCCGGTGCTCTCTGTTCACTCCCATTTCGTTTGGCTGCCTCACCTTCTATGCATGCACAGTGCATGCTGTTTACATCTATGACACAGCAGTTACCAAACTGCTACCTAATCTTTGGTGCACTTAGGAATGTGATAACAAGCCTTAAGTTCCCTGAGAAAAAGACTATGACATTTAACCTTTCATATCTAGATTCTGGACATAGCAGGTGAGCAGTACTTATTTGTTGAATAGATATATTGATCTTTGTAGAGAAGAATAGATTTTGGAAACAGTACAGAGCAGTGCAGTGTTTTTCAAACACTTTTAAAAAAACTACTTGTCAAAAATCTTCTTACATTTCATCACAAAGTCTTCTGTGTCTGATAAATGGTTAGAGAAGACAGAGATTTGACTGTTGACCTTCACTTGTGTTCCACCTTCTTCTATGTCTCCTGAGACAACTCCACGGAATATATAACTAAGGCTTCTCAGATGGTAACTTTAAAGCCACAGTTGTGACAGAAATCTCAATAGGATGGTTATTTTAGGGTAAACCTGAAGTAGAGTGGGACTAGATCTCTTCTCCAAAGGGCATTGTGACTATGCTAAAACCTAGCAGAAGAGTCAGCAAATGCCCATTAATCTGTATGTCAGAGCAGATTCAAACGTGTTTTCTGAAGAGACACTTGACCTATGTTATGAGAATATCCTTAGAATTGAATCCAAGGCTTGAAGTGGCTTCAGCTTTCACAAAAGCAGTCAACTTTACTTTTAGGTCATTGGTTATTTTCTTTACCTTTAAATGACATCACATAATAGCTGATTTCATGAAGGTTTCTTTTTCGCCCCCTGTGTTTCCTCTGTGTCTAATACAGTGCTGTGTAAACTATAGATGTCCAATACTATTTACTTAATGAATGAACTGTGTGCCCTGAGATTTAGTGCCACCAAATTTCTCTAAAGAACTACAATAAGATAAAGAAGTTTTTGAAGAATCTTTAAAGGACTTTTTGTCCATCTATTATTCCAGTTACTCAAAAATCTATGCATCTATTAAACTACACACAGAATTATATAGCTAGACCATCAGTATATAGCGAGGGGTACCATAAAAAAGCAGCTCTATGAAACTGTCAACAGTGTCTATCATAAAGATATTGTTCGAGGCATATTTCATTATATTTTACAGTGTCCTCTTTATGATGACCCTTGGGAGAAATTTCTTTTAGGTTTTAGTAGCAGGAATAATTGCACTTCTCCTGAGTAAATTGGTTTGCTTTTATCATGGATGTTGTAAATTATGAAATTGATCAGATTTCTCTTTTTATTTGGCCTCTAGAAAACTTAGAGTTAAATTGAAATCTAGCTGAAAGGAAGGTTATAGCCCTTTATAGTTTGATTTCTTTTTCAGACAGTTCTGACAATAACTTCATTTAATATCACTACAGCAGATTTTTTTTCTTCTTTTATTCTTGCACCTAATTTAGATTATATTCTTATAATTTTGTATCTTTATAAATTATACCACATCTTTTGGAAACAAGCAATGTTGTTTGCAGATATTGCTATAAATAAACTGGGCATTAGAAGACAGTATCAGATATTACTGAATCTATCACACTGATGCATAGATTATATTGGTTTTTTTTTCTTTATATACGTTGGAGATCTAAAGGTCCCTTAGCTCTTTTTTCTTTATTTCTCCATCAAGTCTCTTTGAATGATATCTCGCCTAATATGCCTGTGTTATTTGCAATCCAGCTTCTGGAAACTATTTTAGCTTCATTATCTTTTATTCACTGAAGAAGAAAAATAACCAATTCACACTAGTTTCTTTATACCTTAGCTAATTCCTTGTTGTCTGAGAAGATCAAGTAATGAGAAGCATCAAAACTTTTTGACCTGTTTACTTTTGGTACAATACCTTTATTTTAAGTTTATTCAATTATTCATTCTACACAGAATTATTGAACACCTAATATTTTGTCCTGTATAATTGTAGTGAGGAGAACAAAATGGATGTGCATCAAAAATCTTACCACACATGGGACACCTAGACAATGTGCGAAGCCTAGAAAATAACTGTCATCCTGTCTGTAAAAGCTTGTTTTTCAAATGGACCTAGAATATTAGGTAGGAGTATAAATTAGAAAATGAGAAACAGAAAGACATGTATTCTGACCAGGGGAGACCAAATAAACAAAGGCACATAATATTGTATGAAGTGCCATGTTTGGTATGTCAACTTGATTGACAATGAACACAGAAAAAGTCATAGAAATTAATACTGAAATTGTAATTTAGACCATATAATGGAATAAGTTTATTGCAAAACTTTAACAGTTTCTCCATTAAATGGGAATATCTGTGTACATACATCTTTTTCTTTACATACATCTTTTACACATAGATTGAAATGTTAATTTTAAAGATTTTACCACCAAATTTAAGTTGCCACTGCATAAGACACAACATAAGACAATAATCCATATTAATTACATAAATGAAGACTAAAGTATACTATTTTTGCTACTTCATAATATTTTAAATAATTTTTCTAGCTATAAAAATTCAGTTTTTTTTATTCTAAGTAGACAGACATTACCATTTTTAATTATTATTTCCTGAATTTGACATAAATGTATTTTCTAATATTCATTTTTCTCTGTCTCTTAATTCTATTATTGTTTTTTCCCTCATCTTATTGTTGCTAATATATCAAATAGAAGTAATTCATTTGATATTCCATTAGAAATTCTTTTTTTACACCATTTAAAAAGTTAGATAACAATAATGGTAACATCAAGTCAAGGAAAATATAAGTCAATTCCTTCAATTGTCACATTTTAGTTATTGGTTTAGTTTAAAATATGGATATTAAAATGTAGTTAAATATTTTATTAATGATCAAGTAAGTTTAACATAAACTTTAATGTTGTTCACAAAACATTATCTATTTATTATGGTTAACTCAAGGAAAACTCACTGCTATGAAAATCTATTGAGATAAAACCTATGTCTCACCATCTTGCACCTTGCAACTAGTGGTCAGTTAGAGGAACCTCCCAATCACTGTTTTAAGCATTATGGTGAGAAGGTTAATCCTTTGCCAGACCAGTATAGAATCTGTGGCTTGATTTCAAAACACCAGAGGGTATGGAATTTACTTAATTGCCATTTAAAAAGTTATTGGTTAAGAAGATGAATACTTAGGAGGCTCATACTGTCAAATAAATGGAAAACTGAAAGGGAAGCCTAGGAATTGGTTACATCTTCTGGTTGAGGCTTATTATCTAAGTATGAAAAATGTAAATTTTTGGTCTAAAGTCATAGGATTATAAAGTTATAATTCCATCAGCATTCTATGCCAGCAAAGCTTTGATAGTTTCTGATACATGTATGGTTCTACTATTGTCAGGAGTAAGATTGAAACATGCATCTCTTGACTCCTGAAGCAGTGTCTTTTCTGTTACAACATGTACTGAATTGAATAGTGTTTCCCAAAACTTCAAGTTCACTTGGAACCTCAGAATGTAACCTTATTAGGAAATGGGACATCATTACAGATGTAATTATTTAAAATAAGGTCTTACTGGATTGGAATAGACTCTAATCCAATGGTGGGGTGCTTAGAAGAAAAAACTAGGAGAGATGCAGTCATACAGGTGGGAGAAACCCCTGAGAAGACAGAGGAGACACAGGGGGAAAAAGGCCATGTGAAATGAGAGAGACAAAGATAAAAGGAATACTGACACAAGATTAAATAATGAAGAAAGCTTTACCTCCTCTTCCTCAAACTCATATGGTATCGTCTTCCTGGATAGAGATTCTTCATAGAATCTAATCAAATTATATTGAATATCAATGTCATTATTGTACATGAAGTTTAGAATAAAATCCTTCTTCAAGAAAGAGCTAGATTGCAACCCTTGTATAGTGGCTACATTTCCTCCTACCTGTACCATCATCTTTGATGACTGAAACTTGTCTTTTACTTGTATATATGTATTAAGCCAAATGAAAACTCATTTTCATTAGGCAGACCAAATAGGAATTATTTGTTCACTTTTCCTACTTTACTATAAGATTTTCTATAGTAATTATTTAAAGGACAAACTTCTAGTGTAGAAAAAGTTTCATTAGTAATCAAAAAGTGAAAATAAAAATGAAAACAATATAGCACTTTATACTATTAAGGTTGCAGGGATTTCAAAACAATTATGAGCAGTACTTCCGAAACCACAAGTTAATATGCTACCTTTGAAAAGTGATTTGTCATTGTGCATCATAACAATTTAACCCAAGAACTCCAGTTCTAGGAATTTTTCCATACATATATGAAGAAAAAGTTATATACACACACACACACACACACACACATATATATACACACATATATACACATGTGTATACATGTATATATATATATACACACAATTATTCAGTACAGCATTACTTAAAATAGTAAAAAATATAAAAAGCTAATAAATAAATAAATTTCTCCCTCCCAAAAATTGAGTAATAATTAAAATAACACAGTGAACAATATTTCACAGAACTAGAACAAAAAATTTTACAATTTGTATGGAAACACAAAAGATCCCGAATAGCCAAATCAATCTTGAGAAAGAAATATGGAGCTGGAGGAATCAGGTTCCCTGAGTTCAGACTATACTACAAAGCTACAGTAATCAAGACAGTATAGTACTGACACAAAAAACAGAAATATAGATCAATGGAACAGGATAGAAAGCCCAGAGATAAACCCATGCACATATGGTCACCTTATCTTTGATAAAGGAGGCAAGAATATACAATGGAGAAAAGGCATCCTCTTCAATAAGTGGTGCTGGGAAAACAGGACAGCTACATGTAAAAGAATGAAATTAGAACACTCCCTAACACCATTACAAAAATAAACCCAAAATATATTAAAAACCTAAATGTAAGCCCAGGCACTATAAAACTCTTAGAGGAAGACATTGGTAGAACACTGTATGACATAAATCACAGCAAGATCCTTTTTGACCCACCTCCTAGAGAAATGGAAATAAAGCCAAAAATAAACAAATGGAACCTAATGAAACTTAAAAGCTTTTGCACAGCAAAGGAAACCACAAACAAGATGAAAAGACAACCCTCAGAATGGGAGAAAATATTTACAAATGAAGAAACTGACAAAGGATTAATCCCCAAAATATATAAACAGCTCATGCAGCTCAATATCAAAAAAAATCCAAACAACCCAATCCAAAAATGAGCAGAAGACCTAAATAGACATTTCTCCAAAGAAGATATAGATTGCCAACAAACACATGAAAGGATGTTCAATATCATTAATCATTAGAGAAATGAAAATCAAAACTACAATGAGGTATCACCTCACACCAGTCAGAATGGCCATCATCAAAAATTGTACAAACAATAAATGTTGGAGAGGGTGTGGAGAAAAGGGAACCCTCTTGCACTGTTGGTGGGAATGTAAATTGATACAGCCTCTATGGAGAACAGTATGGGTGCTCCTTAAAAAAACTAAAAATAGAACTACCATACAATCCAGCAATCCCCCTACTGTACATATACCCTGAGAAATCCATAATTCAAAAAGAGTCATGTGCCACAATGTTCATTGTAGCTCTATTTACAATAGCCAGGACATGGAAGCAACCTAATTATTCACTGACAGATGAATAGATAAAGAAGATGTGGCACATATACACAAGGGACTATTACTCATCCATAAAAAGAAATGAAACTGAGTTATATGTAGTGAGGTGTATGTACATAGAGTCTGTCATACAAAGTAAGTTAGAAAGAGAAAAACAAATACTGTATGCTTATACATATATATGGAAACAAACAAACAAAAAAAGAAACAAAACAAAACAAAAGGTTCTGAAGAACCTATGGGCAGGACAGGAATAAAGACGCAGGTGTAGAGAATGGACTTGAGGACACAAGAGGGGGAAGTGTAAACTGGGACGAAGTGAGAGAGTGGCACGGACAAATATACACTACCAAATATAAAATAGCTAGTGGGAAGCAGTCGCATAGCACAGGGAGATCAGCTGGGTGCTTTCTATCCACCTAGAAGGATGGGATAAGGAGGGTCAGAGGGAGACTCAAGAGGGAGGAGATATGGGGATCTATGTATACACATAGCTGATTCACTTTGTTATACAGAAGCAACTAACACAACATTGTAAAACAATTATACTCCAATGAAGAGGTTAAAAAAGAAAGTTATCAGAAAAAAAAAAAAAACAGTGAACAGTAGAAAATGGGCTAATTGTACAATTGGTGATTGTTTAAGCAAATTATGGTATATCCACTGTACTTAATTTTATACAACCATATAAAATTAGAGAGCCTGGCCCTGCCAATATCTTGACTTCAGACTTTTAGCCTGTAGAACTGCAAGAGAATAAATTTCTATTGTTAGAAGCTACCAGTTTTGGGTACTTTTTATGGCAGCCCTAGGAAAATGACACATATCACAAGAGAAATTTAAATATAGTTATGTTTAAAACTCTCACATAAACCTAAGAAAACATGGTAATTATTCCCAATCTTTTAAGTGATCAAATCTAGGCTTTTTATTTTATAGAATGATTCCTTTAAGAAATATTAGGTTTCTTATGAGCCAAGGAGCATCGGGAACAGGAGAAAGTGGTCTACCCTCAGGATCAACTTCTCTTTATATATACTTTTTCCACTGCCTCTATGATTTAAACTTTCAAAAAATACACGGCAGGGAGAGGCACTTCTCCCAATTATCAATGGCTAAGAATAGCACTTACCTTAATGTTGCTGCACAGATTTTGCTGTCAAGACCCATTCAGGTTAAAACCAATTTTCTTGGGCTTTTTATTATTTGGCTTCTGTGAATTTTTAATGCCTGTGTCAAAGTTGCTGCCTGAGCTCTTGAGCACTACCTGAGAGTTCAAAAGGAAGGGATTCAATAGGAGATAATAACATCTTGTTATTTTACAGACAGGAATTCTGAGGCTCAGAGGGGCTCATACATAGTCATACCATTAGTCAAGATATGGCTGAGAGTAGGAATTCAGTCTTTTATCCTGTTATATTACCTGGTCTATCCATCCTTCTATTAATTTCCCCTTCTCGTTCTCCTCTGCTCATCTAGTTTGGACTTACTGGTTTACTTTGATCTATGCAACATGCTTGCACCCTGATTCTTGAGTGCTAACTTAGATCTTATTTCCAATTCTTTCTTGGTATAACTGGGTTCCATGATATGGCTTGGTGACAATGGAGAGTCAATAGATTACCATTGACTTGGAGAGTTGGCCAAGATTTAGATCCCAATGCTGTTACCCACTGGCTGTGTGTTAGGAACTTGGTTCCTTATCTGTAAATGTGGATAAAAATAGTATTCACCTTAAAGCACTGTTCTGAGGATTAACTGTTAAGATTAAATACATTTACTGTTCTTAGAAAAGTAACTGACACATAGCAAATATTATATAAGCATTTGCCATTAACTGTTCTGCATCAGAATTTCCCTTCCTTTCAGGCTCTTATTCGTAGTTGTATTCATGTTCATATCTCTTTATCTTCCCTATTTTCTTTGCTGATTATTCAGTCAACAAACTTTTATTGAGTGCTTTTTCTATGTCTCGTATGTTCTTAATACTAGGAATACAGAGCCAAAAAAAAAAGAAAGAAAGAAAAAGAAAAGTTCCAGCTTCTAAGAAATTTATTTTCCAATAAGGAGGACAATATGATGTTAAAAGAGAAATATATAATTTTTATGGCAAGAGAGAAAAAGATGAAAGATTTAATGGAATCCAATAGTTGAAAATGCAAATAGAATAAAGGAGGCCAAAGAGGAGTTTGAATTAGGAGACACACACTTTTTTCTGTCTGGAATAACAATTCCCAAGACAAGGAAATGTTTCTCATAGAATCATAGATTTGGAGAGTACTAAAGAACTGTTGATGTCATCTGGTCTAATACTCATATCATTATCTAGCAGGGTTAAAAATGGGAATTTCTGCAACTTCATATAATCTCAAATTGGAAACGATGTTTGAAGTCACTTAATTTAATGTTCATGGTATGTACTTCTGTGCAATGTTTACCCAGTGACTATTTTCAGTGATGGGAAATCCACTACCTTAGAAAAAAGCTCATATCATTGTTGAATAGCTCTGTCAGAACACCATCCTCATTTTGAAGTAAAATTGGCTTTCTTGTAATTTTCTCATATTAATTCAGGGCAAATATACTATTAATATTCTATTGATTGGCTTTATGAATACTTGAAGATTGATATATATATTTTTTCTGTCATGTCTTTTAAAGGCTACAGAACTATTACTCTTTAATCTATCTGAAGGATCTGAATCCTCAAAATCAGGAAAGAATGCTAAGTAGAAAGTACAATTTTCACTGAATTTCCCCTGAACTACCTGCTTTCCTTTCTGTACTCCTTTAGAAATAAAAATAAATAAAAAAAATGTTTTTCACAGACTATATTGCTTATTTACATACATCTTTTTATCTTTCCCAAGACATTTTCTAAAGGCAGGAAAACAAATATGAAGCAATCACTGTCTAAAAACACATTTCAATAATCCAATTTATCTCTATGTGTATATATAACATATACATATACATATATATATATATATATATATATATATAAATTCAGAAAAGAAAACAAGGAAAATAAATGTTTTCAAAGAGTTGTCAGTGTATTCAACTCTTCTTTTTCTTGTCAATTTTGTTATCAGTGCCTAGGAAATGACATAAAATTGAATTTCTTTAAGACTTCTTGGATCAAAATCCGCCAGACTAAAGTGAATGTTTGCCAGTTTTATTATTTCTTTTTTTAAACATCTTTATTGGAGTATAATTGCTTTACAATGTTGTGTTAGTTTCTGCTGTATAACAAAGTGAGTCAGCTATACCTATACATATATCCCCATAACCCCTCCCTCTCACGTCTCCCTCCCACCCTCCTTATCCCATAACTCTAGGTGGACACAAAGCATCGAGCTGATCTCCCTGTGCTATGCAGCTGCTTCCCACTAGCTATCTAATGGGATAGATATACATTTGGTAGTGTATATATGTCCATATCACTCTCTCACTTCGTCCCATCTTACCCTTCACTCTCTCCATGTCAAGTCCATTCTCTATCTGCATCTTTATTCCTGTCTTGCCCCTAGGTTCTTCAGAACCATTTTTTTTAATTCCATGTATATATATATATATATATATATATATATATATATATATATATATATATATATATATATATATATGTTAGCATACGGTATTTGTTTTTCTCTTTCTGACTTACTTCACTCTGCATGACAGACTCTAGGTACATCCACCTCACTACAAATAACTCAATTTCATTTCCTTTTAAAGCTGAGTAATATTCCACTGTGTATATGTACCACATCTTCTTTATCCATTCATCTGTGAATGGGCACTTAGGTTGCTTCCTTGTCCTGGTTATTGTCAATAGAGCTGCAATGAACATTGTGGTACAAGACTCTTTGAATTATGGTTTTCTCAGGGTATATGGCCAGCAGTGGGATTGCTGGGTCATATGGTAGTTCTATTTTTAAGTTTTTAAGGAATCTCCATACTGTTTTCCATAGTTGCTGTATCAATTTACATTCTCACCAACAGTGCAAGAGGGTTCCCTTTTCTCCACACCCTCTCCATCATTTATTGTTTGTACATTTTTTTTTGTGATTGCCATTCTGACTGCTGTGAGGTGATAACACATTGTAGTTTTGATTTGCACTTCTCTAATGATTAGTGATGTTGTGCATGCTTGAATGTGTTTGTTGGCAATCTGTATGCCTTCTTTGGAGAAATGTCTATTTAGGTTTTCTGCCCATTTCTGTATTGGATTTTTTTGTTTTTTTGTTTTTTTTGATATTGAGCTTCATGAGCTGCTTGTGTATTTTGGAGATTAATCCTTTGTCAGTTGCTTCATTTGCACGTTTGCAAATACTTTCTCCCATTCTGAGGATTGTCTTTTCATCTTGTTTATGGTTCCCTTTGCTGTGCCAAAGCTTTTAAGTTTCATTAGATCCCACTTGTTTAATTTTGTTTTTATTTCCATTTTTCTAGGAGGTGAGTAGAAAAGTATCTTGCTGTAATTTATGTCATAGAATGGTATGCCTAAGTTTTCTTCTAAGAATTTTATAGTGTCTGGTCTTACATTTATTTCTTTAATCCATTTTGAGTTTATTTTTGTATACAGTGTTTATATATATATATATATAGTAATATACATATTATATATATTAATATCTATATTTATCTAATATAAATATATAATTGAGATATACTGAGAGCTGGCAAAGCTCTCTCTGTTTCCTTAATGTATTAGAACAGTGGTTCTCAAATTGTTGCATGTATCAGAATCTCCTGGAGGCAGGGCTGTCTACACAGTTTGTGAAGCACAATGCAAAGTGAAGATGCAGAGCCTCTTGCTCAAAGAGCAGGAAAAAGGGTTGTAAAAGGTACACATAAAGCTTTTTCTTTTCCTCCACAGAACTTTGATTTGTCATGGTGCTTTTTATTTGTTATTTCAAGTCATTCTAATAAAGAAAAATTAAAACTTTAAACTACTAGCATGAATTTTACTTCTCATCTTTATTTTGTGCAATGTTAGTTTTAAACGTCAGTAGCAGAGAGTTTAAGTCATATGCAGAAGCACCGAAATTACCCAATTTGTATTTTGTGGTTCCTCTCTGAAGGGTGACCAGAGTTGGCCAGAAGAAACAGAAGCTTGAAAGTTTGGAAGGAGAAAGATTGTGTCCCCTCAGGCATGGAACCAGCCTGAGGTGGTGCTCCCAGGTATGGGAAGACTCTCACAGTTGCCTGGGGCATTAATATCCAGCTATTGACTTGACAATTGCTTTTTCCTCAATTCTCATTATCAGGAAATTATCAAGAAAGAACAAAAGGAGTTTTTCTTTATATAACAAAGGTGGCAGTGCACTTTCATAATCTCAGAGCTCTAGTTATAATGTAACTATATTCTCTGTCCTGATATAGTCTGCAAAAACCTTGATTGTCCTGACATTCCACAAGGCATCAAACCTATCCATTCTATTGATAATATATATTGTCATGCTAACTGGATTCAGTGAGTAAGAAGTGATGAGTATTCTAGATAACCTAGTAAAACACATGTATACCAGAAGCTGAGAAATAAATCCCTATGAGGTTTCGAGGATCTGCTGTATCTGTAGACTTTTCAATAATCTCATGGTCTAGAGTATAGTGGGGGAACTTCTCCATATAGAGAGAAAGTCACTGCCCCTCACACAACCAACCAATGAAAATGAGGCACAGAATTTATTAGGTTCCTTTGGATTTTTAAGGTACATAAGTATATGATTCAAATCTATTTGTTGGTTGGTTCATAAGGTTATTGGTTTCTAATGGGGATAGTGTATGCAAGTCCCAGTTGTTGGGTAAGTTTCCCTGCCATTTGTGCCATATGACTGAAAATTAGTTCTGGAGTATCCATGGTGGATAAGAATGTGGAGAAGATAACTAGCAAGTCTCAGTGGTAAAACCATGGCTCAGACTTCTAAAGTTCTGTAGCAAGACTACCCTCTGCAAGTAAGATTTGCTCTCTGAAAAAATAGCTCTTGTAACACTATTGGGCTCACGTGGTAACTGAGGATATTACCATGAATTTCCAGAGACTGAAAACTCTTTGGTGTTATTAAATCCATTGGATAGTAATGTGAAGTAGACATAGCACCCAGCTATCACAGAATGCTATTTTTAAAAGGAAGCACTGCCTTCAGAACAGGCTCAAATAGGCCTAAAAGGTACTAGTAAGTACATTCCTCAACTCAAATGGGGTTCCTCACAGTAAATTTATGAAAAAGAAAGAATTTATTCATAGTTTAGGAAAAGGTTGGCATGGTACACTGGTGCTAACCAAGATAGTGATGAAAGAAAATATTTCTCATAGTCAAAGCTGTGAACAGTACACTTGGATGCTCAGTTTTTATGAAGACAGAGATGGTCTAAATTATACATGGACTTCTGGGAACAGGCAAATAGCTTTGCTGGCTGGGGAGAAGCCTAAAAGGAACAATAGGGAAAGATCAGTGGCAAAGAGATCTGGAGTCATCTTATGTCAATAGAGCCATTAGAGTGATCATAAAGTAAGGATCTTTCTTGAATGTTCAGCAGATAGCATCCATTACAGAGGAGGCTTTCAACAATCAGGTAGACAGAGTTACTTGTACCATGGACATCAGCTATCCCAATGTTCCTACCATGGGCCCACAAAGAGATCATCAAGGTAGCAAGGATGGAAGCTATGCCCAAGCCTGAAAATATGAGCCTTCCCTCAATAAGGCTGATCTGGATAAATCACTGTGAATTCCTAATATGGCACAATTAATTGGGGAAGACAAGCTAAGCAGCTGGTGAGAGTGGATTACATAGGTCCCCTTCTACGTTGCAGGAGACTGAAATGCATCTTTTCTGAAATAGACACATACTCTGGACTTAGGTTTACCTATTTTGCCCCTCAACATCATCTATTGGTCTAGGGAATTCCTAATCCATTGATACAGTATGATTGACAAAATTATGACTGAAAAAAATTTCCTTGGTAAAAGGAATGTCTTTTATGGTGAGACAAGTATTACAATGGGCTTTTGAATACAAGATTCATTGGTCTTATAATATCACCTGTAAACATCTGGCCTGAAGAATAGTAAAACAACATGTTATGGGTTTGGATAAAGCACCAGCTTTGCACACAGCACCATGCATGGTGGAGCACGTTCCTCCAAGGTATAGTATATGCATTGAATCAATGCTGTTATTTAATGCCACATGCCCAATTATTAGAATTCATGAGCTAGGGAAATAAAAGATAGATTTAGGTTTAGCCTTTCTCAGCATTACTCACTTATGAAGGAGTGCTTTACTTCTCTACAACTAAAGGAATACTTGAGCAAGAGATACTAGGTTCTAGTAGAGGGGCACTTTTGCCAGTAGATGTTGTTACAGTTCCACTGAACTAGAGTCTGGGGCTACTAAAAGGACAAGCAGAATTGGTTAACAGAATTTTGGAGTGACAGAGAAATAATGTACATTAGTGCAAACTCGGACCTCTGAGAAACAGAAGACGAGATGTGTTGGAAGATAATTCCTTTCCTTTTATCTCCTGAATGAACAGATCTGAGACACAGTGGTTGTTTGGAAGACATTTTCGTAGTTCAACTACAAACTGTATTTTATTGTTAGTCTGTTAACAACTTAGAAATGCACTACCTTGCATTTTCTTTCCCTGCTTCCTAGCCTACTTTTCTCTTTTCTTCTCAGTTTTGTAACCCTGTGATTGCATATCCCAGTAAAGCCTTGACCCATTGTGACCACAAAAACAAATAATAAACTCATGGAACATTTACATTTGTAAGATACTGGTCATGCAAACAGGTGAGTAGAACGGAAATAACATTTACAAAGTATTAATTTTATGTGGAGGCTTCTTTAGTTGCTTTATATTACAGTGTTTTTGTTCACATATTTGAATACCTAATTGTGAAGACAGAAGAAAATAAATTTAAAAATACATCATTAAAAATTGTCTAAAGTAATAAAAATAAGTGCTACTAATATTTATCTTAAGTCAGGCACTTTACTCATATTTTTTTATTTGATCTTCTTTATGCACATAAGTAATGAGGCTCATAGAGATTAGGAAATGTATCCTAGGACACATATCTAGATAAGCTGTTAAGTTAAACCTAGAATTGTATATCTTTAAGCCATTCCTCTTTGCACTTAACTTTGTTTCTTGGAATGGCATTAAATTATCAAGGACTAGGGTAGGTAGACAAATTTCCATGAATGAGTTGGCTAATGAATTAAACATAATAATGAAAGAAAAACTGCAGCAAATTGGAAAGATGGAAATGTGTACGGTATGCTTGGGAGACAATGACAATTCTGGTCAGGGGTAAACAGATGACATATTTTGGAAGAGCAGAAGAAAACAAAGTAGACTAAGCAGAGTGGGATAAAATACAAGTGACTTTGAATGCCAACATAAATTTTGACACTAGTTTGCAGTTTGGTAGCCAAATATATTGATAATACCTTTGGCAGAACATCTGGTAAACTACAATAAGTTCTTACAACACTTGTCGCTATAGAAGAGATAAGGCACAATATATGGGAAATATGTGGCAGAAAGCTAGAAATGTACGTTCATGAAAAGTTAAGTCTTGGATAGACAGGATCTGAAGTCATTTTAATTGGGGAGTTGAATTCCTTTTATAGTTTGGCCAACATTGCTGATCTGAGGATAAGGAAGAAAAAGAGATATCCATGATACAGAGAAGGCAAGCAAAAGAAAATTTTAAGGAGAGTTTAATTAACAAAACTACAAATTATTGTAAGTTCAAAGGGAATGAAAACAGAAAAACCCATAGATTTGCCATTAGTATCCTTAAAGAGCATTTCCAGTCAATTGGTGTTAATAAAAGCCTGACTGTAGGAAATTAAATCCTGAATGGTGAATACAGTGCTAGCAGAAGCAAAATACACTTTGGAGAACTATAGCACTTAAAAGAGAGAATTCAATATCACAGTTTTACAATGGTATTTATTTTTTGTAAATGTAAGGCCCATCTACTTGACTAAATCCTCAATAATTATCTCAAAGCCTGAAACAACTTAGGTGCTCAAAGTATTTCTTACAATAAATGCATATTCTGAGCCTTTTGCAAAGCAGACAGAAGAGGCTTTGAGGAGAAACAATACAATCATGAGAAGAGAACTCAAATGGGGGTAAGGAAAAGGCAGAAGTAAATGAGAGATTGTAAAATAAAATGCTTCCTACACAAGAAAGAGTAATAGTGATAACTTTAACCAAAACTTCAAAAAAGTAGTCAATATTTTAAAACAGTTCCCTGGACTTCCGTTCTGAGAATTTATTACTGAACACATTTAGAATTCCAAAGGATGGAGGGTAAAGAAATATGAAAGTACACAGACCAACACAGAAATAAAATTAAGAGAACAGCTATAATCCAGGGAACACAGTATAAAGAAAGTACAGATCTCATATGAAAACATGTTGCTGAAACATAGTGGTCTTGTATCAATGATCATAATACTATGTCTTTAACTTTTCTTGTTCATTTAAAGGAATGTTTACTACATGTCCCATGTATTTAAAGAGAAATACTCAAAATTATTGGCAAATACCATTTTTAGTTTAGATTTAATAAAAGAAATGTAATGCTGTATAGTTTTACACTTTGATATACAGAACAGATTTTTTTTATTTTTTAAATTGAACACTAAAAAAAGATCTTAAAAATATTTATGAAAAATAATTGTTATTGTCATCATTTCATGAGAAAAGTGCATTAAGATTAGAGGTTTAAACTTTGCTGAAGTCAAGAAATATGAAAGTTGAAGAATTCTTGACAATTGTTGTTTAAATTTATGAGTCTCAACTCGGATATTTTTAGGTACAGCTGAAATTATCATTGTGAAGATTCTCACCTTGAGAATAATAGGATATGAATTTTAGAAGAAATGTACATGTATTTCAGCTGGATTTCTGTTGTGCAAACCTCTCTTCAACATTCTTATAGATCTTCAACATAATCATTCTTCCCATCATTGGGAACTTTCTACTAACTGATGGAGCTGACACTATTAAAAAATCTTTATACTCAATTCAAATCATTCTTCTTGCATCTTATTCCCACTGGCCCTGGTACCATTTGAGGACAGAACTCCATATAATAATTAAGTAACCCATAATTTACACATGTTAGTCTCACAATAGCTCTAAAAAGTAGAAACCTGTTTGGCTATCCATGTTTGCCATTTGAAAAAACTCAAGCATTGGAGAGAGAGTTTTAGCAAATAGTCCAAGTTTACACAGCTTGTATGTGGTTGAGAAAATCATCTGAGGATTTTAATTCTGGCTACAGGATTTACACCTAGTCATTAAGTTATATTGTCTCTCACTACGGCTTAAATAAAATGCTGCTGAAATATATTGGGCTTGATATGACCATGATCAATTATCATGATATGAATTTTTTTTTAATTTTTGAAAATATTACAACCAATTGTTTGTAGTTAATCTGTTCTTTGTGTTGGCTCCCGTAACTGTACTTTCTACAATAATGGAATGACTTACTGAAAGAGCTAGAGAAAATAAAACTGACTATATCATGGTTATCCTGAAAAAATAAATTGACGAGGCAATTAAAACTGCTTTCCTTACCTTCCTTCCACTTCAAGTAAATTCAATTTGTTTCCTACTTCTAAACCACATAGAACACACAGAAACACTTATCTAGATTGGTTCAATTGCAAGTGTGTATAGTCTCCAAGCAATGGTCTTGACTAATTCAACAGAATGTAAATATGATCAAAGGTTGGCTTCTCAAGTGTGGTGGGCAAATCCTCTGTTTACATGCAGTAACAATGCTGATGATATGGCAGTGCTGTTTGATTTTGATAAATTTTAACTACTACCTTTTAATTCTGAACTCAATTTTTAAAATTACATGAGAAGGGGGACACCATGCACTGTACCTTGGGACTCACCTTTCCTCTTTATGTTCTAAATTGACCAAATTCTGGGACTGGTTAGATATCATTTACAGCTATTAATATTGAAATGTGGACATGATGATTTCTCCTTTTCATCAATTTTAAAACATTTATTGATTATCCACTCTGTGACAAGCCTATATATCAAATTCTGCACATCAAAAAAGAAATAAGCCTTCGGCTTCAATTAGCCTAGGCTATACAAAATCTTGGATTCCTGCCAACTCCATATAATTTGAAATGATTTGTAACTATAATAAACTTGTGACTTCATCCTTTAAATTTCTAAGATATTAAATATATTATTTAATACTCATAACTTGGCAAGGTAGATAACATGATCATGCCCTTTTAAAGATAAGTAAAGTGAGTCACAATGAGGTTTCTTGCCTTGAATAACTTTCCAAAGTGGGCATATTAAAAATCTAAGCATTCTGCTTCCAAAATCCTGTTCTTAATCCCATGTCACACTATCTTCTTGCCAAAATAATCCCTGAGTTTTAGAAATTTACACCATCACAGTGCCCCAGGAAATTATTTAAAAAGATTACCACACTAATCAATTGATGCCCCCAGATTAACCAAGTGTACTGAATTTCCCAAGGAAATAAAATAACTGACATAAGAATCTTGATTAGTAAAGTAGCCTCACATAGTGGATTTTTAGCAGGTACATACACTATGTGTTTTCTTTCCTTCGTAATATCCTAAGAGAGTTGCCAATTATTAAACACTCACTGAGGTTTCACAGGATTCAGTTAATGAGTGTTTGACAAGACTGGACTTATTTTTTTTAATATCTTTATTGGAGTATAATTGCTTTACAATGGTGTGTTAGTTTAGTTTCTGCTTTATAACCAAGTGAATCAGTTATACATATACATATGTCCCCATATCTCTTCCCTCTTGCATCTCTCTCCCTCCCAACCTCCCTATCCATTACCCCTAGGTGGTCACAAAGCACCAAGCTGATCTCCCTGTGCTATGCGGCTGCTTCCCGCTAGCTATCTATTTTACGTTTGGTAGTGTATATATGTCCATGCCACTCTCTCACTTTGTCCCAGCTTACCCTTACCCTTCCCGTATCTTCAAGTCCATTCTCTAGTAGGTCTGCATCTTTATTCCCATCTTGCCCCTAGGTTCTTCTGACCATATTTTTTTTTTGAGATTCCATATATATGTGTTAGCATACAGTATTTGTTTTCTCTTTCTAAGACTGGAAAGTTTAATTACAGTAATGAGGCTATTTCTGTAACTCAAAGATTCCTGAGAGAACTTTCATTAGTTAAAAACCATCAGAATAGTCATGGAGCCTGTTTTTTATTTTATTCAGTGGGTTAAGGAAAAGTGGACTCACAAAGTAGGTTTACAGGGGCATTTGTGAGAAAACTCTGTTTTTATTGTCCCTTCAAGGCCCACTTGATCAAGGTATGGGCTGTATTTGTAAATTAATATGCAGGAAAACAGGGCTGGAACAAAACACTTTAATATTAAAGTTGTCTTGTAGTGGTGATATTTTGAGTGTTTTTCTTTCATACTTTTTTCTTGGTTTTGGGTTTTCCAAATTTCCTGGAAAATTATCATTTTTAATAATGAGAAAAAATTATAATCTCAGAATTATATTTTTTAATCTTTATTTTATCTTTGATACAAAGCCTTTATAAATATGGTTTAATTCTCATTCATTTATTCTCTTTGGTACTAGAATAGAATGTTAATACCAAAATTTCTATCCTGATTTTCATACATAACCCTTTCTTCATTTGTAATGAAAATTCATTTGACTGCAATGATTACACATACGATTACCATTCTGTTCCATCTTATCAAGTCTACTTAAATCAGTTTAATTCTCAAGGGACTGGAAAAATATATTTCATTTGGATTTCAGGTTATACTAGCAAACTTTCTCAATTGTTACAAATGTTACTGTATTACCATATTTTGATATCATCTGTGCTATTTTGCAAGAAATTAGTTTTTATTATTCTGATTTACATATTTATTTTCACATTCATAATATTGTGATTTTCAAACTTTCCTTTAAATGTCAGAAAGATAAAATATCTTTGCAAGTTCTGTCACATATTTCTTCACAAAGTGCTGCCATAATCTTTGCCTCATTAAAAAAAAAAAAAAACAGTTGATAGATTTTTAGAGTTGGTCCGTTGGTGGCTGACATTTGTGGGCAAAGCTCTAAAATGCAATTTTAAAACTATTTTTCTATTTGAACATGTAAATAAGTATACATTAAGTATACATTACACATAGATTCACCTTGGCTACTAAAGCTATATTGGTGACTAAAATACCATGAACAGCATTGACAAGGGCACTGCAAGTTTCTAATATGGCAAGCATCTATGGCAATGTTCTGATCAGAAGATATTTATAGTCTTCCTTCTATTTACATGGTAGTTGCCACCTTTGAAAAATTCCTAGAAACATTTAATTCATATAAAAATATTAATAACATTTTGTGTTTATACATAAATTTTACTATTAGTTTCAGATAATTCGGAATATCTGTTTCACTTACATGAATGCTTGGCTAGATATTTGAAAGTCATGGGTAGAAATGGGCAATTCTTCATTGTGCAGGACTAGCAATGTAGCAAGATAGTTAACTGCAATTTAGATAACATATTCTGTGGGAAAAATTGGAGAGGATGGAGGACGTAGATATAACCAGAACAATGAAATTAAATGAAATACAGCATTGTTAAAGGGTGCTTTGGGGTCCTTGTAAGGATTTGGAGCTTTAAACTGTAAAGAATGGAAATCAATTCAGACAATACAAGGTTTCTACATAAAAGAAGATTCTATTAGTAGGATTCAGGCTATATTAGAATGAAGCAACATGGAGATGGATAACTTTTTAAGGCATTTCAGAATAAGAATTTCCAGACCTGGAAATTATTTAAACAGCAGGAATGAAGAAGAGGGAGAAATCTATTTCTGCCATGATCTTATTAAACTGTTACCTTGCAGATGGTGAAACCTTTATATGAAATGCTAAGAGTTGGAGAGAATTTGTTAGAGAACATAATTAGATCTATTAGAGCATACCAACTATCAGTAGTTATACACAGAGATTGAGAAGTGAGCTCTGGAGCTCAGAAGTGAGGTCTCATTTTAAGAATAATTATTGAAGCCATAGGCCATGGTTATACTGGGAAAGAGTATAGATTAGTAAGAGAAGAGGAGAAAGGCCAGAAACTTAAGGGTGGGAGGATAGAGAGAGTAGCCAAGGAAGTACATAGAGAAACATTTTCAGAGAGCAAGGAGGATTAGAAAATGCAGATGAATGTATAAGGATAAGTTATTAGTGTTGTAATTTAAGTCTGAATAGGGTGAGGGAATGGTGTGAGAGAAGAGTGGACATAAGAATTTGTTCCTTGGCTAGTTATCCTTTCTTCCTAAGATCTGAGTCAGCATTTCAAACAGTCAATCTATATACTGGGAAGTATAACAATTACACAGTTTATTTAGTCCCCAAATTTATGATGTGAAGAATTTGAGGAGGAAATCGTGAAAAACACTTTCACTAAAATAAAAGATCCCTTTGTTGACAAAATGAAATATGTATAACTTGTACAATTACATGTGAACTAAAAATAATACCTTTTCATTATACTACCTGATTTAGACATCAATTTCTGAAGCTATAGGGGATGTTGGTTTATATTATTTTTGTTTCCTTTGGTAAATAAAGGTTGAGCTGTATAATAAAAGAACTTTTATTTATCAATATTTTTTTTCTGAATTCATCAACTAATATAGAGTTGATTACAGAATTTTACCTATCATTTTACAGTGTTAAAATAGAGTGTTTGCCCTTTCTTACACTATGGTACTTTCCATATATATTAAAAATATTAAAAAAAAATAATCTTCAATATTAATGTACTATACATGATACATATTGCTAATTTAAAAGTATTTATTCTATTTAAATATATATTCTGTATTAAGTTCCTAAATGTGGCTTCATCTAAGTTATTACAACTTCTAATCATTTACTTATATTAAATAATAGAATTATATGTATACACACACACACAAACATGTATATATATATATATATATATATATATATATATATATATATATATATATATATATATAATTCTATTATGTAATAGAATAGGGGAATAATTCAGTGGATGTTCAAGATAGAGGGAGAAAGAAAAGAAAAGGAAATAAAATTGCAAGTTAGGTTCTTTCTTGTCATATTTTAGCCCAGAAGAAATCTTAACTGCCTCTGCTTTATGGTGAAACTTGTGCAGAATAAGCATACTTTTACATGCAGAGAGAATTTATTCCAAATGAATCTACATCCACATAAATATTGTTTCTAGAGTGAAAATATCACTCTGTTGTAAAATCTTATAAAGTATATTTATTGCACCACCCTGACCTCCAAAATTTAAGACCAGCTCAGACATTTTTCAGTGTTTTTGCAAAACGTGGTGAATGGTCAGTACACCACAGATAAATAATTTTCTAAGTTAAAAAAATTAAAAGATTCATGCAATAACTTAGATAAAAATGAAATATAACATTTTAAAGAGTAGGTGAAAAATAATGATTTGATATCAGTGAAGAACAGCAATGTGAATCATGCAGAATTTGGGATTAGAGTAAACCCAAAGGATGCAAATATGAAAGAACTTAATTTCATTTACTGAATACAACATTTGGCCATGCCTAAAACTCACCTCCACCCTTGGCCTTTTGAGTTATGTGAACAAACTTTCAATTGGGTATTTCTCTCTTGTCACCAAAGAATGACCTGCTTCTTTTGGAATAGAAATTTTGCTATCTCACTCCACTTTTTCTCTTAGATGTTATTTCACTGTATCTCAACACATTTGAAGTTGTTTTTATAAACTCCTTGGCAAATAATGTGACTGGCCTCAACTTTTCTATCAGTGAGGTATATAGCTTTGAAATGTTAGTTTCAGAGTTTTTTTTAAACATTATTTTTTTTAAGTTAAAAGTTTCCTGACTGATTTTCACATGGTATTTCCATGTCAGCCATGCACCAGGTGCCACCATCTTGGAAAGTAATAGATGGCTGGGTCTGAGAAAGCACAGGGATATCATATCTCCCTGCTCCACAGTGCTGAGTCACTGAGTCTGCCAAGATCTCCTGTCTTCCTGCCCTCCTTTCCTTCAGATACTATCCACTGTGGCTACCCACTGGCTTGTTCCTGGAAGAAATCCAAGCCCCTTCAGTGTTGTTATGAGGCTATCCACTTGCTGTATGATCTCCCTCCAGTTATCACTCCAAGGAAGCAGTCTTATCCTTGTAGGGGAGAGGACCAGGTGCTGATTGTGGCAGCAGGTGAACAAGATGTGTTCCAAGTGTGGGGCCTCTTGGCCTCAGTGTTCTTGTCATCAGAGATCAGGTCCCCTAAGACCAGCAGCTACGCCAGAATGGGGATAATGCACTTCACAAGCTGGAGCTCAGGTACTTCTTCACCCCACTGCACTTCCAGATCACACAGTTTTTATATCCCATCTAAGGTCTGGTTCAGATGAAGACCTTACCAACCTTCATGTCGCTCTTTATCGTCTTCATGATTTCGAGATCTCCCCTTCCCCTCTCACCAAGTTGCCCTCCAAATCTGGGAAAATCATGGTGCTTATTACACAGCCACTTTTTCAGCCAGGTCCCGCGACTGGACTCAGTACTGCTCAAGGGTAAGGAAACCAATGCACTTCTCCAGGTGCAAGGGTGGAGGACTGTCCGAGTCCATCAATACCCACATGCAGGGCACCCTGAGGGCCTGGGGAGGGTGCAGGGCTGGGTTGGGTTTCCCCTGGGAAGCTCTGGGGACATAGAGGAGCCCTCTGCCTCAGGTAGGAAGGCAGGGTGTACCTTAGGAAGGGAAGGTGAGCCAAGAATGTGCTCCAGATCTGTCGATTTATTCAGTTTTGTTTTTCAATATGGTTTTGCCATGTTTTTTTAATTTGCTGACTTATTTTTAAAAAAAATAATTTATAAATATGGCATATATTATTAAGAGTATTTTTTAATTAAAAGCTTTAAACATTTTCCCCCGAAATGCCACTTGCATTTTATCTCATATAGCATGTATTTTTAGATATGCACTGTTTATTTTTGCCTGATCATGAAATCCAATGTTTTATGAGAAAGAAAAAAAGTGGATGGTTTATCCCCCACCCTTGTTTACCTCCTTTTCTTTGCTAGAACTTCATGAAATGATATCTCATAGAGTCAGTTTATGTGAGACAATTGCAGATGTTTTTGATAACTGGCCATGCTTCATCAAACCACAAACGTAATATAGTTTAAAGTGAACCACAACAGTACAATGATCTTAAAGGTCAGGCTCAATGGGATTTAGTTTCCAATCTTCATCAGGTGATTTTTGCCTCTTTAACCTTTCCCAAATCCTTCTCCTTTCTGAGTCTAGGTGCAGCCATCTCATAAAGGAGATTTTTGCAATGGCCTATAGCAGTTCTCCTGGTTTCTAGTGTATCCTTTCTTTAATCAATTAACTATATTCTCCTCTCCATCATCTTTGTAAAACACTGTTTGTGGCATTCTCCTACCTAAAAGCTTTTCAAGATTCCCATTCAATTATAGAAAACAATATCCAAATAATTTATTATGATAATAGAGTCGCTTCACAGTTGATTATGTCCTACTTTTCCAGCTATTTATTCAGACACTACTTCTCATTGTCCTGCAATCAAACATATAAACTATTCACAATTTCAACAATATTTTGTACCTCATGAATTTTTGGAAATACAGCTTACAAGTCATAGTAGCATGTGTGTGAAATGTGAAATCTGAAGACATGAACAAGCTTGTCTTGCACGATCATGGACGAATTTGGCATTTTGACTCAGGAGTAGCAACTATTTGAGGGCTGGCTATTTTACTTTAAATGTTTTGCTCAATGAAGAGAGCTCTAGAAATTATATTCCCTTTCCTATACTTGTAAGGTCGGATCTTAACAAACGGCATTGCGAAACAGAGGAAAGCTTCAAGTGAGTTTTATTAGGGGGCGCTCCGGGCGAGGTTCACTGGTCCGAGAGAAAGGGTCCAGAGAAGTCTCACCCGGGCGAGGGCTGGGCAATATTTTATAGGGGAAGAAGGGAAAGTGGTGTGGTGAATCTGGGAGGGCACAGGGTATTCCTTATTTGGTGGTCTCTTTGGGTGTCATGGCAATATCTGGTGCCGGTTGAATCAGTCTTGGGACCCTTGGTCCTGCCCCTCTAAAGGCGGGAAAGCTGGGCCGGGTCGAAAGTCCCCAGGTCAGTTCCTGGAACTGGGTGGTCCGGAATGTCTCCAGGTCAGTTTCTGGAACTGAGTGGTCCAGAGAGTTTCGATCTGATGCAACCTGTGAATCTGATTGTGTTCCCCTGCCTTGGGCCAGTTGGTCTTAAAATACTAAGTAAGATATTCTTTCAAAGCATCTACATATTTTACATGCAATATGAGTTTCCTCAATTTATCTGTAGAATATATGCTAGTTGTTAAATATTATGATGATGAGCTTGATGGTTACTATTAAATGGAAACATTTGTATCTGGGACTCATTTGTGCCCAGGATGGATGCTGCAAATTTTCCAAAACTGGATGGTCTTTTCCACCTGACATAGTGTGATTTTTTTTTCCATAGAGTTTAAACTTGTTGCTTAGATGGTTAATTTGTGTTTTTTATGTGTGTTTGTTTGTTTTGTTTTTTTTCTTTTTGTTGTTGTTCTGCTGCAAACTTTCTTGAGTGTAAAAGAAACATAAGGCAGGTGGTAGAAAAATGCATGCTGGGTATGTTAATGCCACAGATTTTTTCTAGAAAAAGATGGAATCCCCTATCACTTAGGCAAGGTCAGCCCTGCAAGAAGGTCTAGTAGTAAGTTAAGGAGAGTATCCTGAGGCTTCAACCTTGCTCAGTGTCTGGGTGAGAAGACAGGGCAGCCTGAAGCAACCATCACAGGGCAGCACCCAAGACAATCTACTCATTCTATTTGACTTTCTGTTCTCTATTTGGCCTTGCCTCATCCTCATGTTTAGGTTATAATTGGCTAAAAAAAGAAATTGAGTATGTATCTTTCAGCTGTGCTTCTTCCATTATTCCAGTTTAGCTGATAGAGCATAAATGGAGTACCCTCATTTCTCTTATGATCCAGCCATGTCCCTTCATGTCTTCAAAGTATAATCCACCTTCTGACATAACTCCCCTTCTTGTATCATGATACAAATGAAAGAAGATATATGTCAAATTGGGGCTTCCCTTTTACATTTGGCCTAAATTTACTTATTTGTCAGCTTTTGTCCTTCACAATTTACAGTATTGAGTTACAATTCTCTAACTCAAAAGTAGATACATTTTCTTCTTTATTTCTATTCTTTTTCCATTCATTTTGAAGTTTTATAAAAGGAGTTGTGAAAACAGTGCTTGCCATCTTTATCAGAATTCCCATTCATTTAAAATATATGTGAGATTGTCACCTGCCCAATTTTAGAAGACAATATGTGATT
Source organism: Mesoplodon mirus (assembly GCF_964341445.2). Taxonomy (NCBI): domain Eukaryota; kingdom Metazoa; phylum Chordata; class Mammalia; order Artiodactyla; family Ziphiidae; genus Mesoplodon; species Mesoplodon mirus. The sequence continues at coordinate 44,042,648 of NC_138993.1, forward strand.
CTTAGGTTAACATCATTTTAAAAGAGAATTAGAAAAGTTAAATAAATGTTAAAAGTTATAAAGCATTAGTCCATTTGTAGTTCACCGTGTTATTTTTAACAGATAGGCAGTACCTATGAAACGGTTATAATAAAAGGGACATTTCTAAATCAATGTCACCATGTAGAATCCTACATACAATGTTATTTCACACATGTCAGAAAGAAAAAGAGGGTAAAAATTAGAGTAAAAATATCATTGGGTTGATAAAAAGTAAGATGTCTAAATTGATGAATAATATAGTAAGACACAAATGTGCTTTCTTGGCTATTTATTTGTGTTTGTCTGGACATGTCCTTAAAAATATCAGATTTTATATAAATTTATGACAACCTTGAGCTCTTTATATTATGGAGATGTATACAGATATGACTTTTCATAATAAAATTAGTCACAGAAAAAAGGTAACAATAAACGTAAAAGATTATGTTCATTTAAATTTTTCATTCTCAAATGTTCTTAAGAGAAAAAGAGAGAGGTCAGCAAACACTTGTTTGTTCACATATTATCTCTGACACAAAACACCTTACAAATATTAATTCTCCTCTTTATGCACTCATAAAGTAAAGGTTGCACAGGAAATGAACAGAAACACTAAAAATACAAATATGTAAACAGTCATAAGTGTTAACCTCTATCTCATTTTAGCATATTCATAAAGTCTATTTCTGCATAACAATTAATGACTAATGCGGTTTCAGCACCAACTTGGCAGATAACTAGAAAGCTTCTGTATGTTAAAATGTAAATTATCTTACTGACCAAATAAAAGGGGACATATATTTCTTTTCCATTAGAAAATCTAGCCAATAAAGAACTAAAACAGGGTTGCAATTGCAATAACATTTTCTTTGGAAGAAACTAAAAACCTCTTTCTTCAGTAAAAAGAAACCTTATCAAACATCTTACTAGAAATCTGATCATGTAAGGTACATAGCAGGATAAGTCACCTGTGTTGACTGCAAGATGATTTATAATACGTGTTTCTATTAATACAGATGTAATCCCTGTCCTTCAATGAGAGGGCAATAATGCACTTCTAGTCAGATAATCTCAGTCGTGCACTGCAATGTCTTAGGTGTTTCAAGTGATAATTTTCTATATAAATGCTGCTGCATATGGACTGAGAGTTGGCATAGTCTAACGAATCCAGGTTTATAATTATTTCTGAAACTATTTTACAGTGTTCCAAATCCATGTGACAAATCTGTCTTAAATTTCTTTCCTCCCTGTTTGTTGAAACTTGGTCATTTCAAACTCAATTTGAAGACAAGCTTTCAAAGCCTAACCTTGTCCCCATTCTCTCCTTCCCTCAATATCGAGTGGGGATTTTATTTCCCCTTTTCCCTCATTCATGTTTTCACTCTATTATTCATTCATTTGTTCAATCATTTAATCAAAACAATGTTAAGTTTTAGGTGAAGTAGACCAATAGACTCTAGTTTTTAAAAATTAATGTCTAATGGAAATTAGGAATAAACAATACACACAAAATGTAATAAGTTCTGCAATAGATGTAAGAACAAAGTTACATGAAAGAATAATAAAAAAGTTTGGGAGAGGCTAGTTAGATACCAGATTATAAAAACACTATATGCTAATAGTTTATACTTAATGTAGTTTGCAGGAAACCTCTAAGGAATCTAGCTGGGAACAGATTTAATCAGATTTACATTTAAGAAAATTAACCACCTAATTTAAGAAAGGTAAATAATAAAATGCTTTTTTACCTCCACTGTAAACTATGATTTATTACAATTCTTATAAGGCTCAAGAATGACAAACATGATTTTACTGGTGAATTTCCATGTTTAATATGTATATTATCTTTTTTTTTTAAGTTGCATGTTAACCTGGTATAAAGTATTATCTCTGCTTTATGCTTTGAGTAAAAACCAAAAAAAAAAAAAAAAAAGAAGAAAAGACGGGTTAAATTGTTACCCCACTATGTACTATTACATATACCTTTTATTTTAGAAAATGTTAATTATAATTACTATTCTCACACAAAAAATCAAGCAAAATAAATAATATAAATTTTTAGGATACGTACATATGTGGTAAATATGTTATAAAGAGCACATGTATCAAAAACACAAAATGCTTGCTATTCTCAAAGGACAATGTTGACCACTGAGGGAACAACAGGTAGAAAGGATTTTGAGGACGCCATACTGCAATGGAGGTTCAAGAAATCCCACATTGTGGGGATGGTGATCTGATTTGGACACGTGCTAGATTTCTTGTACTGATGTTGTGATTGTAGAGAAATTTTAAGTGTCTATTTCAAGTCAATCAAAAATTACATTCTTGAGATGTTCTTATTTACATTTTATTATTTTTAAAAATGCCAATCAGAATTGCTATTACTATTACATTACTCTTTGAGGTGATTTTAGGAGTTGCTGATGGAAAGGAAGATACTCATATGGCACTAAAACAGTTGAGGAAGAATCAGAATATAGGGAAGAGTCTTAGTGAGAGACAGTACAGTGCAATAGTTAAAATTACAGACTTTGAAACTAACCTCCCTAATTTGAATTCTGACTCCATCACTCACTGAGTGAGGTACAGTGAGTTAATGAACTTTTCTTTGCCTCAGTTTCTTTGTAAGGATACTACCTATCTTATAGCATTGTTAGGATTAAATCAGTTAATATATGTTATATACTTAGAGCATTGTCTAGCTTATAGTCATCTGATTGTTAATATTATTTTGGTGAAATTGTGAAGAAATTTTAATTCCTTGCACTTCTTTTCTGTTTTCTATATTGCTAAGGAATATTATGCTTTACTTGTAAAATAAGTTTCATGTATATCTGTATATCATTTTAATATCATATGAGAACACTGTATAAGAGTCACTGTTGAAGAATTATTTAATTTACTAGGAGAATATACCTTCATTTGGCTTACCATTTCTAAGTTGATTAGGGCTTAAGCTCTGTGAAATTACATATTAACTTGAAGAGTAATGATAGTCCAAATTATTTCTGCCTTATGGAAAAGATAAACCTTAATGCTTAACATTTTATTGCCTTGTATGTCATTAATCCAGTTTGTCTTTAACATTGCAAATTTATTTCAGTGTTCTTTTTCTTACTGATTTTGGCATCCTTAAACTAGTTTTACCATCCTGCTTATATTCTCATTCATGAGATAAATACATTTTTTTTTGTCATTTGCTCAGTATATATTTGTCAGAGTCATGGTTTTTATTTTGCCTATATTAAAGCCATGTTTTAACTTTTTCAAAATGTATACCTAATTATTTATAAGTCACTTCTGGCACTTTCCCATCTTGTATAGTAGTAATAAACAAAAGTAATAACCAAAACAAATGCAAATATAAAATAAATCTCAATAACAAATTTAGTAGTGTTGGAAATTAGGCAATACTTTTCTGGATATGGACATATTATTATAATATTTGGGAAGCTTATTTCCTAATACCCTAGGAGCAGTCAAGTTGTCCTTTGACCCTCAGGGAATCATTGCTTCTATATTTTATTCCAGAATATGAAGGCCTGGGGGATTTACTGTGCCCTAAACTTCAACATCATTCTGTAGCCTAATCACCTCTTTATTCCTATTGAAAAATTTGAAAGCTCTCATTTTTTCAGTTTAGATCAAAATGAATTCTACCACTATGAAATTGTTTAGTACTGGTGATATGCAGCAAAGGCTTTGTTTTGGACTATGCACAGGCTTGTCTTTCTCCCTCCAGGTATGATATTTTTGAATGAAGATATCAGCTGAGACTCAGATCAAACAAGCTTACTCAATTTCTTTGTGGGCTTAGTTTGTGGACTGCCTGTTCTTCATTAAACAGTATGTCTTAAGTTGTGAGTGCATGGTGAGGAGGAAGAATGTGGAGCAAGTGGGTAGAGAATAAACAAATATTACTTAATTCTTGATTACTCCCAAATCCTTTGGAAGTTAATCTCCAAGAAAACTTGATCTTCATGTCACTATTAAAAGGCTTCACAGACAACTAACCTGAGCCATCTCCTTTCAGCCTTTTCTCATTGTTAATCATTACAGTGACCTGAAAAGTGTGCTGTAGAGTGGATGGAGATAGAGAAGTGAAGAGAGAGAATAACATGTTGGTTAGAATGTGACAATACAAAGAAAGACATGACAACTTAGGCAAAAGACATTTAATAGAAAAAATAATCATAATGCTAAAGGAAGGTTGAGTTTAAAAGGCAAGTGGAAAAATTAGTCTTGAATAGTAGAAGGGACACCTATTCTTCCAAGTTTAGAAATAAACTTAGGTGTGTTGATAAAAATATAATAATGCTTTCAATTAGCCTTGCACTTCACATATTTGGTTCATATTTGACATTTATTGCATCTTTCCATATTTTTTATCCTTAAATTAAGGCCCAAATATCTGCTTTCTCCATTCTTTTTTTAAAAAATTACTTTTGAAAAGTTACCTTTGCCTTTGGATAATACATTTTTTCAATAAAGTAATATTATGACCATAGTCTTCTAAGTATAATCTAGAGCAGTGATACAAAGCAGTTCAAACTTGTGTTCTAGATTCAAAATTCAAGGTCTACAATTCATTAGCTGGGTGACTTTGGGCAAGACATTTAATCTTGTTGTGTCTTGGTTTTCTCATCTGTAAAATAAGAACAATAATTTTACTTATTTCACAGGGATGTTGTGCTAATGTATGTAAAACCATTTATGCCAAATCCAGGGAGTGTCCTCAAGAACTGTGAGCTAGCATTATTCTGTGTTCGGCCCTTGGCACTTCAGAAATTGTGTTAATACTTTCTTACTCCATGGTAGATTAATAGCTGAAGATGTTGAATACTATAAATATAAATTAAGGATATAATTAAAGAAAATATCTAGTTTTATTGACTGCATCATGTTAAAAATCTTGTATACACATGTGTGTATTAAAATTATATATATATATATATATATATATATATATATATATATATACACTGCTGTCAAGAGACTAATTATTATGCAGTATTTGGCTAAAAAGATGATAAAAGATCACAAACAACAAAAGAAAAAGATAAGCTGGGGGCTTCCCTGGTGGCACAGTGGTTGAGAGTCCACCTGCCGATGCAGGGGTCACGGGTTTGTGCCCCAGTCTGGGAAGATCCCATATGCAGCGGAGCGGCTGGGCCTGTGAGCCATGGCCACTGAGCCTGCGCGTCCGGAGCCTGTGCTCCGCAACGGGAGAGGCCACAACAGTGAGAGGCCCGTGTACAGCAAAAAAATACAAAACAAACAAACAAACAAAAAAAAACAAAAAAACAAACAAAAAGATAAGCTGGACATTGTCAAAATGAAAAACTTTTGTCCTCAAAGAATACCATTAAGAAATTGAAAAGACAACACACAGAATGGTAGTAAATATTTGCAAATCCTATAGTTGATAAGGGACTTGTATCTAGAGTACATAAAAAACTTTTACAACTCAAAAAGATAAAGAAAAATAGCAATTACAAATGGGCAAAAGAGCTGAAGAGATATTTCTTGAAAGAAGATATACAAATATTCAAGAAGTACATGAAAATATTCTCAATTTCATTAGGCATTATGGAAATGCAAATCAAAACCACAAGACATCATTTCTCACTAGGATGGCTATAGCCAATAAGAAAGTTAATAAAAAATCATTGGCAAGGATATAGAAAAATGGGACCCTTACACACTCCTGTAGGGAATGGGAAATGGCACAGCTAATCTGAAAAACAATCTGGCTCTCAAAAAGGATTTCAGAATCTCTAACATAGAATTATCATATAACCATTTCATTCCTTACAAACCCAAAAGAAATAAAAATATTACATCCACACAGAAACTTGTATTTGAATGTTCATAGCAGTATTGTTCATAATGGTCTTAATGTGTAAACAACCAAAATTTCCATATACTTTTGAATGGATAAGTAAAATGAGGTAGATCCATACAATTCAATACTATTTGGCAACAAAAATAAATGAAGTACTGGCATGTGCTATAACATAAACAATTCTTGAAAACATTATACGAAGTGAAGGAAGCCACTCTTAAAAGACAACGTATTGTTTGATTTAATTCCTATGTAATGTCCGTACCTGGAAAATCAATATAGACAGAAAGTAGATAATTGGCTGCTTAAGACTCAGAAGTTTGGCATGGGGGATGGGAAATGACTGTTAATAGGCATGGAGTTTCTTTTTGAAGGGATGGAATTGTTCTAAAATTGATTCTGGTGATGGATGCACAATTCTGGGAATATACTAGAAAGTATTGAATTGAATTCACACTTTAAATTGGTGAATCATTTGGTAGGTGAATTATATATTAATAATACTCTTTGTATAAAACATAAAACATTTGGAAACAAGAAAATAAAATGTTTTTTCATTCTTCCACAATCATTTACTAATCCCATACTATTATCAGATAATGTTCTACTTGTGGATACATTAAGGTTTAAATACTTAATGATAAAAATGGCACTTATCTATATTATCTAGAAATTCATTTACATTTCATGGAATTTCAGATTTAATGAGGTATTTGGAAAATCATAAGGCTGCAAAAGACCACAAGGGATCAGTATGGTCTCAAACAAACTTCATCATTTTACATTGAATGAGAGGGCTCTCCAGTGAATTGTTCAAAGACACACAGTTTCATTAAACATAGTTTAAACTAAGTCGTAATTTTCAATGCAATTTTTTTCCTGTACTTTACCTTCTTTCTTTGCCCTAGAGGTACTGAAAATCTCAAATGTCTTCAGCAATCAGGTGATCACAGAAAATTTTGAAGCTAGTTAAAAGTATGGGATTGTTGGTCAAAATTACAGCAGCCTAGACTTTCAGGTCATGTTTTAAAGAAGGGCTTGAGAAAATATCTAGTTTATCCATCTGGTTGGAGTTACTTCCACAGTGTCCGTGCCAAGAATTTGAGCACTTTGTTCCTGACATCTCAATCTATCCTTTCACAAATAGTTTAAAAAATAAACTTCAAGGAATGTCACACATTGTAAGGCATTATTAATTAAAAATTTAGGTCACAATGGTTAATGTTAAGAATATAATATATATAATATCCTATTTTTACAAAATCTTAGTCGTAGCTTTGGGTTAAAACAACAGAAACTAATATTTGCAGAGAATTATGTATGTTTCAAAATCTAATTCTGATATAAGTTATATTGGCTTTTTAAAGTAAATAAAGGGAACTCTAAATTACTATAGCGGTTTTGGTTTTTTGGCCAATAGGATACATCTATTTTCTACTAATCTTTGATATAGAGGAATACCATTGAATGAAGAGTTGATGGTTGACCTATATTATACTGTTCACCCAAACTGAATCTTGGAGTTAGTAAGTTTTTCATCTGTTGATCTTTCAGAAAATTTATTTTATTTTGGCCTGGAACCTGAAGCTTCATTGATTCCCATCTCTATGGCCTTGGCCCCCAAAGGATGAATTTACTATTAGAAACTTATAGATCTTGGTGTTGTTTAGCTTAAGTTATGGTTATTGCCAAGTTTTATTTGTACTAAGCTGGAATACGTTACTCACATTTCTGCCTTCTTGAAATGAAATAAGGCAGGGCATTTTATGATTTTAAAAGTGAAAAGTAAGTGTCAGTTTACTATGATGGATTTCAAGTGAGTTCATCAAACTGTCCATATTTTATTCTAAATGCTCTAGTAAAATAATGTTCTTTCCTATGCCAAGTGATGTTTCAATCTACTGACAACTAAACCATCACAAATCACTAAAGGCTTTTCACCTATTGAAGCAGGCTGTTCAAATGTATACCACATCATTGGCCACCTACGAACCAAGCTTTAGAGTCTTTGACAGCACTTGTGATTTTCAAATTTTTAATATTTAAGGACATCTTTTGCTATAATCTTTCTGAAAAGCTAAGAATATACAACCTGCCACATTCTTAGTCCAAAGATAAAATACATTATTGCATCCTCAAATGACATCTGTTAGCGCATATGACAAGGCAAACCTAACTAATGAAGATGATATCCTAAATGTTTTCTGTATTTTCTTTATGCTTTTTCTAGTTCTGTGTCAAATTTGTAAATTTCTACGATATAAAAGTTAATATGATAAGGAACATAATACAAGTATACATACGTGGAAAATATCAATTTTTGAAACCACATAAACTAGGGTTATTACAGAGTTTGTTACTTAAAATACAGTCTTTCTTCTGATTAATATATGCAGTCAATGCTGATAAAGATGTCTACTTGTATATGTAAATGTATGCATATATGTCTTAATCAATGACTACATATAATAAACTCTAATTTTAACTTCATCAATTTTCTTCTAGTTCAACTGCAATACATTTTTTAAAAGAATGTATTTTTTCTACATTTCCTGTTAGCCTGTCTCTTCATCACTTTGTTATCTTTATTTATTCTTATCCATACACCAGAAGTAAAAACAGAAACACTATTTAATAAATTGATAATTAGGTTATTCTCCTTTCAAATAGAACTGGAGAAGAAACTGAATTCCATCTCTATCCATATATTTGCAAATCTCTTCATGTTCCTTTAACTCTAGAACCAAGTAAAATGAAAATTGTCTTTAACAAATGCTTTGAATAGTATATCTGGCTTGAATAATATCAGTCTTAAATAAATCTACTTAGATTTTGTATTGATGAAATAGTCCATTTTGTTTAAAATATGTTTAATCTTCATTGTTTTCCAGAAAGTCTTTTACTAATTATAAATTATATAACTCTAACAAAACTAAAATATATTTTATGTGGTTCAAGTAAAGATTGTCTTATATAAAAAATACAATAAGAATAATTATAAATACTTATTGGAATAAAGCCCACCACCTAAGTATACCATTTATTGAATTTACTTAGAACAGGATCTGAATTTAGTTTATCAAACCTTTGCCAGTTTCTGCTTACTATATCATTATTGACCAGGGGATTTTTCCAGAAACTAATGCCTGTGGCTGGCGATTTTTATTTTGGTCAGCCAAAAAATTTAATTCTGTTATTTCACTAACACTTTGCGGGTTATTACATTCAATAGTTACACCTCACACACCTGTACAGTCTTTTAATTTTTGTGAAATGTTGTCCTGAATCCACTCTTCTATAGAAGCAAAAGAAAATTCTCCAGCACCGTGAGTTTCATTTTCATTTTCCCTATCAGAATCAATCACTAAGTTTTTTGTCCTTTTGTTGGTCTAATATTAACATCGTCTGAATTAGAACTATATTCTGAAGATCTATCATCTTCTGAGACACTAGTATATATGTTGCTCGGACAATCAGAGAGAGTATCTGCATAAAATTCACTGAAAAATTATTCTTCACTCAAAATTTCACAACGCATCATTTTTGAAAATCTTACGTTTATAATACACATAAGATTGGAACAAAAACCTAAAGAAGCAAAATGTGAATGATAATGACAATCATAAGTTGTATAATGAATGCTTGATCAATGTTAAGCTCTAACAACTTCACAAGGTGATGTTAATTGTATCACTCTCTAAAAAAAATATTGATAAGTCTCCGGTCGATAACGTTTGGATAACAAAAGAAGTATTAATACATCTCCGGTCAATAATGTGCTATTATCCAGCAATTTTTTTTATGATGATGTGTTATTTTATATAATCTGAAATCATATACAACAATAGGATACATTTGGCCCACTATTAATTCTTTGTATTATGTGCCTTTTCTGTTAAACCACCAGGTTTAATATGTATTCCTGGATAGCATAGTGAACTTCAATGAAAACTAAATTTAAATATGTATAGCTTTTATTAGAAATATTAAAAATATTAAATATAGACCTTGAATATGAAATAGGTCCAGTGAAAACTTAATTTAAAAATATATATACACAGTAGGTGGAATAATGTTACCTGTTAAACAGTTTTGAAATAGCTGATAAAAAAAGCTAATGAACTCTAAAGATCATGGTACATCCTGTATGCATTTATTTATTTGTACATACATTTTAATAAAGCGGTATGAAAAGTAAATGTAGGTACCATATAAATATTTTTAATTATCACAGTATAGAGATAATATACATCACTTTAAATTATTAATATTCAAAGAATTTCATTTAAGTTGGTAAATTTTTGATAGTATTTCAAATTATTAATATGTAAAACTATTATTTACTCTTTCTTTCAAACATCATTTATGATGTGTCTACCATGAGTAAGGTGCTATCCTAAGAACTAAGAGCACAGCAGTGAACAAGTAAGATGAAGTTTGTGGAACTTATGGAACATGCAGTCTAGCTCTGTGCAGAAATTTTAATACATTAGAGTAACTTGGGGTCTGGGAGGAACATCTGATACTCTATTAGAAGTTATTTTTCCCTTGCATTGTGTTTAGTTGTACAATACATTTCTGAAAGTATTTTTTTTTAAGGAAATGATCTGCCGCATCTCTATACAGCCCTGTGTACAAAGGGCAAACTGGGCTTCCTCTTAGGCAAGGATTGATTTAGCATATTTCTTGTGAACTGTAATTGATCCCTCTTCCTTTTATTCCTCTTTAAAAAAAATACTATTAAAGATCTTTAAGCACAAGTATAGTCCTTAACAGAAATGACACTGAGAGAAAAATCAAAAAGCGAAGCATAAAAAAAAAACCAAAACATTAGTTCCATGTTATGTGATTCATTACCTCAGCAAATAAGTATAAATACTTTATAAGATTGGTTCATCATGTGCAGATTTTTGTAATAAAGTGACACTTTCATACACATACAAAATCAGACTTTTTCACAGGCATTTAAAAAATCAGAACAATAGCAAATTATTGATTTCATTGTTGAAGAACTGTGCTTTGAAAAATGAAAGGACACTGTAGCTAAAAATGTCTGGTTTTTCCTTCTTCTGACATCACCTAGGAAGCCCTTTTTGAACTATTTTAATAAAGTAGAAATATTGAGACTTCTCTGGTGGTGAAGTAGAAATATTATTTATCACAGAAGGACATTCTATATATTAAATGATTGAAATAAACACTAAGGAACTACTTATGAGTTACTATGAAAATCCTTTAGATGTGGGTTTATAGGATATTTTTTAACACTATTGTTCCTTCTTGGAATTTTGTTAGTTATATTGTTGCTGCAGAATCAGTTTAAGACATATAGCAACTCTATAAAAATTTAAATCTGCCACAATAAAAAATAATTAATACTTTTTAATAATTTTAATAGTAGATTTTGTGCACGTGTGTGTGGTGTGAATTTATAATACAGCTGTGTGCTGAATCTTTGTGTTTTAGAAGTAGCTCAGTAGAAGAAATGAAAATAAAATTAGAGTATGAAAATGAAAGAATTCTTACAACGAATGGAATGTTTTTCAAGTAGATGAATATTATCTTCTTCACCATTATCAACAACAACAAAGCAGAAGGATGCATTTCTTAAAATAAACTGTCTTTGATTGGAATATGAAAGCCTAAAATGGAAACATATTTGAAGAGCATCTGAATAGAAGAAATGGACTGTGCCTAGAATGATCCCTTAAAAAGCTTATAATTTTCATGGATCCTCTGTGATTATGCTTAATTAGTCTTCAAAACTGTGATAAATGCACATTTCATTGTGGTTATTTTCTAGAATCCTAACAATTACAAAGTTCTATATAGTGAAACTGCAATTACATGAGTGAATAATTACTTGTTAAAATATCACTATTTATTATACATCTCTATCAGTTTATCTGGTATAATCTGAATATCCTCTTTGTGTACAACACTAAAAAATTTAAAGGCAATTTTTAAATTGCCAATTTTTAAAAACTCCTCCACTCAAATCAACTTCCAATCTTAGACAATAGACTAGAATTTTACCAATTCACAAAAAACTCACAATTTTACCATTTGTGAATTAGAAGACAAATCAAAACTGCCTTTGAAGAGTTGTCAGTCTAATTTAGTGACAAAACAAGTAAAGAAAATCATACACAAAAACTGGACAAGAGGAAATTCTTTTCTACGCAGGCCTCTACATACTTCCTTACTGCTTGTGAGGATTAAGCATTGGTGGTAGTTGTCCTCCGAGCCACTCATTGTACTCACCCAGAAACTTCACTTCTTATCAATTTACAAAGAAATTCTGAAAATCAAATTTGGCTAATTTTCAGTGTGACACATTTATATACTGACTTAAAATCATTACTCACACCATGTATGTATATGAGATACTCAAAGGAGTAACACAAACTAATGAATGAAAGGAAAAAAAAAAGAATATTCAAAGCAAATTTTATTACTAATTTATCACATAATAGTCCTGAGCAAAATATGGATGAAGTGAACTTTATTTTGACGATGTAGAAAAGCAAAGACATTTAAATTCCATTTGTTCTACCAAAGCAAACTCTAATTTATGCCTTATTAGAAGGGTTATTGGTAAAGATTTTTTAAAAACCATGCTGCTGGCTAGAAACCATGAGACATGTCAGGTATATCAAAACCATAAACAGAAACCACATAAATAAAGTTTGTTCATTTTTTTCTGGCATTGCTTTAATAGCTATGAAGGACAAGTGAACCATGTACAGGAGATTTTAGAGTCTTGACTCTGGAAGGGTCACTGCTCTTATCCTGAGTCTGGAAGGCTTTATTCTCCAGCTCAGAAATGCCTGCTTTTCAAAGCTACTGGTTGAACATAACAAACTCTAATTAGTCTTATTGCCACTGCTTCTGCCTCTAGCACAAACACTGTGGAATGTTCCAAGCAATGCTGGTAGCACTGAGCAGAAAGTGAGGATGAAGTGAACAGGGGAATGAAAAAACTGAGGAGCAAAATATTCATGGAATTCTTTAGTCTCATCTATGTTTCAGGTTTATAGTGTCCATTTGTCTCAAGTAATCCATGTTTTGAAATATCCGGGATATCAGAAATCCAATTTGATATACTGAGTAAAATGTAAATTTATTAGTATATTAGATAGAGCTTGAAATTTGTGGTAAGATAGTACCAGGCTTAAATCCCCACTCTAGAATGTTCGATCTATTATTTCTGAGTAGATTATTTAACTTCCTAAACCTTAGCTTTGTCATTTTTAGAATGGATATAACATACCTTGCAGGAGTTGTAAAAGGATTAAATTCCAAAAGTTTGTTTAACATGTAGAGCAATGTCTGATATATACTATATACTTAACTGGTGCATCACCAGCACCAGTAGTGATAAGCATTGCCATCAAACAAAATGGCAGAAGCTAAAGTTACCTCATTTTCTCTTTTTCTTTCTCACTCACTCAGTATGTGTGTGTAAATATCCATGTAGACCTCTAATGAAGTACTAACCTTATTCTTATTCTTTCTTCTTGATTTCTTCTAATGCCAATCTGGTGATTAGTCAAAATTAAATATTGGCTCTTACTTGCTCAAAAACTTTCAATGTTATACCATTATTTTAAAATAAAAACACAAATCTATAACAAAGTCTTCTTAACCCTGCAAAATTTTGTTCTGGCAAAACCTCAAGCTCATTGTCTCCACCTCTTCTTTGCCTTTCCCACCATCCCATCACACTTGAATTTCCTTAAACAGAACAAAGCAACTTCCCACCTCAGATCATTGGTACATGCACTTACCTATGTCATGAGTATTCTTTAAATCTTCACTTGACTAGTATCTGCTTCATCCTTTACAACTCAGTTTTTGCATCACATATTTAAAGAGTCTTCCCCTGTATCACTCTCCTGTAGCATCCTATAATTTTCCTTAGTAGTATTTGCCATACATATAATTATCATTCATGGTTATAATTTCTTTGCTCCAACATATTCATCTTGACTGTAAGGGCAACTTATGCCTATTTTGGTCACCATTGTATCCCCAGGCCACCTTCTACAGCTCCTGGTACATAACAATCAGCAACCATTACTCCCTTCAACAATGAATGCTATGTACAGACATCTTTCTAGGTTTCCAGGTCATAGAAAGTTAAACAAATGCTACCACATTAATGGTGGAAGTAGGCAATAACAACACTTAACAAAAAATATATGGTATAAAGGTGGGAATTAAAGTACTCTACAGGATATAAAACAGTGTGAGGAAATAGAGAGTTTTGAAGGCCAGGTCACTTTCAGTAGAATATGAAGATATGAGATCTCTGTGGAAGTGATGTTTGAGCAGAAAGCTGAATGAGGCAGAGAAAATATATAAATATTTGGTAGAAGAGTGTTTCCGGCAGAAGGAAGAAAGAACAGCACAAAGGTCATCTGGTGATATTATGCTTGTTGTAGTCAAAGAGCGGCATGGACATATATACACTACCAAACGTAAGGTAGATAGCTAGTGGGAAGCAGCCGCATGGCACAGGGAGATCAGCTCGGTGCTTTGTGACCACCTGGAGGGGTGGGATAGGGAGGGCGGGAGGGAGACGCAAAAGAGAGGGGATATGGGAACATATGTATATGTATAACTGATTAAATTTGTTATAAAGCAAAAAAATTAAATAAAAATAAAAAAAATAAATAAAAAAACAGCAAGAAGATCAGTGTGGCTGGAATTGTGTGAGCAGGGAAAAAAATGATAGGAAATATGATTGGAAAGAAAGTTAGAAAAAGACCATGGGTAGTCTCGTTGAATGACTGAATTCAGGAGTACTGAGAATCACAATTCTAAATATCTATGAGAACTGAAGAAATTAATTAATATATTAATTTCTGATAGGTGCTGATAATTTGTTGGGACAAAATGAATCTCAGTGGAAAGAATTGTTCTCTGTCACAAAAGTTGCAATATAGTTGTGAAGACAAGCCATAAAATATAATTAACTGCATAAGAAAATTTATGGTGACATAATATAATCCTAAGGAAAGGCATATTAAGAATTTAAATGAAGGAGAGAATGTCATTTTTAAATATTTCTTAGGCATGGATGCACTTACCTGGAAACTGAGGGGTTATTTACAATTAGATACCAGAGATTCTAGACAAGTGAACTATTGTGAGTAAAGTACAAGTAAAGGGAATTTACAACACATATTTAGAAGAGGTGAAATTAATTCAATGAATTTTTAGAAAAAATGCCCAGGTAATTGTTCAGAAATTAGGTGTGCAGAAACATGCCTATCAAAATATGGAGTTTAAACTTGCTATTTGTGGGTATATGTTTAAGACATTGTTGAATTAGGAAAGCAAGCCACTCTGTGTTCTAAGTAAGACCGATTTTGTATAGGGAATTTGAGACCTAAATGGTCTTTGAAAGGGCCGTGGAAGTGAAGGTCAGGGAACTTTCTGCTAATGATCTCAACCTTCTGTTCAATGTGAAATGTTCTGAAAAGTACTATGCAAAGACACTGAGTTCCTCAAGAACCTCCAGAAGTCTCCCATCAACTGTCTCAGTCTACAGCAGTGAAGCCAATTGCTTTTAAGGGCTCACTTAGAAGTTACTTGAAGTTTCCATTGTCCACATATCTGCCTGAATCTGCATGTGGAGAAACATGGCTTTTTCTCTTCCACCTTCTATACATTACCTGAATGCCTTTTATGGCACACTCTAACCCAGAACTGTATGGAGAGAGGATTTCTTAAAAAATGAAGATCCAGGAGTCTCCTTTAAAAGTAAAGCTGACCTTGGAAGGAAGTAAGGCTGATGATCAGTAGAAATAGATAAACCAGCATAGAAAGAAAAATCAGAAGACTGAAGTAGAAGTTTGTACTACTAAAATGAAAAACAGAATGGAAAAACACTTAAACACTACTGTTTTAAATGAAAGCTCATTCTATCAAATACATGAAGATACCTATTTTCATGCCCTGATATTATTCAGCCACATGAACCAAATTTTTTTCAACTTTTCTTCATATGACATGGTTATAAAATGTTTATTATTCTTGTTATTCTCATCTATTTCTGTTCATCACACTCTAATGTTTTTAAAATGTGATGTCCAGAACTAAGAACAGGTCTCATAATGAACTCTGACTAATAGAGAACTATTTCCTTCTATTATTTTGTTGCTATCTGTATATTCACACAGCCAAAGTTTAAATTAATGTTTTAGAGTATATTTCACACTTCTGCCTAATATTGGGCTTGCAATGAGAATTTTCCAGTATTTTGCACATGAACCACTGCCAAGCAGGGTCACCTTCCCTGAATCGATTTTGGAATCATCACACAAAATCAATAGCTGAAGCTAAGTGAAATTTCCAAAGGAAATATAGCAAAACATATAAAAAGCGAAGGCATACAGACAGTAAGTTAAGATCTGGATGTTGAATATCAAGTTCATATCTAAAACATTTTGGCAAGGAAATTGAAAATTAGAAAAGAATGTTACTTATAAAATAAGCAAAGAATGCATATTTAGACCCAATAAATAAATTAATTCAGTACCAGAGGTAGTAGGAAATCTGAGATGATTTGTTACTGAAGTAGTTAAGAAGAAGAAGAAAATAACATAATAAACTTGTTCAAAAAGCACAAATTAAGTAGATTAGATGAGGAGATATTCAGGATTAAACACGGATCAGAAGCAAATATGTGGTGAGAAATTATAATAACAGATACAAACACTCATTGTAAAGTGTTAGAACTGAGAGAAAATAATGACCTAGGAAGACAACTGGTCAGTAAATTTTCTTCATTAAAATAGTAACCCAGGAGCATTGGGAGAACACTGGAGCTTCATGTTTCCAAAAGAATTTGAAATATTTTTAATTTCAACAGACATGACACAACACGTGATCAATTCATAGTCTCAAAAATAAGTTAAAATAGTTATTTAGAATGTTGAGTGTCTTAGCTAGAACTCTTCTATGTTTCTGTTTTACATATATTTTACCACAGAAAATAAATTTTAATGTGTTTAAAAATATATTGTTACTGTTGTGTGATAAATTGCAGATCAGTCCAAGCAGCTGCAAGAAAAACATTTTTATTACTAAATTAATAATTTTGAACAAGACCAGAAGGAGCCATTATCCCTCTGGATATAGAGGCATATTGTTCTTTGGCTTAGCTAAGCCAGGAACTCCTAAGAGTAATGAAATGTGCATAATTAAACGACTGCAGTTAGACTTTGATATTTTGGTTGATGAAGTATTTGTTTACACTGATTTTATATGGTTCATATAATTTCAATAGTAGTACTGTGCCCTGTCATGGAATATTTTGAAAAAGGGATTTGAAAATAGAATTACAGAGCATGTATCTCCTTCCTTTTATTTCTACATTTTCATTTAATTTACTAATCTGCTTAACAGATTAAAGAAGAAAATTAAAATAATATTGAGATTTTGTCTGAGAATAACAATGAGAAGACTTTTAAATGGCTGACTGTCTTTAGTAATTTGAAAAAGCGTTAAAGCTCAAAATAAGAACTTTTAAATAAATAGCAACTATAAAGCTTAATGAGATATAGTTCATATAAATTCTTCCCTTGAGGTGAAAAGAGAAATTTCTATACTTTACAATCGGTTGTTTCAATAATAAAAATCAAATCATTAATAATGTTAATAATAATAATAATAGCAAAAATGGCTAACATTTTATATAGAGATTGCGACATTCCACGCACTGTATTAAATGATTTTAGGATGATTATTTCTAGGGTATGAAATGATGGGTGTGAAATTGTTGTAACTGATTACTCGATTCTAAAATGGAGATAACATTAAAAGAAACACACTACGAAGTACACATACTTAAAGTCTAAAATTCAAATGAATTTTAATATCTCATAAATCTGTTAAAATACCTACACATATACATAGTTGTGTATATATAGCAAAAAATTAAAGAGAAAAATATGAAATAGGCTTATAGTATTTTAGGACTTTTAACTGATATTCAGTCAGTTTATACTCTTTATGAAAATGGTACAGAAAGTCAAATTAAAAAAAAATAGATCAGTTGATCTATATATCTAAATATTTTCCCTTAGTATAGTAGTTCCCAGGAGTTCTGAAATACAATATTCACTATAACAATAAATGCTTTAAATATACAGTATAGATATGATTTTTTTTTCTCCACAAATCATACAGGCAAATCCATACCTAACATATGCTATGATAAAAAGTGTATTAAATAGCTGGAGCTGCCATAACAAAATACCATAGACTGGGTGGCTTAGACAACAGGAGTTTAATTCTCATAGTGCTGAAGGCTGAGAAGTACAACATTTAAGGTATAGGTTGATTGGGTTCCCTGGTGAAGGCTCTATTCTTAACTGGCAGATGGCTATCTTCTCACTGTGTCCTCACATGGTAGCAGAAGAAAGGAAGCAAACTCTCCAGTGTCTCTTCTTATAAGGGCACTAATCTCATCATGAGGGGCCAAACATGATGACTTCACCTAAACCTAATTACCTCCAAAGTCCCCATCTCCAAATAACATCACATTTGCGTAGGACTTCAACATTGAATTTTGGTTGATAGAACTCAGTACATGGCAGAGAGGTTGTTAGAAAAATTCAAAAGGAAAACTTTTGTGGCATAAACTTCTAGCTCTTAACTAGAAAGAAAAGGAAAAAAATAGGGCAGCTGTGGAAGTCGATGCAAAAAGATAGATATGCCAGGAGCAATTAAGAAAAAAATATTTTAAGCACTATTTAAAATCCCGAGTAGTCAATATCTATATCTATATTGCCTATAAAATAAAACTATAACAATAATAAAGTCCATTGTGTGATGTCTTTTTTTACTTTGAGATTATTAAATATTATATGGTACATTATGTCCCATGATAAAATTGTGCCAAAGATGCAAAACTAATTTTAAACTTTTTCAACACAACAGTAATTATTTTAACCTCTGATAATACAGCTATGTCTCTTTTATTTAAAAATTAAATTTCCTTACCATTGTGTAGCTGTGGGCCACCTTCATTAATTCAATGCATCCTTGAGCATCTGCAAATGCTCGGATTCCTAAACAGTTAGATGGATGCAAGAGCTTCATGAGGAAATGGCAGCACACTTCTACTACTTGAGGAAGCTGAAGAAGAGAAGCTGCAGCAAGAAGGTTTTCAATGGTTTCTTCCTTTAATTCCAAGCAACCTAAACATTAAGGGAAAAGAATTATGAAACTGTTCAAAACATGAAATAACATGTACCATTCTATTACTCAAATCATTAGTCCAACCTTCTAGAAATGATCTGAACCTAAATTGATAATCCAAATAAATATAACTCATGAAAAGCCAGCAATTGTTTTCAACATCTTGCATTTCTTAGTTTGTGTAATGTTCAAAATCATGTAGTCCATACAAGTGCAGCTTCAACTAAAATATCTGTATCCTATTGAACGGGAATTATGGTTGTTCCTTTGGTTGTGGATTAGGAAATAAAAAAATAGAAATATTTCACAACACACGTCTACAAGCTTAGGAGAGCAAAGATGCACTATCTTCTGCCAATATATGTGTATAAGAATATGAAATAACTATGTGTGGATAATGAACATATGTATATGTATCTATAAATACCTTTGTTGTATATTGCTAATGTTGTATTTAACTCACTGTGCCTATGATTATAATTTTCTATAATTTTTCTTTCTTTTTTGTCAGTTAACTTCAAAAATTAAGCTCTTTAACGTTTCCCCTTTTTTTTAACTACTGGAATAACTTATTAAATAATGGAGCTGTTCCTGGACTGTTTATAAATATCATCTGTGAAAACTTCTAGGCTGAACTATTTAGGTTATATTTCATTTAGCAATTCAACACATCTTTAATAGGTATAGCTCCATTCAGATTTTCTGTCACTATTGGGTGAGGTTTTCTAGGTCATACATTCTCGGAAATGGTTTATTGCATCTTAGTTTTTGTGACACAGATGGCTACTCTTCACTAGAAATATCTCCACTCACTTCCTGAATGCAGGGTCAGGCCACATACTGCCATGACATATGTCAGTGGATGTGTGTTGCTACCACACTGAGACATTTATGATGTGAGTGTGCTTCATCCCTTCTCTTGCTCTTCTACCAGCTAACTGAAGACAGCATAAAAACCCTAGTGGATAGAGGCTACACGGGGAGCAAGGAGCCTGAGCTCTGAATCCATGCCCAGAGCTATGAGCTTCAAACAGCAATATGCAATGTTTAAACTAATAATGCTCCCCAAATAAACTCAAGTTTATACCTGTGTATGTACTTGAAAGCAGTCCCAAGTGTCTAAGTTTGAAACTCAAGTGTAAAGCCATAGGGAAAAATAATTGATTAACCTTTATTATTAATATGTTGTCATCTAATTTAGAAGCATATTCTTGCCAGCTGAAATATATTTTCTAACTTTGTGGTGCTACTGTAATTTTTTTCTTAGATCTCTCCTTTTTCCATCATTAGCATTTATTTATTTATTTATTTATTTTTTAATTTTTATTTTTATTTTTTTTTTGGTACGTGGACCTTTCACTGTTGTGGCCTCTCCCGTTGCGGAGCACAGGCTCCGGACGTGCAGGCTCAGTGGCCATGGCTCACGGGCCTAGCCGCTCCGCGGCATGTGGGATCTTCCCAGACCAGGGCACGAACCCATGTCCCCTGCATCGGCAGGCGGATTCTCAACCACTGCTCCACCAGGGAAGCCCCAGCATTTATTTTTTGACATGTAAGAGAAGTTGTCTACTTTCAAAAATTCAGCTTTCAAGGACAGAATATTTATTAAGAAAACTCTCATAAACAGAATGCCTTTATTTTTTCCCACACCAAAGTTTTTGTTCTGGATTTTTTTAAACTTACAATAATTTGCAAGAATAATACAATAAGCACTTAAAAACCTTTCACTTAATTTCACCAAGTGTTAACATTTTGCTATATTTATCTATATGTGCATGTGTTTATGCTGTAGTTGCTGAATTATTTGATGGTACTTCTAATCAACATTCATTTCACCCCTGAATACTTCAGTGTGTGTCTCTAAGAACAGAGCTTTCTCCTACATAGCCACTCATGAATGTAATTATTTACACTCACGAAATTTATACAATAGTATTTGCTGTAATGCAAATTTCCCCAAATGTTCAAATAAGATGCTTTAAAGATTTTATTTTTAAATTCAGAAACTAATTAATTCTCATTACATTTACTTGTTATGTCCCTTTAGTTTTCTTTAATCTATAACAGTTTCCCAACTATTTTGTCATTCACATTTACATTACTGAAGAGTTCAGACCAGATGCTTTGTAGAATTCCTCAATTTAGGTTAGTCATATTTTTTCCCCATGATTAGATTTAACTGAAACTTTTTGGCAGGAAGACTGTACAGGTGATGTTGTACCCTTTTCAGTGTTTATATATAGAGAGGTCCATAATGTCAGTATATCCCACTGTTGATGGTGTTAAATTTGGTACCTTGTTTAAAATACTGTCTGCCAGATATCTTCATTTTAAAGAAATTCTTCCCTTTATACTTAATAAGTAATCTGCTGGGTGAGGGATAATTTTCCTTTCAAACATGACATAACATAACATGTTTAACAGATGAAGAGCATTATGTTTTATTTATGAGTTTCATTGAAAGAATAAGAGAGAAAAGGAATCTAATGCATAATTCCAAGTATCACAAGGGATTTGATGAAGAAAAAAGAAAGGTAAAGTGGATGCAATAAATTGGAAGGAAATTAAAACGTTTTTATTACATATTAATTTCCAATTAAATTAGCTATCTAAAGTTTAGTTTGGTATAAAAGAGAGACACTATCAATAATAAAAGTTATTAAACTTTCAATATTCTAAAAAATGCACAAGGACCCTGTTCAGATATTATCAACTAGTAGAACATTGAGTATCATGCTCAATTTGATAGAGGAGACATTTGCCAAGAGTAATAAAATTATCTGAGGTGTTTATGTTTCACATTATCAATAATTTTGTCATTCAATAATAATGTCAAACAAAATCTTCATCTGCAGTTGAAGGATTCATACCAGTTTAAGTGATTTAAAGACTAATTATATTAGTGCAATTATAGATATATATGTTAAAGTTTATGAATATTATAGTAAACATCAAAATATTCTACAAATTATAGACACCTGTATTTTATATAGACTTTAGCTGATTTACAAAATGTATACCTATGCTTATAGAAATAAAAAATATAAAATATAGAGGAGCTAGCATGAATAATATAAAATCTGTTATTATTTACAATTGATTATAAGCATAACAATTATATATATATATTTAAAATGTCATGATTTAAGGCCTTTGGAAGAATTTTACCTAAAAGTTTTCAGTAAGATTATCAAGAACATATTTGTATGTTTTTTAGCATAGATTATATGAAATCAGTTAAGAAAGGATATGGTTTCACTTGGTATGGTTTTTATAGATTCCATTTTTGTTGTGATTTCAGAACAGTGGGAGAGTGATTTTCTTTCATTTTAATTGATTAGTTGTTCTCAATAGCATCTGTGTAGAAAAAAATTAACACAGCAGGCCTGAACTGTTCTCCTTGAAAAGGCCTGCTTGCAAGATTTGCCCTTGACTAGTGCCCGAAAACTTAGGTTTCAAGAGGGTTCCCACCATTAAGTAATATAAATGGCTCACTGTGCCTAAACTGTTTGTGCAAGCATTATGGTTTATGCTTAACAACTGCTTTCCTTCTGGGAGTCTTGAATTTTGGTAAATACTAAGCAGAGGTTGCCTATGTGATTAGCCCTCAACAAAAACCTGGGACTCCAAGTCTCTAATGAATCTCCCTGTTGGTGGCAACTCACAGGTTTCATAACAACTCTTTGCAAAGGAAATTAAATACCTCCTGTACTATTCCACTTGGAATGCTGACCTTGGAAGTTTGCTCCTGGTTTCCCAAGGACTATGCCCTGTGTACCATTTCCCTTTCTTCATTATGCTTTGAACCCTTTTGATATAACAAATCAGAGTCATTGGTTTGTCTGTATGCTGAGACTTGTGAGCCACCCTCTCATGAATCATCCAACCTGGAAGGTTAGTCTTGGGGATGTCTCAACACAGCATTCTAATTAGAATAATTGGGGTGATGGGTGATGTTTGAGATATACTGTGCCCATGGGCTGGAAGATACAACATTGCTAAGATTTCAATGGACCCCAAAGTAATCTATAGATTTATTATAATCATATTTAAAATCTCAGCATCCTTTTTGTAGAAATTGCAAAACTGATCTAAAGTTCCTATGTAAATGCAATGACCTAGAATAACCAAAACAATTTTGAGAAAGAACAAAGTGGGAGTAATGTCACTACCAGATTTTAAGACTTTTTGCAAAGATATGGTAATTAAAATTGATTGCTATTGGTCTAAATATAGACAATAGATCAATGGAAAATAATAGATTCTAGAAAGTTTTTCAAAGGCTCAAAAAGAAATTCAACTGAGAAAGGATAGTCTTTGAATAACTGGTACAAGCAGGTAGGCGTGTACAAAAACTTGTGTTTTAATCTGTACCCCAGAAAATATATAAAATTTACTCAAAATTGTTCATAGTCTTAAATTTAAAACTTAAAACTACAAATCTTCTCTAAGAAAACATGGGAGAAATACTGTGACTTTAAGTTAGTTAATGATTTCTTAGATAAAACATCAAAAAGCATAATCCACAAAAAAAACATGGTAAATTGGACTTTATAAAAATCACTACAAGTGACAATAGTAAAGGAACAAAAAGATGAATGATTAATGGGAAAAAATGTGTGCAAAGTCACATATCTGATAAAGTACTTGTATCCAAAATACATAAAGAACACTCAAACTCAACAATAAAAAAAAATTAATGGGCAAGTGATCTAAGCAGATATTCCACAAAAGAAGATACATGAATGTAAAGTGCTCAACAACATTACTGTTTAGGAGAATGCAAGGTAAAAATCATAATGACATACCACTACACATACATTAGAACAGCTGGTGGAAATGTGAAATGGTATAACCATTTTGGAAAACATTTTTACAATTTCATCTTTCAAATGATTCAGCCATTTCACTCCTAAGTATTTATTCAAGAGAAATAAAAAAATGTGTCAATATAAGTCCTTCTACATGAATGCTTATAGCAGATTTATTTTGTAATGACCAAAACCCTGAAAACAACTCAGACATTCATCAGCAAGTGAATGGATGAAAAAATTGTAGCCTATCCATTTACTGGAATACATTTTAAAGAACTATTGTTATGTGCAACATTATGGTTACTTATGCTGAGTGTAAAATTATGCTGAATGTAAGAAATCAGATGAAAATAACTCTACCATCCAATTTAATTAAAATTCTTAAACATCCAAACTTATCTACTGTGAGTGACATAAATCAGATCATCAGTACCTGAGCATGGGTTAGGGGTGAGGAGAGGCAACAAGATGGATCATAAAAAGAGATGGCAGATATATTCATTATCCTGACTATGGTAATGATTTTATGTATGTATACACATGTCAAAACATCAAATTGTATACCTTATATATGTATAGCTCATCGAATGTAAATATTCATCAATGAAGCTTTTAAAAAATACTCAAATGTTAACAAAGATGATTTGAGTTGACTACTACCTGTAAATGTTTTCTGAGGGCTTTAATTCAAACTTTACTAACAAAATCACAAAGATAGAATATTATGACTTAGAGAAATTGTGGTTATGTGTACTTTTTTTCTTAAGTTTACAATGTACAGAACACATTATTATAGTCATGGAAACTTCATATATACTATTACCAATTTAAAATACTTGACCGAAGTATTTTAAAAATAATCTTATAAGTGTAAACCTAACATGTAAAATGGTATGTGTGTGTGTGTGTGTGTGTGTGTGTGTGAACGTTAGTATATTTACCTTCTCAATCAAAGTGATTCATAGATATTATGCAGTGGTTCATAGATATTATGATTCATATATATTATGCAGTGAAATAAGCTATAGGATATATAAGAAAAAATAATTATTCAGTCCAAATTCAAATACTGGATCTAATATTGTACTTTATAATAATTTAGGTAAAATGTCAGCAGGGCATCTCACCATCCTTTCCTGTAAAAAAAAAAAAAAAAGAGAGAGAGAGAGAAACTAAATTTTCACAGGTTATCTATAGACTAATTTTTCAAAGTTACTTAGTGGTACTTTTGGATGTGTATTTGGAGGATATGAGCATTGCTTGTGCTATTTTTTTTCAACTTGGAATATATCCAATGAAAGGATCCATTTGTAAAAGCCAGAAGGCACAAATGGAATATTAGTTAGTGTTGAGCTTGAATACACACAAATTGAGCCACCTCATGCATGATATATTCTTTGTATCTATAACCTGGCTATTTCGCTGGCAGATTTAGATGGTAAAAAGGCAAAAATCTGCTAAGTATTTGACTTAAAATAAACCTAAAAAAAGATATGACTACTGTTAATGAAAAAAAAAGTAATTATATACATCCACTCAAAGTTAACTTTCAAGGCATTAATGTTCACAAATGGCTTTAGACTTACTGAGAGGGAAAATCTATTTTACTTTAGGTGACATTGAAAATTGGCTTTAAAATATCCAATGACATTTTAGATAACTAAGGAGCTATGACTATAGTAAAAGAAAACCCTGAGAAATTTTTCTTAAATAATAAGAAAATATTTATAATGTTTCTTGACAAGTCCAGAGGATGAGGCTTGTTGTCCCCAAAACTGATTAACTGAAGGGCTCAACACATCTTTAGGAAATAGCCACCCTTTCAAGAGCCTTGCTGTTTCCCTCATGGTTGTCATAGTTTCAAGCTTCAAATTCAGACAGGAAAACACTCATCAGAAGAGAAAGTATTCCTTAATGCATTGATACATATCTGTTGCATCAGTGAAGAAGTCTTTACTAAAATTTCCCCAGAACTCTTTCTTTATGTTGCCTTGGCAAAAAATTATATGACATGACCATGCCTTAACCCAATAATTAGCAATGGGGCAAAACCCCAATAACTGATTTTGACCCTACACGAATTACATTGATAGAAATGAGTCACTCTCCCTTGAGTTAACTGGGGGAATAAGAAGAGACTGACTTTTGAATATGGTACCTCTAATGTGGGCTACATTATCTGCAGTCTCACCTTAAGTAAATGCCAATGCTACTGAGTATTCCAAACACGTATCAGTGGACTCAAACTCTGATTTCCTACAAGAGACTATAGTTAAATTTACACTATATTAGAATGAAAATATGTAAAATATAACTGGAAGAAAATCACAAAGACTGTAGAAGAATATGAATCTGTGCTTTTCGTATTTTAATAGATAAGGTGTATTCTATTAACAACTATGCTGTATAACCATATTTTATGTATAAATTCAGTTATATTGAAAAGATAATGAATTTTACCAGATAAGTGCAAGAACTGCCCATAAAATCTATAAAATAAATTAAATATTCTCTCTATCTATCTGTCTACCTACCTATCTATTTCTATCTTTAATGGAAATAAAGAGAAATAATATGATACATTAGAATTAAAACAAAGTAAAAAACCTGATATTTTAGTAATTTGTAGGAGTTTAAAAATAAACTTTTTCTTAAAATATTTTATTTACTTGTTGAAATTGAGTTTATTGAAATTATATTAAATGTGTAAAATCTCCATTTTACAGAAAATGAGACACTTGTAGAATTAAAGAACTGGTAAATGATAGCATAGAACTCAAATCTAAAGCTAGCTTCAAAACCTGTATCTTACTACACTGCTTCCTACCATGAGCACTTGGAGAGCAGGTATTGAGTTTTGATCAACTCTAAATCTCTAGCACTTAGCTTAGTACTACATACAAGTATAAAAGAGAAATTAAATTACCTATAATGTCACCACCTAGTATAACCACTATTAAAATTTTGGTATATTATATTGACATGTACACACTGCTATATTTAAAATAAAATGCCTTTCCATGAAAAAAAATGTTTTCAAAGAATACTGACTCAAGTGGAAAAAATGTTCACACTGTATTAAAAAAGATAAAACATAAGTAATATGATCAAAATTTTATAAAATATTATTTATTTATACACATCTATTTTATATATATGAACATAAAAAGATTGAAATAAAATACTTTCGATTTACAGAAACCCTGCACAGATAGCTGAGAGATTTTTCATATAGCACACACCTGTTTTTCATAGTTAACAATGTATGATCCACATGTTAAATTAATGAACCAACATTGATATATTATTATTAACCAAAGTTCAAACTTTACACATATACCCTTACTTTTTTACCTATTATTCTTTTTTCTGTTCCAAGATCCCATGTAGAGTACAACATTTCATTTAATCATTATATCTCCTTAGGCAACCCTTGGCTGTGACATTTTCTCAGACTTTTCTTGTTTTTAATGACTTTGACAGTTTTGAAAGTATTAGTTAATTATTTTGTAGACTGCCCCTCAACTGGGATTTGTCTAATTATGATTACACTGGGAATAAGGGTTTTTGGTCTTGAAACATCATATCAAGTGTGCAAATTATCAACATGACATCACTGTTGATGTCAATTTTGATTACTTGGCAGAAGTATTTTTTGTCAGGTTTCTGACTATAAAATAACTCTTTCACCCACTTTTCCATACCATGCTCTCTGGAAGGAAGGCCCTATGCACAGCCACACTTAGGGAGCAAGGAGTTATGCTCTATCTCTTTGAGAGCAGATTAATTACATAAATGATTTGGAATTTATTTCCTCAATAATTTATTTATATAAATACATTCCTAGGGTTTTTTCAGTGCTTCAAAAAAGTCAGGAGAGTTAAGGAAATTTTGGTTTACATCATTTATTAAATTTAATAGATTTACATATCTTTCTAACTATTACCAAAAGAAATTGATTTTTACCGTAATTTAGACTTTTGCTGCTATCAAATTATTCCTTAATCTAATATGCACCACATTACTGGCCCTCTTGTATCCTCCCTCTGTCTCTCTCTGTCTGTGTCTCTCTTTTCTCTCTCACTCTCATCTGTAGGGAAATCCTGGTTGTCATGTGAAAATTGTAGCAAACCAATTTTAGAAAACAATGATAATATATACTTGGGAAATTCTATGATCTTAGAGCTTATTAATTAATAAACAATGTCTTACATGCATTCTAGACACAAGAAAAACACTGATTATGCTTTTTGAGTACTAGTTCTTGGGCTCATTGTCAGAAAAGTTAAGGAAATGTCTGTGGGTCAGTAAGAAAGTAGTTGTGAAAGCAAAGACCATCATTTTCCCATTATATCTGTATACCTCATTTTCTTTAGAAAAGTCCACTGGGAGTCAGGCTAGAACCAAAAATGTCAATAGTTCTCATTTACTTAAATTGTTTTAAATCTACTATCCTTACATATCCATCATTTGGAAGAACAAGGAATTGTGTGCTGAGTAAAAATCTTGAATTTTTCTGAATATTCCCTTGACCCACTTTCATGCACAGGTGTTTAAATTCCTTGACTTTAAGAATAGAGTGTCACCCCTTATTTTCAGTGTATCATAGTTTGTAATTCCGTCCCTAATCAACTACATAGAATTTTTTCCCACTTCCAGTATTTGCTATAGAGTTTAATCTAAAGCAGTCTGTCACTCAATACTCAAGCAAATTTTGGTTATGAGAAAAACAAAAAGATCAAAAATGATCAACTCATAGTTATACAAGTTATCCAAACATCTACTCTAGGTAACATAATTTGGGAACCTGTGTATCAGACCTATCACAAATATGTTCATTTGGCCACTACAGAATTTAATACTTTAGAACACCTTTACAGGGAGTGTGTACTCTTGAGTTCAGCATAGATAACAATCTCTTCAAATTAAATGTACACTAAACACCAAAGAGTTTGATCCAAGGATTTTATTATTCTATTGTTTAATACATGAAATTATTAATAACATGTTTTTGGACATTATCTTTTGAACTTGAATCAACCAACAGAAGAAACAGTTCTGTAGTTCATTATTATATCTACTTTTGGTACATTAGTGAGGATGTCTGAAGTACATCATTGTGTCTTACAAGTATTCAAATACTCAAAAATATTCCTCTGAAATGTTAATGTCAGTAAACTGTGCTTAAGTTGAGAAAATATTAGTTTTCATTTTATAGCATAACTGTTAGGCTTCTTTCTTTGCCTTGGTGACTGAGAAGCTAAAACAAAAGATTGATATATAATTTCTATGAATACAGAAAGAATCTTAAGACACTTAGGATACAAATCATACCTTGGTGTTGCATATTTGAGTTTGATTGCCTTTTTTTTAAGGTCTTTTGTGTTTGATCTTCAAAGACGTGCGCTCACCCCTTCTTATACACCATGGTTAAGGAGGAATGAAACTATGATGAGAGTTATAATCCTGTGGCTTCTGTAAATGACTTTTGGATTGTTTTCTTCCTTTATTGCTCTACTTCAATCAAGAAAATAGAGGGGAGATTGAAAGGATAAGTATAATAAAATATAACTTCTCATTAGACAGATTTTGCAGCAACAGTACTTACATGTTGCTACAGTATGTTCTCAAACAACAAGGTTGAATTGAAGTTAACTACAAAGTTGCTTCATCTTGGGTGAGTAAATTTTTAAACACTCACTTGGATGGCTGTGCAGTGGAAATTTTAAAAGTCTGCAGTTTTGTTATTTTATTCTCTGACCATCTGCCCAGATTGGGAGTTCTATCATCCTGTCTGTGCATGAGGCTATCCTACCCACTTCTTCTGTACTCCCGGGCTTCTGAGTTGCCAGATTGTTTCTGTTTGTTTGTTTAACATACAATTTTCTTTGGAGTTCTATCTTGGCTCTCAAAATATGCTTAATATATTATTATCTAATTTCCTTTATGTTATCAGTATAGATCAGTTTCAGATATTACTATTTTCATTTTCTGACTATAAGCATTCATGTTTTTCTTTAAATCATCACATCTAACAATCCATATTCATAATCAATATTTCTTAGCCCAATGAATGAGAAGTGCAATAGCTACAAAGTGTTACTCAGCAAGTACACAGTTGATTCTCAAATAAGCATGAAATCCTTTCCCAAAGCACTACCATATATTACTAACATGTTAATTTCACCCACTTATGTATTTTTTTTTAATTTTTGTTGAAGTATAGTTGATTTACCATGTTGTGGTAGTTTTAGGTGTACAACAAAGTGAATCAGTTATCCATATACATACATCCACTCTTTTTTTACATTCTTTTCATGTATTGGTCATTACAGAGTATTGAGTAGAGTTCCTTGTGCTATACTGTAGGTCCTAATTAGTTATCTGTTTTATATATAGTAGTATGTATATGCCAATCCCAATCTCCCAATTTATCTCTCCCCCTTTTATTCCCTGGTAACCTTAAGTTTATTTTATATATCTGTGACTCTACTTCTGTTTTGTAAATAAGTTCATTTCTACCCATTTTTAGATTCCACATATAAGTGATATCATATGATATTTGTCTTTCTGTGACTTACTTCACCCAATATGACAATGTAGAGGGTCATAGATGCTGTTGCAAATGGCACTATTTTGTTCTTTTTTAATAGCTGAGTAATATTACATTGTATATATGTACCACATTTTTTTATCCATTCCTCTGCTGATGGATATTTAGGTTGCTTCCATGTCTTGGTTATTGTAAATAGTGTTTCAATGAACATTGGGGCACATGTATCTTTTTGAATTATAGTTTTCTCTGGGTATATGCCTAGGAGTGGGATTGCTGGTTCATATAATAGTTCTATTTTTAGTTTTTTAAGGAACCTCCATAGAGTTCTCTATAGTGGTTATGCCAAGTTACATTCCCACCAACAATGTAGGAGGGTTCCCTTTTCTCCACACCTTCTCCAGCATTTATTGTTTGTAGATTGTTTGATGATGACCATTCTGACTGGTGTGAGGTGATACCTCATTGTACTTTGATTTACTTTTCTCTAATAATTAGTGATGTTGAGCATCTTTTCATCTGCTTTTTGGCCATCTGTATGTCTTCCTTAAGAAAATGACTATACTACCCAAAGAAATCTACAGATTCAATGCAATCCTTATCGAATTACCAATGTCCTTTTTCACAGGATTAGAGCAAAAAAATTTTACAATTTGTATGGAAGTGCAAAACACCCTGAATAGTAAAAAAATCTTGAGGAAAAAAAAAAAAACAGAGCTGGAGGAATCAGGCTCCCTGACTTCACATTATACTACAAGGCTACAGTAATCAAAATACTATGGTACTGGCACAAAAAGAGAAATATAGATCAATGGAACCGGATAGAAAGTCTAGAGATATACCCACACACCTATGATCACCTAATCCATGACAAAGGAGACAAGAATATACAATGGAGAAAAGACAGTCTCTTGAATTAGCTTAAGATGATGGAGTAGAAGGACGTGCGCTCACCCCTTCTTATGAGAACACCATAATCACAACTAACTGCTGAACAACCATTGACAAAAAGCATTGGAACCTACAAAAAAGGATCCTACATCCAAAGACAAACAAGAAGCCAAAATGAGATGGTAGGAGGGGCACAATCACAAAAGCAACAATGAAGTAGCTGGTACTGATAAGAAGAGCCAGGAATTGGGGGCCCAGAGAAAGGATGAAGAGATACAGAGCAAGAAGAAGTAACTGAAGAATGGAAGAAATTCACAATACAGGAACTGGCAAGGGGACTTTATTTGAGGAGGTACTGTTAGTTTTTGAGGCACAGGACCCGAAGGTAGAATGGAACACAAAGGTTGCAGCAGCCATTTAGAATGCAATCTAGTGCTACTGTGTCATCTATGAAAAGAAAAGAAAAAAAAAAAAGTAACTACCCAGACATCACTGGATTGTTTTTTCAAGAGGGTAGTTAGAATCGAATCCAGCAAAGAACCAGAATTTGTGCCATCAGTGTTAGGCATGAGTGAAATTGCAGCTTGCCCTCCATCTCCTATTGCTGATGATCCTTCAGCTCTACCATCTCCCACCTCCTCTCCCTCCTTCAGTCAGTAACTCTTCTTGCCTCTTCACTCAATGCCAGCTCCTGTATGCCAGTTGCTGTACTGTACTACTGTACTTTTCAAGGTACTGTAGTGTAAGATTAAAAATGTTTTCTTTATTTTTGTGTTTGTTTTTTATGTATTATTTGTGTGAAAAGTATTATAAACCTATTACAGTACAGTAATATATAGCCAATTGTTAGTTGGTTACCTAGGCTAACTTTGCTGGATGTATGAATAACTTGAACTTATGGACACAGTCTCAGAACAGAACCCATTCGTATGTAGGGGACATACTGTATGACAGAAGTTCTCCCACTGGAGTGAAAGTTCTTAGGCCCACATCAGACTTCCCAGCCTGTGGGTCCAGCAATGGGAGGAGGCGTCCCCAGAGAATCTGGCTTTGAAGGTCAGCAGATTTGATTGCAGGACCTCCACAGGACTGAGGGAAACAGAAATTCTGTCCTTGGAGGGTACACACAAGTCTTGTGTATACCAGGACCCAGGGAAAAACAACAGTGACCCCATAAGAGACTGGGCCAGACATACCTGTAAGTATTGGAGGGTCTCCTGCAGAGGTGGGAGGCTGCTGTGGCTCACTGAGTGTACAAAGACATTGGCAGCAGCAGTTCTTGGAAGTACTTATTGGTGTGAGCCTTCCCAGAGACTGCCATTAGCCCCTCCAAGCAGACTGTAGACTCCAGTGCTAGGTCCCCTCAGGCCAAACAACCAACAAGGAGAGAACATGGTACCACCCATCAGCAGACAAGTGGATAAAAGTTTTACTGAGGAATGACCTGCCCACCACCAGTCCCTCCCATCAGGAAGCATGCACAAGCCTCTTAGATAGCCTCATCCACCAGAGGGTAGACAGAAGAAGCATGAAGAACCACAGTCCTGAGGACTATAGAATGAAAACCACAATCACAGAAAGTTAGACAAAATGAAATGGCAGAGGATTATATCCCAGGTGAAGGAACAAGATAAAAAACCTAAGTGAAGTAGAGATAGGCAACATTCCAGAAAAATAATTAAGAATAATGATAGTGAAGATGATTCAGGATGTCAGATAAATAATGGAGTTCAAGAAGATGAAAGAGATGTTTAACAAAACCTAGAAGAACTAAAGGAAAAACAAACCAAAATGAACCTTTGATAACTGAAATGAAAAATACACTAGAAAGAATCAATAGCAGAATAACTGAGGCAGAAGAACAGGTAAGTGATGTGGAAGAGTGAATGGTGGAAATCACTGCCATGGAACAAAATAAAGAAAAAAGGAATGAAAAGAAATGAAGACAGTATTTTTGGACAACATTAAACCCACCAACATTCACATTACAGGGTTCCAAGAAGGAGAAGAGAGAGAGAAAGCACCTGAGAAAATATTTGAAAAGATAATAGCAGAAAACTTCCTTAACATGGGAAAAGAAGCAGTCACTTTAGCCCCTCCCTAGTCCAGAAAGTGCAGAGAGTCCCAGGTAGGATAAACCCAGGAGGAACATGCTGAGACACAGTAATCAAACGGACAAAATTTAAAGACAAAGAAAAATAATTTAAAGCACCAAGGGAAAACAACAAATAGCATGCAAGGGAACTCCCATAAAGCTATCAGTTGATTTCCCAGCAGCAAATCTGCAGACCAGAAGGGATTGGCATGATATATGGCAAGAATTCAGCACCACAAGACCAGGTTTTCAACAAATGCTTAAGAAACTTCTCTAGGTGGGAAAGAGACCAGAAACTTAAAACAAACTTGTACTTATATAGATTGCTATACCAAAACCTCGCTGGACCAGCAAACCCAAAATCTACAATAGATACACACACAAAATAGAAAAAGCAACCCAAACACAAAAACTAAAGATGGTCATCAAACCACAAGAGAAGAGAACAAAAGAGGAAGGGGAGAAAAAAGACCTATAAAAACAAAACCAAAACTATTAAGAAAAAAGTCAATAAGAATGTACATATTGATAAATACCTTAAATGTACTGATAAATAGATTAAATGTTCCAACTAAAAGGCATAGACTGGCTGAATGGATACAAAAACAAGACATTATATATTCTGTCTACAGGAGACCCTCTTCAGACCTAGGGACACATACAGACTGAAAGTGAGGGGATCAGAAAAGATAGTCCATGCAAATAGAAATCAAAAGAAAGCTGGAGTAGCAACACTCATATCAGACAAAATAGACGTTAAAATAAAGACTCTTATAAGTGACAAAGAAGGATACTGAAAAATGATCAAGGGATCAATCCAAGAAGAAGATATAATAATTGGAAGTATATATGCACCCATCATAGGAGCACCTCAGTATATAAGGCAAATACCAACAGCCATAAAGGGAGAAATTGACAATAACAAAATACTAGTGGGGAATTTTAATAACCCACTTTCTTCAAAGGACAGATCATCTAGAGAGAAAATCAATAAGGAAACACAGGCCTTAAATGACACATTAGTGCAGATGGACTTAATTGATATTTATAGAGTATGCCATCCGAAAGCAGCAATGTACACATTCTTCTCAAGTGTACACGGAACATTCTGCAGGAGTGACCACAAGCTGGGTCAAAAAACAAACCTCCGTAAATTTAATCTTTTAATTAAATTTAATAGTTTCTGTGAGATTAGAAATAAACTAGAAGTAAAGAACTGTAAAAAACACAAACACTTGGAGGCAAAACAATATGCTACTAAGCAAGCAATGGATCACTGAAGAAATCAAGGAGGAAATCAAAAAATACCTGGAGACAAATGAAAATTAAAGCACAATGATCCAGAATCTATGGGTAGCAGCAAAACAGTTCTAAGAGGGAAGTTTATAGCAATAAAATCTTACCTTGGGAAACAAAAAAAAAAAATCTCAAATAAACAACCTAACCTTACACCTAAAGCAACTAGAGAAAGAAGAACAAACAAAACGAAAAGTTAGTACAAGGAAAGAAATCATAAAGATCAGAGCAGAAAATATATGAAATAGAGACAAAGAAAACAATAGCAAAGATCAATGAAACTAAAACCTGATTCTTTGGAAGGATAAACAAAATTGATAAACTTTTAGCCAGACTTATCAAGAAAAAAAGGGAGAGGACACAAAGCAATAAAATTAGAAATGAAAAAAGGAGAAGTTACAACTTACACCACAGAAATACAAAGGCTCATAAGAGACTACTACAAGAAACTGTATGCAAATAAAATGGACAACCTGGAAGAAATGGACACATTCTTAGAGAGATACCATCTCCCAAGACTGAACCAGGAAGAAACAGAAAGTATGAACAGACCAATCACAAGTAATGAAATTGAAATTGTGATTAAAAATCTTCTAAGAAACAAAAGTCCAGGACCAGATGGCTTCACAGGTGAATTTAATCAAACATATAGAGAAAAGAGAACACCCATCATTCTGAAACTGTTCCAAAAAATTGCAGAGGAAGGAAAACCCCCAAACTCATTTTATGAGACCCCATTATCCTGATACCAAAACCAGACAAATATACCGCAAAAAAAGAAAATTACAGGCCAATAACCACTGATGAACATAGATGCAAAAATCTTCAACAAAATACTAGCAATCCGAATTCAATAATACATGAAAAGGATCATACACCATGATCCAGTGGGATTTATCCCAAGGAAGCAAGGATTTTTCTTTTCTTTTTCTTTTCTTTCTTTCTTTATTTTTTTTATTTTTTGCGGTACGCGGGCTTCTCACTGTTGTGGCCTCTCCCGTTGTGGAGCACAGGCACTGGACTCCCAGGCTCAGTGGCCATGGCTCAGGGGCCCAGCTGCTCCACAGCATGTGGGATCTTCCTGGACCAGGGCACGAACCCATGTCCCCTGCATCGGCAGGTGGACTCTCAACCACTGTTCCACCAGGGAAGTCCTGCAAGGATTTTGCAATATCCACAAATCAATCAGTGTGATACACCACATCAACAAATTGAAGAATAAAAACCATATGATCATCTCAATAGATGCAGAAAAAGCTTTTGACAAAATTCAACACAGCTTTATGAAAATAACTCTCCAGAAAGTGAACATAGAGGGAACATACCTCAACATAATAAAGGCCATAAATAACTAACATATAGCTAGCATCATACTCAACAGTGAAAAGCTGAAAGCATTTCCTCTAAGATTAGGAAAAAGACAAGGATGTACACTCTCTCTAGTTTTATTCAACATAGTTTTGGAAGTCCTACTACAGCAATCAAAGAATAAAAATAAATAAAAGGAATCCAAATTGGAAAAGAAGAATTAAATTGTCACTGTTTGCAGATGACATGATACTATACATAGAAAATCCTAAAAGATGTCACTGGAAAACTACTAGAGCTAATCAATGAAATTGGTAAAGTTGCAGGAGACAAAATTAATGCACAGAAATCTTCTGCATTTCTATACACTAACAATGAAAGATCAAAGAGGGAAATTAAGGAAACAATCCCATTTACCACTGCAACAGAAAGAATAAAATACCTAGGAATAAACCTACCTAAGCAGGCAAAAGCACTGTACTCAGAAAACTATAAGGTACTAATGAAAGAAATCAAAGACTACACAAACAAATGGAGAGGTATGCCATGTTCTTGGATTGGAAGAATCAATATTGTCAAAATGACTATACTACCCAATGCAATCTACAGATTCAGTGTAATCCCTATGAAATTACCAATGCATTTTTCATATAATTAGAACAAAATATTTCACAATTTGTATGGAAACACAAGAAACAACAAATAGCCAAAGGAACTTTAAGAAAGAAAAATGATGCTGAAGGAATCAGGCTCCCTAACTTCAGACTACACTACAAAGCTACAGTAATTAAAACAGTATGGTACTGGCACGAAAACAGAAATATAGATAAATGGAGCAGGATAGAAAGCCCAGAGATAAACCCATGCACTTTTGGTCAACTAATCTATGACAAAGGAGGCAAGAATATACAATGGAGAAAAGACAGTCTCTTCAGTAAGTGTTGTGGAGAAAACTGGACAGCTACATGTAAAAGAATGAAATTACAGCACTCCCTAAGACCATACACAAAAATAAACTCAAAATGGATTAAAGACCTAAATGTAAGACCAGACACTATAAAACTCTTAGAGGAAAATATAGGCAGAACACTCTTTGCCACAAAGCACATCAAGATCCTTTTTGACCCACCTCCTAAAGTAATGAAAATAAAAACAAAAATAAACAAATGGGACCTAATGAAACTCAAAAGCTTTTGCACAGAAAAGGAAACCATAAACAAAACAGAAAGACAACCCACAGATTGGGAGAATGTATTTGCAAATGATGTGACCAACAAGGGAGTAGTCTCCAAAATTTACAAGCAGCACATGCAGCTTAATATCATCAAAACAAACAACCCAATCAAAAAATGGGTAGAATACCTAAATAGACTTCTCCTAAGAAGACATACAGATTGCCAAGAGGCACAAGAAAAGTTGTTCAACCTCGCTAATTATTAGAGAAATGCAAATCAAAACTACAATGAGGCATCATCTCACACCAGTCAAAATGGCTATCATCAGAAAATCCACAAACAATAAATGCTGGAGAGGGTGTGGAGAGAAGGGAACCCTTCTATACTGTTGGTGAGAATGTAAACTGGTGCAGCCACTCTGGAGAACAGTATGGAGGTTCCTTAAAAAACTAAAAAAAGGAGCTACCATATTATCCTGCAATCCCACTCCTGGGCATATATTCAGAGAAAATCATGGTCTGAAAGGATAAATGCACCCCAATGTTCACTGCAGTACTGTTTAGAATAGCCAAGACATGGAAGCAACCTAAATATCCATCAACAGAGGAATGGATAAAGAAGTTGTGGTACATATATACAATAGAATATTATTCAGCCACTAAAAAAATGAAATAATGACATTTGCAGCAAGATGGATGGGCTTAGAGACTGTCATACTGAGTGAAGTAAATCAGACAGAGAAAGATAAATATCATAAGATATCACTTATATGCAGAATCTAAAAATAAATGATACAAATGAACTTATTTACAAAGGAGAAACAGACTCACAGACCTAGAGAATGAACTTATGGTAACCAGGGGGGAAAGGTGAGGGAAGGGGATAGTTAGGGAGTTTGGGGTTGACATGTACACACTGCTATATTTAAAATGGATAATAAACAGGGACCTACTGTATAGCACAGGGAACTCTGTGCAATATTATATAACAACCTAAATGGAAAAATAATTTGAAAAGAATAGATAAATATCTATGTATAACTGAATCACTTTGCTATACACCTGAAACTATCACAACATTGTTAATCAACTATACTCCAATATAAAATAAAAAGTAAAAAAAAAAAGAGAGAGTCTTCAATAAGTGATGCTGGGAAAACTGGACAGCTACATGTAAAATAATGAAATTAGAACACTCCCTAACACCATACACAAAAATAAACTCAAAATGGGTTAAAGACCTAAATATAAGGCCAGACACCATAAAAGTCTTAGAGGAAAACATAGGCAGAACACTTTTCGATATAAATCAAAGCAAGATCTTTTATGATCTATCTCATAGAGTAATGAAAATAAAAACAAAAATAAACAAACGGGATCTAATTAAACTTAAAAGATTTTGCACAGCAAAGGAAACCATAAACAAACAAAAAGACAACCTTCACAACAGGAGAAAATCTTTGCAAACAAAGCAACCAACAGGTGATTAATCTAAAATATACAAACAGCTTCTGCAGCTCCATATGAAAAAAACAAACAACCCAGTCAGATAATGGGCAGAAGATCTAAATAGACATTTCTCCAAAGAAGACATACAGATGGCCTCACTAATATATTTTACTTTGAAGCCATTTTGTAAAATGGCAAATTTAAATTAAACAAATATGTAGAATGAGGTTTGTACTTCAGTTCTAAATATGTTTTCTTTAACTTAATTTGATAAATAAAATAATCTGTCAAAAATTTTAAAACACATCATATTATTTAAAAAATGTCCATTTATCATAAAGTAGAATACATAACCCAGGAAAACTCTTGACGATAATTAGTGACATATATTTCAAAGTACTGGTACATTTTGTAGACATGAATGTATCAGGAATAAAAATGTTATATATTAAATACATGTTAAGTGACTTTTAGAATTCTTCTCACAGGAGTGAATTTCCATTACTAGTCTAGATTTTCTTTATTGATTTTCTTATTCTGCATTATCCCCTTCCCTACCTACTTATAAACATTTCTCCAAAGAAGAAAAGATGGTGTGGGAAACATGCATCAGACATCAGACTGGCATGAATGCCATTTGAGTAGAGTGTTTTCTCTGGTTGAAGAATATGAGGGGAGTGCAGTCATAGCTACAATGTGCCTAAGAGTGTTCAAGCACACAGTCTAAAGGGTCAAGGATAAGATATTCCTTTAGGATATCTTGAGCACAAAATCTACTTCTGTCTGAAACTTGCTTTCCTGGTTGGGTAGCCCTTACTATCTTTTATCTGAGGGAGAGAAAGCATTCAAAATTAAAGTGTTTGGGGTTCTCATTATAAATTCTTTTCTCAAACATGAAGAGGAAGTAACTCCTCACTAAGAATGGCAAACCAGGCAAAGGGTAATTTATGGAAATCTTAAGAGGGGTGTAGTGATTGAGGTTGTTTTGTTGCCTTGTTTTTTTTTCTTTATTGATTTTAGTTGTGTTTAGTTGATTTTAGATACAATCTACAAAAAGTATCAGCTCTATCAAATTTTAAATGAAAAGTATTGAGAAGTAGTTAAAATTCAACTAAAGGAGTATTTTAAAAGTTACATACTTAGAAACATATGTAGTTGGCGCTTCAGTTTTCTCAATTGCAAGATAAAGATGAATATTGTGAGGCATAACTGAGATGTGTGTGAAACATGCTAAAATATAAATATTAAACATGTGTAGTGTTTTCTTTTTATAATTCTTCTTATTTAGATTAAAATAATAAAACAAAATTGCAAAATTCTGAAATTGTGAATGTCCAAGACTGAGGACATTTTAAATAATGCTATAAACAATCACAAACAATTCTCCATTTAGGTAACATCTACATACTTTCCTCAGGTTATTCACGATTTTATGCAAAAGGAAATTAATTATAAAGAAAAAATTATATTTGATGACAGTTGATACTAGGTCAATGTACAGTCAAATTGGTCACACGGTGTGGCATAGTATAAGTACATATAAGCAGCATTCCTTTTCATATTAATCGTACACAATGTTGAGTAACTTTACAACTAGTAGAAAGAACCTTGATATGTCACTGGGAAAACTAGACTGTGGTTTCACATCTATGTTACTTTGCTGACCTCTGTGTTAGGGTGTTTTCATTTCTGTATCTGAAAATAAGATTTAACTATCCATCTCAGAATGTTGCTGTGTGGGCCAGCTGAGATAAGACAAAATACTAAAAGTAATACATGATAAAAACACACCTCAAACATATAAGGTAGCAAAATTATAAGTAGGTAGTTTAAACAAAACATGTACTACTAAAAATGTACACGAATCATACATATGAATGTGAAATCATATTGTAATACTGAATAATATAATAAATTGGATTCAAACATTATAAATATTTGTTGAACAAAGTGATTATTCCCTCCCCAGTTCTCAGTCTTTATATTCATTTTTTATAACAGATTATACAAAGGACTTGAAAAAACTTATAAAAATACCTATCATGAATAATCATTATAATTGAGTGCTTACAATATGCTAAGCATTATGCTAAACCCATTTAATTTTATTAGTTCATTTACTCCTTAAAAGAGTCCTCTCAGCCATTATTATTTCCCCTTTCTTATAGTTGAGTTATTTTAAGACTTCATAAAGCTAAGTAATTTAACTAATATCCCAAACTGTAAAATGGGGGAGGCCAAGGGCTATAATCAAAATTCTTAATGAGAAGTAACAAATAAGTAGTGCTGATTAGAATAAATCCCCAACAATCAGAATGAACATCAGGCTGCCTACATCATGATGAATTCTGGTTGAATTACTTCTGGCCAAAGAAGCTCTCAGATATTTCCAATGTTGAATTCAACACACTACACTATACATAGGTATGCCCCTTCAAATACAACAGAATCAAGCGTACAGATATTTTGGGATTAGACTGACAGTAAAATAATCCTGAGAAAATTTAATCCAATATAATGTTAATGGCATAAGAATACGTAACATCGACCCCGCCCAGTTGGTATAGTGGCCTATGATTCAGTTCATGCCTTCCTAGTACCCAAAGCAGAGGAAAATGTAAACAATTATAAGATTGAGAACATCAGTAAAATAAAATAAAAGCAGATTTTTAAAGAAAAGTTGATTACAAGACAAGACCTGAGATATTTTCCTTACTCAGAGCCTCAGAAAGTAAATGTGAGTTACAGTGCAAAAGAGACAAAACCTTTCCTCTATAGTGACTAAATATTAAGTTTCACACAGGTATTTCATTTTCAGTCTGTCTATGGAATCCCATAGCAAAAAGCAAAAATACAGTTCAATAATAACAACAAAAATTACACAATATTCACAAAATATACCTCATTTTAAATTATTTTACACAATAATGTTCCCTCAATTAATTTTATATTATTCAGTGCTGTGCATGCATGAAAACACACACACACACACACACACACACACACACATACACACAAGGTTCCCTGGTAAAATAATGGCAATATACAACTGATTGATTTTATTTTGCTTTATTATTTTTATTTTTTTCTTGTTCATTAATATAGGTTATTTCAACATCCTATGAAAATTATTAAGTCAATATTTTTAATTATTTGGTAACAGTAATATGTAAAACCAATCTTTAAAGGCTCAATTTCTTGAATGGAGAACAGAATTTTCTCATCTAGTAAAAGCCCTAAGTTTAAAACTAATATTCTGTTAATGTGCCTGCATATTCATGCCACTTGAATTAAACAAGTAATAAAAATAAAACAATAATTTACTTTTAATTACAATAAAAATTCTGAGGGAATTTAGAGTATTCAGTCCAGGCAGAACATATTGATGTATAATTTTCAATATTAAAGGAGAACATTAAATATCTCAGCTCCATATGTGTGTGTATTTATTTCTTTCAAATGTTTGGCAGTAAGTAGAAAGTGTTTTACCATTCCTTAGCATGTACTAAGACTTTAATTTACTTCAGTGGCACATAAACCTTTTTTTTTTTAAGATGTTAACTCTTCAGTATGATTTTTTTGCCACTTGCCAGTTCAATTTTCTACCCCTCTTTTTAATACCACTGCTAGATGGACAGCTTGCTTTATTTAAACCTTGTCCTTATCAGTTCTCTACAGGACCTGACACTTTGCTACTAACCCTGCAATCCCATCTTCCATATTTGTTCAAACTCTATTTCATTATGCATCAGTGAACACAGTGTATTTTCAAGTATGTCAGGATAATAGGGACTATGTAAGAGATAAACTGGAAGGAAATTTCTATCAGCCTGAAGCAACTTTAAAATACAGTGAATCCCAGAGCATCCTTTTCAAATATATAAAACTTCCTGCTTAATTTTCACAATGTGATCATCAATTTTTGGCTAGAATTGATATTCACACAATCAATATAGTGGCCTTCAAAAGTGTCTTTACAACATTCTCTAATGAGGAAACACTAGGCTGTGTATATCTAAAAGGATATTTATACAAAAGAAGATAGCAAAAATTAGTTATTTGAAACCCTATATTGGAAAGACCCTGGAAGGCAGAGAATGTGTGTAATTCAGCATATTGTCTTCCAGAGCCCATCATAGGGCCCAGCACATAGTGGGCATGCAGTAAAACTTGAGAGGCATTCAGTGTAATCACACGGCAAGAACTATCAGGCATTCATGTGCTGAGGTTGTCAGGTATCACTGGCTCCTGCAGAGAACCAGCACTAGACTGGGAGGAAGTATGACTCAAACCTGCAGTGAGTCACTATCTAGCAATAGGGGAGTCGATTTAATCTACCCAAAGTGTTATGAGGGCAAGATAGTCATAAACCACTCCAAGGAACTCCATTGTAACTAATACTCTACAAAAGGACATTGATTCAGTAGAGATAATACCAT
The DNA here is from genome assembly GCF_964341445.2 of Mesoplodon mirus. Lineage (NCBI taxonomy): Eukaryota > Metazoa > Chordata > Mammalia > Artiodactyla > Ziphiidae > Mesoplodon > Mesoplodon mirus. Next base: position 44,085,751 of record NC_138993.1, read on the forward strand.
TCAATTTGTGCTCTGACATTTTACTCTAGTAATAGATTCAACATCTTACTACTGATCTTTGTCAGGTTACTATAGCTCACTGAATGGGTTGCATCAAGAATTTCAGAATCTCTTAAGCACTGAAAAAAAAAATTCTGTACCTTCATATTAATTCAAAGGAGACCAACAAAGTTTGATTTATGTTATGATGATTTTGTCAATGCTTATCTGAGATAGCAAATATGTAATTCTCAGTAAAAAGTAGTTTTGGTGCCTCTGCTTTGTGTCACATACTTAGCCATAGAAAAATGTTCATTTATAACATTTATAATGCTCAGGATAGAATTTCTAAAGTTCTATACATCTCTAACTTTCTAAGTAATTTGGAAGTTGAATGATGAGAAAATGTAAACATATTTTTCTTTGCTTCTCTGATTCCATCCTTCTGAAGATGTTCTATAGAATAATTCCAGAACACCCTTGACTTCATTATCCCAATCCACAGGCTTTATTGTAAATTAAACAAATAATACCCCAGATCTTTATTCTAGATGAGTACAGTTACAGAATTGAAACACCGTTGCATGTAGGAAAATGTTTAAAAAGCTGTTTTTAAGTACGTTTGACTCTACACAACTGAGAATGCCATTAAGTGGATACTGATACATAGGTCTTTCCAGGTATTTTTTGTTTTGTTTGGTTTGGTTTTTTTTTTTGCAGTACATGGACCTCTCACTGTTGTGGCCTCTCCCATTGCGGAGCATAGGCTCCGGACGCACAGGCTCAGCGGCTATGACTCACGGGCACAGCCGCTCCGTGGCATGTGGGACCTTCCCGGACAGGGGCATGAACCTGTGTCCCTTGCATCAACAGGCGGACTCTCAACCACTGCACCACCAGGGAAGCCCAGATCTTACCCGTTTTGAAAACAAAAGTAAAGAGCCATTTCACTCCAATAAGTCTATTCATTACCAAATTTGTTTAAAGGTTTATGTCATTTTAATCTGTTTCAATTTATATTTTTTAATCCCTAGTGTGACCCCCAAGAAGTGTTCACATATTTTTTAATTAAATTATGGTTTGATTTTGAAAAACTGATATACTGTCTTATAATTACATATTCTCTGGATTAAAACTAAATATTCAAACTTTAAATTTAAGACACCAGTGGTAAAAGGACACTATTTTATAACATACACAGTTGCTAAATAGTCCTTTGTTCTGTATAAATGACTAAGATCTCACTCAGGTTTCCTAATAAATAAACTATAAAGAAAGCCCAATGGAAAGTTTTAAAAAGAAGACATTAAAGTTAATCAAGAATTTAGAAAAGTGATAAGAACTCTCCTGTTTGATATACAATTCTTTCTAACACCAGTGGAAATGTTCATTTCCTTTTCATTCCTGAACTATTATAGTGTGTGAAAAAATTGACCTTATAGTACCTTTTATTTTAAATAGTTTGATACTATAATAATTAATCATCTTTTTTATAATTGTATCTTTACCCTCCATACTGTCAAGAATGTTTTCTTTAATGTTGTCAACACAAAGACCTTTTTGGTTTTCTTTATTCTACCTTACATGTTGCTAGTATTAACCTGTTTATTATTATATATATTTTTCTTTAGAAAAAATTCTAATTTTGTTTGAGCTATTACCCAGCAGTCACCCCTTTTCACCCAGGTCATTCTTCCCAATTACCAGAAAAAAATCTTAGATATTTGCTTTGGTTCTTATTGAAACTCTGTGAGGCCCCTGGTCCCATCCTTCCTCATTCTAATTTGATGGAGTAGGAAAAAAGAAAGGGAAATAGAGAGAATGTCTCCCACGTCTTACATGTACAAATTTTACCTCATGAAGTCTTTAAAGAATGCTTCCTCTTTCTTCAAATCAAAGATTATTAAACTCTATAATCATTGACGCTTACCTCTGTTAGCAAGTTATTCCAAGCTACTTTACCCATTCATTATTTTCTTTAATTTCTGAGAGAAAAATTAGCTACATATGGTTCTTTCAAACCTAAAAGACTTTCCATATCTCATGGAAAATTTTATATGTTTAAATCATTTCAAAGTCTCTTACCCATCTCTACTGGGTGAAGTACTTCTACAACTAGTAGTTAACTGTCAATTCTTGACATAGTTAAGCCTCCTTAGTTTCTCCAAGGCCTTTTAAACTTCAGAATTCAAGAAAATATTCCCAATTGAATGACCATTTAAGGAGCTCACTGTTCATTCATTCTTTCCCCTTTTCTGTGATGTATTTATTTTTAGCTTTCTACAAAGGAAAGCTTAGAGATCAGCTAGCAGGTGAGCTAAATACACACATAGAGATACCTCCTATTTTTCCCTTGCTATACCACTGTTCACTTGATCTCTTCTATTGTTATAATTTCTTACATTATATATAACAAAAGACAAGGTACATACTTTATATTGTGGCTAGCCCCCCCCCATATTATGATGTAAATGATTTGCTCATCAAGCACATTTCTATAAACTAACAATTGGAAATTTATCAACTAACAGGGAGGAATTGTTATGGAGCAAAGACCAGAGTGGCAGTGGTAACTTAACAGCAGCTTTGTATCTGGTCTGCCCTCTACAAAGCAGAGAAAAATCTGGGTCATTACATTCAGCAGGGAGCTTTGAAACACCTTCCAACTTTTTGCTACACGATGATAAGTGTCTTTTGACCTAGTTTTGCACTTGAGAAATGCAAGACTGCCAGGCCATGGAGGTTGTAAGTGTTGGATCTATGCTTTTATGTGGCTAGAAGGATTCCTAAAGTGTTAGCTTTGTGATTCTTCTCTTTCCAGGAAACAGTAATGTGGTTATGTTTTCTATCTCTTGCCTGAGAGGCCAATGAACTTTTATACTATTATTTCAGGTTACATGCAAATTGAAATTGAACAAGGTGGTCTTAAAGTGCCCTCAGCTTTACTAAAATTTAGACAGTCTACTTCCTGACTATAAACCTTTGATCTCTTTTTTCTTAGACGATTAACTTTAGAAAACTTGTAATTATAAATATTTTGCTATCTCTTTGAGATGTAAATTATTAAAACAAAAATAAAATAAACAAACAAAAAAACTGGCCTCTTGCCAGTTTTACAACCCAGGAATGTTTTCAAGGACCTGGAAGCCATCTCTTTTAAATGCCAGCCTCAAGGGAAATAGCACACTTATCTCTCAGGGGTTTTTTTTGGAGGGGTGATTGGGAGCATAATTTAGGTGGGCACTTTGCTTCAATTTGTAAAACTACCTTCTTTCCAAAAGATAGGAGGAAGTTTAATTTTCCTTTAGGTAAAGCCAATCAGCAATGGCCTGTGTTCTCTCTTTTACCCCAGCACTTAAAAATCCCCCCCCCACCTTTGTTTCAGCACTATTAGGTAAAGACTGAGTTCTGGTCTCTCTCCCCTATTGCAACAGACTTGAAGAAAAACTTGCTTACCTGTTTAACTTTGTCCATGCAATATTTGCTTTGACAAACTATAATTTAAAAATTACTGAGGCTGGAAAATGTCTAAGTATTTCCATTACATTGCTGCTTTGTGATTCAAGCATCCAGAACATGTGCATTTTTCTTTCCAAAGAGGTTTCATTTACTAAGTGTAACATTAGTGTAGCAAACTCCTCTCTGTGAGAAGCTAAATCCTCCAAGAGGACAGATTCCCACTAGTTCCACAAATTTTGGTTCTAGTGGCTGATATTCACAATGCCATCTCTCGCTTCCCCATAACCAGAAATGCTGCAAAAACATAGCTCCTTAAATTAAGGTCCTGCTATTTGTTAATCAAGCTCTAGCTTCTCTTTCTTTCCTCATTTCACACCATGATCAAGTGTTCAGGCAAAATGAACTACACGCCACTTCGAAAAAATATTACTTCAATCCATACTATTTCCCTTTGCTTCTGTCACAAGATTTTAGTATAATATGTCCCCTTCTCTTATTAATCTGGAAAGTTATTAAAATGTTTTAAATGAATGTGAGCCATAATAATGCTCTGAATAGCAGGTTTTATGCCCTCTAACTCCCTCTTAACATTTCGTATTCTATCATATTTATCCCTTGTTTAACTGTTTTCTCCACTTGGACTGTGAGCTTCTGGAGGGCAGACATGGTTTATTCACTAGTTTATTCTCCAGAGATACAGCTAATACTTGCACATTGAGCAACATTCAACAAATGTTTGCTAATTTGGCAAAATTATTTGTGCTAAATATAATATGGTACAAAGGCCAATAGAAAAAAGAGCATAGTAGATCAGAAGAAATATCTTCCAAAATAGCCATTCTCACAACTCTAGTTATCTTCATTTTCCTTTTTAACTAAGTTTGCCAAGTCCATTTGGTGAAGGATTTAATATTGAAATAAACACATTACAAGAAAAAAATAGTTATTTGAACCCATCATTTCCTAAAAGAAAGAAAATTAAAATTTTCTTTCTTAATGCTCTAAGTTTGACCATAAACAAATTCATAGTTAATAATTAATAACCTCTCTTCTCCTCTCCCAAGATCATTCCATTGACTATTATTATAAACCAGTTTAAATTCTTTGTGGAAGAATGTAGAGCATATGTATACATATGTACATTGGTGATTTCAGTGACAAATGCAAAGGTAGTCTGATTTTTCTCAACTAAAAGAAATGAAAGATACATGCTTAACAGGTTTTTTTTTAAGCTTTAAAACCTGTGTTCAAATTCTCACATTCACAAGACATTAACATGAAGCTATAATTATTTTACTGTACCTGTATATGCAAATTGGACAAGGTCCCAGAGAGCATTTGGGTCTATGCCTTCCATCTTGATCTCCTCTTGCTTGGCTTCACAAACATCACTTGTAAACATGGCAGCAAAATAGTCTGAGACTGAGCTCAGAACAAGCCTGAAAGAGGTACAGGATCTAATTTAGGCCACGAATGTAAGTGTCAACAAGAATGCAGTGCAGAAGACTCTATCTATCTGTCTATCTATCAATCAATCTACCTATCTATCTATCTATCATCTGTCTATCTAACTGCCTATCTATGTATCATCCATTATGTGTATATGTATCCTCTCTCCATCTATCTGTTTATCACCTTATGAATTGCACTTTTAAAATCTGATTTAGGAAATTCTGTTCCAACTTTTGGTCACAGAGCATCGTCTTACATCTTCTTCTATAATTTTTAATACATTTTTTTCTTTCACATCTAGGTCTTTCATCCTTTTGGATAGGATTCCAATTTTATTTCTCTCTACATACTCATCCATATTTCATGAAACTACTAAAGAATTTGATTTGTCCCAGTGAATTAATAGAGCCAACTATATTGCCTATTTGAGTCCTGAATGTGTAGTGATCTGTCGCTGACTTTTTTTTTTTTTGCTTATTTGCTTGTTCTTGTGCCAATACAATACTTTAGTAATACTATGATTCTAAATAGTCTATAACCAATTAAACAAATCCTCCCTTGTTTTTTCATTTAACTATTAGCAGAGTTTTATTCTTCATATAAAATTTAAAGTAAACTCTTCAGATAAATTAAGTGGAAATTTAACTAAAAATACACTGAATTTCTGATTTAATTGGGGATAGTTGGTATATTTATTATATAAAGTCATCCGATACAAAAATATAAAATATCTCTCCACATATTCAGAATATCTTGTCTGCTTTTTATTCAAATTTTAACTTTTTTTTCTAAAATTGTCTTGTGTATTCTTTTTTGATTCTTAGTTACTTTAGAGTTTTGTTGGTATTATGTATAGTAACTTTTTAAAGAATTCTACTTACTTGTTGATTTTTGTTGGTTTAGAATTCATTAGCTGGAATTTTCATGGATACATCTTTTATCTGGCACAGGTACTGAATTATCTTACTAGTCCTTTTGATTCAACTGCTTTGTCCTCTAGGTAGATTATTATATCATCTGCAAACAATCTCAATTTGACCACTTCCTGTTCATTCTCTATAACTCCTTTCCTTTTGCTTTTCTTTTGCTTTTCTTTAAAATTCATCCAGCACCTCAGTGTTATGTTAAATGGCAGCTGTGTCAGGGGAGAAAATTTGTGTTATTCTCTACCCTAAACGAGTCATATCTAGGGTCTCCTTTCAGCAGTATTATTGCTGAAAGTATTAGTGTATAAGCTTTCCCAAGTCAGGAAGACCCCTATAATTTTTAGCTTTGCTAAACAGATTAAAACATGTGGATGCTAAAATTCATAAAATGCCTTTCTTCTGAATCAAAACTATCTTTAGGAGTTTTCTAATTAAATCATAAGAGAAATGAACCTGTTATTTTCTTTTCTTGTATTTTCTTAGTTGCCTCTTTAATCAAGATTATACTAGCCTCATAAAGTGAGCTGGCAGCTTAAACTCTTTAAAATTTTGTATAACAACGTACAGAAGAAAGCAAATAATTTTTCTTTAAAGATGTTCTAGAGCTTACTTGAAGGAAATCTTAGTTGGGCTATTTTGGGAAAATGTGACATATCAATCTGATTTCAATTTTTGAATAAGCCAAAAGGCTTGTTTATATACTCTTTTTCTTTGTCAAGTTTTGCATTTCATATTTCTCAAGAATTAGCCCATTTGATCCATGTTCTGAAATTTATTAATGTTTATTATTAATAAAATTATGTTTAGGTTTAATTCTATCATTCTACTCATTTATATATATATTTTTGTCTGCTCCATTTATTCTTTTGGTTTTATTGTCTTTATTTCATCTCATTCATTTATATTTTAACTACCTCTTTTTCTTACATGTATGTTTGCATTTTTTAAGGTGGTTGCTCTTAAGTAGGGACCAGAATTTTTTTCTATAAAGAGTCAGATATTAAGTATTCTAGGTATTAAGAGTTATGCATATCCTCTCTATCATGTTTTCCTTTTAAGAAAATTCAGTCAATGGAAAATGTGAAAAGGAATTTTAGCTCATGGTCCCTACAAAACCTACCTGCATGCCAGATGTGGCCCCTTCACTGAAGCTTGCTAATTCTGTCTATAGATTACAACATTAATTTTTAACTAGTAACCATCTACCATCAAGTAAAATTATCCTACTTTGCGAACACTGTAAGAACCTTACAGCAGCATGATTTCTTTTACTCCTTCTTGCTCAGTCAAGAATCTTTTTAAAGAAGAATATACATGTGAAAGTATAACTTTATTTTATATATACACCTTTCTTCACCATTTATGAGGCTCTTTATTTATTTCTATAGAAGCAGGCATCAATCTAGTATAAATACCCTTCAAGAGGAAGAAACTTCTTTAGTATTTTTTGTAGTACAGGTCTGATGGCAATAAACTCTCCCAGCTTTCATTTACCTGAAAATGTCTTTATTTAGCTACATTGATAATATAAAGTTAGTTTCACTTGATAGAGAATTTTAGATTGAGATAATTTTTTTCTTTTGGAACTAGAAAACTAATATTCTATTATGGTCAAGGTTCCATTGTTTCTAATAGAAATCAGTTTTCATTCTTATAATTGTTTCCCTGATTTACTATGCCCTTTATCTCTAATTATTATTTTTTCTCTTTATTTTAGGATTTTAGCAGTTAGACTATTACGCCTTAAGTTACATAAATGTGGTTACTTAGTATTTACTCTTCTTACTATTTTCTGAGCTTCCTGGAGAGGTGGATGGATGTTTTCATCAAATTAGAAAATTATCTGCAAATAATTCCTCATGTTTTCATCCAATTCACTCTCTAACTCTTTCTTGGACTCTAAATACATATGTGTTTCAATAATTGAGAGTGCCTTACAGGTTGTAGAGTGAGTTCAATTTATACTCAATTTTTCTTTTACTCTGTGTTTTATTGCAGATGATTTCTAGTGAGTTGAATTTTTCCAAATCTCTCTTAATTTTCCCTTGCTTTATTTATTATATTCATCTTTTTCTATAGATATTTTAAATTATTTTTCATAGTTGCTTTAATGGCCTTGTTTCAAGGTTGATTTTCATTACTGATTTTTCTCTTGACCACACATTACACTCTCCTGCCTATCTTCCATGTATTGTAAATTTCAGTTGTGAAATGGACATCGTGCTCACCCCCACCCCCCAAAAAAGTAGAAGCTAAGAAGGGAGCATTACTCTAGTTTTTTTAGTTATTTTTATTTTTTATGCCACAGCTATTTGATAGCTTTAAAAAAGTGTAAGTATTTCAATTTTCTGATGATTTATTGTTGTTTTAATGACAGTGAAGATTTTTATATACTTTAAAATCCTAGATGGAAATATGTTTTAAAATGAATTAGTGAAATACTTGACAATATGTTATTATTCTAAATACATAGAGAATTAAAAAACAAAAACAAAACTGAACTGTAGTTAAGAGGTGTGTTTTAACAGTTGTTTGAATTAATGCTGAAACTTCATTCTATTTAAAGTGGACTCAAATTAGAAGTATCAGTATAAGTTTATGATTCATAATATTTTTTTAAAATAGAAATACTTGTGTTTTTTGTGTATGCATATGTATGTACATGTGTATGTACATTAAAGTTTCCTTGGAAAAAGGACAGACCACAGATCTGGAACTGAGGAAGTATAAGATGAGCCTAGACCATCTTCTGTTCTAGAATTTAAGGAAATGTTCAAATAACAGAGACACATCAAAAGAAATAATGTGATGCTTACATCTGTAAGCTAAACAACTTAATAGTAAACTTTGGATGCACTTTTCTTTCTAAAAAAAATATAAGGCAAAGAAGAGGAGGAAAGGTCAATAAAAGGTATGGTTTTCATAATTTTCAAGTCAATATTTTATATTTTATTTTGCAATTTTATCTGCTATATATTTTATTTCTACATAAGTTGAGGACATGCTCAATGTTAACTTCAACAAAGAGAGACAATCCTTTTTTTAACTGAAAAAAAAAACCCTCAGTATATACTTCATGAATTTAAGAAGGGGATTCATGATTTTTTTTTACAACTTTATTGGAGTATAATTGCTTCACAATGGTGTGTTAGTTTCTGCTTTATAACAAAGTGAATTTGTTATACATATACATCTGTTCCCATATCCATTCTCTCTTGCGTCTCCCTCCCTCCAACCCTCCCTATCCCACCCCTCAAGGTGGTCACAAAGCACCGAGCTGATCTCCCTGTGCTATGAGGCTGCTTCCCTCTACCTATCTACCTTACATTTGGTAGTGTATATATGTCCATGCCTCTCTCTCACTTTGTCACAGCTTACACTTACCCTTCCCCATATCCTCAAGTCCATTCTCAAGTAGGTCTGTGTCTTTATTCCTGTTTTACCCCTAGGTTCTTCATGACATTTTTTTCCCCTAAAATTCCATATATATGTGTTAGCATATGGTATTTGTCTTTCTCTTTCTGACTTATTTCACTCTGTATGACAGAATCTAGGTCTATCCACCTCATTACAAATAGCTCATGATTTTAACTATTAGTGCCTGGGGTGATAACATGTTAGAAATATTTAAAATTACCTGTTTTCTACACATTTAAATTGACAGTTAGTACCTAAACATGTTACCTCTTTATATTCTCAAAGTTTGACAAAATAATTGATACAGATATCTTTAAATATTTATTACATACTGATTAGATAAATCAGTGTCAAATAATCAGTTTTATCAAAAGAACTGAGTATAATATTATATGATATGAAAGTAAACTATCATAAACCAGATATATATAGATATATAGATATATAGATATACATGTATCTTTTCTAGAGCATAAGAAATAATATATTGACATAAAGTTAACCAGTTTAATTTTAATCATATAAGGGCTTTATTTAGAACCAGGCTACATCCATGTAGAGGAAAGTATTATAAGACCTATAGAATTCAATCTTAAATAATTACTTGAAATCTTCTCCATCAGCTATAAAATACAAAATACTGCTAACCCAATAAGAGAAGTACAGAAGAGTTTATACTGCCTTTAGAGTTAGTGACACAACATTTGAATTAGATGTTAAAAAAGGGATGAAATGCATAACAGAAAGTAATATCTTTATAGGTACCTATATATAACTTCTATCAATGCAAGAGAAGCAGGAGTGAAAACTGCATAAATAAGTGAATGCATTCAAGCACTCTGGAAAAATCTCTTATTAAGGTCACTACAAATTTATTTCCTTTCACAGTTATTAAACTTTTCTAAGTCCTACTCCAGTTTATTGTGGAGTTTGACCCTGTGGACTTCCCACACCTTCTTTAAATCCCATTTTAGCTAAGGCAGTGAAGACTTTCTTATACCCAGGCTCTCCTCGGATTCTTTGACTCTCCTAATCTTACTTATTGACCCTTTCACCTCCAGGTTTTTTTCTCAGCCTCTAAATTTTTACCTTAACACTCACTATCAGAATCATCTTTGAGCATGGTCTTAATTATAATTTTTGTGGTGATTTTAATCTAACATCTCAAATGCTTATAAAAACTGCTGACCAGATAACTCAGGAGCATACCAGTATACTCTCAACTAAACTCAAAGTCTTCCCTGTGGGGTCTCTTTTATTTTTACTTCCCGATTCTAATTGATGCATCACCAATATATTGAATTTTCACAGGAGATAATATGAAGTCATCACTTATGTCTTCTGCTTTGTTGCCTATATCAAATATGACAAAAAATCCATCTTTACTTTTCTATTGGACTTTGTGGTTCTGGTGGCCAGACCCCTTTTATGAGGCGCACCAATGTCCCCAGCACCAGTGATCTTGCCACCTAACTGCTCCCTGTTGCCCCTTCTCTGTAGAATCACACTTGCTCCAACAAGAGCTTCCTCACTTCATGTGCTTCCTGACCCTCTTATCTCATCCCCCAGCTTCCATAACCTCCCCTTACTCTCAACCTGTGGGTGGACCCAATGACAATGACTAATAGAACCAAGGTATAAAGTACTTTTCCTCAGGGTATGACTAACTCTGAAACAAGTCTTGCTCCAGAGCATCTCAGGAGTTCAAGATAAAACAAGGCTTCTGCTGAGACCACATCCTTGATTTGCTCCATCCTCTGCCCTATCCTGCTCTTCTTCTGAAAACACTCTTTAAATAAATCCTGCATACCTGAACTCTGGTCTCCAGCTCTATGTCCAGTGATCCTGACTTATGTCACTGTTCAAAATATTTCTCAGTTCATCTCTTTTTCTATGTTTATATAGTTCTCATTTCATGCCTGGGTTAACTATAACAGTTTCTTAGATCATTAACTAGTTTTTGCTGTGCCCATCTTTTGTACATTTTAAAGCTGTACCATTTTTCAGAGCTGTCTTTGTAAATTATGACAAGCAATCTATCATAGCTGTTAATGCATTACTTCTGTAGCCAGACTGCATGGGTTTGAATTTATTTCCACCACTTATTAAATGCATAATTTGGGTGAATGCCTTAATTTCTCCATATTGTATTCTATAAGAAAGAAGTGGGGAAAACAATTTTATTCCTTTTCAGGACAAAATGGATCAGTATACACAAAGCACTTCAAACAGGGCTTGGCACATAGTCAAAACAGTGAGTGTTAACTAGTATTATTACTATTATTATTTTTTATTATTACTATTGAATTAATTATGCTACTCCTCTCTTCAAGAACCTACATGAACTTTTAATTATACACATTATTTCAAATACAAACTTCTCTACGGGATTTCAACTACTATCTATCATAACCACTTTTGTCCTACCATTATGGCTTAATTTCCTAGTAATTTCAACACAAATTGCTCCACTTTCACTAAGCTTGTACCTTATAATTTTCACAGCCAAAAAATCTTTCTCTCTTTCCCATACAATTCGTACTATCTAAAATAGTATACTTGTTCTTTTTCACTAGGTTGAACTCAAAAACAATTTCTCTAAAAATATTTTCATAATACTCTGTCATATGTTATTTGTTTCCTTGTTTGATTACCTCTTGCACTTGGAATCAAAACTATAAATTTCACTTATAATTACTTATAAGTATAATAATTTCCATAATTGTTCTATGGGTTCTTTTTTCCTCCTCAAGATAATTGGAAGCTTCATGAGGAAAATTATCACACTTTATAATCCTCTTGCATCACCAATAGAGCATAGACCAATGCTACAATACATTTGATAAACATTTATCTTAATGTAAGGAAAGATGCTTTATGACTGCTGAATATTCATAGTGGATATAAAGAGGATATTAAAATGATGTCGAATTGATGGGGAAAAAAGCAAAGCAAAATATATCAGATTCTCTTTTCTCCTCCCCAGTCTAGTTTTATTGAGATATTATTAACACATAACATGTGAATTTGATACATATATATAGTGAAATGATTACAGCAATATTTTTATGATTGTTATATCCTATTGATGAATTTATTGTTTTATATTATATAATGACCATGCTTGTCTCTTGTTACCATTTTTACTTAGTCTACTTTTTCTGAAATAACTATAGTTACCCCTGCTCTCTCTTTGTTTCCATTTGCTTGGAATAACTTTTTCCATCCCTCCACTTTGATACGATGTGTGTCCTTAAAGCCAAAGTGAGTCTCTTGTAGGCAGAATATAGTTGGGTCTTATTTTTTAAGCTGTTCAGCCAACACTATGTCTTTTGATTGAATAATTTATTCCAATTACATTTAGAGTAATTATCGATAGGTAAGGACTTGAGATGTCATCTTATTGCTTTCTGGCTGTTTTGCAGGTCCTTGTTCCTTCCTGTTTTGCTATCTTTCTTTGGGAGCAGATAATTTTCTATAGTGTTATGCTTTGATTCCCATCTTTTTTTCTTTTGTGGTTACCATGAGACTTACATTAAACATCCTATAAAAATGTCTATTTTATACTGATAACAATTTCAATTGCATATAAAAACTTTGACATTTTATTCCCACTCCTCCCAATATTTTGTTTTGGTGTCACAATTTACCTATTTCTATACTTTATATCCATTAACAATTACTGTAGTTATTGTTATTTTTAACACTTTTGTCCTCTAACCTCTATACTAAAGTGATTAACAACACACCACCATGTTACAGTATTAGATTATTCTTGTGTCTGGCCTGGCACTAGGGTAAGCCTGGAACAGAGACCACCAGAGTCAGCTTGTAAACTGGGAACTTGGGATCCAGTCTGAGGGTTTGTTCTGACAAAGCAAGTCTGGTGCTGAGACAGCAGAGAGTCTGGATCCATGGGAACCAACCAAGACTTTGGGTCCACATGGGCAGGCCTGGAACTGGGGTGAACTGAGAAAGTGGGTATATGGGGCCTGGCCTGACACTAGAATGGGTGAAAGCCTGGGTCTCTAGTAGTTGGCTTGGTTGGGCCTAGCCAAAAGCCTAGGTTCAAGGAATCCCCTTGTAATCTGGGGTGAGGGGCAGATTGGCATCCTGTGTCCATAGTAGCCCTTCTGGAGTCTGGTGCCATGGATGATACCCGGGCCTGTGGGAGTTGCCTGGAGTTACTGAAACTAACAGGCACTGGGACATTTTTTTTTCTTTCCTGAAGCTTGTACAGAACTTTTATAAACTGCGAAGCTGATTGAGAGATTTAGGTAGATGGTGGATTTAATATAATGGAAAAAAAATGAATTATTCCTCTCCCATCAAAGAATATCCATAAATAAACTTTCCACCAGTAGAGAGAAACACTACTACTTGCCTACTCCTGAGTATTAACATCTAAGTTACTTCTAAAGTAATTTCTTTTTACTCTATTAAATAGTTTTCTAAATACATTAATTCCCACTTTTAGCCTCATCTATTTCCTTGATACTAGTGACCAGTAAAGAACATTAAAATAATAAATGTATTCTTGAAATAATTAAATTCATTGTCAAACATGCACAAAATGAAAATGGAATATGATACCTCTTGAAATGCCCAGTATTTTGGTCTAAAGAGCAAATCTGTTTTGTCCCCATCACACATCATTTTAATATTCATTAAGTATTTATTTGATCATGAAATGTTCATACTAAGAAGTTTGAAGACTTTATATGTTTATACATTAAAAATAATTCCAACACCTCTTTTATCCTGCCCAGCAACCCTGATACCCAGGAAAATAAAAAAAAAAAACTTTATTGACTGTAGGTTATATATGCTTCCACACTGTTTCTATGCACATAAAATTATAAGTAACATTATTTCCAACTCAGAGGATGTTAGCTATTTGAGATTTTCTCATTTATTTCTATCCACTGCACTTACTCTTAATAATGGCTAAAGGGAGAAAATACTTTCAAAAGCTTAACCATGTTTCATTATATATCTGTGCATTATGAGAAAGTAAGCTATGAAAACTCCTTAATTTTTTACTATTGAAGATTTGACTGTCCAAATTATTAATATTGATCTTGCCAGTTTAATTTTCAGCATCTGACATCCTTTATTACAGGCAGCCTACCTATCAAAATTCCTGTATTTATTATTCACAGTTTTACATTCAAGTGTTTTGGTTCACTTATTGCTAATCAATTATTCTGGGCCATTTATGAGAAGTCTATATTTTCGAATTTCTCTGAGAACCTGAAACACAGATAAAATCAAAAGTTTGATTATTTTTCATGATGAAAATGTATTAATGTGCCATCTTAAGTATTGTTAGCCTTTCAGAATTAACCTACTTAAAAATATGCCTAATAATAACTTAAGGTACCTATACAGACATGGCATCTCATAAATAAATTGATAGTTGTGACTTATATGAGGTTAAAAATATATATACAATATAGCCATCACATAAACTATAGGTTTTATGGAGAGCCCTTTAATGTTCATAATCTGTTAAATTAAATAGGAATTGATTTGAGAGTTTCAAATGACAAGATAATTAATATGAAAGTAAATATACATGATCTTTATGAATGACTGTTTTTGATATTAGCTTTCAATGTATTTACTGGAATAGCAGGAGATCTTAATGCAAATTATTTCTTTTTTCATTATTTGAACTTATTTTAACAGTCCCATATTTTTTACTGCTAAGTATTGCAACATCATATATATTTTGCCCGAGGACAATACTCAACTGTGTTAATCAAAATGTAACAGCATGACTTAAAATCCATTCATTTGTTACTACTATTACTAAGATGATTATTTGGTTAAAACAAAGATCTAATTTTGCATTAATTACAGTTATTTCATTTTTCAAAAGTATAAATAAAGAGGTGCAACGTACTTCCAATTATTGAAAACAGTGCTTGCTGTTTTCAGGTGTCACATAAAAATGTTCTCACATATTTGTTAAACTATCTTTAACTTAGAAACATAAGTATGTAATTTACTTGTTAAAAAGATAGTACTTAAGTTTTAAACCATGGGGTAAGAAAATATTAATCCTTATTTAAATAAATTTAGTGAAGAGAGTACAATTTTTCTTACCATATTAAGAAAAACATGATTAATATTTAATTGATGGTATTTAATTTAATACCTGCTAAATATACAAAATATTTAAATGTTTAGAATAATATGTATATAAATAACACATTGCTCAGGTATTTTAGAGTAATCTAAACCAAGAAACAAATTTATGTCTTAGTCATATAGGTTATTGTAAAATAAATGCATAATTATATACATTATTTAAAAAAATAATATTAACAATCTAGATAAGAGTAATAAACAATGTAGAATATAATTAATATGGGGGAATTCAAATGAGAAATACTAAGTTATTACCCATAGAAGCCTATAAACTAAGATTATACAAATTATATAAAGCTTTGCTCTTTAAAAAATAATTAATGAGCATTTGATGTGTTAACATACTTTGAGTTGAGTCCCTCTATCTTCTTAAACAAATATATAATTATATATATATATATTAGTTAAATAAAATATAATTATTTAACTAATGTGCAATTTAAATGAAATAAAATTAGCTACATTCTCAAATTAAAATATCTCTTACAATAGAATTTTTATCTAGATGCTATTTAGATGATAGCTCAGAATAATTTGCATATTTGCCATATATATTACAGTATTGAATGTCTCCATAATAATGACAATGTAATTGCTCTCTTGCTAATGATAATGTAATTTCACAGAAGTGCTTGAAAAATAAGTGCAAATACTATATTATTAGAATTT
Source organism: Mesoplodon mirus (assembly GCF_964341445.2). Taxonomy (NCBI): domain Eukaryota; kingdom Metazoa; phylum Chordata; class Mammalia; order Artiodactyla; family Ziphiidae; genus Mesoplodon; species Mesoplodon mirus. The sequence goes on from NC_138993.1 coordinate 44,101,809, forward strand.
TTGCCATAGTTAGCTGATAGATTGAACCCCATATGACTTAGATAAGTTAATTAATGTCAAATGTTCTTTCCTATGCATTTCTAGTGTATTGCTTCAAAGTCAATGTCCACGTTTTAACATTGCTATCATAATAAAAATATAGCCTTATTTTTCTGGAATCCTTATTTTCTAGAATCCACATTTAGGTGCATATATTTTATCTAGATAATATAATTTTATTTAAAAAATATAGGGGAAATGGTACATTGAAAATATTTGTTATACAGTTAATTAAATGGCATACATCAAGGTAGTCTAAGGTAATTTGCCCATATGTTCAACTATTTAAAATAATAAGTATCAAATAATTAAATTAAAAATTTCTTACCTAAAATTTCAAAACATAAATAGAAAAGCTGAGTAAAAAATCAACATCAAGTTTAATGAATTTTCAGAAGTAAACTGATATCATATCAATATGATACAAAATAATCAGATGTCTAGTTCATGTAACTTAGAACTATCAATCATAAGTACATAAGGGATGTTTGAAAGTGTATTAGCCTTTAAATATATTGGGCCTTATGAATAATATTAGTATGTCACAAATTAAAGAATTCATAATCAATGTAAAATAAAGATGCCACTGTGAAATACGTTGAACTTCCTATTTGAAATAAATAATGTATACCCAAGATAACTTGCCTTCCTTTCTATTTTGACAGAAAAACATATCTCATTTCAGAGTTTAGGTATATCCTCCTAAGTTAAAATTGATTTCCAATTAGTGTGATTGTGAATCAATAAAATGAGGTATTTTCAACCTTTATGAGAAGTTTTATTTTTGAATTATTTATATTTGCTTTACTTCTTAAAAAGATGACTTAAAATGGCATTATAACTCTCCACAAAAGGAAATAAAAAAGAGTAAAAGAAAAATACCCAAGCTTACTTAGAAATGTGGATTCTTAATTTTCTAGTTGTAGAATATTCTGCAATCTACATAACAGACAATCATTCTAAACATATGAGTGCATATTTCCAATAAAGACAGATTACTATACCTATGGGCAGGTATCTTTCGGTTCCCAACAATCAGGATAACATCACAGAGCTGCTGTTGTTTCAAGTAACTTTCCATTTTTCTGAAGGTTTGCTCAGCATGATGCACAGCCTGATAGAATTCTTCAGAGCTACTGGAGTCCACATCACTTTGCGGTGTCAGAGAATGGCTAGTTGCTGACAGCCTGAAAACCATACACAAAAAGAAGAGGATTAGAAAGTGCCACCAATTGTCCAGAACTACATATAGAATTTTAGAATTTTATAGGAAAAATCAATGCATCTCTCCTTAGGTTCATCATTATTAATATATCAGAAAAATGCATTTGGTGTTAAATGATTTGTTCTAAGAAGCAGTAAATGAATTGTAATTTTTTTTCTCATCCTAAAGAGATTTAAAAGATAGGTTATTTGTATTTATTAAGACAGTAAATTAGTAAACTTGAAAAACATCACAGAAATGGTAAATTACAAACATGCCTATTCTAAAATGTATTACTAATAAAGTGTTAAAGACCATCTAATTATACTATTCTAAATTACTATTCTTGTGAGGTTGTAGTAAATGTTGCCTTACAGAAGTAAGCAATTTTCTTCATGAGGAATTATAAAACATGGTTTGTAAAAAAGATTGACAAAAATTTAAAGTAAGTTGTTTTATATTCTATACCCATACAGACAGAATGTATTAGCTCAGTATTAATATATACCTAATCATATATATATATATATATATATATATATATATATATATATATATATATATATGTATATATGTATATATATATTTTTTTTAAAAAAAAGAACTTTAGGATTTCAACAAGTTCATGATACTTAAGTTTGGCTACTACATATATATTAATATCATAGACTGTTTCACAATGAAGACTTTAAGATACTGTATTTCATATCAAGGAGAAGACTCTCAATATACTTAGGTGCATGATAGGCTCAGCAGACCCAATCAAGTGAACTGATAATAAATCCTTAAAACAACTTAAAAATGAAAATGTATTAAGTACATAACAATAATAATGAAGTAAATGGCTTATTTCAAGATAGGAAGTAATGGAGAATTTTGCTTCCAATTACAATGCGATAACATATTGCTGACTAAACCCCTCACAAAGAACACCAGAAAAAATTACATATAATATCAAAATAACTATTGGAATATACTTATAGCTACTAAAGCACCCAGGACTTGAAAGAACAAGATCCCAGAAATAAGCTAAACTCATGGAAGTCAGCTCAAAATTCTAGACAGCTTTTTCTTTCCTCCTCAAGGTTTCTACCAACTGTAAGCACCATAGTCGGAGAAGCTCAGAAGCTAATAATGTGGCAACTAAGAAGAATTTCTGGTGGTACCATGGGGCTTGGGGGAGGAATGGATATTGGAATTATGGGCCTCAAATATAGCCAGAACTTGAGGGCAAATGAGGGGACATAAAGAAGGAGAGTTCAAGTAAGGCCGCTAGTTTGTGTCACTTTTCCCCTAGCGGTAGTTTCTTATTCCTAAACGTGCTAGACAAGCAGAAAATAGTTTATGTGAGGTTGAGAAGCTAAAAAAAGTTTGAAAGATAAAAATTTGAATTTAAGGACCAGCAAAGACAGGGGACTGTGGTATAAAAATGGCCTTTCAACTGAAGTCCCTGAAGAACTATATCCTAGAGATCAGGGAAAGTGGAAATAGACAGGATAATACAAAGGGTGAAACCTAGATTTAAATCAATGAGGTCTCTAATTGCATTAAAGTGATCTAATGTAAATGCCAGCAGTCAAAATAAATCCTCTTTAGAAAGAATTAACCTCATCCAGACTCTATTATTTCATTCATATATATATAAATACTTGACATTAAAGAAAAAAATAGCAGGCCTATAAAGAAAGAAGATATAGGGAGAAAAACAGATACTAGAAACATGCTCCCAGGTGCTACAGATATCTTTAAATGGATGGGTCCAGAGTGGGTTATTTAGTAGATGTAAAAATAATTGTCATTAATATGTTTTAATATATATGACAAGCTGGAGGATTTCACAGACTATTAGGCTGTATAAAGATAAAATTGAAATAAATAAGGAAATATAAGAATTGAATTAATGATTTGGGTAAGTGCACTGAACTGGTAGATTGAATGCAAATGAAGAACATAGTGATTTGAAAAATAGGTAGAAAACATTTAAACTAAAATATTGAGATAAAAAGATAAAAAGCAATAGTTTGGAAAACAAATGAAACATGGTAAGAAACTACAAGATTCATGCAATTGTAGTCTAAAAAGCAGGGGAGAGACATGATGGGCCAAAGGCCATCTGAAGAAATAATGGCCAAGGGTTTTTGAAAATGTGTTAAAGACATCAAGACACAGATTCAAGACTCACTATACACCCAATGATAAAACAAAGAAAACTGCACACCACAGTAAAGTCAATGAAAAACTAAAAAGAAAATAAAAAGACTTCCACCAGAGAACAGAAAAGGTGATCATTCCCCCAGTTCTTTTAATGAGGCAAGTATAACATTGATACAAAACCTAAAAAGGATGTTACAAGGAAGGAAAATTAATGGCCATTGTCTCTCCTAAATATATTTATAAAAATCATAGGCAAAATATTAGTAACCAAATACAGAAGTGTATGTAAAAGAAAAAATGAATATAAAAAATAAATGTATCATATATATAGTTGGTAATTCATCAAAACTAAGTTGGACTTAATTAAAGAAAAATCTTACTTTTGTAAACCACTTAATTCATTCATAGAGCAAACATCAAATTTGGTTGAACCGTTTTCTCCTTGAGAGTGAAAATAATATCTATTAGTACTACTTCTACTCAACATTTGTCTGTAGGGCCTTGACAGTGTAATGTAATCAAAGACAAAATAAATAAAGCCCATTAGAGTTAGATAAGAAAAAATATATCTGATATTATTTCCAGAGGATGTGTTTGTGTACATCAAAAATCCAAAAGAATCTACAGACAAGTTTAAGAATCTAAATCCATTAAAATTATGTCTGTTCTCTGGTATCTACAACATTTGTCTACACAGTATGGTTATTTTCATCAGAATTTACAAGTTTTCCTTTAAATATTTAAAACTAATAGAAAATTTTCTGTATCATATGTTTTCCTTTCACAAATTTGCAAATTACAACCCCGGAATATGGTCATTTCAAGGCATATATTTTAGGAATTCAAGCTCAGGCATATGTGGCAAGAACAGAAGAATTCTTCCAGACATTAACACACTGAACAGAAAAGCCGCAAAATTCCCTGCAGGATGCATTTTTAAATCAAGAATGAATGAGCATAGGACAGCTTCAAGACGGCAGAGGACTGAGACTTGGAGATTTCTTTCCTCCCCACAAATACATCAGAAACACATCTACATGTGGAACAACTCCTACAGAACACCTACTGAACACTGGCAGAAGACCTCAGACTTCCCAAAAGGCAAGAAACTCCCCACGTACTTGGGTAGGGCAAAATAAAGAAAACAAAACAGAGAGAAAAGAATAAGGAAGGGAACTGCAGCTCTGGGAGGGAGCTGTGAAAGAGGAAAATTTTCCACACACTAGGAAGTCCGTTCACTGGCAAACACAAGGGGTGGCAGGGTGGAAGCTTCGGAGCTATGGAGGAGAGTGCAACAACAGGGGTGCAGAGGGCAAAGCAGAGAGATTCCCACACAGAGGATGAGTGCCGACCAGCACTCACCAGCCCAAGAGGCTTGTCTGCTCACCCGTCAGCTGGGACAGGTGGGGGCTGAGAGCTGAGGGTCGGGGTTTGGAGGTCAGATCCCAGGTATAGGACTGGAGTTGGCTGTGTGTACACAGCCTGAAGAGGGCTAGTGCACCGCAACTAACCAGGAGGAAGTCCAGGAAAAAGTCTGGAACTGTGTAAGAGGCAAAAGACCATTTTTCTGGGGTGCACAAGGGGAGGAGATTCAGAACACTGACTAAATGAGCTCCAGAGAGGGGTCCAAGTCCTGGCTATCAGTGCAGACACCAGAGATGGTCATAAACTGCTAAGCCTGATGCTACAGCCACCAAGAAGCCTGTGTGCAAGCACAGGTCACTATCCACATCTCCCCTTCCGGGACCCTGTGCAGCCCACCACTGCAGGGTCCCATGATCCAGGGACAACTTCCCTGGGAGAAAGCACGGCACTCCTCAGGCTATTGCAACGTCAAACGGGCTCCTGCTGCTGCAGGCTCATTCCACATCCTGTACACCTCCTTCCTCCTGGCCTGAGTGAGCCAGAGCCACCTAATCAGCTGTTCCTTTAACCCTGTCCTGTCTGGGTAGGAAAGAGATGCCCTCAAGTGACCTACATGCAGAGGCAGAACCAATCCAAAGCTGAACCCCAGGAGCTGTGAGAACAAAGAAGAGAAAAGGAAATCTCTTCAGTAGCCTCGGGAAAAGCAGATTAAATCTCCACCATGAACTTGACATACTCTGCATCTGTGGGATATCTGAATAGACAATGAATTATCCCAAAATTGAGATGGTGGACATTGAGAGCAATGATATACATATATGTTTTATTTTTCCTCTTTTTGTGAGTGTGTATGTGTATGCTTCTTTGTGTGATTTTGTCTGCATAGATTTGCTTTTGCCATTTGTCCTAGGGTTCTCTCTGTCTGGTTTTTTTGTTTGTTTTTTTGTTTTTGTATAGCTTTTTAGTGCTTGTTATCATGGATGGATTTGTTTTTTGGTTTCATTGTTCCCTTCTTTCTTTCTTTCCTTCCTTTATTAATTTTCAATTTTTGTTACTTTTAATAATAAATTTTATGTTAATAACTTTATATTATTTATTTAAAAAAAATTTTCCCTTTTCTTCTGAGCCATGTTGCTGACAGTGTCTTGGAGCTCGGGCTGGGTATCAGGCCTGTGACTCTGAAGTGAGAAAGCCAAGTTCAAGACATTAGTCCACCAGGGACTTCCGAGCTCCATGTAATATCAAATGGAGAAAGTTCTCCCAGAGATCTCCATCTCAGTGCCAAGACCCAGCTCCACTCAATGACCAGCAAGCTACAGTGCTGGACTACCAATGTCAAACAACTAGCAAGACAGGAACACTAACTCACCCATTAACAGAGAGACTGCCTAAAACCATAATAAGGTCACAGACACCCCAAAACACACAACTGGATGCCGTCCTCCCCAGCAGAAAGACAAGATTCAACCTCATCCTCCAGAATACAGGCATCAGTCCCCTCCACAAGGAAGACTACACAAGCCACTGAACCAACCTAAGCCACTGGGAGCAGACACCAAAAACAATGGGAACTACTAACCTGTAGCCTCTGAAAAGCAGACATGAAACATAGTAAGTTAAGCAAAATGAGGAGACTGAGAAACACACAGCAGATGAAAGATCAAGATAAAAACTCACCACACCAAACCAATGAAGAGGAAATAAACAGCCAACCAGAAAAAGAATTCAGAGTAATGGTAGTAAACATGATCCAAACTCTTGGAAATAGAATGGAGAAATATACAAGAAATGTTTAACAAGGACCTAGAACTAAACAGCAAACAAACAATGATAAACAAGGCAATAAATTAAATTAAAAATTCTTTAGAAGGAATCAATAGCAGAATAACTGAGGCAGAAGAATGGAAAAGTGACCTGGAAGATAAAATAGTGGAAATAACTACTGTAGAGCAGAATAATGAAAAAAGAATAAAAGAAATAAGGACAGTCACAGAGACGTCTGGGACAACATTAAATGAACCAACATTCAAACTATAGGAGTCTCAGAAGAAGAGAAAAAGAAAGGGACTAAGAAAATATTTGAAGAGATTATACTTGAAAACTTCCTTAATATGGGAAAGGAAATAGTCAATCAAGTCCAGGAAGAATAGAGAGTCCCATAAATGATAAATCCAAGGAGAAACACGCCAAGACACATATTAATGAAACTATCAAAAATTAAATACAAAGAAAAAATATTAAAAGCAGCAAGGGAAAAGCAACAAATAACATACAAGGGAATTCCCATAAGGTTAAAAGCTGATCATGTAGCAGAAACTCTGCAAGCCAAAAGGGAGTGGCAAGACATATTTAGAATGATGAAAGGGAAAAAACCTACAACCAAGATTACTCTACACATCAAGGATCACATTCAGATTTGAAGGAGAAATTAAAACTTTACAGACAAGCAAAAGCTAAGAGAATTCAGCACCACAAAACCAGGTTTACAACAAATGCTAAAGGAAATTCTCTAAGCAGGCAACACAAGAGAAGGAAAAGACCTACAGTAACAAACAAAAAAAAATAAGAAACTGGTAATAGGAACATATGTATCAGTAATTACCTTAAATATAAGTGGATTAAATGCTCCAACCAAAAGACATAGACAGGCTAAATGGATACAAAAACAAGACCAGTATATATTTTGTCTACAAAAGATCCACTTCAGACCTAGGGAAACATACAGACTGAAAACTAGAGGATGGAAAAAGACATTCCATGCAAATGGAAATCAAAAGAAAGCTGGAGTAGCAATTCTCATATCAGACAAAATAGACTTTAAAAGAAAGACTATTACAAGACACAAAGAAGGACACTACATAATGATTAAGGGATCAATTCAAGAAGAAGATAGAACAATTGTAAATATTTATGCATCCAATATAGAAGCACTTCAATACATAAGGCAAATGCTAACTGCCATAAAACAGGAAATCGACAGTAACACAACCATAGTAGGGAAATTTAACACCCCACTTTCACCAATGGACACATCATCCAAAATGAAAATAAATAAGGAAACACAAGCTTTAAAATACATTAAACAAGATGCACTTAATTGATATTTATAGGATAATCCATTCAAAAATAACAGAATACACTTGTTTCTCAAGTGCTCATGGAACATTCTCCAGGATAGATAATATCTTGGATTACAAATCAAGCCTTGGTAAATTTAAGAAAATTGAAATACCATCAAGTATATTTTCCAACCACAACACTATGACCCTAGATATCAATGAGAGAAAACTCTGCAAAAAATAGAAGCACATGGAGGCTAAAAAATACACTACTCAATAACCAAGAGATCACTGAAGAAATCAAAGAGGAAATCAAAAAATACCTAGAAACAAATGCAATGAAAACACGATGACACAAAACCTATGGGATGCAGCAAAAACAGTTATAACAGGGAAGTTTATAGCAATACAATCCTACCTCAAGAAAGAAGAAAAGTCTCAAATAAACAACCTCACCTTACACTTAAAGCAATTAGAGAAAGAAGAACAAAAGACCCCAAAGTTAGCAGAATGAAAGAAATCATAAAGATCAGATCAGAAATAAATGAAAAAGATATGAAGGAAACAATAACAAAGGTCGATAAAACTAAAAGCTGATTCAGAAGATTAAAAAAAAGATAAACCATTAGCCAGACTCACCAAGAAAAAAAGGGAGAAGACTCAAATCACTATAAGTAGAAATGAAAAAGGAGAGGTAACAACTGACACTGTAGAAATACAAAGGATCATGAGAGATTACTACAAGCAACTCTATGCCAATAAAATGGACAACCTGGAAGAAATGGACACATTCTTAGAAAAGCACAACCCTCTGAGACTGAACCAGGAAGAAATAGAAAATATAAACAGACCAATCACGTGCACTGAAATTGAGACTGTGATTAAAAATCTTCCAACAAAAAAAGCCCAGGACCAGATGGCTTCAAGGCAAACTCTATGAAACATTTAGAGAAGAGCTAACACCTATCCTTCTCAAACTCTTCCAAAATATAGCAGAGGAAGAAACACTCCCAGACTCATTTTACAAGGCCACATCACCCTGATACCATAAACAGACAAAAATGTCACAAAGAATGAAAACTACAGGCCAATATCATTGATGAACATAGATGCAAAAATCCTCAACAAAATACTAGCAAACAGAATCCAACAGCACATTAAAAGGATCATGCACTATGATCAAGTGGGGTTTATCCCAGGAATGCCAGAATTCTTCAATATATACAAATCAATCAATGTGATACACCATATTAAAAAACTGAAGGAGAAAAACAATATGATCATCTCAGTAGATGCACAAAATTCAACACCCATTTTTAGTAAAAACTCTCTGGAAAGTAGGCATAGAGTAAACTTACCTTAACATTATAAAGGCTATATATGACAAACCCACAGCCAACATCTTTCTCAATGGTGAAAAACTGAAACTATTTCAATTAAGATCAGTAACAAGACAAGGTTGCCCACTCTCACCACTATTGTTCAGCATAGTTTTGGAAGTTTTAGCCACAGCAATCAGAGAAGAAAAAGAAATAAATGGAATCTGAAACAGGAAAGAAGAAGTAAATCTGTCACTGTTGGCAGATGACATGATACTATACACAGAGAATCCTAAAGATGCTACAAGAAAGCTACTAGAGTTAAGCAATGAATTTGGTGAAGTAGCAGGATACAAAATTAATGCACCGAAATCTCTTGCATTCCTATACACTAATGATGAAAAATATGAAAGAGAACTTAAGGAAACACTCCCATTTACCATTGCAACTAAAAGAATAAAATACCTAGGAATAAACCTACCTAAGGAGACAAAGAAGTGTATGCAGAAAGCTATAAGACACTGATGAAAGAAATTCAAGGAGATACAGACACATGGAGAAATATACCCGGTTCTTGGATTGGAAAATCAACACTGTGAAAATGACTATACTACCCAAAGCAATCTACAGATTCAATGCAATCACTATCAAACTACCACTGGTAATTTTCACAGAAGTAGAACAAAATATTTCACAAGTTTTTTGGAAACAAATAGGACCCCAAATAGCCAAAGCAATCTTGAGGAAAAAAAATGGAGCTGGAGGAATCAGGCTCCCTGACTTCAGACTATACTACAAAACTAAAGTAATAAAGACAGTATGGTACTGGCACAGAAACAGAATTATAGATATATGGAACTGGATAGAAAGCTCAGAGATAAACCCACACACATATGGTCACCTTATTTTTGATAAAGGAGAAAAGCATATACAATGGAGAAAAGAGAGCCTCTTCAACAAGTGGTGCTGGGAAAACTGGACAGCTACCTGTAAAAAAATGAAATTAGAGCACTCCACTCTCTAAGACCATACACAAATATAAGCTCAAAATGGATTAAAGACCTAAATGTAAGACCAGAGTCCATAAAACTCTTAGAGGAAAACATAGGCAGAGCACTCTATGACATACATCACAACAAGATCCTTTTTGACCCACCTCCTAGAGAAATGGAAATAAAAATAAATAAATTAAAAAATGGGACCTAGTGAAACTTAAAAGCTTTTGCACAGCAAAGGAAACCATAAACAAGGTGAAAAGACAACTGTCAGAATGGGAGAAAATATTTGCAAATGAAGCAACTGACAAACGATTAATCTCCAAAATATACAAGCAGCTCATGCAGCTCAATATCAAAAAAAAACAAACAACCCAATCCAAAAATGGGCAGAAGACCTAAATAGACATTTTTCCCAAGAAGATTCACAGATTGCCAACAAATATTTGAAAGGATGCTCAACATCACTAATCATTAGAGAAATGTAAATCAAAACTACAATGGGGTATCACCTCACACCGAAGAATGGCCATCATCAAAAATCTACAAACAATAAATGCTGGAGAGGGTGTGGAGAAAAAGGAACCCTCTTGCACCGTTGGTGGGAATGTAAATTGATACAGTCACTATGGAGAACAATATGGAAGTTCCTTAAAAAACTAAAAATAGAACCACCATATGACCCAGCTATCCTACTACTGAGCATATACCCTGAGAAAACCATAATTCAAAAAGAGTCATGTACCACAATGTTCAATGCAGCTCTATTTACAATAGCCAGGACATGAAATCAACCTAAGCATCCATCAACAGATGAATGGATAAAGAAGATATGGCACATATATACAATAGAATATTACTCAGCCATGAAAAGAAAGAAAATTGAGTTATTTGTAGTGAGATGGATGGACATAGGGTGTGTCATACAGAGTGAAGTAAGTCAGAAAGAGAAAAACAAATACCATATGCTAACACATATGTATGGAATCTGAAAATAAAAAGGTTATGAAGAACCTAGGGGCAGGACAGGAATAAAGACACAGATGTAGAGAATGGAGTTGAGGACATGGTGAGGGGTAAGGGTAAGCTGGGATGAAGTGAGAGAGTGGCATGAACTTTTATAGACTACCAAATGTAAAATAGATAGCTAGTGGGAAGTAGCCACATAGCACAGGGAGATCAGCTCAGTGCTTTTTGACCACCTAGAGGGTTGGGATAGGGAAGGTGGGAGGGAGACGCAAAAGGGAGTAGATATGGGGGTATATGTATATATATATATGTATATATGTATAGCTGATTCACTTTGCTATAAAGCAGAAACTAACACACCATTGTAAAGCAATTATACTGCAATAAAGATGTTAAAAATCTATTACCATAACCAAGATAATGGATTTATTCACCTTCACTCAAAAGTATCCTTGTGACCATGGCATTCCTTTTCTCCTGTCCCTCTCCAGGATAGAAAAAACACTGCTTTGACTATAAAATTATTATATTACCAAGGACTTACTTATTTAAAATTCAATTATTCTTTCACATTGAGAGTTGACCCTAGGTTTCTCTAGTTCAAAGAGAAATAAGAGTAATCTATAGTAGGAGGCAAGAATAATGATAGGAATCAGGTATAAACAATATTTATTTGAATATATATATTGTACTCGTAGCTATGGATTGCTGAGTTATAACATGAAAAGTCTTGGTTAGGGTGATAGTTTCTATAAAATAGACAAGAGTTGTGGAAAGGAAGCCATCACCAAATATAGGGTATCTGACAAACCCTTCATTTTCCTAGGACTGGCTCTGACTGTAGCAAACTCTACATTGTTGTCAAAATCAGGTGTGTGCCATTCGCTCATTATAATGGACAGTTATTACCATTGAGAAACATCTGGCATAATTTGTTTTTCCTATGACTCACTGGCTGTGTTTTAGAGCTACTAATGAGGAAGAAAACAGTCAATTTATGGACAAGTTCTTTTGCCCTCTTAACTTTTTGTGCTCTGCATGAATCAACCACAATATTGTTAATTCCCACTAGGGGTTCCCTCTCTATCAACAATTCAAGAATTTAATAGACACATGCTAGGTAAAGCTTTAAGAGTTCATAATATAGAAGGCCATTACGAGAGCCATTTTACATTCACCTAATAGGCACAGAAGTGAGAGTAAACAGGAGGTCCATTTAACTTTTCATAATCTCAAGGAAAAGACAACTAAAACATCCTTTTTATCGTGACTGTGAAATCCTTTAGAGTACCTTGAAGCAGTAGCAGCATGTTAAAAAAAATGTTATTTTCAAGAAGGTTATACTCAGTGTGAATAAGTGACATGGGGTTTGTTGTTTTCAGTGTCCTCAAGCAGTCACACTGTTAGAGCTTAATCATTTGTGTTTACCATGTCTTATCATATTGTAAGAATATTTTTCTACCTGTGACTCTAGGAATGTAATTAAAAATGTTATTGCAATGTAAGAAAGAAAACAAAAATCATAAAGTCACTTTACCTTGTATTTTATTTAATTTCAATTTTTAGATCCGAAGTATCATATGTTGGTTGTTATTATATTTTAATAATTGATCTTTCTGATGTAATGTTAGAGGGAGAAAGTAGAAATAAATGTTGTAGAAAGGTCTGGCTTAAATACTTTCAATAACAGTAAGCTTATGTCTACTTAACTCATATCTTTATGAATAATTATTTGAAATTATCTGTAGTAGATTAAATGTCATCCCCCCAAAGATATGTCCATCCAGAGCCTCAGGATGCGATCTTATTTGGAATAAAGGCCTGTGCAGATATAATTAAGGTAAGAGTCTGAAGATGAGATCATCTTCGATTAGGGTGGGTTCTAAATCCAATGACAAGTGTTTTTATAAGAGGCCAAAAAAAAGAGGATATGGAAGCACCAAGAGAAGGTTTGTTAAGATGGAGACAGAGAGTGGAGCTATGCTGTCACAGCCAAACAACCCTTGGAGACACCAAAAGCTGGAAAGGCAAGAAAGATTCTCCTGTAGAGATTTTAGATGGAGAGGGTGCCTGCCAACACCTTGATTTCAGACTTTTGGCTCCAGAACTTGGAAATAATAAATTTCTGTTGTTTTCAGCCATTAAAAAAAAAAAAAGAATGAACATAATATTATTGACTCTCAGGTAACTAAGGAGAATCAAATCAGGACTGTAGGTTGCCAATTAGATCAAGACTATCTCTTTGAGACCTTGATATTTCTGGTCTAGTATCAGACTGAATGAATAAAGTCAAAAAGTCAAGATATTAGAGACAGCCCTGCAAAATAGCTCCAGATTGGTTTAGAGGAGGTCTGAAATTAATTCAAATCCTTATGTTAACTTCCTACAATTTAAGTAACATACCTAAGGCAGAAAGTTTTACAACTTGTTGAGAATTTTGTAGCTTGGGAAATTTTACTGGGAAAAAAATTTAGTATACTTTATTTCCAAGTCACTCAAGTTACGATGGGTGCAATAGTAGAGCAAATAGTGAAAAATAGAATATATTTCACTTTCAGTTTTAGAGCTTGGTGAGAACATAGACATAAAATGAAACAGGGCATAGAATTTGACAGGATTTATTCAAAGTCAAAAAGCTAACTGCTGTCAAGATAGACTCCTTTTACATAATCTAGGTACATTAACAAATCTTGATTATGACATAGATATGGCCTTTTCTGAAGAATTTGAAAATAATTTGAGAATAAGTCTTAAAATAACAGAGAGCTGGGAAGTAGCCTTAAAAATAATTATTTTTAGAGTTCATGCTCATGCCTAGATTTCGTTCCTAAAATTTCTCATGGTTTGTTTCTCCATATTATATATGAAAACGAGTCACTTCTCTTGAAAGTTAGTTAACCTGCCAGAGTAATAGTTATGTTGGTTTGTCTCTATTTTCTCCTTATAAAGTCACTGTCACAGTGCTTACATGTTTCCTTATAAATCATTTCCTGATCTCAGAATTGAGTAGGGTTTGTTGTTCTTGAACTTTTGTTCAGGATCTAAAAAGGAGTTTCAGGATATGTATGATTTTAAAGTTAAAGTTCATTGTGTAATTAAGACCCATCATATATCTAGGCTTATTATTTTAACAAATGCTTAAAATTTTAGGAAATAGAGAGCATATCTTTACAATGTTTCCTATAAGTATTAAGAAAGAACCTGACATTGGATTATTTCTGTTATTGTCTAACTTTTATTTCTTCAGCTTTTATAAACTTTATAGTCTCTTTCCAATCTGAGAGTCTCTCAGATGTTTCGGTCTGACATTGTATTTTTTTTTTGTTTTTGTGGTACATGGGCCTCTCACTGTTGTGGCCTCTCCCGTTGTGGAGCACAGGCTCCAGGTGTGCAAGCTCAGCAGCCATGGCTCACGGGCCCAGCCGCTCTATGGCATGTGGGATCTTCCTGGACCAGGGCACAAACCTGTGTCTCCTGAATCAGCAGGCGGACTCTCAACCACTGAGCCAACAGGGAAGCCCTGACATTGTAACTTTTATCCTTATTGTGACCCAACAATATAAAGCTTCTAGTTTTAATAATGACAGCTTTTAAAGTCCAATATGACTTCTTCCCATCAGAATTTAAAGATACTAAAGATTTCCTCAACCTAAGATATGTAAAGCAATAAAACAAAGAAAAATTTTTCTTGACCTTGTGAAAAGAACTATGTCAGGATGACAGAGATGTGACCCGAGAGACTCAACATTTGCTGCTCATGTGGGGCTTCTGCTCAACCCTGTAAATTAAAGCTGATAAGTAATTGCTGAGAACTAGACTTTGTCTATCTTAACAAAACATAACTTTCCCTAATAACAAATGAGATACATTCCATAAATATGTAAAGAAAGATTTTCCCTCCAATCCAAATTCTTGGTGAACAACTTGTGTAAGCCTGCATTAACTTCTCACTTTTTCCTATTAAAAACCCTTACCCATTTTCTTCTGATGGGACACCATTCTGATTTTCTCCAGAAACTTTGATCCTTGAATTGCAATTCTAAGACCCCCATGTAAACTACCTCTTTGCCTTTTTATAATTTCTGGTCCTTTCAGCTGACATTTTTGGTGTCAGAAGTGGGATGCGAAATGCTCTTCATCCCATCTCTGAAGCTGATGTAGATCTGAGCAAGGTACCTGTGTGAGTCCTTTGTGCTCTGTCACATTCTTTTTTGCTCTGGACCCGGGTCATAAGTCTTCTTGGTCCAGAACCTCCTTCCTTGGTTGAAGTTTATGTCATTATTCTTGGTGTCTTTTATTTGATCGATCACATGAGGTGTTGCTCTCTTTTGGTGAGTGTATTATAATGGGACGTTTACAGTCTAAGACTGTTAATGAGGGAAGATTATCTCCTATCTAGGACTCCTGCTACGTACAGGTATAAAAAGTATGTGGCTGCCTCTTGTGCTTACCTAGGTAAATCACAATGTTATAACTGAGATGACATAAAATTGAATTGGCTACAATAGGGAACTTTTGAAATTCCAAAATTGGTCTTTTCTGTGTGTGCATAATTAGAAACTAAAAGGTCTGAAACTAAACAAAGAGAGTGGGAAGCCTATTATAATTGGTATACTGAAGTCTCCCAATGAACTCATGAAACCCAAAAGGTCTGTGAATCTAAAATTGCTTCACTGCATTTGGCACCAACAGGGCTCCAGTGATCCAAGCAGTCATAACACCTCTGTGCCCTGTCTTCACTGGGGCAGACCCAAGAGCTCCAAGTCAGCCTCAGGACAAGAGTCCTGTGGGTGGGCCACACACACAGGTGGGGATAAAACAAAAGCTGAACCCCAGGAATGGGGTGACTAAGGAACAAGATCAAAAATCTTTACATTAGCTGTATAGTCTATGGATTAAATCCCCACTATCAGTTAGGTAGACCCTGCATCTATGGAATATCTGAATAGACAATGAATGTTCCTACAAATGAAAATGGTCTAGCTCTGGCAGCTGCGGACTTAGGGGACAAGTGCAGGCAGGAATTGGGCATGATTGGACTCTGAATGGGGCCCACAGGGCCCTCAGCATGTCCAGAGACCAGCCCAGAGGCAGAAGAGGGCCTCTTGGGGAGGTGGAGGTGGGCTGTGGCTCATAGTGTGTGCAAGAACACTTACAGCTAAGAATCCAGGGAAACATAATTATATAACATAATTATAAATATTATTATAATTATTACTATTAATTTGATTATGTTTTGTTTCATTCTGTTTTTGGTTCTGACATTTTTTGTTTGATGTTTTTGTTGTTTTAGTCATTTTTCTTTTATTTAGTCTTTTGGGATCTTCATGTTTTATAACATATTTATTTTTTATTTACATTTCTATGTTTACTTTACTTTTCTATTGTTCTGTGTTCTTTTCCCTTATCTTTTTTCTTCTTCTTTTTCTTTAATATATTTTTCATTTTTAAAATATTTCCATTTCTACTTTACTTTTCTGTTGCTCTGCATCGTTTCCCATTTTATTTTAGTCCTTTTTATCAGTTTGTTCTGTTTCCTTGTTTTATTTTTCAGTTGGCACACTGCTTTGGTTTGTTTTTAGGTTTACTGTTTTTCATAGTTCTGATTCTAATTGTTTGATTTCACTATTGGGTTCTTCTGTTTGTCTGGTTGTTCCCTTGCTTTTTGTTTTATTTGGTTCTGTTTTTGTTTCTTTTTCATGTGCATGTGTTTCCTTGTTTCTTTTTTTGTTTGTTTGATTTTTCTTTTCAAATTTATTTTATTTATTTATTTTTCGTTGTGTTGGGTCTTCATTGCTGCATGTGAGCTCCATAGTTGTGGCGAGCAGGGGCTACTCTTCATTGTGGTGTGCTTCTCATTAGGGTGGATTCTCTTGTTGCAGAGCACATGCTCTAGGCATGCAGGCTTCAGTAGTTGTGTCACAAGGGCTCAGTAGTTGTGGCTCACAGGCTCTAGAGCACAGGCTCAGTAGCTGTGGTGCATGGGCATAATTGCTCTGAGACATGTGGGATCTTCCCAGACCAGGGCTCGAACATGTGTCCCCTGCATTGGCAGGTGGATACTTAACCACTGCGTCACCAGGGAAGTCCCTGTTTGTTTGATATTATTTTTACCATTTCTCTGGGGTTCTGTTTGTCTTTTATTTCCTTCTTTAGTATATATATATATTTATATTTATATTTATATTTATATTTATATTTATACTTTCCTTTTATATTGTTCTGTCTTTTTCCCCTTTCTCCTTTAATTTTTTCTATCATTTTTGTCAATCTGTTTTGTTTCTTTGCTTCATTCTTCAGTTGGCACTCTGCTTTGGTTTGTTTTTATGGGTTTTGTGTTTTTGTTAGTTTTCTTTTTAATTCTTTGATTTCGTTCTTGGGTTCTTTTATTTGCCTGTTGTTCTCTTGCTTTTTGTTTCATTTACTTCTGTTTTTGTTTCTTTTGTGTGTGTGTGTGTGTGTGTGTGTTTCCTTGTTCGTGTTTTTGTTTGTTTGATTTGATTTTTATCATTTGTCTGGGGTTTCGTTAGTTGTTTTTTTTTTTTTTTCCTTTATTGCCAGGACAAGCAACTTGCAGGGTCTTGGTTCCTCAACAAGAAGTTGGGCCTGAGGCTCTGGAGTGGGAGCACAGAGTCCAGGACGCTGGACCACTAGAGAATTCCTGGCCCCAGGGAAGAATAATCACCAAGAGCTCTCACAGAGGTCTCTATCTGAATCTAAGACCTGGATCCACCCAACTGCCTGCAACTCCCAGTGCTGGACGCCTCACACCAAACAACAAACAAGACAGGAACATAAACCCACCCATGAAGACACAGACTGCATAAAGTCATACTAAGGTCACAGACACCCGAAAACACACCACATGACATGGACTGCTCATCAGAAGGAAATGACTCAGCTCCACCCACCAGAATGCAGAAACCAGTTCCTCCAATCAGGAAGCCTATGCAAGACATTGGATAAACCGCACCACCAGGGGCAGAGAACAGAAGCAAGAGGAACTATGACTCTGCAGCTTAGGGGAAAAAAAGCACTAAAATACTGTAAATTAGTCAAAATGAGAACACAGAGAAATATCCTGCAGACAAAAGAGCAAGATAAAAATGCACAAGACCAAATAAATGAAGAGGAAATAGGCAAACTGCCTGAAAGATTTCAGAGTAACGTTAGTAAAGATGATCCAAAATTTTGGAAATAGAATAGAGAAAGTATACAAAATGTTTAATGAGGAACTAGAAGAACTAAAGAACAAACAAACAATAATGAACAACATAATAACTGAAATTAAAACTACTCTAGAAGGAATAAATAGCAGAATAACTGAGACAGAAGAACGGATAAGTGAACTGGACAATAGAACGGTGGAAATAACTGCCGCATAGCAGAATAAAGAAAAAAGAATGAAAAGAAGAGAGGACGGTCTCAGAGACCTCTGGGACAACATTAAGTGCACCAACAAACAAATTATAGGCATCCCAAGGAGAAACCTGCAGAGACACATATTAATCAAACTAACAAAAATTAACACAAAGAAAAAATATTAAAAGCAGCAAGGGAAAAGCAACAAATAATATACAAGGGTATCTCCATAAGGTTAAGAGCTGATATTTCAGCCAAAACTCTGCAGGCCAGAAGGGAATGGCAGGATATATTTAAAATGATGAAAGGGAAAAATCTACACCCAAGATTACTGTACCCAACAAGGATCTCATTCAGATTTGATGGAGAAATCAAAAGCTTTACACACAAGCAAAACTTAAGAGGATTTAACACCACCAAACCAGCTTTACAACAAATGATAAAGGAACTTCTCCAGGCAGGAAGCACAAAAGAAGTAAAAGACCTACAAAAACAAACCCAAAATAATTAAGAAAATGTTAATAGTGACATACATGTCAATAATTACCCTAAATGTAAATGGATTAAATGCTCCAACCAAAAGACACAGACTGGTTGAATGTATACAGAAACAAGACCCAGATATATTCTGTTTTCAAGAGAACCACATAAGACTTAGGGACACATACAGACTGAAAGTGAGGGCATGGAAAAACATATTCCAAGCAAATGGAAACCAAAAAAAAGCTGGAGTAACAGTACTCATATAAGACAAAATAGGCTTTAAAATAAAGACTATTGCAAAAGACAAGGAAGGACACTAAATAATAATCAAGGGAACAATCCAAGAAGAAGATATAACAATTATAAATAACTAGGCACCCAACATAGGAGCACCTCAATACATAAAGCAAATGCCAACAGCCATAAGAGTGGAAATCGACAGTAACACAAAAATAGTTGGGAATTTTGGCACCGCATTTACACCAATGGACAGGTCATCCAAACTGAAAATAAATACGGAAACAAAAGCTTTAAATGAAACATTAGAACAGATGAAATTAATCAATATTTGTAGGACATTCCATAAAAATAAACAGAATACACTTTCCTCTCTAGTGTACATGGAACATTCTCCAAAATAAATCACATCTTGGATCACAAATCATGTTTTCATAAGTTCAAGAAAACTGAAATGGTATCAAGCATTTTTTCTGACTACAATGGTATGAAACTACATATTAATTACAGGGAAAAAACACTATCAAAAATACAAACACATTGAGGCTAAACAAGGTGCTACTAAACAACCAAGAGATCTCTGAAGAAATCAAAGAGGAAATAAAAAAAATACCTAGAAATAAATGACAATGAAAACACGACCACCCAAAATCTATGGGCTGCAGCAAAAGCAGTTGTAAGAGGGAAGTTTATAGCAGTACAACACTACCTCAAAAAACAAGAAAAATCTCAAATAAACAACCTAACTTTACACTTAAAGCAATTAAAGAAAGAAGAATTTAAAAAAGTTAGCAGAAAGAAAGAAATCATAAAGATCAGATCAGAAATAAATGAAAAAGAAATGAAGAAAACAATAGTGAAGATCAATAAAATTGAAAGCTCATTCTTTAGAAGATAAACAAAATTGAAAAAAACATTTTCAAGACTCATCAAGAAAATAAGGAAGAATACCCAAATCTACAGAATTAGACATGAAAAAGAAGAAGTAACAACTGACGCTGCAGAAATACAAAGGATCATCAGAGACTACTACAAGCAACTATATGCCAATAAAATTGACAACCTGGAGGAAATGGACAAATTCTTAGAAAAGTACAACCTTCCAAGTCTGAACCAGGACAAAATAGAAAATATGAACAGACCAATCACAAACACTGAAATTGAAAGTGTGATTAAAAGTCCTCCAACAAACAAAAGCCCATGGTCAGATGGCATCACAGGCGAATTCTATCAAACACTTACAGAAGAGCTAACACGTATCCTTCTCAAACTCTTCCAAAATATAGCAGAGGGAGGAACATTCCCAAACTCATTCTATGAGGCCACCATCACACTGATAACAAAACCAGAAAAAGATGTCACACAAAAAAGAAAATTACAGGCCAATACCACTGATGAACATAGATGCAAAAATCCTCAACAAAATACAAGCAAACAGAATCCAAGAACACATTAAAAGGATCATACACCATGATCAAGCGGGGTTTATCTCAGTAATGCAAGGATTCTTCAGTAGAACAAATCAATCAATGTGATACACCATATTAACAAACTGAAGGGAAAAAATCATGTGATCACCTCAGTAGATGCAGAAAAAATTTTTGACAAAATTCATCACTCATTTATGATAAAAACTCTCCAGAAAGTGGGCATAGAGGGAACTTATTTCAACATAATAAAAGACATATATAACAAAACACAGCCAACATTCTTCTCAATGTTGAAAAACTGAAAGCATTTCCTCTATGATCAGGTAGAAGACAAGGGTGCCCACTCTCACCTCTACGATTCAACATAGTTTTGGAATTTTTAGCCATGGCACTCAGGGAGGAAAAAGAAATAACAGGAATCCAAGTTGGAAAATAAGTTACATTGTTACTGTTTGCAGATGACATGAAACTATATGTAGAAAATCCTGAAGATGTCACCAGAATACTATTAGGGCTAATCAATGAATTTGGTAAAGTAGCAAGTTACAAAATCAATGCACAAAAGTCTCTTGCATTCCTATACACTAATGATGAAAAATCTGAAAGAGAAATTAACATTCCCATGTACCATTGCAACAAAAAGAATAAAATACCTAAGAATAAACCTACCTAATGAGGCAAAAGACCTATATGCAGAAAACTATGAGACACTGAAGATGATAGAAATAGATGGAGAGATGTGCCATGTTCTTGGATTGGAAGAATCAACATTGTGAAAATGACAATACTACCCAAAGTAATCTACAGATTCATTGCAATCCCTATCAAACTACCAATGGCATTTTTCACAGAACTAGAACAAAAAATTTCACAATTTGTATGGAAACACAAAAGACCCCAAGTAGCCAAAACAGTCTTGAGAAAGAAAATCAGAGATCAGGAATCA
Source organism: Mesoplodon mirus (assembly GCF_964341445.2). Taxonomy (NCBI): domain Eukaryota; kingdom Metazoa; phylum Chordata; class Mammalia; order Artiodactyla; family Ziphiidae; genus Mesoplodon; species Mesoplodon mirus. Next base: position 44,123,371 of record NC_138993.1, read on the forward strand.
GGCTCCCTGACTTCAGACTATACTACAAAGCTAAAGTAATCAAGGCAGTATGGTACTGGCATAAAAAACAGAAATATAGATCAGTGGATCAGGGTAGAAAGTCCAGTGATAAACTGATGCACATATGTGAACCTTATCTTTGACAAAGGAGGCAAGAATATACAATAGAAAAGACTGCCTCTTCAATAAGTGGTGCTGGGAAAACTGGACAACTACACGTAAAAGAATGAAATTAGAACACTTCCTAACACCACCCACAAAAGTAAGCTCAAAATACTCAAAATGCATTGAAGACGTAAATGTAAGGACAGACACTGTAAATCTCTCACAGGAAAATATAGGCAGAACACTCTTTGACATAAATCACAGAAAGATCCTTTTTGACCTACCTCCTAGAGTAATGGAAATAAAAATAAAAATAATCAAATGAAACAAAAGCTTTTGCACAGCCAAGGAAACCATAAACAAGATGAAAAGACAATGCTCAGAATGGGAGAAAATATTTGCAAATGAAGCAACTGACAAAGGGTTAATCTCCAAAATACACAAGCAGGTCATGCAGCTCAATATCAAAAAAGTAAGCAACCGAATCTAAAAATGGGTGGAAGACCTAAACAGAAATTTCGCCAAAGAAGACATACAGATTGCCAAAAAAACCATGAAAAGATGCTCAGCATCATTAATCATTAGAGATATGCAAAGCAAAACCACAATGAGGTATCAGCTCACACCAGTTAAAATGATCATCATGAAAAAATCTAGAAACAGTAAATGCTGGAGAGTGTTTGGAGAAAAGGGAACCCTCCTGCACTGTTGGTGGGAATGCCACTATGGAGAACAGTATGGAGGTTCCTTAAAAAACTAAAAATAGAGCTACCATATGACCGAGCAATCCCACTACTGGGCATATACCCTGAGAAAACCATAATTCAACAAGAGTCATGTACCACAATGTTCATTGCAGCACTATTTACAATAGCCAGGACATGGAAGCAACCTAAATGTCCATTGACCGATGAATGAATAAAGAATATGTGGCACATATATACAATGGAATATTACTCAGCCATATAAAGTAACACAATTGAGTTATTTGTAGTGAGGTTGTTGGACCTAGAGTCTGTCATACATTGTGAAGTAAGTCAGAAAGAGAAAAACATATACCATATGCTAACACATATATATGGCATCTAAAAAAAAAAAACCCGGTACTGATGAACCTAGTGGTCGGGCAGGAATAAAGACACAGACGTAGAGAATGGACTTGAGGACACAGGGTGGGAAGGGGAAGTTTGGATGATGTGAGAGAGTAGCACTGACATGTATACAGTACCAAATGTTTAATGGATGGCTAGTGTGAAGCTGCTGCATCACACAGGGAGATCAGCTCTGTGCTTTGTGACCACCTAGAGGGGTGGGATAGGGAGGGTGGGAGGGAGGCTCAAGAGGGAGGGTGTATGAGGATATATGTATACATATAGCTGATTCACTTTGTTGTACAGCAGAAAGTAACACTACATTGTAAAGCAATTATACTCCAATAAAGATGAGAAAAAAAATTATATAAAACTGCTTCACTTCAGGATACTGTTTCTAAGCTTATTACTGCAAATAACAATCTATGCTCTCATCTAGATACCCTGGGAATGGGTCAAGAGGCCTCTTCCTCCCTTCCTTCTCCTTGGGCTCCTACTTACCCAGAACTTGCCAAGTTACCATTTTATGTTTCTTTTATCCTTTTTCTTTTGACCATGCCATTTGGCATGTGTGAACTTAGTTCACCAACCAGGGATCAAACCCGTGCCCCTTGCAGTGCAAGCACAGAGTCTTAGCCACTGGACTGCCAGGGAATTCCCAATGCCATTTTATCTTTCTTATTCTCCTCTTCCTCCTCCAAAATCTCCCTACCTTATAGTTTCCGGAAAAACCTTTCCCTTTTTCACTACTAAGAACACTGATGGTACCTGCTATCTGGTAGAATATAGGCCTTGATCTCCTGCAGAATTATGGGCCATAGTTAAGGAATTTCCCAAGGCCACTGAGGACCCCTTCTGCTTTTCAGAAGGACTTAACCTTGTGATACAAACCTATGATCCAGGATTCTCTGACTTGTATCACCTATTGAGCATTTTAATCAGAGAAAACCAAGCCAGACACTGGCAAACTACTGCTGCCTGGTTTCACCCTTTAGATGATATCCATAGAAAGAACATCAGAGCAGTGAGACAAGCTTCTTAGTTAGCTTAAGCCTTTCATGAAGAAATCCCTTGGGCCTTTCTCATCCCATTGACTGAGGAAAACTTCAGACTCTACACAAACACCTGAGGAAACTGTTCATGTTTATCACTTATGCCTAGATATAGTACTCTGGGAAAACTCTGCTAACTTGCTAGGGCAAACAATGCTCAAATCCTCTTTAATTCAACTTTTGTTGGTGGATTAGATGAGAAATTTGGATTGCTGATGAAATGGGCACAATTAAATTAGAAAACAATGGCCTCTCCTGATGTGGTCAATTTGGGTTATCAGCTATCTATAACAATCAAATGTACAGAAAAACTTAAGACCACTAATATGGATTTACAGCTGCAGCAAATGGAAAGACTGAAATTCTCAAGGGCCCCTTCCAGGATCCAAGTCCCTGCCACTATTATAAGCTGCCAGGAAGAGGAATTAACCAAAGTTAAAAAGAAGACCTTATCATCACCCCAAAGCCCCTTGTTCTGACCCTTTTTAGGATATCTGAAAAGTGTCTGACACTGAAACACTGAAAAGTGTCTCTCTTTCATACATACTCATGAATAGGGATGCTCTGAGGAAAGTATTGGGGTCTTACCAATACTCCCACTAACATCATGGGGAGAATTGGAATTTTTTTATAGGAACCAATGCTATTACTGCTCTTGTAGACACAGGAGTAACTTTGTGTGTCTTGAACCCCACCAGCTTCAAGACCCCCCTTCCTCAGAGTACAGAAAAGGTACAAATGGTGGGAGTTTCCAATACAGATATGAAGATAAGAAAAGCCCCTTTGCTTTCTGAGATAGGGTCTTTTCAGGGAACTCACCAGCTCCTTCTTTTTCTTTCTGTACTTTTTAGGCTGAGACCTCCTGCAAATATTACAAGCTATTATTTCCTTTTCCCCAAAAGGGAAATACACTTACAAGTCCTTGACCCCTCGAGGTCTACTTCTAAATCTAGTCCTAATATTGAGATCTCCATCCTTGCTGCTGTCTTGTCAATTCCCAATCACAAGGATTTCCTAGATTCTCTTCCTCCTAACTTATGGTTCACCTCTTCAAATGACATAGGACACATTTATTCAGCCCCACCAATTAGGATCCAGGTGGACCCTAATAAACCTTTGCCTCACTTCTCAGACCTGAGGCCCTAGAAGAAGTGTGTCCTGTTGCCAAGGTACACCTCCAAAAGGGCCTCATAATTCCATGACCCAGTCCCTGTAACACATCAGTCCTTCCAGTACACGAGCTTCATGATCGAGTTTGGCGTTTTGTTCAAGATTTTTGAACCATAAACAATATAGTCATACCACATCTCCTTGTGGTCCCCAACCGTCATACCACTTTCAAGTTAATCCCTCAAAACACATGGTCCTTTACAGTCAAACATTTATGTAGTACTTTCTTCAGCATATCTATACATCCATATAATCAGTATTTGCTTGTTTGCCTTTGTGTGGGTAGGATGCCACTTTACTTTATGCCTGAGGGCTACATGGAAGGCCCCACTTATTTTTCACAGATATTGAAACAAGACTTGGCCCATGTAAATTTTGCCCACAGCTCTACTTTACTCCAATATGTTGACAAACTTTTGTTATGCCTCAGGGATAGCCTATACCTCCTCACTTACTAGCACACAATAGACATAAAGTCTCATGGGATAAGCTCCAATTTGTTCAAACCAAGGTAAGATACTAGGTTTTCATAGGGACAAAAGAGCCATTCTGCTCTTTCTGTAGTCACTCAAGAAACCATACTGAGGGTACTGATAAAATGATAGCTGGGGAAAACAATACGTTTGGAAACCTTCTCCCACAGTAACAGCCAATATATGTAAGAGGTGTCAGATCTGACATAAGTATAACCCAGGAAAGCTTATCCATGCTCCTCAAGGTCTCTTTCCTTGGTTTCAAGGTCCCTTTGCTATCTGGAAACTGGATTTTATCCAGCTGTCTTCCTTTCAAGGATACAAATATGTTCTGATAAAGGTTTTCATGTATTCCCATTGTGTGGAATCCTTTCCTTGCAGATGAGCCACTGCCCTTGCAGTGACCAAAATATGGTTGGAAAGGATTATTCCTACTTGGGGAATTCCCTTGGAGTTATGTAATGTTAAAGTTATCCATTTCACTGGACAAATTTCAAATGCCGCTTGTGAAATCTGGCCTATTCTACAAGATTTCCACTGTACCTATCAGCCTCAATCTTCTGGTCTAGTGGAAAGAACTAATGTCATTATCAAAACTCAATTGGCAAAACTCTCTGAGGCCTTCAGTCTTTTTTGGCCTAAATTGCTACTCATAGTTCTATTAAGCTTAAGATCTACACACTTTGGAAAACAAACTGTCACCTTTAAAAAAATTTACTAGAAACCCATGATATTTGACTGAGGGTTAAATGAGCTCCTTTTAGTCAATGGAGATCTTTACTTTATTGTTAAAGTCTCATTAAGGCTGTGAAGAAAAATGAGCACTTGGCTGAAAAATCTTTCCACAGTGGGGTCCCAGGAGACCTTCATATAAAACACCACAGCTTACAACCAGGGGACTATGTGTATTGGAAAAGATATCTTGTAAAGGACTCCTTACAGCCCAGATGGAAGAGACCTTATCAGGTACTTTCAACCAACCTCTGTGCTGTTAAACATAAAAGAATTGCATCTTAGACATTTCCCATTAAAATAAAGGCTTCCCTACCTGAGTGGGTCTCTGAAACAGCTAGAGACCTAAAGCTGAATTTGAGCAAGAAGTGAAGCAGATGGCATCTGATGCAGACGGCTCTTCCAAGACTATGGACCAGGCTGGTACTCTGCATGATCCTCACTGATTAAATCTCTCTCATAACTTTGTTCTAATTGCTGTCATCATGGAGCTGCTATATCTTCTTCATTATATAATAACTGATGATACATCAACTTGCCACTCTCCTTCTTATACTCCATTTCATAGATAAAATTTTCAAAGAGTGAAAATTCTTGTGAATGGATTTATGCCTGGAACAAAAGTTTAGAGGAAGTGACTCTGGTCTTTTAGTCCTTTGATTTTACCTATTAGAGACTGGGTAATTGAAGTGTTGGGATTCCTCCTTGTAGCTACAGGTTTATTGATGTTCCTTGTCCTATGACATACAGTGGGCATCTTCTGTTAAAATGCTCTTTGCCCTACGACATACAGTGGGCATCCTCTTTTGGTGGTAATTCTATGAAAACCATTGATCTTGACTTAACTCTGCTGTGAATAAGCGCCTGGCTCCAATCCTTGGCCATTTAATCGATCTGTTCAGCTTGGGATTATTTCACTAACCAAGGCTAGGAGCCACCCTTACTCCCCTTTATATTAAAATGGCTGAATTTCCTTAGGATAGTTCTTTCACTAGAGTTATGTTATTATTATCTCTCTTAATATCCATCCAGACCCCATATGTCTGGGAAAAATAATGCCTTTTTCTGCATTTCCTGAAGTCTAGTCACTGGAGGAAATCTAACAGATGGTTGGATACTCCATAAGTGCCCCAGATCACTCACTGAATACTGGGATACTTGGCTGCTTTCAATTTTGCTAGCATACCTCCACTATGGCTTATTCAGAATTCATCTGCTCTCCCAGCATACCATGTTAATTTATTCGAATACACAGCCTCCTTTCCTTGTTTGATCAATAGAACCAGAAACACACCCATCCCCCACCCTCGCAACAATTCTCTAGAAATATTTTTTCCAATGGGAACCTGCAATTACCTGGAAATATTGGATTCAGCTTCCAAACCCTTACCTTTACCTCACTGTGTAATAGCAAAATATATTCTCATGATAAGCCTTTTGTATTCCAACAAGGACGTCTTCTAGGCTACTCAAGTAAAACAGACCCATGATTTAATTTCACCTTTGACACCTCCTTTCCCTATGCTCCACCTGGCTCTGTCTTTATATGTGGTTGGAATACTGCCCCCAGGTGATATGCTCCGTGGTGGTACATTATTGTGGTTCCCTGTAGAATCTGTGATTCTCGATTTGCAATTCTAAGACCCCATATAAATTGCCTTTTTACTTCTTTACAGTTTGTGGTCCTTTCAGTTAAAAACCTCATGAATTACTAAAGCCATAGCTATTCCTCTCTACTTCTTTTCACAACCATATGTCTTAAAGGTATTGTCTGAACTCATCTTAATCCCTGACCCCAAATGCTCCTCAATCCATTGCAGTCTGACTTCTCCAACCACCCATCTAACGAAACTGCTTTTGCCAAGGCATTAGTATCTTTTCTTGTGGCTTTATTTAGCTTTCGTTTTCATTTCTTAATTGCAGAGAAGTGACCAACATGCATTCCTATCCCTGTGCTAAACAATTCTGGACTAAACATCATTTACTTTGCCTGTTCCAAACAACCTGAAACACAGCGTATTTTCCTATTTTTGTGCTAAACAATACTGGGATTGGACAGAAATAACAGTTTGTGGACTAGGACATAGTTATTTCTGGAAGATTAGACTGTGAATTAACTTTAAAAAAGCTAAAACCCCCCAAGTTACCCATCAGTTTTCACTTAAGATACCTATCTATGTGCCAATCTAAAGCTATTACATCATAAATTCTGCACATTGCCACCCAGCCCCCAGGCTTCACTGCCTCCCTGGTTCAAATAACATATAATATGTTATATGTTCCTATCTAATCCGATACTGTCTTCAACTTTTAATACCCTTCAACTCAATCTTTAATTCTAGACATACCAGTTAATTCCACGTCCTACAATATATCACACTTCTTTCTTCTACGCTTTCCACATACATATTTTTTCCTTACCTGAAACTTTCACAACACATTGACATTCTCTTGAATAACTTTACTCCTTCAGAGATCAGTTTAAATATCACTTCTTTCAGAAAGATGTCTTTTACTCTTCATAGCTTGGAGGGTTATGGTTTACCCTGATATGTTAACTCCCTATTATGATTTAAATATATCTCTGGCATACAGAATATTTTAGGAGTCCAATAACTATTTGTGGAATAAATTAGTTAATTTAATTTAATTTAATTTTTTTTCACAGAACACAAGAATATATTTTTAGTAAAGGAATTTATATCTCAAAACCTAACAGAATGCTTGGCACACAAAGGGTAGTTGGTAAATGTCTGTGATTTGCTATTGTTGAATTTTGAATAGCTTCCAGAGCTCAGGAGAAAAAAAAAAGCATACATAACTACTATAACCAGAATAGATACTCTCAAGCATTCTCTCACAGTGCATTTATGTACATTGTGAAAATACTAAAGAGTAAACTAAATATACTGCAGTAAATACTTTAAAAATACTTTAAACAGATATTTTGATACATTTATTTCAAACAAGGGATGCTAAGACTAGATCCCAGCATTATTATTATTTCTTTAATGTCAGTGACTAAGAGTAGAACTAAAATGGCAAGGTAAATTTGCAAGAAATATTTTATCTTGAGAGATGAGTTAGCTTTTGTTTTGAGAGAATAATTTTAAAAACATTTCTACAATATCAAATGAAATAATTACGTATGCATAGTTCTTGGGCAAGACCTGAAAGTAGTGAAAGATGCTTTTATTTAAGTGAAAAAAAAAAACTGCTTTAGCACTCCAAATTTAGTATACACTGCAGAAAATGTATATCACTTTATATTATGTTTTCATTAGGGAAATATTTATTTTAACTTTTAAAAAATATTTCTTAGTGAAAAGTTAAAAATTTGTTATTTTCCTCCTTTTTCACATTGCTTAAGTATTTTATATGAAGCACATTTATTTCAATTTTAAAACCATAAATTCATTATTACAAACAATATCAAAGACCAAAAACTGACCAAAAATTCTCAGAAAATAAAATACAATATTACATATGTATTTAATCTCAAAAGTCCTCCACTCACAGTTAATGTTTTATTATTTTAAAAAGAAAGAAAGAAAAGAAAAGGGAAAGCATTTAAGTAAACTAATTAATTTTAAAAATCATCTTTGTATTATTATAACACTAGAGAATGAAATATCATCATTATATATTGGTATGAAAGAGTAAACTAGTGTTCAAAATAAATGTCTGGTTATTTTAAACACACTAATTTTCAAGTCTTCCAATTATCCCCAAAAGACAGGATCAGATGCAGGAAACATAATGGATAAAGTTCAAGCGCCAGGTGCTACTATTTAGAAACAAGAAAAATGAATATAGTTATTAATGTTGCTTCTGGGTACAATTTTCTTTTATAAGATAACTGGAATTTTATGTAAGGCTTTTTATCAGAAGTATTGAAACACACATACACACACACACACACACACATTGGTAAGACAGAACAATAAAAAAAGAGAAATAAATTATGAGCTAAAGAAAAAGTATGTATATTTGAGACTCCATCCATCACTGAAATCTGAATCTCAATTAATTTACCTGTAAAAGAGAATTACAATTAATAAAATTTCTCATAAGATGGTTTGTGGAAATAAATAAAACATACATTTAAATTTGCTTTGTCACTTAAGCTCTTAAGTCAATTTCCAAAAAAAAATACCAAATGTGGAAATGTAACCAATAGTATTTGTGAAATAAAAAGAGAACTTTTATGAACTAGATGCGTATCAGTACAGTGCAACATGTTGCTTGAAAAAGTATACCTACTTTAAATAATAAATAGATATCTAAAATATAAACAAAACAAATAATACGTTTGTGGTTTTCCTGTTAAAATTTTATTATTTATTTATTTATTTATTTATTTATTTATTTTTTGGCGGTACGCAGGCCTCTCACAGTTGTGGCCTTGCCTGTTGCAGAGCACAGGTTCCGGACGTGCAGGCTCAGCGGGCATGGCTCACGGGCCCAGCCGCTCCGTGGCATATGGGATCCTCCTGGCCTGGGGCACGAACCCACGTCCCCTGCATCGGCAGGAGGACTTTCAACCACTGCACCACCAGGGAAGGCCGTGTTAAAATTTTAAATGCCTAATCCATACATATATCTATTTTAAATTAAAAGTATTTTTAAATGTTTGAAATTACAAAAGTAAAATATTTTTAAAAAACCATTAAATTCAGTATAGGAAAAATTGTGTTTGAGGTCTTGATGATAATGGTTGACAAATAAACCACATTTAGATCCTGAAAATCCTCAACACACCAAAAAAAGGGAAAATCTGGGAAGAAAGGCAACTTAGAGAGAAAGATTCATGCAGTACGAAATGCTATAAAATTCTGAAAGTGCTTCTAATATGAAATGCAGTTTGAAATTGACATTAATGATTAAATAATGCAAGTTCTGCTTTGAGAAGTTATACCACACATCAAAAATATTACAATAATGTGCTAATTTGTATAGACAGGTACCGGGAAAAAAAAAAAAAAAAAAACAGTAGCAAAAGATTCAGAAAGTATCAGATTAAGGTTGACCTGAGTAAAATGAATTTATGTGGTTTCAGAGGATTCAGAGGAGTGGTTGTAACATCTATTATGGGATAATGGAAGTCTGAATTAATAGAAATCCTAGAATCTGTAATGCCAACATTTTCCAGTCATATTGTAGAAGAAAGAAAATTGCTTATGAATATATCATTTCATATTATTCATATCATTTCATATAAATGCTTATATGGAATGATACAACCCATCTATCATGGCCAACCTGTTTAACCATAACTATTGGATGGCCTAGGGAACATTCTTTTCACCGTCAAGAAGTTTACTGACAAGGAGACAAATAGCATACTTTGAAAAATCTCTGGTAAGTAAACTCTAGGTTCTGATGACACAAATTGAGCTCTTTGAAGTCAATGGCAATAGTGTACTAGATGATGGTACCTAAGAATCCGAGACAATGTGGTTCTATTGTCATATACCACTGACAGTTGTCCAATCAAGCTTGCCTCTTGTTTTGGTAAATAAGGTTTTATTGGAACACAGCCACACCTGTTAGATTATGTATTGTCTATGGCTACTTTCTTGCCACCACAGCAAAGTCGGGTATTTTGCCTCCTGGAGCCAAAAAAATATTTACTATCTTGCACTTTATACAAAAAATTTGCTGCTCCCTATTATGGTCATGGGAATGGAGGAGTGACCAATAGATTTTATTTACCTAAAAACATCTCTGGAAGAAACAAGTTTATTATAAGGTATGAATTGGATAGTCCACTAAGTTATTATTTGGTCTATTTAATCAGAAAGAGTAATTTATTTTGTGAGCAATTTGAGTTTAATCATCACGGTGGGATTTTTATCCTCTCTCCTGAAGTTACTTTATTTAAATTATTTCAGAGATTCAGAGATTTTTCACTGATTATAAGACTGTATTTTTAGAAACAACCCTGAAAAACTGCTACAAATCTGAAATGGAAATTTTTAGCCATGTTTTCCCCAGACATTAGGCCCTAGACATTAGAAAATGAAAAATATCAAAACATTTGAGTAGTTTTTAAATGTTCTCCCTGAATTTAATCAAGCACCTCACAACACTTAAAAACTACCATATCCACGAGAAAGAAAGGAAGCCTCTGAAAACCAAGTAATAAATTGTGTACTTGCCAAAGTCCATATCCTGGTGTGTTTAATGGGCTGATGGATTCAACATGCAGTTTTTTCCTTAGTCCCAGAAAGGATAGTTGAAAAAGTTGTATTCAGAAACTGTCCCAATTCACAATTTTCCTACTGGTTTCCTGACCCACAAAGTCAGGTCTATAAGGAAGAATGTGTCAACTAGACTACCACCACCCACCTGCCATTTTAGTAAATCTAAGGCTGTACTATATTGAGAAAGAATTTGCAGATATTAATGCCACATTAAAAACTTAAAATATGAAAGGATAAAAATTCTATTATATCCCAAATTAATTAATTCATTTGATAGGTACAAATTCTAGATTGGTCTTGAATAATAACTAGATGACCACCAATGCAATCAGGTAATGATGATAATTGTAGCTGACATTCCAGGTGTGATATTTTTACAGAAGGAAAACCAACAAAGCCCCTGACACTTAGTATGCAGCTATCAATTTAGCATAACATTTTTTCTCAATCAACATTATTAGGGAAATCAGAACTTGTTTACCTTCTCCTAAAATAAGTATCAACGTCACCTCAATGTCTTACAACAGACAAATGACAATTCTCCTCCCTTCAGTTTGCAAGAACTTTGATCACCTCAATATCCCATAAAACATTGCATATTTCCATGACATCTGTGATATTATGGTCATTGGATCAGGTGGGTAGATAATAGTAAGTGTGCTAGATGTCTTACTTGCCAGAGGATAGGAGAAAAATCCTGCAAAATTTAAGGGGCATGTCACATTGATGAAATTCTACGGGGGTACTGTAGTTGGAGCATGTTAAGAAATTACCTTTAAAGTGAAAGACCTTAAGTGATTTACCTTGTACCACCTGTCACTAGGAAAAAGGCACAATGTTTGATTTTCCCTTTTGTTGGAGATATAACACAAAATTTAGGTGTTCTTTACCCATGAATTTGCTAATAATCTCACAAGTTTACTAGCTTTGGATGAAACTCAGGGCAAGAGAGAGGTCTGCTGCTGGTTCAAGCTGTTGAACAAGCTGCTCTGCTCTGGGAATCATATTACTCAGAAGTTCCAATAGTGATAGAAGTGTCTGTGGCTGATAGGAATACTACAGGGAGCCTGTGGCCAGTACAATCAGAGAATTATAGCACAGAAAGACTTTGTGAACAAAAGCATAATTCTTCTTCCAAGAAACATTCTCTATTTGAGGACCATCACCTGGTTTACTATTGGGTCATAGAAGAGATTGAATGCCGACTAGAAGACAACTATGATCTTACTAGCCCATTATGATTTACAAAATCATAATGGATAGTGTGTTTATTAACATTCTATTATATAGAAATGGTATCTATGAGAATGGGCCTCAGTAGTTTCAGAAGGAAATTGTATACACATGTGGCTCACACTCCCTGGTAACTATTTCTGCTGTTTTATCACTTGTACCTCAACCAGTACCTAGGACCTTATATTAATTTTCTATTGCTAGTAACAACCGCAAATGTATCAGCTTTAAACAATCCAATTCCTATGTATCAAGAGTCAAGATATGGCTTGGGTCCTCTGATCAGGGTCTTAGAAAATTGCAGTCAAGGTGTAGGTCAGGCTACCTTATTGTCTCAAGGTTCAACTAGGGAAGAATCTGCATTCAAGGCCACTCAGGGTGTTGCCAAAATCCACTTCCATGTATTTGTAGAACTGTGGCTTCTTGGTAACTTTCATCTGTATGATGCCTTCATCTCCCAGGTCCTCAAGTCTTAGAGGACACCCTCAACTCTTAAAGACCAACCACAAATTTTATAGGTCATCTCAGTTCTTTCCCACATGGACCTCCTCACTATGGCTGCTTTCTTCATTAAGTCACCACAGAAGAACTCTAAAGTCTAATTGGAAGATGGCATCTTATATAACATAACATAAATACTGGAGTGTCAATGAATAATTTTTGCTGTATTGTATTGGTTAGAATTAAGTCACAGGTTATTTCCATACTCAATGGGAGGGTGATATACAAGAGTATAGTTACCAGAAGGCAGGGATCATTGATGATTGTCTCAGTCTATATGTGCCACAGACCTCATGAGGAGGAGTCTATGCCAGGAAATGTAAAATCATAGATCTGCTTTATGGATGAGCTTGACATGTGTGGTCTCTGCATTTATTACACTAATAATATGTGGAATTTTTGCTTATAATTATTAAAACTTTGGACAATAAAAGTTTGGAAATCTTATTTTCAAATGTAAATTTTCCCCTGACCAACTAAGGCTTCTAATGCCACTGAATCAATAGGCAAGAGGTTACTCTATTGGTCAGGGTGATTAGTCCCAGTTACTAAGGAAAAACTGGGTTGCTTGTAACATGTGACTAATGAGAACTATTTCTGGAAACAAGGAGACCGACTGAGGTGCCACTTAGCAATCTTATATCCAGGAATAAAGATCAGTGGATAATTGTGACAACCCATTCAATACAGGAACAGTAAGGACTCAAAACCTTCAGCAACAAAGGTTTGGTTTACCCCACCAGATAAATAACTCTGACAAAATTGGTATTCAGAAGATAAGATGTATGTGGAACAGTTGGGGAGACACAAGAAGTTAAGATTAATAACCTAGGTCATTTACCAGCCACAGAATTCACCTTCTTTCACTTTCCTTGTAGGGATGTTGTGAAGATACAATGGTTAGGTATGTCAAAGGCTTGGTAAGACATTGATCCCATTGAAGATATTCACACTTTATCATTAATAATTGGAAACAAATTCTGTTTTGGCCCTTATCAAACAGCAAAATACATATATAACTAAGCTAAATATAATCATACTGATCAATGTTATTTATGATGGTATAAAATTCCAAAGAGAAAGTTCTTCTAGGAAAAAAAATTATGTTTAAATAACAGTTAAATCTTTAGTGGTAATTCAGTATGCTTTAATTATTCATGTTTTAGGAAAAATTATTCCTAAAATATAAAAGCTATTGTTGGTATTTCAGCCCAGAATATATATATATATTTTTTCTAAATGGTAAAGTTTTCCAAATAAAATTTTCCTCCAGTTATCAGGCTTCTGACTATATTTGTAATAATAACTAAAATTTTAAAATAGTAATGATAATAACAGCTAACCTATATTAAGCATGTATAATGTACCAGGTATTTTTTTAAGTGATCTACATATTTGATCTACAACTGTTTTATTCCCATCCTATAGGTTTGAAAGCTACTACAAAGAGAACTAAAGTATCTTATATAAGAAGTTAGACATGAAAGCTTTCAAAAACTATATAAGAGACCCATTCTGAAAGAATTTCTCTAGGATGTACTCAAGTAGAAGTTTAAATAACCTAGATTACAAAAGATTATACAAAATGATCATCAAAATGCCAGTAAAAATGATTAATTGTGACAACATAAATAATTATTAAATAGTAGTATACCTTTTACAATAAATAATAGCATATAAAATCCCATGGAAGTCTTAGAAATTGAATTTGGCAATAAAAATGAAATTAAGCAAATATTGCTATCATATCTTGGGAGAAAATATAAAAAATTATAAATGTATTCATTGATATAAAAAGTTAAAGATATGTGGTGAAATGCTAAATTTAAATCTAAAATCACTAGAATAGATATATATGTAGCATCCTAACAAGTAAAGAACTTAGCCTTCTCCCATTCCACACCAAAAACAAAACAAAACAAAACAAAACAAAAATGAAAGGAATTTTATCCATTCAACAGAAGGCAGAAAAGAAAATTTGTTTTAATTATAAAAGTCATGGTAAATAAAAAACACAAAATAGAACATCAAGAATGATTTAAAATATTATATTCAACAGAGTAAATTAGAACAAATATGTGTATAGACATAGACCTAAAAATAGAACTAGACATGCACTTGCAACTACACCCAAAACTTAACCTACATCTATACCTAGACCAATATCTACACATACACAAGCACATGGCTATGCTAATTATTGATTAATGTAGTTACTGAGATACATTTAAAGCAAAAGGACATTAAAAAGTTGAAATTACAGAAATAGAAAAGCATTTACGAGGCAAATAGTAACAAAATAAAGAGATGCTAGTATCTCTACTATCAGACACACAGAATTTATGGCAAGAACCATTAATGAAGACAAAGAGGAATAAAAACAATCTCTCTAGGAAAATCATAAACATAAGAGCAGCTAAAATAATTTAAAATGGATAACACCAAAATTTCTAGAATTAAAAAAAATTAAGACCACAAAGTGGGATGTTTAAAAATGTTTCTCCCCAAAGCTAATAAAATAAGAAGAAAAAAATATATATAGACAAGTTGCATCATATCATTAGTGAGATTGATTTAATAAATATATAAAGAACTTTGGGCCAACCAAAATTATGTCTTCTCACTCAAGTTTACAATTTCATTAAGAACTGCTTTGTATTACATAAGAAATAAATTACACTTAGCACATTCTCTGATCATAGTGTGAAAACACTAGAAATTAAGAAGAAAATATAGCCAAAATGTTCATCCCCTAAAATATTTTAAATATATAGTTTAAATAATTATTGAACTAAGAAGAAATCAAAGATGACAGTAAAAATTATTTAAATATAAATACAAGTAAATTGCATTTAGAATGCTTATATATGGAATTTAAAATGTCACACATTTTAAAGGTAAATGTAAATGTACCTTTAAAATTTGAGGTAAATGTAGTCTTGTATATATTTATTTAAAATAAGATAATGATAATAGTGAATATTAACAAATTTTAAGTTCTAATATTAAATAATTGGAAAAAGAATGAGAAAATAAAACAAAATAAAATTGAAAAAAATAATCAGTAAAGATAAAAGCAACTTATGGAAACAAATAAAAAATATAAATAAAAAAATAGAAGCCAGTACCTTATTAAGATGGATAAAAACAGAAAAACAATTGGCAAGTATGGTGAAGAAAAAAAAATATTATCAGAGAAGATAGAAAACATAAAAGACAAAAAAGAATAAATATTATATGAAGACCAGTGGGAAGAGGTATATTCAGTCATTTGTTTAGCCATTTATTTTGGAGAAAATGATGAAATAATTCAGATACATTTTAAAGTTTAATAAAAATGGTTAATAATCTAAGAAATTAGTATGCAGGAAGTATTACTTAAAAGAAAACCCAATTAGTCAAAAATAATTGAATAAAAGAAAAATTTTCTTAAATATTTACCTTATATGAACATGCCAATCCTAGATAATTTAACTTACGAATTCTGCAACCATTTAAGGACCATAGAGGTCAAACGTTATACAAATTTTTCTCTTTCAGGAAAAACAAACATGGAAAACCTTCTATTTCATTTTGAGTTTAGTATAATTTGATTCCAACTACAAAAGGAAGAACAAGAGAAGGCAAGTATAAGCCAAATCTCATTTATTCAATTTTGTATTTAGAAAAGAATATATCATGTTAAATTTGGATTATGACAAGATTGCATGAATGTTTAATCATTAGGAAGTCCATATATGTAACAGATCACATTGGCAGATTTAAAAACAAACATGTATCACAAAACCACATCAGTAGATCCTGAAAACAAAAGCTATTTGATAAAATGTACTACTCATTAAATTTGTTTAATTAATATCTACCAGAAAACTAGAGCATGCATTATACTTAAGTTTTAAAACCATCTGAAAATACAGCTAAAGTCAGCAACAAAGGAAAGGCGTGTGCTATCTGAGAGAAATAACAAGTCAGAAATAATGGCAGAATCACAGAAAATCAAAACACTCATAAATGAAAATTTTAAACAATTCTACATAAATATATTTGATAACTCAGATGAAAATAACAATTTTCAAGGATGATATAATTTGATAATGCTAACCCTAGAAAACCAATTTACATACTAGATATAGAAACATTTTCTCCAAAACTATTTCCCACAAATGTTCCTGGTCTAGACAACATTATGGACAATTCAAAACATTCAAAAATTAAATTCTTAAGATAAAATAAAATATAATTAATATGGTCTTAAAATACTACAAATATATAAAATAACTAGGAATAAGCCTACTTAAAGTATATAAAATGTATATTTAAATACACATACATACAACACACAAAATTATAAGAGAATAACTGAATATAAAGAGAATTACACCATTTTCCTGAATAAAAAGTTTAATAGTATACTGATGTCAATTTCAGTATTCCACCATACTTTATTATAGAGTTAAGCTGATTTTCCAGTTCATCTGAAGTTAGCCAAGGCAACTTTGAAAAAGAATAAAGTGATACATACACCAGTATATGTATAAAATGCTGTGAGAGTAAAGTAATTAAAATAGTCCCAGGCATAGTCAGACAAGAAGCTAGAATAGAAAGAAAATGATGGAATTATGTATACAAGTGAACCCAATCATAATAAGTTGGCTGTTCAAATCAGTGACAGTCTGTAGTCATGGCAAAGGAGATGTTATCAGACTTGACCTCTTAAACAGGTATAAAATCAGACCAAATGCTCAAGGTACCTATTTTCAGATGTGGACAATAGACAGTGCTGGACTGCAGTCTCTTTTGGAAGGAAAACATACAAGATGAGCTGTGCTCTAGCTCTCTGCCTAAAGGTAATTTTTCAACTGTGAAGTTTAAGGTGGAGCTTAAGCACTTTGGCCCATTAAGCTGAGGGGATATAAACTGTAGTTTGGGCTAGTAAAATAGTAAAATTTATGGGCTAGGGCACTGGAAAGGAGGGCTGGACCCAGAGGTTTGGGTGGGAAGTGTTGTGTTGAAAAGTATGTGAGATGATTCTCTATAGACCCTTGGCTCAAGTTTGGGCTGCACATGTGCAGGGTGAGACTTCAGGAGGCCTAGCAGAGAGTGGCTGTCTCAGGGCTAAGAGCAGAGATACTTGTGGTCACATACAACTGGGAGCACTGTCATTGGAGTTTTGGTTCAACCAGAGCAGGATTGATTGTAGTACCTGGTGTCCTTCTGAGGCACCAGAAAGATCACATCTTAGGAGTAAGAACCACAATAGAGTAAGAGATACTCTAAGCACAATGATATCAAGACAGGCTACCAGTAAAATAACTGCTTGACAAAACAGTCTTTAAAAGAAGGCAACATAATGAATACTCCTTATTATACAAATACAATGTCCATCACACATTTAAGTATTTGTAAATATGCAAAGAAGAAAAATATGCCAAGAAATCATGAAAAAAAGCAGTCAGTAGAAAAGGGCTATAAAGTGATCCAGATGTTTGAATAGGAGAGGATGACCTTAAATAAGCTATTATAATATGTTTAGGGAATTAAAGTAAATTATAATCTCAATGCATGAAGAGATTTGAGAAATGGAATCTAACAGAAAAAAAAATTCTAGAAATAAAAAGCACAATATCTAAAATAAGTGAAGCAGGTGATTGGAGTTGGCAAAAGAAAGCATCAGTGACAATCAGAGAGAAAAATAATTTTGAAAAATTAAGGAGAGCCTCAATAACATGCAGGAAACTATCAAGTAATCTACCTTACTGAAATTGGAATCTCAGAAGACAATGTGAGAGAGAATGAGACAGAGAAAATAATTAAAGAAACAGTGGTTAAAATGTTCCCAAATTTGACAAGTCCTTAATCTACAGATCCAAAATATCTCAGGGAACCCCAAGCAGGATAAATATAAAATAAATCCCAAGTAGTCACATCAAATCAGTGAGAAAAGTTCAGATTATTCAAAAAATAATCTTGGAACAACTTGCTTTACACTAAAAATAACACAGTATATTGTATAGTACATGATTTATAGCCATTATCTTATAATAATTTTTAATGGAGTATAATCTATAAAAATACTGATTACTATGCTATACAACTGAAACTAATGTAATATTGTAAATAAACTATATTTCAATATTTTTTTTAATTTTAAAATATATGGAAAAAGTAAAAAAAAAAAACAAAATAAAATAACTCAGATCACTACATGATGTCATAAAATTCAGATACATTAAAATGCTAACCATAAAAAGCAAAACTATTAACAAGAAAAATTAGTGGAGGGCTTGTATATATGTACTTATATATATATACTTTCATATGGTTTGAGGGGTTGCATTCTTAAGCAAGCCATGAGTTCCAGATGTCTTAAAGGGAAAAGGACAACAGAAATATTTTAATGATCTTTATGAGGGAAAATTCCATAAACACATTTAAGTACTAGCCACTTACTTGGAGAAATTATTTAATTTGTAAAACATACAAAGGAATTATAACCAATTTTCAAAGCACTCCTAAAAAAAACAATAAAAAAGAAAAATAGACAAAACATATTTTTATTCAATTCAAGAGAGAAAAAAATCACAAATAGAAAATATATGTGAAAATAAAGAGAAATAGCAATTATCAACACCAAAATTAGAATAAAATGTTTTCCACACTGTACTGGAAACATTTTAAAGTATTGACAATCAAGTAATATGTAAGCTTTGCCTGGAAGCATGATAAGAGCATTTCTTGATGAATAAGGGAACTAATAAAATTTCAAGGGGAATAAATGAAAGAGTCAGAGAAAAGTGGATGCTATGTTCAGATAGGAGGAAGCAATCCAGTGCACTTAGATGTCTATGGAGGTATGTTGAGAGTAGAGGCTGAAAATCTTTCTAATGACATATTAAAGAGATTAGAAACTATCTTTTAAGCTGCATCTAATCAGATTTGCTTCATGAAATACTTTTATCATGAGATCAAAATAGAGATGATCAATTTGAAGACAACGCTGCATTCACTGCCTCCCTTTAGAGATTCATATTACACTTAAAAATAAGAAAGGATATAAAAATAAATAAAATGAGCTTATTTTTTTAGCTCTATTCTCCCAAATACATTTATCTTTGAGATAATATTTAATTTTTGTTATATTTGTTTATTTTTCAAGAAGGAGAGTGGCACAAAAGTTAAGCCATATTAATATTTTATGGAACTTGAACACCACAGAGCATTTGGGAAAGAGCTATTTCAAGTAATTAGCCATTTAAAATCTGGGGAGTGAGATAATTGTATATATGGATTAGAAAGAGGGAGATTGCAGACAGGGAGACTATTGTAGCAATCAAGGGGAAGAGTTATACAGACCTGGACTAGATAAGATTTAATACAGGTAGTGTTAAGAGAAAGGGCATGGATTAGGGAGATATAATGGAGGTAAAAACCTGCAAAACCTGAAGGTCAATACATGCATTTGGTAAAACCCATTTTTAAGTATTAAATCATATTCAATAGCTTTTATACATGGATACTAGTTCATACATACTTATTATAACTTTAACCTGGGATCTACCTTTAAGGCCGAATAATGGTCAATATGTGGTGTATGTTTTAAGTTTTAAACCATTATTCTAAATATAAATGTATTACCCAATGATTGGTTAATGGAAATGGGATTCCAGAAGTTAGAGGCTGGAAATAGAGCCAAAGTACAGGAATGGTGAAACTATTACTGTGTAGAGATGACAGATAGGAAAACGTAGGACCAGAAAATAAAGACTCACATGACAAAAGGCAACATGAAAACTTTTGACTCACCCATGAAACAGTACGCATCCAAAACTATGTTGCTTTAAGTTTTGTCCTGGACCTCTCTTTGGTCATAGAAAAGCTTTTAGAGGGTTACATCTTGGCTGAATGTAATTGTGTCCTCATTTGAGGATATTAAAATTACTAGTTTTTATCTTGTCAACCTTCTTGTCAATTGTATGTTTTCTTTGTTTTATTATTCTCTTTTCTGGTGATTTAATGCAATTAATAACTTTAAAATTATCTATCTATTTCAGCATAACATTTCTATGTGCACCAAGACCTTACAAGCCATATTCAAAACTATCCAATTGTTCTTAAAGAAAAAAAATCATAGTGATAATGTATCTATTCAAATGTTATAATTGTTTTCCACTTTTCATTTCTCAAATAATTTTATTATATGAAATAAAATAATATGCTGGGGTAAACAAAATCAAAGTTAGTGTATTAGCTAAAAATACTGCTAACTAAGAAACACTAAATTTGATAATCACTTTGATACTTACATTTATAATTAAAATTGCTGCAAATACATTTTATTTCATTACTTTTGCATCAATACATATTCCAAATATTTTCAAGTAGGGAAGAATGGACAGTTAATGTAATGTCTTACTTAGAAAATAATTTCTTGTTATGCAGGTTTTTAGAGTGACAAAGTGATTGAAAAAGCCTTTGAAATTAAGAGGTATATCTATGCCTTAAGGTATCTGCAATATATCTTCCTTAAGAAGTTATAAAATTAATTACTAAATCAATATATCTTATGGTGTCCTGTGTATATTTTCAATGTTTTTGAGAAAATAAATCCAGAGAAATATTCTACATACAAATTTACTAGGTAACTGAAGCTAGAAATTCAATTGAGCTCATTTTGTTTTCAGACATGGCAAATAAAAGTGTAAATGTCTATATTACTAAAAAATATGTCTATTCTCCAGAATAATGCAAAATAAAGGCATATACTCTCTCTCTCTCTCTCTCTCTATATATATATATATATATATATATATATATATAAAATTTAAATTAGATGGTTGCTAAACAGACAGCACAAAATAAATATTTATTTCCAAAATAAATAACCAAAATGATTTGGTTAATTTTAGAAGTACAAATTCTAAAGAGAATTTGAGAATTAGAGACTTTGCATGAGCAATAATAAAAAGTACAGATATTGTCTTACTAAAATTAAATTTATTAAAATTAATATATGTTTAAAATATTTAGATAAAAGTTTATTAGTCTAATATTAATTATATGTAAAGTTTAAACAAATTATATGTTTTAGTGATTAAAAACAAATGTTTTGCTTACTATAATTTGATTAAAGTATTTTACATTTTATATGAAAAAATACCTGAGAGTCGCAAGAAAAATTATACAAAATAATAATAATTAAGGGGGTGTTTCTTTATTGGTATCAGAATAGTCTCTCAAGCTATTCCAATGAACTCAACATAGTATTGACATATGTCAGTAAGAAATAATAGAAATCCATAAATATATGCCAGTATTTACTAATATATTAGAAAATTGGGAAATAAAAGGATTACACACTAAATACTCAGGCACTAATGACTAGTAACTGGAAGACCTAAAGGATAGTGTCTTGATGAGTTAAATTTAAAGAAAAAAAATATTACTTAAAAAAATTGAGAAAACAATATCAACAATTTAGGATTTGGGAAATCTTCATCAAGACTGAAAGCACAGAAGAGGAAGATAATTTCTATGCATTGTTTTTAAGCAATTTCAGAACATTAATGGTTCTGTTTTCAAAGCAGAAGAACTGAATTGCTGCCTTTGAGAATACCATAACTTAGGAAAGAAATTTTAACACCTAACATAATACAGAAAATGCATTCAAAGACATAAATTTTTGCTGTTTTTTGTTTGTTTTTTGTTGTTCTAGTGATTCAGTTTTATATATATATATATATATATATATATATATATATATATAATTTTCCATTATAGATTAATATATAATATTGAGTATAATTCCCTGTGCTAAAAAAAAAAATAGAATTGTGACAGATGTTTTGTGTTAGCTGTTCTTTCTTTGACACGTGTTATATTTGAATGTTAGAACAAGTTTAAAATCAAACATTCTATGACTGACAGAAAAAAAAAGTTATGAAGATAATTTTAATAGTTCCCATATATCCCACACCCAGTTTTCCCTGTTGTTAATATCTCTTAATATTTTTGTTTATTAGTTACAATTAATGAACCAGTAGTAATACATTATACTAATGTCCATACTTTACTCAGATATACTTAGTTTTTTTCTAATGTCCTTCTTCTGCTCCAGGATCCTATCCATGATACTCCATCACATTTAGTCAATGCTTCTTTTTAGGCTACTTCTGGTTGACAGTGTTTCAGACCTTCCTAGTTTTGGATAGCCTTGACAGTTTTGAGGAGTGTTCCTCAGGTATTTTGTAAGATGCCATATATTGGAATTTGTTTATTTTCTCATGGATAGACTAGGATTATCAGTTTGGGGGAGAAAGGTCACAGAGGTAAAGTCGCATAAAATCAAAGGTAAATACTAAAAACATGGCATTACTCTTGATATCAACCAGGACCAGCAGGCTGAGGAAGTGTTTCTTTATTGTAAAGTTATGCTTTATTCCTCCTTGATGATTTAATTTTAACTTTGATTGGCAGCTGTGCTTATTTTCACAAGTCCAGGTAGATATCAAAATTCTACCATTATAATACATAGAGTCTGTTTCTCCTCTTGTTGGAAAAGGGAAAGCTTGGCAAGACTATCAATTTTATTATTCCCTTAGCTTGACTGTCGTCTTCAGGTGGATGACGTTCAAGTAATGCTTATATGACTGGATAATATTATCTGTCATCAGTGGGTGAATAAGGCACTACTATTCTATGTGTATGCTCATTACCACTTTGAGCAGCCCAAACAAAACACTAATATGTAAAACCTTTGAGGATCATGTGGTGGTTTCAATCTCTTCTCTAGATAATTAATTTAATAAATCCATATTTATTTTACAAAGGGGAGAAGTTTTAAAAATTTTAGCATAGTTGGACTTTTAGTAAGCAAACAAGTTGCATTATATTAAAAAGTAAATACATAAAAGATGGAGCTTCACAATCTAACCTTTAAGACAAAATTTAACCCATCCACTTATAGACATTTTTTAAGCTTTGAGAATGGTCTCACTTGAATATTTTTTTTTAATCTTTATTACACTGAACCTTCTCACTTCTTCCAGACACATCCTTTTAACTCCCTGACCTCCAGTCACCAAGATCTAGCTTCCGTATTTTTTCTAGGCTCTTTGCTCCTCTTTTCAAACAATAGAGTCTCAATTTTCCCATTATGAATAATGCATTTGTGCTGGCTAAAGGCAGCAGAAGATTCTTGTTCAAAACTGGAAGTGGGGCAGAAAACTTAGGGTGACTGTCAAAATCAGAATATAGTTATCCTTTTTCTCCTTTTGTCTCCGGTTATATAAAGAAATAACAGACTTAGGGACAGAAGAAGGAAGACAAAAAAGATAGTAATAAACCTAACCTGCCCTCCCTAAATAGCGATTCCTATTCCCCCTGTACTTCAACCAAAGAAACAAATCTTCAATTCTTCTCAGAAACAGAGAAATCAGGAGAGGGAATATCTTTACTCATAAGTGACAATAAAGGCAATAATAATGATAAGATACAGGAAGAGACTTGCACTTGCTAAATTTTGAAAGGAGGATAATGGGACAAGAAAACAACATGGATTGGGGCTTCAGGCGAAAAAAAAAAACGTTTTTGTAAAACCAGAGTGTCCTTTGTGGGGTCTTTGTGAGAAAAGGGAAGAAGAAGAGAGGAGATGGCACTCACTTGAGATGCTGTTATCCAGCCTATTAAACTTGAACGGGTTGAAAACCTGATTCTTTGGCATTAAGGTTCATATACTCATAAAGTGTAAGTTAAAACACAAACAAAAACAACTAAATCAAACCTACTCATTCAATATATATGGTTTAGATTCACTACTACAAACCTTGAATAGAATTATTCTTTTTTTAGAATCACTTGCACATATTCAGTTCAGCCTCCAGGAAAATAATTGACCTAGGGAGGGAGAGTCATTTTTCCCAAAAACGGCAGGCAATGGGGGCTTATTTAGGGTGAGATAAGGGGTAAGAAAGCGTCTACCTCAAGAAACAGATGTAGATAGAGAGATTGGCTAAAGTCACTATCTCCAGAGGAGAGTTACAAATATAGAAGTATTAAAAGGTAAAGCAATAAGGGTATTCATTGAAACTAATGTATGTAGTTAGGGTCAGTCTCCCCTGATTAAGTAGAGCAAACGTGTGACATTCTTCAGGTTCGGTTAATTCAAACATTTCTGGAGTTCTTACAACTTCAGGACATTGGGCTAAATACCTGGTATACCAATCCAAACACGTTATCCACTTCTCTCCACCTCATTTAAGACACAGCAGAGTATGAAATTTTTATTGTTCATTAAAAAAATCTTACCAGTCATTTAATCAATTTTTATTTATTCAAATTACATTAAAATGTTCTGTGGTTATAGAAGAACAAACATTCTTAGAACTTACAGTATGGTGAAGGCAACAGATGCTAAACAAGTATATTCATAGTATTCATAGTATTGTGGGGGTGGATATGGGCCAAGAAATAAGATAGAGAAAGAAGGGGTATATGAAACGTCTGAAGAAAAGGTTGTCACAATTTCAGTATCAGATATTTTATTGATAAATATTTCCTCAATGATTAAATGTAATTTTCTTAGTTAAAATGAATTCATCTTTGGTCATAACAAAAAATGTTCATTTTTTAAATTTCTCAATAAAACAGTTTCTATGGGTACTAGTTATAAAATAAATATTTTAAATTCATTGATGAATTCAATGTGTCAGTTAACAGGAAGTAAAATAAACATATTTGTAATATTTTGTGGGCATTTATCTTATTTGAAGAAAATTTATGAGGACAAAAATAGAAAACTGTTGACATGGATAAGGATTAAATTTAAGTACATTAGAATAAATTATTTTTTATCACATATTCCTAAAGCATCTTTGATTTTATGGCTATAATAAATTTTGGTTTCAGTTACTTAACAGGCATAAATATTCCTTCAAGCATTATGTATATTCAAGGTGTCCATTTTATTCATTATACTTTAAACACAGTATTAACCTGACTAAATAAAAATTTATTTATGCATTAGTATTCTCCAAGGTTAAACATTAAATCAAATTAAATCAATTACTTCCACATGTAATAACTTTCTTAATGTCTCCTACCACTCACTCTTGTGAATTATCAAGACTTACTGGTCTCCACTGAACTTTCTATATTAAAATTCTGTGGCAAAGTAAAAATTAGTGTGTATAATTTCCAATCTCAAATGTAATTCTAATTGTACAACCTCACATCTCTATAAAACTATCTGCTGTTAGATATTAAGACAAACATATTGCTTACGTTAAAAGTTAGAAAAAACAGAATAATAGTTTGCTATAATAACAAAAAATTTGAGAGTCAGCTTTGATTTAACATCATTTATACCAGAATTAGATCAGCGTTAAACATATAAAAACTTGTATTTTCTTAAAATGTGTGAACAAAATAACTGAAGTTCAATATTAGATGTTTGTACATAATCTAGTGGAAACACCTAAGACATAGTCTACAATGTTTTGGAGATTCAGGAGAGTCTTCAAGAAAATCATTAGCCTTGAACTAAGGCTCAAAAGATATGCAAATGTATATGATAGAAGGGATGGGAAGATGGGCTATTTCAGGGAAAGGAATACCCATAAGCAGGAGCAAGGAAGTATTAATACCATGAAATTCTGCAGGAGAAATTGTAATTAACTGATGGGAAACAGAAGCAAGTGGTAAGTTATGAGAGATAAGCAGGGTTCAAATCATGAAAAATTTTAGTTTGCTTCTGTATTTATTCTGTGGATGAACCTGAGCCATTCCACAATTTAACTCTTTCAACTTTCATTTTAAAACCATCCTAAATATCTGAGAACTCTGTAATAATAAGTGGATTCTGTGTCCTGGATCTGTTGCCCATTCTGCAGTGCATGTAGCTCAAGAGCCATAAGTGTAGAAAACAGAAACTGCAAAATATTTTGAGTCTTTGAGTTTTGTTTTTACATTCACTTTCTGTTGTTCCATTTACATTGTTCTACTTCATATTCTCAATTTATTGATATAAACAATACCATGTAACTTTTTTTTTACTTAGTTGTTTTAGATCTGACTTTTTCAACTTTGAGAGTCAAGGGTTGCCTTTTACTCATCATAGTACACTGAGCAATTAGATATTCAAAGAAAACAATATGTAGCTTGTGATTAATATTTTGAATAAGTGAATATTTCTACTGGCAATATTTTAATTGAATAATGTATATGTAAGAACTTCGGTTTCAATTAATTTATTTCATTCCTCTCAATATTTATTTTATTAAATTGAATTTTAAGTTTACAGTATTAGTTTTTATGAAGAGATACTCTAAATGGCAGTATTTTGGAAAATGATTGTACTATTTCTATAACAATACTGTAGAGGATGTTAATTATTTTTTTGATATATCCTACACAAAACCCTATTTCTTTTATACTACATACCAGGGAAAATTTTGCTTACTTATGGTTTGTTAGAGTTGAGACACTGACAAGCTCATATGTAAAATGTAATTAGAGCAAAAAATTATTTTCAAATAATTTAGATATAAAAAATCTAGATTCCATGCCTAAGAAATGTTTCTTATTCTATGTTTCCTTAATTATTTGCATTAATAATTAAATTAATAACCAGTAATAAACTATAGTTATTATTTACAAATTTGATACTTTTATAGCTTAATAGTGTGAACTCAAAATGCATAAATATCTAGTTTCAAACAGTGTATCACTTGGGTTTTAAAAGATCCTGGCTGTTTAGGCCTAGAATGTGTTAGCTACAATTTAGTGTTTCTTATAAAATTATACATTTATTTTAAAGAAAAATAATAGGTGTTCCATGAAAGGGTCACCATACATAAATTTTTTAAAACATAATTTGTATCCTATTTTTATTTTGATATACATTTATGTTTATAAAAAAAGACCAGTAGTTATTAAATAAGGTAGCTTAAATTACAATTTTTTCTGCAAATATAATAAAGTTGACATGTAGTCAAATGTTAATATTTGTAATATGTTGCCAAGTTTCACATAGTTTATTGTATAAAAGGCTCATATTATAGGATTCTGCAATAATTTGAATCATCATATTTCTTATAAATTAGAAGAAAAATAAGAAATTCTGACAGAAAACCTGAATGGAAAATAATAAATTATTCTCATAAAAGATTTGTTAAAAGAAAATATCTTTTATAATCATGAAATTTTATAATCATGAAATTTAGAACTATAAGTAATAAGTGATTAAAGATAAATTGGTTCATATACTCATAAAGTGTAAGTTAAAACACAAACAAAAACAACTAAATCAAACCTACTCATTCAATATATATGGTTTAGATTCACTACTACAAACCTTGAATAGAATTATTCTTTTTTAGAATCACTTGCACATATTCAGTACAGCCTCCAGGAAATAATTGACCTAGGGAGGGAGAGTCCTTTTTCCCAAAAACGGCAGGCAATGGGGGCTTATTTAGGGTGAGATAAGATAAATTGTATTTATTTTCTTAATTAGAATGATCTGAACAATCATAAGATATTTCCAAGTTAATCTTACATATGCCCAAATTCCTATTCTTTTTGTTTTTAAATCAGAATACATTACCATATTTGGTCATGTTTAATAAAAATTGATAGCATTATGAATGGTAAGCATAAGATCAATTATTATTTTCCTTTGACTTAAGAAAGTGGCTTTTGTGATAGAAAGGCAGGAGATGAAGGGCTCACAATACTGAAATAATGACTTAAATTCTACTACCTTCCAAAAACTTGGCTATGGGCTGCCTCTTAACTGTTGAGTAGTGAGCCAGCATTGGAGAAGAGTAACTAAGGTGAGACAGGGACACGGCATCTTACTATGGTGTAATTGTCATCTATTAAACCTCTCTTCATCTTAACTTCAATTTTCTCATCTGTAATGTGAAATCAATATGCATATTTTTTGCTGTTTATTTTTTCAGATACTCATTTATTTATTCAGCAAATGCACATTATGTGATTTTATGTATTTACAGCAGTAAACAAAAGAAGTAAAGTTCCTTTTCTCATGTAGATTACTTTTGAGATGAAAGGGAGACAAACCAAGTTCGGAAAAATATCAAGTAGAAGAATAAAGCTGGAAAAGAGAAAGAAAGCTACCATTTTCTGGTACACTGATGATTTAAGAGTAACTTAAGGAAGAGAGTAAGCAGAATATGTATATATCTGGGAACGGTGGTTCCCAGAAGATAAAAAAATGAGTCAGGAGAATGCTTGATGGTTTAGAAATAACAAGGAAGCCTGTGTAGCTGGAGTGAAAGAACAAGGGAGATTGTTGTGGGAGATAAAATCAGAAAGATAGCAAGAATCTTGATTCCATAATTTCTGTAGGCCTAATAAGATTTTTTGTAAGATGGAAAGCTATTAAAAGATCATGCTTTAGAAAGTTCACTAGCTGCTATGTGTAGAAGAGATTCTTTGGACAAAGGTAGAATCAAGGTGACCAATTAGAAGCCTGTTACAAGAGACCACTACCAGTAAGAATAGCAGTTTGCATTTGGGTGGTATCACAGAAGATAAGTGTTTGGGATATTTTCCAAAGGTACTACTGACAGATTGGATATGTAGACTGGATATGTAGATTGGATATGAACTATGAGGGTAAAAGGGGAAAAAAAGGAATACAGGATTATTTAAAGGTTTTTGACCTTAGCAACTTGTGGAATGATTTTGAACCATACCTAGTTGGAAAAAAAAAAAGACAGGAAAAATGAATATAAACAAGAATTCAGTGTCAGAATATAGTCAAATGGCAATGTCAATTAAGCTATTGGATATACATTCTTGAGTTCTGGGGAAGTCAAGAGTTTGAGTAATATATTTGGGTACCATAATTTTTATTGACAGTATTTAAAACCATGCCACTGGGGCAGATCACATAGATAGAGAACACATGTAGCAAAGGTAAAATGTCCAAGAACAGAGTCCTGAGAAGAACCAGCAAATGAAGCTAAGAAGAACTTGCCAGAGAAAAGTTAAAGACAGAAACAAAACAAACAAACAAAAACAACTGTGAGATATTGGTGTCTCAAAGGGCCAAAGAAAGACAGTTTGATAAAATGAAGTTCATTAAATACTTTTGGTAGATCCATTAAGATAAGGATGGAGACATCACTGTGGAATCTGGCAATATTTTGGATTGTATGCATCAAATAAACAAATAAATAAAATGAACTCTTTCAGGCAAATGTCCAATGGTGAGTTCCAGTCAAACTTTTCCTTTCACTGTCTCCATTATTTTTTTTCACTGACTTCCCAGAGACATATTCATTGACAAAAAAAATAGGTAATTTCCAAAGTTAAAAGTTTGTTTCTGAAAATTTCTAAATTATTATTTTTATGTTTCCCTTTTAAATACTTCTCTTAATCATAATATTTATATTATTAATTTATAGTCCTTTCATGAAAACTAAACAATGTGTCTTAATTATGCATTAAGTTGTAATTTTTTCAGCAATGTATCTATGAGTCTGAGTGTAGAAAGATGTCCTTCCATAATCCCTTCACTGGCTAGTCTGCATTCCATAATGTGAAAACAAAAATACAACTGAAATCCTCATAATGGAATTGTAGACACAGAGTTGCAAAGCAGTCCTTACAAAAGAAAATTAAGACTTACAGATTATTTATGCTAAGCCTGTAGAAAAATTCAAAGTTAAAGACAGAAATTAACCCAATTGTAGACCTTGTAATATCATTAATTTCTAGGCTTTTAAAATATTTATGAACCAAAATATTTGAAATTCATTTTGGAAATAAATAAAATTTTAAAAAATTCTTCACTTTTTGTTAATTTTCAATGT
Source organism: Mesoplodon mirus (assembly GCF_964341445.2). Classification (NCBI taxonomy): domain Eukaryota; kingdom Metazoa; phylum Chordata; class Mammalia; order Artiodactyla; family Ziphiidae; genus Mesoplodon; species Mesoplodon mirus. Next base: position 44,153,774 of record NC_138993.1, read on the forward strand.
TCTATTTATTTCCTTCCAAAAAATTGAGACTATCTTATTTTTCTGTAGGATCCAGCTGAAATATATGGCATATGAATGTAAAATCAACAAGTTTTCTAATCTTAGAGTCATTTCTATTTTGTCAAATTTGATGTACTCATTGAAGAAAATGGGGAGGAGTAACTGGAAAATAGAGTTCATTTTTGTTTCTATCACTCTATACTGATGATTTAATTAAACATTTAGTGTAAAAGGAAACCAAAACATTTATTTTAGGCTATCATTTTCTATATGCATAGAAAGTACAAATAATCCAAATGTTACTTAGAATATAGCTTAACTTAAAAGTTAATTTTATATAAATCTTATAAGTCAAAATGTGTTTGGAGTGCCAAATAATTTATCTTTTTTTATTAAACTAGTAGAAATGTTATCTTTGATGACACATGCAGTGAAAATATAGATGATTTGTGAAATTTCTTGTCTATTTAGAGTCAAATGTTTTTCTTAGCTTGGCATATGACATATCTCAAGGATAGCATTGAACTAGGCAATACATTTTGAGGTCATGTTTTTCTTTGTTTTTCCATTAATAGATAAGTACTAATTGATTAATTTTTATCTTGGCTATACAATCTTTAACTGTAGTCCTCATAGAATGAATTAATGTTTGTCTATTTTTCATCCTAAAGTCATAGGCCCACAACTAAATCTGGATAATGACAGTAAAAAAAGAGAGCGGGACTGCCACTGTCAACTAAAACCCTGAATTTTGTGCAACATACAGCCCTACTAAGACACCACTTATGTATTCTTCATTCATTTATTTTTGGAGCCAGTGCAGAGTTTACATGTTTACTAAACATCCCGTTGATCAGTACAGCCTGCCAGCATTCTTTTGGATTATGTCACATAAAATTTGCAATGTTTTCCAGTTTGCAATTACACAAACTTGATGAGTGTGATTTCTAAACTTTGGCAAACTAATAGATAAAACTATTGAATAATCAAACCCAAGGAAAGAACAGTTTAAAACCTCCCATCATTCTCTTCTTCAACAGTTTTTTTAATAAAATGATTCAACTAATAACAAATATTCTTTCATATGTACTTATTGTTTTACTTTATCTCTGTGGAAAAATAAAATATCTTCATGAAATAAAAATACACTCTATCACATTTATTTTGTTGTCCAAATTAATATAGCAAATCATGAATAATGATCACTGATTTCTAGAGTTCACAAAACATTAAAATTCTTTATTCAATTTTTCCATCATTAATGTCAAGCTTATTGTAATATAGTCTGAAAACATTTTCCTCCCTTTTGGAAAACAGCACATTTGTTTCTCTTTAGCCTTATGGATTCTTTCCTGATTGATAATATGCTTCAAAAAATATGGAGACAACCTCATTTGAATGCTTAGAATTTTAGTATAAAATGTCTAGACCAGATACTAAACATATTTTGAGTATTTATACACTTTCTTTCCTTGCTGATATTTTATTTGCCCTAGTCAATGGCTTCTCTGCCTTTTCCATCTTGAAAAGCATCTTTTTTGACAGGGAAGAAAGGAAAAAAAAAAGAGGAAACGAGGAGTTAGGTTTCTGCCATCAGTCATTAACATTGGCTAGTGGCTCCAAGAGATGAGTCAAGCCCTACCTTGAGAGATTTGCTGTAAATATCACTGTTCTGATTATTATTTTTACAAGTGCAGATCCCCACTTGAGAGAGAAGACCAGATAAATAATGTTGCATAAATATTTTTAGGTAAGAAAATCCAGCTCTTGAAAAAGTTCAGGCTTAGAACCTACTTTCCCCTTCAAATATTTGTTACTCTATTCAGACAAAATTTAATTAAATTTTGTTACTTTTCATTATTCAAATTGTCTATAGTATTCTTTGAAGGCTGTCTATATTCGTCCAAATGTAGAGAGCAAATATTTGCTCTCAATAATCATATAATATGTGTAATACTGGTAGAGTCACTATTAATTTATTAATACTGGGTCCAGAATTATATTTTAAAAATTCTTTTAAACTTAAAAATTTCATAAATAGCCCATTTTCCAAAAAATTTAATGGTTATGAAGCCTTCCACATTTCATTTTATTTTGTGTTCAGTTCCTATTTTGTATAATTCCCCACATTTTCCTTTGCTATTTAGGAGCAAAATGTTTGCTTCTGTTTAGCATTTGTCTTCTTTCCCAATAGTTTATATTTTCATTATTTTCCATTTTTATTGCTTTAAGTTCATATTCTCTTAGCTATTTTCACCCTCTAATATCTACATTTTAGAGTGAAGTCTTGAAATTGTAGTTACCTACATCTTTCACTCTCCATTTTATTAACATATTGATGAATTTCTACTTTAATTTATTGACAGAAATTTAAGTTTGTTGGTTCTCAAGGCAGATTTTGCTTAAGAACATTCTCCTGCCCATAAATTCGAGGAATGTCATTTCAGAGGGCTGGTTTGGTGGCCTTTGGAAGGAGAAAGGTAGGCACAAAGATATAATTTGTATGGTAGTAGGTATTATGAAACCTGTGATTGTGCTAGAAACTCCTAGAGCTTTTAAAAAATCCTCTCTATACCATACTTTTTATATTTTTGACATATAACAACTTAGTGTTTGCCTTGTTATTCCTCATTTAAATAGTATTTGCATGTAAATTCTGGTATATTGTTTATAATTCACTTCTATGATGATTTTTAGACTGGATATGGAAACATAACACTTAAAAATATTAGGAAATGAAGATCAAGAACACTAAATTCTGGTGTCCTATTAATTTGTAAGTAAATGAAGAATAAATATAAATAATCAAAAACTTCCTTAAAGATAAAGTATCACTTTAATGTACAGCACTGAAAATAATTCTAAACATTTTTAAAATATTTTTTGACAAAAAGAGAAAAAAGGAAGTTGGAGAACCCATCAAAAATGCCACTTGTGATTACATGTTACATTGTTACTCTGCTTGACTGTAGAGGGGTTTCCCACAAGTCTTTTAATTAGTCTGGGGCATAATAAAGCTTTGATCTCCCACCACAAGGTTTTCCTTGTTGGTAACTTGGGGAAAAGGCCAGATGGTAGTGTAAATGTAGCACAGTATTCTTATCTTAATTTTATCAGGGTGGAAGTTACCTCACAGATTTGAAGCATTGCTCTCTGTATTTGAATAGCTTATAACTGTTTTTTGGTCTCTAATAATTTGAGTTTTCTTCCAAATTGGTGCACAAAGTGAATCATGTTACATAGTTTCCTATAGGAATTCAGTATCATATTTGCATTGTAATATTATAAAATATTTGAAAACTGTTAAATAACAAATTTCTAGGTTGTATTATTTTTGCACCAGTAGGGTAGAAGCTTGCTATATCACAGATGCTTTTAATGCAGTTTGAACTATAAATATAAAATAGATTCCATACCCATAAAATATAGGCTTCTGCATGTGATAAATTCCAGATTTAATAAAACAAGCCATTTTATCTCTACTTGTTATAGACACCAAAAGCGGTGATTTAAAATTAGTTTATGGTATATAACCTAAGGTTTATAACTGCAACAAAACAATTCTCTGCGTAACAGCTTGCATTTACTTGGTGGCTAATATATGGAGACCTGGGAATCAAATTTGAGGAGAGAAAATATATTAAATATTAGGTTGTCTCTAGGGATATATATTCCAAAAGTAAAATGCTAATAAAAAATATTGATAAAGAATATCAAATAATAAAATATGCCTTCATTTTTCAGATGCCTATGTGAATCCATATGTTTGAATGAGAAAAATTAATTATTTTATCCTGAAGAACTGAGACAAAAAATGAGCTGAAAAGGATTGATATTTCTAGTGTTAATATTAATTTTCTGTTTAAATAATAGGATATAATCCAGTTGCCTAATAATCAAACTTAGTAAAAAACTCTATGAGGAAAAAGGAGAGTGAATACTGAAGTTAAAATGAATGAGCAACTCTATAAAAAATCGATCATTGTATGTTGCTGTAATATTCATTGTCTTTTTTAAAATAAATAAATTTATTTATTTATTTATTTTTGGCTGTGCTGGGTTTTCATCAATGCACACGGGCTTTCTCTAGTTGTGGTGAGCAGTGGCTACTCTGCCTTGCAGTGTGCAGGCTTCTCATTTCTGTGGCTTGTTTTTCTTGTGGAGCATGGGTTCTAGGCATGCAGGGTTCAGTAGTTGTAGCACACCAGCTCATTATTTGTAGCCCATGGGCTCTAGAGTGCAAGCTCAGTAGTTGTGGTGCACAGGCTTAGTTGCTCTGCAGCATGTGGGATCTTCCCAGACCAGGGATCGAACCTCTGTCCCCTGCATTGGCAGGCGGATTCTTAACCACTGCATCACCAGGGAAGTCCTGATATTCATTGTTTCTTGTTTGAAGAATGTCAGAATACTCTGGTGCTGTCCTAATAAGAACTCTAATAGCACTTATTAGATGAAAAAAGGTTAAGAGGAATGGTATAGAAATTTTATATTTTGAAAATGACAGCTAAGAAAATCATCACTGGTTCTGTCAAATTGAAAGCTAGTGAAAGAGAGAAGGAAATGTAAAATAAAGTCTAGGTGTTTTTCATATTTTTTATAGCATCATTCATGCATTTATAAGGAGAATCTCTAAGATTCAAAATGTTATTACAATTACTATGGAACCTTTATAAATAACTGTGTTTAAAATATTATGAAGTCATACAAAAATGTAGTATGAATAAAGATAATGATAATGTTAGTTATGTATGAATTTTAGCTAGCTTGTAGGGCTAAAATATAGAAGGGCTAAAGCAAATGAACAGATGGTCAAAAAATTCATTTACATGGGAATAAACATGACATTTTAGCTTATTTCCCCCTTTATTTGGAGTAGTTTTCTAGAAGTATGTATTGTTGTTTCTCAATATTTTAAACAATTTTACAACAATATACACAGTATTGTAATACATATTGAATTACTTATAAAAATTAAGAAAAACAGAAAATATTAAAAAAATTAGGTTAAAGTAATTTATACTAATTACACTAATAAGAAGTGATTCACAAACATGATCCGGATTCATCATTGAACTGGAAGCAATAGGTTATATACATAAACACATACATACATATACACACATTATATATGTATTATAGAATTGAAATATAATATTACCACAACATTCTTGAAAATATTCTTATTCCTTGAAAAAACACTATCCCATACATGGCATCATTTCACTTTTATGTCACCCCTGTTTGGTAGACCCTTAAGTGTTAAGTGCTTTAATTTTAGAGATGAATAAAAATATGGTACAGAAATGTTAAATGATTTATTTCATGTTCTGATGAAGATATTAGTTTCAGAACTCAAAATTTTCTAAGGAAATGCACTGACATTTATACAAGTAAGAACACCCTAAAAAATGCAGGTCAGTACTGATTCTTCTCTGTCTTCTAAAAGTTCTGTACAACTTCACTCCAGAAAAATCTTACAGTCCTCTGAAATTACTCTAGCCATCTATGACAACACATACACACACACACACACACACACACACACACACACCTTTGTCTACTAAATCCTAATGTTAAAAAAGCAAAGTAAACAGGATTGAAGGTATGGAAATAAAAAACAACATTATGTAAGGCTCAAGTATTATGTTGTGGCTGAATCTCAGAGTGCTTTCTGGGGAGGGGCAAAAGATAACTGTAATAAATTATAGATGGGGCTGAAATCATAAAGTTATTTATGTGCAAAGTTTTTAAACGTTTAAAATTTGTTTTGAAAGCTATGAGTAAACAATTTTATGGGGAGCTAACATAGCAACTAACCCTGATACAGAATTTACTTTATGTCAGACAAGAGTTTGCACATGTTAATACAATTATTACAATAACTCCAAGATATAGATGTTATGACTATCCCCACTTTATAAATTCAGAGGTTGAGGAATGGGAGATAAATAAATTGCCAATGTCACACAGCTATAAAGTGGAAGAGGCAAGTGTTGAACTCAGATGGTGGGAATGTAGAGACTGTGACATGTCCTATTTCTCAAGACTCATTATGTAGCTACTGCAGCAGTACAAACCAAAAGTAATGAAGACTTCATCTAAGCAGATGGAGAAGTGAACTCTATGGGGATTAGTGTCAAATTTTAGAGAGTGACAGAGAATTTTCGAGTGATTTTGAAGTTTAGAGCTTAGGTGACTTGTGGGATGACTGTGCCATTTCATGAAACTGGAAGAAAGGAAAAAGAAGCAGATTGAAAAAATACACTTAGTTCAGTTGTTGAATTGTGAAGTTGGAGGTACATATAGGTAATTCAAACAGAATAAAATTTCTGATGATTTAAAGGGAGGTCTGAATAGAAAAATAGATACTTAAGACTCAGTAGTACACAGTTAGGGTTGAAATGAATAGTTAGAATGTGGTCATGTCAGGATATGTTGTAAAGTGAAAAAAAAAAATGGAAGGACTTTAGGGTCACCAATAATAAATGGATGAGAAAGCATTGAAGCCAGAAAGAGAGGAGAGAAACAGAAGAGATTGATGTCACTAAAGCAAATGGGTGAGAGAATTTCAAACAATAAATAAATGAAGATAACAGTTGGTTAAATGCTATAAAAGTTGATGGAACACTTGAAAATAAAATATTCACTAGAATGTTTTATGTCATAAATAGATTAAATGAAATTTTTCAATGGAATGTGATGACCTGAAGTCCGATTCCATGAAATGATATTTGAGAATGAACCATTTCTGCTTAACTTAAACTATGAAGAAATGCCCTGAGGGCTAGCCAGAGAGAAGCATCAAATCTAGGGAAGGTTATTCGTTTTAGTGTTTTGAGGCAGGAGAAACATGAGGTGTTTAAAAGTCCATAGAAGAGAACCATTAGGAAAGGAACATGTTGAAAATCCAAAAGGAAAAAAAAAATGGTGTAAGGTTGGAGACAGAAACACAAAGGAAGACATGGTATCCAGAACCCTGGAGGAAAGGTTCACAGAATTGAGGATGCCATTGAGAGTTAAAGAAGGATCAAAACTCAGGCATTTAGCACCTAGGACGTAAGAAGAGAATTTCCTTACCAGCTGGCTTCACTTATCTCAGTGAAGTAACAGGTACTGTTATGTTCAAAGAGCAGGGACTAGTGGAGGGGCATTGGATTTGGTGAAAGTATAATAATAAACTAATACATTGACTACTAACTCCATTTTAGATGATGTGCTAAATATTTTACAAAGATTATGTTTTTAAATTTCACAACTATTTTCAGAAGTAGGTGCTACTATTACTTCTGTTTTACAAATGATGGAATTGAGACAGAGAGATAAATAACTTGCCCAAAGATAAAGAGTCTGTATATGATGCTGGAGTGAATCTGTGCAATTTGACCTCCTGCCTTCAACTACTATATTACACTCTCTATTGAATATTAAAATTCTTTAATAATTTAAATGGAGAAAAAGATTTGTTTAAGGATAACAAATTATTTCTCATCCCCATCAGTAGCTAAACTAAGGTATAGGACAAATAACTGTAATGGCACCAATATGCAAAATGGTGTGACTTCTCCAGAATGCTTCACTAGCTGAGGTGGCTTAAAGTAACACCAGTTTTTTCTGCCATTCTTCCTCTACTTCAGTGTTTTCACTTTAGTCCTTCAAGACTCACATAACCACACTTCTTTTTTTGTGATCCCCCTTGCCTTGCCCTTAAATTAAAGATTAAGCATTTTTCTTAGTGTGTAGAACCATGGATGTATTTATCATACTTACATCTGTTCTCATCTTTGGCTAACTTAACTGTTTCCACTCTATCCTGAGACTATGTGGAGAGCAGGAGCTGTACCTTTTATCTCTGGATTCTAGTGCAGAACTAATCAAGTTACAAAATGGCACTCAACACAAGACACAAGTCTGCTGAATACATTAAGTGGGAGTATATATATATATATATACTAAAATGATGTTACTGATACATCAACAGACTATTAGTTAAAAGCATTTATTTTTATATTTTGTTATTATTTTATCATGATAATGGATTAAGGTGATTCATCTATCTCTATCATCTATCTATCTATCATCTATTTATCTATCATCTATCTACATATATACTGTCATCTATCTACCTATCTATCATCTATTTATCTATCATCTATCTACCATCTAGTTATCTATCTATCATCTACCTATCTATCTACTCTCTATCATCTATATCTATCTATCATCTATATCTATCATCTATTTATCTATCATCTATCTACCTATATATCATCTCTGTCTTCTACCTATTTATCTATCTGTGCATCTATCTATATATGTATATTAATTGACCTTGTTTTTACAACAGTTTTAGTTTCACAGCAAAATTGAACTGAAGGTACAAAGATTTCCTGTATACCACTGCCCCCATACATACATAGTCTCCTCCATTATCAACATCCCCCACCAGAGTGCTACATTTGTTACAACTGATAAATCTACATTGATATATCATCATCACTCAAATTCCATGCTTTACATTAGGGTTCACTCTTGCTGGTGTACATTCTGTGGGTTTGGATAAATGCATAATGACATATATCCACCACTACAGTAACATGCAGAGTAGTTTCACTGACTTAAAAAACACCTCTGTGCTCTGCCTATTCATTCCTCCCTCTCCCCAGCTCCTGGCAACCACTGACCTTTTTACTCTTTCTGTAGTTTGGTCTTTTTCAGGATGTCATATATTTGGAATCATATAAGTACATAGCCTTTTCATATTGGCTTCTTTCACTTAGTAATACGCATTTAAGTATCCTCCATGTCTCTTATTGGCTTGAAAGCTCATTTCTTTTTAATACTGAATAATATTCCATTGTCTGGATGTACCACAGTTCGTTTATCTATTCACCTCCTGAATAACATCACCTCCTAAGGATTCTTAGTTGCTTCCAAGTTTTGGCAATTATGAATAAAACTGTTATAAACATATGTGTGCAGGTTTTTAAGCAGGCATCCATTTTGAAATCCTTTGGGTAAATACCAAGTAGCATAATTGCTGGATCATATCTAAGAATATGTTTCATTTTGTAAGAAACTGCCAACTGTCTCCCAAAGTGACTGTATCATTTTCCATGCTTATCAACAATGAATCAGAGTCCCTGATGCTCCATATTCCCAACAGCATGTGGTGTTGTCAATGTTCCTATATTCAGCCATTCTAATAGATGTGTAGTGGTATCTTACTGTTTTAATTTTCATTTATTCTCTGTTTTGTTTTGTTTTTCTTTTTATACACCCTTCACCACTTCTCCCACCACCTACACCATGTCTCTGGCAACAGCGAATCTGTTCTCTGTATATATGGGCTTGGTTTTGTTTCTGTTTTTGTTTAATTTTTATTTATTTATTTATTTATTATTTTTTTTTGCCGTACAAGGGCCTCTCACTGTTGTGGCCTCTCCCGTTGCAGAGCACAGGCTCCGGACGTGCAGGCTCAGCGGCCATGGCTCACGGGCCTAGTCTCTCCGTGGCATGTGGGATCTTCCCGGACCGGGGCACAAACCCATGTCCCCTGCATCGGCAGGCAGACTCTCAACCACTGCGCCACCAGGGAAGCCCTGTTTAATTTTTAGATTCCACATATAAGAGAGATCATATGGTATTTGTCTTTCTCTGACTTATTTCACTTAACATAATACCCTCAATAGCCATACATGTTGCTGTAAATGGCAAGATTTCATTCTTTTTGTGTGGGTGAATAATATTCCGTTATATATATATATACCACTTCTTTATCCACTCATCCTTCCATGGACACATGTTGTTTCATATCTTGGTTATTGTAAATAATGCAGCAACAAACATAGGGGTGCATATATCTTTTCAAGTTAGTGTTTTTATTTTCTTCAGTTAAATTTCCAAAAGTGGAATAGCTGGATCATGTGGTAGTTCTATATGTAAGTTTTTTTAAGAACCTCCATACTGTTTTTTCACAGAGGCTGCAACCAATTTATATTTCCGCCAACAGTGTACTAGGGATTCCCTTTCTCTGCATCCTCACTGACACAGTATTTATTGTCTTTTTGATACCAGCTATTCTTACATGTGTGAGGTCGTATCTCACTGTGGCTTTGAATTGTATTTGTTGATGATTAGTGATGTTGAGAATCTTTTCGTGTACCTATTGGCCATGTCTTTTTTGGGACAATCCCTATTCAGATCTCCTGCCCATTTTTTAATATGATTTTTTTTTTTTTTGCTATTGAGTTGTATGAGCTCTTTATATATTTTGTATATGAACCCCTTATTGAATAAATGATATGCAAATATTTTCTCCCACTTGGTAGGTAGCTTTTTAATTTTGTTGATAGTTTTCTTTGCTGTGCAAAAGCTTTTTAGTATAATGTAGTTCCACTTATTTATTTTTGGTTTTATTTTTTGTGCTTTTGGTGTCATATTAAAAAAAATCATTACCAACACCAATGTCAAGGATCTTCTTTCCTAGGTTTTCCTCTAGGAGTTTTATGTTTTCAGGTTTATGATCAAGTTTTTAGTCCATTTTGAGTTAATTTTTGTTTATGGTATAAGACAGTGGTCAAGTTTCATTCTTTTGAATGTGACTGCCTAGTTTTCCCAGCATCATTTATAGAAGAGACTGTTTTTTTCTCATTAGCTTCTTTGTCATAAGTTAATTGACCATATAGGTGTTTTTTGGTGGGGGAGGGTTCTGTTTTTTTTTGATCAATGTGTTCAGTGTCAATGCCACACTGTTTTAATTACTATAGTTGTGTAATATAGCTTGAAACCAGGGAGTGTGATGCCTCCAGCTTTGTTCTTCTTTCTTAAGATTATTTTGGCTATTTTGTGTGTGTGTGTGGTTCCACACAAATTTTAGGATTTTTTGTTCTATTTCTTTGAAAAATGTAATTGAATTTTGATAGGAATTGTGCTGAATCTGTAGATTGCTTTACGTAGTAAGAACACTTTAACAGTATTCATTCTTCCAATCCATGAAAACAGAATATCTTTCCACTTAATTATGTCTTCTTCAATTTCTTTCATTAATGTCTTGTAGGTTTTGATACACAGATCTTTCACCACTTGGGTTAAATTTATTTCTAGATATTTTATTATTTTTGATGCAATTTTAAATGAATATTTTTATTAATTTATCTTCTTTTACTTTGTTCTTGTAACATATCTCTGTGTATTGATTTTGTATTCTGCAACTCTACTGAATTTGTTTATTAGTTATAGCAGTTTTCACTGGAGTCTTAAGGGTTTTCTATATAATATATCATTTTATTTGCAAATAGTGACAGTTTTACATCTCCCTTTCCAGTTTAGATTCCTTTTGTTTCTATTTGTTGCCTAACTACTCTGACTAGGACTTCTAATTCTATTTTGAATAAAAGTGGCAAGCCTGGCCACTTTTTGTTACTGATTCTTTTTTTGTTACTGATCTTAGAGGAAGGGCTTTCAGTTTTTCACATTGAGTATAATGTTAGCAGTGGGTTTATCATATATGGCTTATATTAATTTGAGGTACATTTTCTCCATATCCACTTTGTTGAGAGTTTTTAGCCCAAATGGAGTTTAAATTTTATCAAATGCTTTTTCTGTACCTATCGAGATGATCATATAATTTTTACTCTTCAATTTGTTAATGTGGTGTATCACAGCCTACCAGCCTGGTATCCCTGGAGTAAATTGCACTTGATCATGGTGTATTATTCTTTTGATGTATTTTTGCATTCTGCTTGGTAATATTTTATTGAGGATTTTTGCATATTTATTTATTAGAGATACTGGCCTGTAATTTTCTTTCTTTTGGCATCTTTGTCTGGTTTTCATAGCAGGATAATTTTGGCAACATAAAATGAGTTCTGAAGGTACCCTTCCCTATTTTCTTGGAAGAGTTTGAAAAGGATTGGTATGAATTCTTCCTTGAATATTTGGTAGAATTTATCAGTGAATCTGCCTGGTCCTGGCCTTTTATTTGTTGGAAGTTTTTGACTACTGATTCAATCTCCTTACTAGTAATCATTTTGTTGATATTTTCTATTTCATCATGATTTAATCTTGGTAGTTTGTATGTTTCTAGGAATTTATCCATTTCTTCTAGTTTGTCCAATTTTTTGCTGTGTTATTGTTCAGAGTAGTCATTTATGATCCTTTTAATTTCTGTGGGTACAATTGTAAGATCTCCTTTTTTATTTCTAACTTTATTTATTTGAAACCTCACTCTTTTTTTTTTCTTGGTGAGTATAACTAAAGTCATTAATTTTATCTTTTCAAAAACAATCAGTTAATGTCATTGATCTTCTCTATTGTCTTTTTAATCTATTTTTCATTTATTTCTCCTCTAATCTTTGCTATTTCCTTCCTTCTACTAATTTGGGGCTTTGTGCATTCTTTTTTCTTTCCTCGAGGTGTAAAGTTAGGTTATGTATTTGAGACTTTTCTTGTTTGTTGAGGTAGATATTTTGGCTATGAACTTCCCTCTTATAACTGATTTTGCTGCATCCCACAAATTTTGCTATGTTACATTTCCATTTTCATTTGTTTTGATGTAATTTTTAATTTCTCTTTTGATTTCTTCTTTGACCCATTGGTTGTTTCACAGCATGTGGTTTAATCTCCAGTATTTGTGAATGTTCCAGTTTACTTCATGTAATTAATTTCTAGCTTTATACCATTATGGTCAAAAAAGATGCTTAATATGATTTCTGTCCTCTTAAAGTCATTGAGACTTGTTTTGTGGCCTAACATAGTATAGTCTCAAAAATGTTTCATGTACATTTGAGGACAGGAATGTGTATTCTTTTACTTTTTGATGTATTATTCTGTTTATGTCTCTTAAGTTCATTTGATCTAATTGACATTTAAAACCAATGTGTCCTTTTTGATTTTTCTGTCTGGATTCTGTATCCATTGATGCAGATGGGGTATTAAAATCCCCTACTAATACTGTATTTCTGTCTATTTCTCCCTTTACATCTGTTAACATTTGCTTTATATAATTAAGTGGTCCTATGTTGGGTGCATAAATATCACAATGTTACATCCTCTCCTTGGATTGGCCTATTTTTATTTATGTAAAACCCATCTTTGTCTCATATTAGAGTCTTTGTCTTAAAGTCTATTTTGTCAGATGTAAGTATAGCTACTCCAGCTTTCTTTTGCTTTTCATTTGCATGGAATATCCTTTTTCTATTTTTTCACTTGTAGCTTGCATGTATCCTTGCATCTAAAGTGAATCTTTTATAGGCAGCAGATAGATGAGTCTTTTTATTTTTTTTAATCCATTCAGCTACTCTGTGTCTTTTGATTGGAGACTTAGCTCATTTACATTTAAATTATGATAGGTATGTACTTGTTCCATTTTGTTAATTGTTTTTTGTCTGTTTTGTAGTCCTCACTTAGAATCCTTTATCTTTTGTGTATTTACTATAGCATTTTGCTTTTTGATTTCAGTGAGGTTTATATACAACAACTTATATCTATAAGAGTGTATTTTAAGTTGATAACAACTTAAGTGATCATATTCTAAAGTTTAACACTTTTACTCTTCCCCCTTCATATTTTATTTTTGATATCACACTTTACTTGTGTGTCCCTTAACTAAATATTGCAATCACAGTTATTTTCACTAACTTTTGCCTTTTAACTTTCATACTAGCTTTATAACTGATTAATCCAATACTTTTACTATATATTTACCTTTCCAGTGAGATTTATTCTCTCATGTTTTCTTGTTACTAATTAGCACCCTTTCTTTTCAGCTTAAAGAAGTCCCTTTAATATTTCTTATAAGGCTAGTTTAGTGGTGATGAACTCTTTTAGCTTTTCTTTGTCTGGAAACCTCTTTAAACTCTTCTTCAATTCTAAATGATAACTTTGCCAGGTAGAATATTCTTGGTTTGAATATTTTTTCTTTCAGCACTTTGACCATATTATGCCACTCCTTTCAGGCCTGCAAATTTCCTGCTGGAAAATCTGCTGATAGCTCCCTTGTCTATAACAAGTTGTTTTTCTCTTGTTGCTCCTTGTCTTTAACTTTTGACATTTTAATTACAATGTATCTTAGTGTGAGTTGTTTTGTGTTCATCTTATTTGCCACCCTCTGGGCTTTCTGTATCTGGGTGTCTGTTTCTTTCCCCAGGTTAAAGACATTTTCAGCCATTACTTCAAACAGTATTTCTTCCCCCCTTTCTCTCTCTCTTCTCCTTCTGCAATCCCTATAAATGAATGTTACTTCATTTGATGTTGTCTTATAAACCCCTTAAGCTTTTTTTCACTTATTTTTCATTCATTTTTCTTTTTGCTGCTCTGATTGGGTGAGTTCCACTGCCTTGTCATTGAATTGATGGATCCTTTCCTTGCTTCACCTAGTACATTTTTGAACCCCTCTCATGTATTTTTTTCAGTTCAGTTATTAAATTCTTCAACTCTGTGATGTTTACTTGGTACTTTCTTATATTTTCTATCTTTCTATTAAAGTTCTCACTGTGTTCATCCCAGTTTGATGAGCATGATTATGACCATAACTTTGGACTCTTTATCAGGTAAATTACATCATTTCATTAAGATTTTTCTCTAAGGTTTTACTTTGTTCTTTCATTTGTAACATATTCCTCTGTTTTTGTTTGTTTGTTTGTTTTTTGTTCGTTTTTTTGTTTTTTTCATTTTGCTTGACTCTCTGTGTTGATTTATTTATACAGTAGATAAAATAACCACCTCTCCCAGTCTTGAAGGAGTGGCCTTGTGTAAGAGATAAAACTTGTAGTCTAACCCTGCCCCTACTCTCTGGTATTTCTCAAATATTTTTGCTTTCCAAGCAGCCTATTATACTTTTGACAGATTCCCAATAATTGAAGATGTGCCAAGACTGGTCAGTGTCACTAATGGGAGTATCTCAGTACCTAAATTCAGGCTGTTTGGAAGCCAGACCCTCAGGCAGTAGCTTTTAAAAGCATGTAAATGTCATATATTAATGCATATATGTGGAATCTAGAAAAATGGTACAGATGAACCTATTTGCAAGGCAGAAATAGAGACACAGATGAAGAGAATAAAGGTATGGACACCAAGGGGAGAAAGTGGGGGGGTGGGGAGTGGTGATCATGGGATGAATTGGGAGATTGGGATTGACATATACACCAGTATGTATAAAATAGATAACTAATAAGAACCTGCTGTATAAAAATAAATAAATAAAATAAAATGTTAAACAAGTATGCAAATATATACTGATCCTTGGGACTACAAGCATACCACCACCCCTCCAGGTAATCTGGTAGCATTTCCTGTGTGGCAATCATAAAAATGAAAGCTCCAAAAAAGTGTATAAGCTCTTGTATGGGAGATACTGGCAAGCTGGAACAAGACAGAAGGATTGCGTCCCAAGATGGTGTTCACAGCCTACCTTCTTGCGAACAGCTTCATAGTCCACTCAGTGTGTGCCAAACCTGAAGCCTATCCCTTACTCTGAAGCTCCAGAATAAGGCAAGAGGCCTCCTTTACAGGAAGACTGGGAGTGTACCTCAATCTGCTCTCTGGACAGTGCCCTGTTGGTGGCAGCCTGCCAAGAATGGTCTCCCTGATTGCTGCTGTGCTATGGGACCCAGGAATGTGAGCCTTCCACACCACAAGAGTCAGGTAATCAATGGTATCATCTGGGTGGCAGCTTCAAAAACTGGAGCACCAGGTGTAAAAACCAGGGTACCAGCCACCTGTAATACTCCCCTCCAGAAGGCACTCATGTGTTGGAGCACAGCAGAAGAAGAATGCCTCAGATGTCTCTGGAAAGAATTACAGTCAGCCTTTAGATGCGTGTTTAATTAGAAACCTGCCTCTCAGGCTGCAGTCATGATGATTAGCTAATAGGCCTCCTTCACAGAATGTCTTAGCTCCTGGGTCTGATGTCTCTTGCTGTGCCCTGGGGAAATTTGCATTTCTATGATGGCGTATGTTGTAGAGCATCTTTTCATAGGCTTATTTGCCATCTGTGTATTCTCTTTGGTGAGGTACCTGTTAAGATATCTGTTAAGGTATCTTTGGCACTATTTTTTTTTAACTTGGGTTGTTTGTTTCTTTATTGTTGAGTTTTAAAAGTTCTCTATATATTTTACATAATAGTCCTTTACTGGATATGTCATTTGCAAGTCTATACTCTCAACGTGTGGCTTGTCTTTTCATTTTCTTGACAGTGTCATTAGCAGAACAGGAATGTTTGATTTTAATGAAATCCAGCTTATCAATTCTTTCTTTTATAGGCCATGCCTATAGTGTTGTATCTAAAAAGTCATCTCCATACCAAAGGTCACTTAGATTTTTCTCCTATGTTTTCTTCTAGGAGTTTTATAGTTTTGCATTTTACATTTAGGTTTGTGATCCAATCTGAGTTAATTTTCATGAAAGGTAAGGTTGTGTCTTGATTGATTTTTTGACATGTGACTGTCTAGTTCCAACATCGTTTGTTGAAAGATTATCTTTCTCCCATTGGACTGTCTTTGCTGCTTTCTCAAAGATCAGCTGACTATATTTATGTAGGTCTATTTTTGGGCCCTCTATTCTGTTCTATTGATCTTATTCCTATATATATATTTTTTTTTCTTGTCACCACTACGACTAATGACACTTGCTTATTGGGATGGGGTCAAAAATGTAGTTTCATACACAGAACACATCAAAATACTCTATGACATTGTCTTTATTGCACCCCAAATATTACTCAAGTTAAAAAAGGAAAGGAATTTATCTCTAATAAAGTATTATAGAAAAGCAGACATATGAAAAAATTCATATAAAACTATAAAATAGTTATTATTTATATTTATCTTAAAATTAGTATTTACACGATATTAAGGTATAATACAGGTAATGAATAGAAGCAAAAATCCTTCATTTTTATGTATGCAAATTAGTGGACTAGACAGTGAGGTTAGATGAATTTAGAAAAACACAGATCTAGTTATTTTATATGGTACCATCTGAAGTGGACAGATGTGAAGTTATTCTCTGAGCATATGTTGAAGCTTAAGCCTTTTTATGCTTTACTTTCATGCTTTCCTTGATGCATAGTTTACAAAGCAAGCAATCTGTCAAACTGTAACTGTATTGAGTTCTCAAGTAAGATAAAATCTATACTGAATAAAAGTACATCACAAAGCCCAGAACTACATGATGCTTTATTTATGTTGAAGTTTGGATTATGTTTTCCATATGGATAATACATCTATGGCTTCTTAAAGGCTCTTTTTGTTTAAAGAGTGCTCATCAATGATTTTTGTTTACATATCTTTGTTCACTATACCTTTAGAATGTTAGAGGGGTTACATATAACATTTTCACCACCTTTTTATTTAGGAAATGGTCAAACCTATCAGATCTATCAAGCCTAGCAAAAAGTTGAAAAGCTATACTCATATACACTTCATCAGATTTATTGTTAAAATTCTTTCACATAGGCTATCACTCTACAGCTCTCCTACACACATGTGCTGTGTGCCCTCACCCTCAGTGTACACACACACACACACACACACACTCACACACACACGTAATTCCCTGAAACACTTGGTAGTGTATCAAGGACATCAATACACTTCACCCCAAAATACTTAAGTATACATTTCATAAGAATAAAGGCATTCTGTAACAAATTTAATATCATTTCATGACCTAGAAAATTAACAATAATAATTCCATAACATCATTTTAGTTTATATTCATATTTCCTTAATTGCTCTAAATATCTTTTACTATGTTATTATTTTAATCTAGGATCCAGTCAAGTCCACAGATTGCATTTGTTGTGTTTGTTTGGAAACATTTAACCTAGAGCTACTTTATATCTTCCAAAATGTCTTTCTTTCCTTTTTTTTTCTTTTCATGACATTAATTTTGTTGAAGCAACTAGGACAATTCTCCATAGAAAAACTCACAACATGACTTTGTTTAATTGCTTTCTCATAGTGTTGTCCAACTTATTTATGCACCCTTTATGTTGCCAGTAAATGGAAACTTAGGTCTAAAAGTTAAACATTTGTGGCAAGTATAGGTGTTGCCTTGTCTCAATAAGATACCACAATATGTCACATTGTCTGTTCTTTGTTATAGTAAGTTTGATAACTGCTTAGAAGGTGATTACCAGATGCCACCATTATAAAAGTACATATTTTCCCTTTGGAATTAACTTGCCACACATTTTTATTTTGATAATCAAAAATGTTTTTCATAAGTTTAATTAGTTGCAAAGGATATATGACCTAACTGTTTAGACATTGTTGAAATCTTTCAGAATATTTAATTTTTTTGTTTGTTTGTTTAAACTTGACTGGCCATGGAGTGCCAAGATTAGGAAGTATTTCTAAGTGTTGTGAGGGTGTTTCTGGATGGGATTAGCATTTGAATGGGTAGATTCAGAAAAGTAAATTTATCTCGCCATCGTGGGTAAGCATTATCCAATCAGATGAAGAGCTGAATAGAGCAAATGACTGAATTTGCCTCTTTTCTCTGCCTCACAGCTGAGTTGGGACATATCATCTCAGACAGGGATTTACACTATTGGCTGTTCCAGTTCTCTTATAAGGATAAAGTTTAGGAAGTGGTGTTTATAAAAGTTGAGGATATACAAATTGATTTCCTTAACCATAGTCTAACCCTTTTAGTTCTGAAAGAGTCTTTGTGTGCCCATAAAAGTATGTATATTCCAGTGTGAAAACCTCTAGTCTAAAGGACAGTCACGGGGATAGTATTATAGTAGGTAATAGTTTATAAGTTCCTAATATTGGCCAGACCCTTACAATATTTTGTTTATAAACCTCACGACAGTCCCATGAAGAAAGCTACATATTCTAATGTAGCATTTGATATTGGCATACACATGAATTTCATGTGACCCTGCAGGAAATTAACCAGGCCAGGTGGCACCAAAGTTTCCATATCTCCACTATTTGAAGCTGTCGCTCACATAAATCATAGTCAAGATCTTTTGACTATTTTCCTAAACAATGCCCAGAATATTATATAATGGTAAACAAGGATGTTTTCATGGATAGTTTAAATATAATCTATGAGTATGATGTGCTAATGAGGATCTAGACCACTATTTACTTATTCAAAGCATGTGTCATGACTCTAAGTGGTTACCTTCTTTAGTTTATTGTGAGGTGGAATTATTTTATGCATCAATATATATGCTCAAGTTGATATATCATTTATTTCTTATCTTTAAGAATTCTAGTACATGCTGTGTAGTGGACTTTAGTCTTCTTTTGTTTCTTATTTTTTTAATGATCTTACTACTGAACAGAACATCTGGAAAAGAACATGCATAGGATATTTAAGTAGTAGGGTCTGGAATAAATGATTATGTATCTTGAGAAAGTTACCCACACTATATCTGAACAGCCAACACTTGTATATGTATAAGTTAAGAAAACATAGACTGGAAAGATGCCATTTGAATTCAGATAAACAATCCCATTATAAACATGTGAACTTCCCAAACTATTTTTAAGATTTTTTTTTCCTTTTTTTAATCAAAAATATTTTAGAGTGCTTAAATGCCTTACATATATAAACTGTCTCTGATCATCTTCATGCTAGCCACAGACTGCCAGGTATGTTAAAATAACAGACAGAACATTCTCAGCAGAAGCTCTAAAGCTAACAAAGCATCAGTCCCAAAAGCACTGACTCAGGTAAAACATTTTGGAAGTTCTGTAAAGAGAGAAAGTCAGCGAAATCTCCTCACATTGACCTTCCTCTTGAAGTCATCCAAAAAGGACCTGCTCACTGCAGGAACTTCCTGAAGTTAGAGGAAAAAGGATATCCTTTTAGCTGCTATTTTTATGTTAAAAGAACTCCTTTGTTAAAGCACAACAGGATCAGAAATAAATAAACAATCTAGATAAATGAATATTTGATAGCACAAAAAGAAGTTACACATAATTTAAGATAGCCACAAATCATTATTGTTTGAACATGTTGTAAGAGATACATGTATAACTGAAACTAAAACAACAACAACAACGATAAAAACCTCCCTGGATGATATAAAGTTGACAGAATTGTATAGATTGTTTCTACATATGACTATTTGAACAATAAAATTGTACTACATATAGCTAAGTTTTAAAAGATAGGGCATATATTTTTTTTCAGAAATTCAGTTTTAAGGATCCAGAAATACAGAGTTTACAATGTTCTAATTTATATAATATGTACTATAGTTATTCATGTATATTACATTTAAAGGAACATTAAATTGAGAGTTAGTGTATTTAGATTCTTATCCTACTATTGCTGATTGTTGACTATCATATTGAATAAGTCACTTAGGCAGTTTGAGTGTCTTTTTTCCATGGGTAAAAATAATACAACACATATTTAAAAGGCACCTAATACAGTGCAAGAATTGTGCAGTTGATAGAAATTTAAAGATGATTTTAAAAGAGTTGCTATCATTTAAGAACTTAGAGGGGGTGTGTGTGTGTGAGAGAGAGAGAGAAAGAAAGAAAGAGAGAGAGCACAAATGATGAGAATGAAACACCATGTGAGTTGTGCATTGAGGGATTAGTTATTAAAAAGAAGGAAGTAAATTACAAATTTAAAAAGGAAACATAAAGATATAGGAGAATTAGAATGTGGGGTTGTGGAAAATCATTTACTTGTACTAGATTTGTCAATATTCTAAAAAGTGTTATCCCCTTCAATTTTATGCTTAAAAGAGATCTAAATAACAATCATTATTGGGTTCATGCTGTTGGTTGTGCATGTATCAAGTACCTCATAATGTGAATAAAACTGGTAGCTTAGAGTGATTTTAATGAAAGAATATTCTCAAATACAAGGGCGAATATGAAAGATTAAATGGAGAAAGAGAACCATGTGGCATAGGATGCTTGTTTACATTTAAAAAGACTACTGTAGCATTTTGACTATTTATAAAAAGACAATATTTTTAAAAGGTAAAAAAAAAAAAAATTACTTCTCATTTACAAACCTTATATTCCTGAAATCTGATCTGGAAAAACAGAGACAAAGTAAGAAGGCACAGAGATACAGGGGCTGCTTCAGTAAAAAAAAAAAAAAAGCTTAAGGGGAATGATGGAGCATAAATCCCTTTCAGAATCAGTTCAAAGTAAATGTTGCTCTTTTCTTTTCCTCCATGGCTCCCAACAAAGCCCACATTTCTTCAGGATAGAACTTTGCAGTTACAAAACCACGGCAAGATATGAATACAAATATAAGTTCTCTACTGTAGCAGTCTGAAGTGATTGCATTTCATAGAGCAGGAAGGGGGGAAACTATACTAAAAAGCAATATTGCAATTCTAACATGACAGTTACTACCCTCTCAAAGGCCCCTTAATGTTACCTAAGAGGGAACATTTTCAAAGTGCACAACATAAAAAATTTTTTATGTTGTTAAATAGCTTTATCACTGCAACAGCTGACTAAAGATAATTAAATATTTGGGATTGGTTTTGGAGTCAGTTGGCAGACAGTGAGGAATCTGTTTATAGAGATTGGAATAGTGACCTGTTATAATAGTGGTGAAACATTTGGTAAACCTACTGACCAAGAATATTTGAGAGGCAGAACATATACTTAATGAATTTATGTCTCTGGCCAAATAAATTCCTAGAAGAAAGTTACTAGAAGGACATGTGTTTTATTAACTGCATTGGATAAGGTACTACAAAAAGTAGGTGAGGTCAGAAAAACAAATTATCCCAGTGAAATTTGTAAAAAGGGAAGGAAAAAATATAGAAATTCCAGGATTTGGACTGATATGAAAGGAAACCGTTGCCCATCTCACCAGTCAAAGGTAAAATTCAGATATACTTTGAGCCATAAACCATCATAAGATATTTGTTAAGAATCCTGATTGGATTAATAGGCCCAGCAAATCCTTTTAGTTGGACCAAATAATTCAATGAAAAGGGACAAGGATGAGTTCCATGGAAGATTGATAACCTCAAAGTACTTGTGATTGAGCTTATAAATAGAAATACAGTTCTTGAAAAAAATGGTATGATTATGAGCACATGGAATTGATTGGATTGGATTATTTACTTATTTTGTTTTCCCTTTTGGGAGGGAATCTAAAATAAAGGAGACAATGACAATTCAAAATGTAAAATGTTTCTTAACATTTTATGGGCAGGAAGCAGTCTGAGCACTCTGTTCAAGTGAAAAGAAATGCATATTTCTCAGTTCTATAATTAAAAATGGCCAAAGATGATGCTGAAAACTTGGTCTCTATGCACTGGTGCTGAATCAAATCTGAGACAGACTTTTGGGTAAAGTAGAAAAGAATAGCTTTATTGTTTTGCCAGGCAAACGGGGACACAGCAGGCTAGTGCCTCAAGAACTATGTGTCCCAACTCTGGGGATTTGGTGAGGAGTTTTACAACAATGGTTCAAGGGCAGGATTGCTGATAAGGATCAGGGTAGTGTAGGGCATGCACTCCTTTAATGTGGCCTCAGGTGATCTCCTGATGAGGTTCTGTTGTTCCATTTATGTGGCCTCAGGTGGTCTCTGCATCCCCTCCCTTCCCTGATTAGAAACAATTCGAATCTGTCCTTTGGAACTCAGGGAAGGTCATGGAGGATGTTGTCTATTCCTTACAAACAAGAAACTGGGGACAGAGAAAGTCTTCTGTGCCCAGCAGCCCCACAGGTTCAGACCTGGTTTCAAGAATCATAGCTGAGCGAAAAACGTCCTGGGAGCAATAATGGGCCTAATCAAGAAACTCTGCTATCTTGGGTGGGGGAACCTTGCAATATTTGATGAACAGTATTTTAGGATTGCCATGATAAGCAATGGTGTGAATCACCCATTCCTGCCCTTTTTGAATGGGAGTGTTTACTGCCATTATTTTATCTTTCTGTCACTATTATATGTTTTATGTTTGAATGTGTGTAAGAGAAGGGGGCTGCTGATAACTCAAATCTGGACTGATCTGGTACTATCATGAGATCTTGTGTTTTGATCCTGACACCATGTTGGGATGATAATTTCAGGGTGTCTTCCTTGGGGAGGGCTGAATATATGTTGTGTGCAGAAGAAAGGGATATAAATAGTGACTTTCTGTAACCAAAAAATCAGACCATAGTGAAATATGTTATTAATCAGCAAATGTTGACTCTCTACTTTATACCCCAATTTGATGGAATAAAGCCCAGTACTTGAAATTTTAGATGTTGGGTTTATCCAGTAAATTTATTTTGCCTATAGAATGAAAGCAGAAGTGACAGTGTTGAAGTTCTATGCAAAGGGCTTTAAGAAGCATTATAAATATGATCCAGCTCTCCTAAGCCGTTGCCCTCCAACCAGGATACATCACAAGTCAGGTAGAATGTGCTCTGTAAGTTTGGAATCCAGAACCTGAACACACATGGAGCTGACCTGAAACTAACCTACATCCTGGGACAGAACAACTTTTACCAGGTGCCTGGGTCTCTGGATGAGAAAAAAAAGAAAAAAAATGTATGAAAGGAACTGGTATTTGGGGGTTGTCTGTTACTCAAAATTAGCTGCAGAAGTTAATTCACATATAACCAAAGTGCCTAGAAAAAAGTACTATTCTCTTTCCCTTAGGCGTGGTCTAAGACACTGTTAAATAATAAATGACACGCAGCATACTGGTTCCTGAATATCAGCTATGGAAAGTTGTAGGCCTCTGCACATTTTGCAAATTGATGGTGGATGATCAATCAAGATCCTGAGCTAGATATGAACTGGCTGCTCTGAATAGCAGATACCTAACCACCACCCACATTCTCCCAGAGAGGAAGACATACAAGACTATTTACTTAGAAGCTATATATTCTCCAGTTTTTCTAGAGTGTTAGTATACTATAGTACAGGAAAGGTATGACCCTAGGCAATGAAAAAAATATAAATAAATAAGTATGAATGTTCTCCTGTACTGCCTAGAATGTGTTAGTGAAACACAAATAAATATGAATGACAACAATAAGATGGAAAATGTTAAGTGAAACTAGAAGAGTCAGAAGTATCACAGAATTTCAAAGGACAGAAAGATATGGGGTAGAGAGGAAGAGGACAAGATTTAGAATATGAAAGACCAGGCTCGAATCCTGATTGTACCACTAACATATAATATAGACTTGGGGAAAATCAATTTAACCCATGTAAAATTCAATATCACAGTCTATAAAGTGTAGCTATGTATGCTTACCTAAAGGTTTATTGTAAACATTTGTCAATGAATCATATGTCTAGTGCTAAACATTGGATGTAGCATATGAATAGATGCTATGATTATGGGGTGGCAGAGTGAGGCAAGAAGGTAAGAAAGGGATGGATGGGAGAAAGTAGTAATTGCCATAATGACTTGCAAAATATACAAGATTTGCAAAGTGTGAAACCATGAGTAGGATAAGTGATTACTTCACTACCAAAGGAAAAAAGATTGAATTCAATGTGCTTAAATATTAACTAATAGAGTCTGATAACATTTTATTATATCTTATTTCAGTAAAAAATGGTAGAAAATACAATGACAGAGGAACTTGAAGAAATAAGTATAGTGGGCTCCAGATTCATAGAAATGAAACAAGTATAATGCCATGCAAAATGGTATGTTTCTCGGCCAAATAACTTATATAACATTGTCCTGTGAAATTTCAATACCTTGTTCTTATATATAGATTTAATTTTAAAAAATCTTAAAGCTCCATGACCATTAAATAGTTGAGTGTGTTTTTCATTTTAAAAACATAGAGTTTTTTAAAATTTTTCAAAAGATTAAATGAGTTTAAAAATAGTTCTTAAATATTGCTTATATGCATTTGGATATGCATCAAATATGCATACAAAAATAATCTATGTTGAGGTGAATTCCACTAAAAAAACACTGAGTAAAATGTATCATTTTTCAAATATAATTTAAATTTTAGGTTTTTTTTCAGATAAGTAGTATTTCTTTTTTATGATCATTAAATGCCATGAGAACCTATAATTTCCTTAATTATCTTTTGTAGCTTTTAGTTTTTGAGCATAGATACTACCTCTGGAGTTCAGTGAAGTTGCTTTCTATTAGTACTTCTCAATCTGAATCTACAAATGTAATTTTGTAACCTGATACATATTAAAATGCGTACTTCACTATATTTTAATTATCTTCATTTTTCCTCAAATATTTTCCTTTTGAACTAATTGTTTACATATATTTTTTTGCATTCCTTGAGTCACTGTTTTCCACTGACCTGTGTTGGAAGAAAAAGTTTTACTCCCTTTAACTAAGTAAATGATGAGGGAGGGCTTCCCTGGTGGCGCAGTGGTTGAGTGTCTGCCTGCCAATCCAGGGGACACGGGTTCGAGCCCTGGTCTGGGAAGATCCCACATGCCGCGGAGCAACTAGGCCCGTGAGCCACAACTACTGAGCCTGCGTGTCTGGAGCCTGTGCTCCTCAACAAGAGAGACCGCGACAGTGAGAGGCCTGCACACCACGATGAAGAGTGGCCCCAGCATGCCACAACTAGAGGAAGCCCTCTCACAGAAACGAAGACCCAACACAGCCAAAAATAAATAAATAAATAAATTTATTAAAAAAAAAATGATGAAGGAAAAGCCTTGTTTGCAGCTTTCTCTCAACCACTCTTAAACCCCATATAGGGGCTGCTCTTAAACCACTAATGAATGTTGATTAATTAAAACCCAACCATTAAGTCCTAATACAGACTAAATATCAAATGTTCAGGTATACTTTTTTTTTTCTTTTTTTTGCGGTACGCGGGCCTTTCACTGTTGTGTCCTCTCCCATTGCGGAGCACAGGCTCCGGACGCGCAGCCCCAGCGGCCATGGCTCACGGGCCCAGCCGCTCCACGGCATGTGGGATCCTCCTGGACCGGGGCACGAACCCGTGTCCCCTGCATCGGCAGGTGGACTCTCAACCACTGCGCCACCAGGGAAGCCCCCAGGTATACTTTTATAGGGGAGGAAAATATTTTTTTTCTCTACCCTTCTAGGTTTTGTGGCTGAAACCCCCCTAAAATAAAAGACTGATTAACGGGAGAAAAACAGAAGTTTAATATCATATATATTTCCTGTACTCATGGGAGAGACCAGGAAAGCTGAGTAACTCCCTGAAATGGCTCAAGCTGTCACCTTAAATACCATCTGCAGCTAAAGACAAAAGATGGGGGAGGCAGGGAAGTCATGGGAGGTTATCAGGCAAAGCACAAAAAAGGGGATGGTTGTTATGCAGATTTAAGCCTGCTACCTTTTCCTTTGATAAGACTTTCTAGAGATTTAATCATCCTCATCTTCCTGATACAACAAGGGAGACACTCTTAGAAATGAAGATTTCCATAATAAATGCGAATTTCTTTTACAAAAGAATAACTTCTACTTGATTTTCAGAGCTTTTCTTATGTTTACTGTCTTTTAAAAATAATCAGCCTAAATAATCTATATGCCACAGAGAAATATTTTGGGGATGAAATTCTGCTCTCATTCACTTTCTCCTTACTCAGATACATCCTAGGGAATTTTTGAGAACCATAACACTTCCTTAAAAGACAGGCAAAAAAATAACAGTGCTTTAGTTATTTAAGAATTAAGAATTACCTCAAGTGTTCCAATAATATATGCAACTTGTTTTAGAAAACTTTCTAGAACTTATGTATTGTTAATTTTTAAATCATGCATAATTTTACTGTTCTATCAGTAATGAATATACATGTTCTGTCATGAATATACATGGATTCTAAATGAGTTATTGTTGCTATCTTATTGAACATTTGAACAAATGCTTTATTACAAAATCTTTCACACATAAGAGGCTAAAGAATGTTGAATAGAGAAAGCAATCTACTACTGAATTTGAGTTAAAAAAGAAAAAGAATCTCTGTTCTCAGTGCTAAAACGGATTCTTCAGATCAGGAGAGTCAGAAAAAATGAAGGGTATGAACCTAAGATCGCCATCTGTCTGTTAAACAGGGACTCGGCAGATACTATGATATGGGTTTGCCTTAAGTTTGTGGAAGAGTTGTCATGGAAACTGCGTTTCTATGCATCTGTGCTTGTATAGGATCAGGAGCAGGACAGAAAAAAGTTCTCTTGTCAGAAACAGGGACATATGAGAGTAAAATTTTGCAGTTGTCTTTACCAGAAAAATAATGTATAGGTGTATTTCCTTAAAATAGCATAGTAACTAAGTAAAATAACATTTGTTGGTGATATTAATTTGAGTTAAGATTATACATTATACAAGGAAAATAATCACTTTATCAATAAGTCATTAAAGAGAATCAGTCTTGGTAAATATTAAGAGAATAATCCTTTGTTTACAAGCAGGTCTGTTTATGAAGATTTGGAGACTGAGGCCTAGCCACTGTTTCCCTCTAAATCAAATGGGAGATTTAGAAAATTAGGGAAAGGAGGTTGATACTGTTTGGGGAATCTAGAAAACAGGAGCTCATGAGCAACCTGAGTTTAGTGAAGGAAGGGCAAAAATTCTGATGTTAAATCATCATTTTAGGAGAATCAAGTGAGGTGATAAGAACTTTATCAAGTCTGGTATGGAATTAAATGATGGCTAATGCTAAAGGAATAAATGTTTCTAATACTTTACCTAGGACCATTTATAGTCTGTAGATTAGAGCACAGAGAAAAAATATGTCAAAAAGAAAGATTCATGAAATATTTAATTTTATAACGTTACTGCTTTAGCAATTATTCAATAAAATATCATTTAATAATGCTTCAAAGAATAAATGTTTCAAAAATTAATATCAATGTATTGAATAATTCCAGTGATTACAAAAGTTCTTACATTCGGAAATACTAGTCATGTTTCTAAAATAGTTATAGTTGCCATTTATTCTTTTTTACTTTATCTGGGAATAATGTACTGAACTGACTGTCAATATACAAGTTGTATCTAGGTGGATATAGGAAATTTGTAAAAAGGGCTTTATTTTTATCATCTTTCTTGAAAGGTAGTATCACTCGATATACCCCTAGATGTATTTATTTTTCCATCCAACAGGCACTTTGAAGATGTAATTCCACAGTGTTTTGGATTTTACTGTTGCTTTTGAGAATTTAGTATCACTGCTGCAATTTTGTTTTATAAATTTGGATTTTCTCTGTCTTTGGTGTTCTGCCGTATAACTAGGCTTTGTTTGGGTTTCTTTTTATCTATATTATTTGTAATTTAGTGTCTAAAAGCTAAGAATGTGTCTTTTATTATTTCTAAATAATTATTTACATGTAAATCTTTGTACCATCCCCTTATTCTCTTCTTTCTTTCTGATATGTCAATACAATATAAAGTTAAAACTTATCCCTCCTTTCTCATTATCTTAACTTTTCTTTAGTGTTTCTTTAATATCGTCTGTCTTCCCGTGCTGTGTTCCATGTAATAGATTTATAACTATTTCCAGTTCATGAGTTTTCTCTTCATTACTAAATGCTATTTAACACAGTAATTGGGTTTTCTAAATTCATTTACTATTTTCTCCACTTCTTATAATTCTATTTTGTTTTTTGTCAACATGTTTGATCTTTTTTGATGGACTCTTATTCACTGTATTAACAATCCCATTTTATTTCTTTAGATATTTTGAACATACATTTTATATATTTCATGTGATCATTCTAAGAACTGTCATGTGAGTTTAATTTCACTGTACCTCCATTTTATTACAGAAAGTTTCCTTGTGCTACCTATTTATAGTCACACCTGCCTTTCTCCCCCTCCCCTCCATAACTAACCCATGACAAGCACTAATGTGTTTTCTATCTTTATAATTATGCTATTTTTGAGGATGTTGTTAGATAAATTTAATCATGCAGTGACTTTTTTTTCACTTTTATTCCCTTGAGATCCACCCAAATTGTGCGTATGTCAATAGTTTCTTCTTTTTTTACTGCTGAATAGTAGTCTATGGTGTGGATGTTCCACCCTTGGCATAACCATTAATCTGTTGAAAGGTATTTGGATTCTTCTAAGTTTTGAGCTATTACAAACAAACCTGCTATGAAAAATCTTGTACAGATTTTTGTGTGTCAATGCATACTCATTTGTCTTCAATAAATGACCAAGAGTATAATTTTTGTGTCATACTGGATTTTGTTGCTTCTGTTTGTTTTGTTTATTAATGAAACTTCCAAATTAATTTCTATAGTGGTTGTACGATTTTACATTCCCAACTGCAGTGTTGGAGAGATCTAGTTTCTCTACATCCTTGTTAGTTTATTTAATACGATCTTTTTTTTTAATTAATGTGGGTTGTTTTAATAATGTGAACATTAAAACATTATTAATGTTTTAATAATGTAATAGTGATATCTCATTATGGTCTTAATTTCTATTTCTCTAATGGATAGTGAGGTTGAACATATTTTCATGTGATTGCCATTAGTATATTCTCTTATGTTAAATATTACTTCATTTCTTTGCATGTTTTCTAATTGGATTGTTTGAGTATTTTTATGATTCAGTTTTGAAGTTATTTAAATATTCTAGATATGAGTCTTTTGGGAGATATGCTGTTAATAAAGATTTTATCCCACATTTAGTTTATTTTTCATCTTTTTAATAACACCTGTCTATAAGCAAAATTTTTTAGTTGTCATTTTATTTATTTTTTATGTTTTTCTCTCTGATTTTTTGTTTTGTTTTGTTTTTTACTGCTTTCGCTTGGGTTTCTTAAACAATTTTAAATTTTTTATTTTTATTTATCTTTAGTGCTTTTTATAGTATCTCTTTGTATACTTTTTTCTGGTGGTTGTCCAAATATTCCATTATATATACATAACTTAATATCTATATGTGGCAACATTTTATCAGTTGGATTAAAGTGTCAAAACATCACTTCATATTCCTTTACCCTCCTGCATTTACTACACACATTGGACAGTGTTACAATTTTTTCCTTAACCATCAAACATAATTAGAAAACTCGAGTCAAAAGAATGCCTGTTGTATTTACCAATAATTTTACTCCTTTTGTTCTCTTTTTTCTTGCTGATATTCAAAGTTTCTTCTTTTATCATTTCTCACATGTTTAAAGAATGCCCTTTAGTTTTATTTTAGAGTGTCTCATTCACTTGACTTCCCTGGGTCTGCTGGTGACTAATTCACTTGACTTTCCTTTATCTGAGAATGCCTTGGTTTTCTCTTTATTTCTGAAGAATGTTTTCACTCAATATAGAATCGTTGGTTGACAGTTCTTTTCTTTCAGCACCTAAAAAATACTGCACCACTTCCTTCTGACCTCCATGATTTTTGATGAGCAATTTACTGTCATACAAATTATTTTTCCCTTATAGGAAATGCTTTGTTTTTCTCGGTTTCCAACATTTTTTATTTGTCTTTGGTTTTCAAAATTTCATTATGATGTGACATGGATTTTGGGGTGGGGGTGTTCATTCTGTTTTATGTTCATTCATCTCCAGTCTGTGAGTTTACATTTGGTATTGTCATTTTTTGTTTTGTTTTGTCTGTCAGATTTAGGGAGTTTTCAGCCATTATTTCTGTGAATACATTTAAGTCTCACCCTCTTTTCCTTTCCTTATGGAACTCTAATGACCCAAATAATTGATATTTTGTTGTAGTTCACATGTCCCTGAAGCTATGTTCTTTTTCTTTTTCCAGTCTTTTTACTCATTGTTCAGTTTGAGGAATTTCTATGAATCTATCATCAAGTTAAAAAATTCTTTTCTCTGACTTCCTCTTCATTCTGTTATAAAAGTCATCAATTGAGTTTTATTTTAATCATTATATTTCTTTAGTTCTGTAATTTCCACCTGATTCTTCATTATATCTTCTGTGAATTTGCTGAAGCTTTCTATTTTTTACTTGTATCCAGCATGATTATAATGCTCCTTGAAATATTTTTTTTGTTGGCTGCTTTAAAATCCTTGGGAAATAACTTAACCCCTGAGTCATCTCAGTGTTGGCCTTCGTTGTTGCCTTTTTTCATTCTATTTGGATCCTCCTGATTGGAGTATAATGACTGATTGTCAATTGTAACTGGACATTTTGGATTTTCTATTATAATCCTATGGATCTTATTTAAATCTTGTGCTTTAGCATGTCTTTTCTGACACTGCTCTGATAGTGAAGTGGGGCACAGCCTCATTATTTTCATGTTGATATTTAAGTCTAAGCTCTCTACTTAGCTTCTGTGGGTTGGGGCTACAAAATGCTCTCTGTTACTACTGTGTAGGGGTCAAGTGGGAGGTCAGGCCCCCCATTAGGTCTCTATTGACATCTCCCTGACTGGGAGGGGTAGGAACACATTATTATTGCTTCCCACTTGGCTTCCACTGACACTGTGGAGAAGTGGCCTTGGTGATAATGAGTGATGATGAAAACCCTGAGTCTACTAGTACTCCTCTCCTCACTAGTACTCCTCTCCTCCTCTAACACCATCCTAGTGGGGAGGAGAAGTGTCTTGTTACCACTTAGTAGGACTAGAAACCCAGAGCCCCCACATGGTCTCTACTGATGCAGTTGGAGAGAGGGGTTGGGAAGAGGGGCTTTTTATTACCATGTGAGGATAAAACATCAGACTCTGGATGTTATTTAAATCTTGTGCTTCAGCACATCTTCTCTGACACTGCTCTGATGAGTGCAGGGAACACTGCCTCATTATTTCCATGTTGACCTTCTCTGAGGTCACCACAGTGGGCCCTCCTTATGCCCTGGCCAGGTGGATGTCTGGGTTCCCTAGTCAGCATATGCTGGTGGGAGTGAGGATGAGGTTGTAGTTTTTTTTTTTTTTTCTTTTCCTCTTTTTTCTTGCTGAAGTAGATAGTATGTTATCTAAAAGATTACTATCTAAAACCTTCTGTCATTTTAGACTTCCCATTCCTAGTATTTGGCTAAACAGCAGATTTTCTTAGGACTTTTTTCTCTATTTGTATTTCCAGGTTGCTGACTTATCCATAATTCAAACTGGGCTATATAAGATGAAAATAAAATCAGAAGAATTCACCACTCTGTTATTCCTTGGGCACCTAAACAGTATGATTTCTTCTCTATATGTTCTATCTTCTTATGTATGTCATGTGTGTATGTGTGTATATATATATATATATATATATATATATATATATATATATATATATATATATATATATATATATATATCTTCTCCATTTCTCTGGCTAAGTAAATGAAAATCCCAAGATATCCATATCTATATATCTATACCTCTTTTACTTATATCTATTTTTTACTTATATATATCATTTACTTAGCCAGAGGAATTGGGAAGAGTCCATCTACTCCATCCTCCTAAAAGCAAAAGTCTTAAAATACAATGAGTTTCTCAGTGTCTCTAACAATTCCGCCCTGATCCATCTTCTCTCACCTGCATTTCTGCAACTGCTTCCTAGTTGGTATCCTTCTGCAATTCTTACTCACCCTCATATACACACTTGTCTTATAGCAGCAGCAATCTATAAAAAGTAAGTCCCTGACATCATCTGTGCAACACTCTCCAGCAGCTTCCAATTATACTCAGACCTAAATTCTAATTCCTTACTATTATGCATAAATCTCTATGTAGCTTACTCTCTTCTTCCCCACTTATTTCTCCTCTTACAACTTTTCCCCAGGGCTCAGTACTCATTGGTATTTTGGAGTCTGTTTATATTCCTAGGACATTCCACATTTGCTCCCTCCTAAAAGCATTTCACTTGCTCTACAACACAATTACTTCAGTTGTTGAGATGGTTCATTCATTCCCTCATTGCATTTAGATCTCTGCTCAGATGAAGTCTTCTGGAGAGGCTTCTTATCAGTCTGTCTAGAATACTACCATCACGTTGGTCACTTCCTGCCTCTTTACCTTGTTTTATTTTTATTATTATTATTATTATTTTGTGGTACACGGGCCTCTCACTGCTGTGGCCTCTCCCGTTGTGGAGCACAGGCTCCAGATGTGCAGGCTCAGTGGCCATGGCTCACGGGCCCAGCCACTCAGTGGCATGTGGGATCTTCCCAGACCAGGGCATGAATCCGCGTCCCCTGCATCGGCAGGCGGACTCTCAAACACTGCACCACCAGGGAAGTCCCTTGTTTTATTTTTTTTTAAATAATAATGGTATAATAGTAGGCCTGAAATAAATATTAGTTGAATTAAATTATTTATATTGAATAGACAAATTCACAATAAAAAACATAAATCTAGATCTTTATAAATATATAAATATATGTATATATATATATAAAGATCTAGATTTATGTTTTTAATTGTGGATTTGTCTATCAATTTAAATAATTATATATATATATATATATATATATATATATATATATATATATATATATATATATATATATTTTACTTTTAAATACCTGTTAGCAAGATATATGCCTAGGTGTAAGCTAAATTATTTTTCTTTTTAACAAATAGCATTCACATTTCCAAATGTATAAATACATCATCTTTGGATTGGTCTTCATGGAAAAAAATCTAAGTCCCTTCAATACACTAATTTAAATGAGATTGTTGGTATTATTTTAAAAATTATAAAACTTCACTTAATTCTCAATCTGGAATCTTATTTGAGGATTAATGGAAGAGTAGACACTTTACCTCTAATGTAGACATTTTACCTTTCTAATAACTTTGAAAGAAATGTTACTATATCTCTGAGCCTCTAGACAGCATAGTCAATTTGTCAATTTTCAAATAGTCAGGATACAGGAGTCACAGAACTGAACTGGCCTCCTGGGCTCTGTTTCCAGTCTTGATTGTGACTCATTTAGGAAACTTGGGAAAGTCATATAATCTTCTGAGACCAGATTTTGTTGGTATAAAAAAGAAATAGCAGCACTTAACTCTAATGAGTGTTATGTACAGCAATTCATATTTGAAATCATTTTGATGATTTTTACACACACAGAGCACAAATTGCTATTTTAACTACAATCCCAAAGTCAATACACAACTCAAATAATGAAGCCTTGATTCCTCAATCCATCATCTAAAAGTCTGGGAGTTATTTCTCTAAGGTGATCTTTCCACAAGAAAACTTGGATTACTTTCTAAAATCATCAAATCAAACATATTGCAATCAGGAGCAAAATAAGTCTAATAAAATAAACACACAAATGCCCTTTTATGCTTTATCTTTATTTCCAAATCCTTAATTTTGTCAGTTACAATTCCTCAATTTCAAGCATTCTCTTAACCCTTAGCAAATATACTCTAAAAATAGTGTGTTTTTTTTCTTATTGTGTTCTGAAAACAAAACCATATTTAATTGATGACACATTTGTGGAATATTTACCATCTGTTAGATAAATTGCAAGAAGTGGGGGATGTACATACATGACTGTCTTATACTTGGCAAGCAATAGAGTAGGGAAAAGAGCTAACTAAGAAATATAATGACTTGAACTCCATTAAAAAGATAAAAACTAAAAAAAAAAACAGAACAAAGGAAATCCCCTTAAGACTTCTAAAGGTAACTGAGCACAATGTATGTTTAAATATTTGAAATATTGTTGGATTTGCTCTTATAAATACATATCTGGTTTAAAGAAAATATTTTCTCTAAATGACAGTTGGACAGCCCATAACATGTCTCCTTATTTGGCAAAATAAAATGTTTCATGTTAGTTCTTTCAAGTCAGGTGGTGCTGCTCTACCCGCACTCATTCATAAGGACAAGAGCTGATGTTTAGTTTCCAGATTAGCAGGGAGATTTTCCTATACTAGTTTTGTCAAAACTTTTAATCAAATTTAAACCCTTTCCCTGAAAGCTGCCTCATCCCAGTAAAGCTTTCTTTCATTCAATCAAACCTTCAACTGACCTCTTTAAGGAAATATTTTCTAGTTAAGTTGTTCTTTTGTACTTTTTCTGCTCTCTTTGTCTAAGATGAAGAGGTGACGTATGTTGAATCTCTTTTTGATAGCAGAGCAAGCTTGTTATAGAAAGATTTGATTTGGCCAACAAGCCAGCAGACTGGAAGATTCTAGGCAGAGGAGACAACCAATGAAAAGACATACAAAGGACTGAAAATATTTCTTGTTTTTGTCACTGGGAGCTTGAGCGTGAGAGAAAAGGTCACAAAGAATAAGGTAGGAAACATAGTCAGGAGGACACAGTGGCAGACTTTGAGAGATGTTTTACATTAATTATTACATTTAATCCTCACACAACTTCTGGAAAGTAAGGAAAATTGTCCCCAATTTACAAACAAAGAACATGCCTCTCAGATAAATAAATCATACATTAAGATCCCACAAGTATAGAGTGACAGATTCTAGACTTGGACCCAGGTTCATCTGTCTTCACAGCCCATGTTTTTCTAGCTTATCACAGCAAGCACTGAAACAACAATTCTTGATTATCTTCTCTCATCCAATGTATTAAGGCATTTGTTTTTCTATGGATTATTATTATTACTATTATTATTATTATTTATTTATTTATTTTTTTGCGGTATGCAGGCCTCTCACTGTTGTGGCCTCTCCCATTGCAGAGCACAGGCTCCGGACACACAGGCTCAGCGGCCATGGCTCATGGGCCTAGCCGCTCCGTGGCATGTGGGATCTTCCTGGACCAGGGCACGAACCCATGTCCCCTGCATCGGCAGGCGGACTCTCAACCACTGTGCCACCAGGGAAGCCCTCTACAGATTATTAACATTAGATTTTCCCTTCATAGTTATAAACTTAGGTTACATTGACCGCTTTTAATAAACTCATTCAATGAATAGTTATCCTGTGTTAGAAATTATGAATAGTTCAGTCAGTAAATGCTTATCTTTTTATGGAGCTTGCAACCAAACCATCTAAACATGTACACAAGAGTATCTATGTGGACTGACCAGTGCAGAAAACAGGAATAGCTCAGGATCTGAGATTTTTGTGCAACAGTAAATCTTTTCAAAAAATGCAGTGTCATAGATATAAAACATAAGAT
This sequence comes from Mesoplodon mirus, assembly GCF_964341445.2. NCBI lineage: Eukaryota > Metazoa > Chordata > Mammalia > Artiodactyla > Ziphiidae > Mesoplodon > Mesoplodon mirus. The sequence goes on from NC_138993.1 coordinate 44,189,697, forward strand.
AAAATAATAAAGAACTTAGCTTGACCAGTTTGATTTTAAAAGAAGAAAAGAATGATGACAAATGTTTGATTAACTTAGAAAATGAAGATTATATTCCAATCTAGAGATTAGTTCATTGTGCACAAATATCCATATTACACAAATTAGCTTAAAAAGGAAATTAGTGTATATATATCTATATATCTATATATCTATATATCTATATATCTATATATATATAGTATAGCATATATATTATATATATATATCTAATTTATATATAATCATACAGGAACTAATTTGGCTCCATGTAGTAGAGTTTATGAAAGCCATGTTCTTTAGAGACAGGTTATTTCACCATTCATTTTTTCTGAATAATAATACAGAGAATTCATTCATTAAAAATAAAAATTGGATCTATTGAAAAGGAAAATTCTTCTAACCCCTAGGCAGTAGTCTGCATGTCATGTTTTAGTGATTTCAATTTAGCAAACTAAATTCTGGACACACTGCTTTAAAAACAAAGCTAAATATATGAATTGAAATATATTAGAAACAAAATTAAATTCTTATCTTCAAAATTTAAGGTTTCATCTCCTGTGGGTTTTATAACTATATCCTACTAGATTTCCAGTCATAAGCAGAACAGTATTCAAAAGGAGCATGGAAAAACACCTCATGTGAAGCTGAGAGTCAGTCTTGGTGTTTTCAGTAACCAGTTTTAAAACCTTAGACATGGCCCTTTGTATCTCTGGACTAGAGCTCCCCCCACAAGATAGTAATGGAAGTGCTCAAATAAATTATTGATGAGATCTCTTCAGAGTCTTAGACAAGTTTTCATTCCTTTTTGTGGGGAGACTTCAACTCTTTTATCACTGGGATACATCGCTCCACAATTTGGCACACTGTCTCAAGGAAGACCTTAGAAAAAGAAAAATGAGACTACTGCACAATTACATTTTCCAGGAATTTAGAAAAATATATACTCCCTAGAGTTCCAGTAAGGCTGACTGGCCTGACAAGAAATAGGCACTTCGAAAACTCAGAACTTCATGATGTGTGATTATCCTCCTATAGCAAATGTTGTTACTTAGAATGAATAATTACCTAAATTATGTGTATATTTCAGAATACAATTTAAGGTTCAGTTTTAATTTTGTGATTATCTCTAGATTTATCTTTAATCATATTTGAATGATAAAATGCAGATTGCTTCAATTCACATTCTTTGGTAAGCAAGGAGTTTATTAAATAACTATAGGTAGATATTATTACATCAACTTTATATGGAAAGGCAACCAACCAGAAAGATTTTGAAACCTAAGGATGGTATTTAAAAGGGGGAAAACATTGAAAAAATAAATCCAGGTGTAAAGGTAGGGCTATAAAAATCATTTCATCTACTTTCATTTTAAAAATGGCCTATGTTATTGGAGTAAATACACTTTCTCTTAATTAGAAATTCATGTGTTACCACTTGGACATGTTTTATTGAATGCAATAATTTTGGTAATACTAATAAATGTTTGATTAGCAATTTATAGTTTAGGAAGTACTCATTATTTAATTTTACATTTTCTGTAATATTTTATTCCAGCAGGGGAATACTAAAATCCAGTTTATAGATATGGAAAATAGAGGCCAAAATATTCAATAGTTTAGATGAGGATCTGTTGTAGAGCTAAGTGACAAAACCAACTCTCCTATCTATAACTGAACTCCATTCTTTTATTTCTTTTTGTCTCTAAATCTAAGTTGAAGGGTCTTCCCTGGTGGTCCAGTGGTTAAGACTCCACACTCCCAATGTAGAGGCTCTGGGTTCAATCCCTGGTCAGGGAACCAAGATCTCACAAGCCGTGCAGCACGGCAAAAAAAAATTTAAAAAAAAACAAAAACAACCAAACAAACAAAAGCAAAAATGCTGTTTCCTTTAAAAAAATAAAATTTAAGTTGAAGAAATACTATTAGTTCTTGAAAAAGGTACATTTTTCTTTTTTAAAATTCCTCTACCTACATTTTGAAATACTTAGGCAACAGTTTATCAGATTTCAAAGTTCTTCTAGCAATCACTACTTGACCTTGGTCTGAATTATTAATGAAAACCTTAACGAGTTCCTAAATCAGCACACAAATGAACTGCAGCTTCTCAACTTGTGCTCTCACCATCTGCTGGAGTGTCATCATCATTGCCATCAGCATAGACATTTGTAATTTATTGCACATCAATGGCACTAATTTAAGGTCTGTAAACTTTTAATAGTTTATTTACATGGGATATTATGATTTACAATGTGCTTTTATATACAGTACATTATCCCATTAACTTCATAACAAACTTCAAAGTGAGAAAAGAAGGTATTTTTGTCCCCATTTTATATATAAGGAAAATGAGGCCAAGATAAATGATGTTTTCCCAAAATACAGAGTTAGAAATACAAATTTAGTATTGTTCAAATCTGTTTTGGCTAACCCCAGAACAAAACAAAATTATTTTACCTGTTGTCTTCTGATACAACATTAATACTGACAAGAAATAAAAGTATCCAAAACTTCAAAATATCAAAATGGGAGAAAAAATTTAAGAATAAAGTAGACTAATAGATAATTTATTTGAGAGTGACAGTTTAACAAATACTTTTTCAGAGTGTGAAATATAAAATAAAACTGTAGATGATCATTTCCTGCCTTAACTCTTTACTGTGAATATACTGCTACCTCTAATTGATCATTTAAATGGATAGATCGGGTGAAATTATTAATAATTGTAATTTTATCACTTTAGTATTAGTAATAGAATCCATCTAAAGTTTGAAAGTCATTTTTTTGATGCTCTATATGTCATCAAAAGGAAGCCTTTTGATGCAAACTGACTTGCATTACATGAAATATTTACACATGATTCTGGAGCCTTCTTCTTTCTTAAGAAACATTTCCAGGGCTTCCCTGGTGGCACAGTGGTTAAAAATCTGCCTGCCAGGACAGGGGACATGGGTTTGAGCCCTGGTCCAGGAAGATCCCACATGCCACAGAGCAACAAAACCCGTGGACCACAACTACTGAGCCTGCGCTCTAGAGCCTGCAAGCCACAACTACTGAGCCCACGTACCATGACTAATGAAGCCCATGTGCCTAGAGCCCGTGCTCTGCAACAAGAGAAGCCACCGCAATGAGAAGCCCTCCCACAGCAATGAAGAGTAGACCCCACTTGCCACAGCTAGAGAAAGCCCACACATAGCAACGAAGACCCAATGCAGCCCAAAATAAATAAATAAACAAATATATATATATATATATATATATATATAAAACGAAACCTTTCCATAAAATTCTTCTTCAGAAGCCAGCATCTACCTCTGTATTAAACTTTTATCTAGAGAGTTAAAGTTTCATAAGGTTTAAGATTATAAAATATTAAAATGAAAGTTGAGGTTCTGATGTTCAGTTAAAGCAAGTGAGCTTTGGCAATTTTTTTTTTAATCAATCTTTTATTTATAAAGAGAATAGAAACTAAAATACAGTGCACTTCAGAAATTCCCTAAAGGACAATGGTGATTGACTGATTCCCCTTTTATGTGTCATAACTTGTATTCTAAGGCTCAGTTAAAATAAATATTAACCAGACCAGTTACTACACTGATTTGGATTACTAATTTATTTTTTCTTCTGAGTTTATTTAGTTGGTGATACAAACTTCTATTTCTCCAACCTATGGAACATTATAAAAATATTTAATCATGACAAAAGACAAACATTAACCTGGTAGTTGATAAATATAAAGCCTTAAACATAGCTTTTTTTATGAGAGCAATTTCATAATAATCTTCAACATATTATCTTCAACATCTTTGTGACATTTTACCATTTTGAAAGTGTTTTTATATGCATTAACTAGTTTTGTGGTAATAATTACTATCCCTAGGAAAAGGAATCTTGTATTTTCCATAGCTAGTGATAGCAGATAAATCTTTGTCTAACATTATACTTAGTATAGAATTTTAAATGGACATCAATACTCATTAGTATAAGGAGGTTCGTTATACTCTCAAGTTTAGTAGGAATATAACATATGCTATTGGGAAAGATATTAGATGTGTCTAGGTCACAGATTTCTTTAAAAATAAATGTGTGGCATGGTGTGTTAGGGTGTTCTATAAGATAATCATTAAGATATTTTCTCATGTAAGAATCTGGGGCTTAAGAAGTTTTTATTAATATTGTATAACTATGTCATGTAGAAATTTTATAGCATTTATTTAATTAGTAATACCATGCTCCTAAAATCAGAATCTCACAAGATGAGCATCTGAAGATTTCTGCCCTTATTTAGCAAATGAAAATGAATAACAGATGGTTACATCCTTTATTGATAGTTGCCTTCAGCTCAGCAGGTTTTACTTTTGGTTATAAAATAGTAGCATTATTCTAGAGTTCTTTCTATGTAGAATTAGCCATTACTGTTTACTTTGGGAAAAATCAGTGCAGCAGATACTTGACAGTCACTGGAAAGAACACATACACTTTTCCTTTAAAAGGCAAGTATTTTATGCACACACTCCATGAATCAAATTTAACTCAATAAATTGAAGAAATTCCAACACTGACAACATTTAAATGTACAGCAATGGGGCACCTGATAAAGATATTGTTAAAGAGTTTCTTGGACTAGATTAGTGGATATATCACTGATTTTTAAGGGTCATTTCCACCTGTGATTTATTATTCTATCTTCCCTTGCCGACATTATTAATTATCTGCCAGTTCTACTAACATTTCAGAGATGGAGGTAAATTGCTAAGAAAATCTACATCTGTTTTTTTGTGGACTCCAAAATAAAAAAACTAATTTCAAGAATGTAAATAAAGGTGTTTTTTGTTTTTTGGTTTTATCGAGAGTTATTTTGATTTGTCAGATTCTATCAAGCTACATTTTTGTAGATTAATTTTTATTCTTAAATATGACAAATATTTCCAACATTTCAGACCCAGATTTTATATTATTTATCATTAATCTCTACTTTCTTAACAACTGCATAGGGCATTGAATTCAATTCAGTTCATACTACAATCCAAATTCCCAGTAAGTAGCAAAAATTCTGATGTACAGAAAATGTGTTTGCTCAGTCAGCAGTGGAATTCAAAGTTAATGAAGCCATAAAGAAATTTGATTTATGTCTCTTTTTAATGTAGTATATTTAGTATCACTCTTTTAAGGCTACATATTATCCCATTAACCAGGAGACATAAAAACAAAATCAATACACTTGCTCTATGGGAACTTGTGAGAAAGGTAAGAAACAGTGCTGAAGAATGTTTACATTATTTCTCACACTTCTCTAGTAATTTTGAGAAATATCCTGATGTAGCTATATTCTAAATAAAGAGATCTTTCCTGTAATGGTAGCTAAACTATAAAAAAAAAAAAAAAAAAAAAAAAAAAAAAGCTTAATATCTTTTATCTCCCAAATTTAGAAGGCATTATCTAACAGAGGCTTTTCCACATTTGAAGCCAGTACTTAAAATTTGAATTTAATAAAAATATTTTTACTAAAAATAATCATCCTAGACAAACCATAACATATTTTAATATGTTATTCTTCAATATATTTTAATAACTAATTTTGTGTACCAATATTGAGTAACACAAACTATTATAAGAGTTATTAAAAACTTTTTTTTGTATTTCCCTTTAAAAAATATATCTAACTTGCATTTTTCTTATTCCTCTGAAACAGGCTCTCCTCTCTCTCCCATGCACATACCTTAAATTCAGTTCAATCATTGGGGTGGCGGGAGGAACAAGTTAGGCGTTAGGCCCTGTTCTTTAATATGGAGAAATAAAACAATGAATTATACATGCTGCTTGATCTTCATGAACATATGCTTGAGTGAGAAAAACAAAAGTACACAGTTTGCAGAAACAAATAAAGGGCAGAATGGCAGAAAGTGATTATTGTGATAAATATACTAAACAAACTGTTATGAGTACACAAAAAATAGACTGTTAACTTAGATTGAGAAGACAGAAAATCTATACGTAAATGATAAAATTTGACTATAGTCTTGAAGAAAAATATAGAATTTCAAAAACTATGATATGAAATCAAAAGGATAAAAAGTATTGCAGGTTCTATGAATAAAATATAGAAAGATAATTAACTACAAGACTTTTCCCGGAGGTGTCATAGTTAGAATAGTGGTGACTGAAATATCTAAGGGCACTAGAAGATGTAAAAGTTAGATGAGGGACAGATTTGGGAGCGCATTATACTCAGCACTAATTTTATTCTTTATGGTATAAGCAATGGGAGACACAGAAAGCTCTGTGAGAAAGTGACAATATGTTTCTTAGAAGTTTAATTCAGAGAATTTTGTGAAGGGTGCACATTAGCAGGGAAAGAGGTTAAAGACAGGGAAATAAATTATGATACTATTGTGAAAGTGTACTTAAAATAGAAGCAATGGAGAAAAGAAGAAAAAAGTGGAGACATATTTGAGGGATAAAAGGGATTAATGACAGGGGCTTCCCTGGTGGCACAGTGGTTGAGAGTCTGCCTGCCGATGCAGGGGACACTGGTTCGTGCCCCGGTCCGGGAAGATCCCACATGCCGCGGAGTGGCTGGGCCCGTGAGCCATGGCCGCTGAGCCTGTGCGTCCAGAGCCTGTGCTCCACAATGGGAGAGGCCACAACAGTGAGAGGCCCACATAGCACACACACACACACACACACAAAAAAGGGATTAATGACTAATTTAGTATGAAAGACAGAAAAAGGAAACTGAATAAAGATACCTCTAACGTTTCTATTCTAAAATACAAGGTACCTGGGAAATGGGCTGGTTCTGAGCAGGTTCAAGTGAAAGAGTTGGGAAAAAAGCTTTTATTGACATTTATTTACTATATGCCACAAACTGTACTAGGTACTCTACACACATCATGTAACTTCCTGTGAGAAAGTAATGAGATGGACATTATTATCTGTCCATTTTTTGTACAAGAAAAAAACATGTCAGGGCAAGTAATATACCTATCATTGTACAACTTTAACTGATAAAAATATAATTTTTGCAAATTAAATAAACTCATGTTTGCTTTGAATTTTAATGATGTAGTTGTACAATATGTGCTATTTTGTGTCTGGATTTTTCTCAAAGTTATGTCTGTGAGATTCACACTATGGTATGTTGCAGTAGGTCAAATTCTATTGCTTTAAAATAGTCCAATGTAAAATTTAATGTGGATCTTACTCCAATTAAAATAAGTAGTATTCACTAAAAAATAAAATAGTCCAATGTATGAATATGCCACATTTTATACACTGTATTGTTGAAGGATATTTGGTTGTTTCTAGTTTGAGTTATTACAAATAATGTAATATTCACATTTGTACATATGTTTACATAAGTTTGGGTTTATATATGGATGTTGTGCATATTTAGGAGTGGAATTAGTGGTTCATAAAATATGTGTGTTTACATTTAGCATTATATTGCCAAACACTTTTCAATTCAAGTTGACAAGTTTACACTCACACAAGTACTTGTCTTGATTCTTTGAAAAGAGTAGATATTGAATATTCTTTTCTTTTTAAAAAGCTTAGCCCTTCTGATTGGTCCTTACTTCCATTTCACTGTGTTTTTAATTTTCATTGTAATGGTACCCATTTGGGTGCCTGCTTTTGTAAAGTGGCCAGTTCAAGGTTTATTTTTTTTTTAAAGTTGGTTATTTTTTTCTTTAAAGTTGGTTCATTTTTGGAAATATATATTACATGGCTTTTTCCATAGCATCCATAACCTGCCCTGTGAATTGGCAAAGGTTTTGAAGGTAAAAGTAGCTGCAAATACAGGGTTTATCCCAATTCCTTTCTCTGTATATCAAGATTTTGCATCCCCAAATCCTTGCTGACTGCTGTTTTTGTTTGTGTGCTTATGTATTTTTAATCCACTTTTAAAAATTCTCAGCAGGAGGAGTATCTAATTCTTCCTTCTGTGACACAGCCAAAAGTATAAATCTTGTGTTCTTTTAAATATAATAAATATGAGAAGCAGAATATATATATCCATATAAAACTATCTATCTTGAACTGATGAGAAATTTTGAGGTGCAAGTGAACAATTTAAACATGAGATTTAGTCACCAAAATTTATCAATATAAACCATTTGAATGGGGCTTCCCTGGTGGTGCAGTGGTTGAGAGTCCGCCTGCCAATGCAGGGGACACGGGTTCGTGCTCCGGTCCGGGAAGATCCCACATGCCACAGAGCGGCTGGGCCTGTGAGCCATGGCCACTGAGTCTGTGCGTCCGGAGCCTGTGCTCCGCAATGGGAGAGGCCACAACAGTGAGAGGCCCGCATACTGCAAAAAAAAAAAAAAAAAAAAAAAAAAAGAAAGAAAACTACTCAGTGTAAGATAACTTTTTTCCCTATTCTGTTTAAGTAAAACTGAATCAGTTCACCTTAAATCAGTGCAAGATAAAAATACTCATTAAACTGAATATAAGTAAATTAATTAATGAGTAAGTGAATATAGCATCTATCCATGCCTGTCTTATAGTTACTTTAATTTGTTTAGTTTATTTTTTTAATGTTTTGAACTTGCATTTGTGAAAACCATACTATGTTTATTAGTTCAGTAATTTCATCCCCATTCACATTTGCATAACAGAATTATAATCTAGTTATACAAGCACAAAATTTACTAAAAAAGAAAAAAGAACTTAAAAAATAAAATGAATTTGAAAAAAATTAAATGAATGTACATTCTCAGTTATCAATATTTTCTTATGTTCAAAGGTATGTGATATTGTCCTTGATCTTTTTACCTTAAGTTAATAAAGAATTTTATTTTCTCTTCTAAAACTCCTTTTTCATTTTAGCTTTCCCAATCACATCATGACTGCTTCCTGGAGATACCTAATACTATTAAATTTGGCCGCAGATTCTAATCTTTCTTAAAGGCATTTCAGTTGCCTCTGAAGACAACTCAATTGTAATTCATCATTCATTCCAAGCCTTCACCTAAAACTCTAAGCATCCAGGTCCATCTCTGGTTGCTTTTCTTTATTTCTTTTTTTCTTTCTTTTTTTTTTTTTTTTGCGGTATGTTGGCCTCTCACTGTTGGGGCCTCTCCCATTGCAGAGCACAGGCTCCGGATGTGCAGTCTCAATGGCCATGGCTCACGGGCCCAGCCGCTCCACGGCATGTGGGATCTTCCCAGACCGGGGCACGAACCCATGTCCCCTGCATCGGCAGGCAGACTCTCAACCACTGTGCCACCAGGGAAGCCCTGGTTGCTTTTCTTTATGTAGACTTTTGTCAGTGGGATACATAAAGCCCTTGAGAGATACAAGTGTCTTCTTTATTCTAATATTATATTTTTCTAAGAATCATGGTTTTATTTTTTGAAGCAACCACTCCACAGACAACATTAATAATAAGTGCACAGTTTTTAAATCTAAGAAGGATACAATTTTTTTTAAAGCCACAGTCATAGCTTTTATGGATTTAAATATATAATGTATTTAGTAACACTTCACTGGCATCATGAAATAATTTCTGATTTGATCTTTATAACTAATGAACTGATATGTACAGTAATGTTTATATTGTCACTTTCACTCATAGTCTCATTCCCCCTTGCCATTTTGTCATTAAAAATTTATCCATTGATAAAATTTAATTAAAAAAGAAAATATAAGTGCTAAAGGAAAAGAGAATGCAAAATCACAACCTAACAAGCATGATGATATTCCATCCACTCAATAGCATACTTAATCAGAAACTTCAATGTAAGTAAAATAGGATTTTGTCTTTGTAAAATTCCTTATTTTACAAAATGTAACCTCATCTTTTCACTCCAAAAAAATCCCAAATAAGAAAGAAGACAACTATTGAGATATTTCTAAATACATTTAATTTTGGAAAAAAAAAAGAATATGAAAATATTCACTTCTCTGTTGCTAGTAACACAGCCTGGCAAGCTATCTCACAATTGCCTGTTTTTTTATGAATGCCTTGCTTCCTTGTATGTGAGATGTTCTGCCTTGGAGAATAAATTTTGAAAATATTGTGTTTCAGCTTAGATTTTATTTATAGGTGGGCTTATGTAACTCTATGGTTTCTTTTTCTACCTAGAGTATAAGTCATTCTTAAACTCAGCAGGGTTAACTCAAAACTACCAGAACATTGGGATTCCCTGGTGGTGCAGTGGTTGAGAATCTGCCTGCTAATGCAGGGGACACGGGTTCGAGCCCTGGTCTGGGAAGATCCCACGTGTCACAGAGCAACTAGTCCCGTGAGCCACAGTTACTGAGCCTGCGCGTCTGGAGCCTGTGATCCTCAACAAGAGAGGCCGTGATAGTGAGAGGATCGTGCACCACAATGAAGAGTGACCCCCGCTTGCCACAACTAGAGAAAGCCCTCTCACAGAAACGAAGACCCAACACAGCCATAAATAAATGAATTTAAAAAAAGGAAAGAATTATTAATTAAAAAAAAAAAAACTACCAGAACATTAATACTATGAAATGTTGTTTTCTTCAGGAAAATATCCATCAAAATATTAATTGGATAATCACAGGTTATAAAAATACCTATCCTGAGAACTGATTGACTACCAAGCTCTAGGTAGAAGACTAATTAAAGGATATGGGTACATACTGAACAAAGCAACAATTATTTATGAGAACTAGTTAATCAGCATGCAAAGAGAATGAACAAAGCAGCAATATTTACTTTGGTCAGTTGGCACCCAAAATTTGCTAGATGAACATTAAATACATAGGAATGCTATAGTGTGTTTCATGTCAATATGTATGGGGGTGTTATAACTTGTCATTCAGAAGCTGATGCTCAGGCTTTGTCCACACATCTGTTGTGAGAGTCGTCGCCATTACTGTCTTGTTTCATATTTTCAGTTGTTTGGTTAATATTCTCTTAACTGCAAGCTTAGAAGGTCAGTGACCACTGCCCACCATTGTATATGTAGTGCCTAATACTGTGTCTGATGAGTAGATATATCTGGAAGAAATGAAGGAATATAATAAATAACCTGGTCACCTGCCAATGCTAATGCACAACAGACTTGTGTCACTATCCTAGACTTAAGTCTAAAGCAGGGTGAGAGAAACTGACTCCCATGCATGGTCTCCTTGACATTGTTACCTGGAGCTTTCAGCTCTGCAAGTCCCCTGGTTATCTATTTTCTTTTAATTAATTTTGAGGTGTAATTTCAGTACTACAAAATGCACACATATGAAGTATACTGTTTGTCTAATTTTCACCAAGATGTACACGTATGAAAGCATGATCCCATCTTAATTACATTTTATTTCCCTCATTCAGGAAAGTTTCATTATAACCCTGGGCAATCAAATCCCCATCAAACATTTTGATCAGGCCAAGACATCTAATTTTTATCACCATGGATAACTTTGGCCTGTCATAGGATTTCATATGAATAGGATTATAAAGTATATACTCTTTGTAACCAGCTTCTTGTGCTCAGAATTTTTTTGAAATTCACCTTTTTTAATAGCTCAGTAGTATTCCATTGCATAAATATATCATAATTTAAAAAAAAAACATTTATTCCCTTGTTGGATTATTTCCAGATTTTAACTATTTTGAATAAATTTGCTGGTTTCCTGATTCTGGTTTATATCCCTTTGAATTTTAACCACAAATTATCAAATCTATGTTGTCATTGATGTCTGAATCTCTGAAAAATTTCTTGTATGTGCCTATATGCATAGGGGATAGGGCAAAATAGTTCATAATTTTTATTCTCAAAGACTGTTGGCCCAAAATAAATGAAAGTTGTTGACCCTCTTTGCTTCTTTTGTTCTAAAACATATCACAAATTGTCTTGGGGCACCGTCTGCTCACCGGCTCAATTGTCAATTCCTTGCCCAACGTCAATGCTCACTATATCAGTTCTTCATTCTGAAGCAGAAACACAACCTTAACACAAATACGTTATGAGGGAACGAGGGAACAAATTAGGGAAAGTAAGGAGAAGATAAGCCTTGTTTACAATCTTCTTTATTGCTTCACTTCTGATATTTCTTTAAAATTATCATTAGCTTATTTAATATTGTTTCAAAAGTACTAAAAATATGAGACAGGCTTTTCTATGACTTTATGTTTCTTACCTTTAAGAGATTTATGTTCTACAATATAGATATTATTTAGAAACTAAAGCACAGCTGTTATTTAATTACAGTTAGGAAAAATACATTTTAGAAGAATGAATCAGGGTTTAAAAGGATGGAGAGGGTGATTTTGGCAAACACCTAAGTCATGATCAAATGACGTTGACTTGATACTCTAATGCTGTTTATTGACTATAAGTCCAGGACAAATTAAATACCACTCAAGTTATTAAAATTCATTGCTACTTTTATGCAGGATTTCAGGTCCTTGGGTTATTCAGGCCAAGAAATTTGGTTGTAAGAGATGACCATTGCCAGCACCAGCTTTGTGGTCAAATCGCACTAGACTATGGCATGCTAGCCAACCTTCCCTACACCTTGAACCATATTGAGGAGAGAATAATAGTTTGAGAAGAGGTAGGAAGTATCTGATTAAGAATGAAAGGCTGAATTCTGAGGTGCTTGCCTATTCCTACTACAGTCAGTAACAAGAAAGCAGACATCTTTAATTCATTGTTCATTAACACTGGGAAAGAAATACACTTTGCAGCAGCAACTACTGTTTAAAATAAAATTTTAAGAACAGTGGAAGGTTTTAGAGACCATAACATTTTCCCTTGGATTTTATTCTTTAAATCTATGTGTTTTGGGGAAAATAAACTGTGCAAAGGCAAGTAATGTAAACCCTTTATAACCAGAACTTTTTTAGATTTACATTAATGACAGAAGCAATGTCTTTGTCTTATTCAATGGCACCTAAGCATCAGTTGACGTAAGGATTTAGCAGGTGGATCAAACAGATGGTAGTCAGAATTCCCAGGTTTACCACTAACATTCATCACTTCATCAAAACCAAGATAAAGCAAAAAAATATTTAAAAAAGAAGGCTAAGCATATATCAACTCCTATTATGACGACCAGTGTGATAAATTTTGCATTCCACAGTGATTATCTGGGGGAAATTAAAGCATTAACTAGAGACATTGATAAATATTTCTGTCAATTTACTCAGACAAAAATGTTTTTTAAACTACAGACTCTAGCATAATTAGTCAAAATAAACAGTAATTAACTGAACTAAATCAAGCAACACAAGGGTTTGCAAATTTGCCCTGTGGTTTACCAGCTGTGCTTTTTACTGTCTGTTCTGTGAATTTATACTCAAGCTTTGTGTTCTCAAGAGGTGGTAGAAAATTTAAGCATGTTTTAGAAGCATATTAAGTAAGGATAAAATTACCAATTTAGTCAGTCTAAATCATCTGGAAATGAGAGATTTATTTTTTAAAAAGATCTTTATGAAGCAAGATTAGCAAGCCTTTATTGGACACCCTCTCCATGACAGTTGTGTGAAGCATGAGGATATAGACTTAAATAAGACATTTAGGGTGTAAATAGTATAAAAAAAAATAGAAGCATTATCAAAAACATTTTGGTGAATAATTTAACTCCAGATTAATGACTTAGTAAATTAGGGAAATGAGCAAAATTCCTCTTTAGAGCTACATTAAAAATAAGTTTAGGAAAAAGAAACTCCATGTACTACCTTGATTTTGGTCTCAGATTCTTAATCCTCCCTGGGTAGTGAGAAAAATTTATTCTAGAGCCTGATAATGCTGGGCAAGTTTTATTTGCTTCTCTTTGTCATTAGAGATAGGCCTCACAAATCAACTGCAAGAGTCCTTGTCCCTGTCATGGTTGGAATTATAATGGATAATTTGCATGGCATATGATGGCCTGTGCTAAGTTCTTAGATTCCTATTTGTAACCACAGTGCATATTATACTTCTGTTGAAAGTGGAAAGATTACATTATAACAGAATGAAAAGCAATTACTTTATATAGTTGCTCTTAGATACTAATCTAGCTACCCACCTACCTAAGCACATTTCTCCTTGTTCAGAGTCATGTTTCTTTATCATTTCAAAAGCATGCTTTTCAGTATTTAATATATAAAATAATATTTATTGATCACTTTCTAGGCACTAAACAGAGCACTGGGGATACAGAATAAAAGAAACAAAGTCTCTGCCTTCATGGTTCTCACACCCTGGTTTCCACAATTCAGCTTTATAATTTGGCTCAACTGGAGAAACTGTTATGGCATGATCTTCCAAACAGTGACTGAATAAGTACTCAAAATCTCCATAAAATATACACTAATCAGGGACTTCCCTGGTGGCGCAGTGGTTGAGAGTCCGCCTGCTGATGCAGGGGACACGGATTTGTGCCCCGGTCCGGGAAGATCCCACGTGCCACAGAGCGGCTAGGCCCATAAGCCATGACTGCTGAGCCTGCGCGTCTGGAGCCTGTGCTCCGCAACGGGAGAGGCCACAACAGTGAGAGGCCCACATACCGCCAAAAAAAAAAACAAAAAAAAACAAAAAAAAAACGCTAATCAAACTTGGTAATACCTAAGCATTTTCATATTATACTTTAGAAAGAAATAAGTAATATGTAAAAAGTGTCATCTTTTCAATGTTATTCTGTTATATGTAATATACTGAAGTAATAGAATTATCTCATTTGATTTTCAAAATACCCTGTGAGGTAGGTATCATTTTTTCCCGTTCCTACATTATGTTTATTTTAACTTACTCTCTATTTTTTGGTAGAATATTATGACTTTAAGAAGGTGATAGACTTGTTCAATGTCACACAGCCACCAAGTGGTTACCCAGGGAATTGAACCCTGTTTGGGATAAACTGCCATTCAGACCACCTGCTGCTCAGGCTGTGGTCCAACATGGGCAAGTCATTCATAATGAACTCCTTTTTACAGGATTGAAAAGGAGGGACAGTGCTAGTGCAGGCAATAGGAATGACAGAGTCCAGCACAAAAAGTTTTGGGGGAGGCTCTGGTTGCTGAAATATGCAAACAGTGGGACTTTTCAAGGATCATGGAATCTATGGCCATAGGAGTCACTGAGACCCACCATCCTTCATCATTACCTCTGCCATAACCATTGCTGTCCTCAGGTAATTGTTCCACCAACAAGTGGAGCAAAATTTTTCCAAAACTAGAAGGTGGTATAGAAGAAATAGAAAGCTACAATTGCCACCCCAAGATGTCTGGTAAGAAAGAAAACTCCAGAAATACTGACAAGCTTGATAGTGACTATTCCAAATATACAAAACCCTCTTGAATATTCAGACCATCTCAGACACATTGATCAACACCCTCCATTGACTTTTGGGGGAAGTGGGAGACAGATTTAATTACTCTGTTAACTCCAAAGACTATTTTTAGTGTAAATAAAAATGCTTGGGTTTGTTTCCCTAAGGATAATTGGGTATATGTGAAGATATCCAATTGTCATATGAAAACCAAGGTAATTTAAAATTAATTTTAATTTAATTTTTATATAGATCTAAATTTATTTTCTTCCACATGGCTTTTACATGTTATTTCTTTTTTTCTCTTTTTAATATTTTTCAGCTTTATTACAATATAATTAGCAAATAAAATTAAAACATATTTAAGTTGTACATTGTGGTGATTTGATATATGTAGACACTGTGAAAGGATTCCCCAAATCTAGTTAGTAAAAATTCCACATATTTATCTCTTTTTTTTTTTTGGTGAGAACATTTAAGTTCTACTTTATTTGCAAATTTCAATTATTGTAATATAATGCTATCAACTATAGTCACCATATTTTAAATTAGATCCTCAGACCTCATTCATCTTGTAGCTGAAAGTTTGTATCTTTACCCCTCTCTATTTCTCCCACCCTCTAGCCCCTGGCAACCACTTTTCTACTCTCTCTTTCTGTAAGTTTGAGTTTTTTTCTTAGATTCTGCATTTAAATGGTGCCATGAAGTGTTTTCTTTCTCTCTCTGGCTTGTTTTACTTATTTTAAATATTGTCATTGATACTTTGTTAGTTATTATTTATGAGAATAATATTTGTTTCAAAGTATTTATTTAGTTAACATTATTTTGATTAACATTAGAATTTGTTTTAAGAGTAACAGAAATGAGTATCAATTTTTTTAAAGTTAATACAACACATAAAGTATAAAAACTCTTGTATGTGCTTTGTATTGACAAACTATATCTGTCACAGAGTTATACTTTCAGCAGAATATGCTGTTAATTTTCAAAGTTTTCTTTGGTCATGGTAAACCATATGTTCCTCACTAAAATTTTGACTATTAGACCCATCAAAAATATAAATGAAAATAACATTATTTTTCATTTTCTTTACATTGACATAAAATCATTAAATTATGATGATTTTATTAAGAACTTCAAGGTCTTCTAGGGCAAGGTATATTATATTGGATATTGCTAATTGTTTTTAAATACTTTATCTTTTCTACAGGGATATATATCTGAGTTTTGGACCCCAGGTTAAGTTTCACAAATGTCACCTCACAAGCAACTTCCAATATTGTATTTAAAGTTATTACATACAGTGGGTGTGCATATGCTGTAGTGTATAAAAATGTGCCTACTTTGTGAGTATAAATAAAGAAGATGTACTTGCTCACCTATGAGATAACTAAATAGTTATGGCTTAAAGTAAATTTTGATGTAAAAGTTTTATAATAAATTTTTGTAAATAGTTGAATAGATGAATTTTTAATAATATCATTTTTTTTCTTCCCATAAAAATAACTAAAATTCAGTTAAAACTATGAGGAAGTTAGTCCAAGAGTTAAATTTTCCAGAGGCCCAGTTTTAGGAGAGGGAGGTTCATGCTTTTGTGAGTTTTAATACCAGAGGTCTTCGACCAGAGTCTTAATGTGAAGATCTGAGAAAATCCTCTCTTATTTCCAGTAGGAGAAGGGAAAAAGATGAAATTCTTTTGAAATACCCTCAGGGTTCTCTGTTCTCTTTAACAAGACCTAACCTCAAGGGATCTATTACGCTGTCATACCAGAATGTAACCTATTGGAATTTCATCAAAACTTAATCCATCTGGGAGAAAGTAAATAACCAACTCAGGCTCACTAAAAGACTGACCATTGGGGTGCATGTATCCTTTTGGGCCATGTTTTTCTCTGGAAATATTCCCACTGTTTACAATAGCCAAGACATGGAAGCAACCTAAATGTCCATTGACAGAGGAATGAATAAAGAAGATATAGTACATATATACAATGGAATATTACTCAGCCATTAAAAAGAATGAAATAATGCCATTTGCAGCAACATGGATGGACCTAGAGATGGTCATACTGAGTGAAGTAAGTCAGACAGAGAAAGAGAACTATTGTATGATATCCCTTATATGTGGAACCTAAAAAGAAATGATACAAATGAACTTATTTACAAAGCAGAAACAGACTCACAGATTTAGAGAACAAACTTATGGTTACCAGGGGGAAAGGGTGGGGGAAAAGGATAGTTAGGGAGTTTGGGAGTGACATGTACACACTGCTATATTTAAAATGGATAACAAACAAGGACCTGCTGCATAGCACAGGGATCTCTGCTTAATGTTATGTGGCAGCCTGGATAGGAGGGGAGTTTGGGGGAGAAAGTATACATGTATATGTATGGCTGAGTTGCTCTGCTGTGCACCTGAAATTATCACAACATTGTTAATTGACTATTCTCCAATATGAAATAAAAAGTTTAAAAAAAAGGATTGTGACCTAATCATAGGACACTATACAGTGCTTCCACAAACCCACCTCTACAACCACATCAATAATTCTCCTGTATAATACAAGGGGATTATACTAAAAGAACTGAAAGACTCCAATGCTTTTTAAAGAGTGTTTAGGGATAACCAGATAAAACACAGGGGGCACAAATAAGAAGACCAGAGCAAAGTTTAGCCTCTGACATCACAGCTTTAACAAAATGTAAACAAAGTCTAACTTCTAGCCAGACAACCATAAAGCCTCAGGTTCTTTTTGCCTGATGCATCATGTATGGCTTTCAACAAAAAAATTGCAAGGTTTGCTAAAGGGGTAAAATATATAGTCTGAGGAAACAGATCAAGCATCAAAACCAGACTCAGATATGGCATAGATTTTGAAATTTTCAAATTGGGAATCTGAAATAACTTTGCTAAGGACTGTAATGAGAAAGGTAATATGCTAAATATAGCATGTTAAAGGCTGTAATAGGAAAAGTAGACAACATGCAAAAACAGATAGAAATATAAGCAAAGATGTAGAAACTCTGAGAAAGAAACAAAAGGAAATGCTAGAATTCAAAAACACTCTAAAAGAAATGAATAACTTTGATGAGCTCATCAGTAGACCACACACAGTTGAGAAAATAATCAGTGAGTTTGAAGATATGTCAATAAAAACTTCCAAAACTAAAATGCAAAGAGAAAAAAAAAAAAAACTATGAAACAGAATATCCAAGAACTGTAGGCCAATTGCAAAAAGTGTAGTCTTATGTATAATAGACATACCAGAAGGAGAAGAATGGGAAAAAGCAACAGAGAAAATAATTGAGGTAATAATAGTGGCTGAGAATTTTCCAAAACTAATGACAGACACCAAACTGCAGATCCAGAATTCTCAGATAACACTAAACAGGATAAATACTAAAAATTCTTTATTTAAGTGTATTATATTTACACTGAAGAAAATCAAAGACAAAGAGAAAATCTTGAAATAATCCAGGGGGAAGAGGGAAACACCATGCCTATAAAGGAGCAAGATGAGAATTACATCAAACTTCTCTTCTGAAATATTTCCTCTATGCAAGCAAAAAGAATGGAGTAAATACTTAAAGTGTTGAAAGAAAAAAAGCAAGAAAACACCAAGCTAAAATTCTATTTAGAGTGAAATTGCTCCTCAAACATGAAGGAGAAATAAAGACCCTCTCAGACAAGAAAAATAGACTTTGCCACAAATAAGCTTACCTTGTAAGAAAGATTAAAGAAGTTATTCAAAGAGAAGTAAAACTATATAGGTCAGAAACTTGGATCTACATAAAGGAAGGATGAATATTGGGGAAGGAATAAACAAAGGTAATATATAAAATTTTCTTTTCTTAATTTAACAATTTGTTCAAAACAATAACAATGATGTATTTGGTGGTTATAACTTGTGGATAATTGAAATAAATGATAGTCATATGAAAAGCAAGTGGAGAGAGGAATTGGAAATACTCTGTTAAAAGGTACTTTTATAAGGTACTCTTATAAGGTACCTATAAAGCTGTAGTGTTATTTAGAAGGGGATTCATATTACTCATGTATTTAAAATTCAAAGGCAGTCACTAAGCACTTTAAAAGAAGCATAACTGATATGCTAAGAGAGGAGAGAATATTGAATCATATAAATTTCTCAAAATCAAAGAAAGTAGAAAAAGTGGGAGATTAAAAAAAAAACAAAGAACAAAGGCAACACATAGAAAACAGTTAAAGTATAGGAGATATAAGAGCAACTATTAATAATCGCTTTAAATGTGAAAAGTCTAAATAAAACAATTAAAAGACAGATAATCTCAGAGCAGAAAGAAGAAAAAGACTCATCTATATGTTGTCTAGAAGAAATCAACTTTAAATATAAAGACAGAGAAATATATGTCAGACTACCACTCTTCAAAAGAAAACGGGAATAGCTATATTACTTTCAGGCAGAGCCGACTTCAGAGCAATAAGAGTTATAAAAAGATGCATGTCATAAAGGTAAAAGGATCAATTTTTTAAGAAGACATAACATTCCTTAATATCTATGTGCCTAATAACAGAGTGTCAAAATATGTGAGGCAAAACTGATAGAATTGCAAAGAGAACTAGATAAATCCACTATTACATTTGGAGAGTTCAACACTCTTCTATCAGTAGTGGACACATATA
This sequence comes from Mesoplodon mirus, assembly GCF_964341445.2. NCBI lineage: Eukaryota > Metazoa > Chordata > Mammalia > Artiodactyla > Ziphiidae > Mesoplodon > Mesoplodon mirus. Next base: position 44,209,600 of record NC_138993.1, read on the forward strand.
GGAGGCAGAAAATCAGTAAGAATGTGGCTGAGCTAAATGGGACAATCAGTCAACTGTATCTAATTGATATTTATAGAATACTTCATCAAACAACAGCAGAATACACATTCTTCTCAAGCTCACATGGTACATTCACCAAGGTACATGACATTCTGGGCCATAAAACTAATCTTAATACATTTAAAAGAACAGACATTATATAAAGTATGCTCTCAGACCACAGTGGAATTAAACTAGAAATCAATAACAGAAGGACACCTGGAAAATTCCAAAATATTTGCAGATTTTGAGACTTCTCAATAATATGTAGATCAATAAGTGGTTTCAAGAGAAATTTTAAAATAGTTTAAAATAAATGAAAATGAAACCACAACCTATCAATTAATAACATTGAAAGCATATATTAGAAGAGACCTAAAATTAATAATCTATGCTTCTGCCCTCAGAAACTAGGAAATAAGAGCAAATTCATTCCAAAGTAAGGTAAAGAAAAAAGATAATAAAAATCAGAACAGAAATCAATATCATTGAAATGAAGAAAAAAATAGAGAAAATCTAAGAAATCAAAATCTGATTCTTTGAAAAGATTGATAAACCCCTACTCGGACTAACCAAGTAAAAAAGAGAGAAGACACAAATTACTAATATCAAAAATAAAAGAGGGACTATTGTTACTGAATCCATGAATATTTAATCAAGGAATATTATGAACAACTATATGCTCACAAATTTGGTAACAGATAAAATGAATCAATTGGTTGAAAGACACAATCTATCAAAACCCATGCAAGGAGAAGCAGATAATCTGAATAACCTTTAAAGATATTGAATCAAATAAATAACATTCCAAAACAGAAAGCACAATGTCCACATGTTTTCACTGGTCAATTGATTTCCTATATACTAGCAATGAACAATTGGAATTTGAAGTATAAAGCACAACACCATTCACATTAGCATCAAAAAATGCTTAGGTAAAAATCTAACAAAATATATATGAGGTCTATATGAGAAAAACTATAAAACCTGATGAAAAAAATCAAAGCTTTAAATAAAGGCAGAGATAGTCTATATTCATAGATAGGAAGGTGCAATATTGTTAAAATGTCAGTTCTTCCCAAATTGATCTATAGAATCAATGCATTCCCAACCAAAATCTCAGCAAGTTACTTTGTGGAACTTGGCAAACAAACTCTAAAGTTTATAAAGAAAATCAAAAGACCCAGAATAGCCAATGTAATATTAAAGAAGAGCAAGATCAGAGGACTGACACTACCTACTTCAAGACTGGTTATAAAGCTACAGTAATCAAGATAGTGTGATATTAGTGAAATAATAGGCACATAGATCAATGAAACATAATAAAGAGTCAGAAATAGACCCACATGAATACAGTCAATCAACCTTTCACAAGGGGCAAAGGCAATCCAATTGAGACAGAACAGCCTTTTCAAAAAGTGATGTTGGAACAACTTGCCACATGCAAAAAATAAATATAAAAAAAATTTTTAAAAACGTATTTAGATATTGACCTTATACTTCTACAAAAAATAAACAAAATGGACCATATACCTAAAGTAAAATATGAAACTATAAAACTTTAAGAAGATAACAGAGAAGAAAATCTATGTGACCTCAGGATTGACAATGATTTTTTAGACTAACACCAAAAGCCTGATCCATGAAAGAAAAAATTCATAACTTGAACTTCATTAAAATTAAACACTGCTTCTCTGCAAAATTTTCTCTTAAGGGAATGAAAAGACAAGTCACAGACTGGGAGAAAATTTTACAAAATACATAGCTAATAGAAGAACAGTATTCAAAATATACAAGAACACTCAAAATTTAAAAATAAGAAAAGAAAAGCAGGCTAAAGCTTTGAACTGACACCTCCCTAAAATATATATATATATATGTCAAACAAACAGAAAAAGATGTCAATAACATGTCATTAAGAAATTGCATATTAAAATAATAATGATAATACCACTGCACACCTTTTAGAAATGACAAAATCCAAAATACTGACAACACAAAATACTGGTGGAGATGTGGAGAAACAGGTACCATCATTCATTGCTGGTTGGAGTACAAAATGGTGCAGCAGTTTTTTAAAAGCGAACCATATTCTTACCATGTAATACAACAGTTGTGCTCCTAGGTCTTTAACCAAATGTACTGAAAACTTATGTGCACACAAATCCTGCACATGAATATTTGTAGCAAATTTATTCATAATTTCCAAAAACTAGAAGCAACCAAGATGTCCTTCAATAGTTGAAAGGATAAACAAACAGCGGCATGTACATCCATAAAACAAAATATTGTTCAGCAATTACAAAAAAATATATCAAGTTACAGGAAGGTATGGAAGAACTTTAAATGCACATTACTAGGTGAATGAAACCAATCTGAAAAGACTACACATTGTAAGATTCCAGCTATATGACATTCTGAAAAAGTGAAAACTACCAAAACTAAAAAAAATAATTTTTAAAGGTTTAGTGGTGGAAATAACTGTGTGGAAGACAGGGAATTTTCAGGGTAGTGAAAATATTTTGTATAGTATTAGAATGGGGTACGTGTATAACTTTATACATTTGGCAAAATCCATAGAACCAAAGAACAAAAAGAGTGTATCCTAATGTAAACAATGGACTTTTGTTAAAAAATAATGTATCAACGTTTGTTCATCAGTTGTACCAAATGTTCCTCACTAAGGCAAGCTGTTAATCATAGGGAAAATGGGAGGCGGGTAGGCAGAGGGAAGTTTATGGGAAGTCTCTGTACTTCATGCTGAATTTTCCTATAAAACTTAAACTGCTCTAAAATAAATTCTATTAATTAAAAATTATATTAAGCTAAAAATATTAGGAACTACATTATAAGCATCAAATGTTAAGGGAAGATAGTATTGTATCCAATGAAATAGAAGCCATGAAAAACCTCTGCACACGTTCAGTGCCCTTTCTGTGATATTTACCTTGTTAGGTTTTATGTGTTTTTTTCAAAGACTTTCCTCTCATTAAATAAAAGGTCAAGCAGAATTTAGCCCATATTTATTATTCTTTTAAAAATCCTGTACTGGAAAATATTCTATTAACCTGTTCTTTACAGGTGCCCTTCTAGGGGGACATTCTTTACCTAGCAGAGTCTGCACCTGCTCTGCCTGGTCTAAACTGAGATGGGAAAGATTTACAGAGCTGGCACAGCTCAGCTCTGTATGTTTGCTGAGCATGCTCTAATGAAGTGAATTAACTCAATCTGGGTAAAGGAGAAAAAAATATCACAGAAGGTTTTTAGACCACTTAAGCACCAGCCAACAATCTTCTTGCTACCACATTCACAGTGAGGAAAGTAGATTCAATTTCATCTGCTTATATTTAAAAGGTTATATTAAATAGGTTCCTCATTCATAGAAAAAAAGTGTTTGGGATTAGCAAATTAATGACGTTTGAAGAGTTATTTAAATACCCCATTAAGTTCTTAATAACAAATTTAATCATAGAAAAGTTTCATTTGTATAACTTCCAAATCTTCTCCCCAAATATTAATAAAAATGTGATGACAAAAACAAAAATGCAAACTCAGATTTGAAAGCCAGAAAGCTTAGTGAAGGATATTGGCTTTGCAGTCAGACAAATAGTCTTCTAGAACTTGGAAAGCCACTAATGAGATCTGGGGCCCTGTAAAGGTCAATTAATATTTGAGGGCTTTAGCCTCCTTGCCTTCTCATTTATAAAATGAGAATGTGAGTCCAGCTTATCAAGACCTCTGCCAGTTCTACGGTTCTTTTAAGTTCACCACTCTATTCAGTGTATTGGTACAAATGTGCTTTTTGAAATTATAAATGCATTTCAACCAGAATGATTTCACCAAAAATAAAAATAAACACATATGTATACAAAATAACATACTTCATTAAATATCAAACTCATGAAACACATTTATGTGGAAATTAATCAATTTAAACAATCAATTCTCTAAAATGACCTATCTCAAAAGATGCACATTGGTTTTCTCATTAGCATCAAATTGTCAGATCTTCCACTTGACAAGATGCACAGTTTGATGGCCAGCAGAGAAATGGAAGAGATTTATGATATTCAACCCAAATAATTAAAGACAGAATGCTCTTGAACATATGATATAAATACAAACTTGGCAGTTATTAACCATGCCATACATATTACAGTTGATATAGGCTCTCCAAGTCTTCATAGAATGTAGACCTGGGGCAAAGCAAGGTCAATCACTTCACTAAATCTGTTCTGTATCTCTGGTATCCATGCCAGGTTGACTTTAATAACCACCTTATAAGCTTCTTAACTATTCCTATAACCAGAACCCATACCACTTTCACTGAATCAAAATCTCACAGGGTGGGTGGAGCTTAACAATGTCTATTGTTCAAAGACTCCCAGGTACACTGATGTTTACAGTCCATTTCATATATGCTATGTTAGATACTCAGTAAAGTACCAAGACCATAGCTTTCTAACTCCCTTCTGTTGTCTGTGTAACCTGTGCTATTTCACTCTTACTTCATCATGTCTAAAAAGTTACTTCACTTTCTTAATGTCCCTCCTAATCAAGGATCAGCACAAAATCTCTTATTTTAGTTTCATCAGAACAGTAAGAGCAGAGAAATACATTTTATGACGACTTACATACCTTATAGTGTCAATATTTTCAACAGCAGTATAATAGTAATAGCAACCATTTATATAATGATTATATAAGTGCTGGTCTAACTGCTTTCAGAATATTACTAACTCTTTATAACAAAACAATGGGGTAGGTAATATTATTCCTCATTTTACAAATGGTTTAGATAAGAAAAAAGGCTTAGAGAAGCTAAGCAATATGTCCATGGTCGCACCTCTAGGTAAGTGTTAGAACTGGGATTTGAACTCAGGATATTGAACTCTTAATTTATACCCTATATGGTTACTTTATTTCACTCTTTTAGTATGTTTTTAGAATGGTTCCATAGCAGATCTCCAGTGCACGTACACAGAAGGACATGATGGTGTATTCCATAATTCTTGATAGTTCATCATTCTATCTCTGGCTCAGTAGGTGAACAAAGGGATTTGTGGACAGATACCAAGTTACTGCCACTAATATGGTAGGTTGTTCATTAGTCAACATGCAGCCTGGTCAAAGTCTGGCATAGTGTGAAAGGACACATGTTGGCATGGGTCTCAGACTGCCTTTGACTGCCTGCTGGTCTGAATGCTGTCCGATTGGACCAGGGAATGAATCTGAGGAGTGTGCCAACACAGCTTGGCTCTTATTTCAAACACCCATCAACACTTGGCAAGGGCTCCAAGACTGCAACAATTAAGTGACCACAGAATCATTTTTACTTCTCAAAAGGAAATCATAAATGCAGAAAGATGTATGATAATTGGATGAAAGTGTTTTAAAATTAAATCATTTATAATACATTGTTAAAACAAAGTCATCTGTATCTTCCACATAAACCTAGAGACTAATATTACTTCTTTATCTTGTTGTATCTCCTCTTCTCACTAGAACATCTGCTCATATTTTTATAAATATGCTGACAGACTGATATATTGGCCAGTCACAACCATGTTAAAATTTAGTTTTTCAATGTTCAACCATTTTATTTATTTATTTTATTATGTGCATAATGACACAAGTTTAATTCAAATGTACAAATAGAATCCTTTGAAAATCATAAATACTCTTTACATTTTGGAACAACATTTTATTCTAGGTTGTTTCACTTTTTTCCTTCCTACTCAATAGTACCTTATGGAAGTCCCTCTAATCAACCAGTATATTGTTAACTCATTATTTCGGTAGCCTTGTAATATTCCACAGTGTCACCAGCCTATTTATGCTTTAGATGGTCTTTCATATTCTTTATCAAAATTGCTACTATAACAATGCAACAAAAATCTTTTGAGAGATTAACTTAAAGCTGTGGTTCTAATCAGGGGCATTTTTGTCCTTCAGAGGACATTGAACAACATCCAGAGACAATTTAAGTTGTCACACTGAGGAGGGTGGGTGCAGGCCAGGAATGCTCTAAATATGCTACAGTGCACCGGACACATTCTCCTATAAAGATCTGGCCAGAACATCATCTGTGCCAAGACTGAGAAGCTCTCATTTAAAAAATATCTGTATTTTTAATATTTATTGCTGTCTTCAGAATACTCCCCCAATGATATAACACTTCACAATTCTGCCAAAAATATTAAAGAGTAATCCTTTTGTTACTTTTTTCAAAGATCCAATCCTAATGTGTGTGACAGCTCTTTAAGTTTTTTGCCAGGTTGATGGGTGTGAATGAGATTTCTTTTTGTTTTCATAAATTGTTACTAAGTTTGAGCAAAATTCTTTTACTTGAACACCATTTTATTTTATTTTTTTTTTATTTTTTATTTTTTCTTTTTGCGGTATGCGGGCCTCTCACTGTTGTGGCCTCTCCCGTTGCGGAGCACAGGCTCCGGATGCGCAGGCCCAGCGGCCATGGCTCACGGGCCCAGCCGCTCCGCGGCATATGGGATCCTCCCAGACCGGGGCACGAACCCGTATCCCCTGCATCGGCAGGCGGACTCTCAACCACTGCGCCACCAGGGAGGCCCTGAACACCATTTTAATTTGCTTGTTATTATTATATGCCTGTATATTACATGCCTGTTTTTCTACAATTATCATCATTTCAAATGATTTCTACTGATCATTGTTTTCAGTTGCCTTTTGATGGGATATTTTTGGCCACTAAAATGTTGTATATTTCATTTAGTTAAATATGTTGATGAGATATTTTTGACCACTAAAATGTATATTTCATTTAGTTAAATATGTTTATCTTCTTACTTCTGATTTTCATGTCTTAATTAATATATTTCCCACTGGTAAATTATTTTTCTTTTGACAGTTACATATAGTATAACTGATATCCCAATATGAAATAGAGAACATTTCTATTAACCAAAATAGTCCTTTAACAAATAATTTTTCCCATTCTGTGGCTTATATTTTCATTTCTTAATAGTGTCTTTTGATTAGCAGATATCTTAAGTTTTGGTTAACTCTAATTTATCACTTTTCTTCTTTCAAATTCAGTGCTTTTTGCTTCCTGCCTAAAAACATATTTGCCTGCATTAATGTTATCAAAATATTTTACTACATTTTCTTCTAAAAGATTCGTGATTCTAGTTTTTATGTTTAAGCCTGTGATCCATGTGAAGCTAATTTTTGTATACAGAGTGTGATAGAATTTGAGGTTTGATTTGCCCTGTACAAAGTTTTGGTTACTATAAGAACACTTTGTTAAAAACAACTTTTCTTTCCTCATTGAATTGACTTTGAATCTTGATTGGCTATTGATTGATCATAAACTTGTGACAGTATATTTCTGTATTCTCTATTCTATTGGCGTATTTGCTCTATTTTGTACACTAACACCATAATGTTCTGATTACTACAGTTTTATGATAAGCCCTGAAATCAGAAAGTTTAGACCCTAAAACTATTCATATTTTTCAAAATTGTTATGGTTATTCTAGATCCTTTGCATTTCCACACAGATTTTAAAATCAGCTTGTCAGTTTTGTGCACAGAACTATCTGGGGTTTGGATTCCAATTGTATTAAATCTGTAGTTTAAATCTGTAGATAAATTCTAATACAATGGACAAGCTAACAATGGTAAGTCTTCTAATTTATAAAAATGTTATGTCTCCATTTCTTTAGATCTTAACGAACTTTTCTCAGCAATGCTTTGTATGTTTCATTGTGGAAGACTTGCACATATCTCATTAGGGTTACTCTTAAGTACTTGATTATTTATTATTCCATTGTAAATTGTATTGTTTTAAATGTTCACTTTCCGGTTGTTTGCTACTAGTATGCGGAAATATAATTGATTTTTAAATTGATTTCATTAAATTTTTAAAAGTTCAACTATCCTAAAAGATTATAGCCTGGTTTTAATATTATTTTAAGGAATATAGCACACTTATTTTAATTTAACCACTACTTTCAGGGGCTTCCTTTTCCAGAAATATCACAAAGTACATATCATGAAAAAGTAATTATTTGTATAGAAATTTTGCAAAAATTATACCAATTATATTTTAAAATGCACACCAGGCCCAACAAGAAAGTAAGGAATGTTTAAGATAACCAATTTACCCCAGTTTGCCCAAGGAAGTCTCAGATTTAAAACTGAAATTCCCATATTCTGGGAAGTACTTCAGTTCTGGGTAACTGCCACAGTGGTATATTAAGTTTCTATTGTTGTGTTACATATTACCACATATTTATCAGCTTAAAACTATACACATATTTATTATCTCTCAATTTTCTTGGGTCAAGATGGAGAACTCACAGCCTGCAATCAAAGTGTTATCTGGTCTGCTTTTTCAGCTGGAGCCTCGGATTGGAGAAGAATGTGCTTCCAAACTTATTCTGGTAGTTGGCTGAATTCATTTCCTTACTGCTAAAGTCTTTCAGCAGATATGTGCCATGTGGATTTCTCTATAGGTCCTTTCACAACAAAGCATCTCACTTCCTCTAAGCCAGCAAGGAGAGAGTCTTGAGAGTTTTGTGTATGCTGCAGGATATAGTCAGATCTAGATCTAAAACTATCATCTTATTTCTTTGAAGTATAAAGTAACTTAATCATGGGAGTTAAATACCATCATCTTTGACGTATTCTGTTAGAAGAAAGTCACATGCCTCATTCACACTCAAGCAAAGGATATTATACAGGATGTGGACGTCATGGCCATGTTCTAAGGTCTATCTGTAACAGTCCAAATTTTGACCTCCATGACTCATGTCCCTTCAGCTGCAAAATACATTTACTCCTCTCCCCAAATTCCGCAGAGTCTCATCCTGTTATACTGTCACTTAAAAGTCCCCAAATACCATCATTTAAATTAAGTTAATGTGTAGATGAGACTCCAGTGTGTAGTCCATTAAGTACAGCTACTACTGCAGTATTCCTTTTCATCTGTGGATCTGTGAAAGTAGAGATAAAATATCTGCCACAAATGTTCCCTGCATTTAATAGTGGGACAAGCATAGGAGAGCAGTTATATACATTCCTGCTCAAAAAGGGAGGAAATGGAAAGTACAAAAGAATCACTGGTTCATGGCAAAACTGTCGTCTATCTCCTTAATCCTGCCTGCCTACTGCTATTACATCCTGGTTTGTCCTGAACTTTTTGGCCAGAATTACTTCTTGAATTTTAGCTATGCTCATATTCGAATACTAATTCTGGATATTCTACTTAAGTGACAGTGGTTTTGCTGTTGTTATTGTCAGTAGTTTTCTTTTTGTTATTGCTTTGTTATTTTTAATGTATCACCAGAAGTTCTCCACAGAACACACAGCATATTAAGGTAAGAAAACATATCTGAGAAAAAGTTAATAAGAGAAATATAAAACTTAAATAATGTTGGCTAACTGCTTTACCAACCCGTCCAATTTGACTGTGATCTTATTGGCAAAGACATAAAATACATACCTCCTGGTTATTAAAATAGCTTGACCTCCTGGGATAAAACAGTTCTAAGTTAAATTTGCATTTTATTTATTCTTCATAAAATATAGTGAATAAAATATATAAAATCATATATAATGTACATTATAATATATATTTTATACATATATAAAATCTAAGTGTATAGCTCTATCAATTATGCTAAAGCATTCACATAAATTTAACATTTACAGATTCAGCTCATGATTTCCAAAACATAAATGTCTGGGTTTTTTAAATTGAAGTATAGTTGACTTACAATATTATATGAGTTTTAGATGTACACCATGGCAACTCGATATTTTTATAGATTATGTACCATACAAAACTATTATAATATTATTGACAATATTTTATGTGCTGTACTTTCACCTCTGAGGCATACTTATTTTATAACTGATAGTTTGTACCTCTTAATTCCCTTCATCTATTTTGTCCATCCTCTCACCACCTCCCCTCTACCAAACACTAGTTTGTTCTCTGTATCTGTGAGTCTATTTCTGTTTTGTTATATTTGTTCGTTTATTTTGTTATTTAGATTTTACATATATGTGAAAATATACAATATTTATCTTTTTCTGCCAGCCTTATTTGACTTAGCATAATCTTCTCTAGGTCCATTCATGTTTTCATAAATGACAAAATTTAATTCCTATTTATGGCTGAGTAATATTCCCTATATATATATATATATATATATATATATATATATACACACACACACACACACACACATACATACATAGCTATGTGTATATATATATATATATATATATATACCACATCTTCCTTATCCATTCACTTGTTGATAGACACTTAGGTAGCTTCCATATCTTGGTTATTGTTAATAATTCCGCAATGAATATTGAGGTTCACATACCTTTCCAAATTTGTGTTTTCATTTTTTTTTAGATAAATATCCAGGAGTGGAATTGCTGGACCATCTGGTACTGTTATTTTTAATTTTTTGAAGAACCTCAATACTATTTTCCATACTGGCTGTACCAATTTACATTCCTTCAAAAGTTTACAAGGGTTCCCTTTTCTTCACATCCTTGCCAACACTTGTTATAGGATCCTTGTCTTTTTGGTGATAGTCATTCTGACAGGTATGAGGTAATAGCTCATTGTTGTTTCAATTTGCATTTCCCTGATGATTAGTGATGTTGAGCTTTGTTTCATGTGCCTGTTGGCCATCTATTTCTCTTATTTGGAAAAATGTCTTTCATCTCCTCCTGCCCATTTTTAACTGATTTTTTTGTATATTTATTTATTTACTTATTTGGTATTGATATTGAGTTGTAGTAGTTCTTCATATATTTTGGATATTAACCCCTTATTGGAGATATAATTTGCAAATATCCTCTCACATTCAATAGTCTGCCGTTTTGTTTTGTTGATAGTTTCCTTGACTATGAAAAAGATTTCTAGTTTGATTTGGTTCCATTTATTTATTTTTGCTTTTGTTGCCTTTGCCTGAAAAAACATTCAAAAAATATTGCTAATATCAAAGAGTATACTGCCTTTTTTTTTTTTTACAACTTTTATGGCTTCTGGTCTTACATTTAAGTTTTTAATCCACTTTGAGTTTATTTTTGTAGATGATGTGAGAAAATGATCTACTTTTATTTTTTACATGTAGCTTATCCAATTTCCCAAAAGCACTTGTTGAAGAGATGGTTTTTTTCCCCATTTTATAGTCTTTTCTCCTTTGTTGTAAATTAACTGACTGTATGTGCATGGGTTTATCTCTGAGATCTCCATTTTATTCCACTGATCTGTGTATCTGTTTTTGTGTGGGTACCATACCATTCTGATTACCATAGCTTTGTAATATAATTTGAAGTCAGAGAGAATGATACCTTCAGCTTTGTTCTTTTTTTCTCAAGATTGCTTTGGCTATTCAGGGTCTTTTGTGGTTCCATACATATTTGAGGATTATTTTTTCTGGTGCTATGAAAAATGCCATGTGTATTTTAATAGGAATTGCACTGAATCTGTAGATTGCTTTGGGTAGTATATAGACATTTTAACAATATTATTCATCCTCCCCATGAACACAGTATATCTTTCCATTTTATGTGTCATCTTCAGTTTCTTTCATGAATGTGTTATAGATTTAAGAGTATACTCTTTCTCCTCCTTGGTCAAACTTATTGCTGGATATTTTATTCTTTTTCTTATCATTGTAAATGGGATTTTTTCTTGATTTCTCTGATAATTCATTATTAGTATTTAGAAACACAACAGATGTCTGTATATTAATTTTGTATCCCACAGCTTTACTCATTAGTTGTAAAAGTTTTTTGATGTAGTCTTTAGGGTTTTCTATATATAGTATCATGTCATCTGTAAATAGTGACTGTTTTACTTCTTGCTTTCTAATTTGGATTCATTTTATTTCTTTTTCTTGTCTTATTACTTTTTTCTAGGATTTCCAATACTATGTTGAATAGAAGTGGTGAGAGTGGTCATCCTTTTCTTATTCCTGATCTTAGAAGAAAAGCTTTCGGTTATTCACCATCAAGTTAGCTGTGGGTTTGTCCTTATTTTTTTAAATAAATGACCTTATTTTTTTTTAGGTATGTTCCCTCCAGACCCACTTTGTTGGGAATTGTTATCAAAAATAAATGATGAATTTTGTCAAATCTTTTTCTGCATCTATTGATTGACCACGTGATTCTTTTTATACTTTGTTTTGTTAATGTGGTGTATCACATTGATTGATTTGTGGATATTGAACCATCCTTGCATCCTTGGAACATATCCCACTTCATCATGATATATGATCCCTTTAATTTATTATTGAATTCAGTTTGTTAGTATTTTGTTGAGGATTTTTGCATTTATGCTCATTAGTGATATTGGCCTGTAGTTATATTTGTGTGTGTTGTCTTTGCCTCATTTTGGCATCACAGTAATGCTGGCCTTGTAGAATGAGTTTGGAAGCAGTCTCTTTTCTTTAAATTCTTGGAATAGTTTGAGAAGAATAGATAATAACTATTTAAAAAAATATATTTGGTAGACTTCCCCTGTGAAGCCTTATGGTCTTGGACTTTTATTTGTTGGGAATTTTTTTGTTATTGTTCAGTTTCATTACCAGTAATTATTATGTTCAGATTTTCCATTTATTCTTGATTCAGTCTTGGAAGATTATATGTTTCCAGGAATTTACCCATTTCTTCCAGGTTGTCCAATTTGTTGATGTTCATAGTATTATCTTCTGATAACTATCTTCATATTTTAATATTCATTTTGTTTTGCTGTTCTGATAGGGTGATTTCCACTATTCTGTCTTTCAGGTCACTTATGCATTCTTCTGTATCACCTAATCTTCTATTGAATCCTTGTAGTAAGTATATTCTTCATTTCAATCATTGTATTCTTCAGCTCTATTTCTTTTGTATACTTTCTATTTCTTTGTTGAGGTTCACATTTGTTCCTCTTCTTTTCCCAAGTTCAGTGAGAGTTTTTATGACTGTTACTTTGAATTCTTTATAGGATAAATTATTTATCTCCATTCGATTAGTTGTTTTCCCGGGGTTTCATCTTGTTCCTTAATTTGGACCATATTTCTCTATCATATTATGTTGTTTTGCTTTCTGTGTTGGTTTCTATGAATTAGGCAAAACAGTTACTTCTCCCAGTCTTGTAAGTGTGTTCTTTTGTATAAGCAGATCAGGCTGTCTATGCCTAGTGGCTGTGAGAGGAGGACAAGAGTCAAAGTTGGCCTGGGCTGGGGCTTTTGCCAGGATGGGCCAGGGGCCACTGCCTTGGCAAGGATGGCTGGTGCCACAGCCTGGTGCAGCTCACAGTTTCTCCCAGGATAGACTGAGGTCCACTACCTTGGTGGGTGGATCTGTAGCCAAATCCCACCCGTGGCTTCTCCTGGGGCTTGCCAAAGGTTGACACCTTGGTCAAGTGGGGGTCTGAGACCAGAGCCTGGCACTGGCTCGAGGTGGTGTGTTGGGGCAGTCTTGGCAACCTGGCTAAAGGGCCTGGAGCATTTTAATTTGCTACCTCTTCTCTGGAACTCAAAGGGAGTAAGTTTGTGTATGTGCCCTTTAACAGTGGAATCTTGGTTTCCTACAATCCTTCAGCTCTTCTGGTCTTGTGGCCTGTTGGTTTTTAAAACCATTAATGGGGTTCAACTACCTTGTGCCAATATCCAGGGCTGGGGTGCCTAATGTAGGAATCAAACCCTTTGCCCCTTTTGCAAGGACATTGGAGTTTGTGATATACCTTTCCATTTTTGGTTTGCCCTTCAGAGGTGTAGGTCCTGACTAAGTCATGTCTCTGCCCCTCCATTCCACCTTGATGGAATATTTTTTTCTTTATATACTTAGTTGCAGAGGAGCTATTGTGATAGTCTTTAGGTCTTTCTCAAAGACCTAAAAGGCCTTTCTACTCTGCCATCCTGATCCTGATTAATTTAAATTATATAGAATGATAAAGACAGAATTGGAACCCAGATCTTTTGATTCTGTTTTCAGTTAGGTCCTGTAAGATCCAATACTTGCTATAACTCATAAAGAATTCAGAATCTCTAAGAGCTACTCATGTGGCTACATTCTACCCAGTCAATGAGTATAATCAAGTATAGAAAGACCCACTTAGAGAGGGAAATTTAGAAATACAGTAAATTCAATAGCTTTCCCAGATGGTTCCTTTACTTTTTTTCGTAGAAATATGTATTGCTCAGACTGCTGATGCATTTCAAGGAGATAGATTATCTATTCATTCTTCACTCAGGTATGACTGGGGCTATTTTCTCAATAAGCCAAGATTCAAAAGGTTATCATTGATTGGATATATAAATTCTCTTGTGTTATAATAAGTGGAAAACAAAAATTTGTTAAGTTAAATAGTTACACAAATATATGTGTATATATATATATATATATATATATATATATATATATATATATATACTAATGTGAATATATGATTTATAATATTATCTGTGCCAATATTAGGCATTGTGATATAGCTGTTCCTCTATTTTCTCATCTGAAAAATGAAAATAACAATATTATCTATTCCCATAGAAGTTAGTTGAGGATCAAATAAAACAATACATATAAAACTCTTGGTATAGTGCCTGGCATATAGTGAGCATTTGACATATTATAGCTATTTTATTACAGACCATATGTGATTGAGTTATAAGTTTTGGTAATGTCTAATTATAACAGGGCATATGAGCACGAACACTGACTAGTACAAATATATCCTACTTCCAATTCAAAATTTTAAAAATATAAAAATTGGAAAATATAGGCCATGTGGTTTCTTCAACCACTAGTGAAACCAATTGAATTCAATATAAAGTTACTTTTTTTCTTGATAACAGAAAGTCAAAGGTTAAGAATAGAAGAGTTGTAAAAATGGAATCCCACTTAATCTTATTCACATGAATACTAATATTTAATTCTCCTTTCAAAGTTCAAGAAAGAAAACTTGTAATTAAAGACAGAGCAAGCCACATATTTAGGTAATATTTCTTTGAAAATCTAAAAAATATATTTGACACAAGGCCAATGATATCAGTGATATATGCTATTAACACATTTTCTGAAATCTAGTAGGTGACATCAGTCCTGAATTAATTGTTAACTAAAAAGAATTAACTGAGCTTTATACTTTTTCTATTCCACTATAGCTTTCTTTCATATTATTTTAATGTCATTCTTCACTTTATGCCATTTTCAGTAGTATTCTAAAAATCTTCAAACAATAATCCTCTGTTTGGTCTGTGGTCTTACCATATTAGTTTTCACTGGGTTGAGCGTCACCTTCAGATTTAATGTCTTCACTTGTCCCATTGACCTCATTCTTAGTATCACTTTCCTTCAAACCATTGAATCCCAAATGCACATTTTTAATTTAGTTTTCTTTTCTTTTTTTTTTAAATCATCAGATATCTTCTTTTCTTTATCCTTGGACTTTATATCTTGCTCTCTGTTCCAACTTTTACCTCTGTGCTTACATAACTTTCTATATTGGCTTGTTGATCTTTAATCATGACTACAAGATCTATATTCATTTTTTCTCAACTATCCTGGCAGCTGCTTCTTCCACTATCTGCTTCATCTTCATTCTCCTCCACTTCATGACTTTTTGTGATTCTGAGATTGGCTGCATCGTCATTTATAACTTCAGCTTGTGTGCATATTTCATAAGCAACTTATCTTTCTTATTTCTCCACCACAAGCCCTTTCTTTTTCTTTCTTCCTCTTATCTTGCTTTCTATACTCTTTCTTTATTTTTTCTCACCCATTCATTTTCTTTTTCCTTGCTCTTGCTTCCCTCTTTTCAATCACTCATTATGATCAGACTCTTAAGTTCCTTTTCTTTCATTCATTAAAAAAAATCCACAAGAGCTTTAATATTTTCAGAATCCGTATGTTGTCTTCTCACAAAATGGTCATCTGTCCAGACTGAGCATCTTCTACTATCAAAAGAATTCCACCCACCTCACAAACTTCCAATTGTTTAAACTGGGCAGCAAAGATTTAAATCATCAATGTTGTAGATATAAGCAATTCTTCTCTTCTTTTAACTGTATAATTTCACATTTCCTTAGGATTCCTTTATCTTGTTTTCAGATCCTAATTATTCAATCTGCTCCAGGAATACAACAATTATTTTTGTTAGAACCTGAATTTTTTTAATTTTTTAAAAAAATTTTTCCTATAGGACCAGTTGCTTCAGAGGACTGCTGATTTTGAGAGAAGGCAAAACAAATATGGCCTTACCTAGTTCTACGTGACACTTCTACAAGTGAACTCTGTAAGTATTGCAAAAAAATATCTTACAACCAACTTTCATAAAATGAGGACTCATACTATTTTTGTGGCTTCTCATCAAAAATTTTTCTCACATGGACTTATAGATTACTTCTCTGAAAATCATTTTCTCTAGAGAAAAACTTTTCTGTCTGGGAAGAAAAAGAAATCTATCTGTATCTTTCTGGTGCCTCCAAATCCTGAGCCTGTCCTGATTTCTACTCATCAGACACTCAATTCTGTTTAGTATCCCCATCTGAAGGCTCTTAGAGCAGGTGTTTCACTTGTTCACTGAGTTTACTGCTACTCCTCCATCCACTTATTATCTTTCAAAAATTTGTTGACATCTGAAATTATATCTCCTCTTCCACTTACAGAAAGGTCAGAACGAGTATTTGTTCACAATTCCACAGGTCAAAAACTACAGAGAAAATATTTACAAATTCTCTTGTGGTCCCACTGCACATAGTTGTGCTTTTTTTCTGGGGCCAGGTTTTGGTACCAGCCCATTAACTCAAACAACAATTGCATGGTTGAAATTATGATGCTTTCCTTGGGCAGTTGCTACTCCCTGTTCTGCTACCTGCCAAAGAAAATGTTGACAATACAACTGCCAAGTTCTACATCCACCACTCAGGTAGAAAAACCTCCTCTACAGAAGAGTCCATAAGGCAAAATGGCTGTTAAGGGGGCACCTTCCCAGGATGTGTGCATGTGGGACATACCCAGGCCTGGCCTACAGTACATTTTATTGTTGATTTTAGTATGATTTTACAATCTTTCCTTGGTTTTGTCCTATGTAGTTTTAAACAGATGCTCTTGTGAATTGGACATACAGGATTAATAGAATTTTATCTCCTATTCCATCTACTACTATAAATTGACTATTATATTGGAAAACTTGTAATTATATATTCTAAGCTTCAATATATTCTTTCATTATGTCTAAACATCCTTATACCTAAAATTTCAGGGATATTCAAAATATCTATACATGAGAAGATTTTACAAATAACAATTATCTTTCATTAAAAAATAATTTCTTAATTTTTATATAATAGTTTAAGATATAAATCACATACCATACAATTCACCTACTTAAATAGTACAGATCAGTGTTTTTCTTTATATTTAAAGTTGTTCAAATATCACCACATTCAGGTTTTGAAAATGTTTATCACCCTCAAAAGAAACCCTGTACCCATTAGCAATCATTCCCCATACTCCTCAAACCCCCAAATCTAGGTAATCACTATTCTGTTTCTTACTTTTAGACACTTGGACCTATTGATAAAATTCCCTCTTTAAAAACAGTTTTAATCTTGAAGGATATTGCACCATAGGTATTTTCACCTATTACCTCAGGGAATACATTCCTTCTCATTTTCTTTGTTACTCCTGTTTTCTTTGTTAAATTTACTTTTCTCTCTCCAGTTACAGGTGCATGGTTGACATGCCTGACACCTGTGCTCCTGATCACACTTCTAAGGAAGATAGAATCAGCACACTTAATTCTCCTTAGTTTCCTTAGTTACTGCATTGGCTTTCTTATACTACAGAAGTTGCCACTCAAATATAGGGTTTTACTACCTGATAACTGTCTAGAGTAATGCAAGGTGTTTTAAAAAATTGATCCTTTGACTTTAGTTGTATCAAAACAAAACAAAACAAAGCAAAACAAACAAACAAACAAAACCCTCTGATTTTATTTCCTCAATTAAATGAAGACTTTATCTAAATGACTTGAGTCCCTCTCCATTGTACACTGCAACTTCAGCCTTCAAAGCACTCCTTTTAAGTGTATATCTACTCAAAAACATATGATGTTCAAATGGTAATTCTATACACTCCACAACTAAATCCTAAATAGATTTTTGTGCTTGACTCGACTTAAGGTGGTGCCTAATGAGATCTCATATCCTAATATAATCTCCTTCTGTTCAGTGCAGGTGGAATCTGTGACTTACTTTTAACCAGTAGAATGTGGCTTAGGTGATAGGATGCAACTATCTTAATTTACATTATATGAGACTCCATTGCATGAGTCTGCAGAGATAAACTTTTCTCCTGGCCTTGAAGAAGCTAATAGCCAATGTGTGAACTGCTTATGGAAAAGGCAGTGTGGTAGGGAACAGTGGGTGTCCTCGAGAACCTGAGGGCAGCTTCCAGCTGACAGCCAATAAGAAGCCAAGACCCTCAGTCATACAACCACAACAAAAAGGATTTTGACAACAACCCGAGTGAGCCTGGGAACAGTCTTCCCCAGTCAAACCTCTGGATGAGAATGAATCCCAGCTGGCACTTTGATTTCAGGCTTATGAGACTCAACAGATGATACAACTAAGTCATACCCCCACTCCTCACTCATGGAAATAGAGATAATAATTGTTTGTTGTTTCAAGCCACTAATTTTGTAGTAACTGGTTACAAAGAAATCAAAACAAATAAAAAATGAATGCAACTTTCTAATTTATTCTTCAGTCCAAATCTATTATTTTTCTGATCAAATATCATTTATTACTTCTATACTTAATTCTACCTATATGACTTTCTTCAGATTGTTTCCTCTATTTAGAATCTTTGCTTACCCACCATATATTTGCCTAAAACCTTACTTCCTATTTAAGATGAAATAGTAACCATTCTTATCTTTATTTATGCATAATAGTCAAAACTGTAAGCATGTATTTCATAAAATAATGAGTAATTTTGCTTATATTTTGTACCATATAGCTTATATAATCTTAGTTTTAATTAATGAAAACTGGTATTAATAATTAAAATAATGACTTGTGGAATGTAAAGCATCAAATGGATTATAAATACAAAACTTTACAATCATAACTTTATTTTTATGTGCTGAATTATCCCTTTCTTAATCCCACCATGGTATTATAGCACACTAAAAACATAGAGAAGTTGCTCATATTTTTCATTATAAGACGGAACTAATTCATTATGGTAGCAACTAGCTATATGTGATTGTTTACATTTATATTTAGAATAATTCAAATTAAATAACTTTAATCAGTTTTTTAAATCAATTTTTCAGTTAGACTAACCACATTTTAAGTGCTCAGTTGTCACGTGTAGATACTATAGTATTGGACTGTGCATCCATAGAATAGTTTCATCATTACAGAAGTTCTATACTGTAGAACAGTAGTTCTGAGACTTTATACACAAAATACATTAATATATTTAAATATAATTTTGAAATCATGAAATGTGATTTTATTTTTCAGTGCCATTGGATAAAATTAGGAAAATCCCCTTATAGGACAACACTATAAATGTTTTTCTTTATAGGAACTTCTTAAGAAATTTGTATCAAGTTGCATATGTCTCCAAGAAAGCTGCACAGTAGAATAAAATGAAAATAAATGATATGATACTTATTTTAAAGAATTTTATCATTATCTAGAATTGAATATCTTAGATGAGTTGAAAATAAGATTGGGGAAATAGAGAGGAAGAAATACAGAAAGAGAGTCAACAAAGAGTAGGCAGGGAGGGAGAGATGAAGGAAGGGAAAGAGGTAGGGAGTAACAGAGGACATTTCTGATCCCATAATTGTGATGGAGTAAATAAATTCTGTCTGTCAGCCTCAGAGAAGCTCATCCACAAGACTGAACACGTCCTCTGCCATCATATCTCCAAAGACCAAGTGAAGTAGACTGACTCTGAAGTCCTAAGTCGATTTGATAGCCAAAGGCTCTTACCTTCAGATAGATAATGAAATGGTGGTGGGGGTGTAGAATCTAGATATCCCTAAGCACTATAGTTATATCCCCCCAAATAGAGCAGCAATATCCTATTTTTCCAATTTTTCCTCCCAAAATACCTGCCTCATTGTAAGAAAAATATTTTGACTCAGAAAGTGTGTGTAGGAAGATATTACTTAGTTTGGTAGATTTTAAAATAATTTTTTTAATTTCCAAATTGAAGTTTGTACTTGACATTAGTCTGATTTTGACAAAGAATTTGTGTTCTCATGGAATTTTGAACCAATTGTATCATACACAAAGAGCTTTGCCACAAATGGATTGATCACACTTCCCCAAGTGGAGCATGAAGAGTGGAGCATGAAGGCTAAGTTAAAAAAGCTAAGTGACAATCAGAACTGCAGATCATATATATATATGTATAAAGTTATTTAATATGCTTGAATAATTAACTAAATAAACAGAATTTCTCTTGTGACATTATGTGTGTCTAACATTCATATCTGATTATGGAATTATATATTTTACTAAAACATGGTAAAAGGCTATATTCAATTTTACCACTCATGAGAACTAATTTTATTTTAAATTACCCATGGTTCTTTTTAATATGAGAAAATTGGATTCTTTAAGCAAGATATTTTGTGGAGATGAGCCCTCCTACAGGAGGCTGAAAAGTTGTCAAAGAGCATCTAGAAACTTCTCTTAGATTTATGTAAAAGAAATATAAAGCATTCCTCTAAATTTTTTTAATGTAAGAATATATCAATTATTGCTGACTGGATTGAATTTGGGAAAATGGAGCTGCTTGGAAAAAAGGCAAAAGTTCACCTGGTACAATTATTAGACTTATGTAGACTAAAATAGAAAATTCCCATTCTTTCACATCAGAAAACTTTTGAGTAGATTGTGTTTAGAAAGGTTTAGAATTAAGTTGTAAGACACTACATTACAGTTCTCTGTCTAAAGCAGAAGGAGCCATTTTACTCCAAGCGAACTTTGACTTATCTGGGAAATCACTAGAGAATTGCCATTTTTACATAGAAACTTGAGTGGCTTCCTTAGTTGGGCAGGTAAGTTGAGGACATCCTTTTGATCCCTATTACTCCTTCCTCTGCCTTCTCCATTGCAAACCCACAACTGCCAACATTTTTCTACCTGCCTACCTGGTTTCCTCTCATACTGCTCCAAATAAACAAAGTAAGGAATTATATCTGTGTTTGTCTCCCTTGAATGTTGACCCAGCCAAGAGAATTAATGATAAGAGATGTGGGAAAAGAGTTGAATAAATCTCAATGACCATGTCTTCTACCTAATCCCCACTGCTACTAAAAATAGTCTCCTCTTTATGACTAGGCCTAGATATCTTGCTTTTCAAGCTTCTGTTTCACTGACCCTGATATAGCATTGATATGGGCAGTTCAATGAGTTATTAGAAACCTAATTCTTCTTCTAAATAATAAGTATTGCTTCAGCCATTGATCTACTCAACATAATCAGTGGTATCAGTGATAGGATCTAAGTGAAATTTGGTAAGGTCCTGGGACTTTGGGACACTTTTTGAGAAAGCTTATTACAATAATCTTAAAATAAAAAAGTTTTACAATGATTGGCAGATTTGTCCAGTAGAAAGTTAAAGGTATTTAAGACCCAAGAAAGAGAAGGGCTTGTTCTACTCACATTCTCAGGATTATCAAGAATTAATGAAATGATTGTGCGACTTGATGCAAAATGAAAGTGTAGGGTCCCTCACTCAAAATTATTAGGAGTTTCAAGAGAGAGACAGCAGAGCATTAAACCAACCATGGGATCCTTCTAGGCACAGCCTTGTGAGACTGGGTAGATTGCATGCCATGAAGTTGGCTCTATCAGGAATATTTTAAATGGTTATTTTTCTTAATGCTGTATACAAAAAGTCCCTGATTCCAATGCCATGCTTTTTATTGGAGAGGGGGGAAGGGATACCCTTCTGTAATCCCAAGGTGGGAACTTTAAAGACACTCCCAATGCAGTGATTCAGTTCTAGTGTAATTAACATACATTATGGGAATTTTGAGAACTTTCTACGAGTGTCCTTAGGAGAAAATTCAAAAAGACCTCAGAACAACTCCATTTGGGGAATTGGTAAGGCTTTCTATTTAACAAATAGAAACAAGGGTTTATATTTCCAAATATGGGCCCTGAAAAGCATTTGCTATGAGAATAGACTTGAAAGCAAAAACAAAACTACCGAAGCAAAACTTCAAATCAGAGGAAAAGTTCCTTGCTTTGTGTAATATAACTTGACCTCACATTCCAGGTAGGAAAGAGATGTGATTAGCAGAGTAGACTTACTAGGATAGAGTCTCTTCTCAAGGAAGTGGGATAAAGAGGAGAATCAGTTGCAATTCAAATTATTAAAGCAACAATTAGCTAAATGAGAATACACTAGTTGTAATTACGAGCTTCAGGGCAAAATGACATTTTGAAAGACAACCAGAGTTAGACTTGCACACATGTTGCTTCTCTGAAAGAGAAAGACTGAAGCATTGTCCTAATAATGTATTTCAAAAACTCGGAGAAACATTCAGAGAATTAAAGAGGGACTACTATTTGTTTGCTGTTTTTCTTTTCCCCCCTTCCTCCCTTCCTTCCTTCTTTCTTTTTAAAAAATAATAGCCAATGAACCATTGTGGACAACATTCTCAGGTTATTATATAATATTTAGTGCAAGGTTACATGCTTTACTAATGAAGTTCTATATTAACATTCTCTAGCAAATTACACATGACAATATTAAAGCCTAGATAAAGCTCTGTCTCATGGGAAAAAGTGACACACTGCAAGTATTTTCAATCTGGTTTCATTAACTCTGGTATTATGGACCCCACTACCGACATTGCTATCTCAACCACCATGATGTAAGTAATGTGTTAAAGTCTCCAAATGCTTTTAGATGCTCAGCTCTGATTTCCTCAATAAATATGCACGGGAGGTGGATAAGGCAGACGTGGAAACCTCATGTAACTCAGGAAGACACAGACTTAAGGGTAGCCAGCTATTTTTTATTCTAATAATCTAGACTCCATAAATTTGGCTTGTATGATTTGAAAGTGCTGTCATTTTAAAATAGAAAATTTCACCTGATATTTAGATAATACTCTTAACGTTATACTTATATATAATATTAAATAGTTGAAATTATTATAGTTTATGAAGTAGGCACACTTAATTCTCTTTCCATTATTTTGGAAAAATAATCTAACTAAATTTTGATAATATTTGAAAAGTTGGAGAGTGAGGTCATCAAGATGGTGACATATGTTGTTCCCAACTTTAGTCCCCATCACAAGAAGACCAACTATCAACTGTCCATAGAAAGACACCATTGTGAAAATCCCAGAAACTGGGGGTAAGGCTGATGTGTCTTCCTGAATCACAAGGACTGAGAAGGACCTCATTAGGTGGGTAAGGGAGCAGTTTCACTTTGATAGCATCATCTCTCCCCCAGGCTGGCACAGCAGCTCACCAGGAGGGCCCTCCTTGGATTATGGATTCTCCAGTGGGAAAAGGAGGCCAAGGTGGATATCCACATCTGCCTTCCCAAGGGTCACAAGGGGAAATCTGTGGGTTCAACCACTGGGGATCAGATAGAGAAGGGGGCAGGGCTACCAGAAACCAGTGATCAGATCTTGGCTGACTGAGTTCCTGCTTACAGCAGTTCCCAAACAAGGATCCAGCCAATGGCTCTGCCCATCTTCAGAGCTGACTCGGTGGCCCCACTCGTCAGGGAGCTCAGTTGGCAGATTTGAGCTCCCAGCCAACAGGCTATACTGGCCTTAAAGCCATTTTCTGGCAGATTTGAGTCCCCAGCCAACAGGTTATACTGTCCTTAAAGCCATTTTATGGCCCCACTGGACAGGTAAGCAAGCTCAAAGCTCTACCTAATTGCTAAAGCATTCCATAACCCACCAGGGTAGAAGAACAAATTTGTAGTCCCACCAACTACTGAACATAGGCTCTAGTCCCACCCCATATAGAAGCCTGGCCAGAGAATCCAGGCAGGCCTGGAGCCACCCTACAGACTTGCTTGGGCAGGGAAACAAGCCAGAAGCCCAACTCTTGAGCATAGCCAGGGAACCTGAACAGTGACTCTGGGCAGCCTCAGAGCCCAGCCAACAGTGCCACCTAGCCTACAACCCACCCAGCAACACTGCCCAGCCTATGGCCCCGTTCAATTGTTGAACACAGACTGTGGCCTTGCCCAAGCAGGGAGCCAGCTAGTGGCCCCACTAAGTCATAGAACACAGACTACAGCCCCACACAACCAGGAGCCCAGAACACAGACAGAGACCCTGCCGCATCATGGGGCACAGTCTGCAGTCCCACACAACTGCATCCCATAGCTGGAGGCCCTGGCCAAACAGAGAACCCAGATGGTGACCTGACACAACAGAGGAGCATAGCCAGTGGCCTACCCAATCGTCAAGCCCAGCCTGTGGACCTGCCCAATTTTAGGGCATAGCCAGTGGCACTGCCACCTGATCAGGAGCAATTATGGATCCAAGCCTGCAGACTTATGTAATTGCAGAGTCTAATTAGTAGTCTTATCTCTTAGGGAGCATAACCTGCAACCTCACCCACCCAGAGGTGACTACAGAGCCCAGCTAGTGACCCCACTTGACCGCAGAGTACAGTCAGCAGCCCGAACAAACCAGGAGGTCTCCCAGCAGCTCCACTTGAATGCAGAGCCCAACCACTAGGCTAACCCAATTTTGGAGCTCAGCTGGGGACCACTCACTCCCAAGCTCAGAGCATTGACAGTGGTCTTGTCCAACTAAGATCCTTGATAGTAAGCCCTGCCTGTCTGCAGGTAATACCAGCTGATTGGTCCAGTGCCCAAGCTGGTTGGACTACTGAAGGTCTTTCTCTGCCAAAGGGAATATGTAAAGTCTGAGAGAGGAGACCATTTACTCAAATGCAGATGTCAACACAAAGATACAAGGAGCACAAAGAATCATATAAACATGACACCACCAAAGGAAACTAATAAAGTTTCAATAACTGGCCTTAAAGAAATGGAAATCTTTGAACTGAAAAAGAAATCAGAATAATTATTTTAAAAGGAGTTCAGTAAACTATAACAGCATATAAATAGACAACTAAACTAAATTAGTAAAGCAATGTATGAAGAAAATGGAAATTTAACAAAGATAAAGAAATCATCAAAAAATAAAGGGGAGAGAAAACACCCAAATTAATTTTATGAGGCCAGCACCACCCTGATAGTATAGTGAAAACTGAATATAATGAATAAGAAAAAAATAATATCTTGGTGAGTGTTTTGGTATCTTAGAATATTTTAATGTCCTTATTTATCAGCTATATTTTATATCTATAGTTTTAACTGCTTGGTCATCTTTTCTCACGTTTTTTTCAAGGGACAGTGTAGCTTCAATGTGAATAAATGACAAGTAGATGGCAATATTGCTTCTTTAAACTCCCCTTATAGACATTTACCAAATTTTGACACCAATTATATGCATTATTCTTAAAGTAAATATTTAATAAATTAAATTTTTGCAACCGTTCTTAGCTTATTAATTTAAAAATATAATTGTAATCAAGTTCAAAGTGTCACATCAAGAACATAGAAAATAATCTTATAATCTTCAGGAAACAAATGTAAAAATGTGGTATTTGACTTACCATGCTATTCTCTCTGATCTTACAAAGGCATTTACACATATAAACATGTATGTGGGGATGTTTTGTTTTTAGGTTTAATATAATGTGATTGTATCTCACACATTATTTTTACACACATCTCAAACAAATTTTTACAAATTGCTCTATGCACCAAATATTAGTGTTTTCCAAGACATTATAAATTTATTAATTATTTTTCAATTTCTATATATTTTACATGACATATTTTGACATATATTTACATGATATATTTTATATGGTATATTTTATATGAAGGATACAAAATGATTTCTTGTCATTCTTCTATCAATGAGCAAGTGTGGGATATGGGTCTTCCTTAAGTTTTAGTGCTTTTATTTCTGAAGGATATATTCTCCAAATTTGTATTACTGAAAAAAAGGCTTTTATGTTTTTGTCACCAATAAATATTGTCCCATTGCTCTCTACCCCTCCAAAAAAATAGAGTAAATACATTCCCACCATCAATAAAATATTTCTGATGATTTCTAACCTGTATATCACAAGTATATAAATTTAAGTCATTTACTTGTTTAATAGTGACTTGAGAATTATGATATAATTTCTACTTCAGATATATTTGTTATTTGAAAAAGATTAACCTATTTCATCATAAAGTTTCCATAATTATAATGTCAAGGAATTGTAATTTCAAGTGCAGCATCCTTCTTTCCTTCTAAATTTTTAACTGCCAAATTTTCTCTATCTAAAGAAAGCAAAGTCCAAAATAATTGCTAATTTATTTTCATACACTAAATTAAATGTATCTGCATTTTAAATAAAATATAATATTAAAAAAGAGGAGTTATATTTAACATCATACTGTAAGATAATTTTAGTCAATAAGAAATAATAAGAAGGATGCTTCTTGAGATTGTGGCAATTATTGATTTTTCAGAAGTGATTGTATTACTTTGACATTCTTATGTATATAGGTTGTTGATATTGCATCAGCTCACTCCGGTACACTTCTCTTTGTGCTGATTCCTGGACCAATGTAATTCTCCCACCTCGTAGAATATTGGATAAAGCTGTGTGAAATATAAAGCTGCTCATAACTTCATTTTTCTAAAGAATGTAGGAATTATTTTTATTCATAAAAACTCAACATAGAAATAGAATTTTTATTCATTGAATTCAACATAGAAAATTATAGGCATGTGTGTGAATACTGAAAAACTTTGGAAGTAGTTTTAAATTTCTGGAAGCCCAAGCATTTGGTATTATCTCTTTGGTTCCAATAGCTTTTCTCTCAAATGAAATAATGTGTTGGGTATTTCAGAAACATTGTACTCTTTGGAGAAGTTATTTACCACCTCAAATTAATAAATTAAAAAAGAAACATATTTTAGTATTTGTCCATTTATATATGACCATATATAAATTTTATTTTATATTATATATGGCTATATATATTTATATATAAATATACTAATTTATATATAAATGTATAAATTAGTTAATTTATATACACATTATATATATTGTTATATATATATTACATATACATTTATATGTAAATATATAAATTAATTTATCTATAAATTAAAGTTTATATCTAAATTTTACATGTAATGTATATACCCATAAATTTATCAATAAATTAAACAATTAAAATATTAATGTTTCACCAAAAAAAATTTATTAATATATATAGACTCGAGTGAGTTGTTTCCATTAATATACCTCATACTGATTTTCTTATGCCCTCTATTCACTGACAACATTGAGATCCCTCAAATCCAACTTTATTCCTGGACATATTCAGTCTTCCATAGATGATTCATCAAGCAATGTAGCTCCTGCCTTAAATTCCACATCTTCATTCAAGTTACTAACTTATTCTCATGGCCACATATTTCATCTTGTCACTATCCAGGTCTATGCTTCATGTGAAATCTGAAGTCCCAACATATTCTTCAACTAGAATTTTCTAAATTTTAATTCCTATAATTCCTTTATATCACTACAACTCTTCCAAAAGGACTACAAAATAATTAAAATATTTATGTCAGCAACTTATTGGACTCAGATTGTTCAAAACAAAAATTATTTTCTTCCCTCTAGTCTCCTGCATTGTCCACTTTGTAGAACAACAACAACAACAAAAAATCCATTCATTTGCCCACCCAGAATTGTAGGAATCTTCTTGCCTCTCTCTCTTTTACAATTAAAACTTCAATTAATGAACAATTGTGACATTTTATTTTCTATGTGCTTTCTTTTCCTTCTGCACCTTTTCTTAGTAATAGTTCCTCAGTAGAACTATTCTTTTAGCCTTTTAAGATGGCTATCTATTTTTAGTTTCATCCACCTTTTCTCTAATCCATCTTACATACTGTAACAGAAAAATTTTCTAAAGTTTGAATCTCATCAGCTAGATTCATTGCTTCAAAGTCACCATAAGTTAAATCCAAAGTTTTTAATATAATCTAGAAGAATTCTGGTTGTCTGGTCATGGTCTATAGCTCTGGCCAGATCACCTGATCAGTCTACTCAGGCATAGTCATGCTAATTTACATGATATTTTTTCTTCTAATTAACAATTGTACACACTGATGCTGGTCTGAACTCACATTAAAACCCTTTTGAAGCTTTTTTTTTCTGTACATTTAAAAATCATTTTAAATATATATATTTAGTATAGCACTAGTTAAATTTCTATAATTACTTATCTGTTAATTTTTTTTTTTTTTTTTTTTTTTGTGGTATGCAGGCCTCTCACTGCTGTGGCCTCTCCCGTTATGGAGCACAGGCTCCGGATGCGCAGGCTCAGCAGCCATGGCTCATGGGCCCAGTCGCTCTGTGGCATGTGGGATCTTCCTGGACTGGGGCACAAACCCATGTCCCCTGCATTGGCAGGCAGACTCTCAACTACTGCGCCACCAGGGAAGCCCACCTGTTAATTTTTTATTACTAGTTTTTACTCTGTGGAGAAAAGGAGTTTTCTATACATCTTTGTATATCAAGAAGCTGGCATCCTTCTGGAAAAGAATAGCTAATTCAAAAGAGTCTTCCTTGAGTGAGAGACTATTTAGTTTCTTCTTAAGGTACATTTGGCTCAGAGTATATACCTTAAGTGTTCAAAATAGAGATTAATTTATATATTAAGGGCAGCCTAATTCACACTGCTGCTAGGGGTCAAGCTGAGTCAACTATAGGTTAAGATCCATTGTCTTATGGAAGAGAGACTAGATGACTTTAGATATAATGTATTTCTTCTTGCCCTCTGTAATCATATTCCAATGAAAAGATGAGATAAGCAGCAATTTAAGTGACAATGGTGAAACTTTCCTATAGTTTACTCTAGAACTTAAGCTCTCAAATGCTGAATCCAGTTTTCTTCCCACTGTAACATGAAACTGTGGGTGCCAACATATTAGAATAAGGCAAACAATATTAATTTAGAAAAATACATGCTGTACAAAATTATCAGTATTTATAGATAATACATATTTTTAGTGTGTAGCATTATAAAGGCCAAAATTTTTTCTGGAGTTCATTCATGAATAAGAATCCAAATGTTTATCATACTTGGAGAAAATTTGGTATAAGGCAAATAAAATAATGTGAAAATATAGGAGTAAGAACAGATATAAGTGAGTCTTCAACTTTAGTTAAGATTTCAAATAGATGTGTCAATTTTAAGAAAGAAAAAAATTACATTCAGAAATAATTTTAAACTACCCATGACATTTTTCACAGAACTAGAACAAATAATCCTAAAATTTATATGGAACCATAAAAGACCCAGAATTGCCAAAGCAATCCTGAGGATAAAAAAACCAAGCAGAAAGCATAACCTCCTAGACTTCAGACATTACTACAAAGCTACAGAAATCAAAAAGGTATGGTATTGGCACAAAAACAGACATATGAATCAATGGAACAGAATAGAAAGCCCAGAAATAAGCCCACACTCCTGTGGTCAATTAATCTTTGAAAAAGAAGACAAGAATATACAATGGTAAAAAGACAATCTCTTCATCAAGTGGTGTCAGAAAAGTTGCACAGCCACATGTAAATCAATGAAGTTCAAACACACCCTCACACTATACACAAGAATAAACTTGAAATAGCTTAAAGACTTAAACATAAGACATGACACCATAAAAGAAAACATGGAATATAACACAGAAGAGATCATGGGCAAAATATTCTCTGAAATTGTACTAATGTTTTGTTAGGTCAGTGTCCCAAGACAATAGAAATGAAAACAAAAATAAACAAATGGGACTTAACCAAAATTACAAGTGTTTGCACAGCAAAGGAAACCATAAAAGAAACAAAAAGACAACCTACAGACTGGGAGAAAATATTTGCAAATGATGCAACTGACAAGGGCTTAATTTCCAAAATATACAAACAAACAACTCAACAACAACAAAAAAACCCCAGCCCAATTGAATAATGGGCAGAAGATCTAAATAGACATTTCTCCAAAAAAAGAAATGTAAATGGCCAAAAGACATGTGAAAATATGCTTAACATCACTAATTATTAGAGAAATGCAAATCAAAATTACAATGATGTATCACTTTACGCCAGTCAGAATGGGTATGATTAAAAAGCATACAAATAACAAATGCTGGACAGGGAGTGGAGAAAAGTGAACGCTTCTACACAGTTGGTGGGAATGTAACTTGGGTAGCCACTATGGAAAACAGTATGGAGGTTCCCCACACAACTAAAAATAGAGCTACCATATGATCCAGCAATCACACTGTTGGGCATATATCCAGACAAACTTATAATTCAAAAAGATACATGCACCCCTATGTTCATAGCAGCACCATTCACAATAGCCAAGACATAGAAACAACCTAGATGTCCATTGAGAGAGGAATTGATAAAGGTGTGGTAGATATATACAATGGAATATTACTCAGCCATAAAAAAGAATGAAATAATTCCATTTGCAGCAGTATGGGATGTAACTAGAGATTATCATACTAAGTGAAGTAAGTCAGAAAGAGAAAGACAAATATAATATGATACCACTTATATGTGGACTCTAAGATATGACACAAATGAAACTATCTATGAAACAGAAACAGACTCACAGACATAGAGAACAGACTTGTGGTTGCCAAGGGAGAGATGGGTAGGGGAGGGATTGAGTGGGAGTTTGGGGTTAGCACATGCAAACTATTATATATAGAATGGATAAACAACAAGGTCCTACTCTATAACACAGGGAACTATATTCAGTATTCTGTGATAAATCATAATGAAAAGAATATAAAAAAGAATATATATATGTGTGTGTGTGTATAAGTGAATCACTTTGCTGTAGAGCAGAAGTTGACACAACATTGTAAATCAACTATACTTCAATTAAAAAAATAATTTAAAGTTTTGCTCTTTGATAGGCTCTTTAATAATACATATTTAATTTTACAATTGAAAAAGTATTCTTCTAATAAGAAATCGATTTAAAAGTCACAGGCCATTATTAAGGAGAATAATTACATGTAAATATTTTATATATGTTAGGACAAGAAATAAAGTGAAGAATGAGCTCTCTTTTCTCTGTGGGAGAATATGTTTAGTGGTGCTTCCAAGCCATCTGGTAAAATACAAAGAAGAATCAGAGATGAGGACAGCATAGCATTTCCTTTCTGTGTCCTTAAGGTAAAGCTATGAATTGTACTGCTGTTCCTCTAGTAAAAACAATGGAGATGGTTCCCACTGTCTCAAGATAAAAGTCCTTGTGGTCACACAGCAAGAACTTCTGAGCTTTCTTTGCAGAAATGTTTGTATAAAATTATCCAGGTTTTTCATCTACTGCCAAGAAGAAGACAGCAAAAAACTTAATGTGAATATTTCATGTTCTGCAAGGCAAATATCAATAGATGATTCCTTGAACCATGTATCAAATTCGAGGTGTGTTACTCCAATACATGATTCAAGGTAAATTAGAAGCAAATTTCTATTCAAAATATGAATAATCAACACAATGGATGTTTATCTGACTTATAGTACTTAAATGTTAAAAAGAAATATACCATACAGTTGAGTTTCTTTGACTCATCATAACATATTTTTTCATTCAATCATAAGTGTTCAATGACCAGTTGTTTATTCATTTTTATGCCATTAAGTATTACTCAATATGGCTATTGTAAAAATATTTTATCTATTTCCCATTAATCTATATGTTGTGACCTTGATAGCACACTATTTTGATTAAAGTAGCTTCATAATACATCTGGAATCAGGAAGTGTTAGTACTCAAATTTCTTAGCTTTTCTCAAAGTTGTTTTGTCTTTTTCTAGTTCCTTTGAATTTTTTAATGGATTTTTGAAGGAGCCTGTCAATTTGTACAAAAAAACAAGCATGCAGAGCTTTTCTTGGGGGATGTGTACTATCTATAGATCAATTGGGGAAGAACTGACATCTCAATAATAGTAAGTTTTCTGAACCATGAACATAATATATCTTTCCATTATTTAGGTCTTTAATTACTATCAGCCTGATTTTATTGTTTTGAGCTTATGAGATTTCACATCTTTTGTCATAGGTATTCATAAGTATTTCATACTTTATTGATGTTACTATGAATACATTATTTTTGTAATTTCAATTACTAATTGTTCCTTGATGGTATATAGAAATACAATTGAATATTGTATATTGATTCTATATCCTGCATCATGAAAAACTCTATCCTTTTTATAGATTACATAACATTTTTTTCTAATAAACAATTCTGTCTGCAAACAAAAACCATATTGTTTATTTCTATATAGATGATCAATTCCTGTACAAATGAAAACTTTTCTTTTTCCTTTCCAATATAGATGCCTTTTATTTCTTTTTGTTTTTCTACTGAACTGACTAGCATCTCCAATACCATGTTGAACAAAAGTGGTGAGAGAAGACATCCTTATTTTGTTCCAGATCTTAGAGGAAACACATTTAATCTTTCAACATTATGATGTTGGCTCTAGTATTTTTATAGGTTCTCTTTATCAGATTTGTATTCTTTTCTCTGAGATATACTTTATCTAATATTGATGCATCCATTCAGCTTTCTTTTGTTTAGTCTTAGCATGCTATGTATCTTTTACATCTTTTTTCTTTTTAACCATTTTTTTTATATTTAAAGTATTTATTGTAAGCAAGATATACTTGGGTCTGGCTTTTTATACAATTTGATAATCTTTGTCCTTAAATTATGGATGTATAGAGCTGCTACTTTAATATAATTCTTGAGATATTAAGGTTTCAGATTATAATCATGCTGTGCGTTTTCTATTTGTCCCATCTTTGTTCCTGTTTTCTTTTTTTTTAGATTAATTGAATAATTTTTATGAGAGCACTTAAATTTTGTTGTATTACTAGCTACTTATCATTGTTTTGTTAATTTAGTGGTTGCTTTAGGATTTCTAACATACTTCTGAGACTACCTTCAAATGATATACCACTTCACATTTAGTATAAGAACCTTGAAAAATGATACTTTCATTTCTTCCCTTGAGTCTTAATGCTGTAGAAGTCATGCATATATCTTATGCATGTGATAAAAACTTCAAATTATAGTGTTTTTTGTTTGTTGGTTTAACCACCATTTGTCTTCCAAATGTTCCAGATTTATATAATCAAGAATAACCTTAAATGTTTACACATGTAATTACCATTTCAGGTGGTTTTCATCCCTTTATGCCAACTGGTGTCATTTTCCTTGTTCCTAAAGGACTTTAAAATTTCTTATAGAGCATGTCTCCTGTTGACGAATTGTTGCAATTATTCTATGCCAGAAAAACAATTGTAATATCACTCTCACTTTGAAAAACATTTTGGGTATATATAGAACTTCATATGAGCAGGGTTTTTTTTATAGTACTAAAAAGATGTTGTTCCACCTATCACTTGCATATTTTTCAATGAAAAATTATCAATATTCTTATTTTTATCCCTCTGTGCATAACATGTGTTTTCTCTGGAAGCTCTGATATTTTTTCTATTTATCGTTCATTTTGAGAATTTGATTAAAATGTGACTTATGGTAGTTTTCATGTTTCTTGTGTTTAGAATTCATTAAGATTATTGAATCTATGGGTTTATACTTTTCATAAAATTTGAAACCTTTCTGCCATTATTTCTTTTTTAATTTAATTTTACTTTTTTATACAGCAGATTCTTATCAGTTATCTATTTTATACATATGAGTGTATATATGTCTATCCCAAACTCCAAATTCATACCACCACCACCACCCCTCCTCCCACTTCCCCCCCTCGGTGTCCATATGTTTGTTCTCTACCTCTGTGTCTATATTTCTGCTGCAAACCGGTTCATCTGTACCATTTTTCTAGATTCCACATACATGAGTTAGTATATGATATTTGTTTTTCTCTTTCTGACTTACTCCACTCTGCATGACAGTCTCTAGGTCCATCCACGTCTTTACAAATGACCTAATTTTGCTTTTTTATGGCTGAGTAATATTCCATTGTATATATGTACCACACCTTCTTTACCCGTTCATCTGTCAATGAGAATTTAGATGCCTCCATGACCTGGCTATTGTAAATAGTGCTTCAGTGAACATTGGGGGACGTGTCTTTTTGAATTATGGTTTTCTCTGGATATATACCCAGTAGTGGGATTGCTGGGTTATATGGTAATTCTATTTCTAGTTTCTTAAGGAAACTCCATACTGTTCTCCATTGTGGTTCTATCAACTTACATTCCCACCAACAGTGCAAGAGGGTTCCCTTTTCTCCACACCATCTCCAGCATTTGTTGTTTGTAGATTTTCTGATGATGCCCATTCTAACTGATGTGAGATGATACCTCATTGTAGTTTTGATTTGCATTTGTCTAATATTAGTGATGTTGAGCATCTTTTCATGAGCCTCTTGGCCATCTGTGCATCTTCTTTGGAGAAATGTCTATTTAGGTCTTTGGCTCATTTTTGATTGGGTTGTTTGTTTTTTTAATATTGAGCTGCATGAGCGGTTTATATATTTTGGAGATTAACCCTTTGTCTGTTGATTCATTTGCAAATATTTTCTCCCACTCTGAGTGTTGCCTTTTCATCTTGTTTATAGTTCCCTTTGCTGTGCAAAAGCTTTTAAGTTTCAATAGGTCCTGTTTGTTTATTTTTGTTTTTATTTCCAGTACTCTAGGAGGTGGATCAAAAAAGATCTTGCTGTGATTTATGTCAAAGAGTGTTCTTCCTATGTTTTCCTCGAAGAGTTTTATAGTGTGTGGTCGTACCTTTAGGTCTTTAATCCATTTTGAGTTTATTTTTGTGTATGGTGCTAGGGAGTGTTCTAATTTCATTCTTTTCCAGGTAGCTGTCCAGTTTTCCCAGCACCATGTATTGAAAAGACTGTCTTTTCTCCAACATATATCCTTGCCTCTTTTCTCATATATTAGTTGACCATATGTGTGTGGATTTATCTCTGGGCTTTCTACCCAGTTCCATTGATCTATACTTCTGTTTTTGTACTAGTACCATATTGTCTTGATTACTGTAGCTTTGTACTGTAGTCTAAAGTCAGGGAGTCTGATTCCTCCAGCTCCTTTTTTTTTTTTTTTTTTTTTCCATCAAGATTGTTTGGCTTTCTGGGGTCTTTTGTGTCTCCATACAAATTTTAAGATTTTTTTTTCTAGTTCTGCAAATAATGCCATTGGTATTTTGATACAGATTGCATTGAATCTGTAGACTGCTTTGGCTAGTATAGTCATTTTCACAATATTGACTTTTCCAATCCAAGACCATGCTATATCTCTCCATCTGTTTGTGTCATCTTTGATTTCTTTCATCAGTGTTTTATAGTTTTATAGTTTTCTGAGTACAGGCCTTTTACCTCCTTAGGTAGGTTTATTCCTAGGTATTTTATTCTTTGTGTTGCAATGGTGAATGAGATTGTTTAATTAATTTCTCCTGATCTTTCATTTTTAGTGTATAGGAATGCAAGAGATTTCTGTGCATTAATTTTGTATCCTGCAACTTTACCAAATTCATTGCTTAGCCCTAGTAATTTTCTGATGGCATCCTTAGGATTCTCTCGCTATAGTATCTTATCATCTGCAAACAGTGACAGTTTTACTTCTTCTTTTCCAATTTGTATTCTTTTTGCTTCTTTTTCTTCTCTGATTTCAGTGGCTAGGACTTCCACAACTATGTTGAATAAGAGTGGCAAGGGTGGACATCCTTGTCTTGCTCCTGATCTTAGAGGAAATGGTTTCAGTTTTTTGCCATTGAGAATGATGTTTGTTGTGGGTTTGTTGTATATGGCCTTTATTATGTTGAGGTAGGTTCCCTCTGTTCCCACTTTCTGGAGAGTTTTCATCATAAATTGATGTAGAATTTTGTCTAAAGCTTTTTCTACATCTATTGAGATTATCATATGGTTTTTATCCTTCAGTTTGCTAATATGGTGTATCACATTGATTGATTTGTATATATTGAAGAATCCTTGCGTCCCTGGGATAAACCCCACTTGATCATGGTGTGTGATCCTTTTAGTGTGTTCTTGGGTTCTGTTTGCTAGTATTTGGTTGAGGAATTCTGTATCTACATTTATCAGTGATATTGGTCTGTAATTTTCTTTTTTCGTAGTATCTTTGTCTGGTTTTGGTATCAGGGTGATGGTGGCCTCATAGAATGAGTTTGGGAGTGTTCCTTCCTCTGTAATTTTTTGGAAGAGTTTGAGAAGGATGAGTGTTAACTCTTCTCTAAATATTTGATAGAATTCACCTGTGAAGCCGTTTGGTCCTGGACTTCTGTTTTTTGGATGATTTTTAATCACAGTTTCAATTTCAGTGTTTGTGATTGGTCTGTTCATATTTTCTATTTCATCCTGATTCAGTCTTGGAAGGTTGTACTTTTCTAAGAATTTGTCCATTTCCTCCAGGTTGTCCATTTTATTGGCATAGAGTTGCTTGTAGTAGTCTCTTATGATGCTTTGTATATCTGCAGTATCTGTTGTAACTTCTCCTTTTTCGTTTCTGATTTTATTGACTTGAGTCCTCTCCTTCTTTTTCTTGATGTGTCTGGCTAAAGGTTTTTCAATTTAGTTTACCTCCTCAAATAACCAGCTTTTAATTTTATTGATCTTTGTCATTGTTTTCCTCATATGTATTTCATTTTTTTCTGCCCTGATTTTTATGATTTCTTTCCTTCTACTAAGTTTGTGTTTTGTTTGTTCTTCTTTCTCTATTTCCTTTAGCTGTGTGGTTAGATTGTTTATTTGAGATTTTTCTTGTTTCTTGAGGTAGGATTGTATTGCTATAAACTTCCCTCTTAGAACTGCTTTTGCTCTGTCCCATAGGTTTTTGATCATCGTGTTTTCATTGTCATTTGCCTCTAGGTATTTTTTGATTTCCTCTTTGATTTCTTCAGTGATCTTTTGGTTATTTAGTAATGTATTATTTAACCTCCATGTGTTTTTGTTTTTTTTACTATTTTTTCCCTGTAATTGATTTCTAATCTCATAGCATTGTGGTCAGAAAAGATGCTTGCTATGATTAAAATTTTCTTAAATTTACCAAAGCTTGATTGATGACTCAAGATGTGATCTATCCTGTAGAATGTTTCGTGTGCACTTGAGAGGAAAGTGTAATCTGTTGTTTTTGGATGTAATGTCCTATAAATATCAATTAAATCTATGTGATCTATTGTGTCATTTAAAGCTCATGTTTCCTTATTAATTTTCTGTCTGAATGATCTGCCCATTGGTGTAAGTGAGGTGTTCAAGTCCCCCACTATTGCTGTGTTACTGTTGATTTCCTCTTTTATAGCTGTTAGCAGGTGCTTGATGTATTGAGGTGCTCCTATGTTGGGTGCATGTATATTTACAATTGTTCTATCTTCTTCTTGGATTGATCCCTTGATCATTACATAGTGTCCTCTTTGTCTCCTGTAATAATCTTTATTTTAAGGTCTATTTTATCTGATATGAGTATTGCTACTCCAGCTTTCTTTTGATTTGTGTTTACATGGAATAACTTTTTCCATCCCCTACTTTCAGTCTGTATGTGTCCCTAGGTCTGAAGTGGGTCTTTTGTAGACAGCATAGTAGTCTTGTTTTTGTATTCATTCAGCGAGCATGGGTCTTTTGGTTGCAGCATTTAATCCATTCACATTTAAGGTGATTATCAATATGTATGTTCTTATTGCCATTTTCTCATATTATTTTGTGTTTGTTTTTGTAGATCCTTTTCTTCTCTTGTGTTTTCCACTTAGAGAAATTCCTTTAGTCTTTGCTGTAGAGATGGTTTGGTGGTGCTGAACTCTCTTAGCTTTTGCTGGTCTGTAAAGCTTTTGATTTCTCCATCTAATCTGAATAAGATCCTTGCTGGGTAGAGTAATCTTGGTTACAGGTTCTTCCCTTTCATCACTTTAAATCACTTTAAATATATCATGTCACTCCCTTCTGGCTTGTAGAGCTTCTGCTGAGAAATCAGCTGTTAACCTTATGAGAGCTACCTTGTATGTTTTTACATTGTAGCTTTTAATAATTTTTCTTTAACTTTTTTTTCAATTTGATTACTATGTGTCCCAGCATTTTTCTCCTTGGGTTTATACTGCTTGGGACTCTCTGCACTTCCTAGACTTAGGTAGCAATTTCCTTTCCCTTGTTAGGGAAGTTTTTGACTATAATCTCTTCAAATATTTTCTCAGGTCCTTTGTCTCTCTTCTCCTTCTGGGACCCCTATAATGCAAATGGTGTTGTGTTAATGTTGTCCCAGTGGTCTCTTAGGCTGTCTTCATTCTTTTTCCTTTATACTGTTCTGCAGCAGTGAATTCCACCTTTCTGTTTCCCAGGTTAGTTATCCATCCTTCTACCTCAGTTATTCTGCTATTGATTCCTTCTAGTGTATTTTTCTTTGCAGTTATTGCATTGTTCATCTTTGTTTGTTTGTTCTGTAATTCTTCTAGGTCTTTGTTAAACATTTCTTGCATCTTCTCGATCTTTGTCTCCATTCTTTCTCTGAGGTCCTGGATCATCTTCACTAACATTATTCTGAATTCTTTTTCTGGATGGTTGCCTATCTCCACTTCATTTAATTGCTTTTCTGGGGTTTATCTTGTTCCTTCATCTGGTACATAGTCCTTTGCCTTTTCATTTTGTCTATCGTTCTGTGAATGTGGTTTTCATTCCACAGGCTGCAGGATTATAGTTTTTCTTGCTTCTCCTGTCTGGCCTCTGGTGGATGAAACTATCTAAGAGACTTGTACAAGCTTCCTAATTGGAGGGATTGGTGGTGGGTAGAGCTGGGTGTTGCTCTGGTGGGCCGAGCTCAGTATAATCAGAATCTACTAAAGAAATAAACCAAACCAAATCACATACTTTATTGTAGATACAAAGAGATTCTGGCATTCACCTCTTGAAGAACTATAAAATAGTTGTATTGTATTCTTCTTCCTTTGTAGTATAAACTCTTGCAATTTTCTGATCCCATTTTTAAAGTTTTTCTATCATATTTCAGCCAAGATGAAAATGCTGATTCACGTGGGTAAACATCTAGCAATATCAGTAAGAAAAAAGGAGTCCAAATGATCTACCAGGATACAGTGTCACAAACAAGTATGATAGGAAATTAAACTGAATGGTTTTCTATGAGAAATTATCAGAGTTGGACTAAGGCTACCTAAAGGATAGGAAAAGGTGAATTTAGAATTAACATGAACTGATTCCACTCTTTGCTATTATTGATGACCCTTAGATCACTTTCAAGTACCATTTCTGTGACATGATCTTCAGCCTAAATGATCTGTCTCACTGACTTACCATTCAAAATGACTTATTCCTGGGATCCTAAAATCATAGTACACGTTCTCTCTGGTCAAGTTAAACTTTGTTATGCTTTCATAAGTACCTGGATCAATTTGTTTTCAATTCCTGGCCAGAAAAGTCAGCAAATGTAGTTAGCATTAAACATATATTGTTCAATAGATTTTCTTTTTTATATCTATATTTGACTTATAAGATTTTGAAATATTTAATTCTGCTCAAATTATCTGTGTGTATATAGGATGTTTTCTTCAAAGTTTTGAATAACCTTGTCTTAAATGCAGAAAGGTAATTTAATTATTATCTGGTCTAAACTAATACGTAAATTCCAGAGCATTTGTTTTTACAGCTACTACAAAAATACCTACAGTTATTTTGGATGTTAAAATAAATCAAAAGAGTCTCATTACTATGAGACTCTGTTTAAAATGTTGTCATTTTCATGTTGAGAAACTTGATATAACTCTAAAATACCCTGCAGATCTAAGTTTTCTGTAAATTCTATAAGAGCTCTTGGTCAAAAACAATGAAATTTGAATTAACATGTACTTGTTAGAAGCATATCATCCTCCAGATAAACAAATTATCTTTTGAGACTTAGGAAAAATAAACCAATGAAATAAATATCTGATCAACAGTATATTCTATATTAACCAAATGTTGGATAGGGAGGATTTCTTTATTATTTTTAAATTATTTAAAGTAGTACCTTAAAGTGGTTAATGATATAGTTTACAAAGTATTCATTAGTAATTTATCAAAGAAATCCAGAATATGGTTCTTCAATTAGTGTAGAGGTTTTATTGTTTGTTATAATTAAGAGTTCTATTTATTTCATCTTGCATTTATTGGGTTGGCCAAAAGGTCCATTTGGGTTTTTCCACAAGATGTTACAGAAAAACTAGAATGAACTTCTTGGCCAAACCAATATACTCACATCTTTCTCTCAGATAGCTGTGGAGTTTTGTGTACCTGAAAATCCAACCTAATGATCTTATTTCCTTTTCCTTTATGATCTTCTTAGTTTGCCTGAAGCAAATTTGCTCAGAGGGGATGGCACCTGGAAATTGTGGACCTCTTTGCAAACAATATATAATATTGGTAAACCTATCTTAAATTAAGTAAAACAAAACAAAACAAAACAAAACTTTCCCCAAACAAGCTGTTGTCTTTTGCTAGTTCTGACTTAAATTCTAATAGGCTGTATAATACCCAAGCCTAGAATAAATTAGCAAGGAAGACATAAAGTTGAGTAAAATCACTCTATATACTTTTTCACTAAGAAATTGAGGTCATAGAGAAAATATGAACATTATTTTAACTTAGTGTCCATAGAAGAATAGTTTGAGAACTACTTTCCTGAAGAAATAACCCTTTGCCATTTTTTTTGTTTTTCTTTTTTCTTTTGACTGAAGCAAGGCTGCCTTCTTTTTATTCTAAACAAATACCACCAACCTCCATGTGATTTTAATGGTGTATGCTCTCTGTCTGTGACACTTCTCTGTATCAATCGTTCTGAACTTCAGAAGGAGATTTTCTATCATGATGCTCTCTTTTGGATTCCAAATTTAAATAATTTTTCCCTCTTTAGGTTATTTCCTCATACTTTTGATTAATTAAAAAGTAAAATGCACTGAATGAACCATAATTCAGGAAATAACTGAATGTTTTTTAACTTGGGCAAAGTCTTCCTTGACTGAGCCTTCTCAGGCATTGTCCATCACTATCATTTTAAAAAGTCTATTTAAACTTTCAGACACAAGCATAATTTCCACCAGGGGAACAAGAGAACTGCTTCAGCATAATCTTGGTTGGAGCATCTTTTTTTCTGTTCTGTTTATTTGTTTAAGAAGAGGTAAAGAAGAGTTGGCAAAATCACCTGGAATATGGTGTCAGGAGTCAGAGTGCAAGGATTAAAAATTAGCTGTACTACTTACAATCCTGTGGTTTGAATCAACTTAATTACCTGTCTATATCTCAGTTTTCTCATAATCATAAAATGATTATGTAATCATTTTAACAAAGGGATCCATAATTGTACCAGAATCATAGGGCTGTTCTGAATATTAAGTTCCACAATATAAATATTCAGCTTGATATCTGGAAGATAGCAAGCTCTTAATCAATGTCACTCATTATGATTATGACAAATATGTATTCACTCAGTAGTATTTATTGAGTAACTACATGCTCTATGATAAGGATAAAATAATGAGCAAAACAGAAATGTCTTGTCCACTGGGCAACTGTAGTTAAAGACAAACAAAAAAGGCAACATGGATATTAATATATGGATACAATAAGAAATTGAAGACAGAGGGCAGTTACTCTAAGAACATAAAATAAGGGGATAAAATAAATTTTAAAAATTTTAAATGTTTTCTTCCTGGGGTATCAATGAATGCTTCTTTAAGAAAGGTACAAAACTTTTATTCAAAACATCTCAATAATGGATAGGAAAGAATCCAGAAAAGGGTGGATTGAGGGAAGGAGAGCCACTATGTAATAAGGAAAGGAATTAATTTTGTGAGGCCCAAAGGCAGAGAGAAATGGTAAAGAAGAATGTTGCCTCTGGAAGACAGAGAAGGATGGTGGGGATGGGATTAGTGAAGGGCCTGGATGGCAGACAAGGGTCAGCTCTTTCAGGGCCTAACTGACCAGGAGATAGATTGTGGTCAGTGTGGTGTAAATGCTTTGAAAAATAAAAGGAGAGCCAGGATATGGGGGAAAAGTTCAGATTTTTATCTTATACATTTTCATTGACTCTGGTGTGGAGAAAGGATTACAGGTGGCAAAATCAATGAGGAAAGAGGATGCAGATGGCAGTTTCAGAAGTTGAGTTGAAAGACGACAGTATTTTAAAACTAGGTGTGGACAATGGAGATGGAGAGATGTGAGCCAGACATAGGGGAGGACATTTTTGAAGGAAAAGTGACAGGGCTTTGTGGAATATTGAAAATCAGGGGAAAGAGGATTCTGGTAAATATGATCCTGGATTTCTGGTTTGCACAACTTAATGCATGGTGAGCTATTCTCTGAGATAGAGAAGAAGAAAATTGAGCAAGAGAGAAGGGAAATTATGAGCTCAATTTTGTACATGCTGTATTTATATTGTATTTGTGATATCTACCAGAAACGTCAAGTGGATGTGTGAGACCCGAGTTCATGGGGGAGGGGAGGAGAGGGGGTTGTGGGTGTGGGGAGGCAGAGTCTAGGTTTTGGGATGCAGCTCTAAAATACAGTTTATGGGTGGTAACTGAAACCATGGAAATAGATGCCTGCACTCTGTGAGAACTGAGAAATCTAAAAAAGCAAGCAGTTTAACACGACATCTTTTCTCCTACTCACATCACTATAAACTGCAAGAATAGAAATATTTCTCTTTGGTTTCTTAGTTTACTACATATAGAATTTTGGACAAAAATATGCATATCAAAAATATATAGTGATCTGAATGGCTAGGAAATGATACACTCTCCAACAACTACATTCAGACAGTAAAGTAGAGAAAATAAATGATTAATAGCATAGGGCAAGAGCCTATTACTGTAAGAGTTAGGATTCTTAATGGTGTCATGGTTAAGGTAGTAGAATACTGAGATTTGTTTATGTGTGTCTGGTGGAGTGGGATAAGATAAAGTCTGGGTTTCAGCAGTAAATCAGTTTATTACTGTCTTATTGTTACCTTTATGTTTCAACTCCATGATAATTTGACCTTTCCAGAATTCTGAGATTAAGAACAGCTTTCTGCTGAGCAACTTCCAGCTGCTGCTTGAACAACAAATAAAACCAACTGAGCTACTTATGCTTATCTAAAACAATGTTCTTAATTAGTATGAGACCAAATGAATAAAGAGAAGATCAGAAAATGAAGGAAGAGAAAAAGAGCCAACTCTTTTTTATACTTGAAGATTAATTTAGCATAATGGTCAGAATTGATGAAACAAAGTGCTAAATATCAAGTGTGATATCACAGAACAGTGATAGAGTAATGACCCAAGTAATCAAAATTATCATGCAGGTTTACGTGCTTCATGTGTTCATTGGTCATTATGAACAATATGTAGATTTCCTGCATGGATTATGATAGAAACCAAAGTAAATCCACTGAATTATTTTACATATTGTTTTCCATTCCATACTTAACTTTGGAAATGCTGTCCTTCTGGGAAATGAACATTATTCTTACTGCATATTATAATAATATATATTGATAA
The DNA here is from genome assembly GCF_964341445.2 of Mesoplodon mirus. Lineage (NCBI taxonomy): Eukaryota > Metazoa > Chordata > Mammalia > Artiodactyla > Ziphiidae > Mesoplodon > Mesoplodon mirus. The sequence goes on from NC_138993.1 coordinate 44,253,331, forward strand.
TAGCTTATTGCTAAGTTTAGCAGCATGTTGTCAATCAATCATGAGCACAGAACCAGTAATCTATGAATGTTTAGGAACATATAAAGTCCATGAGAATACTATCAGTGTTGACTGATTTGTCCAGTGAGAAATTAAAATTTAACTAAAGGATTTAATCATTAATAAGAATTTAAAAATAAAATTAGACCTGATTTTCAATATTTTACACATGCAAGCCCTCATTGGAACCCCTCATTCCAAAAGTAAATATGATTTGGGGTGGCACTTGGCTTATTTTCAGAATTATTTTCATTTACAACCCTTTGTGTGTAAAAACACTGATGTATATTCAAAAGTAAGGGATTGGAAGTTAAATCTGATGGGTGTTTCATCCCTAACTGAGGCTATTAGTTATTAGTTTTATTTTTTAATTTATTATATTTTCTATTTCCAAATTGTCCAATTTACATGAAAGTCTTCTGAAATTACTCATTCCAAGTATGCCTTATTTACTTAAAACTGTATTTTTATAAATATTTTTTAAATTATTAAACATTATTAAACATTAATATTCCCAGAAGGTCAGATATGTGAGCTGATTTGAAGACTCAAAACTGAAAGAAAAAGACTCAAAACTGAAACTAAAACTGAAACTGGAAAAAAAAAGAGACTCAAGACTGAAAAACAAATCTATTTATTCCCTGAACTGAGACCCAAAAATATCAATTTCAATAAAATAATAATTAGTAAATCTTTAACCTAACTGGTTTTCTTTTAAATATATAAGGTGAATTGTTAAATGTTTATGAATGATTTCCTAAATCTAAAAAATTACATTTCCTCAACTAAAGGGGGTAAAGCCCAACATATTTTATTTTTTAAAAAAGATATAAAACTATAGGTCACTAGTGAATACATAAATCAAATAATTCCATGGTATTAATAGTACCCAAAATTATAACCATTTTGGTAAAGTATCTTAATTAATTGAATAATAGATAAATTTATATTTAGATTGCCTATATATGGAAAAAACTTTCTCATACTCAAAAATTACAAATTAAATTTCTCTGTCTTTAAAATCATAATGTTACATTATATTGTCTTCACATATTAGATTATGTTCAAGGCTCTTAAAATTCAAATTCAAATCCACATAATCCATATAATTGAAAATTTTTAAGGATAATTTTTGTATCTTTAACTTCACATTTGTCAAGATAATTGAAGACCACCTATGGTATTATTTTGTTTTATGTGTTCTTTTTGTGACTTAACTTTATAAAAAGTTGATTCAATCAAACAAAAGTTTAAAACATTGCTTCCATTTCTATTTTTTTTTTTTTACTGAAAGGTAAATTTTATTAACAGTTTCATTATTATTTTCCTATATTTCTCTTGTATTTCTTCTTCAATAATATATTCTGATATATGCACTTAAATGCAAACCTTTTCGTATCATCACTATATGCCAAAAGTAGTAATGATCTAGTGTAGAATGAATCAATTCTTTGAAAATGTCAAACTCAGAAGGAGGTTATGTGTGCAAAGTTTTTCTATAAGTCTTGAAAGTAGAAGAACTGTACTCAAAGAAGTGTAATATTCGATATAAACAAGAAATAAATGTTGACCTGCTCACTAAGAATACACAGTTCCATACCAAGACAACGAATCAGGACAGAAAAGTGCAAAGGGCATTAGCAAGAGTTTAATCCTAAGACTTTAAACAAAGCAAAGGTGTACATGAAGTAGGATAAAAAGGGAAGTTAGGATAGAGAATAGTAACACTGTCTTCCATGGGAGAAAAAAAAAAAAAAAGAGAGAGAGAGAGAGAAGATAATGTTGTTGTCTGGTGGCCTACTGTCCACCTCACTACTCCTGGAATATAGATTCAAGCCACGGGGATCCTAGGTAACCTGTTAAGTCAGTTCCTAGGCCATTATATGAGATGCATTTGAATGGTGTTTAAAGGAAGTTTCTCCTCACATCAAATAACTGGGAGACTGATGTATGTAATTTAATGACAGAAGATGACAGAAGAATACTACAACCTCAGAAATATGAGAACCACTCTACATGGAGAGTTACCAAAATGCATATATATTCAATATGTGATTAAGCTCCGAAAACTTGCAGAAAGGAAAGCAATAGGCATGAGCCAATAGAAACTAAGGAGGAAACTTTTAATGGGGTTGCAACATGAGTAATAAAAACCGGGTTGGCATCTCTTAACCAAAATTTTCAACTTGAAACGTTTTAGACTTAGTAACTACCAGAGCGCACGGGGTGGGGGGAAACGAGTGGAAATTGAGGAATGCTTGGATGCCCCATGGGGACTTACTGTACCTGAGTCCACATCCTTCACCTGTTGCCTGGCTCGAGTTGGCCGGGTCCACTTTGAGCTCTTGCAAGACAAGCCCTTTTTCGTGTGGTCCAGGAAAGTCCATGCCTGGCACCTCCTCCTCTTCTAGGGACTCCACGTAGAAAAGAGTCCTGGCCGGCTGGTGGGTGCCCTGCCCGGGCGCCCCTTGCTGCAGCCTCGTGGCCACTGGCAGCAGGGTGCCATTCAGTGGGTTGAAGGAAGAGGAGGAAGAGGACGGGGAGGCAGAAGAAGAAGAGGAGGAAGAAGAGGAAGGTTTCTTCCAGAAGGTGCTCACGCTGCTCTTCTCTTGGCTTTTGAGCAGGCGGCTCTGGCTGGGTCCCCAGTGCTCGAAGCTGCTGCTGCTGTCTTCTTGCAGGCAGCTGCCCCCGGCCGGAGCGCCGGGGGACTGCGACGGGTGGCTGAAGAGTTTCCAGCGGAGTCGCAGGATGTGCTTCACATCAAAATCTTTTCGCCCAGAGCCTGACATGCTTGACGCAAGGAAGGCAAAGGGACTTCAGCGGATGCAGCAGTAGACGGGTCAGCGGGTGGGGGAGGCCAACGGAGCCCGGGGTTGGAGGAGAGGGAGGGAGGCGCCCTCTGCACCCTGGGATCAGACGGGACCAGGCGGCTGCGCGCCCTGCCAGGCGACGAGCGGAGCGCGGACAGCAGAGCCGCGCGGCTCAGCTGCGGTCAGGTCCGCAGGACCCGCGCGTGGTGAGCTCAACGTCCGGGAGCAGAAGAAGGAGCTGGATGCAGAAGGCTGAGAATCCCCGATCTCCTTGCGGGGTCCCCGTGGTTACCGCGCGGGGAGGGACGACCCTGATGCTGGAGATGGGCGAGGGAGAGAGGTCTGCGCGCTCCGAAGCTTCGGAGGCAGCGACAGCTGGATACACCTCCCTGGCAGGCACCGGTGGCAGAGCCTCAGTGTAGAAGCTGTCGGCTCCCCTATCCTTGCAGCTTAGGGTTCAGTGCCTGGAGAGCGCAGAGAGAAAGATCCCCAAGTCGCGAAGAAGCGCACCCTCCCCTCCGCCTTCTCGGTGCACCTGCGCTCCTGTCACTGGTCTCTCGGAGGATGCTCTGAGAGCTTGCGGGTGCCTCTGAGAAAGTCAAATGCCTTCTGCAAGGCGAGAATGGGTGGTTTTATCTAGTCAGTTTGTAAAAGAGAAAAAAAAAATCTATTCCAGAAAATATAGGAAGGCAAAAAGAAAAGCCCGCGCCGGTGAAGCTGTCAAGGTCCTCACAGTACAATTTTCTCTCTGCCTCAGCGCCTCCTCCTCCAGCGTCAGTGACGCAGATGTGCACTGGGGCCTATACGGAGAGATGGAGGGAGGGAGGGAAGGCTTCAATCTTCTTTATGCAAGTGAGTCTGCTGCTCTTATTGTCCCCTTGCGTGGGTCCTGTCACCTTTGTTCATTCTCCTTCCTCACTACATTACTATGTAGCAATAAAAGTAAAGCAAACAGGCAATATGCTTTAGCATCAGTAGACACCAAACATGAATCATGGCAGCGTAAACTTAACAGGCTGCCATCGGTTTGCAGGTTGCAGGTTAATGGCTTGAATTATTTAATAAGACACATCCTTTAACCTTTAGCCTTAGTTTCTCTGTAGTGAGAAGAAAGAAACGAGGATGTTGGCGTCAAAGTGTGATGATGCCACCATTCTGACAATTACATTGTGATTCTGCCATTAATGCACTCAGGCAGTGCTTCACCCTGGGGGCCAGAGGCACGCAGTAGAAATCTGAAGATGCGCATCTTAGCGCAGGGGACGAGTTTTGCAAAATCAGTGCATTTGGTGCGTCACCTTAGGATGAAAGCTGTTCTGTAAACCAAGAAGTGGAATAAAATAAAATAAAATTTCAAGGCATAACCTTCTAGTGCATAAATCATGATATAAAATGTATGGAAGAATTTAGGCAATAAATGAGTATATCCAAAGGCTACTATTCTGCAAATATCTCTTGTTTGAAGAAGGAAAGATGTGTTTTTTCTTATATGTAGAATGATGAGGTTTATGATCCCTTTCTATCTATGACTACTTAGAAATTTTGCAGCTTTTCCTTTAATGAGCGATGAAAATAGAACCCAGGCACCTTTGCTAAAGCTAAACTGGGGTCAAAGAAATAGTAGTTTCCCTAACTCAACAAGGAATATGGTTGTTTAATGAAATGAAATTCACAGAAATTTATGAAATGCAAATCTTCAGCAACCCCCAACAGGGCACGGAAATCAAAGATTAAAGTGTAGTTATATTCTTGTTCTGTTACCCCACTGTTGAGCAGTAAACATAAACAGAAACTGAAGCTAAATTTTTCGTCCTTACTAGACAAAGTTGGACATGTTAATAAAACAAGAAATTAAGCACACAAAATCCCTATTTTCAGAGGAAGAAAAATCACAATTGTACATTTTAAATATTGATTTATGCCCCAACAGCTGGACTGCAATCCCCTGTGCCTTGATTTTTTTTTTCTTTCAGTATTCAGTGTTTAAAGAAAAAAAAAGAAAAAAGCCCTTTAAAGCAAACAATGGTGACAGTTCATTTTTATCCAAGAACTGAATCAAGTAAGTATTTCCCTTAGGGAAGAAAACAATGTATGAAATTACACATCACAAGCAGGACAGAGAAAACTTTCCATCAGAGATAATATAGAAATATGAAATGCTTATAATAACTTTTTTTGTAAAAATTGAGGCTTCATGGATCTTCTAAATTGATGTAATTCAACTTAAGTGACATAAACTGTATAATACAAATATATTTATATTTTATAAATATAATATAATATAGCATAAGTGATATGTCTGTTATATCTATAGTTTCTTCCTTAATTAGTACCTATAACATTAAAAACTGTAATATAAAATTCATTTTTGTTGTTATTCTGAAATTCCATTTTGTATTCCCTTTTACTTTGCAATTCTGATATTATTATCATACAGTTTAAAAGTTATCTGTTCAAAGGTCAGTATCTTCTATGACCCAAAAGAAATGTAATATTGAGTTTTAGTATAAAGGAACATGAATTAAAATATTAAGTCATTTTTAACAGATGGTGATTATATATTGATTATATATATATATATATATATATATATATTTTAATTTTAGTGTTATATTCTATTATTGAGATGGAAGAAAGGAAAGATGAATTAATAAAGGAAGGAAGGAGGAAAGGAAGGAAAATGAAAGAGAAAGAAAGAGAGAGAGAGAGAAGGAGGAAGGAAGGAAAATAAAAAATAATTTACTAAGATAACATGACTAACATTTACATATTGTTAGAAAGCTCCTTGAAAAAATATGCCTTGTCAGATATTGCTCTCATTCATTTATTTATCCACTACTCAAACTAAAAAAAAAATAATTAACTTTGCACTTACAACACATTAGGTCTAATGGCAAGTAGTAGCAAATATGGAAGAATTAAGTTCCTTGCAGCTGGCTGTAAGAGCTAACAAAGGATGATATTTTAGCCAGTTATAATTTGTAATCTACTTCTGAGTCAATTAAATTATGATTTAAGATAACCAAGATTATAAGGAATAGGGCATAGACATAATAAATTTCACTTTTTAAGTATTCTAACAATCACATTACACTTTCCTTTAAAGATAAAATCAATTCAATTTTCCTAATCCTGTTATTTAATTAAATTGAACTGTCATTTCAGTCAATTAGGGTCTTTCAAATGACCCTAATTGACATAGTTTCCTGACAAAATCTTATCAAAAAAGATTAATCAGGATCCTGAAAATCCAGAGGATGCTCAAACGTTTACTACTATACACATATATAAAACTCTTCACATAATTAAATTCAACATGAATATTAAATATGAAACTGTAGGAACTGAAGGTTCCTACAACTCAAGCATTTAACCAATAAACAAAATTGGATGTGGATCCAAGCATTTTCTTGGTGGAAAATTTTCTCTTTTACCAATCGTTTTCTAAACACACTCAATTAGATGTGTGTTTACCCCACGTAAAGTAAATTGTGTTCCTCCTAAATCTTGACAGAACTTCTACAATGTCTATTAAGCTGCCTCTACATAATAATACTCAACAAAAGCATTTGAATGGCTAAGTATTATCCAATTAGAAAGTTCAGGCCTTAAAGTCTCCTGTATTTTTGAATTTTTGTTCATCTTTGTTGTATTTTAGTGAAACATTTCTATGTACATTACTAGCAAATATTATTTTAAATGAGTGGTTGTGGATGTGGAAATTAAGGTAGTTCTTTAATGACACTTTCTTTCTGAAAATGAATGAAACAATACCATATAGCACTAATATTAAGTGAGCTCAAGTATAATATCAATGTATAATATCAAGAACTTCTACTTCTTAAAGCAAATAAACGTAACCTGTTCAAAGTCTATTAATCTTCATTACTGTGTGTATAGTTTAGTTAAGTAGCAACTAAGTGACTGCTTACTAAACATTCATAGGTGTTAATTGATCCTCAGGGACCCTTTTAATCCACTCTACCTCTTTGGCTTATTTGACCTTTTGATTTGAATCAGGTAATAAATGTATATACTTGAGAAATTCTCATACATAAGTTTCTGAGTTAATTGCTTGAATGTAGGAATTCAAAATGGCACTAAAAGGATGCATTCATATTAATGATGACCCAGGTTTTATTTAAGTATCTTTTTATTCCCAAAATTGTGTGCAGAATATCTAAAGTGAAAATTCACTATTTTGACATTTGATCTAGGTCCTCTGGTTAATTTCACTGCTCAGGGCAATATGATATGATTAAAGAAAACCTACTTATTTTATGGAAATATTTCTACAACTATATAAATATATAGGTAAAGATAGATATATTTAATATAGAAATAGAAATATTTAATACATGTAATTATTTTTCAAGAACGTTTTCTACTGTAAAAAAACATTTGGGGATATCATAATACTCATTATGTATAAAACTGAAACCTTTTAAAGAGAAAACTGCTTAACTCATACTTTATATTTCCAAAAGTGTTATTTACATAGTATAAAGTAATTTCATTATTTTGCATGTTGTATTTAAATTTTCCATTATCATTGTGAGGTAATCTGAGTGACCTCTGAAGTTTTAACCATTAAGAACAAAATAAAATAGTAAGATTATAGTGTATACAATATAGACTTGAAAGTTATAGACTTTATGATGTCCATGTAAAAATGAATAAAATAACAAAAAATTAAATATTAGTTTCAACACAGTTGTAATTATTTTTTTTCCTGGGTAGGAGACCTGAAAATGCCCTCTTCTTTTAAGCCAACGCTGAATGAACTTTGTGGATGATATTTTATTGTCTCATGTCTCATTTGGACATGGGTTTTTGAAAACTGTAGAAGATTTTCTTATGTCGGGTCTCTATACTTCAGTATCTCTTTCTATCTGGAGACGCATCTGCCAATCTTTTATATTTGCTTTCATCTGCATTATTACCAGATCTTTTAAAAATCTAGGGTCAAAAAAGCATGGCTTAAGAAACTGAGATTCCATATGCCTTATCACAGTTTTGAGTAGGTATACAACATAAATTACACATAGTTTACAAATGCTCCTTTTCCCAGAAGTAACATGTGAATGTGTAACAACTGAGAACAACATTTTATGAAAACTCTGTTTTAGAAATAATATTGTGACTTTATTTCAAGTAAATTTCATATTCAAAGAGATTCAAGAAGTTTATTCTGAGAAATCAGATTCCTTCTGAACATTGTTAACTACGAGTAAATAAGTTTCTAATTTTTAATTTGAATATCATAACACTAAGTATTTGGTATATTTTCATGACTCTTACTACCAATCAAGATGCCTTTTGGTCCCCAGTCCAAAAGAACATTACTTGTCAACCTTTAGGGAGCTAACCAAGGGATCCCTGCCCTAGAACCTATCTCCTGTGTCTACAGGAACCTCTCTCTTCCTATGCTACACTGGTTGTTAGCCATCATGAAAGATGAAAATCTCACTTTCTTATAGAATGGGGGAAATATGACATGTGTTGAATATAGGCAGACTGTAATGTCTGAAAAATATTAGGTTAGATAAATCAGAAAATCATAATGCTACATAGAGTCTAATTAAGTTTTTGTGTATACTTTTAAGACAAAATTATAAAGATGACAGTGAGAAAACAAAAGATACAATTGTAGATTATACTAGATTTTTAAAATCTATTCATTCTAGACTAAGATTAAATATGGAATATGTTCTCAAATTGATAAAAATATAGAATTTTTAATGTTATCATTATATTCTTCTTAAAAAATGATCTGGGAAACTAAGATGAGAACTGTAATTTTGTAACATTTTATTAAATGTCAGACCACTTTTTCATTTAATCCTTATAAAAATTTTATTAGGTAGGCATTATAAAAGACTTAATATAAGAAAAATAAATTTAAAACTTTACTTGCCACAGGTATTTTATTTTATTATCTATCTCAGACACTTTTCCAGAGCTATATATATATTTCCTCCTGTTATGTACAATAATACATTTTAAAAAAGGATACACTCAATATGGGTTGGTATTCTCAATATCCTTTCATGAATTGTGTGATTCAGAGTTTGGAGGTTCATAATTATCTATACATTTGCTCTGCTCTAATAAAAGAGAAATTTCTAGCATTCTCAAAGATAAGCTTTTTAATACTAGTGTGTCTTTGTCTCTGTGTGTGTGTGTTTGTGTGTGTGTGTATCTAGACTTGAAAACAAAAATAATGTCTCCTTTAAGACAATAATTTCTGGAAAAATAGAGATTATTTTACTAGGCTAGAATGGTTCTAGAGGGCAGGGAACATACCTTATTTAATATTGAATTCACATGCCTTATTTAATATTGAATTCACAGTACCTAACACAGTGCCTATCATGGTATGGAAAATTAATATACACTTTTTGAATTAATAATAATGACAAATTTGGGGAATGGGGGAAAATAGCACTAGTGAAGGAGAGGGAAAAAAACATATTTAAACAAAAGTACTATAAAATTTGTGTCGAGTTATTTTGTGTAAGAGCAAATAGAATTATAAGAGTGGTTTATGGAATATAAGCCATATTACTAAATGATTCTAAAATACTAAACTATTTCAGCATATATTCTGAATATTCATTTTAAGAAAGAGGCAGTGCAATATATTTAGACAAATTTTCACTGTACTTATTAAAATTTATTTTAAAAGTCTTTACATTTAAATTTATAAACTTTAGTTACATTAGAAACAAAAAAAACAGCATCAATCAATGCATTGCTTCATTTACAAACATATATATATATATATATATATATATATATATATATATATATATATATATATATATATAATTAAGAATCTACTATGTTCCAGGCCCTATTCAAAGTGATAGGGATGTGACAATTTAAAAAATAGTTAAACCAAAATCCGTGCCCCACTTAACTTAGGTTTTTGAAGTGAGGGATATAAATTAAAATTCAACAAGTAAATAAGTATATCAGATGATGAAGACATCTATGAAGATAGTATCACAGAAGGGAGGTAGAAAGTTTTGAAGTGAAAGGGGTTGAAATTTAAGTAGTCTGAAATGTCAAACCCCACTGGAAGGTGAACACTTCAGCAGTGTCCACAAGGAAGTGAAAGGAGATATTGTTCATGTACATTGGACAGTACCCTAGGCAAAAGGAATAGAAAAGCCAGGGTCCTGAGATACAATAAATTTGGAATATTTGAGGGACCATACAACCTGGAGCTGAGTCATCAAAGGGGAACCAAGTTGGAGATGAGCTCGTGGAGGCAGTAAGCACCAGGTTGCTTATAGGATCTTACAGGCCAGTCCAGGAAGGTTCATTTTTATTCTGAAAGAGATGGGAAGTCATTGGAAGATGTAGAGCATTGGTGTGATGGCATCTGGCTTTTATTTCCTAAGAACACCCTGGCAGCCATGTTTAGAATAAACAGAAGAAAGCAAAGTAAGGCAAAGAGACATTAGGATGCTATGGCAATAAAGGAGATAAGAGAAGATAGAGGTGTGCACCAGGAGTTCTGGGAAGGTCTTGCATTTCTAGGACATAGAGTTTTCTAAAAGCTCACAGTCCTTTTTTTTTTTTTCCTTCTAGATTCTGTTTAATAATGTTTAATCCTATTTTTGCTGCAGAAAGATAATCTCTTCCTCCATTTTTTCTGGTCTTGTTCATTGATGTTGGATGCTCACATAACTAAGGTCATCCTCAGTTATTAATGGGCGTTTCAACCAGATAAAATAATTTATATTTCATCAAGATTTAGTAAATAACCATGCTTTTCCCCAGGTTTTAAAAATTTGACCCAAGAGATACTCAAAATTCTTTATCATTCTTTAGGGATTGCTAAAACTATTAGGAGCAGCACAAGCAGTCACAGCCTAAGGTGGGCTCTCCAGTTTGAATAAAGACACTCTTGCTTTTATCTGTTTTATAAATAGAGTTCTGCATGAGTTTTGATATCTGAAGAACTTCTACTGTTAATTTTTTTTTAAACTACTATCATACTCTCAGGTTGAACGTAATTTAGAAAATTACAGACATGTTGACAGAACAAAATATGGATTATTTCTGAGTGAATGGATTCTTTTGTCTATTTTTTTATTTTTTTGCGATACCCGGGCCTCTCACTGTTGTGGCCTCTCCTGTTGCAGAGCACAGGCTCCGGACGTGCAGGCTCAGCGGCCATGGCTCACGGGCCCAGCCGCTCCGCAGCATGTGGGATCTTCCCGGACTGGGACACGAACCCGTGTCCCCTGCATCGGCAGGCGGACTCTCAACCACTGTGCCACCAGGGAAGCCCCTTTTCTCTATTTTTAAATCCCTTTCACCACATGTTACCCAATGTTACTGCACATAGGTTATTGTGTATATGATTAAGTTTATCCTAAGGGCATAGGACTAACACATATTAAATTTTACACCATGCCCTTTTGAGGGATGGTTTCTGAAGAGTTTATGATTTAGATTCTAAAGGAAAAGGAAATTTAATTTAAAAAAAATTGAAAGTCAGTTTTGTTATTCTGTATTTCATTCATTGATAAATGCTTATTGAGCACTGTCAAAATGGCAACACAGTGGCAGGTAATGAAGATACAAATACGAATGCATATAGCCCAATAAAGAGATAGAATTGTAAGAGAATGATTCTAAACAATAAAATATTACAATAATTAATAACATAATAATATAATAAATAATAATATTAATAGCATAATACAGCCATATGCAGTATGCCATGGGAACATAAAGTATATTATTGATTGAGAAAATAGAATATCTAGCAAGAAATTTATTACAGTTTTATAAAATACTTGCAAAGGTTTATGTGCACTATTCCTCCTGTTTGCATTTTGATTAAGAAGCAATATTGCAGATTGGAAACTTCACAGGCTTTGAAATCAAACTATGATCCAAAGGTTTCTCTGCTACTTATTAGCTGTATGGCTTTGAGCAACACTCTTAATTTCTTTGAGTCTCAGCTTCCTCATCTGCAAAATGGATGTCAAGGGAGGGCCACTTCATTAGATTTTTGTGTGGATCAAAGAAAATAAAACCTGCCAACCAACTAGAATTTTGCTGGTGCTTAGGTAATTGTACCTATTTATATTTATTTTGAAATTATGTGTGGATTTAATAAACCATCTTGGTGTAGACAGAACTTTAGAAATAAAACTTTCAATAATTTTGTCTTGTAACATTCACAAACATTTTTGTAAAAAATAGAATTTACTGTACACATGAGTATTCACAATATATGGATTCCTGATTAATCACAACATTGCTTTTCTTGGTGACCTAGGGGTTTTGCAAGTAAATGACAGCAATTGAAAATCTTTTTTTTTTCTTTTTTGCATAATTGTATTGTAAGAATAGCCAGTATCATAAATGTCTATATAAAAGTTATAATCTAAAATCAAGTAGGAAAAATGTACTAAAAATACTTGCTTCAGTTGACAAATCACTTAAGTTAATTTTACTCTCACATGAGTGGGAAAGATGGTGAGAAGTTAATGAATAAATTGATTTAGAGATTACAAAAATATTATAGGCATTGGACTGTGAGGAATTAAGGGGAATTCTGGTGCAATAAATGAGCTCCTAATAGTGTGATTGAAAAATTTTACTGAGGAAACATAGAATTTATGTATATTAACCACCAGATATGATGTATTAAAAGGCATCATTATGTTTTTATTTATGGTAAAATTTAGTCAAGTGTGTTTGCTAGTCAAACTGCTGGTTTTGCATAGGAATGTTAGCTATATTGCCTCAAAAAATTTAAAAAATTAATTTGCTTTGAAGAAACAAATTTTCAACAATTGAATATTTATTCATTTACTAATGCTGTTTTTGTGAATATAATAGACTACTACAACAATTTATATCACAGGATAGACTTCAAATTTTCTGACTTTCTAGATTCCTGACTGGAGAATCTAAGGTTGACAGTTACATCCAATAGAACAAGCTTACTAGAAGATTCACTCATTATTTTGGACCTACTGCTACAAATCTATACTTCCATATAAACATTGAAAACCCAGACTATGGATTTCTGACTCACAAAAATGTCTAGCCATGCAGAGCTAATTGAAACCACAGGAGATTTCAATAAATCAATCAATTAGTGTTGAGAATCGGCTGTGTCCTTAGTCCTGTGATGTGAAGGAAATAGGGACCCATTTTGGTAGAAAACACACACACACACACACACACACACACAAATATTTTAAATTATGACTAGCTCACAACATGCGATGTTTCGTATAGTTTTCTAATTCTTATAATGTACATACAGCTTTTGCAGCTTATTTTTCATAATTATTTCCCATGCCTGTTTCCCAAACATTCAAATGTGAAGCATGGAGAAGCCAAATTACTAGTCACAAAGTACTACAGACTCTAATCAGCCACTCCTGAGTCTATTTCTTTGGTTAACAAGAGAATTTTATAGTTTATCGAGAATTGTAAAATTTTAATTTTCATATGGAACGTAACTTCTAAAATTGTCTAGTTCCTTTACCAAAGATTGTGTTTCATAACACATTTGAGAGCCTCTTTTCCTTTTCTGGGGTTATTGTTCTCCAATAAAGCCATAGAGTAAAGCAGTTATCACAGTGTGAATTTATTATTTTCTATTCAGACACATTTGTATACATATGTGTGCATATGTAAATTTATAGGTGTGTGCACACACAAAGTTTAAAAGGGAATCAAATCATAAGGAAAAATAGAGCCAACAACATGAAAGTAGAAACAAACAATTTGACATTTATTTCTTTTTGACAGAGATTAGGTCAGCTTATGGGGTAGATACCATTTGCTAGGTATTAAAAAAAACAGTTTCAAAACTTTAAATGGAATCAATTCACAGAAGATACTGAATTCTGTGCAGCTGTAATATTTTAATTGTCATTGTTTTATTATTGCTACTGAGAGTGTGACATTTTGGGGGGTGTCACTGACACATACAACCTCTACTATGTCCCCTTTCAATACGGTATTCCAAGAGAAGACAGTGGAGAAGGGAATTTTAAGATGATGGTGGTAGCCGGTTTCAATGATGTCAGAAGGTCCAGGAAAATTAGAGTTAAGAAAATGAATGTATCGATAAGGAAAGATCTACTCATGATCTTCAATAAAATACTTTATTTGACTAATCTGCCATTCAGGTAGAAAAAGACTGTCCAATACTGAAATATCTAACTTCCTAATAATAATTTAGGCTGTTAGGTAGAAATGATTAACTATTGGACTTAGTGTCATCAAACTGTTGGAATCTATTCAGTCAGGGAACACATATTTATTGAGCAATAGTTATGTGCCTATAACATGCATAGTGAAGGGGGCTTCTTGTTGTCCACATAGAACTTACACTTTATTTGGAGAGAAAAACTATAAACAACTAAACAAACAGAAAATGAACCCAAACATTTTGGTAAGTGTTATGAAGTGATCAAGAGGGTAAAATAGCAAAAGATGTTGCACAGACATTTCTCTATTTTATGTAGAATCCTTAGGGAAGTGTTCCCTATAAAGTTGACCTTAGAACCCATCTGAATGATAGAAATATACACATGTGTGTGTATATACATATATAATATATATATATATATATATATATTATATATATAAATATAATGGATGAAGAGATCAGAAGAAAGATAAAATGCAAAAAATAGAAAACCCAATCAACACAAGGGCAGGAGAAAGAGAAAACCAGGGAGAGAATAGCTGCTGAAAGTCACCTAGCAAAGAGCCTAGGGCATTGGAGGAATGTAAAAGTCACTCTTTTTGAGCATGTAAGGTGGAAAAGGCTGAGATGACGTTACCCTATAATTCACAGTACAGAGTTCTTCTTATTTATTTATTTTTAATTGATTTTTATTTATTTATTTTTGGCTGTGTTGGTTCTTCATTGCTGCACGCAAGCTTTCTCCAGTTATGGTGAGTGGGGGCTACTCCTCATTATGGCACATGGGCTTCTCATTGCGTGGCTTCCCTTGTTGCAGAGCACGGGCTCTAGGTATACAGACGTCAGTAGTTGTGGTGCACAGGCTTCAGAATTTGTGGCACATGGGCTTAGTTGTTCCGTGGCATGTGGGATCTTCCTGGACCAGGGCCCGAACCTGTATCCCCTGCATTGGCATGCAGATTCTTAACCTCTGCATCACCAGGGAAGCCCCAGAGTTCTTTTTTAAAATTGTACCTAAATTGGAAAATTAGTGAAGGGTTTAAGTAGTGAAATAATGAAACACTTAAGATTTTTTAAAAAGTTAGCTTGATTAGATTGGAAAAGTGCAAGGGCCAAAGAAAGAAATACATCATCAGGAATATTTTTTTCTCCATCAGAAAACTCGATAATATAGCCAAGGGTCATTCCATAATAAGTTTCAGAAATAAGCTGGGTAGTATTAATACTTGCTTTCATATAGAGGTGCTATCTTAATTTAATTTAGGAATTTAACATCAGAATTGGCATTTAGTAAATGGGTATAAATTACAGTGCTAGGTTTGTATTTTTTAAAGTACTTTGCCATATGTTATCTCGTTTTATAAATTGTTTTGATTCTCAAGATGAAATCAGGACTCTGCAGACTGATAGCAAAGCAGAATCCTGATGGATGAGGAGAAGCAAGCCATGGGAAAAACAAGAAATAAAAAGAAATGTTGCATGCAAAGACCCTGGGTCAGGAAAGAGCTTGGTGTAATGAATATTGCACGGAGAAATAATTTTGAAAAACAGGAGAGGTCGTTATTATTCTTTTCTAGATTATTAACCTAAAGATCAAAACAATGATGTAAGCCATACAAAATTTTTATTACTTTTCAGTATTTTCAGAATTATTGATCTAGATCTTCTGTAAGTACCATACCAGGCTGATCCCTTCCTGCAAACTTTGATGTAATCTGTTTATAGCCAACTATACCATATCCCAAGTAAATTTGCGTATTTCAACCCGTGTTATCAATGTATGTTGTCAACTGACATACAGCCCAGAAATTTCATCTGGATAATCTCTAAATTTTAGTCTTCCTCCAGTCTATCTCCAATTACTCTAAAGATTAACTCAATTCTCTTACCTTCTGCTCATTTAGTATTCTGTATTTAGCCTGCAATTTGAACTTCCTGAATGCAGTTTCAATTTTTCTAACACTGAAGTCTTAGTAGTCCATTTTATTCTAAGATTTAACTTCAAAAGTTAGTTCTGAGTAAAACATGATTGTAAATACCCACGGATTCTTGAAAATTAACTGAATAAAATGTTTATTGTCATCTGCTCTCTACTCCTTTTCTTAGACAGGCATCTACCTCAATATTATCTAAAAGAAAAAGAATTCATAAAGAAATAGAAATGGTCTGTAAGTCAAAAATGACATTTTTAATGTGCATAATGAAAAAAAAAAGATACTTGTACATTTTTATAAAACTGTGGTATCTATGATTTGAGATTCTTTACAAATAATGTATAGAAAAAATAATAGAATTGAAAGGAAGAATTGTGTAGAAAGTACAGAAAGAAGAAACTGAAACAATAAAAAAGAAAGGAGAGGCATCAAGAGGAGAACTGTACTGATGAGTCTTCAATCTTGACTAAATGAGAGGAGCATTATCAAAATCTACCAAAATTTTAAAATGATATAGGTAATGCTTACTCTTGGTGCTATGTCTTGGATTTGAATTCTAGCTCTGGTAATTAACTGTGTTAACATGGACATATATACACTACCAAACATAAGGGAGATAGCTAGTGGGAAGCAGCCGCATAGCACAGGGAGATCAGCTAGGTGCTTTGTGACTGCCTGGAGGGGTGGGATAGGGAGGGTGGGAGGGAGGGAGACGCAAGAGGGAAGAGATATGAGAACATATGTATATGTATAACTGATTCACTTTGTTATAAAGAAGAAACTAACACACCATTGTAAACCAATTATACTCCAATAAAGATGTAAAAAAAAAAAAAACTTGAAATATTTTCAAAACTTCTCAGAGACTTTGTTTGCTAATCCATAAAACAGAGGCAATAATGTTTCAAAAGGTTTTAAGGAAAATAAATTAATTATATCTTTCATCATAGGGGCCAGCATATAGAAATTACTCAACATATATATATATATATATATATATATATATATATATATATATATATTAAATATATATTTAAATAAATATATATTTAATATTTATTTATTTACTTATTTATAGCTGCTTTGAGTCTTCGTTGTTGTGCATGGGCTTTCTCTAGTTGCAGTGAGCGGGGCTATTCTTTGTTGCAGTGCACAGGCTTCTTATTGCAGTGGCTTCTCTTGTTCTGGAGCATGGGCTTCAGTAGCTGTGGCACACGGGCTCAGTAGTTGTGGCACATAGGCTGCAGAACACAGGATTAGTAGTTGTGGCACACAGGTTTTGTTGCTCTGTGGCATGTGTGATCTTCCCGGACCAGGGCTCGAACCTGTGTTCCCTACATTGGCAGGCAGATTCTTAAACACTGAGCCACCAGGGAAGCTCCAACTCAACGTATATTGATCTCTGTCTTTCTATATCCTGTCTCTAAATTGAAATGGTTTATGATAAATGCACTATTAGTATGCAAATTATGGAACTCTTAGTTAATAAATAAGTTATGAAAATAGGATATTATAGGTAGAAAACATTACTGATGTTTAAATATTAAAATAATGCATTGATGTCCATAAATTGGAACAGAAAAAAATAGGACTATTTGAAGTTGACTTTAAAAGATAATCATGTACTTCAACAATAAGTTCTTTGATAGCAATTTCAGATTATTACTTTGATTAATGGTGAAGTGTGATGAGATTTACATTATCAAATTTTTCATTCACTGATCATAGCTGACAGAGTGAGTCTTGAGAGTGTTTGTGAGGAATATTCAAAGTTCCATTTACCATTAAAAATATTATCAATTTTTAATGGAGCAGCCCTATATTCCCTTTACATGACCAGACCATATAGAATCACCCAAGAAAGGCAGTGACCTGATGGTAAAGCCTCATACAAATGTCACTTTCCCATACTAGGGGAAGTCTAAAGATGTCACTGATTGGTACCATCCCCAAGGTCTGTCATCAGGAAGCAAATGGCAACCACTGGGTAATGGAATAGATTTCAAATACAGTATGTTAAACCAATAAGAATTTATCATTAAGTAATGGGGAATATATATCAAAAAAGGAACCGACAGAGAAAGGAGTTATTTGCACTTAAAAAATCCTTCTCACAATAAATATTTTACTCAGTGCCTCAGAGTGTCACCAAAGATGTCACTTTATTGAATTCTTGTATTTATTTAAGATCATAATATATAAAGGATATTTAATTTGTGTTATTCATAATTTGTGGTTAAATTGCTGAAATATCATCTGAGTATGTTAAAGACAAGATGTAGGCTTTTTGAAAATGAGATTTCCTTTGATAAAAATACAAACAGAATTGAATTTATTTTGTTAATTTAGTTTATAAGAATTATATTTAGGGACACAATGTTAAATCCAGTGGAAAGCATTTGTTATTGAATTTCATATGTCATTTTTTTTTCATATTCTTCCTTTAGCATTTAGAGAAGATATAAGTAACATATTTTTCCTGTATGATTTTCTGCTTTTGCACATTAGCAAGTGACCATCATTTCCCAAAGAAGCATCGGTGGGTTTTCTCAGCTCTTGCCTTTCCAAGACATTAAATAATTAATAATGTTTCTTGTTTCATACTAGTGTCAAACCCTGTTCTAGATGCTTTAGTGGAGCTTACATCCTAGTGGGAAAAGACAAACAAGAAAATAAACAAGTAAATAATGTCATGGGGATTTAATTATCATGCAAAAAATGAAGCAAGTGAAGCACTAGAGAATTCTGAGGGAGCTGCAACAATTATTTTAGATAATATGGTTAGAGAAATTCTCTCTGATAAAATGACATATGAGAGGAGGCATGAATAAAGCAGTGGGAGGGTGAAAGGGAGTCTTGCAGTTACCAGGACAATAGTCATTGGCACAGAGAAAAAGTGAAAAGGCTCTGGAGCATATGTTTGGCATGTTAGAGCAACAATAAATGGGGCAGAATAATTAAATTGATGACTCAATTAACTGTTGCCCCAAGTGATAGAAAATCTCAGCAACACTCAGTCTCCTTGGTTTTTGGCTTGTTTGTTTTTTTTGTTGTTGTTGTTGTTGTTTTCCCCCTAAATTTGCCTCTCCCCAAGTCTCACTATCTCATTCAGGCTTTACTACCATTGTTGGGTTGAAACTATATAGTTGCCATTTACCATCCTATGTAATGATGGTCTAACCTTAAAACAATGTTGACTTAAGTTCTTGTTACTCTGCTTTTACCATGCAGTGCAGTTGATGATAAAACAAGTTCAAATATTTATACACACACACACACACATTTTTATTTTCACAACTGATAATCTATTTCATTTCCTTTAAAACATTTTTAAATTTACTATTTATGCTCTGTGATGTAATATTCTTCCACAATGGAATAATTGGACTTTTTCAGGCTTTTTTTTTTTTTGCATTCATTTTACATTTACATTCAACTGTTCTGAAATTTTGAGTTTTTCTTCAGCACTGTGTTGTATTTATTTTCACATATATTTTATTCCCTTCAGTTTGAACATCATTTAGAGAAAGGTGTAAATTATGGATGCTTCATTCACAACTAAACTGTTAGGGATAAAGTGCCAAATTACCCTAATTTTCTCAAACTGTCTTTCTAACTCATTAAATTGTTCCTTAACTTATTCTCTGCTTTTCTTCTGATTAAAGTAGATACAAAACTAAGGTTTCACGTACCTAACACCCGAATTTCGTGACCAATTAATGAATATTTTTTTCATCTCCACTTCCATCCACATCATCCACCTACTCTCCTGTGGATTTTTTTGAAGCAAACCCCAGATATTTTATCATTTCATGTACAAATATATTAACATATACCTAAAGAATAAGACTTTTATTTAAGAAGTGAACACAATACCATTATCAAGCAAAAAAAAAAAGGTAATTCCACAATATCAAGTTTTCAATGAGTATTCAAATTTCCCCACTCAACTCATATGTCTCTAGATTTTGTTTGTTTGTTTGGATTGGCACTCAAGTAAGATTCATACCATATTAAGTTTTAAATATTTATGTTCATATTTCAAATTTCTAAAGTCCTTATTTTACAAAAGGGTTGGACATTAATTACTTTTATTTACTACTGTTTTTTTCTGATCCTGTTTCCTGAAAAAATTGTTTGTTGGTTGAATTATCTTTTTTTCTTTTAAGTGGTGCTGATTTTTCTGAAATGTTTAGTGATGTCTGGTTCTCTGCTCATATTTGGTGTGAGAATCCCTGTTTGTCTCTCTGTCAATCACTTGCAGGTATTAACTCCAGAGATACCTCCTCTGATGTGGCATCAGGTGGGGTGTGCTCTTTTTCACGGTGTGCAAGTGACCTGTCTTGTGAGTTTCAGGTCTCCACATTCCTCTTAGACATTACTCATAACTGAGATACTTTTTCTGACTCTCCTGCTCCCAAATCCCACTTTTGGGAGAGGGTATGGGGGGTGGAGGGAGAGGAGTTATAGATATGGCTGCTTTTTTAAACATGAGGACAAGTGGTGTAAAAGGAAGAAAGAAGGGTCAAATCACCTGGTTCTATGAGTTCAGGTTCATAATCAGTCATTTTGATAATTAATTGAAAGAATTCCTTGGTTTTATTTTTTCTTTGAATTTGTTCTTAGAGAATGTCCAGAGGTGCCCCTATGACAACAACTCTACACTCATACAAGTGTTGAGATATGGATTTCTCTGGTCATTGTAAGCTCAACATCTTTCCTCTTTTTTTTTTTTTTGAGAATTTTTAATTTATTTACTGTTCATGAAACTTTGTAAGCACAGTAACAAATATGCATACATAAATATGGAGACACGTTTCAGAGCTATATACACAAATAATTTTCTATCATTTTCTTATGACACAAGATAAATCTATATCTATATATCATCTACATAGATGATTTTATTACTCTCTTATGGCACAAGAGAAAGGCTACACACATACATTCCTCCGATTCTTGGTAGGACCAAAGGTAGACAGAGTGTTCAATCTGATCTGTTAATTCAATACTTTGCTCTATATTTCCAACCTTAAACTGTACTGTTACACTAATTATATAAATACACATCTATATATCTATAATCTATATATATCTATATCTATAGAAAAAGCAAGTTTAAGATTCAAAACTGAAATTAGAAAGAAAAATTAATTTAAATTGAATAATAATTTAATCATTTATTTCCTTTTATATCATTTAATTCTTTCTATCAATTAGATATGTATCAATCCTTAAAATAGTGATGATCTAATGAGACAAAAATTGTTAAAGGTAGGAGATATAGATCCTATTAACTTTGTCATTTAAGTGAGAGGATTGCTAGCTGCTCTTTAATAAGTGAGGTCAAAACTAAACTCAATGTAAGGTTTCAGGTTATGGTAAAATATTGATATTATCGTTCAATCCAGTCTTAATTTTTAAATATGATGGACAAAAGTACATAGAATTATGAGTGTAAATAGTCAAAATATATTAGCTTTGTATTCTGGAAATAAACTTACAAACAGAAGTATACGGACATTAAGATTTATGAGCATGATTTCTATAATCATTTCATAAAAGGAATGCTTTAAAGACACTGAAAATATTGGATTAGCAAACAGATGAAAAAGAGAAAGCTCTGATGTCATCTCCCCCAAACACATGCTTGCACTAAAATGTCTAAACCCTGCCATATAAAAATCAATGTGAATTTTACCCTGCCTCAAAAAGTAAGTTAAATTTTTATGGAAGTGTTTAAAGAGTGAACACTTCAAGTCATTAATAACAAGAACTTATTAAAAGCAATATGGAGTGAAGTAAGTCAGAAAGAGAAAAAACAAATATCGTATAATATCACTTATATGTGGAATCTAGAAAAATGGTACAAATGAACTTATTTGCAAAGCAGAAAGAAAGACACAGATGTAGAGAACAAATTTATGGATATCAAGGGGGGCAGGGGCGGTGGGATGACCTGGGAGTTTGGGATAGACATATATACACTACTATGTATAAAATAAATAACTAATGAGAATCTACTGTAAAGCATAGGGTATGCTACTCAGTGCTCTGTAGTGACCTAAATGAGAAAGAAATCCAAAAAAGAGGGCATATATGTATACGTATAACTGATTCACTTTGCTTTATAGCAGAAACTAACACAACATTGTAAAGCAACTTTACTCCAATAATTATTTTTAATTTAAAAAATAAATAAAACTCAGTACTGTTTAATAAGGAAATTTTTTTTATTAAGTGTGAATTTTGGTTTTTAGAATTATCCAAGTGGAGGCTAAATAGTTACCTGTTTTTGTGTAATTGTAGATAGAATTCTTGATTTAGGAAGATATGTGGTAGTTGTCATTAATAGCCCTTCCTGCTTTAAGACTTTGCTTTTATAGTGTTATAGTTTATGAAATTTCATATAAATTATGCTAGGGGAAAGTTTGTATTAAAAATGTTTACATAAGATTTATATTAATTGAGAAATTGCCTTTTATCCTATTTTTATTTATATCACCTAGCAAACACAGTATTTAAAAGTTGATTTATCTGACAGTTTTTCTTTCAATAGATAGATCCATTAATTGCTTTGTTGCCTGTTCTAATGGTCATTAAGTGAAAACGGACATCTGGAATAACACAGCTGGGGTCCACTTTATCAAGATTCTTTTTAGCAGTTGGAATGCTACTTGACGTTCACACCCACTGTTCACTCTTAACATTAGTGCTCCATAACTGTCTTTTATGATGTAATTCACTTGCTTCCTTCACTTGGCTCTGTTGAAGGAATAAAAAGGCTTAAGCTTTATACTGAGTGTTTATACTAAGGAGGATAGGGCAGCTGGTAGTTGTAGGGAGGAGAAACAACTCACTTTAGAAGTAACATTAAGATTTATTGGGCCCATTGAGTCTGTATTGACTTGAGTATTAAAAAAAAAAAGAATGTTAGTAATAAGTTTCAGTTTCAGAACCATTTATTCAATAGTAATGTATAACTCAAAGGGCTAACATTTATACAATATAACAAATGTTACCAAGTGGCATATAATTTTCCATGATGCAAAATTTCACTCTTGTGAGTATTGTTTCTTCACTGTACTATTAAGATTTTCTTTCCCAATGCCCTTTATGTCCTTATGTGTATATATATATATATATATATATATATATATATATATATATATATATATATATTCACATATCTAGCGTATTTATGTATGAAATATTGCTCTAAAATGGTAGGTTTTTCCCCCAAGATACTTCTTAGACATATTTAGATTATTCTTTTCCCTGAATCAGGACATTATGTTTTAGAAAGCCTAATGTAATGGACATGCCAATATAATTGCCACATATTATAGTTATTTATGTAAAATGTATTAGAGCTTTCCAAAATAAAGGTTTGCTTGAAGGATCAGTATTTTTTTAATACATTAAAAAATCTATCACACTTGGGTTATAAATTGTTAGATTAAAAAAATAAAATTGGGCTTCCCTGGTGGCGCAGTGGTTGAGAGTCTGTCTGCCAATGCGTGGGACACAGGTTCGTACCCCGGTCCGGGAAGATCCCAGATGCCATGGAGAGGTTGGGTCCGTGAGCCATGGCTGCTGAGCCTGTGCGTTCAGAGCCTGTCCTCCGCAATGGGAGAGGCCACAGCAGTGAGAGGCCCGCGTACCACAAAAATAAATAAATAAATAAATAAATAAAATTAATGCTTGTGATTTATTCTGTGTGTATGAACTGATGTGTGTGTGTGTGTGTGTGTGTGTGTGTGCAGTTTACTTTCACTAAACCAGGAAACTTGCCAATGTTTCTCTCTTGGGTGCAGTAGGATTTTTCTTTCTGATACTATTTCCTCTATACATATATACCCAAGATGATTATTTCCTTTACTAAGTGTATCTAATATAAGTTAATGGAATATAATGTTTTAATTGTTAGGATTTAACATTTTCAAATGCCTTTACCTGAGAAAAATCTATAATTATATGTAATATTTTATAAGTTAATAGCATCTAAAGGTGTTTCATGTTTAAACTACATTTAGAATGTTCTTCTTATTATAATTAATTTAGCCATATATTTAGATTGATGAAATATTTTCTATGTGTCCCTTTATGTCTTTCCTGGAACTTTCTTTCCACTTTAATCATGGTACTTTTGCAACCACCCTATCAATGTCAAAATTCCCAGACTAGTGTGTATATAAAAAATTGAAGTGCTGAGAATAGAGTGGGTCAGAATCAAGCTGGGAACAAAGTAATAACATCAAGATATCATGCTCAGGTATAATGACAAGGTGCAAGATCATTAGTGCCTGCTTGATGAAAAAAAAAAAACAATGGAAGATACAATGGATTAACCACATATTCATTGACTCATGAGCAGTGATTAGATCTAGAAGGTTGAAAGGGTACATTTAAATAAGTTAGCACTTACGTTCTCTGTATGGACCATGGATTTTCTCCCAGTTAACCTGAAGATATCTAAACTTCACTAAGTACCCAGATACCATTTTGTGAAAAAAGATAAAGGTATTCTTAAAGGGAAAATGATACAACCAGATGTGAATGCCAAGCTACTAAATATGTTTCCTTTTTTTATTACATGTAATTCTAACTCTATAATAGACTCCCACTTTTCCTAGCTTTGAGTCACTACATACCATATGGGGCAGATAAAATCAGGAACAAATAGGTCTTTGCTCAACTTTGACTTTCAAATTAGAATTTAGTTTGTGTGTATGTTGAAATGTTAATGTTGAAATGCAGATATTACAGAAATAAGCAAAGACCTTTGAGTACCAAAAGTTTTTATTTAAATACCAAGAATAAGGCTTGGGGAGAATAAAGTATTCTTGGAGGAACAAAGTATAAACTTTATTCTAATAAAGCCTTTTGCAGCATTGATGTATAATATAGAAATGCATGGTATGATGCAGGGAAAGTCCCTTCTCACAAAAAATAGGAAAGAATATTGAGATACTGAGGATAGGTGTGAGTTGGAGGAGAGATGGGTAACTGATATGGAGAAACAAAAATGCTTAAGAATAAGCATTCTGGTTTCCTGTTTGCAATCCAAACCTCAGGGAGTGTAGGGAGGGAAAAGGTCTAGATAGATTTGGGATAACCTAAGACTACTGATGGCAAGTGTTCTACTCCCCCAATGGTAGAACAAGCTTCACCTCAGCATACAGTCTTGGGATTTCAGTGACCCGGCAGAGTGAAGGACAACTTAATTGAAGGCATAGAGAAAACAGCAACACGCACAAATGGTCCTTCCCCCACCAGAGAGAGTGGATGTAGACTTTACATTTCAAATATGGAGAGAGGAAGGGAAGAGAATGTATATTGAGGAGGAGAAATAGCATTTATTGGGAGTTCAACATTGAATTGACTGAATATCCACCAAATAATTTGGAGGTGACACTGAGGTTTAGTCATTGGCAAAAAACTTTTGTCATTGGAAAGTTTTTTCTTATCTCTCAACCTTATCATTCTTTACTCCCCCAATACATGTGTAAAAGTTTTCACAGGCACAGATATGCAACAAGCAGGAATAGTGTTCTAAGGAAAGGCAATATTTAGTATAGGATATAGTGAAATGTTTTTGCATGTCTATATCATACGGTATGCATACTGCACATCCTGAATGTTTCTCAAGTTATTTACTTCTGTCATTTTCCAAACCCCTTAGTCTAAGATACAAACATTTCTAACCTGAAATACTAGAGTGTAGTAGTAGTATTACAGTGTAATTTCCCAAATTATTTTCCTGGATCAATTTTTCCCTCTCCAAATTGCAGGCAGAATTATATTTTCAAATTGCAAATATGACTACATTATTTATCCTTTTTAGTATAGAGAATAAAATCCCTAACATGGCCTGCAGCTTCCTGCCACTTCTGGTCCTACTTTTCTTCAGTCTCATTTCACACATTTTTCACAAACTCTCTATACTGTTAGAATTAATCCTGCTATTTTTTTTTTTCAGGGCTTTTGGACTACCTATTTCCTCTGCATAAACCGCTTTCCAGCTGTCACCTCTTTGTTTAGTTAATTCTTTTTCATCATTAGATGCTCAGTGAAAGATATCACTTTCTTATGGACACATTCTCAGCTCAATGCAGGCTAGATCATATTCCTTATTCTATGTTTTTATATCTGCCTCTGCATTTCATCTACAATACTTTGGCAGTGTGTAATTATACAACTGTATCATCATTTATTATTTCCTGTCACTCCCATCTTCTGTAAACTCAGTGCAAGCTGAAACCTGCCTATTTGCTTCACTATGCTACACCTAACTCCAGGCAGAGAGTATTAAACATAGGCACCAAATCATTGTGTGAATGCATAAATGAATGAACAAGTGAATACAGATACACTGGTCTAAACATGTTTCTACAACACATATATACATAAGAGTTCCTAACTAATAAGATGTAGAGTGATAATTGACCATTGTCAGAAACAATGTCTTGTAATGCTTTTGCTTTTTGGATATTTAAATATCATTCATCTTAAGAAATATGTAAATTAGGTCACTTTAATAGTGCATTGAAAATAATTGGGGCATAATCATTAATCATGAGTCTTTTCATCTTAAAAATATTGTCCAATGAGATCGATAGTGTATACTAAATCTTGAGAGGAATTGAACTATATGAAGATAACACAAACATTACACTGTGGATTAAGAGGTTTTAACACACAATATATATATTTGTCCTTTATTTTTAGAAATAATATTAAAGGATTCAATAATAACATTTGAAAGTAGAACGTTTTCTTAATATATATGTACATATTACTTAAGGTAGTCTCTCTATATATCATTGGCTTAACAATAAAAGTTTGTTTCTTATGTGTGCAAATTCCAGTGTTGAGATTTGTGGAAGCTCTCCCCTAAATGTGACTCAGTAACCCAAGTGGATTCCCTTGTGTGGAAGCCACATATTCAGAGTATGACCTCTAAAATCTCCACAGCCAGGGCTGGGATTGGTATTTAGCTCTTTGACTATCATTCCACTGAACTAGTTGAGGCTCACTCAGTCACCTAGCTGTGCCTCACTCCAAGAGAAATGGGATATGTAGTTTAAGGACGTTTTAGAAATAGAAGGAAGGAGTATAAGTTGCAAAATTGTAAGTCTTGGATTTTTTGTTATAGATGTTATAGTTTAAATTGTGTCTCCCAAAAAGATACGTTGAAGTCCTAACCCTCAATACCTGGGTATGTGACATTACTTGGAAATAGGGTCTTTACAGATAATCAAGTTAAGATGATGTCATATGGAATTAGGGTAAGTCCCAGTCCAATATGACTGGTGGCCTTATGAGAAGAGAAAACAGAGACACAAGAAAGAGAAAGCCATGGAAAGATAGATACATATGGGGAGGGAGATGGCCATCTGAAAATGGAGGCAGAGATTTAAGTGATGCTGCCATAAACCAAGGGACATCTAAACTATCAGAAGCTGGAAGAGGCAAGGAAGTTTCCTCACCTAGAGTTTTAGGAAGAAGCATGGCCATGCTAACACTTTGATTCTGGGTGGCTAGCCTCCACAACTAAAAGATAATAAAATTATCATTTTTAAGCCAGCCAGTTTGTGGTGCTTTGTATGTCAGGCCTAATAGAGATTTTTGTTAAGGAGAAGCAAAGAACAAAGTTGAAAGTTAATAATATATTTTTAAAAAATAAAACAAATTAGGGTTTGAGGTGAGATCATATTTTATTCGTTGGACTCAGGGTAAATCTGGCTGATTTTTTCGCTGTTCTAGATATTTGCAGAATAACAACAACAACGTTTTTCTTTTGTCTGACATTTAAAAAGAGAAGAGAATGAAATAAGTACCAGAATTATTTCCATTTGGGGGTACAATTTAATAACAAAACTTATACATTAGAATGGAGCAACATATGAGTAATTTGTGGCTGTCATCTATCCAGATTACCTAACAATGTGCATTCTGTAAAACGTAGAAGATATAGTTAGGGGTCAAAGGAGAAGTTAAGGATTGAAAGAGCTCTTCATGGTAACTGTTTCTTTATAGCCACAGAGTCTGTCTTCCTTACTATATTAGGGCAACTCCACATCTTACTTCACAGAAAATACACTAGTAGTGTTCCCTTCTCTTGTTTCAGTCTCTCCCAGTATAGCCTTTTCTTTCCCTCTATTTATCATCTCAATAATAAAGAATACTCCTCAGTTTTACTTGCCGTTTAAGTGAATGTATTACTTTTTCCTTCCCTTGGTACTTAATGTCTTCCGAAACTCCACATTTGTTGGGTAACTTTCAGTAATAAAATTTACTCCCCAAAGCATTGCAATCTAGTTTCTTTACAAACCATGTGTTAAACCTTTGTTCATTTAGGAAACCAGTGAACTTCTAATCCCTTTAATTACTTTTTAAACCTTTATTCTATTTGAAATTACTGAACAAAATATAGTTAAGAAATGTCATTTTTTCTCACCTTTCATAAAAGAAAAGCAACCTCAATATTTTTCTTATGTGAAGGAAAACTGGGTAACACATTAAAAAAAAAAGATATGTGTGTTCAGGAGTGATAGCCAGCTGATCAAAGAAGGGGATACTGATGTCTCAGCCCCATAGGGAAGATGATCTTTGCAGGTCTGGACTCTCACAGGCAGGTACAGAATTGGGCACACTTCTCTTTGTGGCCCAAAGCTGGTCTTTATAGAAAGGAACATAGACTAGGGAACAAACAGAGGCTTCAGGTCCACACAATCCACTCTTGCTCATTCTCCTTTCCTTTGTCTGATCTCTCCTTTATTCTCTTTTGAGTACTCCGGAAATTCAACATAAATCAGTGCTTCAGTAGAAATTGCAGTGGTCCAGAGGGGAGAACTTGGCACTCCCTTTCCATGATCCTATGTAACACATCAAGTCTTTGTTTCAGGTTTGCCAATACTATTTACCTACTTCTTTTATAAACCCCTAATTTTGTTTCTATGACCCCAGAGTTTTCTTCCTATCTTACTGGCTAAATGGTTAATGTTCTTCTCATTAATTATTGTGTCATTTACTTAAATGGTTCTCTCCTTGTGATTTCAGCTTCTTACTCTATACCCCCTTTTTGCATAAAACTGTGTATCCCCATGGCTTAATCTGCCAGGTAAATTGTGATAATGTCTACAACTCTATTCCCAGTGTCAACCAATATTTTAATTACCAATATTGAGCATTTTTTCCCTTCCATACCCCACTCTTAATAACAGGATTTTTATATGCACTACTATGTAAAATTTACATGATACATAATCCAGGACAAAATCATCTTGGTTATTCTCATGGGTGTCCTACTGTTAAGACTTTTCTGCCACTTATATTTTTATAATAAATTTACAGTGACTACCTAGATATATAATGCAAGACAAAATTGAATCAATTATCTGAAAAGCAAAACAAAGCAAACAAAACGACAAAGGATAAACAGACGACTCTCAAATATTACATTTCTTTTAAAAACACTCTTCCAACACCCAGATACAAATTTTAAGTTCTTTACATCTATAGCTTCACCACATCATATCCAAATTTCAACCCATTATCTCTTTACTCTTTCACTTAAAAGCATTCATGCTACTCATTTTCCTAAGACAAATTTTACCATTCTAGTTCTTTCTTTTCACTACTCTCTTCATATTAAGGAATCATTAAGACCACAGACAAAGCCCTTGCAGCCCTTAAACCTTCTACTTGTAGACTTCTATTGTCAGGAAGAGATAGTTTTGTTTTTCTCAAACCACAGTTATTCTGAGTGTTTCTTTTACTTACAACCGACCTTAATGTTAAGCAGTGTTTCAAACTATGCTTAACTAAAACAAACCATATTATTCAATTCAAGGTAACAAAATAGAATCATTTAAATTTACAACAATGTACAAATATGTGTCTTGTGAGGACAATAGAACTACTTTAAAAATCAGAACCACAAGATCATTTGACTAGATTTTGCTCTGATTAAGAAAAGGATGTTGTTCCATATCACTAAGAGGATCTTAGTGTCTAGTAATGATGTCAGCTAGAAGCAGGATCCCATTTGAGATGTGGTCATTGTCAAAAAAAGGTATAATATATTAGAGAAATCTGCTAATCTGAAAATCCACTGTCAATCATGCATAGTTCCTCATAGCTTGAAGAATTCATCAAGAAAAACTTGCAGATCTTATAAATTTAGAATACCCAGAGCATTTCCCACATAATAACTAGCAAATGTCAGTCAGTATAAAACAGTAATATTTAGTATTCACTGGCCAATTTCTTTAAAAATCTGGTCAAAAATATTTGGAATTCAGTGGATCTCTCCTAATGCAATTAAAATGTTCAGCAGATGCATTTTTAATATCTAACTTAATACTTATGTATTTCCAGGGTCAAGTGCCACAATCATGACTAGATATTGCATGAAAAGCCACAGTGTATCTGTATGAAACATCTCTTATTGGTTCAGCTTATTCCAGTACATTAATTGTACTCAATGCTATTATTTGTTATGAAGTCCCTGGTATATTTTTAAAGATTTTTTTTTCATTCATATGGGTCCTTTTAGTTTGGCAAAGCTAAATGGACTTTTTAATTTATCTTGTATTTGACAAACTAGAAAAGATTAGGTGAATAGACATAACAAAATTTGTCTATTTGTAGAAAATTGTTTTTAATTTGTGCTACTCTGGATAATTTTCATTTTCCAAACATATTTCTAATTCTAAAATGAAGAAGTGCCTCTTCAGTGATATTGCTTTTTCTGTCCCAGTACTGGAATATTCATTATTTGTTTTGAAGCAGGTTTAATGAGGGCCCTAAGAATTAGCTTGATAGCTGTGACATTTGTAATTAAATATTACAAAATAACTACCTTAACTTTTGCAGAGTCTACCTGTTACACTACATGGTTTCTAGGACTATTGAAATTTTCCACTTTGCTCTGACAATTCAGTAAGTTTAACCAGGTTGTTTGTTGTGCTTTAAACTGATGTTTCAGATTGGATGGTTCTGATCCAGAATATGTGATCAGATCCAAGTTCACACTCATCATCAAGCCATTACATCTAAATTTAATTTATTTAAACTGTTTTCATCATATTTGTGTGATTTTTTTTCACTTGAAGCTGGAAATTTTGCAACTCTAAAAGGTAATTATTTTTTTTAACATGGGTCCTATAAACCTACATAATGATATTCATTAATTCAGAAAATATTTATTGAGTGTCCAGGCGTAGTTCTAAGTGTTAGTGATTCATCAATAAACACAACAGGCACAAATATTTGGCAACAATTTTCAGTCAGTGAGAATACTTACTATATAAATATTTTAAAAATTAACTAATCACTCACTATTTAAATATTTAAAAATTATTATGAGTTCAAGAGTGGGAGAGGAGAGTGGAAGGTAAATAGAAATAACCCAGATCTTATTCCAATACCAATTTACATGCTCTGTACTTATATACCCTAGTACAATAAACAATTGTTACTTATTGAAGTACATTTTAACTTTTTATTGAAATTAACCAAACAACTTGAATTTTTATTAATAATTTATATAATTGGTACCAAATACTTACAGTGGAAGATTCAGTTATTGAAACTTTGAAAGACTTATGGGAATACATGACTGTAATTCAGGGGCTCTGCCACTTTACCTACCTTATTCTCTTCCTAAGCAATGACATTGGTAAAATCACAGATTAATTTTGCTAGCTACATTTTAAAACATACACTGTGAGTTGCAAACCTAGTATTTTTTAAATGTATATTTTAAATTATATCATACCTAATTATTACTCGGAACTAAAAGTAGTAGAAAGTGACAAAATTAATATATGGCAAATACATACTAATTCAATACTACATGTTAAATACAAACATACATTGAATTCACATAACAAACTCTATACCAAGTGCTTTGAACTTATCATCTCCATTTAGAAATTATATTGTTTATAAAGTTACATGACTAAAATGTCCCTCTGCCAAACCCTAAGCTCTTTATTTTTGAATTTACAGATCATCTTACCTAGTTCCTGGAAAAATGGTATGAATGGTACCTTGTTAAATGTTGTGTAAAGTACAACTTGCCCAACTATATGTGGCAGCCTTACAGATTTTTACCATATATTTTTTACTTGAATGATATTTGGTGTAAGAAAAGTATTTTTAACTGCAAAATATTTTAATCTTTCAAATTTATTTTTGAAACACTATTATTTTAACTGTATAGAACTTATTATTTGCAAAATACAAGAGGATGTGATGTTCCTTTAAAAAAAAGAGAAAACTATAGTGTCTTAACCAATTCTGGAAAAAAAATATATATAGTATACTTTTATATATAATATGTTACAATATATACATTATAATATATATATATATACATTATACATATGTATATATTGCTCTTTTAACTTTTAATATCGTTTTGCTATTCCCTGCCTCACTCTACCCCAAATACGAAAGTGGTTATCATGTTTTCACTCATTCACCAAAATAGATCCTATGATGTTCCAAGGATTCCTGTAGATGTTGGAAATACAATAATAAAAATATTAGGCAAACACTCCTCTCTCATGAAGGTTATAATCTGGTGGAAGAAAAAAAATTTGAAAAAGTTTAAATAATTTCATAGTGTGGTAAGTGTAAAAACAATTACACTTGTTTTTTACACTTACTTATTATGATAAGAAGTACTCCCATTTTTTTTTTTTTTAATTTGGATTGGGCAGCTTCAGGAGTTCGCTGTCAGGAGATACTCTCTAAACTGAGACTAGAGAAGTTCAGAAGTCTTGGAGTTAAGAAGTCTTATGGAAAGGATTTCTTTTTATGGGAAATACTGGTTATTAACTATTACACTGTATACAAATAGAATATTTCAGAGTGTATGTATAGTGAAAACCTTGGCAGTATTGTTGCTTTTTTTTTAAATGTATTTTACCATCTACAGAGTATAGGTGATTGTGTGTTTATAGCATGTATGTGTGTGTGCAGGAGAAATCTGACAAAATCTTATGGTAAATTAATTTGTTTATAACTTGGGGTTGAGTGTCTACTGGGCTTTGGGCTAAAACCTTCTCTTACACAATTCTTATCATTAAATTTTCATTTAACAGTGTTATTTATCTTTAAAGGGGATGTTAAGGTCATAATTTTCTATACTGTTGAATTCAAAATCTGTCCTTCAGGGAGGAGGATCTGGAAGATTTTCTTTGTGATGTCCTCATTAGAGTCATGCTTTAGCTATTGCATAGAAAGATGTTTTTATTACTTTACATGAGTTAATGGGCAAAGTGTGCCTCAAACCTTGTTTGTACTTTCATGACTTTATGTCTGCATGGTAATGGTAATCATCATTAGGCAGTTCTGTTGACTAATTAGATAACAAGCTCTTAGGAGAAAAGGTCCTTTCACACTCTGGACCAGATTTTCTCTCCAACTTATGCTCTTTAAAAGAGAGTGATATAATTTTTAAAGAGAATAAATACTAAATGAATAGATACTAGACTGCAATACAAATAAATTCATATGGTAATTTTGGGTATGTAGAGTGATTTTCATGTTACTATATCTAATTAACTCTTAAAAGATAATTTACCAATTTGGGAATAATAATTAAAACAATTTATATTTGAAAGATTAAATTCTGGTTTCCTATTTGCATGCTTGTTTTTAATGTTCCTTGTCTTAATCTAAAGTTTCTAACATGAGCCCTCTCTCTCACTCTCTCTCCCTCCCTCTTTCTGTCTCTCTCTAGAATAGTTGCAGCTCTCAGGTATCACCCAGAGGATTTTGCCTATTGCTCTGGATGTTCTTTTTGAATTTGAAGCATCAGCAATAAATATGAAACAGCCTTGGTTGTGAATTTATTTCAATTAATTAATAATGGTAAACTGTTTTCTCTTATCTCAGTGTTCTGTGTTTAAGCCAAATGAAAATTAAGAATTATTTTTATTTTTCAATGTTCATGCTGTATGCTTCCTGAAAATTTAAACTGAGTTTGTGGATAAGTGTGGCCAATTTCCTCCTCTCAGTTCCAATATATACATACATCTAGTCATAGAGAATTTGGGTAGAGCTTTGCAGTACATCATATCTGCCTTCTTTCTTCTAGGCACACATGCTTTGGGCTGTGTATTGCAGTAAATCTATGTCATACATATATGCCTGGGATTCTATGAAGATTTTTCATGGCAGAAATTATTTTTAAGTGTTTGGTATGTCTAAAAATAAGTTTAGGAATAAGAAGTCTTCTAATTAAATTTGATAGTACTTAAAATTATTTACTTTACATAGTATGTTGACATGAATCCATAATAGTTGCCTTTTAAACTTAATGATATATTGAAAGATTAAAATAATTCTTGTCCCCAAATTCTGTCTTTATGTATAGTAAATTTTGATGTAAATTAACAGATTAGGTCATTTGATTCTATACCTCCACTGGTTCTTGTAAGGAAATAAAATAGGCCCAGAGTGGTATTGTGGAGATAAAATGGGGTTTTTCAGGTGAAGTACAAAATACAGTCCCTGGCAAAAATAAGAACTTGGTAAATGTTAATATTTAGTATTCATATTTTTATTACCCAGAAATATTTCTTTGGTTTATTATCCTGTTCACTTTTCCCCTTTCCATTATTAAAGTGGCTTACATTTATACTGCCCTTTAGGAAGTACAATTTTCTCCATCTGGTTACATTTCCAGTAGCTACATTCTATTTTATGGCCGTCAGTCACCTAGGAATCCACTCTCTTTGTGTGGTCCTTAACGTGACTCTGAATATCATCATGGTTTTTTTGTGTGTGAACTTCTATAACATTGTATGTAAAGCTTGTGTTTTGTGTCATAACAACCTAGTTGCATATTTTTCTTATTTTCCTCTCCTGAGTAAAGGATTCAATATATATATACTTATTTTCATCCCCAATAACCTGATGTAGAGTCTGAAATGTAATGTCCTCATAATGGGCAATTATTGAATAAAAACAATGGTTGCAGCATGTGTACAATTAGAATTTTTCCACATATTAAAGTCAAAGTGAGTGTTGATATAGAGGTAACTGATTTGATTTAAATGGAAAAACTACTGGAGTTCTACATTATTTTTTCCCAAATTCTATTTTATAATTTTATCAAACAAAAAGGATAACCAACTATCCTGGTTTGTCTGAATTAGAGGTTCCTGGGTAATAGGTCTTTCAGTGCTAATATTAGGAGGGTCTCAGGTAAACCGGGAGGTTCTTGGTCCTAGTCAGAAACCCTAAATCAATGCATAGATATCTGATGCTACATTTACAGATAATGAACATATAATTTATATGACCTCAACATCTTTAACAAAGGTTAGACAGACAGT
This sequence comes from Mesoplodon mirus, assembly GCF_964341445.2. Classification (NCBI taxonomy): domain Eukaryota; kingdom Metazoa; phylum Chordata; class Mammalia; order Artiodactyla; family Ziphiidae; genus Mesoplodon; species Mesoplodon mirus. The sequence goes on from NC_138993.1 coordinate 44,288,675, forward strand.
ATAATTTGATATGTTTCAAGATATTCAAATTATGGAAATATCCACATATATATTCATACCACATTTAAGATTCTTTCTTAACCCCTTGTTTGCAGTCACATTCTCATGTCTGCATATTTCACCTAAAATACAATGTATTGTATAAGTAACACATGAAACATTTTATATAGATTTGAAAAAAATATTTCTAAGTAAAGGAATTGAAAGGAAACTGCTCTCAGAAATGATAAATGACCTTAAAGCAATTTTTGGTCTCTCTCTGACATGATTTATAATGTATTCAAGTATTAAATGTCAAACAGTCGTATTTTTAGTATTTGATTAGAATGGGTTTCCTTTAAAAACATGCTTCAGTTAAAACTTGATTATTGTCAAACTGCTCAATGTTTTTCAGTGAAACTTCACAGTCAATGTAATGTAATGATCAAGGCCATAGACAATAGAATCAGACAGTCTGGATTCATGTCTCAGTCCTGGGAGGTACTGAGTGACACACAACAAATTACTCAGCAAACTGTTCATCTGTTTTCTCATTCATAAATTACAGATGATGATGATGGTGATGATGATGATGATGATGTTAATAATAATAATAATAAATAATAGCTTCATGTATAAAGCTGATGTGAAGATAAAATGAGTTGGTTGACTGTCTGAGGGAAAGTACTATCTATTTAGTACTTTATAATTACATACAGACAGATGAATTTTCTTGCCCCATCCATCCCACTTCCAATTATATAATAGGCAAGGTCTTCTTTTTCATTTCATGTACTTAAATATAAATACTGAATTACAAAATATATGCTGGTGCTGAAGAATGTCTGGCCTTGAGAAATAAATGGTTAAGAGTAAGTTTTCTGAATTATATAGTATCTGAAACCTTTTATTATTGTGTCATTAGAACCAAGTCTTCATTAACTATTGACTTCTGGACATTTGACATTACTTCTTGTTTTTTTTATGTTTATTTTCACAAGGTCCAAATGTAGCAATGAGTTTCAAAAATATCATTTGTTTTATATATATACAAATAAATATATCCTTAATATTCAGTGAAATTCCTTTAGTAGATACAAAAAGAATTTTGGAAGAAATATGTCTACTAGTGGGAAACTGCATTATTACTCTCTCTGGTCTACAAAGAAAATAATGCATTATGACAAGTAACACAAGTACCACACGATCATTTGGAAGGTGGTGGTTAGACAGTCTTTGCAAAGTGATCTCAAACATATTTCTATTTCTCCTGAATTAAAATTAGTGTTATTTCCTTGAAGTAAGGGTACTTAGTTTTTAATCATGTAGTCTTAGAATAACTATTTTATAATTTAGTCTTCAAATAACTGTATTTTATAAAGGATTACATTGTAAATCTTAGTATAACCTACAAATTTCTTTTTGTTTTTCTGAAAAACTGTGGAGAATAAATAAAACCACAAAACCAATGTGCCAGTCTATTATAGAGTATATATATTTTGTTTTGTTTTGTTTCTTATTAGGTACATTTGTAAAACAAAACAATTTAAAACCACAAGCACACATTTTTGTCTAATCTAATTCTTTCTATGTCAAAGTGCCACAACTTGTGAAAAAAAAGTGATAGACATGATTTATCTTAATATTAATAAGACATATTTATTAATTCTGAAACATAGACTTTCAAGTGATTTACCAAATAAAATTGAATTACTTTGTACCTACAAAAGGAGTCCAAGAGAGTTAAAATGAACAGATCACAATAATGTGGAGTTTATACTGACACCTGTTTTCCAAAAAAATTTTATGTCTAGAAAAAATATTATTCAAATTTTTTAAACTAATATGAGTTTACTAATTAAACTCCAAGTTAAAAGAAATTAAGAAGAAATGCCAAAATCTTAGAGAAAAGAAATATAATTTGAAATGACTGTGACTAATTGGATTTTTAATTTTTTTTCTAGTTCTACATTTGGATAAAGTGTGAGGGTTTTTGAATCCTTTGGAAAATATAATTTTCCCCCGTTTACTGGCTTAGCTGGTGTTCCTGATATAGACAGAACGTATGCCACCCTCCCCAATGTTTTCTTCTTGCCATTCCTGTCTCACAGCTCAGGAGTGATCAAAATTGGGCTGAATGACTTTCCAGTCAGGAGAAAAGAAGTAGCTGTATATACAGTGTCCACATAGCTGAATAAAACTGAATCACTTACTTATTTATTCTTCCTTATGTTTCAAACACAGAGATGTCACTGATACTGATTTTAAATATAGGAATATATTACATTTCAGTGAAATTAATGACGGATTATTGTCCTTCTTTCTTTTTTGCTTTAATTATTATTCTTTTGTTTTATAATTTAAATTTTTATAATCAAGATTTTTGAAAGTTAAATTTGACATTTTAGGAGAATTTTTTAGACAAGTAGTTTCAATCTCCAGCAAGAATTTGTACCTATTTTTATTATTAAAATAAGTGACAGAAAATATATGATTTTCTCAAGTGCCTATATAAATACATTAACATGGGGATATATTTAAGTAAATAATACCAGGTACATTTGTATTATCTACATGTGTAGAAAATTTATAAAAAGATAAAAGGGAAAAGATAAATCTAAAATGATTAACTTTTATTACACCAAAGAAGTTGGACTGTTTATGAGACTTTAGAAACATTTATCATGCTTTAATTTTGCACAGTTTAAATTCTCAAGATGTATTAAAATTGATTTTTTTAAAATTTAACTTAAGGAAATGACTTTAGTGTTAAGCAGAACTGATTTTGTTGAAGATGTGGTAGGGTACAGTTCTAGAATTTCTGTCTCAGAATCACACAGGTTGGAATATTGTTTGTGACAGGAACACAACATATAATGTAAAATGTTCATCTCAACTAATAAAAGAATAAAAAGGAATACATTTTCATCAGATACTTTTCTTCAAAAATGGAAAAAATCCTCACACTATTTCTACATCTGAAATAGAGACATTTCACTTACTGTCAATGGCACTGTGTGAATAATTCAGAGGAATTTAACATTAATTATTTTGTAACAACTTTAAAAATTTAAAAATTTTACATGAAAATATAGGTATCATGGTAACATTAAATTATGTACATATTCTTTACATTAAATACAAATTTAGTGAAATTGTTCATCATTAAATTGTTTAGCTACACATGGATACTTAGTTAATTTCAAACATAAACACTAAAATTAATAGAGCAAGATCACAAAAGAAATTGTTTCCTGGCATCTTCTGTTTATACACACAGTATGACAATATCTCTAAGAATATTGATTTTATAAAATTATCATAAATATAGCCTACAGCCAGGAGACATTCACTTAAATATTTACTGAATAGCACAATTGTCATTACCCACAATGCATTATCCATAGGCATTCTGGGATCACAACAGTATCCCACTGGGGAAAAGGCTGGAACTTTTTGCTGCTGGGGCTAAGGGATATAATCTGACTAAAATTTGACACCCAGGAAATGGTTATTTATTTCAATGAAAACAATCACTGTATGCATTAGTGAGGGTTTAGGACTCGTTAAAAAAACTTCTTTTGCCTTTTGGAGCATATTGCTTACATCCATGAAAAAAGAAAGAAAGAAGGAAGGAAGGAAGGAAGGAAGGAAGGAAGGAAGGAAGAAAGGGAGGAAGGAAGGGAGGGAGAGAAGGAGGGTGGAAGGAAGGAAGAAAGGAAGGAAGGAAGGAAGGAAGGAAATGAGAAAGAAAGAAATATCCTCCTTACTATAGAATTACAGAATCAGATAGACTTTTTCATCCACTCACAGGCAGCTTTCTAGGACTGCTGTAGCATCAATCACTTGTCTTCCCCTGATATGTGGGAACAGAGAAGAATCAACCTTTCCAGTGCTTAGCTAAGCTCCCAAGAAAAATAAAAGATAAAAAGGGAAAGTTATACTTGTCTTACGTCTTTTCCCAAACTCAGCTTTAGTAAATTACTCCTCCTATGAAGTGAGTAAAGGAGGTGACAGACAGGGACCAGAACTACAATGTTAATGAGTGGTCCTGCTCATGAGAAAAATATCAGTGGTAGAGGAAGTGTTTCCCCCAATATCTTGTCTGTTTGGGAAAGACATGTGTTTGGGGTGGTTGTATGAGGACAGTGATGAACCTTGTTTTGAACCATGATGGCGAGAATTGCCTAAGGATGTATAATAGGTCATGGCAGGGAAGGCTCTGTGAGCTTTCCAGTCTTCAGTGCCTATAGTTGAAAGGGTTGGACAAGAAAGATATTATTATTTACTCTGTGCAAGGCAGAACCCTGGGAAACTGAATATATAAAGAGCTAGACCCAGCTTCCACTGTCTGGGTGTATATATCCCACAAGTGCTAAGGCATAAACAGACATTCCTCCTCTATGGAATGCCCTGGACCCTATTTGTTCTAAAAACTCTTGTCTTCTTCAAAGACTAGGCATACCTTCTTTGTAAAGCCATTTCTGACCCCTCTAGGAAGTACTTAGTGTTTGCTTTGTGAACTCATGTTGATAGTATAAAATTTTACTGAAGGGGTTATCAAATTGCATTGCATGATACACATTTCAGTTGGGTGAAAAGTTCTGTTTCTCAGTGCTGGAAAACTTGTCATATTTATTCTACTTTAAAAAAAGGGGGGGATGCCTAGCAGAAGGCTTTTCATATGACAGCTCTGTATGCATATTTGTCTAATTAATTGATTAAGTTGTAACACAGGAGAAGGAAGGACACAGCATCTGGCTTGAGTTGGTCAAAGAAAATTTTGTGGACACTAGAAGGGGTATTAGGGTTACATTTTTGTGCATAGAGAGAATTTGACCCAATAGCAAAGAAAAATAGAGTAAGGGCACAGGAAACTGCTTGAGGAAAATGATGGGAAGCAATAGTTGCAAGAGTGTACAGCAAATGTGAAGGAGTTCAAGTTGATTGCTAGCTAAGTTGTGATGCAAAGTAAGAGAGGAGAAAAAAAAGAGAGCTTTGAATGCTAAGCTAAGGAATAAGGTAACATATCCTTTAGCTAATGAAGAGTCACTGAATAGGAGAGATGATCAAAGTTGTAATTTAACAAGAATTTAAAATTGAGAGGTCTTTTAAAAGTCTCCTATAATAGTTCAAGTGAGAAGTAATAAGTTCTGGGATTAGTGGTTTTATTAGAACTATGGAAGTAGTGGCCGCAGGAAACGAGAATATAGAACTGTGAGAGATACTATTGAATTAAAATCAGTAAATGTGACAGTGATTGATCATTTCACTCAGCACCCTTCAATGGTTGTCATCCACTGCACTCAGCATAAATTTCAGAATCTTTATTTTGACCTATACAATCCTTAATGATTTGACCCTTTCTTACATTTTTATCTCCCATCATCTTGTGTCACTTTCTCCACCCCTTCTACACTTGCTTCATCCATAATAATTTCCTCATAATTTTTCTAAAGCTTCTGGTTATTTCCTCTAAGTGATTTCACACAGACAATAAATTCTCTTGGAGTGTTCCTATTTCTACTGACCTAACTCCTATACATACTTCAGGTTTCAACAGAAACCATCCTTCCTCAAAGGAGACTGTCCTGGGTCTTCTGGGTATCCTGTCCATAGCACCATGATGTTTCATTTATAGCTGTTATCACTATGGTGCAGTGTGTGTGTTTAGTTGTTTTATGGAGTTTATTTGGGTCTCCTTTTCCTCCTATAACACTATTAATGAATGGGTTTTATCCATTTAATTCATCATACATGTAGCCCCTATGCCTAGTGCAGTATTTGGCACAGAGAAATTAATCAATAATACATTTTAATAAATTAATGAGATGGAGAAACTCTCCAACATCTTTTAATTTAGCAGTAGAAATTTTCTCTCTGTTTCAAGTATGCTCAGGTTAGTCTCCATAAAATAAGTATTATTTATAATAAAGTTGTCAAAAAGAATCAGAGGTTCCTTAGCCCATCTATTATGCCTATCTATCTATCTATCTATCTATCATCTATCTATCTGTAATCTTTCCCAGAATGATAGCCCATTGTATATGGAGTTGAAGTGAAGACATTAAAGAGATTACTATATTACTAAGAGCATTTAAAGAGTGAAAAGAAGAAACAAACTCATACCCACATTTATAAAGTAAGATGAGGGGTCCTAAGAAAAGGTCATGAAGCAGAAAGGAAGGAGAGTTAGTAAATGAATCAGAAAATAATATATACTTTGGGAGAACATTTGAAGGCATATAGTGGATAGTAGTGGGGGATGAGAGAGTAGGACACTCTATGGTAATATTCAAGTGGCTTCATACACCAGTGAGAGAAGAAGACATTACAGGAAATGAATAACTAGATAGTCAAAGGAATCAGTAAGTATTAGCATGTTTAGCTTGTTTCTTGTCATGAGTGAGATAAAATTTGAACTCATATTAAAGACTATTTCTATTCAAAATATGGGAATTCACATAATGTGTTGTCAATTTACATGCATTGCTCTTCTATTTGTCCCCTATCTTTCTTCAGTGTCATACCCAGAATGTCCCTAGGGTCTCACTGTGACACCCTGAGTATTACATTTGTAATCATATTGAATAAGTGGGGCATAGTTAAGCATGAGTAATTTTATTTTTACTTTTTAAAGATCTTTTAAAACCATGTTCAAGACGTTATTCTCTTGGGCCCTTAAATAAAATTTTGATCAGGTATCATTGCTTTTCTAGCTCATGTCAATCACAAGTAGAATTTCATTTTAGTAACTTATTAAATAATCCTTTTTTTTCTAATATTAGAACTTTATTTTAAAATTCAGTTGAAAATGTCTTCCTAATTCCAATTCAGTGCTGCTTCGGGTCAGAAAGCTTACATGTGGGAAAAGCTGTTTCTTTTTCCTTCTTTCCATATTATCCTATCCTATTCTACATTTGCTATTTTGGGCCCCTCTGGGTTGAAACATGGGGATAGGGAGACGGACGAACAATAAGATGCTAAACAGTTCTTATCTGACTGACAGGAGATGTCTTTTGGTGTTTGTACCCTCTTCAGGACAAATGTGGTAGCTGTGCTTTTCAACTTCTGATAGAATTGCATTTTCTCTGACATTACAATGCTCCCTGTGGCTGGCAACTTTCTGCTCTCTCCTCAGCCCTCAGACTTCCAGAAATCTCTCCCTCTCTAAACCTCTAGGCAGTCCTTTAGATCTCCCTTAGACTGATCCTAGATAAATTCTCTTGCTAAATTATCTATGGTTTGTAAGAAATATACTTGTTATAGAATGCTGACATAACTTCCTCATGCTGTTTTTCTTCCCTACATTGCCAGAAAATGGCAACCCCATATACAACTTTCATACTAAGACTTCTCTAGGCAGGAGTCAAATAGTATCTCAGTGTCTCTTGAACTTTAGGAAACACATAGCAAGCTGTCAAGTGATGTCTTAAAACTTTCCTACATTTTTTTAAGAAAAGTGAGAAAAAATTTTCTCAATTCTAAAAAGAGTACTGAAGCCAGGAATCCGAAATCCTCTCTCCCAGCTGGATTTTTCAACATTCAATTAATATGCAGACCAGAGGCAGCAGAACCCATTTCACCACTAAATATGCCTTTAGTAGGTGGAACACTACTTTAGTGTAGAATCTGAGGGTATTTTGAATTTATTAAATTGTCCTTGACTTTGGGGGCATTAGCCAAACCTGAGATTGAAAAAACATCTGATTTTAACTGTCATATATTGTGTTACCAGGAAAAAAAAAAATCAGCTGTCAGTTTTCACTGTGCCCTATTTCCCTGTCTCTCTCTCTTACATAAATACCTATATATGCTATTTCAAATTCTGTTTTGAGCCTTCCTTTATATCTGCTTGTCATATGATTTTGATTATCCCTGTCATGCAATATGTAGGTTACATGTTTTCAGATCAGATTGTCATATTTTAACTAAAAATATAGAATTGATTTTCCTAACTTTATACATAGAAAGCAAACCTATTTTTTTTATTTTCCTGATATATAGCCTGATCCATGTAATATAAAAAAATCTATTTCTTACTGCCTATAATTAACACTCAACTCTTCATTTACTCTTTTATTTCTCTTTCAAAAGCAGGCTATGTGAGCACATGTGTGTTCATATTTGTTGAAATTACTTCCTAAGCCCAAGATGGAGCTGCTCCTGCCAGGGGTGCCACATCAGCAAACTGAAACTTAGATAGCTTTCTGTCCTTGTAAATGTTTTGCTTGACCAGAAACACAGTGTATCCAGTCAGCCAGTTCCTAAACCTGGAGCCAACTCTGGGCTCTACACTTATTTTCTTCTTCCTTCTCACCCCAAGGAAAGTTGACTGCGTGGCCTTAGCCAATCAGATATTTTTGCTTTATCTTCCTTTTTTTTCACTCTCTACCCAGTAAAAGCTTTCTGCCTTCTGCCCCTTTTTGCAGTTCTCTGGACCCTTGAAAACAGAGATTATCTGCTTCTTGAGGTGCTAAATAAAGTTTGTTTGTACCACCTAAACCGTCCTCTTTAATCATTTTTAACAGTTTTTGGTGATGAGAAATCACCAAAGCTGACTGCTATGGCCTGGAGGACAAAAAGATGGGCAGGCAATGCACCTGCTAATCCTTTGAGTTCCCTCTTCTTCTCATTACCGAGGGCTGTGAATAAGTCATTCATAGATCTGAGCTCCACTCCTTTGCATGCAGCTTTCCAATCCAAGAAAACTTTATTTAAAAAGAAAAAAATATATATATATATATATTTTTTTTTTTTCCACAGAAATGTTCTGGGGTCCCCAAAGGTTCTGGGATAGTTATATTGAAGTTCACAATGGGTGGTGGCCATTAGGGGGACTCACAAAGCCTGGATGTAAGTCTATAGCATAAACTCTTGGGTGATTTAGGAAACTAAATTAAGACAAGAAATTCATACTATTTTGATCAATAGTACATCAAACTCTAAGCAGGCATAAATGGGACTACTAAAAACCATTAGGTATCTGCCACTATAAAGAAATCTTCTCCTAAAAGGATTAATAGATCTATTGCTAATGGGAATCTCAGAAGCCAAAACCAAAAAATTGCTGGGCATGAGTCGAGCACTTAAGGCTGTTAGATTGCTCACTACCTAACTCTAAGACTCCTAGGTTAGAATAAGTTGGTTATAGCATGTGTTAGGTTGACACTAGGTCACCTGCCAATCTCAAGAAAGTTTTCATGCAATGAGGTACACTAAAATACCACAAAACCATCAACCTGGAGGCATATCTCTCTTTGGTATTAATTTGGCTCTGAGACACACAAGGCTTAGCTAAAAAAATGGAATCCTCAGGTTCCAAAGAATTAAGTCCACCACCTTTTGACACACCTGCTTATTTTATGTCTAAGAACTTGGTCCTGGAAGCTGTAGATATCTACACAAATAGCAAAATCTTAGTGAGAGAAACCAGAATTACAATGGCCATTATGGGGAATGTTCTAATAAGACAAGATCATCCATTTAAGACATACACTTGAAAGCAAGGGTTCCCAAATCAAACAAACAGAATAAGATATTTATTTTAATTGGTATGCAGAATACTCCAAAAGGCTTCGAGGTTCCAATATAGTTTCATTGAAAGATTCATTGCAAAAGGCTAATGAAAAATTAAAGACACAAGAGGTACCTAAAGCAAAAGACTCTAAGACTGACTCCTGCTACTCCCCTTTGTCCTCCTCTACTTTACTGTCATCTACTTATCCTGTATCTAAATTGCCTTTCTACTCGGAAGAGACCACAGACCATTAAAAAGTCCACCAAATTATTGGCTTTACAACTGTAATGCCTCCAAAGCCAGAAACTTAAGACAACACATGAGCCTCCCTGGTTCCACCCTCCCAGGGAGTCCATCATCAAAATACTCGTCCACAAATCAGTTGTCTCATTTTCCATCAACCAGGACACTGGAAAAGATTATTTTCAAAGGTTTTGTCAAATCCTTTCACACCAGCTGGAATGTTCCCAAATCCACCCTCAAAGGATACCCCCCCAATGTTGATGGGGCTCTGAGGGATTCTCTGGTAAACTGCTACCAGGTCCCTTAAACAGCCAAGGGAAAACTAAAATTAAAATGAATGGAAAATGTTTGTAGATACCAGAGCTACACACTCTAAACACCACTTGCTCTGAAGCCTGCAGAAGGAATCCTAGAAAAACTGGCAGACACAAGCAAAGGATGAGCATTCTTCTCAGAGTCAGCTCTCTTGGATCTTTTCAGTGCTCAGTCAAGAGAGGAAGTAAAATTTTATGTTGCTGCTTACTGGTTGCTGATCTTTTTCTCTCCCAGGGACAACTATTGTCTTCTTGTTTGTCTTGTCCTTTTGTGTCTTGAGAACTCAGCATTGCTTTCTTCCTGCCTGAAGCATGTGGATTGTCAGTTCTTGTGTACGAAGGTGCACTACTGTCCAATTGGAGGCCCAAAAGTATGGCTGACAGAAATGTGGGTTACATCCCATTTGTGGCTAGATAAAGCTAGATAAAAATGTGGGTTGTGCTCCATTTGCAGCTAGGGTCCTATCAATGATTGCCAGCTCTCAGGGAAATTGTCTAAGTCTTTCTTTCTTTTGACTATCTTTGGGAGTGGTTATGAATTTTGGGAGGGGAGTATATTTGCACCCTATTTGGAGATGTCTTTTGTGTCATGGGGTTCTTCAGTACTGACAGGAAGATTTACTGTTTGTCTTGGCTGAAAGCTAAGGTATTTAAAATGATTTTTTTTAAAGTAGCTCTATGATCATTTGCCCAAATTGAAAGCTGATATTCAGAGCCCAAAAGGAATTTTTTTTTAAGGTTTCTCCCCTTGGCTAAATGAAACTATGTAATAGAGGGAAAGAAAAACATTCCAAAGACAAAGGGCTCTAAATCTAGAATCTAAAAATGTTTTGACTTCTATCTTAAATAAAGTTATTTTCTCTTATCTAAAGAAGTAAATTGAAGATAATGTAGTTGGATGGGTGTGTCATTCCCTTCATATCATTTTGGTTGCAACAATTTTAGGGAGAATTAAAAAAAAAACTGTCCTACAAATTGAGGACAGTATAGACAACTTGTCTTACAAATTGCATTTATGCAAGAACAGAGAAAGCCTGTCTGTTCTTCTTGCCAATCTCAAATCTCTCCTATTTATCTCCAAAGACTTGTACATATTATAAAAATTCTGGACTTAAGACACAAGAGTCTTCCTTGGGGAAAATTGCATTTTTTCTCTGTGCCTAGGAGATGTCAATGTTCTACCAAGTCTACTCTAGGAACTGGAGATGATCTCTTTGAAATGTAAACTTCAGGGAGATAATTCTTATCAAAAGAAAAAACAGTGGAGAGGGGATGCCCTGAGGAACTTAGGCAAATGAGAAATCTTAAAATTCCCTCAACAAATATTATTAGGAAGTTTAAGCCATATTAGAAAGTTTAAGCCATCTGAGAAGGTAACCTTAATTTATTCCATCTGCTAGAAACACAATTTGGATCCAATTATTCTTTTGTAAGCAAGTGAGTTTCCTATTATTGCACCCACCACATGGCTAAAATTTTAAAAGGAGGGCTTCCCTGGTGGCACAGTGGTTGAGAGTCTGCCTGCCAATGCAGGGGACACGGGTTCATGCCCCAGTCTGGAAGGATCCCGCATGCCGTGGAGTGGCTGGGCCTGTGAGCCATGGCCACTGAGCCTGCGTTTCTGGAGCCTGTGCTCTGCAGTGGGAGAGGCCACAACAGTGAGAGGCCCATGTACCGCAAAATAAAAATAAAATAAAATAAAATAAAATAAAAATTTTAAAGGAAAGCTCTAAGATTTCTGCATCTGTCTGTATGTTTATGTATGTCTGTGTATTTATGCTATTAAGTATGTGTTTTTTTCTACCTTTGAATGGTATTACCAATATCAATCTCAAAGAAATTTAAGCATTTATATAAATCAAGTATACTCTCAGAAATGTAGAAAGTAAACCAATTTTTTTTCAGGTTCACATAATCTAGGGTAATTATTTGGGGAAAATAAGCTAGTTTAAGTTTGCTGCCTTCATTAAAACTGGCATGTTTTTAGAGTTATCAATATCAAATATAATTCAGACATATGGCATTTATTTTACATAAGTTTACTAAAAGTCAAATAGGCTCATGTTATCACTGTGACAGAATTTGTCAACAAGAAAGATAAGATGATGGTTAGCCATTTAATGACTCATGAAAATTTCTTGAGTAATCTAAGCATAATTTCTAAAATAAGTAAATTAAACAGATGAAAGTTAAAATTTTATAAGTTAAATTTTCAACAATAATTATGCTTTGTGGTATGTCTCCTTGAAAATAGTTTCCAGAATCTTTTTGGTAGCTTGAAACATTAAAGTTATACTGAGATAAGTTAAATGATAGATATTCATTGAATATCTTGATGATTTCCAAATAAGATAAAATACTGAAACATTAATTACTGAACATAGTTTTTCTACATTTGGCTTCCTTGTACAGAAGAACTAAAGATATTTGGGTCTATAGGTAAATATGTTTTCTTCACTATAAGGAAGAATATACCTCTAGAAATTATTAAATGTATTTATAAATTTGTCATTCCACAGAATGCTACTGTAATGAACATTCCACAATTTCTTACTTCTTAGTTTTCATTAGGAAATAAGGACTCTAACGGTCAAGAATTATAATTCACTGAAACTATTTAGAAATAATAAGGGTGAAAGAAAACAGTTGTGTATGAAAGGTAAGAAAATAGAATGTGTTTTTTGGATAAGAAAAGGTATGGGGGACATGTTACTATAGAGGAGACGGTAAGAGAAAAAAGAAAGTAATTTTGTCCTAAAGTATAATTATTAGTTGTTCCAGAATGAGAAAGAGGAAAAATCTTGGAAAAATCTGAAAAAATGTAAAAAGTTTTAGAAGTTTTGTGAAAAAGGAATCTTGGGAAAGTAATTATATGTGTAGTCAAGCTGGCAAATATTGAAATGGACTCATATTTAAGAGTTTTTTTAACATAAATTTTAATATCAAAAGTACACTGGTGCAAAATTAGAATTTGGTTTTCTCTCTGTTAAAAGAGAAAACTTTCTTATATTATTGGCCTGCTCTTAATAAGAAATTATAAAGAAAGTATGCTTGTTTATCTTTTAAGTAATCTGACTGGTAAGCAAAGATTTTCTGTTTTACCAAAATAACTTATTGCACTTCATGTTGTCTTTATCAGATCTTTGATTACTTATGAAAGCCCAGTCTTATTAATATTAAAGAGCTAAGTATTTTTCTTGCAAGTATGTACTTTTCTGGATTTACCTTTGAAGTCTTTAATTGTCACTTTTGTTAAATGAATATTTTTGAGAAAACTCCCCAAATTTAAATTCTAAATAAAATCTTTGGACCTTGAAATAACTTTGGGGTTTTTCAGAGGGTTCCTGGAACATTTGAAAAGTTTTGTTTTCTCTCCACATGAAAAGAGAAATATTAAACGAATTAGGCTTACTTTATACATAAAATTACATAGGAAGATGTCCTATAAGAATAGATGCTTAGCCTTCTCATGTTATATGGTATATTTTATTAACATAAGTGTGTTGAAAATTGTATAAAATTCCTAAAATTCTGATATGTCCTGGGATAAGATTATCAGTCATAATTTCAGTTATCATCTTAAGATGTTGTATATCAAAGAAATACCCAAATCTCTTTGTCAATTCCATTATAATAAACTCTCATCAGATCTTTAGCAATGGGCATTTTTAAAGTCTTTTGTAATTTAAGGACTGTTATTGTTTTCCTCTGATGCAAAAGTGAGATTTGTAGAAAGGACTCTACTAAACACTTGACCACTGACATTACTGTTAAATTACAAAGTATCAAACCTTGGGTGCATATTTCAAGACTGAAGAAAACTCCACTTGACATCTGGTCCTGTATAAACTCCAGAAACCTCAAAGTCAAATTGACTAGGAAGAAAAGTAGTTATGTCAAGGTGGCCGCTTCTCCCCAAGATGTCTGATCTAGAACACTTCTTTCCATTATTATGTACCTTTCTGACAATCTTTTTCCTAATTCTTACACCATGAAGGTCTTTATGATTCTTTTTTCCTCATCCTAGTCTGATAAAACAATATCAAGTTTCACGTATCTCAAGCCATTGCAAAGGAAGGGTATCCAACCTCCAATTGACTGTTGGATTTGCTATGACGCTGGTGGTGCTGTAGTTCTTTCTGCTCATCACTCACTTCCCCCTGATTTCCAATGCCCCAGGATAGCTCGATAAACACTTCTTGGAAAGTAGAGATACAGTTACAGGAAATCCTAGCTGGTTTGAGTCATGGGGATGTTGGCTCAGGAGTGCTTGCCAAACCATGGGCATTATTATGTTGCTAATAATTGTTGTCTCCTTAATATGCTTTGTTCTAAAAATGTTTTAAATGCACATGGACAACCATTGACCAACCAGCCAACAGATGGTATGTTTCTGACTGGATCAACAAAAAAGAACAGAAGATGTTAACCAACTCCCAAGAATATGAGCTTGACATGGTCTTTTGTAAACACTACATTGAGACCTGAAGAGACAATGGTAACAGAGAGTCACTCTAAGACTTCTTTTTCTCTTCTTCTTCTGGGACTGCTATAATTCAAATGTTGTTGCATTTAATATTGTCCCAGAGGTCTCTGAAACTGTCCTCAATTATTTACATTGTTTTTTTCTTTATTCTGCTCTGTGGTAGTTATTTCCACTATTTTATCTTCCAGGTCTCTTATCCATTATTCTGCCTCCATTATTATGCTATTGATTACTTCTAGATAAATTTTAATTTCATTTATTGTGTTGTTCATCATTGTTTGTTTGCTCTTTAGTTCTTCTAGGTCTTTGTTAAACGTTTCTTGTATTTTCTCCATTCTATTTCCAAGATTTTGGATCACCTTTACACTCATTGCTCTGAATTCTTTTTCCAGTCTGCTGCCTCTTTCCTCTTTATTTATTTGGTCTGGTGGGGTTTTATCCTGCTCCTTCATCTGCTGCATATTTCTCTGTCTTCTCATTTTGTTTGACTTACTGTGTTTGGGGTCTCCTTTTCTCAGACTGCAGGTTCGTAGTTCCCATTTCTTTTGGTGTCTGCCTCCAGTGGGTAAGGTTGGTTTATTGGCTTGTGTCGGCTTCCTGGTGGAGGGAACTGGTGCCTGTGTACTGGTGGATTGGGCTGCATCTTGTCTTTCTGGTGGGCAGGCTGCATTTGGTGGTGTGTTTTGTGGTGTCTGTGAACTTATTATGATTTTAGGCAACCTCTTTGCTAATGGATGGGGTTGTGTTCCTGTCTTGCTAGTTGTTTGGCATGGGGTGTCCAGCACTGGAGATTGCTGCCTGCTGGGTGGAGCTGGCTCTTAGTGCTGAGACAGAGATCTCTGGGAGAGCTCTCACCAACTGATTTTACGTGAGGCCAGGAGGTCTCTGGTGGTCCAATGTCCTGAAATTGCCCATCCCACCTCAGAGGTTCAGGCCTGACACCGGGCTGGAGCGTGAATACCCTGTCAGCCACATGGCTCAAATTAAAGTGAGATAAAGAGAAAGAATAATAAAACATAAATAAAATAAATCCATTATTAAAATTAAAAAAATAATTAAAATAAAATAATAAAAAGTAATAATAAAAAAATGAAAGAAGAGAACAACCAAGCCAATAAACAAATCCACCAATGATAACAAGTGTTAAAAAGTATATTAAGATAAACATAAAAATCAGAAACAAGTCAGTCACAGACAGAAAACCCCAAGTCTACAGTTGCTCCCAAAGTCCACTGCCTCAGTTTTGGTTTGATTCATTTTCTGTTTAGGTATTCCACAGATGCAAGGTACATCAAGTTGTTTGTGGTGATTAAATCCGCCTCTCTTGAGGCTACACGGCAAAATTTCCCTTTCTCTTATTTGTTTGCACAGCTTCTGGGGGTCAGCTTTGGTTTTGGCCCCACCACTTCATGTAGGTCACCCTCAGGCATCTATTCCAGTCCCGACAGGGTGACTGATTAGGGGTTGTGGATCACTCAGGCTGCGGAGGGAGAGGTGTACAGAAGTTGTATTTGGAATGCAGGGTGAGCCTGCAGTGGCAGAGATCAGCGTGATGTTGCAACAACCTGAGACGTGCCATGTGTTCTCCCGGGGAACTTGTTCCTGGATCACAGGACCCTGGCAGTGGCAGGCTGCACAGTCTCCCAGGAGGGTGTGGATAGTGACCTGTGCTTGCACACAGGATTCTTGGTGGCTGCAGCAGCAGTGTTAACATTTCATGCCCGTCTCTGGGGTCCGAGCTGATAGCTGCAGCTCACGCCTATCTCTGGAGCTCATTAGGTGGTGCTCTGCCTTCTGTGGGCAGATGGGGAAGGAATCCCCTCTCCTCGTGCACCCCAAAACAATAGTCTCTTGCCTCTTAGAGATATTTTCCCTGACTCCTTCCTGGCTAGCTGTGGCACACTAGTCCCCTCAGGCTGTGTTCACACAGCCAACCCCAGTCCTCTCCCTGGGCTCAGACCTCTGAAGCCTGAGCCTCAGCTCCCAGCTCCCACCCACCCCATCAGGTGAGCAGACTAGCCTCTCTGGCTGGTGAGTGGTGGTCAGCACCAATCCTCTGTGTGTGAATCTCTTCACTTTGCCCTCTGCACCCCAGTTGCTGTGCTGTCCTCTGTGACTCTGAAGCTTCCCCCCCACGCCCCCCACCTATCTCTGCCAGTGAAAGGGCTTCTTAGTGTGTGGAAAATTTTCCTCCTTCACAGCTCACTCCCAGATGTACAGGCCCTGTCCTTATTCTTTTGTCTCTCTTTTTTTTTTTTTTCATTTTTCTTTTGCCCTACCCAGGTACGTGGGGATTTTCTTGCCTTCTGGTACTTCTGTCAGCATTTAGTAGGTGTTCTATAGGAGTTTTCCACATGTAGATGTATTTCTGATGCATTTGTTGGGAGGAAGGTGATCTCCTCCTCTTACTCCTCCTCCATCTTGAAGGTCTCCCTAGATTTGTCTCCTCATCCTAGAAATCCCAAATTAGGGGCTTTAATTGCATTCTGCCCTGTTCCTTTCTTCCTCTCCTTTTTAGTCAGGAGGATTGCTTTCAGTTGGGGCAGTCTTCATTCCACATGAGCTTCGAAATCATACCCTTGGATCTGAAATCCCATATCCCAGCAGGTTGGCGATTGTCCTTCTTTCATCTGTTATAGGCATACACTCATATTTGTATGGTTTTACTGAGCGTGCCTTGCAATTCTTGGGCTTTTATCCTATGGCCCACTTCCCCTGCGGCCAAGAATTGCTCCTCAGGGCAAACCACTGAGACATTCTGGTCTATTTTTCTAAATGTGTTCACATTGGTTTTCTGATTAGAGGCCCACAACAATATTTAAATTTTTTGAAGCTAGTTGAAATATATTTTCACTATATTAGAAATGACAGAAATAAAGGAAAAACTTTATGTGAACTATATTCATTATTAAAATAAATTTTGAATCTAAGGAAACAGGTGGGTTTTTTTTTCTATTCTATTTACAGTTACAATTTATTACATGAAAGGGTACAGGTTAAAATCAGCTAGGAAAAGAAGCACATGTTGAAAATATTAGGAGAAGTATCAAATGCAAAGCTTCAGTCCTCTTCTGTGGAATTAAGACAGCATTACTTTTTTACAATTCATGTCTAACAATACACATGGAGTATTGTCAATCAAGAAAGCTCACCTGAGCATTTGGTTTCCAGAGTTTGGTGGGGAGCTCATTCACATACTGCCTGCTTGACTGATCTTTAGTCACCAGCCCTTTCCTGTGGTTGGGAATGATACCTTTTATTTTCATTCCCTTCTGGAGGTAGAACTGATGCTGCATGTCCCAAATAAATTATCAATACATCCATCATAAATTACACTGTTAGTCTGTCTGGTGGCCAAAGGTCCCAGTCAAAGATATTTCTATTTGACATGATATTCCAAGAGCCTAGAGATCACCTCCCAGTAGCTGCAGCAAAGACCAGACCTCTCTTCGGGTAAGTTTACTTCTTCACTATATAGGCTACTTCCTGGTCTTTAGCCAAGGCTCTCTTAGAGCCAAATGATCATATTTGTTTGTGCATCTACATTTAGTGTAGTATTTATATGATGGACACAGTAATAGTATCAGTGTGAAGATGTCTGTCATTTGGGGAAACCAAGTGTGAGGTAGGGATAGATTTAAAGAAACCACTAATTCATCTTATAAGGCAATTACATACATTTTCATATTTTTGTATTAATTTAATTACATGTTTTCCCCCTTTGATGTACTGTTATTAGTGCCATATGATAAACTTGTACAAAACTGTTTAACATAGAAACTAGCTGATGGTTAACTAAATATAGTTCTTCCTCTGGCTGTTCCTTTTATTGGAGGCTGAGGAGGCTTTAGCTGAATTTTAAAGAAACAGTTTTGAGAAATAGATGGGAGGAGTTCTTTTTGTTTAAAAATACTTTACAGAGTATATTATTTTCAATCCAGAAAATTGTGAGAGGGGAAAAATCCTAAGGAAGTTAATTCAAATTTAGACTTTTTTAGCAAGAATATATTGTTTATAAAAATAAAAAATCTGAATTAAAACAAGATTAGATTAAGAAAAAAAATTAATTGGATTCATATCACTTAGACATCCAGATATTTGCCTATTCCAAGCACTTCTCATACCAGGCATTTAAACAACTCTTTTAGTTTTTCACCCTTTATTTTCCTGCTCTGAGCACTTCTCTCTGAGTATGGGGCTCATTCTCTCCTACTGACACAGCTGAGCATGTATTTGTTGGGAGTATTGGTACATGGACAACCTTCTACTCTTCTAGAACTTAAGGTCTTAGAGAAAAAAAAAATCTGGTGTATGTTTCCAACACACTGGCTCCATTTGGCCTAACAATCAATGATAATTTGCATGGAATAGGGGAATCACTGATCTCTAAATAAAGGCTGCTGGGAAGACAAGAGATATGCTTGCATAAAACAAAATGTGTTGTGGCTGCAAACTATGATTTAAATTTGTCAATTAACACAGCCCTGAAATAAGTTTGCAAAAATTATTGAGTCATGAGAATTTCATTCAGCCTGCAAAATGTGTATTGACCCCAAACACATGTAAAATGTAGTAAAAGAATTATCCTCCTGATATTGTCAGTTTTTCTGCATAGGAGATTGTGTTTAAAACCACTAGGAAGAACCTCAATATAGGCTTGTCACACTTTTATTTAAGGTAGAAGAGCAGAAATATGTAATAGGGCACTGATAATATTTGAGTCTCTCTGCTGCATCAATCCTTGTCAGAAGAATATGCCTAGACAAGCAATGGCATTTCCTCTGCCATGTACTGTTGTAAAACCCAGGTCAGGAAACTTTTTCTGTAAAGGGTCAGATAGTAAATACTTTCAGAACTGCAGGCCATTTAGTCTCTGTCTCAACTACTCCACTCTGCTGAACAGCATGAAAGAAGCCATAGCAACATAGAAAGAAATGAGTATTGCTTTGTCCCAATAAAACTTTATTTATGGGCAATGGAATTTGAATTGTGTATATTTTTCACAAGTCATGGAATATATTCATTTTTAAAAAATTTTTCTCCCCGACTATTTAAAAATGTAAAAACTATTCTTAGCTTGTGGGCTGTGCAATCAGTAGCAGGTCAGATTTGGTCCATGGGCCATAGTTTTCTACCTCTTGTGTTAAGGGACTCAAGATCTCAAACCTTTGATTTATGAAAGAAAGAAATGGGATAAAGTGTAATTACAATATGTTTTCTTTGACTATATACAAATGTATTTATTTAGATATCATTTTATTATAAAAATATTGTATGTTTGTGTGTTTCCACATGTTAATCCATTAAGTGATTTTTATGCTATCAAATGTTTTCAGGCTCATATTAGATGGACAAAAAGTATTGTGAATAAAATAAGATTTTTTCAATAAGAACATCAAGAATAAGCTGATATTCCATCTATTAACACATGTCTTTCATAGTGCTATGATTTAACTGCAAAAAAAGGTGAAACATATAGCTAAATTTGAAGAATTAAAAAATCATAATATAAATATATTTTACTAAGCTCTGGCAAATAATCCTAGCTAAATCTATTTATACTATTATTTATTTACCTTAATGATTTTTGTCTTATTTCTTACATTCTGTCTTTTAAGTTCTGAGTTTTAGAGAGAAGCCTTTTTATAAAAGCAGTCTCTGACTTGAACAAACTTTCAGTTCTGTCCAATATCAACAAGAATATTGTTCTCAGCTCTAACTATCACATGGTAGCCCACTATTTCTAGAGACTATTGTTAAGTGACAAATTTTTCTCTAGTCCACTCAAAGTTTTGTTCATTTCACATAGGACTTTAGCTTTAATAAAATAGATTTGGAAATAAGCTATGATGTGATAAATAAGATTACATCCTTCATTACTGCATTTTCCCTCAAGGAGAAAATTCCTGTTCCTTCTAACTTCACGCTTCATCCTGGGTGGATATCCAGTGATTTATTTCATTTACTCAAGATTGGAATTTTCTTATTAGATAATATTATAGTTTAGCCTATTTCAGATCTCTCTGCAAGGTACTGCTTTAAGTTTGTTTCTTTTATCTCTCTCCCTCTCTTTCTTTCAACATTTTATTAAACATACAAGATATATTATTATTTAAGAGGTACAATGTTTTTCAGTATATCCTTGGATTTTCTATATATACAGTCATGTCATCTACAAAAATAAGAGTTTTATTTCATTTCCAATATTTATACTTGTTAGACTTGTTAAGACAATGTTTTACAGAAGTAGTACCAGAAGATCCTCTTCTCTCATTGGCAGGGTAGGTTTTCATGAATTCTTAATTAAATATCATGTTTGTTTTTCTTTTCTTTTTTTTTTTTTAAGAAGATGTTGGGGGTAGGAGTTTATTAATTAATTTATTTATTTTTGCCGTGTTGGGTCTTCATTTCTCTGCGAGGGCTTTCTCTAGTTGTGGCAAGAGGGGGCCACTCTTCATCACGGTGTGCAGGCCTCTCAGTATTGCAGCCTCTTTTGTTGCAGAGCACAGGCTCCAGACGTGTAGGCTCAGTAGTTGTGGCTCACGGGCCTAGTTGCTCCGCAGCATGTGGGATCTTCCCAGACAAGGGCTCGAACCTGTGTCCCCTGCATTAGCAGGCAGATTCTCAACCACTGCGCCACCAGGGAAACCCCCTGTTTTTCTTTTTTGTCCTTTACTAGATTACAGAATATTCTTTAGTTTTCTATATGCAGTTTATTATTTATGGCTGATATTAATTTTTATATACATACCATACAATTTACATATTTTGCTGTATGTTTCCATGGATTTTAGCATTTGTGTACCTTTGTATAACAACCACCACAATGAGAATACAGAATCAGAAAAATCTTTATTATGCTGTCTTGTTTGTAGTCAGCACTTTCTCCCATCTCCAAACCTGGCAACAATAAATCCGTTCTTGTTTCCTATAGTTTTGCATTTTCTAGAATGTCATGTAAATGGAATCATACAACATATAACTTTTTGAGAATGGCTTCTTTCTTTCAGTGAAATACATTTGAAATTCAGCTATATTGTGGATATCAGTAGTTTATTCTTTATTCTTACTTAGTAGTATTAAATTTTATGGCTATGCATAACTTGTTTATCTATTCACGGATAATGGGCTGTCTCCAATTCTGGTCAATTATGAATAAAGCCACTATGAACATTCATGTACGGCTTTTTATGTGAATAAAAGATGTCATTTTTCCAGGGCAAAAACCAAGCAGTGAAATTGTTGGGTTATATGGTAAGTGTATATTTAATTTAATATGAAAGTGACAAAAAGAGTTACTATACTATTTTATGTTCCCACCAACCATGAAGGAAAGTTCCAATTGCTTTACCTCCTTGCTAGCACTTGGAACTAATGAGAAACTGTATTTTGAATGTAATATATATATATACATATATATATATATATACATATATATTTGTTTTGTTTTGTTTTGTTAGACTCATTTTTATTACAAGTACCTTCATTTTGTAATTTTATATATTTAATATATATTTTTCATTCTAATAGATGTGTAGTGTCTCATTGCGGTTCTAAGTTGCCTCCTTTTAATGCTTCATGAACTGAGCATCAAAAAGAGTTTTTAATTTTTGTTTTATAATGTGTTGAAGATAATCAAATGATTGTTTTGTATCTATGAAGAAAATCTCATTTTTCCACTTCTTTCACTTAATATTTTTAATTGTATCACAAGTTTTTAAATGCTAAACTATCCTTTTATCCCCACTTACTTGGTTGTGTTTTGGATTATTGCATTTATGATTATAAAAGAGGTAGGTCCATAACTTTCCCTTTTTTGTAATATTTCTGTCAAGTTTTGGTATCAAGGTTATGCTGGTCTTAGAAAATAGGTTTGAGAGTAGACATGCTCTTTTATTCTCTGGAAGAATTTGTGTAAGATTGACATTATTTCTTTCTTAAAAATTTAGAGAAATTCTCCAATCTAAACCTAGGGTTTTCTTTAAGGAAAAAGAAGAGGAAAATATATCATATTCAACATCCTTCCTTTGTATAGAGAGCTTTCCTATTTTCCACTATTTTTTTAGTCCATTATCTGTTGAGTCCATGTAAAGTAAATTCATTGAGAAGTCCTCCTTTTTATCTAATTTGGAAAGTGGAAATAAAAGTAGTGAATTCTCCAATTGTGTAAGTGGTTGGAAGATCCTTGACCAACTAGTTTGATATTAGGAGTCCTTATCATAAAAACTTTTAGTTAGAATGACTAGCTATTACTGAAATTTACACTAAGCAACTTAAGAACAGAAATAGTCTCTTTTAATCTGTGCATCTCCCATTCCCAGCACAGTGAATGGCACAATGTAACTGTTCAATAAGTATTCTGGGTGTGATTAACAAAGGACAAATTCCTATAAAGAAAAAAAAAACTAAATTCATGAATCTATTGCTGTAAAATTGATCATGATGCTTTTTTAAAATTTTTAATGTTTGCACAATCTGAAGTGATGTCCCTTTCTCATACCTTATATTAGTCAATTTTTGCTCCCCTCAGGCTTTTCCTTGTCAGGATTGTTAGGTTTTATGATTCTTATTAATCTTTGCAAAATACCAGCTATTGAGTATGGTTACTTATTCTCCTCTTTTTGTTCTTTTTCATTGGTTTCCAATCCCATCATCATTTTGCTTTTCCTTTATTTTGGTTAGAGTTTGTTTGTTGTTTTCACCAACATTTTGAAATAGATGCATAGATCATTGATTTTTCCAACACTTTAAAAGTAGTACATGCATTTAGGGTTATAAATTTCCTTACAAGCATTCTTTTAGCTTCAGCGCATTTTTTTAAACAGCTTTATTGGTTATAATTAACTTACAATTTGTTTACATTTAAAGTGTACATCTGATAAGTTTTGAGGTTTATGTATCCAAGATTCCACCACCACAGTAGATGTAGTGAGAATATTTATCTTCACCAAAAGTTTTATCAGGCCCTTTTATTATTATTATTATTATTATTATTATTATTATTATTATTATTATTAATTTATTTATTTAGCCATATGCGGGCCTCTCACTGCTATGGCCTCTCCTGTTGTAGAGCACAGGCTCTGGATGCACAGGCTCATCAGTCATGGCTCATGGGCCTAGCCTCTCCGCAACATGTGGGAACTTCCCGGACCAGGGCACGAACCCATGTCCCCTGCATCGGCAGGCAGACTCTCAACCACTGTGCTACCAGGGAAGCCTATAGGCCATTTGTTTAATACTACTTTCTCTCCCTTCCAGACTCCTGTCTCCAGGCAACAACTGATCTGTTATCTGTTATTGCAGATTGATTTCTATTTTCTAGAATTTTATATAATTGGTATCAGTGTATGCTCATTTTTCTATGGCTTCTTTCATTCAACATAATTATTTAGAGTCTCATCTATGTTGTTTTATCAATAGCTCATTTCATTTTATTTCTGAGAATTCCCATTGTATATATATGCAAGAATATATGTAATCCTTTATCTGTTGATGAACATTTGGGTTGTTTACATCTATTACAAAGAAAGCTGCTATGTACACCTGTGTACAGGGCTTTGGAATTATGCTTTTTTATTTTATGAAAATGCCTAGGAGTCAAGTGTCTAGGTCATATGGGAGGTACATGTGCTGTGTTTTAAGAAACTGTCAAGCCATTTTTATCATTGCCAATGAAATATTATCACAAAAATATACGGAAACAAAATATAAAGTTGTTTGGTCCAAATTAAGAATTATTAGAAAATACAGGTAGGAGAGCAATTAAAATAATATCATGAGAAAGTTAAACAGCACAGTTAGAATACAGGTATTCTATAATTCAATTAAATGAAATAAATACTTGGCCCTTGTCTGGATAGAGATTTGAAGAAGCCAACTCTAAAATAGTCATATTAAAGACAGCTAGGGAAATTTGAATTAGAATGGACTGACTGTTAAAGACATCAAGAAATTATGTTTAATTTTGATAAATATAAAAATATTGTGATTATGTAAAAAAAATTCACATTTTTAAGAGATGTATACATAATTATGTAGTGGTAAAATTAGGAAATATCACTGGTGAATTGTTTAAATGCCTCAGCAAAAACAAACAAACAAAAACTTATAGGGAGATTAGATGAAGCAACAGTGGTAACAATGTCAGGTTCTCCAGAGCCAGTATATATGTATATACATGTATATGTATGCATATGTGTGTATATATGTGTGTGTGCAGATTACATATATTCTTGCATATATATATATATATATATATATATATACATATTTTATTTTATATAGAGAGAGACAGGAAGACACACAGAGAGAGATTTATTTCTAGGAATTAGCTATGTGATCGTGGAGGCTATGAAATATATATGTAGGCTGAAAACTCTTGGGCAATATCTGGTTTTACAATCCTGAGGTAGAATATATACCTCCTCCTGTAAATTTTAGTTTCTGCCCTTAAGAACTTTCAACTGATTAAAACTAAGCATCACAAATTTTCTGTCCAACTCTGGTATATACTTGGAAATTTTAAGCTAAAATAAAAATAAAATAATTAATTACTCAAGTTGGCAAGTGAGTACTATCTTCTCATCTATATCATTCCCCACCTCTTGTCTTCCACACACTTTATTTCCAAAGCCTTTCTCCTTTTTGAAGAGAAGAAAAGTCAGGTATCAGTAGAAAATTCTATATAGGAAAATAGTAATCAAATCCACACTATTTTACCTGTCATAACATTGTTTAAACCACTTTAAAGTTATTCCACCATGCTTATTACTCCTTGCCCCGTACACCCCACATCCCCAGAAAACTCACATCAACTCAGTGATTTCTTTAGAAACTCCCTTCTTCAACTTTGTTCAGCCATGACATTGGACCCTATTATGTAGCAGCAGCAATCAGTGCTAGAAGACTGGAGCAATTCTTTTAAGCTTCTAAAATAATTTGGTTTTTTTCTTGAATCTTATATCTTAGCCAAACAATATCCAACAAGTATGAGAGTTTAAAAAAAAATGTCATTTACAGAACTGCTTAGATGAAGAAATTCTACATCCCACAAACCTGTTTAAAGGAAATGACTAGAGGTTGGAAACCAAAAATGAAGATAGTGTAGTATATGAGAAATTATATAGGTCATCCATTAGTTCAGTGAGAAAAGCTAAGGAAAACAGCAGGCCTGAAATGTAACTTGGTCAAAATTGGAGCAAAATTTATGAGCAAGGATATGTTCATTTTGGAGAATAGAATGAATTCTAAAACCTTAATGAATGTTTGGATTTGAAAAAGGAGAAATATTTTCCAAATCCCAACAAGAAATTGGAAAGGCAACCAGAAGTTCTAGGAAAAGAAACAAAAAAAACTCCTGTGCAACAATGTCATCATTCAAATATAAATAGAAATAACATGTAACATAAATTTGATCAATAAGTGAGGTTTAGATAGAAAATCTACTTGACCTTGTTTCTAGAAACTTTCTCCTTTGAGTGGCACAGGGCATTCACACTAAGAACCAGAGAAGGAGGTGTAATCACTTTGATCTCACTAACGGAATCAGCAGTAAATAATATTTACATAAACACACCATATTAAAGGTGACTTATTGATATTCAAATTTTAGATTAAAAATTACTAAGCACAGAAATGTAATTATCATTAAAAAAATAAAAATAAATTTTATCAACCAATGTAAATAAATATAACATTGGAAGGAATGTATGGGGTAGAGGGGCTGGAGGATGGTTAATAATTCTGATAACCTTACTTTGAAGAAGAGAATCAGTAAACACTGCTGTATATTAGTAAAGTAAAATGTCCCAATTTAAGCTTATTATTTAAAGTTTAAAAAATAATAAGTACAGGTAATAAAAACTTGATGCAATTATTAGAAAGGAGAGATTTATGAGAAGCATAGGAGATATAAATCAATTAACTCTTCATGTATCATTCATATTAGGTCAATGGTTAATGAGTAAACATAATTAATCAAGAAATAATCCAAGATGATCACTTAGAAATATGAAGATAGCTTCCAGAAACTGTTAAAACAGAAGAAATTAAAAGCAATTGTCTCTGGGGAACAGTAATAAAAGTGACAAAGTTTAAAAAGTCCAAACTCTCTCTTGCGGCGCTCGGCTAAGGCAGTCTGTCTGTCGGACTCTGTCCTCCGAGCGAGGAGAGGCGAGGCGACTTTGGAGAACCAGCCGCCCGATTATTTTCTTTTCCCTTCCTCTCTCCCGTCCCACATCGCTATTCACCCCTCTCCCGCCTTTGCTCGCGCAGCCATGGCGGAGCCGTCGGCGGCCACTCAGTCCCCATCCGTCTCCTCGTCATCCTCCGTGGCCGAGTCCTCTGCGCCCGGTGGCGGCGGCGGCGGGAGCCCGGGAGCCTGCCCCGCCCTGGGGGCGAAGAGCTGCGGCTCCTCCTGTGCTGTGCACGACTTAATTTTCTGGCGAGATGTGAAGAAGACTGGGTTTGTCTTTGGCACCACACTGATCGTGCTGCTCTCCCTGGCAGCTTTCAGTGTCATCAGTGTGATTTCTTACCTCATCCTGGCTCTTCTGTCTGTCACCATCAGCTTCAGGGTCTACAAGTCTGTCATCCAAGCTGTACAGAAGTCAGAAGAAGGCCATCCATTCAAAGCCTACCTGGACGTAGACATCACTCTGTCCTCAGAAGCTTTCCATAATTACGTGAACGCTGCCATGGTGCACGTCAACAGGGCCCTGAAACTCATTATTCGTCTCTTTCTGGTGGAGGATCTAGTTGACTCCTTGAAGCTGGCTGTCTTCATGTGGCTGATGACCTATGTTGGTGCCGTTTTCAATGGGATCACCCTTCTGATTCTTGCTGAACTGCTCATTTTCAGTGTTCCAGTTGTCTATGAGAAGTACAAGATCCAGATTGATCACTATGTTGGCATCGCCCGCGATCAGACCAAGTCAATTGTTGAAAAGGTTCAAGCAAAACTCCCTGGAGTTGCAAAAAAAAAGGCAGAATAAGTACATGGAAACCAGAAATGCAACAGTCACTAAAACACCATTTAATAGTTATAATGTTGTTACTTGTACTATGAAGGAACCGTGCTCGGTGTCAGCTTGAGCCTGCATTCCAAGCTTTTTTTTTTTTAATTTGGTGTTTTCTCCCCTCCTTTCCCTTTACCCTCGGTATCAAGCACAAGCATTGTTGGACTTAAAAAAGAACTGATATCTTAGAACCCAAAAGGATAAAGAAAGAATCAAATTAATAGGATAAATCAATACCTTAATGATGGTGGAGCTTTACCTGTAGCTAGAAAGGAGGGGAAAGATTGGAGGTAAAGGAGAAAATGGAAAATAAAACACATCTCTTGGGTTCTTCTATTCAAATTTCAAGGACTAGTCAGTCTTACATAGCTTTCCATCATAGTTTTGACCTTATTTTTAAGTTAAGAAATAATGATTAACTTATAAAGAAATTATCTGGGGACAAGAATGGGATTCTTTCCCTCTTTTTTGTTGTTGTTGTTGTTTTGTTTTGTTTTTTGCAGCCCTGTGATCCCATCTTCCTGCCCCACAATGTGAGCAGCTACCCCTAATATTCTTCTTCTTCATTTAACGCTATAACTTTCAACTCTATGAATAACTTATAGTCGATAGTGATAATTCCTGATTCTCAGAATGCCATCCGATAACCAAGAATGCAGATGGAAAGTAGGATGAGAAGGAGTGCACAGGGGTGCTGCTGCGACTCCCGCTCACCCTTAGGAGAGGAAAGGCTCCGCCATGTGGGACTGTGGGGTCTGTGTCATCTCCTTCGGACACCAGTTCTGAGCTTTAGTTTGAGAGCTTATTCCTGAATGGGCTTTCCTCCCTCTTTCCTACCCTCAAGTTTAGTAAATATGGTTGTACTTTTCTTATTATAAAATAAATGTCTGTAACTGCTGTACACTGCTGTAAACTTGTTAGAGAAAAAAATTAATCTGCATGTGGGCTCCTCAGTTATTGAGTTATTGTAATCCTGTCTCAGTCCATGGTGGGGATACATTCTCAAGAGGTGAACTACAGAAACACAAAGGCCTTTTTTCTCTTTTATCTTTTCCTCCTGCACGTGTTACATCTTTAACCTGTGCTCATCGTTTTCCCCTAAGGACCAAAGCTGAGCTGGCTTGAGAGGAGATTGTGTCTGTGGTTAAGAGATCACAGATTTGTGTAAGGAAGTGCATTTTGTGATTCATATGGAGTTTTAACTTGGAGGCTAGCTTATTGGGTGTGTGTTGTTTGAGGGTTCCTTTCATTTTCAGGCACATAAAATGTCTTGGCACCTCTACTGTGTGGTACAGGGTACCTTTTGAGAGTGTTGTCCAAAAAGCTTTAGGTAAGGGTGATCAGGCAGGGCCAGATTGTGTTGACAGGCTCCGTGCACAATTAAAAGACAACAAAACAGTTCACGTTGACATCAGATGGAGGGCGTTTGGGAATCTTTGATTCCCATTTGAGACTTATAAGTGTCTTCCTCCCTTTCCAACATGAAAATTCAGTAAATTTGAAAGAAAATCATCTGTGAGTTCCTTCAGGTTGTAACTCATAGTCGTGATAATCCAGAGGGAATAAGCACCGGTGACTTTAAAGGCTACAGTGTTTGACAGTCCCAAAGTAGTGCAGCTCTGTAGAAGGTAGTGGAAGGAAGTTTTCCTTCTACTTTGTTGAGGAAATTACTTAGGAACTTAGATGGGTAAAAGGTACCCTTGCCTTACTCCACTCTCTTATTTTCTTAGCCCCCTTTCCTTTTGAAATGTTTAACTGATTTCATGTTATAGTAGGGAACGCATTCTCCATCCCCATCCTTTGCCCTCCCAGGAAGTAAGTGTACTGATCATCTTTTTGGGCTTCCCCTCCAAAGGACCTTTTTCTGCAGTGGAAGCCTCCACACCTAGCTCTTTGTTTTGTTAGTGCTGTGTTTAGATTAATTTGGACAGATCTTTGTGCCACACAAGAATTTTTTGTTTTTTTAAGAAAAATCTATAGGTGAAAAATTACTAATGAAACTGTGTGTGCGTGTATGTGCGTGCAACATAAAAGTACAGTAGCGCCTAAGGAGCTTGAATCTTGGTTCCTGTAAAACTGCAAATTGATGTGGTATTAATAAAAAAAAAAAAAAAAAGTCCAAACTCATCAAAATGTATACATTTAATATGTACAATTTTTGCCTATTAAGTATACCTCAATAAAGATAGAAAGTTTTTAAAAATTATTTGAAATAATTGGATTATTTTCCATTATACCACATAAATGTATGAAATCTTATGTGATAAATACAAAATTATGAGTATATACACATAATAACAATGACAACTACCACCACCAAAACAACAACAACAAAAAAATTACTTTCACAATTCCAAAGTAGTTGACATTTCCTTAGTGAAAGAAGTCAAGACACCAAGGTCAATATTAAGAAAACATCATTTAGGCTAAAAGGGTCATAATATCCCAATAATCCATATCCCTTAAAGTAAGTACCTAATAAAAAAATTAGAAAGTAAAATGTTTGTAAATAAAAAAATGGATATTTTCATAACTAGTCTGAAAGAGTATAAACTTATTTTTGTAATTTTGTATTAACTTATACATTATAAACTTAGAAATCTATTCACTTTATCAGTGAGCATTATTTTTGAATTATGCAGTGCTAGGTAAACATGGATGGGGTTGTGGTCTGTGAGGTGTGTGCAGTCTGAGACTGACAGATGCAGTGAATGGTCCATTTTGGAGGATACACGGTCCCATATTCACTTATTTCATACTTTGTCCCAAAAAAAGAAAAGATACAAAAATAATAGATGCTACTATTTTCCTATGAGTTTCATGTTAGTTAAGATTCTACAGTTCAAATTTATTCTTTATTAGAATTGAGTAGTACTACTCTAGGTGCCTTATCAGAAATACCATAGAGATCATATCCAATGTAGGATTTCTTTATTAGTTATTTTGTAAAATTTGCTATAAAGTAAAAAAATAATTCCTTATCTTTAATAAATAGCATTTCAAAAACACTCTACAATTAGAAATAGAATGATCAAGTATCCCTTTGATATTCTTTTTACACTTACTTTGTGAATCATTTATTTCTCTTAAACTAATAAAATAACATTTTAATTTAATAGAATTACAACTAAAGCAGAATAATATTATTTACTGTGATTATTCTAAATAAAAATTTGCTTTGATTAAAAATATTGAAACCATTTTATAGGACTTGGAAATGAATGATTTTCAGCAAAGGTACTTAAAGTTGTAGAATATAATTGGCTGCTTTAAAGGGAATATCTTCTAAGTACAGCATGTGCAAACTATATGGCAGCTGTCAACTGCACTATTAAAGATGTTCTTAGAGGAATTCACAGTAGGATTTTTTTTAATATATAAAAATATTTTATTGAAGTATAGTTGATTTACAATATTACATTAATTTCAGGTGTACAACATAGTGATTCAATATTTTTATAGATTATATTCCATTTTAAGTTATTATAAAATATTGGCTATATTCCCTGTGCTGTATAATATATCCTTATAGCTTATCTATTTTATATATAGTAGTTTGTACCTCTTAATCCTCTACTCCTATCTTGCTCCTCCCCCCACTGGTAACAACTAGTTTGTTCTCTATATCTGTGCATATGTTTCTGTTTTGTTATACTCATTCATTTTATATTTTAGATTACACATATAAGTGATAGCATACAGTATTTATCTTTCTCTGACTTATTTTACTAAGCATAATACCCTTCAGGTCCATCCATGCTGTTGCAAATATCAGAATTCACAGTGGGATTTTGTTTATCAAGTTGACTTTAAGTAGATTTGAAGTTAATTTGGCATTAATTTAGCACATCTCTTGTGAGGGTAATGAATTTGAATAAAAGTTCTTACTGTTGAAAATTGTTATTATAATGATAATAAATTGTCATAATCACATTTCAATATAAAAATAAAATTTTACCTGTTTATATTCTTAGTTGACAGGTATCATAATAAAACTAAAGTCAGAAATTTTATCAAAGAATATATAGAAAATATTTTTGGTACAGGTGCCCCAGGCAACTGACTTACCTGAATTTTAGAATGCTGAATCAGACTCTTGTACGTTCATATATTTTTTGTATAAAATATATCAATCTAAAAGAATTAAACATGGAATAATTACAACACATTTGAATATTCAAGTTTTCAGCAGACTGATATAATTTAAAGCAATAGGGGATTGCTTCAAAATATTATTGCTAATTATAAAGATACCTACATAGCTGAAATTTCTATATATAAATTATTAAATTAGAAAATTCTTCTTAAACCTACTTGTCTTGACTTTTAATGATGTTAAAATTGATTTTTTTAAAAGTAAGACAGCAGAGAAACTAAATATTTCAAAGTTGAAATTTTTAAATAAGGTTAAACAGAAAAAAATAAAGACCAAATAAGGTTAAAGTAGAATATAAATCCTTATATAAGGCTTGTCAATGTAGTTTTAAGTGGATCAATATTGTTAGATAACAAAACAGCAAACAATTTACTGAATAATTTTATCTTATTATTTTATTTACTGGGAAAATTCTGATATCTGCATTGCATCAGATTAGCATAAAGTTCATTTATTTTTATCTGTAAAGACAACAGAGAGAAACACATTCTTTTGACCTAGGGTCAGGTCTCTTGCTTTTTGCTTTGTCTGGCATATTCTTCTCCCAGGCATCTGCATGACTTCTAAGCTCCTCACTTATCTCTATGTCATTCATTCTGTACTTAAATGTGACTTTTTCACATTTTATAGTATATTTTTCTGACTACTTCTGATAGAGCACAACCCACCAGACATCTCCAGTGTAGATTTTTTCCCTGCTTTATTTTTGTCCAAAATGGAAACAGTTGCCTAATGTACTAAGTAATTGTTTATTCTCTGTCTTCTTCCACTAGAACATGAGATCCAAAAGAATAGAGGTTTTCCTTTTAGTTATTTTTCTCTTGCTTTCCCTTTGAACAATACCCAGTAGCTGCTCTGTAGAGGCTTTTGAGTGAAAAAAAAAGGTAAAAGGGAGGAGAAAGGAGGAAGAGGGAGGAGAAAGAAGAGAAATGGTGTAGAAAGAAAAAAAAAGGAAGGAAAGGAAAAGAGAGGGAAGGCAGAGGGGAAAAGGGGAGAAAGGAAAGTTAATGAGCTTGATTTTTTGTTTACTTAGGACTGTGATGTCTGATAAGTACATAGAAGGTTGACGGTTGAAACAGTCTTTGAATCTCTCAGGGTCTTGTCAGGAAGCACATGGAGCACTGAGATTGAAACTGAAGAAAGTTACATTAAGAGACCAATTACAAAATAATGAGAAGTGCTTTAGAAAACTGAGAGGCATAGTACAGCACCCCAAGGCCAGTAGCAGTGTGATTCTCTTACCAAACCTAGGACTGAAGGACCTCTAGAGGAAGCTGACCAAATCATCTGAAGGGAAGCAGGTAGCTCAAGCCATTGTCACAGGAAGAGATCCAGAGGAATAAAAAACTTAACCAGATTTGATCCTTTCCTCCAGTATTTTTGATGGTTCATGTTTGTGGAATTCAACCAGAAGCAAGAGCACCAAGGAAGTGTCCTGCAGGCTAGGCTCCTGGTGAATACTAGAGAAAGGGAGACAGCTGGGTCAGACAGAGTAGTTCATACTTAAGGAACATCCTTTGCAAATTCTGTCCCTTATATCCAACTTGATGTAAGACATTTTAGAAGCCTTAGGCAAAATGTTGGACCTCACAACCTCAAGTAAGATTTTCTGTGAGTTTCTTCTGATGTTTTGTCCCAATAATTAGTTTTTTTGTAATTTTCCTCTGACTTCATAACTTTTTGATTAATTGAGTTTCAAATAATTGTTTCTTAATACTAATTCCTTGAATTTGTAGCCTTCATAATACTCCATTTTTCTTATCTCTGATCTTGCATCCCTACCTTGTAGTTCTGAGCCCATTGTGTCCAGTCATAACAAGTTGATGTGGACCACATGCCTAATTGGGGTTTATATACTCTGACACATCATTCTTCCAAACTTCCTGTCATTCCGTCCCTTGCTTCCCCTTCATTTGTTGTTTTTTGTTAGTTTTCTTCTTAAAGTGTATATTTTTTCTATTATTAATAGTTGTAATAATGGTAATATTAATATGGTCAAACACTTGTATAATACATGAACTTATTAGGTAACAGTCAAAACATGTATTTTGAAATATTTTTCTTTGTAAATAAAGCCTCTTTGAAAACGTTAACATGTCTTTTCCTTCCTGCCCACTGTTCTTTTTATCAAGCTCTTCAGCAATCAAAAGATATTATGACCCCTCTTTTACACGGTTTGCCTGCTAGAATAAATATGCAGATTTCCCCCCATTAAGTCTTATTTTGAATACATCCAGTAAGAATGTGCTCAATATGGATGTGGCTGTACTTAACTCAGTTTATTTAATAAAACTGTAAGCTGGAAGATTTTTTGCTTCAAATCTGGGAGCAGGATAATATTTTTTTTAAAAAAAATAATCAAAACACTGTTCTACTACCTAGTTCTCAATTGCTATTAACCTTTTTCCCTTCTAACTCCAGTCGAATTTTTATTCTTCTCAAGATTAATTTCTCCTCTGGATATTCATTCTGATATTGGTATTCTATCTATACAATTTTAATTTAATTTCTTTATTTTTCTCCTTCTCTTTCTGCTTTGGCAGGCAAAACACAGAATTCCCTCAACCAGATGAGACTCCATGAAAGGAAAAAGAAATAATGCCATGTTTGAATCAATCAAATTGGTAAGTATGGTCTGCATGTAAAATTAAATCTGCCTCCTGGTCTTAGTTTGATATCCCAGAGAAGAAGGAATGAAGAAATTGAATATAAAAAAGAAAAAAAAAAACTCTCAGATATGTCATCTTTGCACAAACCAGTGTACTATGTGGCAGGACAGAAGAAAAATATAGTGAAAAGACATCTGCAGGTGCCTATATTTGTCATTGAAGGATGAATGAAAGATAATAATGCTAAAGATACACAAATTTTCCAATATATATTCTGTGTACTGTTTCTGGTGAGCCAGCATTAATACCTGTTAGCCTGTACAAAGTAATACCTAAAAGTACGATTACCATGAGAAGTGTGTAATCGACAGTAGAATTGAACACAAATTTTCCCTGCTCTAGGTGCCTGGAACCCTTCTGTTATCTTCTGGCTTTACTCCATCACTGTTTTTCTGGGAAATGATTAGTTCAGGATGAGCTTTCCCCATTCAATTATGTGTACTGATAAAAAAAAAAAAAGAAGAAGAAGAAGAAGAACTATTGTGAAAACTACATAAAAGTGCCATACAGCTAAAGGGAAAAGAGAAGCATGATAATGATTTTTTCAGAGAAATAACACTAATCCAGTAAGACAACACTGAGAAAGATGAAAATTTGATGAAAAATAATTGCACATAAAAATCTAAGAGCCTAAATGCAATACGATATTTAAAGGCTTCAGAGCAGATCTTCAATGGCTCAAGGAAGAAATGTTACAAAACCAATAAGAGATCAATTTTGAGCTTGCAGAGCTTAGTAGCTAAATACAAGAAAAAAAAATCTGGGAAATGGTCATATTGTTAATGAAAAAAAAAAAAAAGAAAAGAAAAGAAGAAGAAAAAAGAACTCCACAGATAATCCAGTCAAGAATGTGTTTCAGTGGCAGAGAAAGAGTGAACAAAAAATGAAGTAAAAAAGAAAAATAAGTGAAAATTAGAAAGCAGGCAGTAAATATGAAAGGGGAAAATAATCATGCATTGATGTAATTGTTACTTTGAAGAAGAGAAAATAATAAATAAAACTTTAAAATATATAAAGAAGAAAAACTATAATTGAAGAAAACATAATTTGAATGAAGAAAGACTTGAATATATTGAATGAAAGGAGACAATGTGAAAAGGAGGGCCTCTGGAGTATGGAGTTCCAGAGTTTGGGACTGATCCTGACATTCTTAGAGGAACCAATAATACCAAATTCCAGTCACTCATTGTAGACTCATCTTTTCCATCATCTTCAACACAGCTACATCAGAGGCAGGCCTGAGTCCAAGGAAAAACAGCCAATGTCGTGTGGATGAAAGGATCTTGGTGCTCCAGCCGGACGTCAGGGCTGTGCCTCTGAGGTGGGAGAGCCAAGTTCAGGACACTGGTCCACAAGAGACCTCCCAGCTCCACATAATATCAAACAGCAAAAACCTCCCAGAGATATCCATCTCAACACCAAGAACCAGCTTCACTCAATGACCAGCGAGCTACAGGGATGGACACCCCATGCCAAACAACCAGCAAGACAGGAACACAACACCACCCATTAGGACAGAGGCTGCCTAAAATCATAATAAGGCTGAAGACACCCCAAAACACACCAACAGACGTGGAACTGCCCACCAGAAAGACAAGATCCAGCCTCATTCACCAGAAAACAGGCATCAGTACCCTCAACAAGGAAGCCTACAAAACTCACTGAACCAACCTTATCCATTGGGGACAGACACCAAAAACTATGGGAACTAGGAACCTGCAGCCTGTGAAAAGGAGACCCCAAACACAATAAGTTAAACAACATGAGAAGACAAAAAACACACAGCAGATGAAGGAGCAAGGCAAAAACCAACCAGACATAACAAATGAAGAGGAATTAGGCATCTACATGAAATTCAGAATAATGATAATAAAGATGATCCAAAATCTTGGAAATAGAATGGAGAAAATACCAGAAACGTTTAACAAGGACCTAGAAGAACTAAAGAACAAACAAACAGTGATGAACAACACAATAAATGAAATTAAAAATTCTCTAGAAGGGAACAATAGCAGAATAACTGAGGCAGAAGAAAGGATAAGTGACCTGGAAGACAAAATAGTGGAAATAACTACTTCAGAGCAGAATAAAGAAAAAAGAATGAAAAGAACTGAGGACAGTCTCAGAGACCACTGGGATAACATTAAATGCACCAACATTCAAATTACAGGAGACTCAGAAGAATAAGAGAAAAAGAAAGGGACTGAGAAAATATTTGAAGAGATTATAGTTGAAAATTTCCTAATATGGGAAAGGAAACAGTTAATCAAGTTGAGGAAGCACAGAGAGTCCCATACAGGATAAATCCAAAGAGAAACATGTTAAGACACATATTAATCAAACTATCAAAAATTAAATACAAAGGAAACATATTAAAAGCAACAAGGGGAAAACAACAAATAACACACCAGGGAATACCCATACAGTTAAGAGCTGAAATTTCAGCAGAAACTCTGCAAGCCAGAAGGAAGTGGCAGGACATATTTCAAGTGATGGAGGAGAAAAACCTACAACCAAGATTACTCTACCCATAAATTATCTCATTCAGATTTGATGGAGAAATTAAAATCCTTACAGACAAGCAAAAGCTGAGAGAGTTCAGCACCACCAAACCAGATTTACAACAAATGCTAAAGGAACTTCTCTAGGGAGGAAACACAAGAGAAGGGAAAGACCTACAATGACAAACCCAAAACAATTAAGAAAATGGGAATAGGAACATACATATAGATAATTACCTTAAATGTAAGTGGATTAAATGCTACAACCAAAAGACACAGTCTGGTTGAATGGACACAAAAACATGACCCGTATATAGGCTGTCTACAAGAGATCTACTTCAGACCTAGGGAAACGTACAGACTGAAAGTGAGGGGATGGAAAAAGATATTCCATGCAAATGGAAATTGAAAGAAAGCTGGAGTAGCAATTCTCATATCAGATAATACAGACTTTAAAATAAAGACTATTAGAAGAGACAAAGAAGAACACTACATAATGATCAAGTGATTGATCCAAAAAGAGGATATAACAATTGTAAATATTTATGCACCCAACATAGGAGCACCTTAATACATAAGACAATTACTAACACCAATAAAAAGGGAAATAGATAGTAACACAATCATAGTAGTGGACTTTAAGAGCCCACTTCCACAAATGGACAGATCGTCCAAAATGAAAATAAATAAGGAAACACAAGCTTTAAATGATACATTAAACAAGATGGACTTCATTGATATTTATAGGACATTCCATCCCAAAAAAACAGAATACACATTCTTCTCAAGTGCTCATGGAACATTCTCCAGGATAGATCAGAACTTGAGTCACAAGTCAAGTGCTGGTAACTTTAAGAAAACTGAATTCATATCAAGTATATTTTCTGACCACAACGCTATGAGACTAGATATCAATTATGGGAAAAAATCTGTAAAAATACAAACATATGGAGACTAAACCATACATTACTTAATAACCAAAAGATCAGTGAAGAAATTAAAAAGATGAAATCAATATAAACCTAGAAACAAATGACAAAGAAAACACGACAACCCAAAACATTTTGGATGAAGCAAAAACATTTATAAGAGGGAAATGTATAGCAATACAATCCTACCTCAAGAAACAAGAAACATCTAAAATAAACAACCCGACATTACACTTAAAACAATTAGAGAAAGAATAACAACAACAACAAAAAAAAACCCAAAGTTAGAAGAACAAAAGAAATCATAAAGATGAGATCAGAAATAAATGAAAAAGAAATGAAGGAAACAATAGCAAAGATCAATAAAACTAAAAGCTGGTTATTTGAGAAGATAAGGAAAACTGATAAACCATTAGCCAGACTCATCAAGAAAAAAAGGGAGAAAACTCAAAGCAATAGAATTAGAAATGAGAAAGAAGTTAACAACTGACCCTACAGAATTACAAAGGATCATGAGAGATTACTACAAAAAAATCTATGCCAACAAAATGGACAAACTGGAAGAAATAGAAAACTTCTTAGAAATGCACAACCTTCTGTGATTGAACCAGGAAGAAATAGAAAATATGAACAGTCCAATCACAAGCACTGAAATTGAAACTGTGATTAAAAATCTTCCAACAAACAAAAGCCCAGGACCAGATGGTTTCATAGGTGAATTCTATCAAACATTTACAGAAGAGCTAACACCTATACTTCTCAAACTCTTCCAAAATGTAGCAGAGGGAACAAAACGCCCAAACACATTCTATGAGGCCACCATCACCCAGATACCAAAACCAGACAAAGATGTCACTAAGAAAGAATACTACAGGCCAATATCGCTGATGAACACAGATGCAAATATCCTCAACAACATAGTAGCAAAGAGAATCCAACAGCACATTAAAAGGATCATACACCATGATCAAGTGGGGTTTATCCCAGGAGCGCAAGGATTCTTCAATATATGTAAATCAATCAGTGTGATACACCATATTAACAAACAAGGAGAAAAACCATATGGTCATCTCAATAGTTGCAGAAAAAGCTTTCAACAGAATTCAAAACCATTTACAATAAAAACTGTGTAAAATATAGGCATAGAGGGAACTAACCTCAACATAATAAAGGCCATATCTGACAAACCCACAGCCAATCTCATCCTCAATGGTGAAAAACTGAAAACATTTCCACTAAGATCAGAAAAAAGACAAGATTGCCCACTCTCACCACTATTATTCAACATAGTTTTGGAAGTTTTAGCCGCAACAATCAGAGGATAAAAAGAAATAAATGGAATCCAAATTGGAAAAGAAGGAAAGTTGCCACTGTTTACACATGACATGATAATATACATAGAGAATACTAAAGATGCTACCAGAAAACTACTAGAGATAATCAATGAATTTGGTAAAGTAGCAGGATACAAAATTAAGGCATAGAAATCTCTAGCATTCCTATACACTGCTGATGAAAAATCTGAAAGTGAAATTAAGGAAACACTCCCATTTACCATTGCAACAAAAAGAATAAACTACCTAGGAATAAACCTACCTAAGGAGACAAAAGACTTGTAGGCAGAAAATTATAAGACAGTGATAAAAGAAATCAAGATGATAGAAATAGATGGAGAGATATACCATGTTCTTGGATTGGAAGAATCAACATTATGAAAGTAACTCTACTACCCAAAGCAATCTACAGATTCAATGCAATCCTTATGAAACTACACTGGCATTTTTCAGAGAACTAGAACAAAACATTTTCACAATTTGTATGGAAACACAAAGGACCCCAAATAGCCAAAGCAATCTTGATAATGAAAAACAGAGCTGAAGGAATCAGGCTCCCTGACATCGGACTATACCACAAAGCTATAGTAATCAAGACAGTATGGTACTGGCACAAAAGCAGAAAGATAGATCAATGGAACTGGATACAAAGCCCAGAGATAAACCCAAGCACATATGGTCAACTTATCTTTGATAAAGGAGGCAAGAATATACAGTGGAAAAAAGACAGCCTCTTCAATAAGTGGTGCTGGGAAAATGGGACAGGTACATGTAAAAGTATGAGATTAGAACTCTCCCTAACACCATACACAAAAGTAAGCTCAAAATGGATTAAAGACCTAAATGTAAGGCCAGAAGCTATCAAACTCTTAGAGGAAAACATAGGCAGAACACTCTATGACATAAATCACAGCAAGATCCTTTTTGACCCACCTCCTAGAGAAATGGAAATAAAAACAAAAATAAACAAATAGTACCTAATGAAACTTCAAAGCTTTTACACAGCAAAGGAAACCATAAACAAGACCAAATAACAACCCTCAGAATGGGAGAAAATATTTGCCAATGAAGCAACTGACAAAGGATTAATCTCCAAAATTTACAAGCAGCTCAGGCAGCTCACTATTAAAAAAACAAACAGCCCAATCCAAAAATGGGCAGAAGACCTAAATAGACATTTCTCCAAAGAAGATATACAGATTGCCAACAAACACATAAAAGGATGCTCAATATCATTAATCATTAGAGAAATGCAAATCAAAGCTCCAATTAGACATCACTTCACACCATTCAGAATGGTCATCATCAAAAAATGTACAAACAATAAAAGCTGGAGAGGGTGTGGAGAAAAGGGAACACTCACGCACTGCTGGTGGGAATGTAAATTGATACAGCCACTATGGAGTACTGTATGGAGGTTCCTTAAAAAACTAAAAATAGAACTACCATACAACCCAGCAATCCCACGACTGGGCATATACCCTGAGAAAACCATAATTCAAAAAGAGTCATGTACCAAAATGTTCATTGCAGCTTTATTTACAATAGCCAAGAAGTGTCCATCAACAGATGAATTGATAAAGAAGATGTGGCACATATTTACAATGGAATATTACTCAGCCATAAAACGAAACGAAATTGAGTTATTTGTAGTGAGGTGGATGGACCTAGAGTCTGTCATACAAAGTGAAGTAAATCAGAAAGAGAAATACAAATACTGTATGCTACAACATATATATGGGATCTAAGAAAAAAAAAAAAGGTTATGAAGAACCTAGGGGCAAGACGGGAATAAAGACACAGACCTACTAGAGAATGGACTTGAGGATATGGGGAGGGGAAGGGTAAGCTGTGACAAAGTGAGAGAGTGACATGGACATATATACACTACCAAACATAAAATAAATAGCTAGTGGGAAGCAGCCACATAGCACAGGGAGATCAGCTCAGTGCTTTGAGACCACATAGAGTGGTGGGATAGGTAGGGTGGGAGGGAGGGAGACACAAGAGGGAAGAGATATGGGAACATATGTATATGTATAACTGATTCAGTTTGTTATAAAGCAGAAACTAACACACCATTGTAAAGCAATTATACTCCAATAAAGTTGTTAAAAAAATAAAAATAAGGAAAAAAATAAAAAGAGAGAAGAGAACTTGACTCCTGTGAAACAATATTCAAATAGATTCATAAAAACAAAAATTCTTTTAAAAAAATCACTACAAATCACCAGTAAAAAATTATCTGAGCACCCAGACAAGAAAATACACACACACAGGGAAAAACCTTAAAAGAGAAAGATCAGGGTAGATTTAGATTTCTCCAGGGTGGCAATCAATGATAGAACATAGTAGAACAAATGTTTTAAATCTCAGAGAAAAAAAAAAGTCTCAGATTTTATTTCTAGTTATCATCCCATTCAAAGTAAAAAGCAAGAGAAGATATGTTCAAATATGCAAATCTGAATGAATTAGATCTGCTCCATGGGTTTTTGAGAAAAATGACCAGGAAAAAATAATTAGACAACAAGAAAGAAATTATACAATAAGTAAGAATGTCTTTAGCAACCAGCAGAGAAAGAAATAAATGCTAAGCGCATCAATTAGTTTGGAACATAATGAGAAAGTAGATACTCTCTTAACATAATTTTTGTATAACTGTGTATATATGTATATATAGTTCTCCATTTCATCTTTATATTCATGTATAAGAAGAGAAACAATACAGTGAGAGAGAAAAATTTCTGTCATCATAATTAATGATGGAACACATGAGCCTCTCATTAACATGAGGAACAGGAAAAGGTGATGACTATTATGATTATTTAACATTTTTAAAGTGTCAACCAGTTCTCTGATTGTCTAATTTTATAAAAACAGAGAAGGATGAAAAATATTATGGAAACAGTTAAAATGTAAAAGATGCTCATTTGACTTACAAGAATTTGACATTTTAGGAGTTACTTTCCACATCCTTTTCCCTGGTGAGAGGCATTGTTTGGCATGTTTGAGTTGATTTGGATTTCCCATGGCTTGAGAACAGCTGAACACAGAAATGAAAGCAGCCAGGCAGTTATCTTTTTTGGTGAGTATTTGGCACCATAGGGTTAAAGTCTTCTTTCAGACTACTGTAATATTGTCAGTGCAGAGTAGTTGCAATTTCATGCATCCTTTGCTTTGTTAATATTGATTTCCTCAGTACTGTTCTTTTGTATCTTTTTTTTAAAATCTTTATTGGAGTATAATTGATTTACAGTGTTGTGTTAGTCTCTGCTGTATAACAAAGTGAATCAGCTATATGCATATGTATATCCCCATATCCCCTCCCTCTTGCATCTCCCTCCCACCCTCCTTATCCCACCCCTCTAGATGGTCGCAAAGCACCGAGCTGATTTTCCTGTGCCGTGCAGCTGCTTCCTTACATTGACTATCACGTGTTTGCTTCGTTAGTTGACTACTGAAGAAAAGGTTGACCAATAATGTTGTTTATACTTAATGCTTTAATTATGATAATTGATCTGTTTTTTTTGGTTTGTTTTTCCAGGTAAAAGTTGGTATTTTAACTTAGAGTAGACTAGATATGCCTGTGGGAATAATCATATATGTATGGAACTTAAAGTAATAAAATTAAAAAGTAATTCAGTAAAATGGTTAGTTATATAATTATTAGGATAAAATCAAGTTTTTCTTCAGTAAAAAATATTTTAGGAAATATAATGGAAGAAATATTGGCATTATTATTAGTGACAAAAGAAACGTGCATGTAAATAAATTTAATATTAATGGAAAAAATTAATTTTCTTTTCATGGAAAGGCATTTTATTTTAAATATAACAGTGTGTACATATCAATCCCAAACTCCCAATCTTCCCCCACCCACCCTTCTCCGTGGTAACCATAAGTTCCTTCTCTAAGTCTGTGAGTCTGTATCTTTTTTGTAAATAAGTTCATTTGTATCATTTTTTTAGATTCTGCATATGTGATATCTTATATTTGACTTTCTCTGTCTCACTTACTTCACTTAGTATGATAATCTTCAGGTCCATCCATGTTGCTACAAATGGCATTATTTCATTCTTTTTAATGGTGGAGTAATATTCCATTGTATATATGTACCAAAGCTTCTTTATCCATTCATCTGTCAATGGACATTTAGGTTGTTTCCATGTCTTGGCTGTTGTAAATAGTCCAGAAATGAACATTGGGGTTCATGTGTCCTTTCGAACCATGTTTTTCTCCAGATATATGCTCAGGAGTGTGATTGCTGGATCATATGGTAGCTCTATATTTATTTTTTTTTAATGTGCCTCGATACTGTTCTCTATAGTGGTGGTACCAG
Organism: Mesoplodon mirus; assembly: GCF_964341445.2. Lineage (NCBI taxonomy): Eukaryota > Metazoa > Chordata > Mammalia > Artiodactyla > Ziphiidae > Mesoplodon > Mesoplodon mirus. Next base: position 44,332,164 of record NC_138993.1, read on the forward strand.
TTTACATTACCACCAACAGTGTAGGAGGGTTCCCTTTTCTCCACTCCCTCTCCAGCATTAATTGTTTGCAGATTTTTTGATGACGGTCATTCTGACTAGTGTGAGGCAGTATCTAACTGTAGTTTTGATTTGCATTTCTCTAATAATTAGCAGTGTTGAGCATATTTTCATGGGCCTCTAAAGAGACATTTCTCCAAAGAAGACATACAGATGGGAAACATTTAATCTTTGAGAGATTATTTTCGTGAATAATGTGATGATCTTCCTGTATTCCCACTTCAGGGCCAACACATCAATTTCATGTGTTGCTAAAAAGTATCAGCAGCTGAATCTTCACAGGTCCCTCTCACTGGGACTTGCCCCAGAAATGTCTCCCCAAGGTTATTCCTCCTTCCAGCGGTCTGCATACAGTTAATGACTGTAGAGGAGAGAAAAAATTTTCCTTGATACTCTTCAGGCCCTGGCTAGTTCTAAAAATTAAACTTACAAAGATAGATAAATAGGAGAAAATCATACCTATTTTACTGAATTTTTACTTGTACATGGGAGTATTCCCAAGAGGATGAAAACCTGAAGAAGTGATCAGAGCAGGAAGCTTTTAGACAAAGAAACAATACATTTGAGATAAATAGACAAGACAGAGGAATTTGGGCAAAGGGTAGTAAATGGTGAAGAAGTAACTAGAAGGATAAAGGTTAGTTTAACAAGGTTTGTTTTTACAGATACCTTGGCCCCAAATTTCCTAACTCTGGTGATAAGAATGTCTTCCTTCTGGTACAGAGAGGCTATCTCTTGCATGGAAGACTGTCTCCTGCTTTCAGGGAAGATGGGCAAGATTTGGGGGAAATCCAAGTGAAGTTCCTGCTTCTCACTATGCCCAAACTCCATCAGCTTAAGATATTCAACATGCCAAGGTTCTATGTTTTAGAAGAGCATGTCCTGAAGCCCATAAAACAGTTGATATGGGGTTATGAAGGCCTTGTCCTCATGCCACAATTCAAGGTTGTGCCAACTCAAATTGGGTCATGCCAACTCCATAGAACCTTGTAGGATTAGCCATGCCCTTACTTACAAACACATTGTGAGTTAGCTTTCCCTGCTTTTCTTTCATGACTTTTTCTCTGCTCTCTTAGGTGTACTTGAGATTGGCATTTCCTTGTACTTAGATTGAAGCCATGGATGTAAATAGAGGAAACAGTGGCTTTACTTACATGTATTCTTTACAGGGGTTTCTGCCTTAGCATCATCCAAGTCTAACAGAAGTTTCCTTCATTCAGAGGTTGTCACCTGCTCATCTAGATCAATAAAGGCATTTGCTTTTCCTATTTTGGCATCTGGGAGACCCATATAGGAAGTTTCAGGATCCCAAATGCCATCCTGAATTTTGAACATATATGAGTGAGTTTGTAGAGACAAGTGTAACCAAGGTGTCTTCACGTTCTTAAACATTTCAGAGTCTCTATTCCTTTCAGGTCCAAATAAAATAACTTACATCTGAGAAGATCTGGAAAGAGTTTATGTAGGATACATTTTCTAAGGTAGAATTAAGAATTTTGCCAGTGGAGCATAGAAAAGAAAATAATACTTTCTGCTTTGGGAAGAGTGAATTGCAAAAGAAAACACATAAATTAGATCCTGAAGGAATGTAGAAGAAGAAACAATGTTTCACATTGACATTTATGCTTAGAAACTTCAGACTGTTTATCATCTCATGGGCAAATGGCAAACCACATTTTTATTTCAAATTCTAGAAAATATAATTTTTTATAATATGGGGAATAATGATATAATTTAATTGTGGAATAATATCTTTAAACTTAAATTTTAAGTTCAATTATACATAAAAATTAAAGTATACAAATCTTATTATTTATGAACTACCACTGACTTCATTTTTTTATATGTAAAAGGAAGATAGTATGAAAATTTTCTACATCTTAGTATTAATTCATAGATCAAAATAAGAAATCAGGGAATGTTTCCAGAATCATTTTGAGAAATGTAGAGCTTTATGAAAATTCAAAATATTATTATTGCTATTTCTTTAAATATTTATTATTATTATTGACACCACCACTATTCCAAAATACTTGTGACCTACTGATAAGACTGAGAAGTCAATTACTTAAAAAAGATAAAACTGAAACTTTCTTGAGGATAAAGGTGGTCTTATTTCTCTTTATGTTCTCTATGTATTATACCATGGATAGAATATATTGGTCCTTGACTGGTTGTTATGTTATGGCTCTTCAGAGAAACAAACCAATAAAATATATACTTTATATATTAGGAGCTTTATTAGGAGGAATTGGCTCATGAGATTATGGAGGCTGAGAAGACCCATAACCTGCTGTTTGCAAACTGGAGACCCAGGAAAGCCAGTGATGTCATTCAGTCTGAGTCAAAAGGCCTGAGAATTAGGGGAACTGGTAGAGAGCAAGAGAAGAAAAGATGAGATGTTCCAGTTCCATCAGTGAGGCAGGAAAATAAGAATGCATTCTTCTTCCCACTGCCCGTTGTTCAATTCAGGGTCTCAATAGATTGAGGATCCCCAACTACACCTGGGCGGGAAATTTACTTTATGGAGTCCACCAATTTAAATGTTAATCTCATCCAGAAACATTTTCACAGACATACCCAGAAACATTGTTTAATCTGGGCATCCATGGCTCAATCAAATTGACATATAAGATTAACTATCACAGTTATAATACTAACAAATCAGATAGATAGATAGATAGACAGAGATATATTATGTATTTGACATAATATAAAACATAAAAACATGAAGTATTAATATACAATATAATAATATATCTAGTATAAAACATGAATTTCATTTTGAAAATTTTATAAATGTAAGCAATTATAAAATGATTTATTTTAATACATTGTTTTTAAAGCTAATTTCAATATATGTACTGTGTACATATATGTAATATGTATATGTTTTTGTTTGCACTGCTACATTTAACATAGATGCTTTCAAAAACATTTTTTTTAATCTATTTATTTATTTATTTATTTTTGGCTGCGTTGGGTCTTCATTGCTGTACGTGGGCTTTCTCTAGTTTTGGGGAGCAGGGGCTACTCTTCATTGTGGTGTGCAGGCTTCTCATTGGGGTGGCTTCTCTTGTTGCAGAGCCACAGGCTTCAGTAGCTGTGGCTCTCAAGCTAAGTAGTTGTGGTGCACAGGCTTAGTTTCTCTGCGGCATGTGGGATCTTCCCGGACTAGGACTCAAACCCATGTCCCCTGCATTGGCAGGCAGATTCTTAACCACTGCACCACCAGGGAAGTCCCTCAAGAGGATTTTAGATCTTTAATGCATTGTACTCCATCTGACTTCAGTGAGCATTGTGATTTATAACATATTTTTAAATGTATTTTAATTAAAGAAAGAGTGAATGATTGAAAGAGCCAGATCAGTCTGCAGCATATTCTTTCATTTCTCTTAATGAAATACAGGAACCTAAAAATACTAAGGCTTTATAATGAACATTAAATCATACATATTGAATTTACATTGTATAATTAGGCATTAAATAAAATTTACCTTTTTTCTTGTGAAGGCAGATTTTCACAATGAATGTATCTTTGGATGAGAGCTAGAAACTTTGGAAATAAGTGTAATATTAATACTTTCAAGTCACCAGCTTTTTGTATATTATCCTGGTATTCTAGTTAGTGAAAATGTAAAATGTCTCAAGGCATGATTTGAAATAATAAATGACTTTTGTTTTTTATACCAATAATATATTGAGGGTCCCCTTCATGTCTGACACCATGCTGGATATTGTGGACACACCAATTGCAAAAAGTGCAGCAGTAACATTGCACTCATGACAGTTCATTCTAGTGCAACAATATAATCATCTGGATAATGCAATTCAAATTGATTAGACATTGTTCTACATATAGAGGAATATGCTTATGAGTAATAGCATAGAAATAACTTAATTCATAATTGGTTCAGACTGTTGAAGCATTCTGTAAAAAAGTAGGTTGACTTTATCTCTTTGGCCACAGGAGAAAATTCAGGTGATATTATTGAGTGCTTACTAATGGAAACATTGCAAAGAATTTGGCTTTGCATCTGTAAATAACAAGTAATTAACCAGGAACATGATTTAGTCTTACTCATTACCTGTAGGTTGACAGCAGTTCGGATATCACTCACAACATAGCAAGAAGCCTGTGTTCAAAGGACACAACTCATGGATCCCTTTATTCTGTGAATTGATATGTACATCAGACGTGCAAATTAATGGCAATAGTTCCTGTAAGGATTGTGTGTTGGTTATTCAGCTGTTGTTGCTCTACTATGTCTCCACTTCCATCTTCCTTTTGGAACTCGGACTGGGATTTTACAAACCACAATTCTCCTTTGGCCGATAACTAGAGGGAGATGGGAAAGAAAGAGGAGAAAGAAAGGACTTACTCCTCTGTTCAATTGGTCCTGTCAGTGTCATCTTAACAGCAATTTGTCATTCTCTCCCAAGCAGTTTATCTAGTTTGCAATGTTTTTTCAAATGTCCCCAAAGCAGCCCATGGTAGTCTTCAGAGACATGCTGGGCAGCATTCCTACTCAAATGTCTGAGTCTCAGTTGTGAAGAAGCCCTGCTCTGAGATCCTGAGATGCCAGCTCCAGGTGGATTCTGTCTCATCTTCAAAGGTGGGAACTCCTTCCTAGGAGTTCTCCTGCAAGGTTCTCCTGCTCTAATAGACTGCAACCTCTGCCCTTTCCTCACAAAACCTTAAAGACAGGAGCTGCTTCTGTTATATGATTCCTGTTATGCTTCTGTTTTCCCCCTCTGCCTTTCTGTCCTCTAATTACTGTTTAATTTCTTACATTAATATTTCCAGTTAAAATAATTAGTATGATTTCTGTTTTCCTGTCTGGATCCCAACTGATATGGATTACCTATATATTATTTAGTGGAGCTAGCAGGCTTTAGAAAAGATGGAGGTTAGGATATAGTAAGGCAGTTAATTATGCAGCCAAAGAAATAGCTGAGGATTTATTTATCTTTTGTACTAGAGAAAATATTTTAAAGTGTTTTTCTGCCCAGAAATCAGTCTTCTCAGTGCATCTTAGCAGGGAAAACCATTGCACAGGTGATTTTCTGAAGCACTCATCTTTATATAAGAAGCATATCTGAATTATTAAATTCATACTATATATGTGCAGTAGTGAATTAGAAAAAAAAATAGCCAGAACTAGAGAAATGTGGTTGATGATGTTTCTGCATCTCAATATGTGGGCCTTGAGAACCTGCAGATATTGGCAAGTCTCATAACCCACACAAGGAGGGTATTCATCAAATTACATGAGAAAAATCCTGGTCTGAGGTTTTTTGGTATCTTTTTTATTTTTTTGTTTTTTTGTTTTTTTTTTTGGTTTTTAACATCTTTATTGGAGTATAATTGTTTTACAATGGTGTGTTAGTTTCTGCTTTATAACAAAGTGAATCAGTTATACATATACATATGTCCCCATATCTCTTCCCTCTTGTGTCTCCCTCCCTCCCACCCTCCCTATCCCACCCCTCGAGGTCGACACAAAGCAATGAGCTGATCTCCCTGTGCTATGCGGCTACTTCCCACTAGTGATCTATTTTACGTTTTGTAGTGTATATATGTCCATGCCACTCTCTCACTTTGTCAAAGCTTACCCTTCCCCCTCCCCATATCCTCAAGTCTATGCTCTGGTAGGTCTGTGTCTTTACTCCCGTCTTACCCCTAGGTTCTTCATGACCATTTTTTTTTTCTTAGATTCCATATACATGTGATAGCATACGGTATTTGTTTTTCTCTTTCTGACTTACTTCACTCTGTAGGACAGACTCTATGTCCATCCACCTCACTACAAATAACTCAATTTCATTCCATTTTATGGCCGAGTAATATTCCATTGTATATATGTGCCACATCTTCTTTATCCATTCATCTGTTGATGGACACTTCGGTTGCTTCCATATCCTGGTTATTGTAAATAAAGCTGCAATGAACATTTTGGTACATGACTCTTTTTGAATTATGGTTTTCTCAGGGTATATGCCCAGTAGGGGGATTGCTGAGTCGTATGGTAGTTCTATTTTTAGTATTTTAAGGAACCTCCATACTGCTCTCCATAGTGGCTGTATCAATTTACATTCCCACCAAAAGTGCAAGAGTGTTCCCTTTTCTCCACACCCTCTCCAGCATGTATTGTTTCTAGATTTTTTGATGATGGCTATTCTGACTGGTGAGACATGATATCTCATTGTAGTTTTGATTTGCATTTCTCTAATGATTAATGGTGTTGAGCATGCTTTCATGTGTTTGTTGGCAATCTGTATATCTTCTTTGGAGAAATGTCTATTTAGGTCTTCTGCCATTTTTGGATTGGATTTTTTTTTTTTCTATTGAGCTGCATGAACTGCTTGTGAATTTTGGAAATTAATCCTTTGTCAGTTCCTTCATTTGCAAATATTTTCTCCCATTCTGAGGGTTGTCTTTTGGTCTTGCTTATGGTTTCCTTTGCTGTGCAAAAGCTTGAAGTTTCATTAGGTATCATTTGTTTATTTTTATTTTTATTTCCATTTCTCTAGGAGGTGGGTCAAAAAGGATCTTGCTGTGATTTATGTCATAGAGTATTCTGCCTATGTTTTCCTTTAAGAGTTAGATAGTGTTTGGCCTTACATTTAGGTTTTTAATCCATTTTGAGTTTATTTCTGTGTAAGGTGTTAGGGAGTGTTCTGATTTCATACTTTTACATGTACCTGTCCCATTTTCACAGCACCACTTATTGAAGAGGCTGTCTTTTCTCCACTGTTTGCCCTCACTGTCAAACTAGTCTGCCTCTTTCCATTACTCTTCACCTTGAGAACTTATTCTGCATACAGCAGCCAGGGTGTTATTTTGAAATTGTAATTCAGGTTATGTTACCTCTTAGCACAAAATCTAACGGCTTGTCTTGCATTATTATTCCATTCATAATTTGACCCTTAACCTCATCTGACCCTCCCTGTTGTTGAGTCTCTTTCTGACCCTCCCCCTTGTTGAGTCTCTTCAAAGGATATCTATCACTTTGCTGGTCTGTAACTATTCCAAGCACACCCCCATTCATGTCCTTTTGCTGTTGTTTTTTCTTCCTGAAATCTTCTCTACATCTTTTAGTAATTGTTCCTTCAAGTTACTTAAATCTCAGAATAGTATATTACTTCCTCAGAGATGACTTACCTGACCATCTGATATTAAATGTTAATTTCTTCCACTCTGTGTCATTTGCCTGTGTAGACTTTAGCAACTGAGATATTATATCTGAGTAAATTTGTGTGTATTTTTATATGTTATTTTCCCCCTATTATCATGGGAACTCTGTGAGAGGGTGACCTTGTTTGGCTTGTTTACTGCTGAATTATCAATCCTAAAATAGCAGGTTTTCCAGTAAATATTTGCTGAACCAATGCATGTGTCTTTATAGAATTCCCTGGATAAGAACTAGTCCCTTTTTAGTATATACTATAAATACTTGCTAACAATGCTAAGAGAATTACAATAGAAATTTCTGTAAATGCCAAAAAAAAATTATCTACAAGCAAGTTACTGGTGGAGCTCAAAAAAAATTCACTCATGCATTCATCCACCTTATCCCTGAAGACTTTGATCCATGAAATCTAAGTTGGGTAGGTGTTTGTTGTTTTTTTTTTGTTGTTGTTGTTGTGTTTTGTTTTGTTTTTTTGCTGCACCAAGCGGCCGACAGAACCTCCCCGACCTGCACCCTTGACAGTAAAGCCACAGAGTCCTAGCCACTGGACCACCAGGAAATTCCCTGTGTAGGTATTTTTTTGTATGTGATTTTGTTTTTTAAGGTTTCATAGGTGAAACTAGTGGTGGTTCACCTCAGAAATTCTTTATCAGTTAATATTTTTTGAAATAAAAGAACACATGCTCAATTTTTTTACTTAGTAATTAAGTTTAGCATTTTGGTCAGTTAATGTGCAAAGATATGCAACTAATTTTGAATTAAAACTTTCGGTAAAAATATGTAACTTATAAAGTATTTATAATTATGAACTCTAGTATTGTATTGGAGAAATATCTCTGCAGATTTAACATCATGTGTTTTTATTTTCATTTTATATTCATGGAAATTAATGCTGTAGCATATTCATAGTATCTAACAATGAATTTTAATGAATAATTAGAAATACGGATTCACAAATATTCATTAAAAATGCACGACTATGTTGGAGTGTTATGAAAAGCAGCAAATATCCAGACCCAACAGCCCTTTTTTTGTTTTGTTTTGTTTTCAGATTTTAGTTAGCTGAACTCTTCTAAAAATATCTCGTTAGTATAACAGAAAAAAAAAAAAAAACTAAGGTTATGGTCAAGATGCTCACAAATAAATTTAAACATTACCATATTAAATCTAAAGTCTCTTTTACATGACAAAATAATAACATACACAAAATCTACTTCATAAGTAAACGTTTTGCATAAGATAGGAAACTATAAATACTAACTTTCTTAATCATTTCACTTGATGGAAAGATCTGTAACATTAATCAAAAACCTGGCTCAAATATGGTACAACTCAAAATAGCCTCTGAAATGGTTTGTCTTACTTTTCTTTCTCCTATGAGCAAATAGTGACACCAAGCACGCTATAATGAAAGGAGGTCTCCACTTCCTGAGTGATGAGATAATATGGGTAAATCCCCATGAAGACACAAACAAGGTGGAATTTTATCACATTGAAGAATTTAACTGAATGACAGCCAATGACAAAATTTAATTGGTTTATAACTAGAAAGCAGACAGAACTGGATTGGGGCTGAGTGTTCAGTGCTTGCCTACATAGCCTTTACTTCATGACAGTCTGAGAAGATAGACAAACCCATGACCCTCCATTCCTTGCTATCATATTTTCCACAACCAGGGAAAAACTGAAAATTCTAGACAAAAATAGATGGGTAAAAATGGTTATAAAACAGGGGAAAGTGCATTTGCTATAGTCTCCAAATATCTAATCAGGTCAAAAAGAAACAGTATGGTAGGAATTTAGCCTGGGTGGTAAGTGTGCTTTTTAAGAGATAATACATATTTCTTTCATTAAGAAAAATATCCAAAATTGGATACAAGGCAAAGGATGGACTAAAGGAAAACACTTTTTTTTTTTTTTGGTTTTTGACTTGCTATTTACAATCCGTAAGAGCCTAGACTCTGCGTAGTTACATGTTACTTGTATAGTTTTTCCCAATGAGAATGAAAATTATTTCTGTTTGGTAGATAAGATAAATTCAAAGATTTCTGTTTTGCACATAATAAGATAGTAAACAGAGTTGTTGCTAACTTAGCAAACTTCTGTAGCATGCCTTCCATAACTGATTAAGTAAAACTCCCTTCTTCAAATCCTCTTTCTATCAGGCTTACTCTCCTGTTGATTTCCTCATTAAATATATCTTTAACATCAACACATTCTATATTTGTAAATTATACTTTGACACCACCATGGTGGAGAAAGGAGGATACTATCTCGATGGAGGGTGGACTCCCTAAGTTTCTGATCTAAATAAGGGTGTGGACAGAGAGCTGCATGCTTAAATTTCTTTGATGGAAATTTAACTCCCATTTAGATTTCCCTGCCTGCCTATATAATCTGGTTTTCAAAGGCCTTGTCTCAAAAATTATCTTACAAATCCCTTAAAATCTCTTGTTCTTTTATCCATTCTAGCAAAACTGGAATCCTAGATGAGCCCAACCATATGCCCTTTTCATGTCTGTTACAGATGTAGTGCCATGCTGCCATGTATCATAAGGAAAATGATTAGACAGCCACAAATATACATTCATATTTACCTAGACAAGTGGAATAGAAATCTTATTATGCTTCCTCAGTCTGCTTTCTATATCCAAATAAAGTCTCAGCAGATGACCTTGCCTCCTACACAAGGAAAGTAGAAACAATGGGAGAGAAATGTTCTCTAATTTTTGATACAAAAACTACAAATACACAAATTTACTTGAATTTACCTGAAACTGTATCCATCATTTGACATTCAGTGATAGGTAAATGATTAATATTTTTCACTTTCTACTAAACATGTAGATTTAGGATTATATAATGAGAAATAAGTATATTTGATAATAAAAGCAGGATACAAAAATGTATGGTAGGAGTCAATTTTATTTAAAACCGTATATAGAAATATTGCATAAGAAGTAAGAGTGTAAAATATAAAATTATCTGAATGATTTTCTGTCTGTTGTGAGGTTTTTGATTATTTCAGTTTTCTTCATTATATTTTATGTGCTTCAACTTCTATCTCTCTAGATCCAAAGGTATTTTGGATCTACCTAGTCAGTGATATGCTTTAGTAGAAAGACGTTATCATGTTTCCTTAGGCTCTATGTGAAATATTTCCCTCTTAACTAAGGTGGTTAAGTTCCAGGTGTCTTTTTGTTTGTTTCCTTGTTTTGTTTTGTTTTATTGTTGTTTTACTGAAGAACGAAAACATTTTGCTGACCTTCCCACCAGCAGTCTCAAACCTAAAAAAGAAGCTGATGCCTAATAAAAGACAAATTTCTTTTCCAGGAATATTAAACTCACTATATGTAATTTTTTTCCCTTTTAGGAAGTATCTTAACTCAGTGATCTATGACATACAGATTCTATTCAAAGTCACATGATAGGTAAGTTAAACATTCAACTGAGAGATGTTTATTTTTACAACCAAGCTAACATTTTCCAAAGAATTATTCTTAGGTAGTGACTTCTTAATTGTACATGCAATTTGATATTGGGGACAGATAATATTCAAATGTCCTAATTTGTGAATCCTCTGTATTCTGTACTAGGCAGTCAGAGAGAGATGTTAAAAGAAAGATAAGCTTAGTAGGCAGGGTTTTAAATTATCTACATTCATGAGTTAATAGATTTTCATCGTAACTAGTCTTCCAATGTATCTATTTTAATATTAGTTATACAAAGGACACTTGACAGGTTTTTTTTATTATTATTATTTTTTTTATTTTAGAGTGTGATGTCTAAATGTTAGCAATAAATATCTTAGTAGTTAATGAAAGCTTCAAGAATTAAAACATATATTTCAGCCTGAAATATAACTACTCTTTCTAACTTCTTTGTCTAAATAACATTGTGTAAAAAATAAATAAGACTAAATAGGTTAACAATATTTTAAATCCACCAGAAATAATGCAGTGGGAAAAAAATAAAAGAAGAAAATGATTTGGAGAGGTAGCAAAAGAAAAAAACACAGGCTTATAGAGATTAAAGTGAATTGGGAAGCTATTTTGGTACCTTTCCTTCATTGAATTTAAATGGTATATTTCTTCACATATATGGAATTTAAAGATGTTACAAAATGGAATTTTAAAATAATACTAAATTTTATAAAATGGGGGAATTTCACGTACTCTGAAATTCTTTATTTCTTGTGATTAAATAAAGAGAGACAAAGACTGAACTTCTTTTATTTATTGATTCAGCCAGAATTTATTAAACACACATTATATCTAAGTTGTTACATATTCCAAAGGCTACCAGTATGATGATGTATGAAATGTGTAATAATATATTGAAAATGCAAAAAGTGCTTTTAAACGAAAATTAATTTGTAAATCTACTAAAAATTTTTACCTAATATGCTTAAAACAAGTTCATTTTATGGTATGTAAATTACACCTCAATAAAAGTGCTGAAAAACTATGAAAAAAATGAAAAATAATTTGATAAATAGAAATGAGGACTTCACTGGGACATTTTACAAATTATGCAGTTAGTATAGATATTATCGCCTGATAAGTAAAATTGTGTTATGTTAATTAAACAAGTTAGCAGTCATAAATTCAAAGTCATAGTTTGCCGTATGTTGATTAAATTACTGTAGTACAGAAATAGTCTTGTCACTGCCCTGCAATAAATAAGCATATCATATGGAGATTCAATATCTCATGTGTAAACATTATTCGATCTGTCTTTAATATATCCAAAAACTTATTATATATTTTCATATTCACTACTACTACTTTTTTAATAGCCTTTTTTTTTTTTTTTTTTAGTTTGGAATAAAGTTCGATTTACATAAAAGTTGCAAAGATAGTACAAGGAGTTTCCATATGCACTTTATCTAGAAATATTACCATAACTATGATATATTTGGCAAACCAAGAAATTATCATTGACACATTACTATTAAGTAAACTACAGACTGTATTTAGATTTCATTTGTTTTTCTATCAATGTCTGTTTCCAGGTTCCATTCAGATACCGTGTTAGGTATTGATTGTACTGGTCCCCTTATTCTCCTCTTCTGTGAGTTTCTCAGTATTTCATTTTCATTATGTTACCAGGTTTTTTTGTTTGTTTCTTTGTTTGTTTTTGTGTTACGTGGACCTCTCACTGTTGTGGCCTCTCCCGTTGTGGAGCAGAGGCTCTGGACGCGCAGGCTCAGTGGCCATGGCTCACAGGCCCAGCTGCTCCATTGCATGTAGGATCTTCCCAGACCAGGGCACAAACCCGTGTCCCCTGCATCGGCAGGTGGACTCTCAACCACTGCGCCACGAGGGAAGCCCGATCTTGACAGTTTTGAAGAGTGCTGGTATAGTATTTTCTAAAATGTCTCATATTTTGGGTTTTCCCAGTGTTTTTCTCAAAATTGTACTGGAGTTATAGTTTTTGGGGAAGAATGTCACAGAGGTCAAATACCCTTCTTACCATATCATGGCAGAGGTAAGTAATAGCCACACAACATTATTGATAATTTTAACTTTGATCACTTAGTTAAGGTAGTGTGTTCCAGTTTTCTCCCTTTTAAAGTTACTATTTATTGTTCCTTTTCATACTTTACTTTTTAACATTTTTATTGGAGTGTAATTGCTTTACAATGTTGTCTTAGTTTCTGCTGTAAAACAAAGTGAATCAGCTATATGTATACATATATCCCCATATCCACTCCCTTTTATGTCTCCCCCCCATCCTCCCTTTCCCACCGCTCTAGGTGGTCACAAAGCACTGAGCTGATCTCCCTGTGCTATGCAGTTGCTTTCCACTATCTATCTATTTTATATTTGGTAGTGAATATATGTACATGCCACTCTCTTACTTCATCCCAGCTTACACTTCCCTCTCCCCATGTCCCCAAGTACATTCTCTACATCTGCATCTGTATTCCTGTCCTGGTCCTAGGATCTTCAGAACCTTTTAGAGATTCTATATATATATATGTTAGCATACAGTATTTGTTTTGCTCTTTCTGACTTACTTCACTTTGTATGACGTATTCTAGGTCCATCCTCCTCACTACAAATAACTCAATTTTGTTTCTCTTTATGGCTGAGTAATAGTCCATTGTATATATTTTCAACATCTTCTTTATCCATTCATCTGTCGATGGACACTTAGGTTGCTTCCATGTCCTGGCTATTGTAAATAGTGCTGCAATGAACATTGTGGTCCATGACTCTTTGTGAATTATGGTTTCTCAGGGTATATGCCCAGTAGTGGCATTGCTGGATTGTATGGTAGTTCATTTTTAGTTTTTTGAGGAACCTCCATACTGTTCTCCATAGTGGCTGTATCCAATTACATTCCTACCAGCAGTGCAAGAGTGTTCCCTTTTCTCACACCCTTTCCAGTGTTTATTGTTTGTAGATTTTTTGATGATGGCCACTCTGAATGGTGTGAGGTGAAACCTTATTGTAGTTTGGATTTGCATTTCTCTAACGATTAGTGATGTTGAGCATGCTTTCATGTGTTTATTGGCAATCTCTATGTCCTCATTTGAGAAATGTCTATTTAGGTCTTCAACCCATTTTTGAATTGGGTTGTTTGCTTGTTTGTTTGTTTATATTGAGCTGCATGAGCTACCTGTATATTTTGGAGATTAATGCACTGTCAGTTGCTTCATTTGCAAATATTTTCTCCCATTCTGAGGGTTGTCTTTTCATCTTGTTTAGGTTTTCCTTTGTTGTGCAAAATATTTTAAGTTTCATTAGGTCCCATTTGTTTATTTTGGTTTTTATTTCCATTTCTCTAGGATGTGGGTCAAAAAGGATGTTCTGCCTATGTTTTCCTCTAAGAGTTTTATATAGTCTGCCCTTACATTTAGGTGTTTAATCCATTTTGAGTTTATTTTTGTATACAGTGTTAGGTAGTGTTCTAATTTCAGTTTTACATGTAGCTGTCCAGTTTTGCCAGCATCACTTATTGAAGAGGCTGTCTTTTCTCCATTGTATATTCCTGCCTCCTTTAAAGGCATAAAAGGCAAAAATAAGGTTACCATATGTTCATGGGTTTATCTCCGGGCTTTCTATCCTGTTCCATTGATCTATATTTCTGTTTTTGTACCAACACCATACTGTCTTGATTACTGTAGCTTTGTAGTATAGTCTGAAGTCCAGGAGCCTGATTCCTCCAGCTCTGTTTTTCTTTCTCAAGATTGCTTTGGTTATTTAGGGTCTTATGTGTTTCTATACAAATTGTGAATTTTTTTGATCTAGTTTTGTGAAAAATGCCATTGGTAGTTTTATAGGGATTGCATTGAATCTGTAGATTGCTTTGGGTAGTATATTCATTTTCATAGTTTTTTTTTTTCTTCTAATCTAAGAACATGGTATATGTCTCCATCTGTTTTTATCCTCTTTAATTTCTTTCATCACTGTCTTATAGTTTTCTGCATACAGGTATTTTGTCCCCTTAGGTAGGTATATTCCTAGGTATTTTACTCATTTTGTTGCAGTGATAAATGGGCAAATTTTCTTAATTCCTCTTTCAGATTTTTCATCACTAGTGTATAGGAATGCTAGAGACTTTTGTGCATTAATTTTGTACCCTGCTACATTATCAAATTAATGGATTACCTCAGTAGTCTTCTGGTAGCATCTTTAGGATTCTCTATGTATAGTAGCATGTCATCTGTAAACAGTGACAGCTTTACTTCTTCTTTTCCAGTTTGGATTCTTTTTATTTCTTTTTCTTTTCTGATTGCTGGGGCTAAAATTTCCAAAACTATGTGGAATAATAGTGGTAAGAGTGGACAACATTTTCTTGTTCCTGATTTTAGAGGAAATGGTTTCAGTTTTTCACCATTGAGAATGATGTTGGCTGTGGGTTTGTCATATATGGCATTCATTATGTTGAGGTAAGTTCCTTCTGTGCTTACTTTCTGAAGGGTTTTTACCATAAATTGGTGTTGAATTTTGTCAAAATCTTTTTCTGCATCTATTGAGATGATCGTTCAGTTTTTCTCTTTCAATTTGTTAGTACGGTGTATCACATTCATTGATTTGCGTATATTGAAGAATCCTTGCATTACTGGGATAAACTCCACTTGATCACAGTGTAGATCGTTTTAATGTGCTGTTGGATTATGTTTGCTAGTATTTTGTTGAGGATTTTTGCATCTATGTTCATCAGTGTTATAAGCCTGTAGTTTTCTTTCTTTGTGACATCTTTGTCTGATTTTGTTATCAGGGTGATGGTGGCCTCGTAGAATGAGTTTGGAGTGTTCCTCCCTCTGTTATAGTTTGGAAGAGTTTGAGTAGGACAGATGTTAGCTCTTCTCTAATTTTTTAATAGATTTTGCCTGTGAAACCGTATGGTCCTGGACTTTTGTTTTTTGGAAGATTTTTAATCACTATTTCAATTTCAGTGCTTGTGATTGGTCTGTTTATATTTTCTATTTCCTCCTGGTTCAGTGTAGGAACATTTTGCTTTTCTAAGAATTAGCCCATTTCTTCCAGGTTATCCATTTTATTGACATAGTGTTGCTTGTAGTAATCTCTCATGATCCTTTGTATTTCTGCATTGTCAGTGGTTACTTCTCCTTTTTCTTTTCTAATACTGTTGATTTGAGTCTTCACCTTTTTTTTCTTTCTTGAGTAGTCTGTCTAATGGTTTATCATTTTTTTATCTTCTCCAAAACCAGCTGTAAGGTTTATTGATCTTTGCTATTGTTTCCTTCATTTTTTTTTCATTTATTTCTAATCTTATCTTTATCATTTCTTTCCTTCTGGTAACTTTGGGGTTTTTTTGTACTTCTTTCTCTAATTGTTTTAGGTGTAAGGTTAGGTTGTTTATTTGAGACATTTCTTGTTTCTTGAGGTAGGATTGTATTTTTATAAATTTCCCTCTTAGAACTGGTGTGCTACATCCCATAGGTTTTGGGTTGTTGTGTTTTCATTGTCATTTTTTATAGGTATTTCTTTTTGATTTCCTCTTTCATTTCTTCAGTGATCTCTTGGTTGCTTAGTAGTGTATTGTTTAGCCTCCATGTGTTTGTGTTTTTTACAGATTTTTTCCTGTAATTTATATTCAGTTTCATAGTGTTGTGATCAGAAAAGATACTTGATATGATTTTAATTTTCTTAAATTTACCAAGGCTTGATTTGTGACAGAATATATGATCTATCCTGGAGAATGTTCCATGAGCACTTGAGAAGAAACTGTATTCTGTTGTTATTGGATGGAATGTCCTATAAATATCAATTAATTCCATCTTGTTTACTGTATCATTTAAAGCTTGTGTTTCCTTATTTATTTTCATTTTGGATAATCTGTCAGTTGGTGAAAATGAGATGATAAAATCCCCTACTATGATTGTGTTACTGTCAATTTCCCCTTTTATGGCTGTTAGCACTTGCCCTATGTATTGAGGTGCTCCTATGTTGGGGGCATATATATTTACAATTGTTCTATCTTCTTCTTGGATTAACCCCTTGATCATTATGTAGTGTCCTTCTATGTCTCTTGTAATAGTCTTTGTTTTAAAATCTATTTTGTCTAATATGAGAATTGCCTGTCCACCTTTCTTTTGATTTCCACTTGCATGGAATACCTTTTTCCATCCCCTCACTTTCAGTCTGTATGTGTCCCTAGGTCTGAAGTGGGTCTCTTGCAGACAGCATATATATGGGTCTTGTGTTTGTATCCATTCAACCAGTCTATGTCTTTTAGTTGGAGCATTTAATCAATTTACATTTAAGTTAATTATTGATATGTATATTCCTATTACCATTTTATTAATTATTTTAGGCTCGTTATTGTAGGCGTTTTCCTTCTCTTGTGTTTCTTGCCTAGAGAATTTCCTTTAGCATTTGTTGTAACGTTGGTTTGGTGGTGCTGAATTCTCTTAGCTTTTGCTTGTCTGTAAAGGTTTTAATTTCTCCATCGAATCTGAATGAGATCCTTGCTGAATAGTGTAATCTTGGTTGTAGGTTTTTTTTTTTTTCCTTTCATCAATTTAAATATGTCCTGTCACTCCCTTTTGGCTTGCAGAGTTTCTGCTGAAAGATCAGCTGTTAACCTTATGGGGATTCCCTTGTATGTTATTTGTTGTTTTCCCCCTGCTGCTTTTAATATTCTTTGTTTGTATTTAATTTTTGATAGTGATTAATATGTGTCTTGCCATGTTTTCCCTTGGATGTATCCTGTATGGGACTCTGCACTTCCTGGACTTGATCATTTCTTTTCCCATGTTAGGGAAGTTATCAACTATAATCACTTCAAATATTTTCTCAGTCCCTTTCTTTTTCTCTTCTTCTTCTGGGAACACTATAATTCGAATATTGGTTTGTTTCATGTCCCAGAGGTCTCTGAAGCTGTCCTCAGTTCTTTTCATTCCTTTTTCTTTATTCTGCTCTGTGGTAGTTATTTCCACTATTTTATCTTCCAGGTCACTTATCCCTTCTTCTGTCTCCATTATTCTGCTATTGATTCCTTCTGGAAAAATTTTAATTTCATTGTTTGTGTTGTTCATCATTGTTTGTTTGCTCTTTAGTTCTTCTAGGTCCTTGTTAAACGTTTCTTGTATTTTCTCCATTCTATTTACAAGATTTTGGATCATCTTTATTATCATTACTCTGAATTATTTTTCAGGTACAATGCCTATTTCCTTTTCATTTTTTTAGTTTGGTGGATTTTTACCTTGCTCCTTCATCTGCTGTGTGTTTCTCTGTCTTCTCATTTTTCTTAACTTACTGTGTTTGGGATCTCCTTTTCACAGTCTGCAGGTTCGTAGTTTCTGTAGTTTTTGGTGTCTGTCCCCAGTGGCTAAGTTTGGTTCAGTGGGTTGTATAGGCTTCCTGGTTGAGGGGACTGGTGACTATGTTCTGGTGAATGAGGCTGGATATTGTCTTTCTGGTGGGCAGGACTGCATTCGGTGGTGTGTTTTGGAGTGTCTGTGACCTTATTATGATTTTATGTAGCCTCTCTGCTAATAGGTGGGACTGTGTTCCTGTCTTGCTGTTTGTTTGGCATAAGGTGTACAACACTCTAGCTTACTGGTCGTTGAGTGGAGCTGGGTCTTAACATTGAGATGGAGTTCTGTGGGATAGCTTTTGCCATTTGATATTATGTGGAGTCAGGGGGTCTCTGGTGAACCAATTACCTAAACTCAGCTCTCCCACTTCAGAGTCACAGACCTGACTCCCAGCTGGAGCACCAAGACCCTGTCAGCCTCACAGCTCCAAAGAAAGTTGAGAGAGAAATAAGAAAGAGAGAAAGAAAGAAAGAAAGAAAGAAAGAAAGGAAAATATAAGAAAAATATTAAAATTAAAAAATAATTAAATGTAATTAAAAAAATGAAAAAGGATAGAGGGAACCCTGGTACAAATGGTAAAAACAAAGCTATACAGAAAAAATCATACCAAGAAGCATACACATACACAATTACAAAAAGTTAAAAAGAGATAAATAAATAAATAAATATATATATATATATATATATATATATATATATATATGTAAAAAAAGAAGAGAACAACCAAATCAATAAAGAAATCTACCAAAGATAATAAACTCTAAATACTAAACTAAGATAAACATAAAACCAGAAAAAAAATTAGATGCAGAAAGCAAACCCCAAGTGTACCGTTGCTCCCAAAGTCCACTGCTTCATTTTTGGTATTATCTGCTGTCTCTTCACGTATCCAGAGGTGGAGCATACATCAAGTTGATTGTGGAGATTTAATCTGCTGCACCTGAGGCTGCTGGGAGAAATTTCCCTTTCTCTTCTTTGTTCCCACAGCTCCTGGGTTCAGCTTTGGATTTGTCCCTGCCTATGTGTGTAGCTCTCCTGAGTGCATCTGTTCTTCGCTTAGGCAGGACGGGGTCAAAGGAACAGCTGATTCAAGGTCTCTGGCTCACTCAGGCCAGGGGGAGGGAGGGGGACAGAATGCAGGGCGAGGTTTCAGCGACAGAGGTCGGCATGACATTGCAACATCCTGAGGCGCGACGTGTGTTCTCCTGTGGAACTTGTCCCTGGATCATGGTACCCTGGCAGTGTGGGGCTGCACAGGCTCCCGGGACGGGAGGTGTGGATGGTGACGTGTGCTTGCACACAGGCTTTTTGGTGGCTGCAGCAGCAATCTTAGGGTCTCATGACCACCTCTGTGTCCATGTTGATAGTCGCAGCTTGCGCCTGTCTCTGGAGCTTGTTTAGGTGGTGCTCTGAATTTCCTCTCCTTGTGCACCCCAAAACAATGGTCACTTGCCTCTTAGGCAGGTCCAGACGTTTCCTGGACTCCCTCCCAGCTAGCTGTGTTGCACTAACCCCCTTCAGGCTGTGTTCACGTAGCCAACTCCAGTCCTCTCCCTGAGGTCTGACCTCTGAAACCAGAGCCTCAGCTCCCAGCTCCACCTGCGCCGGTGGGTGAGCAGGCAAGCCTCTTAGGCTGGTTAGTGCTGGTCGGCACCAATCCTTTGTGTGGGTATCTCTCAGTTTTGCCATCTGCACCCCTGTTCCTGCACTCTCCTTTGTGGCTCTGAAGTTTCCCCCTCATCACCCCTCCATCTCCGCCTGTGAAGGGGCTTCCTAATGTGTGGAAACATTTCCTCCTTCACAGCTCGCTCCCAGAGGGGCAGGTCCTGTGCCTATTTTTTTGTCTCTGTTTTTTTCTTTTTTCTTTTGCCCTACAGAGGTACGTGGGGAGTTTCTTGCCTTTTGGGAAATCTGAAGTCTTCTGCCAGAATTCGGTATGTGTTCAGTAGGAGTTTTTCCACATGTAGATGTATTTCTGATGTATTTGTTGGGAGGAAGGTGATTTCTATGTCTTACTCCTCTGTCATCTTGAAGGTCTCTCCCATACTTTATTTTTGAAAGTGAGTCCCTTAATCCATCCCCACTTAAGAGGAAGAGAAAATTAAGTTCCACCCCTGGAAGGTGCAGTATCTATTGATATTATCTGGAAAATTTCTGAGAGTAAGAATCCAGGCTCTCACTATCTATCATTTATTACTTATTTTTAATCTCTTAAATACATGTAAAGAGTTTCAGAATTGTTAAACTATATTTCTCTGAGGAAAAAGAACAAAACAAAACAAATAGACTACCATGTTTTTGGACAGTCCTTTTTGTTGTTAATGTTAATGTTTTCAGTAAAAACACTGTTTGGTAATGTTACTGAAGTCAGCTCCTTATTCACTCCACCTTTTTCAGTAAGGTTATTTGATACATTTGTAATACGGTTAGATTCATTCTTCACAGTTTTTATTTCATCATGACATCCTGGTTGATTTTTTTTTTTTCGGTTTTCATACATTAAAGTTTACACTTTGTGAAATATATTTCTCTAGGTTTGGACATAGAATGAGGTATCCAGCACCCCAGTATCATATAGAATATCACCCTAAAACATTCTCTGTATATATTTTTTGTTATCAAATCACATTTCATTCCTCCAGACTCTGGTAAAAACTGATCATTTTCTGTTCCTATAGACTTGCCTTTCTGATATATTATATGAATGGAATATTACAATAAATATCATTTTGAGTTCTGGTTTCTTTCATTTGGCAAATGCATTTAGATTCAGCCATGATTTTGTATGAATTAATATATTCTCCTTTTCTTTGTTGAATAGATATTCCATTGCACAGAGGTATCAGTCTGTCCATCCATTCCCCTATTGATGGACATCTTGGTTGCTTCCAGTTTCTGAATAAAGATGTTACAAATATTCATGTGCAGGTGTTTGTGTAAATATGAGTTTTCAGTTCATTTGAATCAATACCTATGCACAGGGATTGCTGAGTCTATGATGAACTGTGCAAAATTCTCCAAACTGTCTTCCAAAGCAGCTCTTCTATTAGGAATTCCCATCAGCAATGGATGAGGGTTATTTTTGCTCTGCATTTATTTCTGCTTTTTTAAAATTATTTTCAACATCAAGATTCTATTTACCATATTCATCTTTCTAATTTAAAAACTCAGTATAGTATTTGTTATTTGCTAATAATACTAGAAATTTTACTAATATCAGTGATATTTATTGACTAGTTACTATGTAATAATCACTTTGTTCAATACTGAGACTACACAAATTTTAAAAGTAACTGTGTAAATTACTTTACATGGATTGTGCAATTTAGCCTCAAAACAGCTCTACAACCGGGTGTTATCATAAGTATTGTTATTGTTATTATCCACATTTTACAGTTAGAACATATGACATGTAGAATTCAAGGTAAACTCATAAAGAACTATAAATTCTGTTTACTGACATTTACATGAAAGTGAAAAATAATTCTAGATTCCACAGTCTATGGCATGAAGGCAGGTGAGGTTTCAAATAACATAGTCCAAATTCCACTAAATCTAGAAATCATACCTTAAAATAATATGAATGTTACATTATTTGATTTTATAATATAATAGACATTTTAGTAATCATCACATAGCAGAATATCTGTAATAAAATAAATATAAATATACAAGTGGTACTATGAAATCCATACTATGCACTGGAAAAGATAATGTTACTCAAACTAGTAGAGAATTTTAAGTATGTTTTGAAAAATACATATCTGAAAAAAAATCCTAAAGATTAACTTAAAATAAAAACTGTTATCACACTCCAGCTACCTTCATGTACAGATCCTCAGACATTTAGAAATGTGAAGGTGTGATGATTTTTCTGAATCTATAATATATTCATCCCTAGGCACAGTTGAGCATCTGCTCTTTATTTGGGGTTTGATTCTTCCATTTTAAGTTAGTTAAGCTGCTGAACATGCACTTCTTTGGTACCTCATTAATTTTACCTAGATTTTGTTGAGTTGTGAAAGATTGTCATAGTTCAGAAGTTCCAAATAACAACAATTATCAACTTATACTGTAGACATTCAAACCTCCTTTACCTAGAGCTTTGCTAGTTATTTTCTCCACCAGTCAGAGGCAATTACCTGTCAGTATAAGGAACTATTTAGAAAGACACCTGTGTTCCACTTGAATAAATATCCTTATGAAAAGTGTAGCAAAAGAAAAAAAATCATAATCCTATCATATATATCTCACAGTTCTCCACTCTATTTCCTTCTCAGACACCTTTCCTAGAATAGCCGGAGTTTACTGAAAATAGTTATGCTAAGATACATGATATTGTGTAAGTCTAGCTAATCCTCTAATTTATTTATTTATTTTAAAATTATAATTCTGGGAGTAAAATGAGTTAGAAGTTGACATAGTCATAGACCTTTGTGCTCTTTTTAGTCTATGCTATCTCCCAGAGAGAGTCAATAGGCAATTTCATTCTAATTTATTTCTCTGCCTCCAGCTGCACCTTGATATATTTTCCAATATTTCACATTAATTCAAATATGTTTTTTCCAAGATAATTAATTTGAAACAAAAATCTAGGTAATACCATGTCATGTCACAATAAAAATAATAAGTTCCAGTCAACCATGAATGAGCTTACCATGAAGTCATAGAATTTCTGACACTGTCCATTACCCTATTGGTGCATTTAAATCTTTTGCTTGGATAATCATTCTGAATTTAAGAAGCTTATTTTAAAATGAAACAGCTTCTAAAATTTCTAATTCCTGAATATTTTTCTGTCAATAGTATAGACTGATGGCAAAAAACCTTAGCTTCTCTAAATTACAATATAGGGCTAAACTCTATTTTCTATAAACGTTTCCATGCTGGTTTACTTTTTGCAAGTTCAGCTACTGTTTAACTTTGAGTTAGTGTTTTGTATGTTTTCACCTTTTGTTTTTGTTTGTGCAAAGAGCAATGCAATGAACATAGAGTATGTTGTATATTTAATAAACTTTGATAGAGAGTACATAATCAAGAATGAATGTGAAGAAATTATACAACTGTAGTTCAAATGCAGAAAAGTTTAGATAAAATATGCACAATTCTCAATTTGAGGTAATGAATGCATATTATCTTTACACAAATCTAAAATTATTCATGAATTCCCAATTGACAAACAGACTGAATTCCTAAAGATTTCTTTTAATGTTTCTTTCTGGGAAGAGAAAATTAGTGTTTCCATAGAAATGCAGTAATAATTATACTGGTTGGTTTCCCAGGCTACAGTTTAAACTGTATCACATAAGTTAGTAGGCTTTTGTAGCCAGAGGTAACACTCTATTGTTTGATCACTGTAGTTCAATTTGAGTATTGAGATTTTTAAAATATTCAACTCCCTGTATTTTCTTTTCTCCTCTGCCTAGTATTCTGTGCCCCATTGCTCCAACTCCTAGCCATCCATCTGAAAACACAAATACACAGATACAGAAAGAGAAACAAGGAGTAAGATAAATATATTAATTTTAGGTAATTAGCTCACACAAATGAAGAAGCTTGACATGTCCAAATCAATCAATCAACCAATTACATGGGGTAGACCAGCTGGCTGGGAGCTTAAGGAAGAGCTGCTGTTCAAGTCCAAACCCCGTCTGCTGGCAGAATTCTTTCTTGTTTGGAGGAGGTCAGTAATTTTCTATTAAGGACTTCAACTGATTGGATGAGTCCATCCACATTACCATAAAGGGTAACTTATGCCTTCCAAAAATCACCTTCACAGAAATATCCAGAATGTTTACCATGGTCCATACGAGTTGATTCATGATATTAAACATTAACACTGACCACTATTTAAAACTGAAATTTGGTGAACCTTATGAAATGGGACTACCTATAGACAGTAACCAAAGAATCTTCTACTTGATATATTTTTTTTAATTTTTTTAAATTGAAATACAGTTGATTTACAATGTTGTGTTAATTTCTGCTGTACAGCAAAGTGATTCAGTTATACATGTGCATACATTCTCTTATTTTTATACAACTGGCTTTTTAAAAATTGGAGTATAGCTGCTTTACACTGCTGTGTCAGTTTCTGCTGTACAGCAATGTGAACCATGTGTATACATATATCCCCTCTTTTCTGGATTTCCTTCCCATTTAATCACCACAGAGCACTGAGTAGAGTTTCCTGTGCTATACAGTAGGTTCTCATTAGTTATCTATTTTATGTATAGTAGTGTATATATGCATACATTCTTTTTTTAATATTCTTTTCCATTATGGTGTATCACAGGATACTGAATGCAGTTCCCTGGGCTATACAATAGGACTTTGTTGTTTACCCATTCTATATGTACTAATTGCATCTGATAACCCCAAACTCCCCATCCATCCCTCCCTGACACCCCCTCTTGGCAACCACTAGTCTGTTCTCTATGTCTGTGAGTCTTTCTGTTTTGTAAATAAGTTCATTTGCGTCTCATTTTAGATTCCACATATAAGTGATATCATATGGTATTTGTCTTTCTCTGTCTGACTTCACTTTACTACTTGATCTTGATTGGTCATTGTGGATCTCAGATTTGAATGACTTTACACTTCCTTTTAATGTTCAGATTGGGAGAATCCTAATCTCTCCTTTTAAATAAATGTACCCTGTGGTTAATGATAGCCTGCATAACGAAGTAAGGATTGAAAATGCATTCAAAGAGAAAGTCAATAATTATGCTGTGAAATACTGCTGTAATAATTTTTAACAATATCTACCCCAATAAAAATATCATCACTCATTAGAATAAATAGATAGTTATTGGTGTATACATGTATGTTAATCTACAGTGATAGCACATTATAAACATCATTTCTATAGTAAAGTGTTTTCAACTAGCTGGAGAGAGTTAATACTAACAAATCATAGGAAGTTTATCAAATGTTAAATTTTACTGATAGTTTAATTATCTTGAAAAACAAAATAAAGGAGTTCATAGAAGATAACACTAAATATAAAGTGGTGGCAGAGGATGCTAAAATTCTGTGACCTCTTTGGTGCTATTCCTCAATTATAATTTTTGATTTGATTTTTTAATGTAATAATCTGACTATATAGAGATAGATAAACAATTTCCTCTGTAACTCTCACATTCTCAAGACATTTTTAACAATTACTTTAAAAATGTATGTATTTTACAATTTGACCTCACGAAATGAGATCTGGACATTGACACCTAGATATAATATCAGTGAACATATTTAAATTATGTTGTTAAATATGAATTAAAATATACTATACAATTTAAAAATGTTTACATTGAATGTAGATCAGCCTGGGCAAAATTGAGAATAAAACATTTTAATAATTATGTTTAATCTGTCTTTTCTGCTCCTTTTTCTTCATCACATCTAGTTTCAGCACTCACCAATGTGTTCCCAGCCTCTATCTTCTACTGAAAATTATTTTCTAAGAAAAGCTTCTTGGAGTATAGAATGCCTAAGCAAAATCATGAACTGTGAATTGGAAGTTAGCCAGGTACAGATGGCAAGAAGGCATTTAAGCTTAGGGAGCAGCATGTGCAAAGGCACAGAGGTGTAAGAAGACATGATCTAATCAGGAAAATGCCATTAGTCAGCCTGTCACAACTTACAATTAAAAAGAAGAAAGAGACCTTATCTTTATGACAGAGTTATTGACTGTACATTATAACTTACAGCAAAGAATACAACTGTAGTAAAATGCACTGAGGAGTTGAAATTGTAATAGTACCAGTGCTGCAGCTGTTATTGTCATTTTGTTTGGAGATATATAATTTAAAATCAAGGAGGATTTTAATACGTGCATCATTTTGTTGTTATTGTTCTGGGGAGAACACATACACACACATACACACACACAGTTCTCTGGTGGATTGGTTTCTAACCCTGATTCCAAGGCAGCCATGAAATAATGAATTTCTTGTGTGTGTGTGTGTGTGTTTTAATGAACCAGATTCCTAATTGGATAGTCATCCTTCCATTCTACAAGTGCTCTCCCTTACCTCCATTCAATATGTACAAAAGTTCTGGAGATATGATCAATCATTCATTAATTTATTGACTTAAACATTTATCTAATATTTACTAGAAGACGTTCTGGGAACTGTTTTCCTTTTGAGCATATAATGCTCACTCAACAAGAAAGTGAAGGGCCTACCCTAATGGGTCTTACACTTTAATGGCTTAAATTCTAGTGCTTATGACTGAGATGCCCTTTGTCTCAGTCCTTTTAGGTCTAAAACTTCTGCTTCTTCTTCCATGTTTTGTGTGGTACCCAAGAATCTTTGTTAAAGATGGTACATACCACTTCCTTGGCACACTTGCCTAGAATATTGTTGTGTGTTCCCATTGCTCAAAGAATCAACAGATATTTCTCTGTCTCTCACTTCATGAGACCATTCCTCTGCATTATGAAGTGTATTAGGGGTACTCTTATCTTCTTTTCCTCCACACCAGCACCTGCATAATCAAATCAGTCAGTTTAGGTTTTAGCCATAGAGGGGAAGATTATTTGACCAAATGTTACAGCTGCTTCTCACTTTATTAATGGCACCAAAGTAGGAAACTACAAAGCTTCTCAACCTGGCATAAGAAAACCAAGAAAAAAATACATAAGCTGTTGCAAAATGAATATTCTCCAAAATTATCTTGCCATAATGTAAGATATCTACTTCTTACTTTTAGAGCAGTCCTGAACTGTTGTAACTCTACAATGTAAATTTTTTATATAGTGTATTAACATTCCAATCAGTAAAAGGAAAATGTTAGCGATTATGGAGGAATGATGGGACCCATGTGTGATTGGTGGGTGTTAATGGTACTTGTCCTCAATTGTAGATGCCTGCCAGCCATTGTGGGTCAAGATAGTGACCACTGTTAAGGAGATGGCAGTGTTCACGGAAGTGGTGAATCTGTGAGGAAAGAGAGCCACCTGAAGGAGCCAGGACACAGATAGATCTAAACTATTACTTGAGGGCTTTGAAGCATCTGGGACAGGGTGCACAAACAGCTGGTAAAGATAATAGTGATAGCACAAAAGATATAACTATGATATGAACATTACTTTGGGAGTTCCAATACTTGCCTGTGGAGAAGAAAACTGATGAAATAATACTGGCTATCATTTTCATAGCATGACTGTATGTGAAGCACTATTCTAACCACTGTTTCACAAGTATTAATCAATTTAACCCTCACTATGAGGGAGAGACTATTATGTCCAGTTTTCAGTGGAAGGAGATAAAGTAAAGATAATTAAGTATTCTACAATATGATTCATAAATGACAGATTCAATAGTCCACAAAACGCAGCAGTCTGGTTCAAGAGTACAAGAGTTTAACCACTAGGCTGTCATGAGGGAGGGACTGTTTGAGATTCACAACTTGGTAAAGATAAAGAGAAAAACATCCCTTGAAAGCTAGGAGCTGGTCTGGTACTCTCAGCTGGACTACTGTGCTCTTCAGTCAAAAATAAGCAATTTCACAGAATATCGACATCAGATGATATAATTCTGTGACCATGACAGAGTCAAAGAAAACAAGACCACTCTGTAATCTTGAGTAAACAGATAAAATATGAATAATGTCTAAACCACAAAATGACCAGACATACCCCTATCCTGGCTAATGAAGTGACTGATGCTTTTTTACTAATTACTGTTTTGCTTCTGTCCAGTCTTCCTTCCATCTAGATGAGACTAGTAAGAATCAATTACTTCTGCTCTCTGAAAGCATGCAATCAAAGCACAATCCCACTTCTTTAAACTCACCTTAAATTGACCTAACATAAGCCCAAGTTCTCTGATAGGATTTTTCTAACACCCTCATATTGAGACTCCTCATGGTGTGTCTACTTACTCTTGTAACAATCATCAAACCCAACATGTCCAACTACAAGTGCATGCCTGTTGCTCTTTGTCTGGAGGAGTTGATAATAACTTTAAATTGCTATTTAGGCATTCAAAATTAGGACATTTGATACTAACTAGTGAAGAGGAATAGAGTGGTTACAGAGAAACATAAAAAATAAAAATAAAGAAAAAGGAAAAAAGAAAGAAGACGTATAGAAGAAGAGGGGTTAGAGACAGGACTGAGAGGGAGTGAGACAGCAAACAATATAATACTGTTGATTATAGACTTTACAAACCTTTGCTTCCCCAACTTTAATATTTATAATTATGTATTAGAAAACCTGACTTTTAGGCAAGGTGACATCTCTTCCAGTAACACATTTTAACATTTCTCCCTAATTGCAGAGTGAAAGATATTCAATAAGCAGATAAAATGGGACGTATTTGGGTGCAGGACATATTTTCTGGAGCCATCCAAATGTCACACAAGCACAGTCAATTCTGCCAACTTATGACAAAAGTCTTAATAAAATGTAAATTCTAAATAAACATAAATTTAAAAATATATTTTTATCTGTGTTATAAATTGGGTAAGAAAACATTATTTCAGAGGTGGTATAAATAATACAAGAGTTTAGAACCTCACTTTAAAATTGTAATTTATATGCCTATTTCCCAGCAAAGTTATGTTTGAAATATCTTAGTTATAGCTCAAGGTTAAAGCATGAAAAAGGCTAATCATTATTAACACATGCACAAATTATATCTATATGACTACTTTCACATTGTGTCTTACTGTGGTGCAAGGCAGTATACACCAAAAAAGTTCACAGTTGCTCATTCTTCTTCATCAGGAAACAGTGTTATCACATATCTTACTTGAAAGGAATGACCTTGAGGTTTTCTCCAGCCTAGCTTCTCTAGTGATGAGATCATAAGATCAGCTCATTGTCACCTTAGATAAAAATCAAACTAAAACTCTAATGGAATTTGATCCACTGCAATTTTCATTAGAAATAATCTTTAATAAATCTTTCTACATCCTTGTGCATTTTTAAAGAGGCAATGTATTGCCCTTTGTTCTTCTAGTTAAATACAAAGGAGGAAGTAAACTGAACTTTTCTAAAAATGCATTGATTACTGATATTACCTATTTCAACACAAAACACTCCAATTATATCTTAGCTTTTGAATTTGTAGTCTGCTAAAAATAGCCCACATGGGCTGGAAAACAAAACTAAACTAAACCAAATAAATATTAACGGTCAACTCCTCCTTCCTCTGTAACATTTGAAAGAAACAAATTCCAGGGAAAGCAAATCAGATGTTTCTCCATCTACTATGTCAGGCAGAGATTTAGAGGCAGGGTGAGAAATAGAACTTTGTGCTTCTAACTCTTGATTCAGTGCTTCTTCTGCCTTTCATGTGTGTCTGTGTGCATGTGCTCATACACACATATGCATGTGTTTTGGTTGGACTTTTAAACAAAATAATTCAATATGACTGAATATATATGGTTTCTATAGAGTATGATACACACTAAAAATACAAATTTCCCAAGGATAGTTATAAATTATATTCACCTAAATGATTAGGAAAACTCAGGTAGACCTAGAAACATATATTCAGTTATAAAGCCATGATTTCTATGAAGACAGAAAACATGTAGTGTTAACCTGAAGAGTTCATCTTTTGAACAACGGTAGATTCTTAATAAATCAAAAAAGATGAGTTGAACAGATGTAGGTGGCTAATCAGGAGAGGCAAACAGCAAAGATTTATAATATATTTTTATTTTACCTAAAATAAATCTTCTCTTGTTTTATAATCAGTTTAATAGCAAAAAAAAAAAAAGCATTGTCAACAACATTCACATGTTTTTTGCATTTCAATATAGCTGGTACAAAATTCAAATATAATACAAAAAATGGATTTTACAGGACATTATGGAAAAGTGAGATGGCGATCTCTTTTGTAGCTTTTTAAAGTAATAGGTTCTTTTCTCTGACTACTTTAAGAGTTTTTCCCATTATCTCTGATTTTAGGAGGCTCTTCATGTTATTATCTTTCTCCAGTGAGGATCCAATTATCCCCCTGCTATCAGAGAATGTAACGCCTACTCACCTTAATATAACAGGAATTGAGCTGGCTCAAGGGTGGAATGCAGCCCTGGTAAGATTCAGTTTAACTCTAATAGTTGTGTGATGCTCCATGGTTTTAGTTTTAGTGAAAGTAAAAGTATGCATTTGTGTGTATATGTATATATGTTTTGCAAAGGGAAGTGAGGGCTAGAATATGAAAGTAGGAAATGAAAGAGTGAAAGAATAATGACTGCATATAAGAAAATAATATTTTAAAATTTAAGTTCCTTCTACAAGGAGGTAATTAATGTCCTTTTTAGTCTTGCTTGACAAGATGTTTCTTAGTTTCACTGTAGGCCCAGTAAACATACAATCAGATTCTAACTATTCTGGATAAAATCTGATCAAGTATAATTTTTAAAAGTATGAGAAAGAATGATATTAATAATTTTATATGAGTAATTGGTATTCTTTCCCAGACTTACAAGAAAATGTTGGCAATTTGTTCTTTAAGAACTTTTAGATTTGCAGGATTATAATTTATATTGGTGGTTTTTAAAATAGACTCCTTTGGAATACAAATGTTCTGAAATCTCAGTCAAAGCCCCCTTTTATTATTAATGGATAGTAATAAAACTTTCAAAATTAACAATAAATGTATATAGGTAGATTTTTTTATTTTAAAATTTGAAAAAAATATGGGAATTTCCTGGTGGTACAGTGGTTAGGACTCGGTTCTTTTGCTTCCAGGGACCAGGTTTGATCCCTGGTGGGGGAACTAAGATCCTGCAAGCCACATGGTGCAGCTAAAAAAGAAAGAAAAGAGGGGGCTTCCCTGGTGGCACAGTGGTTGGGAAACTGCCTGCTAATGCAGGGGACATGGGTTCGAGCCCTGATCTGGGAAGATTCCACATGCCACGGAGCAGCTAGGCCCGTGAGCCACAACTACTGAGCCTGAGCGTCTGGAGCCTGTGCTCCACAACAAGAGAGGCTGCGATAGTGAGAGGCCCACGCTCCACGATGAAGAGTGGCCCCTGCTTGCCACAACTAGAGAAAGCCCTCACACAGAAACGAAGACCCAATACAGCAAAAATAAATAAATTAATAAACTCCTACCCCCAACATCTTCTTAAAAAAAAAAGAAAGAAAAGAAAAGAAGAATACATTTTATCTTAAAATTCCATTACCTGATGTATGCTAGAATCTTAAAAACTTTATATATAACATATTATTAATTTACACATCTAGTTGTTTTAACTTTGGTGTAACCATATTTCATAGTGTTAAGATAGGATGACGTACAACTGCTTTCTTAACTGAGGTACTTTATTAACCAGCTTGGAACCTACTGACTATTTTTCCTAATTGTTTCACTTTCTTTAGGTAAATCATTATGAACAAGCTCAATTTTGCTTATTCTAACATTATCAAAGAAATTTGTATCATTTATACATGTATTATACATTAATCCTGCAACAGTTGCATTCCTTCAAGGTTTTTCCTTATCCTTAAATGTACTTTCTTCCTCCTGCTTGCATTTGTTCTCTTTCTATTCCTTTTTCTTTCCTTCATTCTGTAGTTTTCTGGGTCTTTTTAAAATGTCAGGCTTTTCTAGAAAGTTCAAATCCTTTTTTAAATGAAAAGGTTTCATGAAGCTTCCATAGTAAAAACATAAATAAATAAATAAGAGAGAAATTCTCAGGAGCTACTTAAGATATAATTGGTTTAGTTTAATGTTTTGGAGTGCAACAACAGGTTTACAATATACATTTTATTCCATTTGGCTCAAAAAGTGTATCAGTGTTACCTTTTATTCTTTTCTCCTTGTATTCTTATTTAATTACCAATCAGTGTTCATTTGTGAAGCCAGCAGTAAATATATGTTAAATATTTATGACTCTGTTGAAGAGAACTTAGTCCTTATTTATGCTCCTAAGGTCTGAGATTCAATTTATGGTTCTATCACAAAATGAATCATCAACTAGGAGAGCTCATTTGCCAAAATTAGTGCTTACCAGATAAGGAAATACACAATAAAAAGACAGCACATTACTCGGACATGCTATTTATCTTTATTTTTAAACTTCTCTTTCTGGTAATGATTTTCTTTATTATTTCATACATTTCTAGCTGCCAAGAATCATCCTCTCTCATCTTGCATCATTTATTGAAATATTTCAGTTACACATTTGAAAGTTTTTTAAAGTACTTGTATCATTTCTCCATGTGTCATTCTGTATGTCTTCCATGTCCCCACCACTGTTAGATAGCATGAAGTATGATAAAAATAAAGCATAGGTTTTCCATTAGGGGAATCTTATTCAAGTGAGAATCAGAGCATTTTCAATGCCTATAAAATATATTCAATGTTGATTTCAAAAACTTAATTAAATGAAAACTTTATTTGTAAGTATGATAATCATTTCTGAATGGATATTTGTCAAAATAGTTAGAATGAGTTGTTAATACTAGAATAATAATCATTTTTATTTAAGTAAATGTTTAAAGTTTACCTGAATTTTAAGAAGAGGTGAAGAAAAGTAGACACCTACATTTGGAGGTTAGAGTTAATGCTCCCTTTGTTAGCACAATTTTCTGTATGCAGTTATTTACTTACTCTTTTATTTCAGGTTGGATTCTCTAGATACATTTTCAAAAGTTCGTATTATTTCCCATTAAATCTTAGGCAAAAATGTTTTCACTTTTTGAAGCCCAAGTGGTTTGGTAAATGATCCATAAATTATTAAGTTCTATTCAGGAGTATATTGTATCACATAAAATAAAACTAATAATGTGGATAATACAGGAAAAAGTGATTTTTCAATAGTTTTTATGAACACATGAAATAAAAGTTTTATATTAATTGAACAGGAAAAAATCTTTCTTTCTGTAACACAGTCATAAAAACTAATTAATGCATGCAGTGAATGGAGTTGAAGCCAATATTTGTGAGAGTTTAGTATTCACAGTAAACAATTTTATTTCTCTTATTCTTTTTTTACTACAACAGGGACTTCCCTAGGATCTTTCTTTTTCATGTACAATGTACTGAGTATGATATGAAATAGAAGTACTATTTGATTATTTTAACTGTTACACTTTCCTAAAAATGTCTTCATTTGTGATAATCTGCCAATATTTTTTAGTAAGTTAAATCTATTTATCATCATTTGATCACATGTTTGTTATGTTTAATTTCATGGGAATAATTGTATATATGGGATATATATTGTTTACATCTTATTCTCTTGCATATAGTACCACAAATGAGAGGAAGAATAAGATCAATTTATTTTAAGCTGCAAAAAGGGCACTGCATTAAATCACAGTTTTATATATTTTTTCAAATCAAAGGTGTATAAAAATAATTTTTACATTTGAAAAATAATTTTTAAGGTTAAATGTTTATTGATGATTCAGGGTTGAGTTAGCTATCATTTATTGAATTCTTACCAGAGGCCAGACACTATGCTCTATGTGGTGTTAGATAATTAGTGCCTTTGACAGGGCAAGTACATACTATTATGCTCACTTTACATACAGTATACTAGGGTTGGAAATGTTATTTTCTTGGGTTCTCAATGTCACAAGACAAGATTTACACTCAAGGGGTTCAAAAGTCATGCTGCGTTGTAGCCTGTGCTTCTGCAAACTTGAGTAAAGCTGAAATTTCCCAACCATGTTGTAAATTACTTGAACTTAGCTATGTAGTTAAATTCTTTCATTTTAATCAAATCCCAATTCTGACTCTTTAGGTATTTATTTGAGTCCTGATCACTTAATTCTCACTCACATCAAAGGATCAAGAATTATTTTTACCATGTTATTTTATTCTGTACGGTTACATAGGGAATTTTAAATTTCAATTGTCATGCGTATCATAGTACCTTTTACACATGATTTATAATAGCTGAGAAAACAACAATTCAATTAATATCTCATGTCACAATTCATATAATTTGTAAAACAATTCTCACGTGTCTAATATGTCACATTAAAATGAAGGCTTGGGCTTCCCTGGTGGCGCAGTGGTTGAGAATCTGCCTGCTAATGCAGGGGACAGGGGTTTGAGCTCTGGTCCAGGAAGATCCCACATGACATGGAGTGGCTAGGCCCGTAAGCCATGGCTGCTGAGCCTGCACAGCCGGAGACTGTGATCCTCAGTGAGAGAGGCCACAGCAGTGAGAGGCCCGAGTACAGCAAAAAATAAATAAATAAAAAATAAAAAATTAATGAAGGCTTATATAGATTTCTATGATGACGGCAGTTTAATTTATCCGGTGCCTGTAAGTCAAGTAGGCATGATTTCCAGAGAATAAATAAGGGACGGAAGGAGATAACTAGAATGTTGCTGTCTGTCTTTCTTCCACATAAAACAAGAATCTGGTATCCTGCTTGGGGAATTCCTGGGGCAGGTATTTTAACAACATATCTTAGAAGAGTTTGGCTTATTCTGATCTCCGATCCAAGAAAGGTAAATGGAAACATATATTCAAGTCCCCTTGAACCTCAAAGACCAAAACAAATACCCCAAACAGATGAGGAGAAATTTAAGAGATTGGTGAGTAAGTACACCTTCTCCTGTATCTTCATAAAGAACTGACAACTTTCCTGCTGAAATAAATGAACAGTGGGCTTAGACTACATCTGAAGTGTTTTCTGGGTCCCCTACTAGGTGATCCTGAACTCCTATGAATTCACATCAAGTAATACACTCCTGATCCTGGTAATATAGATAATTTTAAAAAGGAAAAAAATCCCCCCTAAAAATGTGTACAATTGAAGAAAAGTTAGCATAAATATTATTTTAAATAAATAAGTGAAGTTTTTAAAAAAGTAACTATCATGGGCTGGTAGTAAACATGGGACTGAAAAACATAGTCATAAGCAACTTATCAGAAACCAGATTGGCTCTGACTTTATTTAGAGGACCTGAAGTTGTAAGGTCCTGAATAACTAAGTACCATAATATTATTCACAAGCAACATGTTAAAATATTGATTGCCCTATTGAATAAATAATTGTTTATAAGGTACACATCTAAAATATAAGACAAAAACATTGTAGAAAGGTAAAAAATGTCAAAAGCAAATAAAGTTATGGTAACATAGATATATATTTTCACAAATTGAAATATAGCTATTTCAACACACACATATATGTAAATTGAATTGCATGAGGGATTTACAAAGGATAAAACTACCCAAATAGTCATAAGTCATAGGAAGACATGCTCAAGCTCACTAGTAATCAGAAAATTCCCAATTGAAATTCATAAGCAATAACACTTTACACATATCAGACTTGCAAAAATTAGTCTGGAAACAAGAATTGCTGTCAATGAGATGGAACAGTAGGCATTCTCACACACTGCTGGTCAGAGTATATTTTGGTATAACTACTTTATAGTGCAATTTGACCAGTGATATCTAATAAAGTTGAAATTGTCCATATTCTATAATCCAGCAGTTGCCCTTTTAGGTATAATCTCCTGGTGAATCTCTCATTGATGCATCTAAGGAAACATTTAGAAAATGTTCATTACAAGTACACTTATATTAGCATACACGGGAAGCAATTTAAATTTGTACAGTATTATGGTGAAAAGTTTGAAATTACTGAAAGTGGAATAACATGCATTAACATATATAAATCTCAGCTTCCAAAAAACGTTTGGCAATGATGTGTACAGTGTGATAATGCACCCAGATTTGTAAATACACACACACGATAAAAAAAATAAGCCAAACAAGACCGTATACTGTATATGATCAGTAGTTGTTTAATAAAATTATTCCACAACATATATAAATGATAAACATCAAATTTAGAAATGTTTTTACCTGTGCTTTAAGACAAAAGATGAGGCTTAGACTGGGAACAATTACACATGGTAGAATATTCTATTTTTAAAAAGAAAACCAAGATCTGAAATAAACATGACAAACACTTGAGACTGTGTAATTTTGATGCAGTCATTGTATTCGACTTTATAATTTTCAATATACTTTAATATGTTCATAAAGTAAATCATAACATTACAATCAGATCCTGTAGCTAGAGAGTTCAAGAAGAATAAATATTAGAAGAGATCTCTAAGAAAATGGAGTCCCTGGTGCCTTCTCCAGGGGAGAACTTGAACAAATGAAGAAAAAAGCACTCATAATATTTAAGTCCAGTGCACTAAAATGGTTCACTAGTAAGACTTAAATTAGTGGGCTGGAGAAAAATGTGGTAAAAATATTTAGAGTCATGGAATAAATGAAAACCGTGACATTTGAAAAGGTAAGTGATAAACCCAAAGGCTTAACACACACACACACACACACACACACACACACATATGTAAGCAATTCCATTAGTAGACAAGGAAATAGATTACAAAGAGACAAATACTCTGCAAATAATAGAAGAAGATGAGATGCCCTGGAGCTGAAGAAAGACTTGAGTCTGCAGGTTGAAAGTGTTCATCTCATGCTAGAAGAAAATGATGAGAAAAAGACACAAATCTTCGCAGATCTTAGTAAAATTCTGACCTGGAAAAAATTTAAAGTATAAAATCTCTTACTGTTGTGGGAGAGTCAAGATAAAGTGCCTTATACATTGCTGATGGCTAGGTAACGTGTGGCATTTCTACAAGGCAATCTGTCAAGGTCACTTAAAAATAAGACACACATACCTATCTTCTTTCCCAGCAGTCTTGCACTTGGGAATTTATCACAAAGAATTAAAAATATACAAATATCTAAGGATGTAAATCAAATGTATTCATTGCAACACTATTTCTTTGGGATCCCAGTAAATCCATCTATAGAGGAAAGATTGAAACTGTACAGTACATCTACCCAATGGGATATTATGCAACCATTAAAAAGAATTAGTAGAAATATACCAGTTAACTTCAATGGATTTTTTATGATATATTATTAAGCTGGAAAAAAATAAGATAATAATTTTGTGCCATGTATATTTCATATATAGAATGCAATTAATGATCAATAACATTCTACTTTAATATATATGCATGTGACTATGTTTATGTCAATATATGTTTAAAGCTATTACAAAAATGTATACATACAAAATACCCATATATGAAAAATGACTAAAAAGTGGAAGGAGGGTACACTTAATGCTAATGTGGGTTGTAATGCATTTTGAGAACAAAAAATGTTGAATAAATGGCAATTACAGAGGGAAAAAGTGATTTTAGAAAGAAAATATGCATGATATGATACTTACAATGTATAATTGTATATGTGTGTATAAATCCAGAAATATTATGTAAATAATATAAATAATAGTTAATATTTATACAACTATGTGTCTAAATGAATGAATCTGAGGAAAATAAATTTAGATATAAATCTATTGCCTCTAAAGTGTATTGACCAAAGCAGATTGTATAAATAGTGTTTTTTTCTCAATAAAACGAGAAACAAAAAAATAACAAATACCCAACTGATGAATTTCATGATTGTATATATTTGCATTAGCAAGGATGCACTCAGGCTAAAAACATGAGTTACTGCTAGGTAAGATAAGTTGGACCAGAGATGAGTGGTTAGCTCTGTCATTATTCAACTTGTTACTAGGTTGTCAAGTATTGAAATAACAATTTAGCACTTTTATAATTTGAAAAACCTTATATAAAATAATTAAAATTACTCAACAAATCATTTGAAGAGCTTTAACCTAAACGTTATCAAATTCCATTGCAAAAAATGAGTTTATACTTAATTCTATTTAATTCAATAAAAATATGGATATTACAGGTGCAGAATCCTGGGAGGCCCTAGGGCACAATGATTCCATATTCAAGTTTTAGAGTTAAAGAGGCTGGAGTCAAAACCTGCCTTGGCACATACTTCCCGTCTAATCTGGGAAAATTACCTAAAAGTCATGCACCAGTTCTCTTGTCTACAAAGTGCAAATAATAGTAGGAAAAATGGGGATAATAATAGATAACTAAATTTCTGAAAATAACACACATGAAGCTCTCAAACAGCCTGACATACATTAAATTCCAAATATAGGTTAATTATTATAATTAAGAAGGAAAAATCTGCTGTGGGAATTTAAAAAATGGATAACTAAAACAAACTCAGTGAATAGTACATGTGTGCTACAAAGATTTACAAATGTCCTCTCTAGGATTTTCACGACAGTTTTGCCGCCTCAAATGTATGTGTCATTAATTCCATTTCATAAGAAAAAAATACAGAAAGACTGAGTGATTTAGCCATTGTCAAGCAGATTATCTACCTGAAAATTTAGATTTTCCAATTCTTGGCCCAGTGACCATGCACTTGGGACACTTTTAAAACCCTTTTAAGAAGTTACATTAACTGATATATTTTGAATATATATTATAATGTGTCTTCTACACATCTAAATAAGGCAGTTTAAAAAATAAATTTGGACCTTAATTTCAAAAATTCATGGTATGAATAGTTTAAAATGAATTATACATTTATAGTTTATCCTTTGCTCATATAGTTAGCAGTTTTATACCTATAATTTTTATTGAATGATTTTATTGATTTTTTATATTTATAATATTCATAAATATACATTATCTTCAAATATTGGCTGTAATAGTAACTTGGCAAAGCAGTTTGGTAACAATTGGGAAAGTAAATATATATTTGGCTTTGTTCATGGTTTTATCTTATCTAGATAAGACAAATACAATCTGATTTAATACTTATTCTTGTATAAATCTACTATGGTTATACGGAAGAGGTCGGGGTCTTTTCTGATGCCCCTAGCTGCCCTTCTGTGGTTGTTCTGGCTCTCTTGTGTCTTAATCCCCACAGCACTTAAACGTCTGATATAGATTCTACCTCTGTTAGAATCTAATTATAAACTGACTTGTGGGTTTTTATAATTGTATGTAAAGTATTTTATCTTCTTAATTAGATAGTAAAATCATTAAAATCAGGAATTATTTCTTTTACTTCCTTTAGATCTCCCTAGTTTGGAACACATAATATGACAGAATAGTTTTTATTTTATGACTTAACCAGGAAAGAATCATCCGTTAGAAGCATACATTCTAATTAAATACGAAACTAGTGCTGGTATTATAACTACGTCTAGAAAATGTCCTCTTTTTTTCCTTGCATTTAGACAAAGAAACTACTAAATATTCAGGAAATAGTTTTAGGGTTTTTAAATCAAGTGCAGTTAACATAAAGATATTGGAAAAACTAGGAGTTCACAATATGCCTCAGTTTCAAAATACTAGGAAGAAAAAAAGAGATTCTTAGACTTAAAATTAAATACATATGGACTTTGGGGGTGTGTATCAATTTCCTATTTGATTTGCAGTCACTAAAAATAAGGACTTTATCTAAATCTAAGGAAAAATATTACACTTCGACCTCTCTCCACTCTTTTCTTACACCAGCTAGCCTGGCATAATTAGAGGCACAAATTCAGCATGAATAGCTAA
This sequence comes from Mesoplodon mirus, assembly GCF_964341445.2. NCBI lineage: Eukaryota > Metazoa > Chordata > Mammalia > Artiodactyla > Ziphiidae > Mesoplodon > Mesoplodon mirus. Next base: position 44,371,631 of record NC_138993.1, read on the forward strand.
GCTGAAACTGCCTTTATCATGAGCGTTTTTGGTGACACTATGATTAGTATAGTTTACCGATCTCATGAGCAAAATAGCTCTGAAATTATTTATAAATGGATTTTTTTTAGAAAATCCCTGTCTATATATGCATCTGGACATACGTGGGAGTCAGGGGACTGCATCATGGAGTCCTACTGATGTTGAGTGGCACTGTATGGTCTGTTATTTTGTCACTCTCTTTCTCAAAATGGGGAGCTTTGCCCCACCCAATCTTAATCTTGAAAAAAATAAATATAATATAAGAATAGTAGCTGACATGATTTAGTATTTGCCATTTTCAAAATGCCTTGTATGTGTTAAATGAACTAGCCATGTTTCTATCCCTCTACTTGTATACTAGGTCTCATCATTTAGAATATCTCTCAAGTAAGAGTCCCTTCTGTTTCTACATTGATATCATCAATCTTTCTTTCTCTAATACATCATCACATGAGAATATGAATATGTTAGCTTTCTCTTCAAAAGTATTGTTTTCTTGAGCCCATTAACCTCTATATCTATGGGCACATTTCTCTCCTACCCTTGACAACAAAATGCCTTAACAAGATATAGATAGATGGTAGATGATAGATAGATAGATAGATAGATAGACCACAAGTCTCCCTTTTTCTCTTTTTGCTCGAATGCTTTTCATTTTATCTTTAAAAATAATGGACAAGTTTCTTTTCTTAACTAAACTCTCATCAGCATTATACATGTTTGTTCACATCCTTATCCTTGATGCATATTTTTCACTTGACTTCAGGGACACTGCTGTCTACTGGTTTGCCTCCTGCCCATCTGTTTGCTTCTTCTCAGTGTCTTTTGTTAGTTCCTCCTCCTCATCTTTCAGATCAATAAATGTTAGTGAACCCCAAGGCTCTTCTCATTTTACACTCATTCTTTAATTATTTTGTGATCTCTTCCAGACTTGTGGCTTTAATAACACATATAAGCTCTCAATATTATTCCCAGATCAGGTCTTTCTTAAAATCTGGGCTGATTCTCTATGGATTTGATAACCAACAACAAAAAGATGGAAAGGAAGATGTGATAGTGGAAGAGTGAACTGCATTTGCTGCCTCAGGCCTCTGTTTATCTCTACCAGCCCTGTCTCATCACTCTTACACTTGTCCACCCCCATTCTGGATGTCTTTAAGAGTACAATTCAGAACCTTTGCAAAGGCTATTCCTTTCCATATAATGTTCTCTGTCCTCTACCACCATTAATCCATACCTGGGTCTTTCAGGTCACTTCCACTAGGCCTTTAAAAAAAGCTTTCTCTGATCGCACTAAATAGTTCTATGTTAGTCTGTCATTATAGCAATATCATTTCATCATTGTATCACAATGTGTTTTCATACATTTATATATTTCCTTATTTGATTTGTTTTTCTACCTCAGTAGGGTAAAAGTTCAGGGAGATCAGAACACATGACAGCTTTATTTACCAAGTACACCCAGTTCTTGGAACAGTAAATGGTTAGAAAGTATTTGTTTACTTTCTGAATAAACATGAACATAGAGACACGGATAAAATAGTGTTTTTAGGTATTTAAAAAAAAAAAAAACAGGGCTTCCCTGGTGGCGCAGTGGTTGAGAGTCCACCTGCCAATGCAGGAGACATGGATTCACGCCTCGGTCTGGGAAGATCCCACATGCCGCGGAGTGGTTGGGCCCGTGAGTCATGGCTGCTGAGCCTGAGCATCCAGAGCTTTTGCTCCACAATGGGAGAGGCCACAACAGTGAGAGGCCTGCATACTGCAAACAAACAAACAAAACAAAACAAAACAAAAAACAGAAGAGAGCCTAAATGAGGTAATAGGAAACAAAGAGAATGTGGTGTTATGGAAACTAAAAGAAAAGTTTTATGAGAGACCAAGGTGTCAAAAGTGACAAATGTTGCATAGGTAAGGAAATGCAAAAATTGAAATGTCCAAAGGCTATGATGGCAATAAAAGTGCCACTTTCAAGGCAGTACTTTCAGTTTTTATATTCCAGGGTGTCAAGAAGTTAATGAAAGATACTGAAATGTAGAAAGAATTTGACTATACACAACTCTTCAATTTTTTTTTTGTTTTTTATGTTTTTGCTTTTATTGTTGTTTTTTGACACATGAAAATGAGGAGAAAACTAGAGCAGACAGAGCAATAGCTGGAAAGGGATGTGTTGATCACAACAGGTTTTGTTCTGTTTAATTGTTTTAAGGTAATATGTACTAACACCATTATTATTCTGAGCTTGATTTATTCCCATCTGGGTAGAATTGTAACCAGCCAGGGAGAAGAAGAAAGCAATTCCATAATAACTGATATTTAATTTTATTACACAGGCATATTTCAAATAATAGCATGATTATAAAATATTTTAGGTAGAATATCATATTTCAAATACTTACATTCTGCCAGAAAATTGTATATAGAAGTTTATTTAAGCCTCTAGTTTATAACAGGTCTTTAGAAAATAGTTTTCAGTTATGTTAGTTATTATCAATATTTGGTTTTAATACTAATTTGGAAAATTTAAAGTATTATCCCTACTTATCTTTCAACAATGTCCAAAAGGGTTCTTCTAATTTCTTATCCTAAAATATGTGACATGAGAAATGAGGTTTGCTAACTCTCAAATCCAGAATCACAAAACAAAATATAGATAGAGGTTTAGGGTTGAGAGACAACAGTTTACTAACTGGCACAATTGCACGTTTGATTTTTTTTCTTATCTTATTGCATTAACTAAAGTCTCCAGAACAATATTAAATAGAAAATATCATAGCTAATCTAAGTAGTTCTTGTGCAGAGGGGCATATTTTTCAATATTTCACAATTATATATGATGTTTACTCTAGGTTTTAAGTAGATATCTTTTATCTGCTTCTTTCTGCTTCTACTTTGTAAAATTATTTTTTATTAAACCATATTTTGTGCAGACTTTATTAGTTTACTTTTGTATTTCATAAAAAATGTATGTTTTACTTTTCTCCAAATTTTGTTGAAGTAGTGAACTACATGGAATTTCATATATTAATCAAAATGTACATTGCAGAAATAAATACAAGTTGATTGTGAGGCATTATATTTATGTATTACTGGATTTAATTTGCTAATATTTTGTTTAAATATTTACATTTATATTCATGAGAATGACTAGCTGGAAATTTCCTTTTTTTAAAAAATAATGTCTTTTCAGGTTTTGAGATCCATTTATGCTAACCCCATAAAACAATTTAAGAAAATATCTTTCTTTATTCTCTTAAGAAAATGTGTGCAGAAAGGTGTTATTTCTTCCTTAAATTATTAGACTAATTCAAAAGTCAAGACATCTAGAAAGTGAATTTTATTAGTGGGAAGTTTTTATTCATGGTCCAATTTTTTTCATCCAGTTTTATTGCGATATACTACAGCCCTTTATATATTTAAGGTGTAAACCATAATGATTTAACTTACATATATCATGGGTTCAATTTTTAATAAGTACATGTTCAATTCTAAAAATTTTATATGCATGTTGGGTTTGTATATTTTAAAGAATTTATAAATTTCATAAAGTTATTAGGCTTATTAGTACAAAGTTTTTATACTGTCCTGTTATTTTTTTCTTAATGGTTCGTTTTGTTAGTAATGTTCCTTTTTCACTCCTGATATTGATTATTTTTACTTCCTCTTTTTTTTTCTTCCTTGATAGTCTTTTTTGAGGATTTTATCAATTTTATTAATTTCTTTCTAAGAATCAACTTTTGTTTTCTGGATTCTGTTTTTTTGTTCCCAATTGATTATTTAACTCATGCTGTTATTATCATTATTATTGTTCTTACTTTTCTTTCTTTGGATTTAACTCTTCATTTTTGTGATAAATTGAGTTGTATACTTAGATTATTACCTTTTCAACCTTTCTTATTTCTAATGTTATAAGGACTATAAATTTTCCTACAAGCACTGCTTTATCAGTTTCCATGAATTTTGGTGTACCATATTAGACTATCACAGAATCTAAAATATTTTGTAATTTCCATTGTGGTTATTTATTTGTATGATGCATTTTTAGAGGATTGATTAATTTTCAACATTTTTATCTTAGTTCCACTCTGATCAGATAATATCCTGGGGCTGATTTGAAGGGATGTTTTATTCCTTGTAAGAGTCATTCTTTTGTCCTTCTTATTACTATTTGGCAGCATTCCAAAGTGCCATCTGAACACCTGCAATATGTTCCCAAATTTGCCTTCACCTTGGTAGACCCTGGGCTACAACTTTTGGATCTCTGAACCCGTGAGACCATGAAATGTTCTACTCAGCTTCTTCACAACTTTCAACTTGTCAAATGAATCAATGGAAAAGCAGGTTAATGTCAAGCTCATTTTTCTTAGTTTATTTTCTCTCTGAGACCTTGGCATGCAAGTCCTCACTGCCTTCTAACAATTGTTGTTGTTATTAATATCATCCAGAAATAGGGTTGATCTAAATTTGATAAGTGGCAAATCTTCATTTTTAAACACTGCTCTCAATTTCAAGCTTATCTTTTTCATTTAATTTGAACACAAAATTGGAACCATTTATACCCAATAAACATGGAATTTGAAAACAAGTATTCAAAATTAGTAATAATGTATTATCTGTTATGATTTCATTTATTTTAATGAGATTACAAGGCAAAATATTTCATTAACTGGAAACAAAAACTCTTAATAGACAAATATGTCTATATTCCTGGAGTGAGTGGACCACTATGTAATAACTCAAATCTTATTTTATCAGCTACATAGGACAAAACAATGTTTCCCAGGGAAAAAGCCATATCAGAGTATTAGTAAATAACATATATAGCATCAGCATATATGAAAGTCAAAACTTCCAGGATCTTAACTTATATTAACTTTTCATACCATACCACCTTCTGTATGTTTTTCTTATAATTCCCCCATTATTTTATTTTTTAAAAAATTATAAATACCCACCATGGAGCATGCCATTCTAGGGAAGGAGTTTCATTTGTTTAAAAGTCCAAGTAGGGCTTCCCTGGTGGTGCAGTGGTTGAGAGTCCACCTGCCGATACAGGGGGCACAGGTTTGTGCCCTGGTCCAGGAAGATCCCACACGCCATGGAGCAGATGGGCCCATAAGCCATGGCCACTGAGCCTGCATGTCTGGAGCCTGTGCTCCTCAATGGGAGAGGCCAGAAAAATGAGAGGTCCACGTAGCAAAAAAAAAAAAAAAAAAAAAAAAAAAGTCCATGTAAAAGTTTTTAAATTGGGAGTAAAACTATACCAAATTAAAATAGTGGTAGCAGGAATATTCATTTAAAATCCCCAGATAAATTTAATCTTAGCCAGAAAAAAAGAGTATGTGCTTTCAAATATAATTTCACTAAGACTTGCACTTGAAATCTCACAGGAATATTTTTATAAAACGAAAGCAAAACTTGCTTACTTTAAAAGTTAGGGATTATTTTTACATGTTGTTTCAAATGTTAGATTTAATTGGCTATTTCTAAAATAAACTATGTTGATTCCTAGTATTATTAGAAGCAAGCATATTAATTTAAAATTCTTAAAAAATAGAAATAAACTATACACCCATCATTTAATAACATTAAGTATACTTACCTATTTTAGGTAATAAGTAAGGAAACAAATAAATATAATGCATATTAAGCACCCAGTATAAGCTGCGTAATGTTCTAAGCATTTTTAATTTTACTAGCATTTGATTTATGTTGCCTCGACTGCATTCTCCTACACCTCAGAATATCTGTTGCATAGTTTGAGAATTTCCTGGCCACACCAGGTATAATTCCTGGCTTATACCTGTAAAGAAAAGTGTTAACAATAAAAGGGAGATATAAAGGTCCATTACCTATTTTTCCTACCTATGTTTACTGTACCTCTTTCCTTATATCCATGAAAAATTATTACAAATCAGCTAATAGCAAAAAAAAAACTTTTCATAATATCTTGGGAACTATTTGTAAATTCAAACATGTACAGTACATACCTGCTGTGTGAAAATAAGTGCAGACACTGCTTATCGCAAAGACATTAAAACTATCTGTACCTCATCAGGAAGAAATTATATGATCTGCTGGATAAGACAGGATTTGAATAAATATACATTGATAGGATTGAAATCATATTAAGCATCTTTTCCAACCACAATAGAATAAAACTAGAAATTAACTACAGAAGAAAACTGGAAAATTCACAACTATATTGAGATAAAATAACATGCTATTGAATAACCAATAGATCAAAGAAGAAATCAAAAGACAAATTTAAAAATGCTTTGAGAAAGATAAAAATTTAACATACTAAAATTTATGGGATGCAGCAAAAGAAGTTCTAAGAAAGTTTATTGTGATAAATACCTATCTCAAGAAATAAGAAAAGTCTCAAATAAACAACCTAATTTTATATCTCAAGTAACTAGAAAAAGAAGAACAAATGAAGCCCAAAATTAGTGGATGAAAAGAAATAACAAAGATTAGAGCAGAAATAAATGAGACTAAAAATATGATAGAGGGCCTCCCTGGTGGCGCAGTGGTTGAGAGTCCGCCTGCCGATGCAGGGGATACGGGTTTGTGCCCCGGTCTGGGAGGATCCCATATGCCGCGGAGCGGCTGGGCCCGTGAGCCATGGCCGCTGAGCCTGTGCGTCCAGAGCCTGTGCCCCGCAACGGGAGAGGCCACAGCAGTGAGAGGCCCGCGTACAGAAAAAAAAAAAAAATATGATAGAAAAGGTCAATGAAATTAAGAGCTGGTTCTTTGAAAAGATAAACAAAATTGACAATATTTTGGCTAGACTCATCAAGAAAAAAAGAGAGGGGATTCAAATAAGTAAAATCAGAAGAGGAGATATTACAACTGATAACACAGGAATACAAGGATCATAAGAGACTTCTATGAACAATTGTACACCAACAAATTGGATATCCTAGAATAAGTGGAACATTTATAGAAACATTCAACCCACCAAAACTGTGTCATGAGTAAATAGAAAGTATAAACAGACAGATTACCAGCAAAGAGATTGAATCTGTAATCAAAAATCTCTCAAAAAACAAAATCTGGAGCAAAAGTCTAGGGCTAGAGGGTTTCACAGTGAATTCTACTAAACATTCAAAGAAGAATTAATATCAATCCTTCTCAAACTCTTCCAAAAATAAAAGAAGGGGAAACAATTCCAAACACATTTTATAAAGCCAGCATTATTCTGATACTGAAACCAGTCAAGGGTGCCAAAAAAAGATAATTATAGGCCAATATCCTTGATGAACATAGATGCAAAAATCTTCAACAAAATATCAGCAAGCTGAATTCAACAATACATTTAATGGATCATACACTTTAATCAAGTGGGATTTATCCCAAGGATTCAAGGATGGTCCAGTATCTTCAAATCAATCAGTGTGATACAACACACTAACAAATTTAAAAATAAAAATCATATGATCATCTCAGTAGTGCAGAAAAACAAAATTCCACATTAATTTATTATAAAAACTCTCAACAAAGTGAGTCTAGAGATATAATATATATATATATATATATATATATATATATATATATATATATATATATATGGCAAGCCTACAGCTAATATCATACACAATGGTGAAAAGCTGAAAACTTTTCCTTTAAGGTCAGGAATAAGACAAGGATGTCTACCCTAACCACTTTGATTAAATATTAAATATAGCCCTGGAAGTCCTAGACAGAGCAATTAGGCAATAAAAAGAAATTTAAAAATTCACATTGGAAAAAAGGAAGTAAAACTGTCACTACTTGCAGATGACATATGACTATAAATAGAAAACCCTAAAGACTCTATCAATAAACTGTTAGAACTAATAAACAAATTCAGCAAAGGTGCAGGATGCAAAACCAATACACAAAATTCTGTTACATTTTTTATACCAATAATGAACTATCAGAAAAAAATTTAAGAACACAATCCCATTAACAATTGCATCAAAATGAAAATGCATTGGAATAAATTTAACCAAGGAAGTGAACGTACTGTATATTGAAAACTACAAGACATTATGGAAAGAAATTAAAGAAGACTCAGATAAATGGAAAGATACTCCATGCTCATGGATTGGAAGAATTAATATTGTTAAAATGTCCATACTACCCAAAACAACACAGAGATTCAATGCCACCCTTATCAAAATTCCAAATATATTTTTTACAGAAATAGAATAAAGAATCTGAAAATTTGTATGGGCCCACAAAAGACTATGAATTGCCAAAGAAATCTTGAGACGATAAAGCTGGAGGCAAGAAACACCCTAATTTTAAACTGTATTGCAAAGCTATAGAAATTAAAACAGTATGGTATTGGCATAAAGGCAAATACATTGATTAATGGACAGAATAGAAAGCTCAGAAATAAATCTTCTCATACATGGTCAATTAATTTATGACAAAGGTGCCAAGAATATACAATGGGGAAAGACAGTCTCTTCCAAAAAAAGGTGTTGAGAAAATTGAACAGCCACATGCAAAATAATGAAACTGGATCACTATCTTACAGAATATGTAAAAAATTAACTCATATGGATTATAGACTTGAAGATAAGACTTGAACCTAAAAAACTTCTAGAAGAAAACATAGGCAGTAATTATTCAGCATACATCTTGATGATGATGTTTTTTTAATTGAAGTGTAATTGATTTACATTATTATATTAGATTCAGGTGTACAGCATAAACATTCAGTAGTTTTACAGATTGTATTTCATTAAATGTTACTTTAAGATAATGGTTATAATTCTCTGTGCTATTCAGTATATTTATGTTGCTTATATATTTTACATATAGTAGTTTGTATCACTTAAAACCATTCCCCTAACTTGCCCTTTCCCCTCATCCCTTTCCCGACTGGTAATCATTAATTTGTTTTCTATATCTGTGAGTCTGTTTCTGTTTTGCTATATACATTTGTTTGAACTATGTTTTTGATTCCACATATAAGTGATATCATACAGTATTTGTCTTTCTTTGTCTGACACTTAACTAAGCATAATGTTCTCTAGGTCTACTCATATTGCTGCAAAAGGCAGAATTTCATTCCTTTTTATGGCTGAATAAGAGTCCATTTTGTGTCTGTGTGTGTGTGTGTATATATATATATATATATATATATATATATATATATATATATATACAATTTCATTATGTGTGTGTGTATGTGTGGTATGTGTGTGTGTGTGTGTGTATACACACCACAACTTCTTTATCAATTTATCTGTTTAAGGGTACTTGTGGACACTTGGGTTGCTTCCATGTCTTGGTTATTATGAATAGTGCTGCTATGAACATTGGGGTGCATATATCTTTTCAAATTAATGTTTCCATTTTTTCTGGATATATGCCCAGGAGTGGTATTGGTGGATCAAAAGGTAGTTCTATTTTGGCTTTTTTGAGGTACATCTATACTTTTTTCCACAGTGACTGCATCAATTTACATACACACAAGGGTTCCCTTTTCTTCACATCCTGTCCAACACTTGTTATTTGTAGACTTTTTGATGATAGCCATTCTGACAGGCATAAGGTGATATCTCATTATTGTTTTGATTTGCATTTCTCTAATAATGTAAATAATTAGCTATGCTGAGCATCTTTTTCATGTGCTTGTTGCTGTCTCTATGTCTTGTTTGGAAATATATCTGTTCAGGTCTTCTGCCCATTTTTTGACTGGGTTGTTTGTTTTGTTTTGATATTGAGTTGTATGAGCTGTTTATATATTTTGGATATTAACCTGTTGTCAGTCCTATCATTTGCAAATATTTTCTTCTATTCCATAGGTTGTCTTGTTGTTTTATTGATGATTTCCTTTACTGTGCAAATTTTTAGGTTTAATTGGATCCAATTTGTTTATTTTTGCTTTTAGTTATTTTGCTTTTGGGGACAGATCCAAAAAAATATTGCTACAATTAATGTGTAAGAGTATTCTTCTTGTGCTTTCTTCTAGGAGTTTTATGGTTTCAGGTCTTACATTTAGATTTTTAATGCATTTTGAGTTTATTTTTTATATGGTGTGAGAAATTATTCAAACCCCATTGTTTTACATGTAGCTGTCCAGTTTTCCTAGCTCAACTTATTAAAGAGACTGTCTTTTCTCCATTGTATATTCTTGCCTCCATTGTCATAGATTAGTTGACCATAGGTGAGAGGGTTTATTTCTGGGCTCTCTGTTCTGTTCCATTGATCCATGTGTCTGTTTTTGTGCCAATACCATGCTGATTTGATTACTATAGATTTGTAGCATAGTCTGAAGTCCAGGAGGGTAATACTTCCAGCTTTGTTCTTTTTCCTCAAGATTGCCTTGGCAATAGTTTTTTGAATCTGACCCCAAAAGTAAAAGTAACAAAAGCAAAAATATACAAATGGAACTATATTAAACTAAAAAGCTTCTGCACAGCAAAAGAAACCATCAACAAAATAAACAGGTAACCTACTGAATGGGGAAATTAATTGTAAATCATATATCTGTTAAGGGGTTAATATCCAAAATATACAAAGAAGTCATGCAACTCAGTAACAAAAAAAACAAACAATTCAATTAAAAAATGATCAGAAAATCTGAATAGACATTTTTCCAAAGACATATAGATAGCCAACTAGTATATGAAAGGATGCTCAAACTCATTAATCATCAGGTAAAGGTGAATCAAAATCATAATGAGATATCGCCTCAAATCTGTTAGAATGGTGATTATCAAAAAGTCAAGAATTTAAATTGATGAAACCATTATGAAAAACAATTTTGAGGTTCCTCAAAAAGTTAAAAATAGAGCTATTATATAATCCAGCAATTCCATTTCTGGGTATTTTTCCAAAGACAATGAAAACACTAATTCAAAAAAAGATATATACTCCCATGTTCGCTGCAACACTATTTACAATAGCCAAGATATGGAACCAACTTAAGTTTCCACTGATAGTTGGATGGATAAGGAAGATGCGGTAGATAGATAGATAGATAGATAGATGTGTATATATATATATATATATATATATATATATATACACACACACACACACACACACACACACACACACACACACACACAATGGAAGATTATTTATACATAAAAAAGAATAAAATGTGCCATTCTTGACGACATGGGTGACCCTCAAGGGCATTATGCTAAGTGAAGTAAGTCAGAAAAGGAAAGATAAATACCAGATTATCTCTCTTATATATGGAATCTAAAAAAAAAAAATCAAGCTCATGGATACAGAGAGTAAGTTGATAGTTGTGAGAAGCAGGGGTTAAGGGTGGGAGAAATGACTGAACTGCTTTTTTTCTAGTTGCTCAGCCTCAAGACAAAAGAAAAAGCCTAGAGTCAGTGACAAGGACATCAAAAGTTTAATAGATGGAAGATCTTACACAGCTGAAATGTATGGGTCCTGGAGTGACATCTCACTGCCTGACGGATGGCAGGCAGAACATGGCAGCAGCAGCCTTTGCTGGGTGGATGAATGTGGGGGTCAGGTAGACTACCAGCTATAGGGAGAATTGACATCAGATTGACTCATCAGTTACCAGGGAAACCAGCAGACGGACATGGCCCTTTTAGCTCCTTGGGCTAAGTACCTTCATGGGGCAGAAGTCTTCCTTTTGTTAAACTATCAAAGGATAGCCATTCTGATTTAAAAATTAATATAATCACTAGCTGGAGAAGGGGTGGGGAGCAAGTGTGTAGGTGATTACTGATTAGACTCCATAAAGCCTAATTAAAGGGAAAGGTCAGAAGGTCAGTCATGTGAGTAGAGTGTAGATGTAGCAGGGACTGGTTGAGCAGAGACTGTATAGAGAGCAAGCAAGCAGCCATCACGGGTGGCCTGATCATACACATTGCAACACTTTTTTTAACTTATATAATACACAAATATATTATTCTAATTTTTCTATGAAATTTTGAAAATAGAAATTATAATAATTTGGAAGTCCTAAATTTCTTGAGAAAATAATCTACACTTTCCTTTTCTATTTCTTATTTTCAATCATCTCTTTAACCATGGCGGAGTGACTTCTCAGAAACTGTTGTCATCCAAGTTACCATGATTTTCTAGCTAAATCTAGCACATTTGTTTCTTTATCTTACTTTATCTTTTGGCATAATCTGGCACTGCTAGCCCTGATGTTCCTCCTATGATGCACTTTTATTTTGGCTTATGAGATAAAACACCATTCTGGATTTCCTCCAAAAACCTCTGACTGTTCACTAACAATCACCTTTGTAGAGTCCTGTTCTTGTGCTCATCCCTCTAAAACTGAAATTCTTTGGCTTTCTGTATTGTGACCCTGACTCTCCTCAGTCACACAATTTCCCTGGAATGTTTCTGGAATATTTCATGCAATAGGTTTGATCTTGGGTAGTTGTGGGGTGGCTGCAGCACGTGGCAGCTTGAAGTGGAATCTCAGTTTCCCAACCAGAGATGGAACCAGGGCCATGGCGGTGAAAACACCAAATCTTAACAATTACAACACCAGGAGCTAGTGGCTAGGAGCAGAACCCTGGCTCTTGTCTGTTTTGAAGAAAGAATTCAGCAAAGAGATGAAAAGTAGTGAGGAAAGTAAGGTGTTTATTAGGAGAGGAAATACATATGGAGAAAGAACAGTTGGGCTGAGAAAGAGAATTACTTATATGGGGGTAGTTCTTCCAGGTTCCCTCTGGTCATCATCTTGCTTTGTCTGTCTTTGAGCCCATATTTGGTCTGGCCCAGGGGCCTCCCCTGTGTGTGCATGCATCTTTTAGCCAAGATGGATTCCAGAGCAAGGGTCTCTGGGAAGTTAGTAAAACATATTATGGTCTAGCACCCCCTCCCCTGAGAATCCTTTCTGCCTATGCATAGCTTCGGGGGGGGGGCGGGTGTTCCTTGACCAAAAGAATGAGAAATATGTGGTCTCCTTATCTTTTACCTAAGTAGGGCTTAGCCCTCCTTATTCCTTATGTTCCCATTATCTTGTAGGTCCACAGGAGACAAAGTCCAGCTGCTTACCCTGTTCCTGTTATTATCTTTATTTTCAAAGTTTAAACAAGAGGCTAGTTGTAAATGTCTAACCTGGGGTCTACCTCCTGCCTCAGGTTTAGCTGATACTTCTGAACCAGAGACTTACAAATCTAAATTTCACTTCCACTCATATGCTTCAGTGTTGCCTAAAATTCATATCCTACAAAAAATACACTTTTAATCCACTCACATTTTTCTTATCAAAGTGAATAGCACTAATATATATATATACAATCATTGAGTCTAAAACTTAAGGTTCCTAAGCTCTAACAAGCTTCCTAATTACTAATTGTGTCTTCATTATATGTTGTATGCATCATACTTTGGAGTAATTATAGTTTTAGAGAATATGAGTCACAGACTTCAAAAAGAGGTGTCAAAGTCCCATATTTGTCTCTAAAATATTATACAATTTGATTTAATTTATAATCAGTTCCCTTCAAAGAGGATGGTGGAAAATATTCTTGTGTTTGCCTCCCTGCTTCCACTGAAATTAAGATTATTTTGTGGGGGAAAGCAGACTTCTCTACTGCCATGGATTTTGCAGGATACATCAGGTCTTCACAGAAATAACTGAGTTGTCCAACATCCCATTGAATGCTGACCATGGCTTCTGGAAATCTTTGCTTCTTCTATGCTTCACTTGAGAGAAGAAACTCTCTGTAAGGACTGTCCATGCATCGATCTGCCCAGATACATCTACACATTCATTTTCTTTCCAGGTGCTTGACATTTCTCAGGTAGTCCTGGCAAGTAGTCTAAAAAAGCCCCATTTCTTTCACTTTTCTCTTCTACCCTCCTACTCAGGATAGGTACTTTCTGGTAATGAAGTGAGTGGTGTCACATCCACACACTGCTTCTGCCAAAGACGTTTGTCATATACCCTGAATCATCTTTCTTTAACCTATTCCACAAGAACATGAAACTTCTCTAAGGGTTTAGATGTTTAAAATGAAAGTCAGAAAGATATTAAGGTTATTTCTGTTATATACTTTCAATCTTTCCTTTTAAAGGGAAATAAAGCTGATGATTGAATAGGAACAATTGAAAAATTAAGTGAGTAATATTAAAAAAAAACTTCAACAAACATGTCAAATATTATCTCACCATGCCATATTTTAATTTCCTGCATGTGGCCTGTATTTCTTACTAATTCAAAATTCAGTGAAAGCAGGAATCATACATGACTATTTTGCCTGTATATCCCTATTGATGCCAAAGTCAGAGATATTCAGGATGAAAATATGTATTTATGGATAATATTAATGAATACTTATTATAAGAAATGCTTATCTGTCTTCTTCTTCATATGCAGACAAAATTCCCATGACTGATTTGGCAAAATTGCTTATCCCTATGGCCAAATAAAGAATGGAATTCAGATCAAAGATAATAGAATTCAGATCAGGGCATTGCTCTTATTCAAAACTCTTCATAAAGATTATCAAATCTGTTGGAGTTACATTAAAAAAAAACATTATTCAGAGTTCAGATTTAGATACAAATGAGAATTTTTAGGAAACTAGCAATCAAAAGCAGAGAAGGCAGCTATCTTAATATCCTTCGGAGGCCTTTGGCTAGTTTTACTGCAGATTTAATCTTTTGGATGTGTTATTGGGCAGGAACCAAAGCCAAACATGTTTAACTAGCACAACATTGTATTTATTTCAGAATTGTTCAGTGGAATGTGTTATTACAGTTATAAAATGTTTTAAATCTGTTAAAGTGAGTGTATTTTTTCTTAGAAACCATATATGTGTTTAGAATTATAAAGGGCAATATTTATTTGAATAAGAAAGTCAGTTTGCTAGATCTAGCTATTCAGAACGTTAGTTCACAGGTTTTTATTTATTTATTTATTTATTTTATTTATTTATTTTTTTGCGGTAAGCAGGCCTCTCACTGTTGTGGCCTCTCCTGTTGCAGAGTACAGGCTCCGGACGCGCAGGCTCAGTGGCCATGGCTCACGGGCCCAGCCCCTCCGCAGCATGTGGTATCTTCCCGGACCTGGGCATGAACTGCTTCCCCTGCATCGGCAGGTGGACTCTCAACCACTGCACCACCAGGGAATCCCCGGTTTTTATATTTTAATGTTTCATGGATCAGTTCTTGGTTATAATACACGTGACAGCTATACTCTTTGATTTATATTTTGATGGATAATATTCTGCATTATTTATGTTAAAACTTTACTGATTCAGGGACTTCCTTGGTGGCACAGTGGTTAAGAATCTGCCTGCCAATGCAGGGGACATGGGTTCGAGCTCTGGTCTGGGAAGATCCCACGTGCTGTGGATCAACTAAGCCTGTGAGCCACAAATACAGATCCTGCGGTCTAGAGCCCACGAGACACAACTACTGAGCCTTCATGCCACAACTACTGAAGCCCACGTGCCTAAAGCCTGTGCTCCACAATGAGAAGCCACCCCAATGAGAAGCCCACACACCACAATGAAGAGTAGCCGCCACTCGCTGCTACTAGAGAAAGCCTGCATGCAACAATGAAGATCCAATGCAGCCAAAAATAAATAAATGAATGAATGAATGAATAAATAAATAAATAAATAAAAATCTATAAAAAGATTTTAGGAAAAAAACTTTAGTTATTCATTTCCAATTTTAAATACTAAATATATATTCTGAAGACTGATATAATGTCTTCAGTGGTGTGTGACAAATTGTTAATTCATTTATTTAATAAATAGTTATTAAATGCCTAGTCTATGGAACTCAGGACAAAAATAATACTGCACTTGCTTGAAACATCTATACTGTCATTATCTAGCCTTTCTATCATTTGTTTGCTTAATTGTTAAAGGCTAAACTAATTAAGTGATACTGGGTGAGAATTTGTTTTCTTGGTTTGCTACCTCTTTGCAGTAAATTGCATAGGAATAACAGGGGTAGGCATAGTGCAGCTTATAGGTCAAATATAGTTGGCACTTGCTTTTTTAATACATTTTTTATCATTTTAAAAATTGAGATATAATTGACATATACCATTGTGTAATTTGAGATTTGCAATGTTTTGGTTTGATACATTTATATATTGCAATACAATTACTCCAGAGGTTTTAGCTAAACCCTTTATTGTGTCACATAATTATTGTTTTTTTTTATGTTGAGAACAGTTAAAATCTAGTCTCTTAGAAACTTTGAAATATATAATACAGCATTTTTGAACTATAATTCCTATGTTCTGCATTATATCTCCAGAAGTTATTTATCTGTTAGTTGCAGGTTTGTACCCTTAAACAACATCTCACCAATTCCTCTAAACCCAGATACTGGTAATCTCTATTCTACTCTCTGTTTTAACAAGTTAAATTTATTTTTGCATTCCACATATAAGTGATTTCATACCATATTGTCTTTCTATGTCTTCATTTATCTCTCTTAGCATAATGGCCTCAAATTTCATACTTGTTGAAAATGGCAGATGTCATTTCTCATGGCAGAATAATATTCTATTGTGTGTGTTTGTATAATCTATCTATCTATCTATCTATCTATCTATAAATCACATCTTCTTTATCTATTCATCTATTGATGGACACTCAGGTTATTTCCATATATCGGCTTTGTAAATAATGCTGCAATGAACATGGGGGTGCAGATATCTCTTTAAGATACTGATTCCAAATCCTTCAGATATATACCCAAGAGTATGACTGCTGGATCATATGATAGTTCAATTTTAATTTATCTTGAAATAACACCATACTTCCTTCTTTATGTGTTGTCTATGGCAGCTTTTGCATTACAATTGTAGAGTTGAATAGATGTGACAGAAACAATCTGGTCCATGAGCCTAGAATAGTCAATAATTTGTTCCTCAAAAAGTTTTCCAACCCCTGCTCCAAAAATATTTAATTTAAACATGCAAATTTCCATGTTCTTGTGTAACTTTTTTCTTGCTGTAAGTAGAACAATAAATGTATATTGTCACGTGTTTTCTAAAACAGGGCATGGAAAGACAACAGGTATGAAAGGAACATGGAGGGGGAGAAGGGCTACTGGCAAGAGACACTTGCAACAGGAGGAATCTTGAAAAGAAATGACCATCCAGTGCAAATATAGGCAAGGATTGTATGGGGAAAGCAAGCAGGAGAAATATTTTATTTGTAGTGATGTGGAAGGAAGATTTCAAATTTATATCTATGGTATATTTTGTGACCATATTGAAAGGTGAGATATGTCCCTCCCCCTCATACCCAAAATGTGGTCAAACATAAAGACTGATGATGTCCAAGAAGGTAGCTGACATAATGAGGCTTATTCGAGAAAGCAAAACAGTCTCTAAAGCTGGCCCACAAATAGCTCGAGGGAGAGAAGGTTAGAAGAATGGCTTGGGTTTTATTGTGATAAGGAGGTGGGGCTTGGAGAAACCATGGCTTGAGCAACACTTCACCACACCAAAGGAAAGAGCAACAGGGATTTCTTAATTCTTTGCCTAGAGGTGGGGCAGATGAGGAGTCAGAGGGCTTGAAAGCCATCCCCAGTCAAACAACAAAAATGGAGTTATCTTCAAGTGTTTTCCAGGAAATCATACTAGAATACAAATATGGAGGTTTAATTTTCAGTTTTGTTTAAGTAATTAACCTTTGGTCAAACCTTTTAACCTCAAAAAAAAATAAAAGTATACAATTCAAAAAACAACAAAAAAAAAACCTTTTAACCTCAAGTTTAACCTGAGAAAATAGAAATATAATACTAGTCACCCTACCTCATAAAACTATTGTGATATTCTGGAGAAATATTTGTAGAAGAAAACTTATAACAAAAAGTACAAGGTTATGTTAGAATTTTGTACTATGTGCCTGGGGTTGCTTGTTTAAATATGCTATTTGAATGCAAAAAAAGGAGTATGGTTATTTGAGTGAAATTTTGTAGATGGCTCTAAGTGTTTTTGAAAGTAATTGCAAGCTTGCTTTTGTTTCATTTTAGTAGCAATTTTTCTGTTAGGAAAAAAATGCTATTCTGAAATTACCTGGGTCATCACTTCAGCAGGGAGAAAGGGTAGTGTCATAACCTTCTGGTTTAATGTTGACACAGTTACATCATAAAACTCAGGATACAAATCTTAAACAACAACAAATCATTTAAGAACTGTATCTGTGACACAACTCAAATAGACACCGTAAAAAAAATTCTTCACAGGAATGCCCTGCTGTTTCCAGGTGGAAGCACAATAAATATCTTCTAATTGAAACATTTTATAGCTATTCTTACACTTTAATTTATGACTGAAAATATGCATTCCAAAAGTAACCCACTTGACATTTACAAGCTGAGCAAGGATCTGCCTTCCGTGCTGCTCCCAGTTATAAAAATGATAATAATAAGAGTGACTAGGAACTCTCTGAACCCAAATGTTGACCTCCAGGCTCACAAAATGAAGCCAAAGAGATTCTCAGTAGTAAATCACCACGATGAATTTTTTTGCACATATTAAAAAGAAAAGAAAAGAAAAGAGAAAGCCCTACATACTTGGTTTTAAGAGCAA
This sequence comes from Mesoplodon mirus, assembly GCF_964341445.2. Taxonomy (NCBI): domain Eukaryota; kingdom Metazoa; phylum Chordata; class Mammalia; order Artiodactyla; family Ziphiidae; genus Mesoplodon; species Mesoplodon mirus. Next base: position 44,390,181 of record NC_138993.1, read on the forward strand.
GATCCACTAAAACCTGAAGCACTTTAAAAATTCTACAAACTTCTTATTAAATTCCAAATATCCATTATAACTGATCTTTTTGTTTTAAGTTCCAATATAATCAACTAATAACAATGTCATTTCAGGGAACACGTTTTATATTTAATATCTCTTTTTAATTGCTTCCATAGAGCAAGGCATGAACAGATCAATTATGCATTTTTAATTCCCAATGAAATCTATACCACTAGACTGTATCATCCCAATAAGAAAAACAAATTGTAAATATTTTGTCTCTGAAATTCTCTGATTGAACTCACACCTTGATTTTTTTTTTTTTTTTTTGGTTATTAGAAATTATGTTTGTCTTAAGATTCTTGATAAATATACTTCATTATGGAAGTATACTTCTTACCTCTCTGGACATTGAAGTAATACACTACCATAAAAATTGCAAATTACAAAAAATCTTAAAGCATTTAAAAAAAGAAAAATACTTTAAGGCTAAGTATTATATTTTTTCTAAAACTCTTCTTATTTTTAGCTTTTCCATAATTCCCATCATTCTATATGTCTTAATAGAATATGTTATAAAACTACTGATAGAAAATATATTCTAATGTACAAAATTATTTTGTTCATTATAAATAAGGGTGAATAACTTTGTCCTTTAGCAGTTTATCAGAAAAAGTAAACATATTTATAACAATTTCTCCTGGTCATATTGCAGATGGAACAAAAAGTGTTATCTCAGGTTTCTGGATAAAGAAATAAATTCATCCATTCAAATCTTAATGCTTTTGGTTAACATATAGAAATAATTAAAATGTCACTGGCTGTAGTTTTCTGTATAGATTTCAGGAAGGAAATACAATCTATTTTCTCTGCTACTTTTTGCTCTGTATAATAGATGACTGTTTTTGAGTGCAATGGAAGTTGTTTCTATTCTCTCTCCTAAAGAGGATGTATACTCCTAAAACAAGGTAAGATTCTGCGATAGACACCAAAGATTCTGTTCTAATAATTCATAACCATACTTCATATCTGTTAAGGTTATAGCATTCATCTCCATGCTTGAGTGCATTTAAGAATAAACTAATATAAGGTGAAATACATATGCCACAGAGAGAGCACTATGTGATCAAGATGTATTAGAAAGGAGGTGGAGCTCTTGAAGCATTTCCATTACTATCTGTGTAACATGAATATTCATTACATCAAATACTTTACAAGCTATTGACTTTATAACTGTTGCAGCAATAATGAGGTTATATAGGTCTATTGCTATAGCTGATGTTAAAATATTTGATATTGGAAAATTTATTCTGTCATTTGCATCTCAATATAAATAACTGTTAGGATACTAGCAATTCCCAGATGACCTTTGAGAATATTTTATTAGGTCTCAATTATTTAAACTTGTTTATACATATTTTTCACCTAATAAGATTCTGTTTGTTCACACGTGGTTTCAAAGTGAGCTATACATTTTAACCTTTGTTTTCACAACTTATAATTCATGTATGTGCTATGCACTATATTAGAAGTAGATGCAGAAATTAACAAGATGGATATAAATTTTTTTTGTAATAACATTTACAGTTTTGTAAAGAACATAGAGGAGTTTAAAAAATTAATTGAATTTACTAAATTCTATGCTGTGGGAATTACATGATTAATTGAAAGCAGGGAATACTGAAAATAGGCTGCTAAAATAGAGTTACTAAATATAGCATTCTGCCACTTGCACCTCAGGTATCTTTGGAAGACATTGTTAGTTGATCATAGCATTCTGCTAAAATCCCAGGCATAACCTTGTGATGTTCAGCACAGTAATTCATATAGTATTTGTGAATCAAAAGGAGCTTACCAACAAGTCATGCTCTTCACACTCTGGCAAAATATTTTCACCCAAAGTCTAGAAATAATATTATATTTTTCTGAAAGAAAGAAAGAAAGAGAGAAAGAGAGAGAGAAAGAAAGAAAAAGATAGAAAGGAAGAAAGGGTGTTCAGTTTTTCCCTTTGCCTTTCAGGCATATATTTGTGCCCCTCTGCAATTTGTCTCCAACATGTAAGCATATTATGTTTAACTGGCATATACCACTATGGCATTAATGTAATTTAATATTTTTAACCTTAGTTTCCTTTATGTACAAGATGAAGATAAGAATGACAGCCGTCTGACAGGGTTGTTTTAAGGCATAAATGAAAAAAGTATGCATTTAAAAACACAAAGTCTGGCTCATAGTAAGTGCATTCTATCAGATGCACTTTTTTAAAATATAAAAATAATTCAAGTGGAGATTAATATACATACAGTTTGATAGATACGGAAATAACTATAGCTATATGTATATAAATATAAATGTTTTTGTATATGTACAGCATTACCTACCTCTCTTCTCTGGGAAGTCTAGAAGCAGTGACACCCCAAGAGCACTGAGCACACTCAGTGGCTAGACTTGGTTTCTAAATGTAACTTTTTGATAAAAGGAACAAAGTCTATTAGTGAAATGGCTGATTGTAAGCCTTGAGCAAGAAAAATACAAGATAAGCCTAGGACACCTTGTAGTACCAGAAAGTAATTTCCAGGCATTCAGAGAAGAGGAGATTACTTTAGGCTTGGGATTTTAGAGTGAGGGATTGAGATGGGCCACTCCATGCAGGAGAGGAGAGAAAATTATTGAGTGGGAAGGATAGTCTGTGCAAAGTAACAGAATGTAGAAAGTGACTACATATAACAAATATATTTCTCTGAATATGGAACATTATTTATATAAGGTAAAAGTGGAAAATGATGCTGAAAAAAGCCATTTCTCCTTCTCTGCTTGCTACTATTATTATTTTCAATTTGATTTGTGTGTTAATGCTTTGAAATATACAGCAAGATTTTGTGAATATAATTTTATTCAAGACTTCTAAAAATATGTAAGAAAGTGATTTAAAATATTTACTTTAGGAAAAAATACACAAGATGACTTGGAATAAATTGGGCAAAGGTATACAATTTACAAAAAATGTAGGTGAGACTCAGTCTCAAGTCCTCAATCCATTTATTTCCATTGATAGAAAACCCGAAAAAGTTCAGGTTAGAAAGAGATTTGATCACCAGAATTTGTCATTTTGATTTTATTCTGTGGGAAGTTAAAATCCATTGTTTGTGTGCATGTATTTGGAGAGAGATCTGGAATATGAATTATAAAAGTCAAAAGCAAGCCTTTGGTAGGAGTGGCTGGGAGGAAGGAAATAAAAAAGAGAGTTGTTAGAATATTGGGTATATTTCATTATTGGGAAATAATTTGATTGAAAGAAAGGATCAAAGGTGATATAAAACTTGGATGCCATGGAGAATTGTGACATTAACAGAAGTAGACCTGTCAAGAAGAGGAAATGTTTTATAAATATCTATTCATACTTTTGGATGTTTGCATGAGAGCAGCAGGTGGCCACAATTATTTTCTATAAGGCATATTACCACATATTTGGGATGAATCCAGACATAGAAGACCACTTTTTAAAATATTCTAACAGACCATTATAAACCTAACTTTAGAAAGTTAAAAGCAGCAGCTGTATGATGAGATACTATGAGAAAAGGGAAGGAAAGCAGAATGAAAGGAATAAAGCTCATTGAGGCTGTGCCATAGCAGAATTTCAGATGTGAGGTGTATTTGAGGACACCTAGGCACTTGGTCTGCAAGAGATGGACCATCTGCTGTAGCACAGAGGACAGTGCCATTGCCAGCATCTTTACTCAGCCTCAAATTGTAATTCCATCCATCTCTGTGGTTTAGTTTTCACAAGATAAGTCTGAAGTCTCAGAGAGCCAGAGAGTCTAGCTAGGTACTTCTGCATTACTTTTAGTATCTTATGATTAGCTACTCTATATGATTCAAGAATACTGAGATGTGAGTGCATACATATGGATGGATTATTCAAATAATTTAAATTATCTGAAAATACTTTTTCAAATATATTTTTTAAAAATATCAAACCTATATAAGATAGAATGATTCCCACAACATATAAAGGATTTTTCTGCTTCCTTATGCAGAAAATAGTGAACATATATAAAATTTTTATTCGTGCTTCAATGTGATCAAAATATTATTGTACTAATAAATATAGAGAGATGTAACTTCTACTTCCTTTTTCTATGTCACCCTGTCAACTATAAACTGTTACTTTCTCTGCTGTCAGTGTTTCTGGCTCTGAAATCCCCACCACATTGTAATTTATTATTCATTTATTCAATAGGAAAATAGGCAGACAATAATGACAAAACATATATTAAATTTTTTTTAAATATTTAGCAGTATGAGGGAGTTAGTTAAGAGTAAGTTTCAAAAACGTATTCTATTATATATTTTGTTGTTTCTTTCATGTTCAAAGAAGTAAAACCTTATACATGTAATGAAAAGTTTTCTGCTAACAAGAGAGATTTAGTTAAAATTGATGTATTTTTCAACACTGGAGGAAAAAAAAGTTAGATTAAGTATCATTAAATATTTAACATGAAGTAAAGAAATCCATGCTTTTTTGTTTATATGTTCTTAATCTTGCATCTAGTGTTCATTACATATTTGTAAATACAGAGATAGATGTAGAAAAAAGAGCTTACTTTGAATTACACTTAGAACCTGTGAATTAATCTGAATTAATCTTTAACCTAATATACACATAGTTATTTTCAAAAAGGAGTGTGTGTGTTATAAAGAATTATTAATCAAGTCAAAAGACATGCTAATCTTTGTTTTAATCAGCTATGCTATAACAACGTGAGCCATCTTTAACACCAAAGTATGACACCACTATCCATCTGGTGGTTGTTTATTAAAGATAGAAGCATGAGAGAACATCAAACAGCCTCTAGAGCTCTGACATTTCAAACCTACATCTACTAATAGATAACCTAATTGTAACAACAACAAATTGTATCATTATTATCAATGAATCTGAATTTATCTTTAAACATAGTGAATAGGTATTGGGATTCAATTACATATAATAAACAATGCACCTGCAACATGAATAATATTTCTTATACAACACTGTGTAACAAATATACATTAAGTGTAGATCCTCACACAAAATAGGAGAGACTCTAAACGCTCAGCTAACTAAAATATGAGATGAATGTGATATATGCCAAAATAGAAGCACAAATAAAGTACCACAGGAATGTAAAGAGTGAGAGATATATTCTCATGCCAGGGCAATGTTTCTCAGCCAGGGGCAGTTTTGCACATCAACACTCTCCCTTACATAATAAACATTTGTCAATATCTGGATATATTTTTGGTTTTCAGAACTGAGGGGTGTGGGTTATGGCATATAGAGAGTAGAAGCCAGGGATGCTGTAAGCATCCTACAATGCAAAAGGAAGCCCACACAACAAATAATTACCTGGTTCAAAATATAAATACACCCGGGATTCCCTGGCGGTGCAGTGGTTGAGAGTCTGCCTGCCGATTCAGGGGACACAGGTTCATGCCCCGGTCCTGGAAGATCCCACATGCTGTGGAGCAGCTAGGCCCATAAGCCATGGCTGCTGAGCCTGCGCGTCTGGAGCCTGTGCTCCACAACAGGAGAGGCCACAAAAATGAGAGGCCCGCATACCGCAAAATAAATAAATAAATAAATACACCCAAGCTTGAGAAACTCTGTTGCAATGTGAAAAAGTTCCTCAAAGAGACCACATATGTGTTTACCATTGAAAAACATAAGTAGAATCTTCAAAGGCAGAATTAGGGTGGAAATATAATGAAACTGATTGATCAATATGGGCAAAATCCATTATTTGTAAATTAAAGTTCATATTCAAGGAATGAATAATGAATATTTAGTTAATAGCTGGAATGTAATGTACATACAGGTAGAGGAGAGAGGAGGTTGGAAAATTGAGTTGAGAGACATTGGATGATATGCCAAGACTGTATACATGTGTAACCTATGTATATATAACAAAACAGTGGGTTTCATTTTATAACAAAATGAGATGATTCTCTGATTCTATCTTGCAGTGAGCTCTTGTGATTGTTATTTGTTTTACTTTGTTTTATTTAGCTGTTATTTCTGTAAGTCTAACAGTTTTTCCCCTAATGAATGAATTTGTTTCACTTTATAGAGCTATAAGAATGTACACAGCTCCTCCACCACCACCAATGGGAACTTAAATGTTTTACAATATTTATATTGCAAATAATTCCACAATTAACATGTCTGCCCATGTTCCATATGTTTTCCTATAATACTTTCTCAAAAGTGCTGTAGTAACAATGGTGGCTTGTATGAAGAAATTCTTTACACACAGGCATTTTGCAAAATTTGAAGCAGATTACAGGCTCTATCAATATAAATATGGAAGAGGAAGTTAAGTACAAATAAGTAGATCTATTCACAAATTGTTATAGAGGTAGATTTGACACAATGGGTGTTGATTAGAGAGTGTGTGAAATTTGAAGGAGAATCCAAATTTTCTAGGATGCGTGTTTGATGGTAACATAGCAGTGTGATGGTTAACTTAATACATGAGTTTGACTGAGCCATTGGGTGTCCAGACATTTGGCCAAACATTATTCTGAATGTGTCTGGGAAGGTGGTTTTGAATGAGACTAACATTTAAAATCAGTAGTTTGAGAAAAACAGATTGCTCTCCTTAATGTGGGTGAGCCCCATCCAATCAGTTGAAGACATGAATAAAACAAAATGGCTGATCTACCTATGAATAAGAGGAAATTCTTCCTATCTAATTGTCTTCTAACCAGGGCATTGGTTTCTTCCTGCTTTTGAACTTGAATTAAAACATCAGATTTTCCTGGGTTTCAAGCCTATTGGCCTTTGGTCTAGAACTGCACCATCAGCTCTCCCAGATCTCCTGCTTCACAATAGATCTTGGAACCATAATCATGTGATGCAATTCCTTATAATAAATCTTTTATAATGCATGCATACATATATGTATATACTAATTAATAATATTAACTTTTAAATAATATTAATAACAACATAATATTATATATATTTGTACATATATATATAAAATACATATATATATATATATATATATATATATATATATATATATATTCTATTGAGTCTGTTTCTCTAGAAAGCCCTCACTAATGCCAGTAGTAACTGTAATAAGTTCCTCTTAACATATTGCTTTTGCCTTGCTTTGTTTTGATATTTCTTGCATTAAGAAGAAGTTTGGGTGCTGACTCAAGTCAAACTACTTAAAAGCTAGCTCATCTTTTTTGGGGGGTGTTGAAATTAGCACTATGATTTTATTATTATGATTATTTTTATCATTTAAATTTTATTTTATTTATTTTTATGCAGCAGTTTCTTATTAGTTATCTATTTTATACATATTAGTATATGTATATATGTCAATCCCAATCTCCCAATTCATCCCCCCACCCCCCCCAACCACTTTCCCCCCTGGTGTCCATACATTTGTTCTCTACATCTGTGTCTCTATTTTTGCCCTGCAAACCGGTTCATCTGTACCATTTTTCTAGGTTCCATATATATGTGTTAATATATGATATCTGTTTTTTTCCTTCTGACTTACTTCACTCTGTATGACAGTCTCTAGATCCATCTACGTCTCTACAAATGACCCTATTTCATTCCTTTTTATGACTGAGTAATATTCCAGTGTATATGTACCACATCTTCTTTATCCTTTCACCTGTTGATGGGCATTTAGTTTGCTTCCATGACCTGGCTATTGTAAACAGTAAAACTAGCTCATCTTTTATTATTATCATAGCATATATAGGTAACAATTAACTTATTCATGGCTTTGAATGACTCTCTGAAACAATGGTAGCCTCCACTTTTCCTGCCATTGAAATCTCTTTACAATTAATAAATTTCTATTTTCTGATCAATTCTCAACTCTTGTTCTCACTGTTGTTGCTACTCTCTGGTTCTTCTGTGGAATATATCAACATGCTACTTATACTGACTTTCCCTGTTTATAAATATTTTCGTTTTTTGTATCATGTTATTGAAACCACACAGAACTTGAACTCTTTTTCTCAGAGATAGCAGTTATTTTTTTATTTAAATTGAAATTAATTTTTAAACATTTATAACTAGAAAATCTATATTCTAATAAGATAAAATATTTATTTGAAAGATAAATATGAGAATCTCATCACTGATTTTTGGCTATTAAAATATTACCATCACAGAAATTTTGAGAAAAAATAATAAGCTTCTAATTTTATCTCTTATAAATATGATAATGCCAAAATTTTATCAACATAGCTTGTGGATCTAAGATGAAGTCTCTGAAACTCAAAGAAGTAGGAATGACTTGAGAAAAGAGGAATATTTATATTTAATGTAAACATTATATCTGTATGCCTGGTTTTCCAGTCATTTTAAATACAATCATGAGTGATGTTGGATTCCATCCAGCTACCCTTGACTCAGATACATAAGACACCAAAGAGAAGCTCTTTCTGGTCTGTTAAGGATGGTTTGGTGCTGATCTCTGTGTGATTCAACCTCACCTTTACATTCACCCCAATGATCAAAAATATCTTTGATAAAATAAACATCTTAGTCTATACCATGTCCACAACTTTCTAACTCATTTCTTGAAATGATACTTAAACTATATACAACTTAGTTTCCCCATTTTTAAAACGTAATTAAAAATAACTACTTCACAGGATTTTGCAAAACACTTCCTGAAACAATGTAGGTAAAACACTTTGGAAATGCTAAATGTTAGCTATAATTATTGGTACAGTCTCCTTAAATTTTAAATGAATATATATACTTAAATTATATAAATGTTTGAAACACTTTTCATGGGCAAGCTGGGACCTAGCCTTTATTATGCCTTTGGTAATAAAATGTATTTCATTCTGATTCATTTCTTTAGAAATATATATCTAGACTAAAACTTGTTCATACATTGGAAATCTCAAATTTATGGATCTTATATGAGATTTATTTTCTGAATTTTACAAAGTAATTGACAACTATGTTCTTCTTACTTTCAGCACGTATTCAACAGGTAGTAATGAATTTATTTTGAAGTAGGCATAATACCTTGTTCTTCCCTCTCTGTCATAAGAGGAATATGTTTTAATTTAATGGCTAATGTTATAAATATAGTCTAAGGAGAAGAGAGGATTTCCTCAATGCAGACCTCAATCTCTAACATGTGAAACAAGTTTATAGCATAGAGAAGGCATTATTGTCTGATCTTCCAGGATCAGAAAACTTGACATAAGAATTTAAGTATTAAATATAAACAATGAATTAAAATTGTAACTACTGTGTAATAAATTTGTTTTAAATCCTTTTATTAATGTATATAATTTTCTACATTGATTTTTAAGAATATATATTTTTTGCTTTCTTCAACAAATATCAAATCCATGCATATCTTAGACTGGTATATTGCCATTTTTTACCTTCAAAATAATAGGAAATGAAAGAAAGGATAATTGGCACTAAAAGTTTGATATCAGTAATATTTAAAACATAAACACAAACAAAAGTCATCAACATATATAGTTCATTTGGTATATTGATATCAACAAATGAAACCTAAATCATAAACAAAATAAACTATTTGCCTTAGATGAAAGAAAAAGGGAGTACTCACATTCATAAACAACACAATTATCTTTTCACTCAAAAGTGAAATTTTATGTATTACAATATATAATATATATATTTTCAATTTTTACATTTAAAAAACTCATATTTTAAATATATATATATATATATATATACTTATCTATCTCTCTTTATAAAAGATTTTGGAGTTGGAGTGTAATGTAAATTTCAATACTTGTACCAGAGACTATAGAAACCCAGAAGAGAGATCTTTCAGTTAGCTCACACATTTTAACACAGGCTTATCTGTAACATATATTTCGTGAGTTTGCTTGATTTTCTTTTTCTGTCTCAGTACCTACTCTCTAAGACTTAGAAATGTTTAACTTTCCAACTAGGTTATTTTCTTTTGATTTCTTGGTTTTCTCAATCAGGGAGCAGAGAAGATGTATCTACAGGGTGTTTTTGTTAAAGCCCTTCAGTGTTTATTGCTCATTTGGGTCCCCTCCCTTCTCAGAGTCCCAGAGATTCTTAAATTACTCATTTAGCAGGTAACAGCATGCTTTTTAATAACTAATTCAGTTCCTGGAGAACCATCATAATTAGTTTCACTGCCAAAATCTGAGTGCAATTTTTCAGATATATTTCTACTAAAATCACTTAATATAATGACATGTAACTTTTTTTTCTCCTTGTATAGTCACATACACCCACTAGACTGGACATCTCATCATTTCTGTAAGTTCTACATTTCTTCACCTAAAACCAAAGGGTTAAAAAGAAAGATTGAAATGATTAAATTTAGAACATTATGACCAGCCATCTTACTCCCCCAAAAGAGCACAGAGTATTAAGATAATATCATTATAGGAAATTTCTCAATGTACAAATTGATGTCAATTTCAGTGATCAATATTTATTGGAAATTTATCTTTTTCTTTTTTTTTTTTTGGTTAGTTTTTTACTATGACAAATTCTTAATATTGCCTTTACATGCCGTTTTACTGAATAGACTAGAAGGAGAAAGTTTTAGAACAGTAGTATTAAACTCTGTTGCACATTTAGAAATGACTCAGGGTTTTCTTTCCTAGAGCTCCACAGCCACCTCTGCTTGATGTTTCATAAAGAAGAATGGCAGATCGTAGTCTTTAGATTTTTGTTTTGCGTTGCTTTGTTTTCTTTTTTTCTTTTTAGAATTTTCTCACCAGGAGAGCATGTGATATAAAGTAGAGTTAACACCACTGGGTAGTGATAAAAATTATTTGACTCAATGAGTTATTGTGATTCAGAAACTCTTTCCTTCCTCAAGATTTATACTGTATTCCATCCAAAGGCAATAGCTGGAGGTTCATGCAGTGAAACAAAAATTTCAAAAAAACTATCCTGCCTTGCCAGATATGAACTTTGAGATTGCTTAAAATAGCAACTTGTGAAAACAAAAACAAAAACAAAAATGAACAAAGAACTATTTCATTGACCTACTGAATTTTACAGATTGAGAATGAACACCTAAGTTTTTAGCTCCTGTTCTATCTACAGACTGAAGCCAATATATAATATTTTCAGCTTTATTTTCCCAATATGTCACATTGGAATAATGTTCTCCTTTATACTCAGTGATATGATAACTTCTCTAAATGGTAGTAACATATGGAAACATTAGTGAAGGAGAGAAAAGTGCTTTGTCTCAGCTACTATTATTGGGCAAGGGTTAAGTATGGAGGAGGGAAGTGATGAAATATTTGGAATTCAGACCTAGGCAAAGGTAGAAGTTAATGGGAAGAAAAAAAATTCCCCAAAGAAGCTCCCTCTATTTATATTTCAATAGAATTGTCTATTGAGGAGAGGTAGTTGCTGCAAAGTGCCATTGTTTTCTACTCCATTTCCTTTGGGTAACTCAAGTACTGGGGGGGCACCATGGAAAGGTCCTAAAATGTCACCAGCATTGACACAAAAACAATGTTTCCTGAAGCCAGACACACACAATATTTTGTTATTTTCTTCATCATCTGTTGAATAGTTGCTTACCACATACAGTCAAAATGAATGCTTAGAATAATCAACAATCCCATTCAAATCACAAAAGCAGAGATTTGATGACAAATAGAGGTCTAATGGCAAGGACCTTCTGTTCTTTAAAATTGAAAAGTGAGGACTGCTAGAAAGATTAACTAGATACAGGCAATCGTTGGGAAGCATAAGGAGCAAAGCAATGTCTGAGACAAAACTTAGAAGTTTTTCAGAACAAATTCAATAGTTTAAAGTTTACTGCTGGTAAAATAAGTGAATAATATTTCCAACATACCTGAATCAGCTCTTTTTGTAGCATACTAGTACATACATACACTCACCCACACATATGTGAGAGAGAAGATATTGTGAATTATTTTCCCTTTCCTGACATGGCTACATAGTACACATTAATTTTTTTTATATTTTTATTCTAAACAATGAATGTGTTTACACATCTTTGTAAAACAGTTTCAAAGCTTGATGTTATCTGTCTTGATTATAGAGAGCTCCGTCTTCAAACATAGAAATTTTATTAAAATATTTTAATTACAATATTTTATAGAAAGATTTCCTTTAATATAATGTGCAGTTATATCTCATTCCCCTCTATGGCTTTAATGCATTCAGAGTATCCAAGGTGATTTTTATCAATGATAATAGTTGCATGTGTATTCTTTTCATTGCAATGAATGTCAAGGCCTGCAACATGTATTCATGTATATTTGTATTGTAATTATATATATATTAGTACTACATTGGATTTCAATGTCATAATATAATACTAAATAAAAATATATACATATATTCATTTTCAATGTACTACATATTTTTTGAAATACATATTACTACTATTTTCCTCTGTATGTTTAAAGCTAAGTAGATAGTAAGCTGAGAAACTGTCAATCAGTTAAGAGGACAATAGGAACAGTAAATGAACACATTCTTCAAGGACAAAGTACTGATAAAAAGACTGAATTTATTAATCTGGAAAATCACAAACTGATAAAACCTGTGCCTAAAGAAAATCTGTTGTACACACTAGTTAAATTGATAAGTGTCCTATGAGTCATTTAACTAAAATAATTTGTATAAAAAATTAATATTACTGTACAGATAGTCCTCGGCTTATAATGGTTTGACTGATAATTTTTGGACATTACAGTGATGCAAAATTAATACAAATCAGGTAGAAACCATACTTTGAATTTTGAATTTGATCTTTGATCTTTTCCCAGGAGAGTGATATGCAGTATAATACTCTCTCATAATGCTGGGCAGTGGCTGTGAGCCAAGGCCCCCAGTCATGAAAGTAAACAACTGATACATTTACAACCATTCTGTTTCTCAGTTTTAGTCGAATACTCAAAAAATTACAGGAGATATTGAACCTTAATTATAAAATAGGCTTTATGTTAGATAATTTTGTCCAACTATAGGCTACTGTAAGCTTTCTGAGCATCTTTAAGGTAGGCTAGGCTAAGTAATGATGTTTAGTAGGTTAGTTGTATTAAATGCATTTTCTACTTAGAATATTTTCAATTCATGATGGGTTTCTTGGGACATAACCACATCATAAGTTGAGAAAGATATGTAATTTTGCTTGCAGACAATCTTGAGAAATTAATTTTATTGTGTAAGTCATAGGAAATCTTGGTAGTTTGGAAAAGGTTTTTAAGTGTTATGATATTAATGAATACTTCATATATTATTATTTATTATTTCATTATGTTATTAATCAAGTGAAAAAAATAAAAAGAACAGAAATAAAGACAACAGAAGTCCCTGAGGCATCCTGCTATGCATAATAAAAAGACACCCATGACTTTGACAATCACAGTTAAGAGGCATTAATGAAACTTAGCCCTTTGATGCATTTCTTATTATTCTCCCACACATAATTAGTTACTTCATATAAAATGATACTTAAGCTTATTCAAGATGGCAGAAGAGTAAGACACGGAGATCCCCTTCCTCTCCACAAATACGTCAGAAATACATCTACATGTGGAACAACTCCTACAGAACAGCTACTGAATGCTGGCAGAAGAACTCAGACCTCCCAAAAGGCAAGAAACTCCCCACTTACCTGGGTAGGGCAAAAGAAAAAACAGCAACAAAATAATAGGGATGGGACCTGCACCAGTAGGAGGGAGTTGTGAAGGAAGAAAGGTTACCACACACTAGGAAGACCCTCATGGGCAGAGACTGCAGGTGGTGGAGTGGGGAAGCTTCAGAGACATGGAGAAGATCACAGCCACCGGGGTGCAGAGGACAAAGCAAAGAGATTCCCACACAGAGGATCAGTGCCAACCAGCACTCACCAGCCCAAAAGGCTTGTTTGCTCACCTGCTGGGGCGGATGTGAGCTGGGAGCTGAGGCTTGGGTTTTGGAGGTCGGATCCCAGGGTGAGGACTGGGGCTGGCTGTGTGAACATAGCCTGAAGGGAGCTAGTGTGTCACAGCTAGCCAGGAGGGTGTCCAGGAAAATGTCTGGAGCTGCCAAAGAGGCAAGAGACATTTTCTTCCCTCTTTGTTTCCTGGTGCATGAGGAGAGGGGATTCAGAGTGCTACTTAAAGGAGCTCCAGAGATGGGTGCGAGCTGTGGCTATCAATGCAGACCCCAGAGATGGGCATGAGATGCTAAGGCTGCTGCTGCAGCCACAAAGAAAGAAAGAAAGGCTCCTCCCAGGAGCCTGTGCAGCCCGGCAATTCCAGGGTCCCATGATGTAGGGACAACTTCCCCTGGAGAACACACAGTGTGCTTCAGGCTAGTGCAATGTCATGCTGGCCTCTGCTGCCACAGGCTCACCTCGCATCTGGACCCCTCCCTCACCCCAGCCGGAGTGAACCAGAGCCCCCAAAGCAGCTGCTCCTTTAACCTCATCCTGTCTGAGCAAAGATCAGACACCCTCAGGTGACCAACACACACAGGCGGGTCCAAATCCAAAACTGAACCCCAGGAGGAGTGTAAACAAAGAAGAGAAAGGGAGATTTCTGCCAGCAGCCTCAGGAGCAGAGGATTAAGTCTCCACAATCAACTTGATGTACCCTGGATCTGTGGATACCTGAATAGACAATGAATCATCACAAACTGAGGAGGTTGATTTTGGGAGCAAACATATATTATTTTTTTCCCTTTTTCTCTTTTTGTGAGTGTGTATGTGTATGCTTTTGTGTGTGATTTTCTCTGTATAGCTTTGTTTTTACCATTTGTCCTAGGGTTCTGTATGTCCTTTTTTTTTTTAATTAAAACATTTTTTTCTTAAAAATTATTTTTTTATTTTAATAATTTTATTTTATTTTATATTCTTTCTTTCTTTCATTCTTTCTTTCTCTTTTTTCTTCCTTTTATTCTGAGCCATGGAGAAAAAAGGCTCTTGGTGTTCCAGCCAGGCATCAGGGCTGTGCCTCTGAGGTGGGAGAGCCAAGTTCTGGACACTGGTCCATAAGAGACCTCCCAGCTCCACATAATACCAAATGGGGAAAATCTCCCTGAGATCTCCATCTCAATGCCAAGACCCAGCTTCACTCAATGACAAGAATGCTCCAGTGCTGGACACCCTATGCCAAATAAATAGCTAGACAGGAACACATCCCACCCATTAGCAGAGAGGCTGCTAAAATCATAA
This sequence comes from Mesoplodon mirus, assembly GCF_964341445.2. NCBI lineage: Eukaryota > Metazoa > Chordata > Mammalia > Artiodactyla > Ziphiidae > Mesoplodon > Mesoplodon mirus. The sequence continues at coordinate 44,405,393 of NC_138993.1, forward strand.
TAAGGCCACAGACACTCCAAAGCACACCAACAGACGTGGACCTGCCCACCAGAAAGACAAGATCCAGCCTCATCCACCAGAATGCAAGCACTAGTCCCCTCCACCAGAAGCCTACAGAATCCACTGAACCAACTTTAGCCATCGGGACAGACAGCAAAATCTACTAACCTGCACCCTGCAAAAAGGAGACCCCAAACACAGTAAGTTAACCAAAATGAGAAGACAGAAAAACACAGAGCAGAAGAAGGAACAAGGCAAAAACCCACAAGACATAAAAAATGAACAGGAAAGAGGCAGTCTACCTGAAAAAGAATAAAGAGTAATGATATTAAAGATGATCCAAAATCTTGGAAAGAGAATAAAAAAAAAATACAAGAAATGTTTAACAAGGACCTAGAAGAACTAAAGAGCAAGCAAACAGTGATGAACAACAAAATAAATGAAATTAAAAATTCTCTAGAAGGGATCAATAGCAAAATAACTGACAGAGAAGAACGGATAAGTGACCTGTAAAATAAAATAGTGGAAATAACTACTGCAGAGCAGAATAAAGAAAAAAGAAAGAAAAGAATTGAGGACAGACCCAAAGACCTCTGGGACAACATTAAATGCACCAACATTCGAATTATAGGGGTCCCAGAAGAAGAAGAGAAAAAGGAACAGACTGAGAATATATTTCAAGAGATAACACTTGAAAACTTCCCTAATATGGGAGAGGAAATAGTTAATCAAATCCAGGAAGCACAGAGAGTCCCATACAGGATAAACCCAAGGAGAAACACACCAACACACATATTAATCAAACTATCAAAAATTAATTACAAAGAAAAAATATTAAAAGCTGCAAGGGAGAAACAACAAATAACACACAAAGGAATCCCCATAAGGATAACAGCTGATCTTTCAACAGAAATTCTGCAAACCAGAAGACAGTGGCAGGACATATTTAAAGTGATGAAGGAGAAAAACCTACAACTAAGATTACTCTATCCAACAAGGATCTCATTCAAATTTGATGGAGAAATTAAAACCTTTACAGACAAGCAAAAGCTAAGGGAATTCAGCACCACCAAACCAGCTATACAACAAATGTTAAAGGAATTTCTCTATGCAGGAAATGCAAGAGAAGGAAAAAAACCTACAATAACCAATCCAAATCAATTAAGAAAATGGTAATAGGAACATACATATCAATAATTACATTAAATGTAAATGGATTAAATGCTCCAACCAAAAGACATAGACTGGCTGAATGGATACAAAAAAAAAAAAAATACCCATATATATGCTGTGTGCAAGAGACCTACTTCAGACCTAGGGAAAAATACAGACTGAAAGTGAAGGGATGGAAAAAGTTATTTCATGCAAATGGAAATCAAAAGAAAGCTGGAGTAGCAATGCTCATATCAGACAAAATGACTTTAAAATGAGGACTATTACAAGAGACAAAGAAGGACACTACATAATGATGAAGGGATCAATCCAAGAAGGTATAACAAATTTAAATATTTATCCACCCAACATATGTGCAGCTCAATAAATAAGGCAAATACTAAGTAAATCAACAGTAACACAATCATAGCAGGGGACTTTAACACCCATTTTATCAATAGACAGATAATCCAAAATGAAAAAAAAAAAAGGAAACCCAAGCTTTAAATGATACATTAAACAAGATGGACTTAATTGATATTTATAGGACTTTCCCTCCAAAAACAACAGAATACACATTCTTCTCAAGTGCTCATGGAATATTCTCCAGCATAGATCATACCTTGGATCACAGATCAAGCGTTGATAAATTTAAGAAAATTGAAATCGTATCAAGGATCTTTTCTGACCATAACACTATGAGACTAGATATCAATTACAGGAAAAAAAAATCTGTAAAAAATACAAAAACTTGGAGGCTAAACAATACACTACTTAATAACAAACAGATCACTGAAGAAATCAAAGAGGACATCAGAACATACTGAGAAAAAAATGACAATGAAAACACGACAACCCAAAACCTATGGGATGCAGCAAAAGCAGTTCTAAGAGGGAAGTTTATAGCAATAAAGTCCTACCTTAGAAACAAGAAATATCTCAAATAAACAACCTACCTTTACACTTAAAGCAACTAGAGAAAGAAGATCAAAGAAAACCCAAAGTTACCACAAGGAAAGAAATCATAAAGATCATAACAGAAATAAATGAAAAAGAAATGAAAGAAATGATAACAAAGAATAATAAACCTAAAAGCTGGTTCTTTGAGAAGGTAAACAAAATTGATAAACCATTAGCCAGACTCATCAAGAAAAAAAGGGAGAAGACTCACATCAGTAGAATTACAAATTGAAAAGAAGTAACAACTGACACTACAGAAATACAAAGGATCATGAGAGATTACTACAAGCAACACTATGCCAAAAAAATGGACAACCTGGAAGAAATGGACAAATTCTTAGAAATGCACAATGTGCCGAGACTGAATCATGAAGGAATAGAAAATATGAACAGACCAATCACAAGCACTGAACTTGAAACTGTGATAACAAATCTTCCAACAAACAAAAGCCCAGGACCAGATGGCTTCATACCAAATTCTATCAAAGTTTTAGAGAAGAGCTAACACCCATCCTTCTCAAACTCTTCCAAAATATAGCAGAGAGAAGAACACTCCCAAACTCATTCTCTGAGGCCACAATCACCCTGATACCAAAACCAGAAAAAAGATGTCACAAAGAAAGAAAATTACAAGTCAATATCACTGATGAACACTGATGCAAAAATCTTCAATAAAACACTAGCAAACAGAATCAAACAGCACATTAAAAGGATCACACACAGTGATCAAATGGGGTTTACCCCAGGAATGCAAGGATTCTTCAGTATACACAAATCAATCAATGTGATACATCAGATTAACAAATTGAAGGAGAAAAAACATATGATCATCTCAATAGATGCAGAGAAAGCTTTTGACAAAATTCAACACCATTTCTGATAAAAACCCTCCAGAAAGTAGGCATAGAGGGAGCTTTCCTCAACATAATAAAGGCCATATATGACAAACCCACAGCCAACATCGTCCTCAATGGTGAAAAACTGAAACCATTTCCACTAAGATCAGGAACAAGACAAGGTTGCCCACTCTCACCACTCTTATTCAACCTAGTTTTGGAAGTTTTAGCCACAGCAATCAGAGAAGAAAAGGAAATAAAAGGAATCCAAATTGGAAAAGAAGAAGTAAAGCTGTCACTGTTTGCAGATGACATGATACTATACATAGAGAATCCTAAAGATGCTACCAGAAAACTACTAGAGTTAATCAATGAATTTGGTAAAGTTGCAGGATACAAAATTAATGCACAGAAATATCTGGCATTCCTATATACTAATGATGAAAAATCTGAAAGTGAAATCAAGGAAACACTCCCATTTACCATTGCAGCAAAAAGAATAAAATATCTAGGAATAAACCTACCTAAGGCGACAAAAGACCTGTATGCAGAAAATTATAAGACACTGATGAAAGAAATGAAAGATGATACAAATAGATGGAGAGATGTACCATGTTCTTGGATTGGAAGAATCAACATTGTGAAAATGACTCTACTACCCAAAGCAATCTACAGATTCAATGCAATCCCTATCAAACTACCACTGGCATTTTTCACAGAACTAGAAGAAAAATGTACCAGTTTGTATGGAAACACAGAAGACCATGAATAGCCAAAGCAATCTTGAGGAAAAAAAAAAAAAAAAAAAAAAACAGAGCTGGAGGAATCAGGCTCCCTGACATAAGACTATACTACAAAGCTACATTAATCAAGACTGTATGGTGCTGGCACAAAAACAGAAGTATAGATAAATAGAACAGGATAGAAAGCCGAGAGATAAACCCATGCACCTATGGTCATCTTATCTTTGATAAAGGAGGCAAGAATATACAGTGGAGAAAAGACAGCCTCTTCAATATGTGGGGCTGGGAAAACTTGACCGGTACATGTAAACATATGAAATTAGAAAAATCCTTAACACCATACACAAAAATGAGCTCAAAATGGATTAAAGACCTAAATGTAAGGCCAGACACTATACAACTCTTAGAGGAAAACACAGGAAGAGCACTTTATGACATAAATCACAGCAAGATCCTTTTTGACCCACCTCTTAGAGAAATGGAAATAAAAACAAAATAAACATATAACACCTAATGAAATGTAAAAGCTTTTCACAACAAAGGAAACCATAAACAAGACCAAAAGACAACCCTCAGAATGGGAGAAAGTATTGGCAAATGAAGCAGCTGACAAAGGATTAATCTCCAAAATTTACAAGCAGCTCATGCAGCTCAATATGAAAAAAAGATCCAATCCCAAAATGGGCAGAAGACATAAATAGAGATTACTCCAAAGAAGATATACAGACTGCCAACAAGCACATGACAGAATGCTCAACATCATTAATCATTAGAGAAATGCAAATCAAAACTACAATGAGGTATCATCTCACACCGGTCAGAATGGCCATCATCAAAAAAATCTACAAACAATAAATGCTGGAGAGAGTGTGGAGAAAAGGGAACCCTCTTGCACTGTTGGTGAGAATGTAATTGGATACAGTCACTATGGAGGTTACTTACAAAACTAAAACGAGTACTACCATACCACCCAGCAATGCCACTACTGGGCATATATCCTGAGAAAACCATAATTCAAAAAGAGTCATGTACCAAAATGTCCATTGCTGCTCTATTTACAATAGCCAGGACATGGAAGCAACCTTAGTGTCCATCAACAGATGAATGGATAAAGAAGATATGGCACATATATACAATGGAATATTACTCAGCCATAAAAAGTAATGAAATTGAGTTACTTGTAGTGAGGTGGATGGACCTAGGGTCTGTCATAAAAGTGAAGTAAGTCAGAAAGAGAAAAACAAATATCATATGCTAACGCATATATATGGAATCTAAAAAAACAAATCAAAAAGAAAAGGTCATGAAGAACCTAGGGGAAAGACGACAATAAAGACACAGACCTACAAGAGAATGGACTTGAGGATATGGGGAGGTGGGAGGGTAAGCTGTGACAAAGTGAGAGAGTGACATGGACATATATTACACTACCAAATGCAAAATAGATAGCTAGTGGGAAGTAGCTGCATAGCACAGGGAGATAAGCTCAGTGCTTTGAGACCACCTAGAGTGGTGGGATAGGGAGTGTGGGAGGGAGGGAGATGCAAGAGGGAAGAGATATGGAAACATATGTATATGTATAACTGATTCACTTTGTTATAATGCAGAACCTAACACAGGATTGTAAAGCAATTATACTCCAATAAAGATGTTAAAAAAATGAAATGATGCTTAACAAAATACATACTTATATAATAATTACATTACTCAAATATAATATAAAGTAATACATATTTTTAAAGAATCATTTTTCTACTTTATAAGTCATTATACTTCTTAGACTGCATTAAGCTTAATGAATATAGTTAATTTTAGAAAAATAGACTTTTCAAGTCAAATATTGTTTTTCTGTTTTTGTTTTTTTTGTTTTTTTCGGGTTTTTTGTTTGTTTGTTTGTTTGTTTGTTTTTGCGGTATGTGGGCCTCTCACTGTTGTATTCTCTCCCATGGTGGAGCACAGGCTCTGGACGCATAGGCTCAGCGGCCAGGGCTCATGGGCCTAGCCACTCCATGGCATGTGGGACCTTCCTGGACCGGGGCTCAAACCCATGTCCCCTGCATCAGCAGGTGGACTCCCAACCACCGTGCCACCAGGTAAGCCCTCAAGTCAACTATTGTTTTTTAAATAAAACTGTCAATGCCTACAAATTCTAATAGCACTAATAAAGTAAATTACTATTACAATTTATTGTATTGCTGAACGAGAAGTATAGATTAAATACCAAGATGATATTAATAGCCATGAAAATGAGACAAATTCTCTCTCCTGATTTTGAATGTGCTATTATTTGAGAATTCTTAGCTGTAAGTTATAAAGTCTTCCCTTAAGATCCATATATGTAGGGTTTTTAAGATCAGGCTAGATATCGTATTCTCCTTTGCTTCCCATTGCCAAGCACAGGGATTAGGATACAGTGGTATCTAATAAGAATGGTGATTTAAAATCAATGAATGACTTTCTCAAATTAGAAGTGACCATCATTTTGAGGGAATTTAGAGTACTGCAGCAGGGTAAATGTACAAATAATCCTTCATTTATCTCATCTATTTCTGTTTCCCATTAATTTAATCAACCACAAAAAATTAGGTGAGTGAAAATCTAAAATATAATCTCAAGAGAGACGTTAAATATCATTATACATCAATGAGATACGTGTGAGGTTTTCACAGTAGATAAGAAAATTAGAGGATGGAGAGAAATAAATATTGTACTGGCATAAGACAAGCAATAAATTGCTGTATATTCTCAATACTTCAAACATTCTATCAAAGGGATACATCTTAGAAAGATAATCAAGTACGCTTGAAATATAACAAGAGAGCAATACATCATATTTTAGGAAAAATCTTTTGGCATGCTGATAGTGTTTAATGAAAGCACGTAATAGAATGGCTATATACCTATAAGCCTCCTGTCTGTGACAAAGTGTAAATTTTTTTTAAATGAGTTGGCTGTAATCCTTTAATTTGCAATCAATTTATCTGAATATCTTTCGGGTAAAACTAGTTTGGAAAATTCCCATAAACTAAGAGTTAGCGCTTTGCTACATGCTAAGGTTGTGATGCTTAAACTTTGGTATTTAGAAAGTTTATATTTTAAACAAGCTCCCAAGCTGTTTTCAATATACTTCAAAGTATAAAAATAATTGCTCTTGGAGAAACTCTGATTACCATTTCCTGACAATAAAGATTCATACTGAAGGAGACAAATATGGACTACCTCTCAAGTATGACAGAAAATAAATTTTATATAAAAAAACGTTGTGAGTTCCATAAATATATTTAGTAATAGATGACTTTTTCAAAGGTTTTATTTTATTTTCTTTATCTCAATGAAACATTATTGCCCTTTCTTTTCCAAGTAAATGCTATTATCTGGCTATAGGTTAATGTTCCCTTTTGCTTTCACGAGAATCTTTGATTCATCACTCATTTCCTAAATATTCTTTAATAAAAACCCTAGCTTCTTCCTCTTAACATATAAAAATCTTTTAAAATCAGTCTGACCATTTGTCTCATTACACTTTTCCTTCATCATTCAACCTTTTTAAATACGTGATTCTCCATTTATTCACTAGCTAATATCTAGTTAGTTTTATAAAACACTGGATTATTTCTTCTGGATTATTTCCTTGCACTGCTCTGAAAAAAGTCATCAAGCCCATCTTAGCTGTGAAACCTAAAGGATCCCTTACAGACATAATGAAGCTTCATTATTTACTTAAAATCTCTATAATTTTTTTCACTGTCAGGATTTGGACTATTTATTCCCTGTACTTGAAACCTATACTAAATTTTAGAATAGATTTCCTCTTCTTCAAACCCCCTTCCCTTTCCTGCCTCTTAACTAAAAAGCATTAATTTTGTAGTGATCTTTTTAAATATTAATTTTTCTAAATAGTCTTCTTTGCCCTTGAAGACTTGGTTAATTGATCCTACAGCACCATGTAATTATCTTTGCAAAGTATGTATACCTCATTAGAAATTGTTTCCATAGTTGTTATCTTTACCACTAGATTGCCAGCTCCTATAGCATAAGACCCAGGTCTTTCATGTTAGGAGGCATGCAATAAATATTGTCTGAATGAATGAATTGCCACCCCTAATGTTTGACTTTAATGGCAAGCTCCTTCTTATTATAATGATCAATCTTTTTCTTTCCACTATCTTTATTCTCTCTTAGAGGTTTCTAAACACTATTTGAATGCCCTTCTTATATTTTGACAATTTCCCACCTTATAAAGCCAACCATTTACGTGTAGAAGCTAAGATCTTACATTACTTTCTTTCTTATACATGGATGCAGGTTTGTGACCTGGGCTCCACCAACTTGAATAAGACTTATATTCATCAACAAGCAGTTTGAGGAAATGAACACCACAGGGAATCCATTTTTCATGTAAGACTTTCCACAGCCACAATGCAGAGTTTCTAGTGTCCAATTCCCAATTCAAGCAGTGTCCACTGGAATGTTTGTGCCCAGTTGTGACAGGGGATTTTGCAGTGGAGAATCTTTACAGTGTGTTGTATCATTCATAACCTGACACTGAGCCAAACTCTCTTGTCTTCCCAGAGATCCACTGAGCTATCAGATTTTATTACATAAATCCCTTTCCTGCTTAAGCAAGTTAAACTGGATGTTGTTTTGTTCAAATATGAGCTCTGATAGATATACGTTCTGTTTTCTTGAGTCATATTTTCCCATCAGTTTTGTAGATTTTTCTTCTTATTCCATATTTACATTTATTAGTTTAGTTATTCATGAAATATAACTTGAGTTCCTGTAGATATCAGGAGCTACAGTAGATGCCAGAGATTTTTTAGAGAGAGAATAGAAATATTTCCTGCTCTGTATTGCCCATATTCTGGTTTGATTCAGAAAATAATATTTCATGAGTGATAATTGTATTGAAAAATTAAGTAGGTGAATAGTTAGTGACTGGTGTCATATCCATGCTATTACAGATCTGATATGCAGGGAAAGCTTCTCTGATCTGGGACATTTTGTGATAAAATTATGGCTCCAAAACAGTCTGACTTTCTGGAGGAACCACATTGTAAGCAGAGCAAACAGTAAATGCAAAGGCTTTCAAGTGATAGTGTGAATCATGTGTTTGAAAGAAACAAGGATTCCATATGGCTGAGGACAGTGGGTGAGGGAGAGATAAAGGAGATGAGACCAGAACATTAGTTGTGGGCAGACCATGCAGAGCTTAATAGAACATTGTAAGAACGTGTATTTCACCATGAATGAGTTTGGAAACCATTAGAAATTTTAAACAGAGGAATGATATCATCTGGCTTTTCATCTAATACATCACTAATGATGGCTCTAATGGTAAACAGACTGAAAGAGCATTGGTCATAGTAGAAATAGAGAAATCAATAGCTTTACTAGAAAAGAGGTCAGAACACCAAGGTTGGGCAGTCACAAGAAGAGAGATATCTAGCAAAACAGACTGGAAATGTGAGAGGAGGAAAAAAAATAAAGAATATGTCACAGAAGGCATTTGAAGACAAAATTTCATGGAAGGGGACGTCAACAATATCAACTGACGTGTTGACAAAATGAGGATTGAGAGTTTGCAATATGGAGGTTATGATAGTATGAACTTAGAATGCTTCATTTTGCTTACATCATCCCATTATTATCTACTGCTTGATGACATCCACATGCCTTGTGTTTTTTTCTGGTCCTATATTTGATAACTAGATGCTTCCAACCCAGATTGCTTTAATCAAATTCAGACCACTTTTCCAAATTCTGTTGGATATTTCCACTGAAACTCAACATATTCTACTCAATAAATTCTTCCTTTACTCCCACCTAGATTATTCTTCTTTAAGTCTCCTTTTGAGTTTGCCAGAAAATTTAGATTTAATGAAATTTCCATGATTCATAAATCATATTAATTTCATCTCTTAAATATCTATCAAAAGTTTTCCTCCTATCCATCTTATTACCACTCAGTTTACAGCCATATCATCTCTTGGGTTATTGTTATATCCACCTTGTCAATATTTCAGTCTTTAGCCTTACTTCTCTTTTGATATTCTCAAATCTCCTTTCACACTAATTATTCTGAGGGGCAAACTTGACAGTATGATATTCCTGCTCACAATCATTTGGTGGCCTCCCATTACATCAGGATGAAAATCTGCATCTCAGGACATGATATTCTTGATACACCCTTGCATATTAGTTAAATTGAATCTCCGACTTGTATCTCTGGAGCTGTGCTCCAGGAACTCTCAACTATTTTTATTTCCCTGAAATTAGCATGCTTTCTCTCATTTTCAATGTGTTTCCTTATTCAGCTTTCTCTGCCTGGCCTACTTTATATGTTTTTCCAAATGGCGCTGGGGGTGGGGGGAGGGCAGTATTGGCACTCTTTGTAAGCTTGAAAGTATAATAGAGACAAAAATTTAACTCATTTATAAATCGTTATACTGAATTCAGCTAGCTATGGGGATCTAACAGTATTTGTAATATGCAGGCCTTTGAATGTGCCTTTTTCCCACATGAATGAATGCCAGGCAAAAGGTGTTTATGTGGTCTTTATGGAATTCCTAGAAAGCATTTAATTGATTTCAACACAGTGTAGGAAACATAATTTAACTTACCAAGTGTTTAATTCTGAAAAATCAAAGAGAATGTGAAATAGATTAATATATGCAGAACCTAAATTTTGATCATTCAGGTATACGATAGTAAATAAATACATGTGCCTTTATATATATTATTGCAATATAACCTTCAGGATCTTAAGAGTTTATTATTAAAAAACACTTACATAGTAAATTCATCTAGAATATCACAGGAAAATCATTCTTTAAACAGTATTTGTGATAAATTTTCATTTAGAAATACAATTGATCAGAAGAGCATTACATAGAGTTGTTTCGAATGACATGCAATCCTGAGAATATGAACATTGAATAATAGAAATTATTCTACCTATTTGAAAAAAAAATATTCAGACCATTTATGAACTCCTCACAGTTTACCTTTAAGAATCAAAGTTAATTATCATTATAAATAATAATCATACCTCAATGATAATACCTCAAATACCTATGATGCCAAAACTATGAATCAAGCAAATGTTGCAGGTTCTGTGAGAAAACAGGCTGGTAGAAGCACTATGTTCTAGCACTAACGTAAATGTTAATATCTGGAAAAACAGCATACATGATAACTTAGACCTGTGTTTTGCTTATAAACACATCGTTAAGAAAATTATTGTTTTCTGTTTCAGGAAAGTAAGCTTACAAATTTATTTTTAAATAAAATAATTAAATTAGAGACACAAGAATTTTCTCCATATAATAGAGCTCTAAAGATAAATTTTTATTCCCCTCTCCTCACCCCCAGGCCTATGCAGTCACTATTCTACTTTTGTCTCTCTGAATTTGCCTATGCTGGACATAGAATAGTAAGTGGAATCATATAATCTTCTGTTTGAATTATTTCATAGAGTATAATGTTTACGAGGTCCATACAAGTTTTAACATATGTCACTACTTCATTATTTTTTTATGGCTAAATGATAGTTCACATATAGATATACATTTAATTTATCCATACATCAATTGAAGTCTATTATATATCTGGGGGAATATATTACCCTGCAAAAAAGCCTGTTATGGTTATAGCCTTAAAAAAATTCTTTGTCACCAAAACTACACCACCAGAAAGAGGTATAAGAAAATAGAGAAATCACCAAGGAGCAGAAAGTCTTCATTAGTCACCTCACTAAGGGCAATGGAAAAGACACGACTAGTGAATCAGGTGGGCAATAAGCTGAGTTTATTCCTGTGTGCAAACTTTCCTAGGAGCAGGGTTGTATAAATGTACTCCATGTGTTATTTCTAGATCTTTGCATTTTGGAATACAGGTGTATACCTGCAGAGAACAGTCAGGCTCTAATTTCAAAGATAACTTCAGTTGATCTAGTACTCCAGCAAAATAATAGCAATCTAAAACAAGACAACAATCAATGTCCTGCATAATTGATGATACATTTTGCTAGGTTTCTTGTATTGGATTAGATAGGGAAGACATTCAGTATTACACAAGTGCCCTCATAAACATGAAAAAATCTCTACCTTGTAAAATATCTGGTAATCACAACAAGGTTATTTTCTATGTCAATGATGTCATTGGTGTATATGTTTTCTCAATAAATACATGAAACAATTCAGACTTAACCAAAATTGTTGTTAAACACCAAGATTGCTATTTCCCTTGTTAATAACCATGTCCTTGGAGTTTTATATATACCCTAGGATTTACGATAATTTTAAAGTTTAACAGTTATGCTTAACCTCTGTGTCAGATGTTTTGGGGCTAGAATACTACACTATGGATAAAATGGTCTTGTCAAGCTTAATTGCAAGATGTTCTGGTGTCATAAAACAGTTAAAGTGTGTATTGAAAAAAAAATACCTCACTGCTTATATTGTCCATCAGTGTTAATTCTTTGCTTTTATTTGATTTCATAATAATTATAAGCAAGTATGATATTCTGAATCACATTTACTTTATTTCTTAACAAGTTTTTAAAATTACAAAATGTAAGGGATGTATGCAATATTAGATAGAGTGATTCTTGACTTCCACTGTAACAACTGAAAAAGAAATAGACATTCAGCACAGATGTGTACTAAAGAGGTCAGGAGTGCAGGATGCAGAAGAAATGTACTAATATGTAACAAGTTCTACACTGGGAAAAATAAGGAATATATTGATCAAATAGACTATGAAAAGAGAGTTTTTAAAGTTGTATGTGATCACCTCTCACTTTCATCTTGTGAAAATGGATAGTAAATTACATTAATGTAAACCAATTAGATACTTGTTGAGTATTCATATAAATTTAAGTAGATTGAGCAAAATGATTGGTTATAATCACAATATAGAGCCTTTTCTCATTTTGTCTCTTACAATTTTATTGAAGGAAATCTATATTGATCAATTAAAATAAGATATATAATGGATATGTTTGTGATCATAAAATTTGAAATCTATAGAAACCTTTAAGGAAAAAGAATATTATTTATGAGGTAAAGATCAAAGTACATTTACATGCTCATTTAAAAATAAGCCTACTTCAAATGCTCCAAATTCATTCATGTGGAAGTTACTTCAAATTGTAAATAAATTACTGAGTTCCATTATTTAATGAATATCCTCACATTTTATATTCTAAAATTATTTCAGTTGACACAAATATAAATGAGATTTGTGTTTTCTTTAATAAGAGTTCAACTCTCCCTTTTTCTGTTGTTTCAAGACACTGAAATAGGAAAAGCAAAATAAAATCTTGAGTGTGGCAGGGAATGTAAAGTAAAGTACCTGGCTTTGAATAATAACAGGAAATACTGACAGTATAGGAAACATGCACTTGTGAATTTTGTTTTCTTTTATTTTTTTTCATATGTTGGAATCAAAAAGAAACTTGATGAATTTGCTTTCTTTTATGAGTGAAACACATAATTCTAGATTGTATTTTCAGTTTCTAAGTACAATCTATAAATACAAATTAGGTAATGTCATTCCACTATAGTAAGTTATGGAGTATCAATATGAGACCTACAATGTTTAAATTCATAAGCTATATGCAGATATTTTTGTTTTGTTTTGGCCTCTAACATTTCATTAATTGGATGATTTCAAGGGTAGTGATTATAACATACAATGTTTTTATACACCAAATATGTTGTAGTGTAGTTTATTAATTAAAAATCATTTTAACTAAAATTTAAATATGTAATCAATATAAAATATCATAAAAACTTATTTTAAAATAATTGGCATTTTTACATATTTCAATAGATATTCATGATTCTCTAGTAGCTTAAAGGAATTTTCATTAAACAATACACTTCACTAAATAATATTTCTAAAGTTCTATGTTCCCCCCAATGAAAAATTATCCGAGGTAAAACGTTTATTGTGGGCAGTTTTGAGTATACTTAACTCAGCCAAGTGTCCAAAATCATTCAGTACAAACACATGAATAACAGTTGTTGAGAAATATGTGCAGAGGCAAAGCTATTACAAATATATAATATGTAATGTCATGTAAATGTGAAGAACCAAAATAATCAGTATATTTCAGAAAGCCATTCATATACTTAAAACTTTGTTTTTATGATTTTGAACGGTAAGAAATAAAATCAATTGGTTTCTAAACTGATTAAGTGAACTTAATTTAGTTTTGTTCTGCTGAGAACTATAGTTGAGAATTATATTGAACTGTTCTGAATAGCTTTTAAAAATACACAATATATTTTAACTTAGGTATATGTATATATAACAGGTATGATATGGACACATGATTGCACAGAAATATAAGGAAAAATGACTTATACATAGGCATAATGCTGATTCATTGTGTTCCTTTTAAAATTAAGAGATTACCTTTGCTTCTTTCTTCTTTTCTTTTGCAACATATTTGCTTTACATGAGTTATAGGCATAATGAACTCCTATGAATCCATCAGCCAACTTAGGAACTAGAACACCTAGAATGCTTTGCACCCACCTACATGCTTTCCTTTTGTGTCATTCCTTTGCCACCTCTATCCCAAGAAGTAAGCATTATTATAAAATCTATTGTGTCAGGCAGCTTTTCTTCAATAAGAAATCACTACAAAACTTGAGTGGAAAATGATATTTATTTCTTACTCATAATTCTGTGGCAAGGATGGGGTGGTTCTTCTTTGAGCTAAGTTTACTTCAGTTCCTTTCCATACTTGTAGTTTCTAGGGCTCATGGAGAAGGTCAGAAACAAAAATGTGATGGCACACTGCCATTTCCACTCACAGTCCCACTGGGCAAACAAGTCACATAGACAAACCCATCATCACAGGCATGTGCCATGGAGATGATATGTGTGTGTGTGTGGGGGGGGGAATGTGTTACCTAGTTGATGAACAATAATTTAATCTTTATCTCTGTATGTATCATGTATTTGATTCTTCCCCTAAATTATGAGCATTTGCTTATGGCATTAAATTAAAAGGGAAGGAAGAGAGGCTCTCACAGGTTACTGGTACTGTAAGGCAACAAGGTCAATAGCACCTTTCTCTTCATGTATTTGACGTCTATTTAGGAAGTACAAAGTATGCTCCACAGACTTCTTTCTTTCTCCATTTTCCCCTTCTGATCAGTTTTATCATTTAAGATTTCATTTTGTGGCATTCAAATTATAAAATATTTAAAGAAAATTATCACTGCTCTATAGCATGGCTAGTTAAAGTGATATTTATTTGATAATAATAGACAATTGCATGTTAAAATATACAGTGCTGATAAATGGTATCCAATGAATTGTTGTAAATTTAAATTATTTCATTGAAGTTAAGCTTATAATAATTAGCTTAATTAGTTAAGCTTATAATAATAATATAATTCTTATTAGCTTATAAGCTTAATTAGCTTATTATAATGATTAACTTTACCATTTAAATAAATAAGAAAATAAAACAATTGACTTTATTGCCTGTTAGACTATGATCTTTTATGGATAATTCTATGAAAAAACATACCTTAATAAAATGACTGAATTAATTTATGAGTAGAAAGTTTGTTTCTCCAATAAGTCTTTCAAATATATCAGCAGTTTAATTTTTGTTACCAATCTATTTTGTAAGATGACATTTAAATTTTATAGTTTCTTGCTCTGTTTCATTCAGGTAGAATAAATTTCCTTTGAGAAAATAATGAGTAAGTAGTTTGGGCTCTTTTTGCACAAAATTTTTCAGTTTTCAGAGAATGTTTACAGAGGTAGATTTATCTTTGTATTATTAGACAACTTAGGAATAAGTATTCAAATTCAGGCATTTTCACTAATTATATAATGAGAGTTGAGAAACAATTTTAATTGCACATTGTTTGGGTCAAATTTATTTCACACAAATAAAGAATACTCAATAAGATTTGTAAAGAATCATCTATGTATCATATATTAATCAGTTCCACTTTTATTATTATAGGGTTCTTAAACTCACATTGAAATGCTATCACAGACTGTTCAAGTGGGTTCTTTACCTCACAATGATCTAAGAAATCACATGAAAAACATATACCTTTTGACATTGCTATAATAAAAATTCAAAATAAAAATGGAAGTAGGAGAGTGCAGTTTTTACAAAGTAATAAAGGAACTGACCTTAGACCCAATTATTTATCACAGTCTGAAAAAGGAAAATGAAGAGTCAAGAGGAATAATGCAAATATCCTTTGCCCATGTAATTTTATTTATTTATTTATTTATTTATTTATTTATTTTTTGCAATACACAGGCCTCTCACTGTTGTGGCCTCTCCTGTTGCGGAGCACAGGCTCTGGACATGCAGGCTCAGCAGCCATGGCTCACGGGCCCAGCCCCTCCACGGCATGTGGGATCTTCCCAGACCGGGGCACGAACCCGTGTCCCCTGCATTGGCAGGTGGACTCTTAACCACTGCACCACCAGGGAAGCCACCATGTAATTTTAGAACCTGTTCTGGGAATTAGGGCCATATAACTTACTGCTTGCAAAATATTCAACCTAAAAACTAGGTTTAAGAAACTTGCTTTAAGAATTTCCACAATGTTTAAGCCATATAACTAACTATGTTGGAATAGATGTTTGTATTGGTCAATATTTTAAATTGAGCATTTAAATATTTAGGAGTCTTTTAAATCCTCTCTCCACTCTCTGACCATTTGATAAGGAGAAGAAAACAATAACATACTTAGCCAGTTGTGGAAGGACAAATTCTTCATGACTCCATTTATATGAGCTATCTAAAGTTGTCAAACCCATAGAAACAGAAAGTAGAATGGTGGTAGCCAGGGACTGAGGGGAGGGGAAATAAGGAGTTGCTGATTAATGGGTTAAGTTTCAGTTATACAAGATGAAAATATTCTAGGGATATGCTCTACATTATTGGGCTTAGAGTGAGCAGTATTGTACTGAACACTTCAAAATGTGTTAAGAGCATAGTTCTAGTGTTATATGTTGTTTTTCCTTTTCACCACAACAAAAAAGAAAGAAAGAAAGAAAGAAAGAAAGGTTTTCCCAAAGTATATCCAATAAAAATATATGAAAGCAATCATACCATTATTAATGACAGAGGTTTCTTAACAATTGTGAGAAAATAAATAAAACTTATAAAATGTTAGGATCCCCATCATTATGATTCTCATACATCACGGGCCATTGCATTTTTAGCCATTGCTGTTGGTAGATTCAACTTTCTTAAATAGTAAAATAAAAATTTCCAATTACAAATGGACCTTCTGAACTCTGCATAATTTCATGTTCTTTAAAGCCATACACAGTGGGGACAGGTAGAGAGTAGTCCATGCTGGCTTTAAGACAGACTTACTTATTTCCAACATAAAGTGGGATGTGAAGATGTGAAGGATATGTAGGTGTAAAAAATGACATGTTATTTTCTGGTTTTGAATCATTGATTCTCTTAAAATGTAATCTTTAGACATCAAATTAACATTTGTGGAATTGTGAAACACATAAATATAAGTCATCTGAATTCTTTGCACATTAGATTGCTACACTTCCTGTTGAAAATAATCAATAACTTGTCATGGTATTAATTATATCATGTAAAGTTGAAAAATGCATGTGGGCTATATCCAAAATTACTTATTATCAAAAGAAATTGTAAAACCAATATACTGTGGCTCAATCACATACAAATTTTATAGCCTAAAGCTGGTAATACTCAATTATTTAGTCATTAACCAATCAAACAAATCACTTAACTATATATTCCATAATTTTTATGATAATAATGTAAGACTCAAATCAAATAACAAATGAGAATGCAATTAAAACTGTAAAATGAATACTCAAAGACAGTAATTGGCATACCAAGTGAATTATGAGTAAATCAGAAAATATTGGAGACACAGTCAATCTTAGAATGTATTGTGTGTCTGAATATTTTGTTTGTGTCAGGAAAGGCTTTAAAAAATTTAGAAATATCCAGACAAGTTGGATTTTTTATTTGTTGCCCAAGAAACCTTCTAGAGGTCTAGGCTTCTTGTTGTTCTCTATTTAGGGCTTTGGAGGAAACAAAATGATTCTCCTATTTTAGTGCTGCTTCTATAGTCATTACTTTCTTCTCAGAATTCTGGTTATTTCAGATACAGAAGGAAAGATCAGAAAGGAATTCCCCAGTAGCCCACCTCCTTTTCAAGCTATAGCAATTAAATATAAATAGCAGCAGGTAGAACGAGTTTAACATCAAAATCAAGAGGGGCAAAATTTAATGAGTAAATTTTGCTGAAACAATATTCAAAAGCACTCTCCAATTCAGTTCAATCTGGGCTCAAATAGCAGATTGCCATTTTGAAAAATGAATCGGAAGAATTCAAGTGTACTCAAAAGCTTCCAGGCATTCAGCTTAATTTCTCTTAGGTTCCCCCCCATTTCCTTTAGGCATTAGACTCATGATCACATAGCTGAGAAATGGTGCATACTGAGTTGTAAGTTGCAGTATTTGGGATGGGAGGGATTGGAGGTAACTCATTGAAGAATTTTAATACTGAGCAGTTGCAGAGGCTTGCAGAACATTGCAGATGACCCAGATATGACCGATTTTAATAAGGAATATTGTGAAGTGCAAAATGCCAACTAAGTTTCCAGAACTCTGCACTGAAAAACGGGGGATAGAGAGGAACATTTGGTTATTAAGACCCGGTAGCAAAAATAAAAAATGCTTTTGAAAGAATTAGATGTTTTAAAAGACTACAGATGATGAATCTATTACATAAAAGTCAAAGACTCTAAGAGCACTTGGTTAGGAAATAATAAATGTGCTAGCCCCACTGGGGTTATATAATTTTTTTTTCCTTTTTTTAAAATATTTAAATGTACAGTAGACATCCTGGAACAATGACCAGAATGCAACCATAAGATAAAAGATTAAAGATTGGAAGAGGAGACCCTCTCAAAAGAGAAGTGAATATTTTTTTTCAATTTGGATAAATAAAATATAACAATAAATAAAAATAACCTAAAAACTTCTTATGTCTTAAAGATAGGCTTAAATTTTTAATGATAAGAAAATATTGAGATGCCTCTATTTTATGAAATATTGATGATCAACAATAGTATCGATAATAACTACATTTTGGGGGGGACCCTGGGAAGATGGCGGAAGAGTAAGACGCGGAGATCACCTTCCTCCCCACAGATACATCAGAAATTCATCTACACGTGGAACAACTCCTACAGAACACCTACTGAACGCTGACAGAAGACCTCAGACCCCCCAAAAGGCAAGAAACTCCCCACATACCTGGATAGGGTAAAAGAAAAAAGAATAAACAGAGACAAAAGGATAGGGACGGGACCTGGACCAGTGGGAGGGAGCCGTGAAGGAGGAAAGGTTTCCACACACTACAAGCCCCTTCGCGGGCGGAGACTGCAGGTGGCGGAGGGGGAAAGCTTTGGAGTAGCGGAGGAGAGCACAGCAACAGGGGTGCAGAGGGCAAAGCGGAGAGATTCCAGCACAGAGGATCGGTGCCCTCAGGCACACACCAGCCTGAGAGGCTTGTCTGCTCGGCCGCCGGGGCAGGCGGGGCTGGGAGCTGAGGCTCGGGTATCGGCTTTCAGTTGGAGCACAGGGAGAGGACTGGGGCTGGCGGCAGGAAGAGAGCCTGAGGGGGTTAGTGCACCACGGCTAGCCCGGAGGGAGTCCGGGGAAAGGGTCTGGAGCTGCCGAAGAGGCAAGAGGCTTTTTCTTCCCTTTTGTTTCCTGGTGCGCGATGAGAGGGCATTAAGAGGGCTGCTTGGGGAAGCGCCGGAGATGGGCGCGAGCCACAGCTAAAGGCGCGGACCCCGGAGACAGGCGAGGGACTCTGGGGCTGCTGCTGCTGCCGCCGCCGCGGGGCCTGTGTGCGAGAGCGGGTCACTGTCCGCCCCGCCTTCCGGGGGGCCTGTGCACCCCGCCACTGCCGGGGTCGTGGAACCCGGGGACGGCTTTCCCGGGAAAGCGCATGGAGCGCCTCGGTCTGGTACAACGTCACGCTGGCCTCTGCTGCCGCAGGCCCGCCCCACACTGCGCGCCCCTCCCTCCCCTCTGCCTGAGTGAGCCAGAGCCCCCGAATCAGTGGCTCCTTTAAACCCGTCCTGTCTGAGCAAAGAACGGACGCCCTCCGGCGACCTACACACAGAGGCGGGGCCAGGTCCAAGGCTGAGACCCGGGAGCTGTGAGAGCAGAGAAGAGACAGGGAAATCTCTCTGTGCAGCCTCGGAGGCAGCGGATTAAAGCTCCACGGTCCACTTGATGTGCCCTGCGTCTGTGGAGTGCATGAATGGACAGCGAATCATTCCAAATTGAGGAGGTGGACTTTGAGGACAAGATTTAAGACTTTCCCTCCTTTTCCTCTTTTTACAACGAATTATCCCAAATTAAGGAGATGGACTTAGCAAGATTTCAGACTTCTCGCCCTTTTCCTCTTTTTACAACAAAGTATTCCAAATTGAGGACGTGGACTTGGAGAGCAAGATTTTTGATTTTTCCCCCTGCTCTCTTTTTGTGAATGTGTATGTGTATTCTTCTGTGTAAGATTCTCTCTGTATAGCTTTGCTTCCACCATATGTCCCAGGGTTCTATCGGTCCGTTTTTTTTTTTCAATAATTACTTTTTAATTTTAATAACGCTACTATATTTCATACTTTATTCTATTTTACTTTACCTGCTCTTTCTTTTTTTCCTACCTTCCCTTCCTCCCTCCCTCCCTCCGCCCCTCCTTTCCTTCTTTCTCTCTTTATTTCCTTCTTCTCTCCCTCCCTCACTTCCTTCTTCCTTTCACTCTTTCTTTTTCTTTCCTTCCTCCCTCCCTCCCTCCTGTCTTTCTTTCTTTCTTCTTTCTTTCTTTCTTTCTTTCTTTCTTTCTTTCTTTCTTTCTTTCTTTCTTTCTTTCTTTCTTTCCTTCCTCCCTCCCTCACTCCCTTCTTCCATTCACTCTTCCTTTTTCTTGCATTCATCCCTCTCTCCCTCCTTTCTTTCTTTCTTTCCATCCTTCCTCCCTCCCTCCCTCCTTTCTTTCTTTCTTCCTTCCTTTCTTTCCTGCTTCCTTTCTTTCTCTCTCTCTTTCTTTCTTCTACTAATTCTTTCTTTCTACTTTTTCTCCCTTTTATTCTGAGCCGGTTAGATGAAAGGCTCTTGGTGCTGCAGCCAGGAGTCAGTGCTGTGCCTCTGAAGTGGGAGAGTCAACTTCAGGACACAGGTCCACAAGAGACCTCCCAGCTCCACATACTATCAAGCAGCGAAAATCTCCCAGAGATCTCCATCTCAACACCAGCACCCAGCTTCAGTAAACGACCAGCAAGCTACAGTGCTGGTCACCCTATGCCAAACAACTAGCAAGGCAAGAACACAACACCACCCATTAAAAGAGAGGCGACCTAAACACATAATAAGGCCACAGGCACCCCAAAACACACCACCAGACGGGGACTTGTCCACCAGAAAGACAAGATCAAGCCTCAACCACCAGAACACAGACATTAGTCCCACCCACAAGGAAGACTACACAACCTACTGAAACAACCTTATCCACTGGGGACAGACACCAAAAACAACGGGAACTACGAATCTGCAGCCTGCAAAAAGGAGACCCCAAACACAGTAACATAAGCAAAATGAGCAGACAGAAAAACACACAGCAGGTGAAGGAGCAAGATAAAAACCTACCAGACCTAACAAATGAAGAGGAAATAGGCAGTCTACCTGAAAAAAATTCAGAATTATGAGAGTAAAGCTGATCCAAGATTCTATTTCCAAGATCCAAAATCTTGGAAATAGAATAGACAAAATGCAAGAAACAGTTAACAAGGACCTAGAAGAACTAAAGATGAATCAAGCACCGATTAAAAACACAATAAATAAAATGAAAAATACTCTAGATGGGATCAATAGCAGAATAACTGAGGCAGAAGAATGGATAAGTGAGGTGGAAGATAAAATAGTGGAAATAACTGCTGCAGAGCAAAATAAAGAAAAAAGAATGAAAAGAACAGAGGACAGTCTCAGAGACCTCTGGGACAACATCAAACGCACCAACATTCGAATTATAGGGGTTCCAGAAGAAGAAGAGAAAGAGAAAGGGACTGAGAAAATATTTGAAGAGATTATAGTTGAAAACTTCCCTAATATGGGAAAGGAAATAGTTAATCAAGTCCAGGAGGCACAGAGAGTCCCATACAGAATAAATCCAAGGAGAAATACGCCAAGACACATATTAATCAAACAGCCAAAAATTAAACACAAAGAAATCATATTAAAAGCAGCAAGAGAAAAACAACAAATAACACACAAGGGAATCCCCATCAGGTTAACAGCTGATCTCTCAGCAGAAACTCTACAAGCCAGAAGGGAGTGGCAGGACATAATTAAAGTGATGAAGGAGAGAAACCTGCAACCAAGATTACTCTACCCAGCAAGGATCTCATTCAGATTTGATGGAGAAATTAAAATGTTTACAGACAAGCAAAAGCTGAGAGAGTTCAGCACCACCAAACCAGCTTTACAACAAATGCTAAAGGAACTTCTCTAGGCAAGAAACACAACAGAAGGAAAAGACCTACAATAACGAACCCAAAACAATTAAGAAAATGGGAATAGGAACATACATATTGATAATTACCTTAAATGCAAATGTACTAAATGCTCCCACCAAAAGACACAGATTGGCTGAATGGATACAAAAACAAGACCCATATATATGCTGTCTACAAGAGACCCACTTCAGACCTAGAGACACATACAGATTGAAAGTAAGGGGATGGAAAAAGATATTCCATGCAAATGGAAATCAAAAGAAAGCTGGAGTAGCAATTCTTATATCAGACAAAATAGACTTTAAAATAAAGACTATTAGAAGAGACAAAGAAGGATACTACATAATGATCAAGGGATCGATCCAAGAAGAATATATAACAATTGTAAATATTTATGCACCAAACATAGGAGCACCTCAATACATAAGGCAAATACTAACAGCCATAAAAGGGGAAATCAACAGTAACATAATCATAGTAGGGGACTTTGACACCCCACTTTCACCAATGGACAGATCATCCAAAATGAAAATAAATAAGGAAACACAAGCTTTAAAAGATACATTAAACAAGATGGACTTAATTGATATTTATAAGACATTCCATCCAAAAACAACAGAATACACATTTTTCTCAAGTGCTCATGGAACATTCTCCAGGATAGATCATATCTTGGGTCACAAATCAAGCCTTGGTAAATTTAAGAAAATTGAAATTGTATCAAGTATATTTTCCAACCACAATGCTATGAGACTAGACATCAATTACAGGAAAAGATCTGTAAAAAATAAAACACATGGAGGCTAAACAATACACTACTCAGTAACGAAGTGATCACTGAAAAAATCAAAGAGGAAATTAAAAAATACCTAGAAACAAATGACAATGGAGACACGACGACCCAAAACCTATGGGACGCACTAAAAGCAGTTCTAAGGGGGAAGTTTATAGCAATACAATCCCACCTTAAGATACAGGAAACATCTCGAGCAAACAACCTGACCTTGCACCTAAAGCAATTAGAGAAAGAAGAACAAAAAACCGCCAAAGCTAGCAGAAGGAAAGAAATCATAAAGATCAGATCAGAAATAAATGAAAAAGAAATGAAGGAAACAATAGCAAAGATCAATAAAACTAAAAGCTGGTTCTTTGAGAAGATAAACAAAATAGACAAACCATTAGCCAGACTCTTCAGGAAAAAAAGGGAGAAGACTCAAATCAATAGAATTAGAAATGAAAAAGGAGAAGTAACAACTGACACGGCAGAAATACAAAAGATCATGAGAGATTACTACAAGCAACTCTATGCCAATAAAATGGACAACCTGGAAGAAATGGACCAATTCTTAGAAATGCACAACCTGCCAAGACTGAATCAGGAAGAAATAGAAAATATGAACAGACCAATCACAAGCACTGAAATTGAAACTGTGATAAAAAATCTTCCAAGAAACAAAAGCCCAGGATCAGATTGCTTCACAGACGAATTCTATCAAACATTTAGAGAAGAGTTAACACCCATCCTTCTCAAACTCTTCCAAATAATTTCAGAGGAAGGAAAGCTCCCAAACTCATTCTATGAGGCCACCATCACCTTCATACCAAAACCAGGCAAGGATGTCACAAAGAAAGAAAACTACAGGCCAATATCACTGATGAACATAGATGCAAAAATCCTCAACAAAATACTAGCAAACAGAATCCAACAGCACATTAAAAGGATCATACACCATGATCAAGTGGGGTTTATTCCAGGAATGCAAGGATTCTTTAATATATGCAAATCAATCAATGTGATACACCATATTAACAAGTTGAAGGAGAAAAACCATATGATCATCTCAATAGATGCAGAGAAAGCTTTCGACAAAATTCAACACCCATTTATGATAAAAACCCTGCAGAAAGTAGGCATAGAGGGAACTTTCCTCAACATAATAAAGGCCATATATGACAAACCCACAGCCAACATTGTCCTCAATGGTGAAAAACTGAAACCATTTCCACTAAGATCAGGAACAAGACAAGGCTGCCCACTCTCACCACTCTTATTCAACTTAGTTTTGGAAGTTTTAGCCACAGCAATCAGAGAAGAAAAGGAAATAAAAGGAATCCAAATTGGAAAAGAAGAAGTAAAGCTGTCACTGTTTGCAGATGACATGATACTATACATAGAGAATCCTAAAGATGCTACCAGAAAACTACTAGAGCTAATCAATGAATTTGGTAAAGTTGCAGGATACAAAATTAATGCACAGAAATATCTGGCATTCCTGTACACTAATGATGAAAAATCTGAAAATGAAATCAAGAAAACACTCCCATTTACCATTGCAAAATAAGAATAAAATATCTAGGAATAAACCTACCTAAGGGGACAAAAGATCTGTATGCAGAAAATTATAAGACACTGATGAAAGAAATGAAAGATGATACAAATAGATGGAGAGATATACCATGCTCCTGGATTGGAAGAATCAATATTGTGAAAATGACTCTACTACCCAAAGCAATCTACAGATTCAATGCAATCCCTATCAAACTACCACTGGCATTTTTCACAGAACTAGAACAAAAAATTTCAAAATTTGTTTGGAAAAACAAAAGACCCCGAATAGCCAAAGCAATCTTGAGAATGAAAAATGGAGCTGGAGGAATCAGGCTCCCTGACTTCAGATTATACTACAAAGCTACAGTAATCAAGACAGTGTGGTACTGGCACAAAAACAGAAAGATAGATCAATGGAACAGGATAGAAAGCCCTGAGATAAACCCACGCACATATAGTCAACTTATCTTTGATAAAGGAGGCAGGAATGTACAGTGGAGAAAGGGCAGCCTCTTCAATAAGTGGTGCTGGGAAAACTGGACAAGGACATGTAAAAGTATGAGATTAGATTATTCCCTAACACCATACACAAAAATAAGCTCAAAATGGATTAAAGACCTAAATGTAAGGCCAGAATCTATCAAACTCTTAGAGGAAAACATAGACAGAACACTCTATGACATAAATCACAGCAAGATCCTTTTGGACCCACCTCCTAGAGAAATGGAAATAAAAACAAAGATAAACAAATGGGACCTAATGAAACTTCAAAGCTTTTGCACAGCAAAGGAAACCATAAACAAAACCAAAAGACAACCCTCAGAATGGGAGAAAATATTTGCAAATGAAGCCACTGACAAAGGATTAATCTCCAAAGTTTATAAACACCACATGCAGCTCAATAGCAAAAAAAACAAACAAGCCAATCCAAAAATGGGCAGAAGACTTAAATAGGCATTTCTCCAAAGAAGATATACAGACTGCCAACAAACACATGAAAGAATGCTTAACATCATTAATCATTAGAGAAATATAAATCAAAACTACAATGAGATATCATCTCACACCAGTCAGGATGGCCATCATCAAGAAATCCAGAAACAATAAATGCTGGAGAGGGTGTGGAAAAAAGGGAACACTCTTGCACTGCTGGTGGGAATGTGAATTCGTACAGCCACTATGGAGAACAGTATGGAGGTTCCTTAAAAAACTAAAAATAGAACTACCATATGATCCAGCAATCCCACTACTAGGCATATACCCTGAGAAAACCATAATTCAAAAAGAGACATGTACCAAAATGTTCATTGCAGCTCTATTCACAATAGCCCGGAGCTGGAAACAACCTAAGTGTCCATCATCGGATGAATGGATAAAGAAGATGTGGCACATATATACAATGGAATATTACTCAGCCATAAAAAGAAACGAAACTGAGCTATTTGTAATGAGGTGGATAGACCTAGAGTCTGTCATACAGAGTGAAGTAAGTCAGAAAGAGAAAGACAAATACCGTATGCCAACACATATATATGGAATTAAAAAAAATTTTTCATGAAGAACCTAGGGGTGAGGCGGGAATGGAGATGCAGACCTACTTGAGAGTGGACTTGGCGATGTCGGGAGGGGTGGGGTGGGCTGTGACGGGGCGGGGGAGAGGCATGGACATATGTACACTACCGGACGTAGGGTGGATAGATAGTGGGAAGCAGCCGCGGAGCACGGGGAGATCAGCTCGGTGCTTTGTGGCCGCCTGGATGGGTGGGATGGGGAGGGTGGGAGGGAGGGAGATGCATGAGGGAGGGCATGTGGGAACAGGCGTATATGTGTGACTGATTCACTTTGTTATAAAGCAGAAACTAATAAAAATAAAAGAAAAATTTAAAAAAATTTAAAAAAATAACTACATTTTTAAAGCCTCAGTTACAACCAAGATTATTAATTTGAATGCTAGAAAATATTGCTCTGAACACACAGTAGGAGCACAATAAATGTTGCTTAATTTTAAAAGTATTTTTATCCTTTCTGAAAAAATATTGTATTCAGGTGAAGTGATTGATTTGAAATGGAATCAACCATTGTACAACTCAGGTTAGTCACATTGTATAAGTGAATGATAGTGACATGTTCTAATTATCTTTCATGAGAATCAGGCTATTCCCCCCCAAATATTTTTTAATTGTACCTTTTATTAATTTGAATTTTTTAATGTTTATGGATGATCTCCATGGTGTTTCTCCTGGAAAAATTGAAGGTTTCTGTTTATAAAAGAGAAAATGTCTATTTTTTAAGTCAAACCCTATATCAAAATTAAGTACTAATATACTTTTTCTCAAAAAAAGATACTTTCTTATTGAAACAATGATATGAGAAATTGTTTGTTTAAAATCATAAGAAAATTAATTTTTTTGGTACCAAAGCATTTATTCCTTATGTACACTCTAAATATAAAACCAACACCGGTAATAATTTTGAAGAAAGAATTAAATTGCAGGGCGCCATGTGTAGTGATTTTTAAAGTTGCATTCATATTGATTATATGTAAATTCTAACACACCTCTAAACTTTATAAGATAATATGGCAATTAGATGCTTTTACTTTACAACATGATGTATTATCTAATAGAAGTGCTATGGAAAAGCTATCTGAATTTAAAAGTATATTTTCACTACATTTAAAAATATCCTGCTTGGTATTTCAAGAATAGTAGAATAGAGAGTCTAACTGCTATTAGTTTTTATGATCATCCCTTATTTTGTGAAAACAAATCAATGTGATTGAATTGCAAAATTTAAAGGTGTTTCCCACAGATGTACTGATACTATGATTACTGATTTTTAAACTTTTAACAATAATATCTGTATTAATGAAAATTGTCATTATCAGATTTTTAATAAAATGTGATTTTTATGCCTCTACAAATTACATGTATGTCATTCTGTTTAATGCTTACTCTCTTGCTGTTTTATAATGTGAAGATAATGGATATTACATAATCTCTCAACTGAAAGAAATTGCATTTCTAACCCAAAATGTATGTATAGCATCCTCACACTACCACCATAATATCCACGTACTTACTAGTCTGGTGCTAATCAATTTCTTGGAATTTTAGGAAAAAAATCAAATACATAAAGTTTTTTTTAAAACAATTTGAAGACTTCTAAGATGTCTATAATTTGTTCAGAATATGGATTTCCATTATGCGGAAACCGATGATCATTCACTCACATATAACCTTTTTAAAAGAGTTTTTTTTTAAATATGCTTTCCATTTTCCCCAATGCTTTTTCTCTTAAATAACAAATTTACATTTCTAGTTCTTTATGTTGTTTTCAAGCTAATTTATATATAAAATCCTATTCTTTTTTTCTACATAAAAGCAAAACTTGTTGCCCCTTATGAGTAACATTTTTTATCTACATAAATTAAAAATTCCCATTCTGATGTTCCTATTTGAAAAATGTACATTTTAATGTCTCTTTTCATGCTGCATTGGCCAGCACATATTCCAGAGATGTGATGGTACCAACTTAAAAGATGAGAAAAGAACCTTTCAAATCTCCATATCTAACTTCACATATTACAATGGTTCAACCTTCAAATATTTCAATTATCCTTCAGTCCCTCCTTGGTAACATTTCCATGGTATTCCCTTAATATAAAAGCAATACATTCTAAATAAAATGTGCCTCTGGAACAAAAGCTTACTTTAAGAGAGATCTTTTTTTAAATGCCTGTATAAAGATATCATCCTGAAAAGAATTAAATGAACTGCACCACCAGCAGCTGAAGAACAATATGCAGTTAATTGGGCCACATGAGGATCAAGCTTATGATCTTGGCCACAGTAGCACATACACAAAGAACAAAGATTCCCTCAAATGCTTGAACTCAGGGCATGCCAGCGGTGAGCTGTACTTACTGTCTTCCCCCAAAAAGGCAGCACAAGTCTGTTTCTTTCACAGATTCGATAGAAAATGATTTGGATTATTCATTCTTAAAGCACTAAAAATTGGAAATGTCATCACCACTGCTGCTGCAGATGAACATAGAAACTTGCAGCATATGACATGTTAGAAAAATTGCGATTGTGGACTACCAGAAAGAATAAATTGTTTAGAGTCTGTGCCTTATTCCCAATTCTGTGACCACTTGGCTATACAGTTGATGGACTTTGATTGTTTCCTAAAGTAGCAGTGTTGAACTACAAAATCTTTAAGCTTCCTCCACAATTTCCCGTGATTTTACCCTCATCCAAATTATGTATTAATTTCTTATCAATTTCAACTATATAAATATAAACTCTATATGCAAGCAATCATCAAATATAAATATATTTATGGATAATTATTACAAATATAATATTTATATGGAAAAAATAGAAATAATACTTTCATAGGTTATGGGTTATCACAACTAAATATTCACAGATTTGAATATTGCTTAATAAATCAATAGGATAATAATATCTACACTACACAAGTTACTGTGAGAAAAATGAGCTAATGTATGTAATGTGTGTTTCACCAATTTAAATCACAATTTGATAATTTGATATGGATGATCATTTCTTATTGAATTACTGTATTAATTATCTGTATTACTATCTAGTGACATCTGAAAAATAAAGGTTATCCAAAAACTTGAGTCTACATTGGTTTCTATTTTACAACATCAGTAATGAAGCACACAGAAACGACTGCAACAAAAACAACAAAGCATTATGAATATGAATCACTCAAGGAAAATGTGGAGCCTATCTAAAGAATATATTGTTGTTGGAACTTCTTCCTCTAGGTTGATTCATTCATTCAACAAATGTTTATCTAACACTTGCACTGTTATAGCTTCAGGTGGAACAGTATGAACAAGACAGAGAATCTTTCATTCTCAGAGTTTACAAGCCAGTTAAGAAGACTGACATTGAATAAACAATCACAGTATGAGGTTCTAGGCCTTCACTGATAGCTAATTTTAGAAACTTAGGAAAGGAAATTGTTTCCCAATCAAAACAGTATAAATATATTTTAAGATTGATAGTCATCATAGCAGCAACATGAGGTCAAGAATATTAGTTGACTGGAGTGGTTATTTATAAATATGTTAGTTGTGAATCTGCGTGGAAACTCACAGATCAGGACAGGTGACTGTTTCCATGGGTGATAAGAGTCCGAACGTCTAAAGGAGTAATTTTAGGACAAATCCATGGGAATTTGTTCCACATATCCAGAGAA
Organism: Mesoplodon mirus; assembly: GCF_964341445.2. Taxonomy (NCBI): domain Eukaryota; kingdom Metazoa; phylum Chordata; class Mammalia; order Artiodactyla; family Ziphiidae; genus Mesoplodon; species Mesoplodon mirus. The sequence continues at coordinate 44,435,239 of NC_138993.1, forward strand.
GCCCCAAGGCAGAAATATTTTGGTAGAAACCCAGAAGACCAGTTTTTCCAAAATATCAAAGGCATATCTGCCTAATGGAATTCAATGGTGTTAAATAGTACAATATATACACTCCTTAGGAATTATGGGATCATTCTTATAACTAATCAAATAGCTGAGAGGCTTCAATCAGGTGGAACGATCATGCCTGGTTTTCATGACATGGAGCTCCACTGGTGATTTCTCTATCCTCAAAGAATAAAAAACGTTTGCCACATAGATGGAAGGTGGAATTATCCTCTTTCTTTATTGCTTTACTACTTTTACATAATGCAAATATATTTTAGGCCAAGAGAGGGAATTGAACTATTACTGAAATATTGATATATTTAAGCCATAACTCTAAAGAGGTTGTTAAGCATTTGACACCCATTCATGATTTAGAACTAAAAATAATAGAAGTTTAGATATATTATGATACATTCCCTCATATAAAAAGTGACAAAAATTAGAAAAGTACCTATTAAGTAATTTTTGTCCAAGGTCACACAGCTACTTCATCGGTCAAGGACAGATATTTGAACTCAATTCAGGGTTACTATTTCATGACACTAAATCTTAATAATAGCTTTCCTAGGACCTGATTCTCAGGATTAATTTCAGAAAATTCATCCATAAGGCACTTGTGGAAATTTTTCTTCAAACAAGGAAAATTAGGTAAAAATTATGAAATTATTAAAATATTTTAATTTGTCTAAGGACACAAATTGTAACAGATTAAATAAAACAAGAGGAAGTTTCTTATAATTCTGAATTTAATAATGAAATAACATTTAGCATAGTAATGGTGTCTTAACACAATTTTATGCAGTAAAATACCTACAATCAAACATCTAAGCATACATTTCTGATTATAAAGATATTCATATATGTATATCTGTAGAATAGAAAGATCATATTTTCTCTATAAAATCCGTTTCAAAATGGCAAAAGACATATTATTCATGTAAAAATATTCAAAGTACTTTTTGCACTTTTATAAACATATTCCCTGAATCCTTTTGATGGTTCTCTGAATTTACTGGCACTGCATATAAAAGAGCTGTGTAAATGAACCTGATAGATAATTTGCACATTTGCATATGACTTGCTATTTAATGACTGCTAGAGCCAGAGTAGCAGAAACTAACTTCTTTTTTTCTGGGTCTGATTGTAAATATCTCAATACATGATTGATTTTTATATAAGATTCTAATATTCTTATTGTGCTATTTATTAAAATTTATTTTTCAGAACAAATGAGAATAAAATATGTTGTTTGCATACTACCACCCACATTCATTATCATTTGGATACAAATCTGCAAAAGATTTTAAGGCTTTCTAAAGGTCTGTCACAAAACATTTTCCCATCTCTACATACTGTGAATTATTTTCATGCCCATTTGTCTAAGTTGAAAATACAATTTTACTTATTGGGTATTTTATTCTGTCTAAATGACATTTTTATTATGCAGATATTACAGCAGTATGAAAGCTTTGATTAGAATGCATCCAACTGTTTGCTGTAAGTTCACACAGACACAATTTTCAATGAGACAACCCTTTTCAAGTAAGCAAGAATCCAAGATAAAGTAAAATCAATCTAAAAAGGAATCATGCTCTGGTTATATTAGATCATTAATAAGAATTAAAATATCACCTGAAGTGTTATTTCCCTGTAACATCAAGCTTCTAAATTTCAGTGCCATCAAGTACATCATGCCAATGATATTTTGCCATGAATATTTCTGGGATGCTAAAAATAGTTTCCATCAGATTGATAGTTAAGATTCATCAGTGAAGCAAATCATCACTCCAAATTACCAGAAGATTGTGTCTACATAAATGAGTATTTTCTGGCCATTCTGAATACATATGAGCTAGTACTCACCAGTACAGCTGGCTTGTTTCTCATAGCTGATATCTATTTTGAATGATCAGTGTGTTCTTTCTTATTGGTCTCTCTGATTTGCAGTACTGGTTGTAAAATATGTTTAATGTAATCCCAAAATATATGATATAAGTGGTTAAATGTAAAAGATTAAATATTTGTATTCTTGACTAATAAAATATTGTTGGGTAAGTATACAATCACTCAATTAAGTTTTGAATATCTATTTGAATCTAACTTCTAGCCAAATCTCTTTTATATTATCAGTTGTACGGCTTCAAAGGAAATATTTGTATCAATTATTTCTCCTCTGCAAAAAGAATCTACATGCACATATCTACCTCAATTGTCAAAACGTGCATTTTTTTTTCTTTTCTATTACTCATAGATCAGGAATGTTCTTTCATTCTAGTCAGCTGACTCTTGACACATCATTTTAACCCTATGAATGAATTTGTGCCATATTCTCAGCTTTCCTGATCATTTTCATGTAATGAAGTGCCTTTTATTATGAGTCATTCAACAATGGGCTGTTGATCAAGATATTTAATTGATTATTCCCAAAACACATTCCATAGGCACCCCAGCATTGTTGAAAAGCCTCCTTAAATGGACTCACAGGCATTTCTGATTCTCTTTCCAGCAACTCCTCTTGACATAAACATTTTAGGAAGGCAGGTTGGTCAACGAATGTGACTGTCCCAAGAAAGAGATATTCTCCTCTTGCTCAATATGTGGTTAGCGATGAAGACAAAAGGGATAGAAGATTATAAAGAATTTTAGAAAATTTAGGATTCTTCCCTGAGCACTCTGGACCACGCTTCTCTCTTTCCCTTAAGACTAACCCCGGACCAGCCTGATTGCTGTAACCTCCAAATTTCAGCAAGATAAAATGTGAGCCTATGAGATTCAACCTTAATTCTGGATCAACAGTCTAGATTACATTCTTGGATTGACAGGGCCCCAATCATAAGGATATTGACCACTGAGTTGAGTACACTGTTGACAAGGCCTGCTCCAGTGCCCAATGTAAGTAAAATTGTGGGGTATTAAGTGTTTCTGTATATTTTGTAAAATATGCTTTCATCCCTCTTGCACCTGACTCTTCCAAATTAAAGATGTGGGTCTGAGATTAATTTTTTAAGGTAATGTTATTTTTCCTGTGATGAGACAAATTTTGTAGTACTATCGGAAAACAACTTTGGCACCTGGAAAGGGAATATCACAGAAATTGAAAGCAGTCAGAAGGTTGGTTTTCAGTAATAATTTATATCTTTTTTATAACAGCCCCTGGAATCTTCTTAATGAACAAAAAATGCCCTACTGTAGATTTCCTAAAATGTTACAGAAACCTTGAGTTCAATGGTCTGCTGAGTTGGCCATCACTGACCAGACAGCTCTCACCATGATTTGATTGCCATTCTCCTAATTTCTAAGTAGAAATCTATAAGAAACAGCTACTGAGGACCCCAGATACTGCACTTCCAACACAAAATACATAAAACCTTTCAATATTTCCAAGTCTCCATTTCTGAAAGCATGGGTCAGACTTTCTTTGAGGCAGAAGAATTCCATCCAGTCAGTAGTATACACTAACAGGACAGATTGTACTGTCTGCCTTAACTCAGTCTCCTCAAAAACAAAGACTACAATCAATTATTCAAAGAATATTGAAACCCTAAAATTTAAAGCAATGTCAACCTATGCACCTTTATTAATGTAGGTCACACTTGAAAACCCACAACAATTTTAACAACACTTTGTTTTCAAGGCTAACAAGGGTACCCTTGGGACTTACACTTTCTGTGTGGAAGCTGGTCATTAACTTAGTCTTGAAAACACAATAATTTATACATTGGAGGAGTTTATAAGGGACCATCAAGTATCTAAGTAAACATCAACAGTAAATCATGTAAACCTCAGATGACTACAGATATTTCTTTAAAATGAAACTACCCTTGGTTACTCAGAGGAACTTACTGGAGGTATAATTGGCTCATTATTTTTGTGCATATTTTGGGCTGTTATTTCTAGAATGGAGGCTATGCAAATAGAAAGGTTGTTATAAAATGTGTCCCTGACTCTATCTGAAATAATTATTGATACTACCTCAGATCATTCATGTCTACTTTTACTCGCTGGCCAGGGATGTTATAAATGATGGAATTGTCCCAGTCCTTCTCCTTGTAAGTCAAGATGCAGTGTGTAAAATTGCTAATAATTCCCACTCTAAGTGGACTTATTCCTTGGAACAAGTACAAAGGTCAATACATAAACTTAAGGAGAAAGCCACCTGAACCCTGACAGTGTATTGGGATTGAACAACCAGTTGATTCTGAGACCCTGGAAAGCATGGTTGAAGTCAATACTTCTTGTTAGTCTAAGCCTACTGTTTGTTGTCCTGCTGCTAGTAGTATTAATTAAACACTGTATGAGAGAATTATAGTGGCTTTGTCCCAGATTTTGTCAGTCAGTTAACCAGAGTCGCCAACACAGTGGCATACTTTTGTAAAAATTTACCAGGACATATTGAGAAGTGAGACATTGAACATTGTTGGGAGATGATTCTACATAGGTTTTTCACTCTTCTGTCTTGTGAATAAGGAACCGACTGCACTTTTGTCAGGACTATCTTTTCATGAATGCTTTTATAGCCAACAATGCTGGAAAAATTATATCATAATAAAGCAAAGGAAAGGTTTACCTATAGCCTTGGAAGTTACGTATTGGAGCAAAGGGTAATTTTGTTTATTTTCTATTATAAAAGAGTTAGGTTTCCTAAATCGAGGTTTATTCTACTTCAACACCAATGCAGTGTGTGTGCAAATGTCATCTGGTCCTTTTTGCATTCCCCAGTGAGAACTGCAGTTTAGGAAAAAATACCCATTGGTTACTACTAATGTTAGTAGTAGTAAGACATAAGTCTCATGTCTTCACCATCCATGAAAGTGTGCCAGCTTAAGTGGCCACTTTTAAGGCAGTTAAAGTTTCATACTTTTTACAGTTTTTGATAGTGGATCTATATAGTAGAACCACTTCTATTACTGAAGGGAGGAAATAGAAATAAAATAAACACTCTCAGTTTGAATTTGCCTTATATGTCTATGATGTTTTGGCCAAATCTATCAGGTTTGAATTCAGAAATTGCATTATTTACTATCATGCCATTCTGAAATTTCTTCCCTAGGTTTTCACTTAACTTTGTAAAACCTTGTAATTCTAATAAATCTTGTATTTTGCAGCACATTTTGGGATTTGCTTACTAGCTCATCCTGGCATATTACCCAATATCCACCATCTGCCATTCACCTTCCTTTTTGCTGAGTTTCCTCAGACATCAGACTGAGTTTCCTCAGACATATGTTCAAAAAGAGAATTGCTGTGTGCCTGACCTTGGAGGATGAACCTTAAACAATACTAACCAGGTGTAATAATACCATTCCTCTTGGACTTGAATTGGATTAAGGGTGAATGCCTGACTAAATTCTCACTAATCAGATATAAGGAGAAGTCACTGGAGAAGTTAATAGGAAATATAACTTTCCATATTACAAATAGGAAGACAGAAGAGGAAAAATTCTATTTCTTCATGTCTTTCAGTGAACTTCTAAGAACACATGATGCCTCAGGCTTCTGCAGCTTTCTTGCAGTGATGAGGATATAAGCCTGAGGACAAAAGCAAATACAGAAGAGGTGGCTAAGTGGAAGAATCAAGAGCCTAAGTCTTGATATTTTTAGCTGCTATACCAATTCTGAATTATTGTCCTGGAAATCTGGTTAAGTACATATAAAAGCATTCCATTTTTGTTGTTAAGTCACATTTAGTTGGACTTCCTGTTACTTGGATATTAAAATATATCTGAGAAACAATATAAAAAATAAAGTACCATTACTAATAATTCTGTGAATTTGCTCAATTTATGTTATTTTGCAAATATCCAATTTCTGTTGCCAACATTTTACTTCTGCTCAGCCAAATGTAGTGTGTGTGTGTGTGTGTGTGTGTGTCTGTGCATGCATACACACATCACAATAGATTGTGGCATTACATCTATTTATGTGTCTAGCTCATTAAATATAAACCTTTACACCAATATTATGACACTTAAAACTTAAGATTTTTAGTTAAGATTAAACCTTATTTATTTTTAATTTTTTATTAAATCAGTTATACATATACATATGTTCCCATATCCCCTCTCTTTTGCGTCTCCCTCCCACCCTCCCTATCCCACCCCTCCAGGCAGTCACAAAGCACCGAGCTGATCTCCCTGTGCTATGCGGCTGCTTCCCACTAGCTATCTACCTTACGTTTGGTAGTGTATATATGTCCATGCCGCTCTTTCACTTTCTCACAGCTTATCCTTCCCCCTCCCCATATCCTCAAGTCCATTCTCTAGTAGGTCTGTGTCTTTATTCCTTTCTTACCCCTATGGTCTTCATGACATTTTTTTTCTTAAATTCCATATATATGTCAGCATACAGTATTTGTCTTTCTCTTTCTGACTTACTTCACTCTGTATGACAGACTCTAGGTCTATCCACCTCATTACAAATAGCTCAATTTCGTTTCTTTTTATGGCTGAGTAATATTCCATTGTATATATGTGCCACATCTTCTTTACCCATTCATCCGATGATGGACACTTAGGTTGTTTCCATCTCCGGGCTACTGTAAATAGGGCTGCTATGAACATTTTGGTACATGTCTCTTTTTGAATTATGGTTTTCTCAGGGTATATGCCCAGTAGTGGGATTGCTGAGTCATATGGTAGTTCTATTTGTAGTTTTTTAAGGAACTTCCATACCGTTCTCCATAGTGGCTGTACCAATTCACATTCCCAGCAGCAGTGCAAGAGTGTTCCCTTTTTTCCACACCCTCTCCAGCATTTATTGTTTCTAGATTTCTTGATGATGGCCATTCTGACTGGTGTGAGATGATATCTCATTGTAGTTTTGATTTGCATTTCACTAATGAGTAAAGATGTTGAGCATCCTTTCATGTGTTTGTTGGCAGTCTGTATATCTTCTGTGGAGAAATGTCTATTTAGGTCTTCTGCCCATTTTTGGATTGGGTTGTTTGTTTTTTTGTTATTGAGCTGCCTGAGCTGCTTATAAATTTTGGAGATTAATCCTTTGTCAGTTGCTTCATTTGCAAATATTTTCTCCCATTCTGAGGGTTGTCTTTTGGTCTTGTTTATGGTTTCCTTTGCTGTGCAAAAGCTTTTAAGTTTCATTAGGTACCATTTGTTTATCTGTGTTTTTATTTCCATTTCTCTAGGAGGTGGGTCAAAAAGGATCTTGCTGTGATTTATGTCATAGAGTGTTCTGCCTATGTTTTCCTCTAAGACTTTGATAGTGTCTGGCCTTACATTTAGGTCTTTAATCCATTTTGAGCTTATTTTTGTGTATGGTGTTAGGGAGTGATCTAATCTCAAACTTTTACATGTCCCTGTCCAGTTTTCCCAGCACCACTTATTGAAGAGGCTGTCCTTTCTCCACTGTACATTCCTGCCTCCTTTATCAAAGATAAGTTGACCATATGTGCGTGGGTTTATCTCTGGGCTTCCTATCCTGTTCCATTGATCTATCTTTCTGTTTTTGTGCCAGTACCATACTGTCTTGATTACTGTAGCTTTGTAGTATAGTCTGAAGTCAGGGAGTCTGATTCCTCCAGCTCCATTTTTCGTTCTCAAGATTGCTTTGGCTATTCAGGGTCTTTTGTGTTTCCATACAAATTTTGAAATTTTTTGCTCTAGTTCTGTGAAAAGTGCCAGTGGTAGTTTGATAGGGATTGCATTGAATCTGTAGATTGCTTTGGGTAGTAGAGTCATTTTCACAATGTTGATTCTTCCAATCCAAGAACATGGTACATCTCTCCATCTATTTGTATCATCTTTCATTTCTTTCATCAGTGTCTTATAATTTTCTGCATACAGGTCTTTTGTCGCCTTAGGTAGGTTTATTCCTAGATATTTTATTCTTTTTGTTGCAATGGTAAATGAGAGTGTTTCCTTGATTTCACTTTCAGATTTTTCATCATTAGTATATAGGAATGCCAGATATTTCTGTGCATTAATTTTGTATCCTGCAACTTTACCAAATTCATTGATTAGCTCTAGTAGTTTTCTGGTAGCATCTTTAGGATTCTCTATGTATAGTATCATGTCATCTGCAAACAGTGACAGCTTTACTTCTTCTTTTCCAATTTGGATTCCTTTTATTTCCTTTTCTTCTCTGATTGCTGTGACTAAAACTTCCAAAACTAGGTTGAATAAGAGTGGTGAGAGTGGGCAACCTTGTCTTGTTCCTGATCTTAGTGGAAATGGTTTCAGTTTTTCACCATTGAGGACGATGCTGGCTGTGGGTTTGTCATATATGGCCTTTATTATGTTGAGGAAAGTTCCCTCTATGCCTACTTTCTGCAGGGTTTTTATCATAAATGGGTGTTGAATTTTGTCGAAAGCTTTCTCTGCATCTATTGAGATGATCATATGGTTTTTTTCCTTCAATTTGTTAATATGGTGTATCACGTTGATTGATTTGCATATATTGAAGAATCCTTGCATTCCTGGAATAAACCCCACTTGATCATGGTGTATGATCCTTTTAATGTGCTGTTGGATTCTGTTTGCTAGTATTTTGTTGAGGATTTTTGCATCTATGTTCATCAGTGATATTGGCCTGTAGTTTTCTTTCTTTGTGACATCCTTGTCTGGTTTTGCTATCAAGGTGATGGTGGCCTCATAGAATGAGTTTGGGAGTGTTCCCCCCTCTGCTATATTTTGGGAGAGTTTGAGAAGGATAGGTGTTAGCTCTTCTCTAAATGCTTGATAGAATTCACCTGTGAAGCCATCTGGTCCTGGGATTTTGTTTGTTGGAAGATTTTTTATCACAGTTTCAATTTCAGTGCTTGTGATTGGTCTGTTTATATTTTCTATTTCTTCCTGATTCAGTCTTGGCAGGTTGTGCATTTCTAAGAATTGATCCATTTCTTCCAGGTTGTCCATTTTATTGGCACAGAGTTGCTTGTAGTAATCTCTCATGATCTTTTGTATTTCTGCCGTGTCAGTTGTTACTTCTCCTTTTTCATTTCTAATTCTATTGATTTGAGTCTTCTCCCTTTTTTTCTTGATGACTTTGGCTAATGGTTTATCAATTTTGTTTATCTTCTCAAAGAACCAGCTTTTAGTTTTATTGATCTTTGCTATCGTTTCCTTCATTTCTTTTTCATTTATTTCTGATCTGATTTTTATGATTTCTTTCCTTCTGCTAACTTTGGGATGTTTTTGTTCTTCTTTCTCTAATTGCTTTAGGTGCAAGGTTAGGTTGTTTATTCGAGATGTTTCCTGTTTCTTAAGGTGGGATTGCATTGCTATAAACTTCCCTCTTAGAACTGCTTTTAGTGCGTCCCACAGGTTTTGGGTCGTTGTGTCTCCATTTTCATTTGTTTCTAGGTATTTTTAAATTTCTTCTTTGATTTCTTCAGTGATCACTTCGTTATTAAGTAGTGTATTGTTTAGCCTCCATGTGTTTGTATTTTTTACAGATCTTTTCCTGTAATTGATATCTAGTCTCATAGCATTGTGGTCGGAAAAGATACTTGATACAATTTCAATTTTCTTAAATTTACCAAGGCTTGATTTGTGACCCAAGATATGATCTATCCTGGAGAATGTTCCATGAGCACTTGAGAAAAATGTGTATTCTGTTGTTTTTGGATGGAATGTCCTATAAATATCAATTAAGTCCGTCTTGTTTAATGTATCATTTAAAGCTTGTGTTTCCTTTATTTATTTTCATTTTGGATGATCTGTCCATTGGTGAAAGTGGGGTGTTAAAGTCCCCTACTATGATTGTGTTACTGTTGATTTCTCCTTTTATGGCTGTTAGTATTTGCCTTATGTATTGAGGTGCTCCTATGTTTGGTGCATAAATATTTACAATTGTTATATCTTCTTGGATCGATCCCTTTATCATTATGTAGTGTCCTTCTTTGTCTCTTCTAGTAGTCTTTATTTTAAAGTCTATTTTGTCTGATATGAGAATTGCTACTCCAGCTTTCTTTTGGTTTCCATTTGCATGGAATATCTTTTTCCATCCCCTTACTTTCAGTCTGTATGTGTCTCTAGGTCTGAAGTGGGTCTCTTGTAGACAGCATATATATGGGTCTTGTTTTTGTATCCATTCAGCCAATCTGTGTCTTTTGGTGGGAGCATTTAGTCCATTTACATTTAAGGTAATTATCGATATGTATGTTCCTATTCCCATTTTCTTAATTGTTTTGGGTTCGTTATTGTAGGTCTTTTCCTTCTGTTGTGTTTCTTGCCTAGAGAAGTTCCTTTAGCATTTGTTGTAAAGCTGGTTTGGTGGTGCTGAACTCTCTCAGCTTTTGCTTGTCTGTAAACATTTTAATTTCTCCATCAAATCTGAATGAGATCCTTGCTGGGTAGAGTAATCTTGGTTGCAGGTTTCTCTCCTTCATCACTTTAATTATGTCCTGCCACTCCCTTCTGGCTTGTAGAGTTTCTGCTGAGAGATCAGCTGTTAACCTGATGGGGATTCCCTTGTGTGTTATTTGTTGTTTTTCTCTTGCTGCTTTTAATATGATTTCTTTGTGTTTAATTTTTGGCTGTTTGATTAATATGTGTCTTGGCGTATTTCTCCTTGGATTTATTCTGTATGGGACTCTCTGTGCCTCCTGGACTTAACTATTTCCTTTCCCATATTAGGGAAGTTTTCAACTATAATCTCTTCAAATATTTTCTCAGTCCCTTTCTTTTTCTCTTCTTCTTCTGGAACCCCTATAATTCGAATGTTGGTGCGTTTGATGTCCCAGAGGTCTCTGAGACTGTCCTCTGTTCTTTTCATTCTTTTTTCTTTATTTTGCTCTGCAGCAGTTATTTCCACTATTTTATCTTCCACCTCACTTATCCGTTCTTCTGCCTCAGTTATTCTGCTATTGATCCCATCTAGAGTATTTTTTATTTCATTTATTGTGTTTTTAATCGATGCTTGATTCATCTTTAGTTTTTCTAGGTCCTTGTTAACTGTTTCTTGCACTTTATCTATTCTATTTCCAAGATTTTGGATCTGGGAAATAGAATCTTGGATCATCTTTACCATCATTATTCTGAATTCTTTTTCAGGTAGACTGCCTATTACCTCTTCATTTGTTAGGTCTGGTGGGTTTTTATCTTGCTCCTTCTCCTGCTGTGTGTTTTTCTGTCTTCTCATTTTGCTTATGTTACTGTGTTTGGGGTCTCCTTTTTGCAGGCTGCAGGTTCGTAGTTCCCATTGTTTTTGGTGTCTGTCCCCAGTGGCTAAGGTTGGTTTAGTGGGTTGTGTAGGCTTTCTGGTGGAGGGGACTAGTGCCTGTGTTCTGCTGGATGAGGCTGGATCTTGTCTTTCTGGTGGACAGGTCCATGTCTGGTGGTGTGTTTTGGGGTGTCTGCGGACTTTTTATGATTTTAGGCCACCTCTCTGCTAATGGGTGGCATTGTGTTCCTGTCTTGCAAGTTGTTTGGCATAGGGTGTCCAGCACTGTAGCTTGCTGGTCGTTGAGTGAAGCTGGGTGCTGGTGTTGAGATGGAGATCTCTGGAAGATTTTCGCCGTTTGATATTATGTGGAGCTGGGAGGTCTGTTGTGGACCAGTGTCCTGAAGTTGGCTTTCCCACCTCAGAGGCACAGCACTGACTCCTGGCTCCTCAATTTGGGATGATGTGTTGTCTATTCATGTATTCCACAGATGCAGGGTACATCAAGTTGATTGTGGAGCTTTAATCCGCTGCTTCTGAGGCTGCTGGGATAGGTTTCCCTTTCTCTTCTTTGTTCTCACAGCTCCTGGGTCTCAGCTTTGGATTTGGCCCCGCCTCTGCGTGTAGGTCGCCGGAGGGCATCTGTTCTTCGCTCAGTCAGGACAGGGTTAAAGGAGCAGCCTCTTCGGGGACTCTGGCTCACTCAGGCCGGGCGAGAGGGAGGGGCACGGAGTGTGGGGCGAGCCTGCAGCGGTAGAGGTCGGCGTGACGTTGCACCAGCCCGAGGCGCACTGTGCGTTCTCCCAGGGAAGCCTTCCCTGGATCCCGGGACCCCAGCAGTGGTGGGCTGCACATGTTCCTGGAAGGGCGGTGTGGACAGTGACCTGCGCTCCCACACAGGCCTCCCGGCGGCAGCAGCAGCAGCCCCAGCGTCCCACGCCCGTCACTGGGCTCCGCGCTTTCAGTCGTGACTCGCGCCCGCCTGTGGAGCCCCTTTAAGCAGCGCTCTTAATCCCCTCTCCTCTCGCACCAGGAAACCAAGAGGGAAGATAAAGTCTCTTGCCTCTTCGGCAGCTCCAGAGTTGTCCCGGACTCCCTGCCAGCTAGCTGTGGCACACCAGCCCCCTTCAGGCTGAGTTCTCGCCGCCAGCCCCAGTCCTCTCCCTGCACTCCGACTGAAGCCCGAGCCTCATCTTCCAGCGCCGCCTGCCCCGGCGGGCCCGCAGACAAGCCTCTTGGGCTGGTGAGTGCTGCTCGGCACTGATTCTCTGTGCGGGAATCTCTCTGCTTTGCCCTACCCAGGTATGTGGGGAGTTTCTTGCCTTTTGGGAGGTCTGGGGTCTTCTGCCAGCATTCAGTAGGTGTTCTGTAGGAGTTGTTCCCCGTGTAGCTGTATTTCTGGTGTATCCATGGGGAGGAAGGTGATCTCCATGTCTTACTCTTCCGCCATCTTACCCGGAAACCTAAACCTTGTTTTAAATGTGTACCTTGTTTTAAATGTGAAGGAAGTCTTCAAATAATACATAATTAAATGTCAGCATGAATTTTATTAGAATATAGTGCTGAATTTATTCTGACTGTAATCTAATTCTATGCCCTAACTAAAGGATTAGAAATGCTTGCTCTTTATTGAAATGACTCTTCTATCATTAATATTTAATCAATTAATATTAATTAATATCAATTAATATGGCTTAGTACTAAAATCATGAATCATAACAGTGAAACAATACAGCATTATATTTTGGCTGACTACAATAAAGTTTATTAATAAACATTTGTGTATGCAATCTAAAAAATGAAAAATCAACAAAATTATTATATAACAGAAAATAATTTGTTACTTATACTGTCACAGCATAGACTCTATTATTGTGACTAGAGTGCCACTGTAACAAAAGTGTTATAAGAGACAAGTCTTAAAAGTGATGGTAAATTTCTTGATTTATCTATTCATTTCCATACATAAATTCAACCTTATGTTGAATCTATTTTTATTTTGACATACCATATTTTATTATAATATTACTTTTTCAGATATTTACATGAAATCATAATATAAACCAAAGTTAAATCAGTTTGTCCCTTCCGGTAAGGGAATTTGTGTTTAGACTGAATTTGTTATTGCTGAATGTAAACTAAAAACTTTGATTTGCCTTCATGGTTTATTTAGTGATGTGCTTAAAACACTACACTGTTTCTTCATTTTTTAGATTGCATTCACAAATGTTTATTAATAACTTTATTGTAGTTAGACAAAATATAATGCTCTATTGTTTCACTGTTATGATTCTTGATTATATTGCTAATCTTGTGTTACTTTATTTTTTACATACTATCTCAGAAAGATGAAATTGCTATGAATCCATATGTTTTTTATCTAGCTAATGAAATAACAAATATGTAACTGAATAGGTTAAATTAATCTTAGTAATATGCATTTCTCATCACAACTTTACCTAATATAGACCAGAAGGTTTTCTGTGCCATTTACATAAAAACATCTTATTTTTAAAACCCTGGGAATAATTTTATTTTATATATTCTTTTTTTTTAAGATTTCTTTTTAATGTGGACCATCCTTGAAGTCTTTATTTAATTCACTATAACATTGCTTCTCTTTTATGCCTTGGCTCCCCAACCCCGAGGAATGTGGTATCTCAGCTCCCCAACCAGGGATCAAACCCGCATCCCCCGCCTTGGAAGGTGAAGTCCCAACCACTGGATAGCCAGGGAAATTCCAATAATTTTATTTTAATCTTATTTTAAGACAGTGAGAGGTTTAAATAAAAGCACTGTCTTAACATGTCCCATACTAGTCCCTCAGAAAATATCTTTTATGTGTCTTTAAAATATGTAGTTACATAAATTAATATATATATTTGCCCCTTTTTTTCCTACTTGGTACTATTTATTTTAATTCACCAATAGAGCCAGCCTTGCCATTCTTTTAAAGTGAACATTTATCTATTTATCTATCTATCTCTAAGTACCTATCAATATATTTATAGTCATTATTTTTTATTGCAACTTTAGGCAATATAATCTTTTCAATTTTGCTGTATTATTGCTAGTGAATCAATCTTAAGAAAGATAAAGCTACATATGGACAGTATTTTTACATTATAATTTGTCTCATGGAATTTACAATATTGCCTTAATATATAAAGTTTTAAGATTTGATTTGATTTGATTTAAAATAACCAGGCAAATATCGTATATTAACACATATATGTGGAATCTAGAAAATGATACAGATGAACCTATTTGCAAGGCAGAAATAAAGACACAGATGTAGAGAACAAACATATGGACATCAAGGGGGGAAGGGGAGGGTGAGATGAATTGGGAGATTGAGATTGACATTTATACACTAATATGTATAAAATAGATAACTAATGAGAACCTGCTGTCTAACACAGGGAACTCTACTCAATGCTACTTAATGCTCTGTGGTGACCTAAATAGGAAGGAAATCCAAAAAAGAGGGGATATATGTATACATATAGCTGATTCACTTCTCTGTACAGCAGAAATGAATACAACATTGTAAAGCAAATATACCTCAATAAGAAAAAGAAACATTTCTTATTTCCCCCAGATGAATATCTCATAATTTAATATAAACTAATTGATTATATATTAATTTATAATTCTATATCTTCTATGGAATTTGAATACTATGTACAGAAACATGAATATTCATGTGTATATATTAACTTCATATATTAATTTTTATAGTAGATAAAACAAATATAACTAAATATCAGTATGCAAGCTATTTTTAACATTATATTCTAAACTATTGCCACTTATTTTAAGATATATACTTTAAAATCCAAAACTTAGAAGCTTAAATCAACAATTGAATAATGACTCTCACAGTTATTACATTTATAATAATTTACAAATTGATTTGCCTCAAGCAGATGCCTCAAGTTGAGGTCTTTCACACAAGTGTAGTCTGGGATGTTGACTGTGATGTTAACATTCAGAAAATGTTCTTACACAAGAAAATCATTGAGTTCTTAGGCATATGAACTGGGGACCAAGAATCAGAGTGGGGAGGAGAAGAAGAAGCCATCCGTGTCTCTTATCTTTTCACTTTCTTCATGGTGCTCTTTTCAAGGAAAAAAATATATATATATATATATGATGAGGTACAGCTGGTCAACTTTTCTTTTTTGCCACAAAGATTTTCTTCTATCATTTACTCTAAAATATTTCTACTTTAAGCTCTTAGGCTGAGGTGTATGATCGATTTGGAGTTAATTTTGTGTATGGTATGAGATAGTGGTGTGAATTTATCTTTTGCAGCTGGATATATTTCTTGAGAAGACCATCTTCTTTCCAGTTAAATTGCCTTGCAAATGGCTTATTTTCATATAAAGTTTGCCTTTATATTTTTCTGCCCTTTATTTTCTTCCAAATATCAGTTCCTTTCCTGCTTCTGTATGTTTTGTTCACTCTCCAGTGTCTTCAGATTATTGTTTTTCTAAAATAGTTGTCAGGAGTTTTTTTTCAGGAAAGTTGGTCCAATTCCACTTTCCTCTCCTTATTTGAAGCAGGACCTCATATTCACAGTTCTGTTGGATATTGCCATTATGACAGTGGGTAACATCATCCCAAGCAATCACGTGACTGTGGTGTTTCTGTTTACACGAGGACGCAATGCTGCTTTTACTACAGAGCATGTTGTCAACTGGGCAACTGTTATGGATGGGTTAATATGCTAATATGTTTAAACATATACTAGTATGCTTAAACCTTCTAAATTACAAAATTTTGCTGTGGTATATGCTGCAATCAGAGAGAATCTTTCTGTCTCCACTTGTATTAATATCAATTAAGAGAGTATCGAGCAATATTTTCATATATTTGTTTGACATCTTTTGAATATTAATAATTTCCTTGTTGTGTGCATTAACGGGATGAAACCGTGAAGAATGAGAGTAGGAAAAAAATCAGAGTAACTGGAAATATATACAAAATTGAGAATGGCCATTTCTTCCAAAACTTGGGATTTTGTTATTCAGCAAAACTTATTTTATAGCCTTTTTCTATTGGAACAAATTGCTTCCCAGCTACTTATTCTACAAAAAGTCTCCCAGAGGACCTAGACATTTCTCAATATCACCTGTGGAGAAAACTAATATTAAATCCAGGGCTATAGAACAATGCAGAATTGTATGTGAGTAATGATCAAATGATAATAAAAAGATAAACACTATAAATAAATATACAAATAAATTAATATTGATTTCTTCTAGTATTAATTTTAAAATACTATGTTCTTAAAATTTTCTTTAGATTCTCTAATTTTCTAGGATAGTTACTACTTCTGTAGTCATGAAAAATTTTAAAAAGTTCAATCATATATAGAAAAATACAAATAAGACAGAGACAACATTAAGAATTTGTTAAGCATCAACTTGTGAGTTAGAGAAAATCCAAATTGTTGAAATGAAAAAAAAATTATACTAGCCCCACTTCAAAAGGTCACAAGAAAAAGAAAAAAAATAGTAGTTTTAGTGCAGCCAAAATTTTTAAATCTTTTGCCACAAATATTCAACAAAAGTATCAATATATTTAATATATATGATTCATTCCAATGTACCTCATGAACTTTCTACTTTGCCTGAAGAACAGTGAAAAGTCTGAGATTTTACCCTTTTGCTAAGCTAACAAGTTAGTTAGCCACCTTCTCATGGATATTGCAGAGGACAGAACAACCTTTGGTCACAACACAGCAGGTAGCATGGACTACTTGTCACTGGTCTTTCTTGGAACTCTAGTCCCACAGGGACAATGCATAGGAGTCTGGATATGGACTGTGCACAGAGTAGAAGTGCATAAAGCTAGAGAACCCCAAATTTAGGAAACCCCAGTATTTATAATGGATTGCAAATTAAACATGTCCAACCTTTGTCCCAGAGGAAGGGTTTATTTTCATTAATCTGATCAGCAAACCAAACCTGCCACCTATGGGATGCAGCAAAAAGAGTTCTAAGAGGGAAGTTTATAGTGATATAAACCTACCTCAGGAAACAAGAAAAAACTCAAATGAAGAGCCTAACCTTACACCTAAAGTAGCTAGACAAAGAACAAACAAAATCCAAAATTAGAAGGAAAGCAATCATTAAGATCAAAGGATACATAAATGAAATAGACTGAAAAAAAGACAATAGAAAAGATCAATGAAGTTAATGCTTGTTCTTTAAAAAGATAAACAAAATTGATAAAAATGTAGGCAGACTCATTAGGAAAAAAGAGAGGGGGCCACAATCAATAAAATCAGAAAAGAAAGAGGAGAAGTTACAACTGACACTACAGAAATACAAAGGATTATAAATATTACTACAAACAATTTTATACCAATAAAATGAACAACTTGGAAGAAATGGAAAAATTCCTAGAAATATACAATATCCCAGACTGAACAAGGAAGAAATAGAAAATATGAATGGACCAAGTACAAATAATTAAGTTGAATTAGTAATAAAACACCTCCCAAGAAACAAAATTCCAGGACCAGGTGGCTTCTCAGCTGAATTCTACCAAACATTAAGAGTACAGTTAGAATCTATTCTTCTTAAACTATTCCAAAAAATTGCAGAGGGAGGAACTTCCAAAGTCATTCTACAAGGCTGGCATCACTCTGATATGAAAATCACACTACAAAAAAAGAAAATTACAGCCAATATCATTGATGCACATAAATGCAAAAATCCTGAACAAAATACCAGCAAATGGAATTCAACAATACATTGAAAGAATCATACACCAGGGTTAAATGAGATTTATTGCAGGGATGCAAGGATGATTCAATATTCACAAATCAGTGTGATAGACCACATTAACAAATTGATAAATATAAATTATATGATCATCTCAATAGATGCAGAAAAAAGTATTTTGACAAAATTCAATATCAATTTATCAATTAAACTTTCAGCAAAGTGAGTATAGTGGGAACATATCTAAACATAATAAAGGCCATTTGTGAGGAGCCCACAGCCAACATCATACTCAATGATGAAAAGCTGAAAACATTTCTTTTAAGGATGCCCACTTTTGCCACTTTTATTTGACATTGTTTTGGAAGTCCTAGCCAATCAGACAAGAAAAAGAAATAAGGAAAACAAATTGGAGAGATGTAAAAATGTCACTGTTTAAATACAATATGATATGAGAGTATACATAGAAAATCCTAAAGACACCACCAAAAAACTACCAGAATTCATGATGAGTTTGGTAAAGTTGCAGGATGAAAAAGTAATATACAGAAATCTGTTGCATTTCTATACACTAACAACTAATTATCAGAAAAAGAAATTAAGATAACAATCCTATTTAGAATCACATCAAAAAGAAAATGCTTAGGAATAAACCTACCTAAGGATGTAGAAGACCATTACTCCAAAAACTTTAAGTCACTGATGAAAGAAATTGAAGGTGATACAAATCATTGGAAAGATAAAGTGTGTTCATGGGTTGGAAGAATTAATATTGTTAAAATGACCATACTACCCAAGGCAATCTATGGATTCAATGCAATCCCTATAATAATTCCAATGGTGTTTTTCACAGAACTAGAACGAGTAATTCTAAAATTTGAATGGAAACACAAAAGACCCCAAATAGCCAAAAAGATCTTAAGAAACAAAAACAAAGCAGGAGGTATCATGCTCCCTAATTTCACAGTTTACTACAAAGCTATAGTCATCAAAATAGTATTGTACTAGCACAAAAACAGACACATATTTCAATGGAAGAGAATAGAGAGCCCAAAAATGAACCCCCAGTTATATAGGCAGTTAATCTATGACAAAGTATATAAGAATATACAATGGGGAAAAACAACCTCTTCAATAAATGGTGTTGGGAAAACTGGGCTCCATGCAAAAGAATCATGCTGGACTACCCTCTCACACCATACACAAAAATAAGTTCAAAATGGATTAAAGACTTCAATGTGAGACCTGAAACCACAAAGCTTCTAGAAGAAAACATAGGCAGTAAGCTTTTGAAATTAATCTTAGCAATATTTCTTTGGATAGATCTCCTCATACAAGGGAAATCAAAGCAAAAATAAATGGAACTACATCAGACTAAAAAGATTTTGCACAGTGAAGGAAACTATCATCAAGATGAAAAATCCACCTCCTGAATGGGAGAAGATATTTGTTAACAATATACATGATAATGGGTTGATATTCAAATTATGCAAAGAGCTCAAACAACTTGGAGATCCCTCAAAAATTAAAAATAGAACTCCATATGATCCAGCAATCCTACTCCTAGGTATATATCTGAAGAAAACAAAAACATTAATTAGAAAAGATATGTTCACTGCTATGTTCATTGCAGCATTATTTACAATAAGCAAGATATGGAAGCAGCCTAAGTACTCATCAATAGATGAATGGACAAAGAAGATGTGAGGTTAGATATAGATATAGATAATGGAATATTACTCAGCCATAAAAAATGATATCTTGCCATTTGTGACAACATGGATGGACATAGATCATATTATGCTAAGTGAAATAAGGCAGACACAGAAATAAAAATACTGCATGCTGTCAAGTGTATGTGAAATCTAAAAAACAAAAAAGATGAATAAATATAACAAAACAGAAAAAGAGTTACAGATACAGAGAACAAACAGGTGATTGCCAGAAGGGAGGGGGTTGTGAGAAGGAAAGAAATAAGTGAGAGAGATTAAGAGATACACACTTCCAGTTGCAAAATAAATGAGTCATGGGTATGAAATGCATAGTGTACAGTGTGGGGAATATAGTCAATAACTATGTAATATATTGTATGGTGACATATCATAACTAGACTTACTGTGGTGAACTTTTTGAAATGTATAAAAATATGGAATCACCATGTTGTGTAACAGGACCTAACATAGTGTAGTAGGTCAATTATACTTCAAAAACAAATAAACAAACACATAGAAAAGAGATCATGTTTATACTTATCAGAAGCAGCGAGGGTGAGACAGAGAATTAGATGAAGGCACTCAAAAGGTACAAATTCCCAGTTATAAGATAATAAGTACTAGGGATACAAAGTACAACATGATCAATATAATTAACACTGCTGTGTTATATAAGGACGTTGTTAAAAGAGTAGATCCTAAGAGTTCTCATCACAAGGAAAAATATTTTATTTCTTTAACTTTGTATCTGTATGAGATGATGTATGTTCACTAAACTTTTTGTGATAATCATTTCATGATGTATGTGAGTCATATCATTATGCTGTACAGCTTAAATAGTGCCATGTTAATTACATCTCAATAAAACTGCAAGAAAATATAAAACACATTTTAAAGAAATATATATTTATCAGTTCAAATCGTCTCCTTGGATGATTGTTCTTGGCTGGATAAATGCTCAGACTTTTAGACTTTCTATATTTTAAGCTACTTTTCATTGAGTTCTTTGTATATTGGAGTTGTGAAGGGCTTAAATTAAATCACTGGAATAGGGATCCTCTGATGTTGATAGCAGTATCACTTTGACTTTTAATCACCAGTTGCCTTGATATCACCTATTGTGGAAATTTGTGACCAGTAAATTTCTGTCTTGTTCTCTTCTCTTTAAAAAGTCATAGAGGTGGAGGAGTCAAGATAACAGAATAAGAGGACATAGAACTTGTTACTCCTCACAAGTACATCAAGAATACATCAACAATTGGTACAATTCTTATAGAGCACCTGCTGAACATTAGCAGAAGATCTCAGACACTTAAAAGGACAAGAAAAATCCCCTCACAATCAGGTAGGATGAAAGAAAGAAGAAAAAAAGAAAAGAGGAATCAAAAAAGGGATGAGCAATACTGGTGGGAAGCTGAAGGTGAAGGGAGGTCCCTGCACTCAGAAAAACTCTCTCACAATGGGAGACACAGCTGGGACAGAAAAGAACTTTCAGGGATCAAAGGAGAATGCAGTGAATGATCTGTGGAAGACAGGACAAAGTGAGAACTACATGCATGGTGTACACTGCAGCTCTGTGCATTCCAGCCTGCGTCGTGAGTCTCATGTTCTGAAGGGGGACTGGATGCTGGAAAGTGGGGTTTGAAGCATGAACCCAGGGAAGGGAGAGCCGTTGACTATGAAAAGACAGCCTGAAGGACAGGAGTAAGGTGCTTTACAACTGGGAAAGTCTGCAGAAAAGGTCCAGCACACCATAGAAGGAAGGCATCATTTTTGAGTGGTGCACAAGGGGCAGAGTTGCTATCAAAACGCTTTTCCCCACTGGCTGGCTTCTTCAGCTTCTGTGGGCACTAGGAGGGGCTCCCATCTGAGTGGACCTGCCTGCCCCTCAGGAGGGGTCTCCTCCACCTGCGTGGGTTCCAGGGCCCTGAGCACCACCCATCCCAAACCCTTTTTGGCAATCATCTGTGCCATCACAACCCCTTTCCCTACCTGCAGGTTTCTTCAGCCTCCGCAGGCACTGGGAGGTACTCCGTTCAGAAGGAGCATGCCATAGTCTGTTGCAACTGCCTGCCAGTCCCTGCCACTCCAGGCAACTCACACAAACACCAATTGTGACCGCCATACCCCTCCCAAGCCTGAGTGAGTTAATGTGCCCCAAGCAGCTGCTGCTTTTGCTCTGTCTCACCTGAGCAATGAACAGATGCCTGAGGGTGACAGACGTGCAGAACCAAAACCAAAGCTGAGCAAAAAGGGTGGTGTAGCTAAGGAAGAGGAACAGAAATTTTTCTGTGCATCTACACAAGCCATGGATTAAATTCCCAAGTTCAGCTTGGTAAATCCTGGATCTGTGGAAAACCTGAATAAACAATGAGTGTTCCCACAAAAGAGACTGGTCTAGCCTTCGCAGTAGTGGACTTTGGAGGCAAGTACATACAGGAGTAGGGCCAGGTCAGAGTCTGAGCTGACCCCACAGTGCCAACAGCAGGTCCAGAAACCTACCTAGAAGTACTGAAAGGCCTCCTTGGGAGGCAGGGATTGGCTCTGACTCACTGTGGGAGCAAGGACACTGACAGAGGAGGCCCCAGGAAAATATCCTTATTACTATTCTTCTTTTTTTGTTTGTTCTGTTTTGTTCAGTTGCTGGTGTTGTTGCTTTTATTAGTTTTTATCTTTTTTTTCAATATTTTAAATTTTTTTTATATTTTTACTTTATTTTTTGTAGTTTTGTGATTTTTTTGTTTTTCATTTTTTATTTTATTTTTTTCTTTAATTTTCTATTGTTTTTATGTGTATATTTTGTTTTCTTCATTTTTTGTTTGCTTTCTGTTTTTGTTTTATTCTTTGGTTTTGGTTTTTGTTAGTTTAGTCCTTATTAACTGTTCTCATTTTTGGATTATTTTCTTTGTTTGTTATCTGGTTTTTTATACTTTTAATTTTTTAAATTATATTTCTTTTTCTGTTTTTCTTTTCTCTCTTTGTGTGTGTGTGTGTTTGTGCTGTGATTTTGTTGCTGCTGTTTGCTTGTGTTATTTTTGTTTTGGTTTGCTTTTTTTGCTATTTGTCTTGGGTTTTGTTTGTCTATTTTCTTTTTTCTCTTTTTCTCATTTTCTTTCTTTTTTCTCTGGCTGCACTGTGTGGCTTGTGAGCTCTTGGTTCTCCATCCAGGAATCTGGCCTGAGTCTCCGGGTTGGGAGCACAGAGTCCAGGATGCTGGACAGCTAGAGAATTCCCAGGCCCAGAGAATATTAATTGCTGTGCACTCTCCCAGAGGTATTTATTTCAACAACAAGACCTGGCCCAACACAGCCACCTTCAGGTTCCAGTGCTGGAAACCTCATGCCAAACAACCAGCAAGACAGAAAAAATAACCCCACACATCAGCAGACAGGCTATCTAAAATCATACTAAGCTCATCGACACCCCAAACCACACTTGATGCAGCCCTGCCCTTCAGAGGGAAAAGACTCAGCTCCACCCACCAAAGTGCAGGCACCAGTCTCTCCCACCAGGAAGCCTACACAAGCCCCTGGACCAAACTCACTCGCCAGGGAGCAGACAACAGAAGGAAGAGGAACTACAACACTGCAGCTTGAGGAAAGGAGACCCTAAACACAATAGGTTAGACAAAATGAGATGACAGAGAAATATGTTGCAGATGAAGAAGCAAGGTAAAATTCCATGAGACCAAATAAATAAATAGGAAATAGGCAAGCTCCCTGAAAAATAATTCAGAGTAATGATAGTAAAGATGATCCAAGATCTTGGAAATAGAATGGAGACATGCATCGAGAAGATACAAGAAATGTTTAACAAGGACGTGGAAGAACGAACAATCAGTGATGAACAACACAATAACTGAAATGAAAAATACACTAGAAGGAATCAATAGAAAAATAACTGAGTCATAAGAATGGATAATTGATCTGGAAGATAGAATGGTGGAAATAACTTCCAGGAAGCAGAATAAGGGGGAAAAAAAGAATGTAGAGAAGTGACAGTCTCAGAGACTTCTGGTGCAACATTAAATGCACCAACATTCGAATTATAGCAGTCCCAGAAGAAGAAGAGAAAGGGATAGGGACTGAGAAAATATTTAAAGAGATTATAGTTGAATACTTCCCTAACATGGGAAAGGAAATGGTCAATCGAATCTAGGAAGTGCAGAGAGCCCCATACATGATAAACCCAAGGAGACCAAGCTGAGACACATATTAATCAAGTTAACAAAAATTAAATGCAAAAAAATAATAAAAGCAGTAAGGGAAAGTCAACAAATAACATACAAGGGAATCCCCATATGGCTATCAGCTGATTTTTCAGCAGAAACTTTGCAAGCCAGAAGGGAGCGACAGGACATACTTAAAGTGATGAAAGGGAAAAAACTATAACCAAAATTACTCTACCCAGCAGGGACCTCATTCAGATTTAACAGAGAAATCAAAAACTTTGCAGACAGGCAAAAGCTAAGAGAATTCTACACCACCAAACCAGCTTTACAGCAAATGTTAAAGGAATTTCTCTAGGCAGGAAATACAAGAGAAGAGAAAGACGTGCAAGAACAAACCCAAAAGAATTAAGAAAATGATAATAGAAACATACATATTGGTAATTACCTTAAATGTAAATGGATCAAGTGCTCTAACCAAAAGACACAGACTAGCTGAATGGATACAAAAACGAGAACTGTATATATGCTGTCTACAAGAGACAGCATAGTTGAAAACTTATAAGGAAAGAAATCCTAAAGATCAGAGCAGAAATCAATGAAATAGAAATGAAGGAAACAATAGCAAAGATCAATAAAACAAAAAGCTGGTTCTTTGAGAAGATAAACAAAATTGATAAACATTTAGCCAGACTCATCAAGAAAAAAAGGGAGAGGACTCAATTCAATAAAATTAGAAATGAAAAAGGAGAAGTTACAACTGACACCACAGAAATAAAAAGGATCATAAAAGACTACTACAAGGAACTATATGCCAATAAAATGGACAACCTGTGAGAAATGGACAAATTTGTTGAAAAGTACAACTGTCCAAGACTGAACCAGAAAGAAACAGAAAAAATGGAACAGACCAATCACAAGTAATGAAATTGAAACTGTGATTAAAAATCTTCTAAAAAACAACAGTAAAAACAATCTTCTAAAAAACAACAGTCACAGGACCAGTTGGCTTCACAGGGAATTCTGTCAAACGTTTAGAGAAGAGCTAACACCTATACTTCTCAAACTCTTACAAAAGTTGCAGAGAGGAACACTCCCAAGCTCATTCTATGAGGCCACTGTCACATTGATACCAAAACCAGACAAAGATATCACAAAAAAAAAGAAAATTACAGGCCAATGATACTGATGAATATAGATACAAAAATCCTCAACAAAATATTACCAAACTGAATCCAACAACACATTAAAAGGATCATACACAATGACCAAGCTGGATTTATCCCAGGGATGCAAGATTCTTCAATATATGCAAATCAATCAATGCAATACACCACATTAACAAGTTGAAGAATAATAATCATATGATCATCTCAATAGATGCAGAAAAACTTTTGACAAAATTCAATACTCATTTATGATAAAAACTCTCCAGAAAGTAGGCATAGAGGGAACTTAACTCAATATAATAAAGACCATATATGATAAACTGACAGTAAACATTATTCTCAATGCTGAAAAACTGAAAATATTGTTTCTAAGATCAGGAACATGACAAGGGTGTCCACACTCTCCACTATTATTCAATATAGTTTAGGAAGACCTAGCCATGGCAAACAGAGAAAAAATAAATAAATAAAATAAAATAAAATAAAATAAAATAAAATAAAATAAAATAAAATAAAATGAACCCAAATTGGAGAAGAAGTAAAACTGTCAGTCTTTGCAGATGACATGATACTATACATAGAAAATACTAAAGATGCCACCAGAAAACTACTAGGGTTAATCAATGAATTTGTTATAGTCTCAGGATGCAAAATTAATACACAGAAATCTCTTGCATTCCTATACACTAACAACAAAAGATCAGAAAGAGAAATTAAGGAAACAATTCCATTTACCACTACAACAAAAATAATAAGATACCTAGGAATAAACCTACCTAAGGAGGCAAAAGAACTGTATGCAGAAAATTATAAGACACTGGTAAAATAAATCAAAGATATACTATGTTCTTGGATTGGAAGAGTCAATATTGTGAAAATGACTATACCACCCAAAGCAATCTACAGATTCAATGAAATTCCTATCAAATTAACAATGGCATTTTTCACAGAACTAGAACAGAAAATGTCACAATTTGTATGTAAGCACAAAAGCAATCTTGAGAAAAAAATAAAAAAATGGAGCCAGGGGAATTAGGCATCCTGATTTCAGACTATACTACAAAGCAACAGTATTCAAGACAGTATGGCACTTACACAAAAACAGAAATATAGATCAGTGGAACAGGACAGAAAGCCCAGAGATAAATCTATGCACCTGCAGTCACCTAATCTATGACAAAGGAGTGAAAAATATACAGTGAAAAAAAGACAGCCTCTTCAATAATTGGTGCTGGGAAAACTGGACAGCTACATGTAAATGAGTGAAATTAGAACACTCCCTAACACCATATACAAAAATAAACTGAAAATGGATTAAAGACCTAAATGTAAGACCAGAGAATATAAAACTCTTAGAGGAAAACATAGGCTGAACACACTTTGACATAAATAACAGCAAGATCTTTTTTGACTCACCTCCTAGAGTAATGAAAATAAAAACAAAAATAAACAAATGGGACCTAATGAAACTTAAAATATTTTGTGCAGCAAAGGAAACCTTAAACAAGACATAAAGACAACTCTCAGAATGGGAAAAAAATTGTTTCAAACAAAGCAATTGAGAAAGGATTAATCACCAAAATATACAAGCACCTCATGCACTTCAGTATCAAAAAAACAACCTAATCCAAAAATTGACAGAAGACTTAAATAGACATTTCTCCAAAGAAGACATACAAATGGCCAACAAACACATGAAAAGATGCTCAACATCACTAATTATTAGAAAAATGCAAGTCAAACTACAATGAAGTGTCATCTCCCACTGGTCAGAATGGCCATCATCCAAAAATCTACAACAATAAATGCTGGACAGGATGTGGAGAAAATGGGACTCTTTTACACTGTTGGTCAGAATGCAAATTGATACATCCACTATGGAAACAGTATGGAGGTGCCTTAAGAAACTAAAAATAGAACTACCATATGACCCAGCAATCCCACTACTGGGCATATACCCAGAGGACACCATAATGAAATAAGACACATGTATGACAATGTTCACTGCAGTACTATTTACAATAGCCAGGATGTGGAAGCAGCCTAACTGTCCATCAACAGAGGAATGGATAAAGAAGATTTGGTACATATATACAATGGAATATTACTCAGCCATAAAAAAGTAATTAAATTGGGTCATTTGTAGAGACGAGCATGGACCTAGAGAGTGTCATACAGAATGAAGTAAGTCAGAAAGAGAAAAACAGATATCTCATATTAATGCATGTATGTGGAATCTAGAAGAATAGTATAGATGATCTTATTTGCAAAGCAGAAATAGAGACACAGACGTGAAGAACAAATGTATGGATTCCAAGGGGAAAATGTGAAAGTGGGAGGAATTGGGAGATTGGGATTGACACATATACACTATTGATATCAATACCATGTATAACATAGATAACAAATGAGAACATTCTGTATAGCACAGGAAACTCTACTTAATTCAGTATGATGACCTAAATGGGAGGGAAATCCAAAAAACAGGTGATATATATATATATATATATATATATATATATATATATATATATATATATATATATATATATATATATATATCTGATTCACTTTGCTGTACAGTAGAAATTAAAACAATATTGTAAAGAAACTATACAATAAATATTAATTAAAAAAAGAAAAATCCACGGAGACCTCTGTTGCTGGATTCATCTGACCATGACCCACACATGTCCTGTAGAAAACCCTACATGTCAAGTTGTTTTCCTAGTTCATCGATCCAATTTTCCAGCAACTCTAATAGCATTCTTCTTCTTCTTTGAAGGTCTCTTTAGCCACTGCACCAGGATAGCTGATTGTCTCTTTAATTGTCAAATTCCTGAATAAATTCTATGATACAAAGGAGGTGTGAGAAGGTTAAGAGTGTTATCTAGGGCTCTTTTTCTATAACACCAAATTGCCAGTTTTATTCTCCTAAATCTCTTACTTGTAGTCTTAGGTGATTCTGCTTAGTTGTTTCATCCAACCACTTTCAATCCACTAAAATTCTTAATGGTGACCATAATTTTTTTTCTTTTCTTCCTACTTTTTTAAAAATCATATTCTCCTTAGGTAAGAGGAAGTAAACTTTTCCATCTCTGTGTCTGAATAATTTTTGCATGTTTTCTCCTACCCAGAGAATATAGCATGATTGCCTAGTTATTATAATTGAAACATGTACTTTTTCTAGAAAAAAATTGTTTTGAGTTATCAAGTCTTGTTTCTTAACATGGGAATTAAACTATAAAATTTGAACAGAAATGTAATGTTAATATTCTAAAATTAGTATCCATTTTACCCAATATTTAGTGTCAGGACTAAAACCATGACCCAGATCATTAAGGTTTGAGAGACAATGATGAATGTGTAAGTTATAAACAAAATAAGGAAATTGCTGACTCATGTAAACAAGGATGTGTAGGATAAAGAAAAAGAAAATCACCAAAAAAGTTACTCTCTGGAACAATGGACATTTTATTAAACTAAAGAACCATAAAGTTAAGATAAACATTTACCAGAAGTGTAAATCAATTAATGTAAAGAGACTGGAAGATCAAAACAATAATTAGTGAACAACCGACCATTGAGCTTATAAGAAATTGATAATCAAATCTACATAATTATTATTTATGAGGGAGAAGTAAGTATAATAAAATGTATGTCTTTTATAAAAATTTATTATGATAAATAATACAACTTTATATATGAAATTACATTAATCAAAATATTCTTTTAGGTGTTCTATTGTCTTAAAATGTTTTATCACTTACTCATTCAAAAATGATTTATTAAACACTAAATGGAATTTTAAATCCCAAATTAGTAAATGAAAATCAGTTATTTGGAAAAGGAAAGGAAAAAGGTTTAAACTAGGAAAAGGAATTGGATTGACTTCAATTCTCAAGAAGTCCTATGATATCTGGTCCTACACAAACTTACTGGTACCTTTCATCTCCAACCACATGGCTACCAATACAGATTTCCTAGAGATTTCAATGCTCATTCCAAATGTTCATTGGAGTAATATGACTCTAAGAAGAATATACCTTAGCAACGTAGTGCAGTTTTTTTTTTTTTTTGAATAGTAACCAAACTGACTTTAGCGGGGTTTTTTCCTATTAAAAATTTGTAAACACAAAGAAAAGTAATCATATGCTTGTAGTTCAGCTGGTTCAGTGAAAAGAAAAATGCTGTCCATGAAACTTTCATTTTCAATTGGAAACCATAAAGTATCCATTTGTTTTATTGTTCTATAGAACTAATAAAACATGAAAATTTCATAGCATATAAAGATAGATGAGTGAAGTTGCAAGCCCACTAAGAAAGTTATGGTGACAGATCGATACAAAAGAATCATATATTGTGGTTGACAAATGGGTCTTGCAACAGTATTTTTTATAGAGTAGGCTTGATTTCTCAACAACTCATTTTCCAAATGTGATTGTAAAAGGCTATACTCAATCTTCATGGATAAATGGTATGTACAAAAAAGTGTGCTAGAACTAAAATCATATGAGAAGTGTTATCTTTATTCTGTACAGAGCTTCATGTGAATGACATTGATTGTTAGTTAAATGAAAGTTACTTTACAATATCCCCATCCATCTCTTCCCTTAAAGGACATTAGGATATATGCAAATGTATTTATATTTTCTTCAACAGTGAGAACTTTAATTTCAGTAAATATGAACTGTCAGTCAACTTTTAGAATAGGAATTGAGTTATGAATAACAATAGAAATTAAGCATAAGTTTAAGAATGAGAAGATAATTTTCTCTGCATAAGTATAGGAAAACAGTGGAAGGATTAAGAATTAAGGTCCATATAGAAAATAATAATATTCAGAATATCAGTGCAAAAATATGTACAATGTACAAACAATTTATTGAAAGGGAGAGAAAAATCATCAGATTTTAGAAGTAAGATATAATAAATAGGAGGGTTAGAAAATAAATAATTTACAAGGTAGGATGATAAGAAAAATAACAGAGAACACTGGTGGGAGAATTGAGGAATCACAGAATGTAATAGTTTTAGGTACATCAAATTTTTTAAAATGTTGGTTTGGTAAATACCATACTACAAAGGCAAATTATATTTCAATAAAACAACAGTATCCACTATATTTAATTAATAATATAAATGCAAATGCTATAAATTCAAAGTTATGTTTATAGTTAAGATACAGTTTTCTGTGTAATTTTAAAGTAATATTGTGATAAAATTAACCACTGGATACCCATTAATTGGTCTTGTTTGAAAAAACACTGACTTGATCACAGTGACTAGAATATAACAACAAAGTAGTGTTTCTGGTTCAAAATCTTGCCTGAAAAACATCACATAGTTGAGTAAAATCACATACTATTTAAGGATAACAATTTAAAAATTAAAATAGTTTGTCACTGCCAAATAATATTAGCTATAAGATATAAGTATAAATTAGCCTTTAAATCCTACAATTGCATTAAATTCTATTCTAGATTAGAAGGTGAGTTTCTTGTTTTTACAATTCAATTTTGAACTGAAAGATGGCATTTCTATTTTTAAAAAAAGATAATTACTAACTTTATCAGCTATACCATCAAATCAAGGAATGTATTAACATCAGTGTCTTCCATGCCACATATACACCATCAAAAGGAAATTGTCCAGGAAGATGAGTTTGGAAACCACATAATAGAGAGCTTCTACAGATTTCAAAATGAAGGGGAGTTTGTGTTTTATCAGATATCATAAGGGCTTTTGTACTTTTAAATAGAACTTAACTATGAAACTGAGACCAAAGTTTAGGAGTTACAAGGAAGCAGAGAGTGAAGAACTTATTAAGGAATAAGTTTTTGGTGAAGTGACGTGATTGGTATGATGCTCCCACTCAGGCTACATCAGAAAAGAACTTTGTATCCAAAGAAGAAACTTGAACTAAATGTTCTTAAGGACTTCCAGAGTTGTACACATTAAATTTCTTTTTGGGGAAGTGTAGCTGGAGGAGACATAGTAATACTGAAACAGAGACTTTAAATGCTTGGCAAAGTGTTTTTATGACAATAAGTGAAATCCTTGTCTTCTTGTAGGTTGGTCCTGTATTTTAACTCTGTAAACTTTCCTAATGATTTAATTTAATATCAAACATTAACTCTGTTGCATCATTATTGGCATTTAAAATTTAAGAAACCATTAATTCTATAGCTCGTCTGAATTAATATTTTTTAAAAGTCTTTGTTATGGCATGTCACTGCTTGCCATGAATTATCTGTGGCTTTTCTAACTCTCTTTCCCAACTTACAATGTCCTTTATACACTTTATCATTCATGTGTCCATTATACACTTTATCATTATTTCATAGTTTTAAATTCCAATTTTTTTCATACTCTCATCTTTTTTGTGCTTTTCTTTTTCTATTTGCTATGGCTACCATACATTTTATTTTACTTGGAAAATCATCTTTAATAATATTTTCCTTCTACTTCCTTAATGTTGAATTCCATTCATTTTACTTGGCATACTTTTTAAGGAAACCTAAATATCCAATAATAGGAGAAGAGGTAGAAAATATATACATTAAAACTTAGGTTAATGGAATAATATTCATTCATGAAAATGATGATATTTAAGTACCAAATACAAACTATCTATGCAGTAAAGTATCATAATAAATATTTGTGTTTGAACTATGACTACTCTAAGTAAACTCGCATAGCAGATTGATTATTGTCAATGCCACATCATCTCCATTCACATTCTTCCCTGGAGAGAAACCTAAAACTCTTTTCCCAAAAAAAGAATACGAGAAGCTATTGTTCTCTCTTAGTTGCTGTGGGCAGCCAGCTGAGATCATTAGAGGTGACTTCCTCTGGTTCCCAGATGTCCTTTAGTGGATTACACACTGCAGAGCTGCAGCCTGCAAGGATCACCATGGTAGCTTCCAGCTAGAATTGAAAGATTTAGCATATTAAAACACAGGGCATTCAGTTAAACCTGAATAGCAGAGAAATAAATAATTTCTAGCACAGATATATTCTATGCAGTGTTTGGGACATAGTTATTCTAAGAAAAATGTTGTAAATCTGAAATTCAAGTTTAACAAGGCATACTGTGTTTTACCTGGCAACAGTACTGCCAGAAGCTATAGGTATGCTCTTGAAAATGATTTGTTTTAGTTCCCAGAGGCAGCTGGGATCATTGGTGGCTGCTTCGCTCAATCCCTGGGTCCCCACGCTTTCATATTTCCGGAAAACAGTCTGAATTTCTTTCCCTCGGCCCTTCTAAATGTTGTTGAAGTCTGTAACTATCTGTGTGATAAACTGGTAAATTTCTTTCTTTTCAAAACAGTCTAGTAAATTCTGTTTCTTATCCAAATGCAGATAGATACTATTTGACAGATAGTAGATAGATAGATGATAGGTAGATAGATGATGATGATAGATAGATAGATGGATAGATTGATAATCTAAATCTATAGCTATTTCATATATTATATATTTAAGAGAAAAGACATGAATTAGATGATGGTTATGGGTCATTTACTTTTCAAAATAATCTTCATGTTTATGTTCTTGGTATGTTACTAAAGCACACCAAAATATCCTTAAATATGTGGCTTGGGGTTCCATAAACTCTTATGTCCTTTACCGATTTTTCTCTTTGTAGGGACAATTTTGATTATTTGATTCAAATAGTCTGCAAGTTCTCATCTTTCTTTGTTTGTCTGTTTCAGTTCCGCATTCATTGTAAGTACTAAATCTAAAAGGATTTTATAGAAAGAAACAGTTATAGGACAAAAGATCTTCACAGCACATTGCATTATGCTTTTATAGATCCCCTACTGACAGTTAAACTTCATCTTAGGGAAATTCCCAATAAAGGTATAAATTTGTTAGGTTGATTAAAATGAATGGATCACAATATGAAATGTAATTATTGGTAGATATATAAAAGAGAAAATTATCTCTATAAACCTATTGCTTAATGGAATTAATTCCTCTCTCCAAATATGATAAAGTTTTTAATCAAATGTTTTCAATAAAACATAATATATGGTGTGTGCACTGTTCATATAACTAAGCTGGAACAATAATCCAAATAATTTAATACATCAATTTTTTTTCAAGCAACTGACGGCTCTAAATATAACCTTTTAAAATAGTATGAGAGAAATGCAGATGGCCAACAGGCACATGAAAAGATGCTCAGCATTGCTAATCATCAGGGAAATGCAAATCAAAACCACAATGAGACAACAGAATGCATGCATAATGGCAGGCAAAAATGTAAGATTTCAAAACACGCACTACACCATTTATGTTATAGCTCTCATATTTTTTTATTTGAATGAAAGACTGTTTAATTTCTGCCATTCTTGGTTCTATCACTTACTAGCTGAGTGATCTTAAGTGTTTCTCACTTTATTTTCTTTCTTTGTAAGATAAACATGAGAGTACTTATATGTCTATATTGTTGGGAGCTTTATATGAATTTATATACATATATATGAGTTTGCTTGTATATGGTGTCTAAAACATAAAGTTGCCTTTTTAAAAATAACTGATAGTTTGTACTAGCAATTGGCCTAATATATTTTTACTATGATCAGTTATAGGTGGAGGAGCCTATTAGCCAAACTACAGTTTTACACTATGAACAAGATAACCAAATGGTGAAATCCTGTAGGATCCATCTTTCTTCAGAAAGGGCTACTTTATCTCTGAATGATTTGTCAACTTTACCAATGTTCCATAATATTCTATATCCAAAAGAACTTTGATGTATTTTTAAAGAACAAGATCTTTCTATTATTTCTATTATTTTTTAAGCAGTATAATATTATTACTAGGAATTTTAGGAAAATTTTACTCATAATCACAATAAAATCAACCTGCTTTCATTTTCCCTCATAATCCTTCTTCATAACAATACATCATTCTATTAGTGATATTTCAATTTTGTGATATACTTTCATCATTTAACACACTATTTTTATTTTTCTGACTTCCAAGAAGTCAGTGCTGGAGTGGAAAGAACACAAACACGGGTTCAAGTCTCAGTTCTAATTCTTATTAGACTTGTAATTTTAGATAAACCACTTAACCTCGTTTAAATTCAATTTTCTTTATAAAATGTGAACTCTAACAATAACTACTTTGAAGGATTATATTGAAGGTTAAATGCCAAACACTTTAATATGCCTTTTATTAAGCTCCCCCCCACAACTCAGGCATGTTTGCATTTGGTTGGTTTACAATTTTTTTAAAAATAAATTAATGTCTAAACATGATAATCCTAAATGACTGCTAAGATCATGAAAAGAGAGATGGTCACAGATATTATGTGAATCCTCCTGAAAATACATAACATAATTTATGAATTAATATTGAAAAAAATGAGCATGAAATTTCCTAGAGAAGGAACCATTAATTTACATAAGTACAGAGAACCAGAGACGTAAGTTATATGATATCACAGGGAAGCAATCATCACAATCCACTACAGTACTAATGATTAAACTTCTTTTAGTAAACATGACAAGGAAGAACTAAAAGAAAGAGGAAAAGAGAGATGAAGAGTGTATTAGTTTTCTAGGACTGCCCTAACAAAGTACCATATTCTGGTGACTTAAATGACAGAAATATATTTCATCACAGTTCTAGAGGTGGCCATACTGAATTAGTGCCCAGGCCAATGACTTTATTTTACTTTAACTACCTCTTTAAAGCCCCATCTCCAAATAAGTGACATTCTGAGTTATTGTATGTTAGGATTTCAACATATGAGAAAGACAAATACTACATGGTATTGCTTATATGTAAAATCTTAAAAAAAAAAAAAAAGACAATATCACACAGACAGAGAAAATAGAAGGATGGTTGTCAGGGCTTGGAGGGAGAGGGAAATGGGGAGATGTAGGTTGAAATGTACAAACTTTCAGTTGTAAGAAGAATAAGTTCTGAGGATCTAATATACAGCATGGTGGCAATGGTTAACAACATGACATTGAATACTTGAAAGTTGCTGAGAATGAATCTTAAGTGATCTCACCACACAAAAAAAATAAAAGAGTTAACTATGTGAAATGATAGATGTGGTAATAATTTGGATCTTGTTAATCATTCCTTAATGTATGTATATATCATGAAATCATCACATTGTACACTTTAACTACATACTATCTCTCAATTATTTCTCAGTAAAGTTGGGGAAAAAAAGAAATTTTCACTTGTCGCATTTTGATATACTGTCAAAGATGAATATTCAAGATTATCTAAGAATATTATTCCAAGTATTTCTTTTCCAACCACATTTGTGTGTGGGGAGGAAGGTATTTCTTCACATACTTTCATTAAACAACAGATAGAGACATATTGGATGCAACATAAGATATAAGAAACTAGCAGTATTTTATCATGAAAAATATTGAAGAGATATGCAAATGTAAAGGAATGCTACTCTTCTCACTTTTAAGGGGGAAATATAGTTATTTTTTCATTAAAGATGTGGAATTTGTATTAAAATGGACTTGATTTTTACTGTTGTTTTTAAATTAATGAATAAATAACAAAATTAATTTCTTAGTTTTAATTTATGATAAAATAAATATCAATAATAATAAGCTGATAAGGCAAAAGATGTTTGGAAACTTCAATAATAATTAAAAGTGTACAAATTTCCTGATACCAAATTATTTGAGAACCAGCACAGTAAACAATCAGAGATATGTAAAATTTGACTGGATATTTAAGCATTATTGAGAAGTTATTGTTAAATATTTTAAGCAAAATAATGTTATTGAGAAAAAATATTACTGAGTTTTGAGCCCAATTATTTAAACATGGATATTAAAATATTCACATGAAATAATTTGATATCTGGAATTTCATTAAAAATTATCTGGGGGCTTCCCTGGTAGCGCAGTGTTTGAGAGTCCGCCTGCCGATGCAGGGGACACGGGTTCGTGCCCCGGTCCGGGAAGATCCCACATGCCGCGAAGTGGCTAGGCCCGTGAGCCATGGCCACTGAGCCTGTGCGTCCGGAGCCTGTGCTCCGCAACGGGAGAGGCCACAGCGGTGAGAGGCCCACATACCGCAAAAAAAAAAAAAAAAAAAAAAAATTATCTGGGGAGTGTTGAGTTGTGCAGGGAATAGCACCTACATGAAATAAGATTGTTGGTGGGTTTCTAAATATTGAAGCTAGCTGAGGTATACTTGGCATTTTAATACAGAACTCACCTTACTTTTGCATAATGTTACATATTTTCATTTCTAAGCAAAATATAACTCTTACATTCTGATTATTTCTGCTTTTTATTGCCTCATGGCTTCTCCTACTTAACATTTGTGTTAATTGACTTTTCTTCCTGGTGTCTACTCACTAACACTGTTCCCTACGTATTCTCAAGAAGTATCTGTTGAACATGAAATCGATTAATGTCTCTTCTTAACTACTATGCAGTATATGTCACTCTCTTCCTCATTGTCTACCCTTCATCCATATCTTCTATACAAAGCCTCTAAGAGAGGAAATTCTTGATTTTGCCAATTGTAACCCAGTAAATGGTTTACCTATTAGGAAATATTGACATTTGTAATGATACCAGGCAATGCAAGTTATCTTTTAATAATTTGTCCATGTCTGATCTAATCAGTTATGGACCATGGGAGAAGAGTGACACAAAATCTCAAGGGTAAACTGTTGGTGTGACAGAAATACTGAGTCTGCTTGAAAGATATGCTGTGTAACCTGGCAGGACCTTTGCTTGTCAGTAGAGATCATTGCATTTAAGCCTTGCATTTAAAGTGTCAAAGGTGGACTTATACATCTTCAGGATCCTTAAGAAAGACTTCCCAAATCCAAAATACGATGTGTAAGTTCATTTTAACAAGACTTTTCCATTCTGTAACTAAAGATATGGCCTAACATATAAACTTCCTCAGGAGTAGTTAAATAGTAACTCATATTAAGAATAAATATCTGATATTTAATTATTTTCCGAAGGCAGATTTAACCAAGGAAAAGAGTGATAAAAGAGTACTGGATAATTATAAGTATAAGGAAATGGAAAGAGCCTTGAAAGACAAGAACTACAAGAACACATTCACACTCTCACTCAGCACAAACTTTTATCCTAAAAACAAAGAAAAATTATCTTAAATGTAATATTCTATAAATATTACATTTAGTAAAATATCTCTCAGAAAGATGTTTATAACCCTTTAGCATTCTTTTCACTGAGCTAGATATTGTTTGCTCTGATAACATCTAGATTTATATCTATAAAATTCTTCAAGAAAAAAAGAAATATTCTGATATTACTGACTGTAGACACCATCATTCAAAAATCTTATGGGCAAAAAAGTATCATCATTTATCAAGAGCTGTGCTATCTCATAGACTTCAACTTTAGTATGGTCAGCACCACAGAATGCATCATCAATCTTCCCCCTTTTTTTTTTTTTTTTTTTTTTTTTTGTAAAGCTGGTTCTGGACAATTTTTGAATGAAAAGAATTACTTTCTTATTCAGCTGTGATGAAGAGTAAAAGAACATTTCTTGGTAGCTAAGACATGAGCACTGTGAAATGGATGCTATGCTATTGGATTCTGTTTCATTTTTCATTAACTCATTTATTAAATATATTTTGATAATTAATTATGTTGTAACATAGAGCTTATATTACTTTACTAGGGCTGCCATGACAAAACACTGCAGACTGGGTGGCTTCAACAGCATAAATTTATTTTCTTATAGTTTTGGAGGCTAGAAGTCCAAGATCAAGGTATCAGTGGGGTTGGCTTCTCCTTAGAGGTATCTCCTTGGATTGAAGATGACTGCTTTCTTGCTGTGCCCACACATAATTTTTTTCTGTGCATATGCTTCCCTGGTATCTCGATTTTTGTCCAAATTTCCTCAGTCATATGCAATTAGGGTCCACTCTAACGGCTATTTATTTATTTTTAATTGAAGGACTGTTGTTTTATAATATTGTGTTAGTACAGCAAAGTGATTCAGTTATATATATGTGTATATATATATTTTTTCAGATTATTTTCCATTATACGTTATTACAAGATATTGAGTATAGTTTCCTGTGCTATACAGTAAATCCTTATTGTTTATCTATTTTATGTATAGTAGTGTGTATCTATTAATCCCAAGCTTGTAATTTATCCCTCCCCCCCTCTTTCCCCTTGGGTAATTTTAAGTTTGTTTCCTATGTCTGTGAGTCTATTTCTGTTTTGTAAAAAAGTTCATTTGCATCATTTTTTTTAGATTTCACATATAAATGGTATCATACGATATTTGTCTTTCTCTGACTTACTTCACTTAGTATGACAATCTCTATGTCCATCCATGGTGCTGCAAATGACATTATTTGAGTTTTTATGGCTGAATATCATTCCATTGTGTGTGTGTGTGTGTGTGTGTGTGTGTGTGTATATATATATATATATATATATATATATATATATATATATATATACATACATATATATATATCACATCTTTATCCATTCATCTGTCAATGGACATTTAGGCTGCTTCCATGTCTTGGCTATTGTAAATAGTGCTGTTATGAACATTGAGATGCATGTATCTTTTCAAATTAATGTTTTTTTTTTTCCAAATCTATAAGTCCTGAAATGGGATTGCTGGATCATATGGAAGCTCTATGTTTAGTTTTTTAAGGAAACTCCATACTATTTTCCATAGTGGCTACACCAATTTACACTCCCACCAATGGCATAGGAAATTCCCTTTTCTCCACACCCTTTCCAGCATCTATTACTTTCAGGCTTTTTGATGATAGCCATTCTGACAGGTGTGAGGTGATACCTGATTGTGGTTTTGGTGTGCATTTCTCCAATAATCAGTGATTCCAGTTTCCATAGTGCTTGTATTTTATGGGAGCAAGGTTTTAATATGCAGGTCAATATATTTAAAAAATTACTGTGATAAAAATCATTTTATAAATATACAAGAACAGAATGCCATATGCTTTAGTTAATGCCTTTCCAGAGGTGATATCCCTCGAGATGATGCAATAGAATGAGCCCTTCAGTGTAACTGAGAAACCTTTCTTCTCAGGTGTAATAGTTCATGTGATAAGAAACCTGTGTGTATTCAAAGACATTATCATAGGCTGTGTTGCTGGAATATAGTGAATAGTGAAAGATGATACAAGTTTGTAAACACTAGCAGATGTCAAATGGCACCGAATATTGTAGACCATAGCAAGTGGAAAAGTTATAATCTACATTTGAAAAAATAATAATAATTGAAGTATTGTAACAAGAAAAATAACATATCTGATTTATGTTCTTTAAAATTTATATTCCTCTATTGAGTATAAATGGAGTGCTATAACAGAAGAAATAAACAAAGGATTTTTCAGTAATTCAGAGATGACATGGTAGTTTGAAATAAGAAATAGAAGCAGCAAGGAAAAGAATGAATAGAATTAAAACATATTTTGGAAGAAGAAAACTGGTGCTGCAGTTTGGCATCAACCCATGTTAAAAACTGTGAGGGATCTGAGATTTCTTTCTACTACAAGCTAAAATGCTAGCCTGTCACAGTTTCATTGATGTCTGCAGAAGACATGAAACTCTTGGATCCAACTTAAGAAATTAGCTTGCTGCAGTTAATGGAAGCTAGCAGAAGACATAAGTATCCTAGGTTAGAGACAATGGGCATTATTACTCCCAGAATAACCAGTAACTAGAGTACCAGAATTTTCTTGTTTCAGTTCACTGATACCCAATTCCTACAGAGTGACCAGTCCTTCTTCAGAAGGCCGGGTGACACTTAGGTAATGAGGATTTTTATATGAGAGAATCACTGAGATTGGGGAACTCAATAATTATACAATGAGCAGTAAGTAAACTTCCCTTTGACTCTGGAGGGAAACACTATGCATATTTTTAAAAACTGTAAGAAAATCTATTATTTGCTCTGTTGGAGACATTACCTCTGTTTCTTAAGGCTGTGTATAATATAAACATCCTTGAAAAACTAGCTGAGGAAATAGACCTATCAGTGCCACCACTTATAAAATGTGCAGAAACATGAGATACATAAGCAGAATTGTTTCCCAACAATATATAACCTTTCTACTCTATCTTGGCTTCTGGAAAATTATCCCATGAGTACATTATTTCATTAACCACTCTGGTCAATCTGGCGGGCTGGTAATAAATCTGTTCAATTTTTATCATAGGGCATTTAACTAGGACTACTATCAATAAGTCTCCAATGAGCAATACAAGACCAAAATGCAGTACTCACTTCAAACATACCCCTCAGGATCCCAGACACAAAATTTGAAAAAAAAAATATATATATATATATATATATATTAATTCTTAGGTTTATCCTTAGAAAACCAAGTTTCTTTCTACTTAAATTTCTGTAGTGACATTTTTCCTTGCCTGAGGCATTAATCAAAGTAGAGCAAGATCTATTAGCAGTTTTGTATACTTTACCATGACTTACAAGGAATTATCTATAATATGCCTGTCATCCATAACAATGGTTGCTAGTGAGTTGAGACTGATCTGAATGCCTTCTTTGAGCTGAAGTGGTATATTTGATCACTCCAGCTAAAGTAAAGTACAAACAACATTTGTACCACCTTTACCAATGGGATCACTTCCATTGTAAGGCAGCCTTCAGGGTGTCATAAATGAGTAAGGTATCTCTCTAGGAAGCTCCCCAGAGTAATCATGTTGGTGATTGTTTGGCAAGACCTCTACAGTTTTCTAAGAGTTAAATTATCCTTTGGTGTTATTTTTTTAAACTCTTGAAGGTCTAGTGACTCCCTCTCATGTGTAAGCCACTGTGTTTCAGGAAAGAGAAAAGTTAATGACTAAATTTACATACAAGGAGTAGAGTCAAGAGAGTGCACATGGTAACCCTCTACCATGTTTTTTTTTTTTTTTTTTTTTTTTTTCACGGTACGCGGGCCTCTCACTGTTGTGGCCTCTCCCGTTGCGGAGCACAGGCTCCGGACGCGCAGGCTCAGCGGCCATGGCTCACGGGCCCAGCCGCTCCGCGGCATGTGGGATCTTCCTGGACCGGGGCACGAACCCGTGTCCCCTGCATCGGCAGGCAGACTCTCAACCACTGCGCCACCAGGGAAGCCCCCCTCTACCATGTTTAAAATCTAGATCTATCAAAACTTCTGATATGGCCTCCAGACTGACAGATATGTCTAAGGATTCCAAATTTATTTAAAATAATTGAGCTTAGTCTTTGTTCCTGGAGAGACTGTTGAGAAAAATAAGTCAAAAACATCCTCTTTGTCCATGTCATCCAACCCATGAACTGATCAAGAAATAAGTAGGAGAATCAGAGTAGATAAATCAAGATGTGGTGGCAGGTGTTTTTTGAGAGATGTATTGGAGCTGGGGGCATACCCTGCTATTTCTTATAAAATTCTCCATAAAATTAAGGAAAATGACAATGAGATCATGGTGAGAATCTTTTGAGAGGTAATGACCAACCAAACAATTACTTAAATTTAAAACAATCATAACAGGATCAGGATCAAAATGACAGAGTAGGAAGATCCTGAGCTCAATTCCTCCCATGGTCATGCCAAGCAAATACTGACTGAACAACTAACTCTGAAAATGACCTGAAGATAAGCAGAGAAGATTTTCCACACCTGAAGATATAAAGAAAGAGACACAATGCAACACCCAGAGGAGTGAAGATGCCAAGACCCTCATTGATCTCTCCAGGCTGGGGGTTCCCAGGTCCTTCCCTGAGAACACAAGCCCCCAAAATGTCTGGCTATGAAAACCATTGAAGGTTATGTGTGTGAGAATCAGAGGGCTGGGGGCCACCAAGCCTCAGCTCTTAAAGGACATGCATAAACTTCACATGTTCTGAGTCCTATACAGAGGCAGCCATTTGAAATGTGTCTGGGTCAGACTCATTTGCTGATCTTGGAGAGTCTTCCAAAGAGGCAGAAGGCAGCTGGGGCCCTCCTTAGAGACTGGGATGCTGGCAGCTACCATTTTTGTGATTTCATTCTGCTGTGCTGACACCAGCACTGGCAGGTGCAATGTTGGAATCCTCCTTCTAACCAATTAGTGCTGGGGACCATCAACACATACACAACTGTCACACGCTGCCAGACCTTGTAGCCAGGGACCTACTTTACCCATCAAAGCACCCTTAGGAGTCACTTACAGCCAGGCCTCACAACCAACTGTGCCAAAGGCCTGTCCTGCCCACCAGTGCACTGGCTGCAACCACATAAAGCAGGACCTCACAGCCTGTTGGACCAGGGCTATGCCTCACTTACCATTGCACCAGCTGTAGTCAGTCATGGTACAAGAGAAGAGTGTACACAGCCCACATAGAAAACACGACTGGAGCATCTATCTCTGGTGGACACTGGGGAGCATGTTGCTGGGCCACACAGGACATCTGCATAAGGGCACTTCTCCAAGATTGAGAGACATAATGAACTTATCTATCACACAGAAATAAAGACAGAAAATTAGCTAAAGTGAGGAGACAGAGAAATATGTTCCAAATGAAGTAACAAGACAAAATGCCAGAAAAATAACTAAACAAAATGGAGACAGGTAATTTACCTGACAAGGAGTTCAAGGTTATAATCATAAAGATGTTTACTAAATTTGGGAGAAGAATAGATTAAGACAGTGAGAACTTCAATACAGAGTTAGAAAATATAAAAAAGAACCAATTAGACCTGAAGAATACAATACCTGAAATAAAAAATATGCCAGAGGGAATTGACAATCAAGGTAGATTAGATAATGAAAAGAATGGATTAATGATCTGGAAATCAGAGTAGTTGAAATCATGTAAGCTTAACAGAAAAAAGAAAAAAAACTTTAAAAAATGAAGTTATTTAAGGGATATCTGGGACAATATCATATGTACTAACATTTACATTATAGGGGGTCACAAAAGGAGAAAAGAGGAGAAAGGCAAATAACTTATTTAAGAAATAATAATATCTGAAAACTCCCTAACCTGAGGAAGGAAATAGACATCCAGGCCCAAGAAGCACAGACAGTTCCAAATAAGATAAACTCAAAGAGGTCCACAACAAAACACATTATAATTAAAATTCAAAAAAATAAAGATAAAGAGAGAATCTTTAAAGCAGCAAGAAAAGCAACTAGTTATGTACAAAGGAACTCCCAAAAGGCCATCAGTTGACTTTTCAGAAGAAACACCGCAGGCCAGGAGATAATGGCAAGATATATTCAAAGAGATTAAAGGAAAAAACCCACAACAAAGAATATTCTAGCCTGGGGAGGAAGATGGCAGAAGAGTAAGACTCGGAGATCACCTTCCTCCCCACAGATACATCAGAAATACATCTACATGTGGAACTGCTCCTATAGAACATGCACTGAACACTGGCAGAAGACCTCAGACCTCCTAAAAGGCAAGAAACTCCCC
Source organism: Mesoplodon mirus (assembly GCF_964341445.2). Classification (NCBI taxonomy): domain Eukaryota; kingdom Metazoa; phylum Chordata; class Mammalia; order Artiodactyla; family Ziphiidae; genus Mesoplodon; species Mesoplodon mirus. The sequence continues at coordinate 44,478,635 of NC_138993.1, forward strand.
ACATACCTGGGTAGGGTAAAAGAAAAAATAAAAAAAACAGAGACAAAAGAATAGGGACGGGACCTGCACCAGTGGGAGGAATCTGTGAAGGAGGAAAGGTTTCCACACACTAGGAAGTCCCTTCGTGGGCAGAGATTGCAGGTGGTGGAGGTGGGAAGTTTCAGAGCCATAGAGGAGAGCGCAGCCACAGGGGTGCGGAGGGCAAAGCGGTGAGATTCCCGCACAGAGGAGTGGTGCGGACCAGCACTCACCAGCCCAAGAAGTTTGTCTGCTCCCCCGCCGGGATGGGCGGGGGCTGGGAGCTGAGGCTCGGGATTCAGAGACCAGATGAGGTCAGATCCCAGGGAGAGGACTGGGGTTGGTGGCCTAAACACAGCCTGAACGGGGCTAGTGAGCCACAGATAGCTGGGAGAGAGTCCAGGAAAATGTCTGGTGCTGCCAAAGAGGCAAGAGGCTTTTTCTTCCTTCTTTGTTTCCTGGTGCACAAAGAGAGGGGATTAAGAGCTCTGCTTAGGGCTTCCCTGGTGGCGCAGTGGTTGAGAGTCCACCTGACGATGCAGGGGACACGGGTTCGTGCCCTGGTCTGGGAAGATCCCACATGCCACGGAGTGGCTAGGCCTGTGAGCCATGGCCGCTGAGCCTGCATGTTCAGAACCTGTGCTCCACAATGGGAGAGGCCACAACAGTGAGAGGCCCACGTACCGGAAAAAAAAAAAAAAATGAGAGAGAGAGCTCTGCTTAAAGGAGCTCCAGAGATGGGCACAAGCCACGGCTAACTGTGCGGACCCCAGAGACGAGCATGAGACACTAAGGCTGCTGCTACAGACACCAAGAAGCCTGTGTGCAAGCACAGGTCACTATCCACACCTCCCCTCCTGGGAGCCTGTGCAGCCCACCACTGCCAGGGTCCCGTGATACAGGGACAACTTCCCCGGGAGAATGCATGGCATGCCTCAGGCTGGTGGAACGTCACACTGATCCTCTACTGCCACAAGCATGCCTCACATCAGTACCCCTCCCTCACCCCGGCCTGAGTGAACCAGAGCCCCCAAATCAGCTGCTCCTTTAACACCATCCTGTCTGAGCAAAGAACAGACGCCCTCAGGTGACCTACACGCAGAGGCAGGTCCAAATCCAAATCTGAACCCTGGGAGCTGTGTGAACAAAGAAGAGAAAGGGAAATTTCTCCCAGTAGCCTCAAGAGCAGTGGATTAATACTCCACAATCAACTTGATGTACCCTGCACCTGTGGAATACCTGAATCCTCTGAAACTGAGGAGGTGGACTTTGGGAGCAAGATATATTATTTTCCTCCCCTTTTCCTCTTTTTGTGAGTGTGCATGTGTATGCTTCTCTGTGAGAATTTCTAGGATAGCTTTGCTTTCACCATTTCTCCTAGGGTTCTGGTCATCAGTTTTTTGTTTTTTTGTTTCTTTTCACTTTAAAAAAAATTTTCCCTAATATTTTCTGAATTATTTTTTATTTTAATAACATTATTTTATTTTAACTTACTTTATTTTATTTTATATTATCCTCTTTCTTTCTTTCTTTCTTTCTTTCTACTTTTTTCCCCCTTTATTCTGAGCCGTGTGGATGAAAAGCTTTTTGTGCTCCAGCCAGGAGTCAGGGCTATGCCTCTGAGGTGGGAGAGCCAACTTCAGGACACTGGTCCACAAGAGACCTCAGAACTCAAATGGCGAAAATCTGCCAGAGATCTCCATCTCAACACCAAGACCCAGCTTCACTCAATGTCCAGCAACCTACAGCGCTGGACACCTTATGCCAACAACTAGCAAGACAAGAACACAACACCACCCATTACCAGAGAGGCTGCCTAAAATCATAATGAAGCCACAGACACCCCAAAACACACCAACAGACGTGGACCTGCCCACTAGAAAGACAAGATCCAGCCTCATCCACCAGAACACAGGCACTAGTCCCCTCCAACAGGAAGCCTACACAACCCACTGAACCAAATTTAGCAACTGGGGACAGACACCAAAAACAACAGGAACTATGAAGCTGCAGCCTGCAAAAAGGAGACCCCAAACACAATAAGATAAATAAGTAAAATGAGAAGACAGATAAACACACAGCAGGTGAAGGAGCAAGGTAAAAACCCACCAGACCTAACAAATGAAGAGGAAATAGGCAGTCTACCTGAAAAAGAATTCAGAATAATGATAGTAAAGATGATCGAAAATCTTGGAAATAGAATAGAGAAAATGCAAGAAACACTTAACAAGGACCTAGAAGAACTAAACAGGAAAGAAGCAACAATGAACAATATAACAAATGAAATTAAAAATACTCTAGAAGGGATCAATAGCAGAATAACTGAGGCAGAAGAACGGATAAGTGACCTGGAAGATAAAATAGTGGAAATAACTACTGCAGAGCAGAATAAAGAAAAAAGAATGAAAAGAACAGAGGACAGTCTCAGAGACCTCTGGGACAACATTAAATGCAACAACATTCAAATTATAAGGGTCCCAGAAGAAGAAGAGAAAAAGAAAGGGACTGAGAAAATATTTGAAGGGATTATAGTTGAAAATGTCCCTAATATGGGAAAGCAAATATTTAATCAAGTTCAGGAAACACAGAGAATTCCATACAGGAAAAATCCAAGGAGAAACACATCAAGACACATATTAATCAAACTCTCAAAAATTAAATACAAAGAAAACGTATTAAAAGCAGCAAGGGAAAAACCACAAATAACACACCAGAGAATCCCCATAAGGTTAACAGCTGATCTTTCAGCAGAAACTCTGCAAACCATAAGGGACTGGCAGGACATATTTAAACTGATGAAGGAGAAAAACCTGCAACCAAGATCACTCTACACAGCAAGGATTTCATTCAGATTTGATGGAGAAATTAAAACCTTTACAGACAAACAAAAGCTGAGAGAGTTCAGCATTACCATACCAGCTTTACAACAAATGCTAAAGAATCTTCTCTAGGCAAGAAACACAAGAGAAGGAAAAGACCTATAATAACAAACCAAAAACAATTAAGAAAATGGGAATAGGAACATACATATCGATAATTACCTTAAACGTAAGTGGATTAAATGCTCCCACCAAAAGAAACAGACTGGCTGAATGGATACAAAAACAAGACCCATATATATGCTGTCCTCGAGAGTCCCACTTCAGACCTAGAGACACATACAGACTGAAAGTGAGGGGATGGAAAAAGATATTCCATGCAAATTGAAATCAAAAGAAAGCTGGAGTAGTAATTCTCATATCAGACAAAATAGACTTTAAAATAAAGATTATTATAAGACACAAAGAAGGACACTACATAATGATAAAGGGATCAATCCAAGAAGATATAACAATGGTAAATATTTATGCACTGAACAGAGGTGCACCTCAATACACAAGGCAAATACTAACAGTCATAAAACGGGAAATTTACAGTAACACAATCATAGTAGGGGACTTTAACACTCCACTTTCACCAATAGAGAGATAATACAAAATGAAAAAAAGAAGGAAACACAAGCTTTAAATGATACATTAAACAAAATGGACTTAATTGATATTTATAGGATATTCCATCCAAAAACAACAGAATACACATTTACTCAAGTGCTCATGGAATACTATCCAGCATAGATCATATCTTGGGTCACAAATCAAGCCTTGGTAAATTTAAGAAAATTGAAATTGTATCAAGTATCTTTTCCGACCACAATGCTATGAGACTAGATATCAATTATAGGAAAAGATCTGTAAAAAATACAAACACATGGAGACTACACAATACACTACTTAATAATGAAGTGATCACTGAAGAACACAAAGAGGAAATCAAAAAATACTTAGAAAAAATGACAATGGAGACATGATGACCCAGAACCTATGGGATGCAGCAAAAACAGTTTTAGATGGAAGTTTATAGCAATACAATCCTACATTAAGAAACAGGAAACATCTCACATAAACAACCTAAACTTTCACCTAAAGCAATTAGAGAAGGAAGAACAAAAAAACCCCAAAATTAGAAGAAGGAAATAAACCATAAAGATCAGATCAGAAATAAATGAAAAAGAAATGAAGGAAACAATAGCAAAGATCAATAAAACTAAAAGCTGGTTCTTTGACAAGATAAACAAAATTGAAAAACCATTAGCCAGACACATCAAGAAAAAAAGGGAGAAGACTCAAATCAATAGAATTAGAAATGAAAAAAGAGAAGTAACAACAGACAATGCTGAAATACAAAGGATCATGAGAGATTACTACAAGCAACTCTATGCTAATAAATGGGACCACCTGGAAGAAATGGACAAATTCTTAGAAATGCACAACCTGCTGAGACTGAACCAGGAAGGAATAGAAAATATGAACAGACCAATCACAGGCACTGAAATTGAGACTGTGATTAAAAATCTTCCAACAAACAAAAGCCAAGGACCAGATGGCTTCACAGGCGAATTCTATCAAATATTTAGAGAAGAGCTAACACCTATCCTTCTCAAACTCTTCCAAAACAGAAAGATGGAGGAACACTGCCAAACTCATTCTACAAGGCCACCGTCACCCTTATATCAAAACCAGACAAAGATGTCACAAAGAAAGAAAACTACAGGCCAATATGATGAACATAGGTACAAAAATCCTCACCAAAATACAAGCAAACAGAATCCAACAACACATTAAAAGGATCATACACCATGATCAAGTGGGGTTTATTCCAGGAATGCAAGGATTCTTCAATATACACAAATCAATCATGATATACCATATTAACAAATTGAAGGAGAAAAACCATATGATCATCTCAATAGATGCAGAGAAAGCTTCCGACAAAATTCAACACCCATTTATGATAAAAACCCTGCAGAAAGTAGGCATAGAGGGAACTTTCCTCAACATACTAAAGGCCATATATGAAAAACCCATAACCAACATTGTCCTCAATGGTGAAAAACTGAAACCATTTCCACTAAGATCAGGAACAAGACAAGGTTGCCCACTCTCACCACTATTATTTAACATAGATTTGGAAGTTTTAGCCACAGCAATCAGAGAAGAAAAGGAAATAAAAGGAATGCAAATCAGAAAAGAAGATGTAAAGCTGTCTCTGTTTGCAGATGACATGATACTATACATAGAGAATCCTAAAGATGTTACCAGAAAACTAATAGAGCTAATCAATGAATTTGGTAAAGTAGCAGGATACAAAATTAATGCACAGAAATCTCTGGCATTCCTATATGCTAATGATGAAAAATCTGAAAGTGAAATTTAAGAAACATTCTCATTTACCATTGCAACAAAAAGAATAAAATATCTAGGAGTAAACACAGTAAGACACTGATGAAAGCAATCCAAGATGATACAAATAGATGGAGAGATATACCATGTTCTTGGAGTGGAAGAATCAACATTGTGAAAATGACTCTACTACCCAAAGCAATCTACAGATTCAATGCAATCCCTATCAAACTACCACTGGCATTTTTCACAGAACTAGAAAAAAATTTCACAACTTGTATGGAAACACAAAAGACGTCGAATAGCCAAAGCAAACTTGAGAATGAAAAATGGAACTACAGTAATCAGACTCCCTGACTTCAGACAATACTACAAAGCTACAGCAATCACGACAGTATGGTAGTGACACAAAAACAGAAATATAGATCAATGGAACTGGTTAGAAAGCCCAGAGATAAATCCATGCACATACGGTCAGCTTATCTTTGATAAAGGAGGCAAGAATGTACAGTGGTGAAAAGACAGCCTCTTCAGTAAGTGGTGCTGGGAAAACTGAACAGGTACATGTAAAGGTATGAGATTAGAACTCTCCCTAACACCATACACAAAAATAAGCTCAAAATGGATTAAAGACCTAAATGTAAGGCTAGAAACTATCAAACTCTTAGAGGAAAACATAGGCAGAACACTCTGTGACATAAATCACAGCAAGATCCTTTTTGACCCACCTCTTAGAGAAATGAAAATAAAAACAAAAATAAACAAATGGGACCTAATTAAACTTCAAAGCTTTTGCACAGAAAAGGAAACTATAAACAAGACCAAAAGACAACCCTCAGAATGGGAGAAAATATTTGCTAATGAAGCAACTGACAAAGTATTCATCTCTAAAATTTACAATTAGCTCATGCAGCTCAATAACAACAACAACAAAAACAACCCAATCCAAAAGTGGGCAGAAGATCTAAATAGATATTTCTCCAAAGAAGATATACAGATTGCCAACAAACACATAAAAGGATGCTCAACATCATTAATCATTAGAGAAATGCAAATCAAAACTACAATGAGATATTATCTCACACCAGTCAGAATGGCCATCATCAAAATATCTAGCAACAATAAATGCTGGAGAGAGTGTGGGGAAAAGGGAACACTCTTGCACTGCTGGTGGGAATGTGAATTGGTACAGCCACTATGGAGAACTGTATTGAGGTTCCTTAAAAATCTACAAATAGAAATACGGTAAGACCCAGCAATCCCACTACTGGGTATATGCCCTGAGAAAACCATAATTCAAAAAGAGTCATGTACCAAAATGTTCATTACAGTTCTATTTACAATAGCCAGGACATGGAAGCAACCTATGTGTCCATCATCAGATGAATGGATAAAGAAGATGTTGCACATATATACAATGGAATATTACTCAGCCATCAAATGAAATGAAATTGAGTTATTTGTAGTGAGGCGGATGGACCTAGAGTGTGTCATACAGAGTGAAGTAAGTCAGAAAGAGAAAAACAAATACCATATGCTAACACATATATATGGAATCTAAGAAAAAAAAGTCATGAAGAACCTAGTGGTAAGATGGGAATGGAGATGCAGAGCTATTAGAGAATGGACTAGAGGATGTGGGGAGGGGGAAGGGTAGGCTGTGACAAAGTGAGTGAGTGGCATGGACATATATACACTACCAAATGTAGAATAGATAGCTAGTGGGAAGCAGCCACATAGCACAGGGAGATCAGCTCTGTGCTTTGTGACCACCTAGAGGGGTGGGATATGGAGGTTGGGAGGGTGTGAGACACAAGAGGGGAGAGATATGGGAACATATGTATATGTACAACTGATTCACTTTGTTATAAAGCAGAAACTAACACACCAGTGTAAAGCAATTATACTCTAATAAAGATGTTAAAAATTTAAAAAATGAATATTCTACCTGGCAAAGTTATTATTCAAAACGGAAGGAGAGATAAAATGTTTCACAGACAACTAAAGCTAAAGGAGTTTATCACCACTAAACAAGCTTTACAAGAAATGTCAAAGGTGCTTCTCTAAGTGAAAACAAAAAAGTCACAACTAAAAATTAAAATTAGGAAAGGAAATAATCTCACTGGTAAAGACAAATATATACTAAAGGTACTGGATAAGCTACTTTTAAAGCTAGTAGGAAGTTTAAAAGACAAAAAAAGTAAAATCATTTATATCTACAATAGATAGTTAAGTGATTCACAAAATAAAAAAGATATAAAACATGACATTAAAACATAAAAGGGAGTGAGGGGAGTAAAAAGATAATGCTTTTAGAATACATTCAAACTTAAGAGATCATCAACTTAAAATAGATACCTATACACATAGGTTGTTATATATGAATCTCATGATAACCACAAACCAAAAATATAAATAGATACACACACACACACACACACACACACACACACAGAAAGCGAAAGGAATCCAAACATAACACTAAAGATAGTCATCATATCACAAGGGAAGAGAGCAAGAGAAGAAAGTAACAGATACGAACTGCAGAAACAACCAGAAAACAGCTAACAAAGTGGCAATACGTACATACCTACAAATAATTACTTTAAATGTAAAGGGACTAAACGCTTCAAACAAAAGACATAGGGAGACTGAATGGTTAAAAATACCAAGACCCATATGTATGCTGCCTACAAGAGATTCACTTCAAATATAAAGACATATGTTAATTAAGTGAAGGGATAGAAAAAGATATTCCATGCCAATAGAAATAAAAAGAATCTGAGGTAGCAATACTTTATCAGACAAATTAGACTTAAAAAAAAACTGTGAAAGAGACAAACACCAACACTGTATAATGATAAAGGGATTAATCCAACAAGAAGATATAACATTTGTAAATATAGATGTACCCAACATAATAACACCTAAATACACACAGCAAATATTAACAAATATTAAGGGAGCATTTGAGAGTAACAAAATAATTGTAGGGAAATTTAACACTCCCACTTACATCAATGGATAGGTCATCTAGACAGATCATCCAGACAGGGAAACATTGGACTTAAATGACACATTAGATCAGATGAACTTGGTAAATATATATAGAACATTCCATCCAAAAACAGAAGAATACACATTCTTTTCAAGTGCACTGGAATTCTTTCAGGATAAATCATGTTAGACCACAAAGTGAGTCTCAATAAATTTAGAAGATTGAAATCACATCAAGGATCTTTTCTGACCACGAAATATGAGACTAGAAATCAACTAAGAGAAAAAAAACTGAAGAAACCCTACAAACATATGAAGTCTAAATAAAATGTTATTAAACAACAAAAGGGTACATAAAGAAATCTAAGATGATTTTTTTAAATACCGTGAAATAAATGAAAATGGAATCACAGTGATCCAAACTCTGTGGGATACAGCAAAAGCAATTTTAAGAGGGAACTTTTTAGTAATATGGGTCTACCTCAGGAAACAAGAAAAGTATCAAATAAACAATCTAATCTTACACCTAAAGGAACTAGAAAAAGAACAGATAAAATCCAAAGTTAGTAGAAGGAAGCAAATAATGAAGATCAGAGAGGAAATATGTAGAGACTAAGAAAAACAATAGAAAAGATCAATGAAACTAAGAGGTGGTTCTTTGAAATGAAAAATCAAATTAATAATCCTTTAGCCAGACTCATGAAAAAAAAAAAGAGAGGGATAACTAGTAATGACATTGAATCAGTAATTTTAAAACTCATAAAAGACAAAATTCCAGGACCAGACAGCTTCACAAAAAAAAAAAGAAAGAAAGAAAAAGAAAGAAAGGAAAGAAAAGAAAATTACAGGTCAATATCCCTCGTGAGTATGGATGCAAAAGTCCTCAACAACATATTAACAAACCAAATTCAACAATATAATAAAAGGATCATACACCATGATCAAGCAGGATTTAACCCAGGGATATAAGGATTGTTCAATATCTGCAAATCAATGTGATATATCACATTAACAAATTGAAGAATAAAACTCATATGATTATTTCAATAGGTGTAGGTAAAGCTTCTGACAAAATTCAACATTCATTTATGATAAAAGCTCTCACCAAGTGGGTATAAAGGGAACATAACTCAACATAATAGAGGCCATATATAACAAACCCACAGCCAACATCATACTCATCAGTAAAGAAATTAAAAATATTTCCTCTAAGATATCTAAGATCAGTAAAAAGACAAGAATGTCCACTCTCACCACTTTTATTCAATATAGTATTAGAAATCCTAGACATAGAAATCAGACAAGAATAAGAAATAAAGAAATCAAAACTGGAAAAGAAGTACAACTGTTATTGTTTGCAGTTGACATAATTTTATATATACAAAACCCTAAAGACCCCATCAAAAAACTAGTAAAACTAATAAATAAATACAGTAAAGTTTTAGGATACAAAATTAATATACAGAAGTCTGATGCATTTTTATCCACTGATAATGATTTAGCAGAAAGGGAAATTAAGAAAACAATCTCATTCACAATTGCATCAAAAAGAATAAAATATCCAGGAATAAATTCAACCAGGAAGTTGAAAGATCTGTATCTGAAAACTATAAGACATGATGAAAGAAATTGAAGATGACACAAATAGATGGAAAGATATACTGACCTGATAGATTTGAAGAATTAATATTTTAAAATGTCCATGTGGCCCAAGGCAATCTACAGATTCAATGAAATCTCTATGAAAACACCAGTGACATTTTTCATAGAACTAGAACAAATAATCAAAAACTGTATATGGACCCACCCAAGACCCAGAATAGGCAAAGTAATCTTGAGAAAGAAGAACAAAGCTGGAGGAATCACACTCCCGAATTTCAAACTATACCACAAAACAAAACAATAGGGTACTGGCACAAAAACAGATACAAGAATCAATGTAGCAAAATAGAGAGTCCAGAAATAAATCCATCTTTATCGTAATTTAATCTATGACAAAGGAGGAAAAAATATACAATTGGAAAATCTTCCTTAATAAATGATGTTGGAAAAGCTGTACATTTACATGCAACTTGAACACTGGATGAAACTTGGACACTTTCTTGCTCTATATAAAAAAACAACTCAAAATGTACTAAAGTCTTAAATGTAAGTCAAAAAATTCTAGATTAAAACATAGAGAGTCAATTATTTAACATTTGTATTAGCAACATTTTTGTCTTTGTCTCCTCAGACAAGGGCAAAGAAAACAAAAATAAAAAACTGGGACCACATAAAATTAAAAAGCTTTTCCACAGGGAAGGGCACCATAAACAAAATGAAAAGGCAACTTAATGGGAGAAGACATTTGTAAATGATATAGTCAGTAATGAGTTAATATCTAAAATGTATAAAAAACTCACACAACTCAATATCCAAAAAAACCAAAACAATCCAGTTAAAAAATGGACAGAGGAGTTAAACACACATTATTTTTTAAAAGACATAGAGATGTCCAACAGACATATGAAAAGATGTTGAACATCACTAATCATCAGGGAACTGCAAATCAAACCACAGTGAGATATCACCTCACTTCTGTCAGATGTCTATCATCCAAAAAACAAAAAATAACAAATGTTGGTGAGGACAAGTTAGAGCAAAGGGAACTGTCATGTACTGTTGACAGGAATGTAAATTGGAAAAACTATTATGGAAAAAAGTATGGAGGTTTTTCAAAAAATTAAAAATGGAACTACTATATTATCCAGCAATTCCATTTATTGGTGTTTATCCAGAGAAAATTAAAACATTACTGTGAAAAGACTTATACTCCTCTATGTTCTTTTCAGCATTATTTACAATAGCCAAAATGTGGAAGCAACCTAAGTGTCCGTCAATAGATAAATGAATAAAATATAAGTTATATATATATATATATATATATATATATATATATATATATATATATATATACATTGTAATAGCACTCAGCTATAAGAAAGAGTGAAATGTGGCCATTTGCAAAAACATGGATGAACCTAAAGAGCATTATGCTAAGTCAAATATGTGAGACAGAGAAAGACAAATACTCTATGATTTTACTTATATGTGGTATCTAAAAAACAAAACAAATGAACAAATAAAAGTAAAACAGACTCAGAGAACAAACTGGCAGTTACCAGAGGGTGAGTGTGTGGAAGATTGGGCAAGATAAGTGAGGGAGATTAAGAGATACAAACTTCCAGTTATATAATAAATGTCACTGGCATATAACATACAGCATAAGAAATATGATCAATAATACTGCAATAACTTTGTATGAGTACAGAGGGTTACTGTACTTTCATGTTGCTCATTTTGTAACGTATTTCAGTGTTGAATCACCATGTTGCACACCTGTAACAAACATAACATTGTATGTCAAGTATACTTCAGTTTTTATAAAAATTAAAAATTAAGAAAAAATAAAGTGATTGCAACCATTTGTGAGAACCTCACCAAGACATTGTCTTCATGAGAAGTGCTCCAGTAATGACTTTCAAAGAGAAATAATATTAATGCTCTTTCATTTCATTTACCTCCAAGGATCTATGATATTTCCTACACAGGTACTGATATTTTTGCTCACACTCCACCAAAACAAAATCAGTACATTCCATCCCAAGAGCTATAACTTCCCCTATATTCCAATCATATCTTACTCATACACAAATTTTAGTCTGAAACAGATAGGTGCAAGAGGGACAAAGGTACTTTTATAAATTTACATAGAATCATTATGTCTCTACTTTGATCCTACTGTTGGCTAATATAGGGGTACTGGGCACACAGTGACTCAGCCAAGTGTTTGTCATACTTATGATCTAAGACTACATCAGTTCAATAAGAGAATCCAGGTTGTTGAAGTAGATTTATATTTAAATCCTCTGGGTCCCTTTTTTGGAAGACTGCCGTCTGGATGATGTACTAACTGGGCTGGCATAGTGTTGTCATTAGGAGCAAGAAAGAAGCACCATGCTTAATAATGGTCAGGGTCAAATGCCAAGTTTTCAAAATAGATTTATGTAGCTCTCTAATGATTTCATAACTGATCATGGCCCAGTAAGTAGCCATGAGTAAATGATCCCTTACTCAGAACAGCTACATTCAGTGTGTGTGTGTATGTGTGTGCTTTTGCTGACTTCAATAGCTATGGCAGAGATGGCCTCTGTGGAGATTATTTTATAATGGAGGCATAAAGTTAATACAACAGTCATTTGTAAGTCAGTGGCTGATTCCATTTGAAAATACTACTAGTGTAAAGGGTTAGAATGCCCCAGGGGAGAATGTTGGAAGATTTCATAACTTTTCCAAGTCTTCAGGAAATAGGTCATTGACAGAGGAGTTCATTGAGGAATGGGTCATGGATATAATCTATGTTAACATATAAAATATAAATTTACATCTAATAGTGTTTTCTGGGTAAGTAATTTAGTGCTCCATCTGGTTGTGAATCAGACAATAAGGTGTGGTAACCCTGTATTTCAAACCAAATATAACAATATACCTCATGTACAGTTAAAACAAATATTTATTAATTTTGAAGGAGACATTTAACATGCGTGTGGAAATTCAAGGACAAATACTGTTACATCTCTGATCATTTATGGATGAAACTCTGACTTCCAAGTAAGACAAATGAATACTGAATACTCTATGTAGTGTTAGATAAATTAAACTCCAATATTTAAAAAAATGTCATGTTTGAGGGAAAAATCATTAATATTTCATTGATAGTTTTGTAGTATTAAGTAATCAATTAGCAAAACTTACTGTGTTTTGTTTATTTCATATGCAAAAATGAAACTGTCCAGGGGTGTAGAAAATATGATGACCTCTATGTGACGGGATTCTCTGAGAATTGTCTGACCACTTCTTGAGCCTCACTTTCTGTTATATTTTCACTATGTTAACCTTATTTGACACACTATGTGCTGGTAGAGGTGGAGTGGGTGGATAGGGCAAATGTGCTTCCATCTTTTTGCTTTTAACTAAATCGGAAAAAAAAAGCTTTAAATTATTTGAGAGACAACCCTCCAAATTAGGTGTGATGTTTCAAAACTGGGAACACCTTAACTCCAACATAATTTTACTGAGTTAAAAATCTACATAAATTAATCTATAGGGGTAACTTTAATCAAGAAAAGCAAAACACATGAGGTCCAAAAGCTGTCAATCAAACAAAAAGAGGGGAAGGAAATGGAAATGAGGTGAGGTGTCAGATACTGAAACAGAAGAGAGTCCGTGTAGGTCTAGGGAAAGGAGAGGAAGGTTGTCTGTAAAATTTGCTAGACAGGGTGATCAAAGAAGAAAATATATATCTGTGCACCGTGTAATACTCTATATATCATGTAGTAGCATGAAATGGAGGTACTATAGAGATCTTCATGGAGATTGGATAGGACATTTAGTCATGGGTATAGTTAAATAAAAGGAAAAGCTAAATATTAAGGAGATTGTTTTTCTAGGGAGTTATTTTCCTTTGAAACAAATCTGATCATCTAGATCCTTTAATTAAAGCAACCATAATACTAACAGCCACAATAATAAAACGTCTGTTAATTCCTCAGGGCAATTGTTCCTACTCTCTGGTCTGTAACACCAGAACTATGTTACAATGTATCTTTATAGATACCCTTTGTCTTGATCTGTTTCCTTATAAAGACCTTCTCCACTTGGAAAACATTTACTCCAACTACAGAATGCGTTTCATGGAAAAGTCTTTGAACTCTCTGTAGCAGAGTTCATTCTTTTATTTCTTTTGTCCCTTTAGTAATGGATTGAGATGTTAGAGTACTAACCAGATGGTATTCTAATTTATTTGCCTTTCTCCTCCACCCCTCCCAGAAAACTCCTCCAGTGCAGACATCACAAAAACTTTATCTTTCATTCTTTCCTTCTGTAGCCCAGTGCCTGGCATATCACACATACTAGTTAAATGAAAATGATCAAATTAAGTCTTTCTCCCTGAATTATTGTATATGGGGAAATAAAGAGATATTTTATAAGACAAAGCAAGCATGCCCTTGTGAGGGATAGTATTTTGCACAATAGAATATAGCATTATTGGATACCATGAAATTGTAGGGTGGCATATCTAGAGGTAGAGGAAGAGATATCTCTCTTAGCCCAGTCTAGTTACTAGTTATGCTATCACTGCAGTAGGATCTTGGTTTACACACAAGCATAATTGTTGATCACAACCAGTGACTGAGTATGGGGTTCCCCTGCTGGACTTTTACCTCTTCTTTCATCACTGCCTTCCTAGAAATCAAGAAGCCCTGGCCACCTGATTGATTCTTGAGATACTTAGGGCTCTCCAGTTTTTAAATCTCTAATCAATATTCCTAATTTGTTGATTTCTAAGAATCATTCAATATGTTACTATTGATTATGTCACATACTTAGGAATGTAGATATTGTATAGCTGAAGATCCATGGGGAGCATAAAATATTTAATTATACAAGTTTAAGTGAAAATGACTTCAGTAATTTTTTTTTTTTTTTTTTTTTTTTTTGGTGGTACGCGGGCCTCTCACTGTTGTGGTCTCTCCTGTTGCGGAGCACAGGCTCTGGACACGCAGGCTCAGCGGCCATGGCTCACGGGCTCAGAAGCTCCGTGGCATGTGGGATCCTCCCAGACTGGGGCACGAACCCACATCCCCTGCATTGGCAAGTGGACTCTCAACCACTGCGCCACCAGGGAAGCTGACTTCAGTATTTTAAAATCAGTTTTCTTGTTTTCACACCAAAATGTGCACAGTGCCTGTGGACCTCATTAGGACTATGGACAAATATATTCTACTCTTCTCTTTTTTGGCATGTGAATGTAGGGTGGTGCTTCCTTGGTCTTATGAAGTTAAGCCAAACCAGTTGATTGGCTTTTGTAAATGAAACGGACAGGGCTAGTCACTTCAGGTGGCAGTTTTTAAGTTCCAGCATGTGATTTGCAGATATTTCTCTCCCTTTGAACTCACAGTGCCAAGAAATGTTCCTTACAGAGGCTGGGTCAGCCTGGCTCACAGAATAACAATGCTGTCAGTCACAGCCCCTGTGTTCTCCACCCCCTCGCCATAAGCATTGACCTGAAATAGACACAAATTGTGAACAAAATATAAACATGTATAGTGTGAAGTCCCTGAGATTTTTGGTTCATTATTCCTGCAATTCAGCCTGGGTTATCTCAATTTACACAGTACCAGATATTAAAATGAAAACAGCCACTTTATCTGTGTTACATTCCATTTTTTATCACAACCACATAATACTGTGAGGAGTAAATGAGGTTACTAGTCCCCAGGAATTTAATTATTATTATTTTTCACTCATTCTGCCTTCGTCAAATCATGAGTAAACATTATTTCTACCAAGGGAAAAATAATTGGATATGCACAGAATCAACAATATTAGTTTATGACACCTTCAGGGGAGAATTAAATAGGTTTAGAAACATGTTTTGCTTATATGTATTATTCAAATGACACCCTGGAGCATCCCCATGAATTGAGGCAGAAGCTGTGTATGAGTAAAATGAAATGGTTTACACTGTCACTGTGTTTCATTCATTGTCCCCTAAACCTGCAGCCAGGTTTCAAAAAAATTCAAGTTTTTGTCTTGAATTTTCAAAATCTTTGCTTTATTAGGTTATACTGATGATGTTAGTAGGAAAAATAAATAGTAGAAATAGTAACAAAAAATGAGAATCTCTGAATGTGACACAATTAGAGAAACTTAAAAAAAAAACTGTCAAAAACTAAAAAAAAAAAATGTCAAAATTGGGACTTCCCTGGTGGCGAAGTGGTTGAGAGTCCACCTGCCGATGCAGGGGACACAGGTTCATTCCCCGGTCCAGGAAGATCCCACATGCCATGGAGCAGCTGGGCCCGTGAGCCATGGCTGATGAGCCAACGCATCCGGAGCCTGTGCTCTGCAACGGGAGAGGCCACAACAGTGAGAGGCCCGTGTACCGCTAAATAAATAAATAAATAAATAAATTAATTAATTAATTAATTAAATTCCTAATAACTATTATTTTAATATTTTTTATCAAGTTACCTGTAATTATTTCTGATTTTAGATACTTCTGAGTTTTAGTTTATTTTCTCTAACACCTGTAATTGATTTTGTGTTTCCCAAATTCTGAATAATAAAACTGTTAAGATCTTTTATGTTAGATTTGTTTTTGGGTTTCCTAAAATGGTCATTAAGTAACACAAAGATTCGCTCCATCATTATATTAAAAGGAAGGACAATAGGAATAATTACATCTGTCCCAAAATTATTCAGATTAAAATTAAATGCAAAACTGTTATGAAAGCATTTGCCTACCAAACTTGGCATAAAGAACATCTCAAAAAAACAAAAGAATCGATCTTTCTGGGTAAATGATTACTATAGTGTAAAATGCTAATATATATATCGTTCAATAATTTACATACTTTTCATGCAAACTCATATTCATGTGTAAGTACAAAGACTATTACAATATCTGTCTCCTAAATGATTATTTTCCCAGCATTCTACATTATGGCACAACATAGGATCAAAGGTTAAATTAAGAACATGACCCTTAGATCTTTTCAAAAAGAGCCTTGATTTGAAAAAAGTGACTTTAGTACATTTTCTCAGTTAAATAACAATGGGTCAAATATAAGAATCATAAAGTGCCATCCCAGGAAAACTTGATAAACTCAAAGTATCAGTAATTAAGCTGAGAGAGCAAGAGAAATGTCTTCAAAAAATTATGGGTGTGGCTATTTACAGATGATGCTGAGTGGACTAAAATAAGCACCAATATTTTTCAAAGGCTCTATTATGAAAAATGCCTTCAGTTTGTGTTAAAACAGACCTTGACTCAATGAGATGTAAAATGACTCTAGAGACCTCAAATGTCTTTTGCAGAAAGCAGTCAGAAGAAGCAGCATGGCTGCCAAATAAGGTATATTCCCCAACTCCCTCTTCAAATCTGCTCAGGGAGGATAATGAAACAGGAAGACTTAATGTGTGGAGCCAAAACCAATGAAGAATAAAGGACAGAATACATAACTGCAGGGGTCAGAAGCAAGGTCCAATCAAAAGCCATATCTTAACTGAAGAATAAGATGACCTTGCAACATCAGCTTCCCTGGCTGGATTTCAAAATTCTCACGAACGAGAGACTGCCTATGTACTTTCCATTTCTCTCCTATAATCTATTGTAGTCATTTTAGCTCTCTTTTCTACAATGGGTGATTGTGTGCATGTGTGTGAAGCCGATGATCTGTTTTTGTCTTAGTTCTTGGTTTTCTGACTTGAGACACCAGTTCCAGAAATGAATTAGATCCAGACTTGACTTTAGTCTTAGTTTTAAGTTTGTGGCTATGACTGGATAAGAACTTAGATGTTTTGAAGAGGGATAAGTATATTTAATATGCAGGAAGGATAGGACTATTTGAGCCCAGTGGACTGTAGTGGGTTGTAATATTTGCTCACAATTTTCATTTCCTACCTGTTTTTGCCACGCTTCCCTTACCCCATGGAATCGGTGCTGGGCACATGGCCTGCTTAGGCCAATAGAATATAAGTATACATGAATGTGAGAGTTCTAAGCAGAAGCTGGGAGACTTTGTATATATTATGGGGTCACCACTTGCTCCTTCCCTTCACTGTAAGAGCAGTGGCTACCAATAAATTCTTAGTGTCTCTATTTATATAAATATTATCCTGAAATAGTTCTATAAATATTATCCAGAAACACAAGGTTTCTGGATCAAGAATAGACTATTTATACTTACAGCAATAACTGAAGTGGTTCATCACACCCCAGTTCCTCTTCCTTCTGGGGCACTGTAATGAAAGCCAGATGGTTAGGCTAGTATGTTCAGAAGGGTTTCTTGCTCCACAGGAGTGGAGCCCTGAAATAATGAATCTTGCAGTTTACATGGTAGTGGGACAGCAGTCCCTCTCCCCCTCTGACAAAGGGAGAGAAACACCAGATCCTAGTCATTTACACTCCTTTGGAATATAAACCACTGGCTACAGGTCTCTGGGTTTCACTCTCCCTCCCCTTTGAAATATAAACTCACATGTGGAGGGAAGAAACTTTCTCACTATTTATTCAGTCATTTTTTAAGTCCCAAGACTTTTCTTTTGCCAGAACTCAATTATGAACTCCTTAAGGATTAGATGAGCAGAACAATATTTTTTTTCTTCACTTGTACATCTACTCCTCCATTCTGGACTAGGACATAGACATAGGGAGACATGTGAGGACAAACCAAGCCCAGTTGAGCCCAGCAGATCTGCAGTTGTCCACAAACCTCAGGTCACATGCCCAGGAAAAAAACTATAATATTTGTTGTTTGAATGCCTGGAGATCTTGAGGTTGCTTTTATGTATGACAAAACTATTGAAGCTGAAAATGTGCCTTTTAAAAATCTTCCTTCACTCCTGAAAACTCTGACTTGTGGAGAAGCTGTGTCAAACAAAACCATAGTTAGACAGTAGTTAAAGTGGTTAAAAAATCATTAAGAACTATTGCAACAGGGGAAAAGAGACATCAGTATAGAACTGGGCTCAATTTCAAATACAAGGAAAATGGGGATTTACAGTCAAAGAAAAGTGTGGGGAGATTAACAGAAGGAAAATTACTTGGTAATTTTGGTAAAGAATTGGTAGAATAAGTCTTTTTGCTAAACTGACCTAAAAGGATTCTTGCTATAGACAGGTCAGTGTGATCAGATATCTTCTGTGGGAGTAGTGAGGGATGAGGAATTTGGTCATATATTAAGGGTGATGAGGTATTGAAGGTGGGAAATTCTGGCTGAACCAAATTAAGGGGATTTTTGCTAAAACTAGGCAGTGCAAAGACTGACAAAGAAATCTAAAAGTCGAGGCCTGGTTGGGAAGATGATTCACAGGAGTCTGACTAAACTTTAATCAAGGAGAGACTTTGTCAGTTGATGCAATATTTCCATGAATATAAAGTCCCTTTCTTCTAGTATTGACCTAGAATAATGTGCTTATTGCTTGAAGCAGATTGCATCAAAAGTTATTTCAAAATATCTAATTAGGATGAGTAAATAAACTTTTGACTGTGAGTCCAAAATTTTGCTGTAACAAGAACTTAGATAAATTGTACATAAAAGGCAGTTTTCATTTTTAATAAAATGATTGTTTTTTTAATTCTTAAATGTATTTAGTATGCTTGCCTAAGACCTTAAAACAAACCCTGCTATGTAGGGAGTAAAAAATAACTGACAAGGAATAGAGAAAAGGGACTTCTCTGAATGTTTTCTGCTTGAGAGTCCCCTCCCATATGACACATCCATTTCATTTTTCATCCAGGACAATCTGTTGTCTCTTGAGATAATATTTCCTAGGAAGGATCAGTCAGGAAGAGAACAGCTTGAAGTCTGTAGTTCTTTTAGTGTGAGTAGGTGGATGATGAAAATTCTTAGTTTAAGCTAAAGAGAAAATAACACAATTTAGAAAAGATTGTTTTGAGAAAATAAGAATAAAAGGGAGAGGAAATTAGGTAAGCTCCCATCCATCTATAATGAGAAGCATTATGAACTTCAAAAGGAACAAAAATTAAAATTAAAAAAAATTATCTCCTGGGCTTGGAGTCACAAATTCTGAGTTCAAATGATCTCTTACTGCCAATGTGATAACCTTTTATGTACCTGTTGTAAGCATTGATTTTATATCTCTAGAAATGGAGGTGATTACTTTTAAGGTTTTCCCTGGAATTACATGGGACTATACATTTTAAAATATCTTGCAAAGAGTGCCAAAAAACTATTAATTTACTTTCATATACTTTTCTCCAATTATCACTTTCAACATTTTCTAATATGTTACTTAAGCCAATGTTAACTTGTTTTAAATTGTGTCATACTACCTCAAAGCATTTGCTTTTATATCAACTGTAAGAAAAATGTGTAATAGAGATGGTGCTTAATGGAGAGAACAGATTTCTAGTCCTGATTTTAGCATTTTTGTTGTGTATTTTTGAGTAATTTACTCAAATTATCTAAACTTTAGTTTTTTACACAGTATGATACTGAGGTGCCATTAAATATTGACACAAAATAATAAGCTCTAATATGGGTATGGACAAAGTAGGAAAATTACACTTAAAAACTAAAGCCAACAAAACTTTGAAATCTGGAGAAGAAAATTAGATCTATCTAACAGAATTTAGTGAAAGAGAGTGGGAGGAAGCAAAAAAACACTATTATTAAAAATATAATACAGGGCTTCCCTGGTGGAGCAGTGGTTGAGAGTCTGCCTGCCGATGCAGGGGACGCGGGTTCATGCCCTGGTCCGGGAGGATCCCACATGTCGCTGAGCGGCTGGGCCTGTGAACCATGGCCGCTGAGCCTGCGCATCCGGAGCCTGTGCTCCACAGCGGGAGAAGCCACACAGTGAGAGGCCCGCATACCGCAAAAAAAAAATAATAATAAATTAAAAAAATAATAATAATATAAATTACTCAGTTAGTTCTTAATAAAACATGTTCAAAACTCAGATGAATAAACAGTTGTTTTAGGTTATGAGAAGTACTTTAAAAAAAGAAATGTCAGAATTTAGGAAAAGATATGTTTCTAATATTAATAAGTAAAAATCCTGGTTTGCAATTGTAATATCAGTCAAAATAATTTGCGAATAATCACCATGGGTAAACAAAGTGAATTTTCTATACTAGTAAAAAGACTGATTGAGTTTCTTTTAAAATATATTCATCTTGGAACATATTTGCACTTAATTAAAAAAATTAATAGCTTTATACATATATAATTCAGATATTATAAATGTCACCTGTTTAAAGTGTATAGTTCAATGTGTTTCTTTTCTTATAGCTACAGAATTGTACAGCCTTTAACAAAATCTAATTTTAGAACATTTTCATCACCTCCCAAAAAATGGTGGGCCTAATGTTGTCTAAAGTATATAAAGTAAAAGCTGACAGAACTAAAATTCCCTCATATGATATTTCTCTTGATTAAACATAAAAGACAGAGAACACTTAAAAGATTAATAAATAGTATCAATGCAAATAAACTAATTATAAGAGTCAAGAAGAATTATATTTAAGGAACAGTCCAATCTGTAATTACAATCCCAAATGACCTCATGCCATTGAAGTAGGATATTGTAAAATAATCTCACTCTTATTTTAAAGCAAATCAGCCCGATTTTGGATGCCCCCAAATTAAATACAAAACTATAAGGATTCTAGATTACAGCATAGGTGTGTACTTTCACATTTTATGCTAAGTAAATATTTCTTTAAAAGATTACAAAAAAAATTACTCACCATTGCAGAAGTGGTTGAGACGTTAGACTACTAAAACTGAGAATTTATCAAAAGACACTCTTAAGAGAGTAAAAAAGCAATTCAAAGAGTGGCAGAAGATATTTGTAATATATTGTCATTATGTTGGCAATATATTTGTAATATATTCAAATCCATAGATAGGTACAAGAAAAGACAGACAACACAATAAAAAGTAAGGAAGTGACCTAATAAGGCACTTCACAAAGAGGCTGTCCACATGGTCAAAAAATACATAAAACCATTATTTAAACATTTGTCATCATAGAAATACAGATGAAAACCTCAATAAGTTATCACTACACAGCAAAAAAAAAAAAACAATTAAAATTTTAAAACTGAGTATATCAAATATTATCAAAGATTTGGAGAAACTGAAATTCTTGCACACTGCTTGTGAGAGGGTAAATTGAAAAAAACTCTTTTTAAAATTGTTTGTCACCATCTATTAAAGCTGAAGATATCCACAGTCTGTGATCCTCCATTTTCACTCTAAGGAGAATATGGTAGATCTTAGCACTAAGTAAAATTACAAGATATTCATAAACTGTGCTATACTTAAAAGCCAGAACATTGAAGCAACACGGATATACATCAACAGTAGAGTGAATAAATAATTTGAGCACTGTTCATACAATATAAATCATTATGGCAATGCAACAAGGACGAATCTTACAAATAAAGACACTGGGTGAAAGAAGCTTGATACATACTAATGCATACATTATGATTCCACTTATATAAAGTCTCCAAACAAGAAAAACTAATCTGGTACTAGAAAAAAGGAAAGTGGTCACAACTGGGGAAGATTGTGGAAACATTTACTGGGTTTGCGTGAGGAAGCTCCTGGAATGTCCATGCTACTTTCTTGGATTCTGGTGGACTTACACAGGTGTGTTTACTTTAAGACCAGTTGTATATTTCTACATTTCTGATTTGTTCTTTCCCTATGTATTTTCGACTTCAACAAAAAGTTTATTTTAAAAATAAAACGTAAGAAAATTCCCATGGGGTAGTTTACCATGGTCAAAGCAGCATGTGATTCACAGGAAACAGTTTCTTATCAAGTGTTTCTGAAGTAGTTTAATATTTTAACATCCAATTACAGTCCTCTGTTGTATATGACTTGGGTATCAGTTCTGGCTGTATGTGAAGACATCTGTTCAGAAATGCCGAATGTCTAGAATGTAGTGCTACTTCAGGCAGGAATAATCAACAAAAGCAATAAGAAACCTTTAACTACCTTAAGGTTTAAAGAGATGTGAGCAAACTCCTGGGATCCTCTTCACTTTAATCTATATTTCACTGTAAGATAGATATGTTTCATTATGTTTTCCCTTGATGATAGGAGAGTCTTTTTTGTGGTGGTACTTCTTTAAGTACATTGTTGGAAAATTGTGAGTTAAAAATTACTCTATTAATACATCTTGTTTTCACAATTTAGCTTGAGAAAGAGAGATAGAGAAAATCCTTTGAAAACTAACTAAATAAAAAAATAATTTTATGTTTTTAGGGTAACATTTTGGTTATTTTCTCTTTTCCAGAAAGAAAAAGTAATATTTATCATTTTGATTCTGAATAACTTCCAATTCGATTTTGTTTGAGTAAGATACTATGTGGCAAACCATCTTGCCAAGAACAACTATAAACTATGAACAAAACGCAAAAGGCAACTACTTGACATTACTAGGGAGCAACCGAATGTAGATAGATCCCAGAGATACTTAACATTTAATATAGGGATAGTACTGAGTGAATTTCCTATGTTCATAACCTCTAGCTCAATTGCAGGCCACAGTCTACCCTCTGCACCATACCACATGGCTAATATTTTCGATTTAAAAAACCCATAGTGTTTGTGCCCTGAAGAACAAGAGGAAAAGATCCAGGTCAATCACAACCACTGAAAATTAGATGAGCAGGGTGTTCTGGAAAGGAGAGAGCCATAGAAAGTGGGTCTAAAAGTCCATGTATAATTGCTGTTCAAAACCAAAAAACCTGAGTGACCTCCGAGCAATGAATGCTTGGCTTCAAGCAGTGCACATAATGATCAGAGAACTGAACTGAGATTTGATCTACTACTCAACAGTGTGTTAGTAGTTTCAGTTCTACGAATCCGATTGCCTACTAAAACAAGAGAGAACAGAAAGTGGGAGAGAGAGAGAGAGAGAGGGAGAAACGAAGGAAGAGGAAGGGAGGAAGTGATGAAGGAAGGATTATCAACAGAATTCAGGGTGACCAAATATAACCTCACAAATATCCAGGATATCATACATATTACTCAATATCCAAAGAAAGAAGAAAAGTGACAAATTTTCAAGAAAAAAGGTAATCTATGGAGATTGAACTTGTGCTGAGTCAGATATTGGAATTAGTAGATTAGTAACTATTATCATATACTGAAGGAAAAAGGAAAATATAATAATAGTACATAAATGAAAAGATAAAGAAATACAGAGAAATGGAAACTGAAAAATGGAAATTCTAGAGGGTAAGCTCCAATTTCTGTTATAGAATCATTCACTAAATAGGCTAGACAGAAGAGTGGAGATTACAGTAGAGGAAAGAATCAATAAAATATAGATATATTAATAAAGAATATGAAAAATGTAAAGAACCTCAGTAACTTATGGAAACTATCAAAGATATATGTACATATATATTCACAGATGGTTAGCTGAGGGAAAGATATTGGGGGAAATATCTTTTAAAATATAGAAGAGAATTTTGCAATATGTTGGAGACATAAATTTGCAAATTCTTGAAGCTCAGTGAGTCTTAAGCAGGATAAACACAAAGAAAACCATACTTGGGAATGTCATGGTTAAACTACTGAAAATAAAACGTTAAGAGAAATTAACCAGAGAAAGGTTCATTTCATGCAAGAGAACAATACTATAAATACTTAAATAATGTTGACTTGTCTCAGAAATGTGGAGGACACAAGACAGTGAAACAACTTTAAGTGCTGAAAGGAATTTAAACCTGTCAATCCAGAATTTTTTCAGGAAAAATATTCTTTAAGAATGAATATGAAATAAAAACTAAACTAAATTTCAACTAAAAAATAAGGTAAAGAGAATTCTGTGATATTAGGTTTTTGTTAGAGAAAATACTGCAGGTTTGCCAGGCTGAAGGTATAAAATAAACAGGAAATGATAAATAATGGGGAAGATATAAAATTTTGATACTAAACTATTTTGAAGTTTGAAGGACTACACTTTTGTAGTAATTTTTAAATGCAACGGAAACTTAGTAGGTGATGAGTCATTCAGCTTCTCTTTGTTTAGACTTTAACATGTTACATTAAAAGTGTGACTGCCTGTCTCTCACTGGTATGTAAGGTTACTTGAAAGAAATAACTATTTTAGTTTAATTCTCTGTCTCCCAGTATGTTGCACAGTTTCTGGTACATACTTGCGTTTCACAAATGTTTGTTAAAATTTAGACACTTTTCAGTCTCATAATATTTTAATACAAATTGTCTCATTCTGTCACTACAATAATCAAGGCCAGTCACTTTTACTTCCCATGTTTTAGAGATGAATAACTGGAGACATACACAAAGTGACATGCCCAAGATCACTCCATGTAAATCACTTGAAATGTTTCTACCCCATGTGTTATACATAGTTGAAAGAATACATATTCTAGACATGTTTCCAGATCTAAAATCAGTGCACAGCTCAACCATTAGTTATGACTATTTTCACCAAAGATAGATTTTGAAGAAATTTTTAAAATAAACATTTATTCAATAATTAATTGCTTAACATAATATACAATATGTTTTACTGAAATAACTATTAATGATTTCATGGTAGTAATTATGTATCACAGTTAACAAATTTTGACCACTTTAAATTTGTTTTGCTTCCCCCAAATATATGAAAATGACCTCACCAGTTTGTACCCTCATTCTTTTCTTTATGTCGTTCTCATTAAATCTTTAAATGTGTCCTAAATGAAATTAAACCACTTTTAGTAAAGTTTTTCTTCAAACATTAGTCTAGATACATTATTAATAGGGAAGGAAATATCTGCTTTTCCTATTTGTAGTCTCACTTCAAAATTAAATCTCTTAAAGAGATTCTTGGTGAAACGCCTAGCTCTCTATATTGACTAGTACGATGTCATTCTGCGTTTGGTCCGTTTTAGGTAATTAGAGCTCTGTTTATCCTCTCACTATAAAATTTGGCTCAAGAACCTGGGAAATGTAAAATAAATAGGAAAATTAAAAGAAAAGGTCAGACTCCTTCCTGTAGAGTATGGACTACTGGCTTTTTTATCAACCATTAATACTCTATTTTACTGGTTAAAAAGCCATTGTTAATAAGATAGGACTTCAAAATGTTTTCTAATTCTTCATATGCTAACTGCTACCTGAAAGCCACTTTTCTTACATCATCTGACTTTCATTTGCATATTCCAGAATCTTCCCAATTCAAGGGGATGACTGCTATCTATTTGGATGTCAAATTTCATGATCGTAAAACAATCACAGCTCCAGAAATTTCCATAGAAAAAAGCAGAACAGTTTTATTTCCAATGGTTTATGATTGATAGTTTATAACTATTTTGTCTAATCATATTTAATGTGAAATAAAATGTCAGTGTGTCTTTCTCTGCAGTGAATATGTTTGCTCATCAAGGACCGGTTGTCACCTCAGGAGATAAATGACTTTGGTATCATCTGGGTTGCCCTGCTTATCAAAATGAAAATTAGACAGATAATAATGTATTAAAGATGAGCCCACAGGCAGAGATCAGCCTGATTGTCCATTCTCTCTGATATATTTTTAAAGTATTTGTAAAATATTCTTAAAGACGAGAGGAAAACTGTAACATTTTCGGCAGACCAAAAGACAACTACACAAACTCAATATATCAAATAATTTATTTATATCAGTAACTTGTTGTAGACAACATAAACTTTTTAAGAAATAGATGAAAAACTACTCATTTATTTATATTTCCACTTAGATCTCATTATATATGTTAGAGAAAGTACAAAAAAATAAATAGGTGTATCTTTCCTCTGAATTCCCAAAAGGCATGCAGTTAGTATTCTTTCACAGGGAGAAAAGAGCATTTCATATATGGAATAATGTTTAATAATAATAGCTAAATATCAACTGTGACATTCTGCATTATTATTTCAGGAAAAAATATTGACAGCATGTAGCTACTATAAATACATGCTTTAAAAATAAACTGTATTCAGATTGCCAGAAATAACCTTATCTGTGAGATTGTAGCATGCATGTTTTTGTGCTAATAAACAAAATTGCCTTTAACATGTACACAGTCTGTATATATTGTGCATTTTATATCTTTTTGACAGAAAAAGTATGCATTTTTTATATAACTGACAAAATATTTTGATAGGATTATAGGAGTGTATCTGGCAGTTAAAAATAAGAACTCTCTTTTTTTTTCATATTTCATGTCAGTTTATTTTGACAGCTGTAGTAACAGAGTCAAAGTTTTGATCACAGCTGTGTGGGTTGCATCTTCATCAAGTCCACAGTTTCTGCCTCCCAGTGGATTTAGTGTCATTTCAATAAGAAAAGTGCCCCCAGACAAATGCAGTAATAAATTGGTGATATCATTTTCAGCCTTTTCTTCTACCAAGATGATCCTGAAAAAGCTGGAAAGTGAGAAAATAGAAATCATAATGAAAGGGGTGGCATTAAATCATCTACCTAGTGCATAACTTATGATGTAGCTGAGAAGGAGAACTTTCCTGGAAACAGCAGATATAATTAGCGACTGGCAGGACTTTTAATACTAGAAAGCCTTTCAAGGACTGTGGATGAGCAAAGGAATGAAAGATCATGTTACACTTTGATCTATTTAATATGCTACATCCATATACATAGTTTCCAAACATAAAATGGATTCAATTATCTATGCATTAATAAAGCAAATAATAATAAATCAACTATTTCCATAGAGACTCAATTTTAAATAGGCATTACTTATTCTCTTCTTAAAGGTAATGGTTTTGTTTCAGTAGCTTAAAAAGTTTCTTCTCTGAGAGCCTGCAAAAAGGAATCTTTGTTTGGATAAGTCTGTTTATGGCTTGGGGAAATTTTGGGGTCTCACACTCATATTGAATAGGTGCTAAATGTTTCTCAGTAAATGGTTTGTCAGGCAAGAATAGCAAGAACCTTCTGGGGGTGTTGGATACCAATGACGCAAAGGAACATGAGGAGATGGCCTCTGGTTTTGTTTATGACATAAAGCATAAAATCGCAGAAAAGATTACTGATTGCTTACCCTGTGCAACTTTTACAATATACATGTAAAAATCTCCCCTCCACACACACACACACGCCACACTATACCAGTGTTTCTCAAACTTAACACTATTGGCGTTTTGCTTTGCACTGGATAATTCTTTGTTATGCGTGGTTGTATTATGCATTGTAGTTGTTTAAACAGCATCTAGTGGGAAACTATTTAACCTCTACCTGCTAGAAATCAGTAGCACATGTCCCCTCCAGTTGTGACAACCAAAAATAAATCTACATATTGCCAGACAGTCCCTGATGGGTAAAATCACCCTTGGTTGTGAACCACTGATGCAAATATACTCCTCCTATACATGCCCACAGATAACATATGTGCTTGTGTAACACTCCCACTTACTTCCATATACCCCCAGACACCCACATACACACATATCTACATCTTACACGTTCACATTCACAGAGCCACACGCACAATGGCACACACCTACACACACACATCCATGTATACACACCTCACTACATGTATACGGTTCTACATATAAGTACACATCCCTATGTACGATAGACATGAAAAATTTATGTATTAGTATATAATACAGTTTTAAGAAATACATGTATACTTGTTTCTTGCCTTGAATAATTTATTGCCATAAAATAATTTTGCATTTTTTTCTCTTATGATCTGTGCATGCAGTTCCTTAAACTACAAAATGAGATCTTAATACATATTTGTAGAATAAATTAATGATTGGTTTGCCTGATTTTGATATAACCTAGAGCTTATTTTTATCTCTCTTATTCTTTTATTACTGAAGACACACATAAAGCCATTTACAGTCTTATTTCAATCATGTCTTGTAAGATATTCTATTTTTCTTTAAAAAGTGCTGTATAGGGATGTTGATTGGATCAATAAGTATGAAAATGGTATATCAAAAGACATTATAAATTTGAATTTGAATAGGCATAAATGATACATGCTGTCTCTGTTGAAACATATTGATATATAGTTCAGCATTTATTTTATATGACCAGAAAAAAAATTACAAAACCTTGTGTTCTTAAGAAAATATTATTGAAATTGAAATACTAGTATAATAGAATTTTAAAATAGAATGCGTTTGCATGCTTTTCCTCAGGCTTAGGAATTATTGAACAACTTTTTACTCCATTGAAAACATGCTCTCCCTTTGTATTCTGTGGATATTTGTCAACTGTGGGATCCAAAAGTAAAATCAGGCAGTAAAGGAGCCCTGAAATTTTCAAGAAAATTGATTTTTATGAAGAGATCTAAGTTAATTTGATCATTTAAAATCACTTCCTACATTCATCAAACTCAGTGTCACTTTGGTCAAAATGCCATGCTAGCTAGAGGTTTATGTCCTCAGGGACCTCACAATTTATTGCTACATTAAGAGAATATGTGACTCAGATATAAGGAATATGTTGAGGAGTTACCAGACATATTTTGTGGTAAATTAACAATAATTAATCTCATATATTGTGTAATTAGATTTTTTTGTATTACTGTTCACAAAAAAATATTCTGTGAAGGAAATAAAATGCTATGAATCTGCTTAAGATGTCACATATGATGAAAGATTATAAATTTTCTTCTTTGTCTTGACTCTGAACTTGAGATTTTTACCCTCCAATTATGCTAATATTATAACTTAGAATATGCATTTTCCAAATAAGATTGGTGTTTGTGGTATAGTTTTTTTATTACACTAGTACATCACCAATTTAAATGTCAGAATGAAGACTAATCAATGACTTGGAAAAGACTTTTTGACAAAGGAATTAAACGTTTATGTACACACAGATATTCTCAATCTTTAAATGATTAAATAACTATGTACTTCTTTCTGGAGAATATGTACTTCTATTACTTCTGAAGCTTGAATTTTATTGTGCTTTTTTAAAAAATATTTCTAATAGTTATATTTCCCTCGCTCAAGAATATATACCAGGTTGGCATATCATTGAATAGAGTTTCTAAAATTAATTTAGTTTTTCACTATATAACTGTCTGATAATGACTTTCTAACAGTATATTTAAAGACTCTACACTAAAATATGACTGACTTTTTTCATGTGGTCATCTTTTTGCTTATAACGCATAAAGACAATCAAAGTATAAACGTTCATATTATGTTAATTCTCTTTCATAAATTCTAATTACTGTGTTAATTTGAGTTTATTGAAAAGTCTGTATCAGTAAAGTATTTTATATAAATATTTAGAGAAGTGAAAGAAAAATCTCCTTTAAAATGAAAAAGAAAACTTATAGGCTAAATACCAGTAGTAACTCATTTTTCCTATTCAAATAGCTTTTGTTTTTTTCTAATATTTATTAATCCTTAGAGATATTTAAATGTACTAGATCAGAACCTAGTAAGATTGGAAACATTTTTCTAAATTATGCTTTATACTGTATGGTAGGCTTAATAATGGACCCCTATATTTCTATGTACTAATATCTAGAAGTTGTGAATGTTACCTTATATGACAAATGGGACTTAGAAGATGTGATTGAGTTAGGGTTCTTGAGACAAGAAATTATCCTGGATGATAGCAGGTGGTCCAGATGTAGTCACAAAGATTCGTAAAAGATAGAAGGCTATGTGAAGACAGACTCAAAAGGATTTGAAGATGCAATGCCATTGACTTTTAAGATGGAGAAGGCAGGCTTGAGTCAAGGAATAAAAGGAATGCAGCTCTAGAAGCTTGAAAAGGCAAGGAAATAAATTTTTTTCTGTCCTCTCTGTAGGGAGTGTGGCCCAGCTAACACCTTGATTTTGGCTTGGGGAAATCCACTTTGGACTTCTGACCTCCAGAACTGTATTTTCCACTGTGTTTGTGCTAATTTGTTACAGTGGCAATAGGAAAGTAATACACACTATTTCACATAAATTAAAATCAAATACTTAGAAGTTAGCTTGAACAACACTTCCTAAAAATGTTGATTTTTTACAATAGGAAACATTACTTAGTTCATGCTACATTTTTGCCAATGTAAAGTGCAAAAGTCAGGTTTTTTTTTTTCTTGCTTAGATAAAAATGCAGGTAATCAGTGTCAGACTTTTAAATAAAATTTAGCAATTTAAAATTAATACATGAAGAGAAAAATAGTCTTGCTTTATGTCAGCTGTTGCCTGCAGAGAGATGAGAAAGGATTTTTAAAAATATGGTATTCAAAAATTTTTTAGAATAAATATATTTTCAGATTCTCAAAATGCATACATGGATAACTCTTTCTTCCTGAAACTCACACCACATAAAATTAACTTACACTCAAACTAATATATTAAGTGTCAAATAAATAATTGTATTAGGTAGTTAATTAGAGAATGAATTAATAATAAAATCAAGTGATTGCCTTTCTTTTAATGATTTTAGAACAAAAGCAAGAACCTTTACTTTAAATGAAAATGATTTTTCTTTTCACACAATTCTTTTTTTTTTTTTTTTGATAAGACCCCTGCCAGTTAGTGATTCTCTCTTTCTACATTCAGTTTTATCTGTGACAGGTATATACCTAGAGCTTGTAGCATATATTACACTACCCTGTGAATTTGAAAGGTTGCACTTCTATTTCCATGGTCATCACTTTTCAAAACTCAATGAGTTTACAGTTTTATTAGGTTCACTTCTTTCTTGGGTCATACAAATCTATTGAACTCTAGACAGTTGTTGAATACATATAAAGAAAGTACTGGAATTTTTAGTTTATAAGAAATTTGGGGTTGCCATAAATTCTGGATTATTTTATGAGGAAAACAATTTTCAGTTGATATGTTATATGGAAGATTTTGGCTTATTATATATATATATATATATATATATATATATATATATATATATACATATCTTTAATTTAGTATGCACGTATATTTATATGCACACATACCTTTTTTACTTCCTTTCTAAATTTGAGTGTACCTATGTATTCAATTGCTTTTCATTTTCTGAAAATAACACAGTACCATTTACCTTTATATATATATATATGTATAAAAATATATAATATATAATTTTAAATTGTTTATTAAGATATTATTAATATAGCTATATTAATAACTGTTCTATTTATCAATAATTATTTATCACTAAATAGTTAATAATTAGTAGTTATTTATTAATTTTTAATAATCATTTATTATTAATAGTTATTTACCTCTAAAATAGCATAAGCTAACAATTTTGAAAGCTAAATAATCAGTTACCAATGATTTTTCAGCACTGTATGATGTATGTCAATGTTTGATTTTGTTTAGTTGATCAATAGTGGAGTTGCTGGATCGTATGGTAGTTCTATTTTTAATTTTCTGAAGAACCTTCATACTGTTTTCCATATTGACTATACCATTACATCCCCACCAACAGTGCACAAGGTTTCTCTTTTCTCCACATCCTCACTAACATGTGTTTTCTCTTGGTCCTTTTGATGACAGCCATTGTAAGAGGTGTGAGGTGATATCTCATTGTGGTTTTGATTTGTATATTCCTGATAAGTAATTATGTGATCACCTTTTCATGTGCCTGTTGGCCATTTACATGTCTTCTTTGGACATGACTGTTTTATTCATAGTTTTATGTATTTTTATGGCATTCTACTTGTAATTCTTTGGATAAGAATTATTCATTTTTTTTGTGGGCACTGCACCAAATATTTTCATAGGACAATAAAAAATAATGTTATATTTATCAAACCCAT
Source organism: Mesoplodon mirus (assembly GCF_964341445.2). Classification (NCBI taxonomy): domain Eukaryota; kingdom Metazoa; phylum Chordata; class Mammalia; order Artiodactyla; family Ziphiidae; genus Mesoplodon; species Mesoplodon mirus. The sequence goes on from NC_138993.1 coordinate 44,511,185, forward strand.
TTAATAAATTGAGAATTTCATGTTTTGGTAATGTATAATTGAACATCACACAACTGTGTTAGTGAAAGTGGAATAGAGAGCTTCAGTAAGAACAACAAAATTAAAACATATTATTCATAGAGTTCAAAGGAAAAAATCACAAAGTTAATGTCTAAAAATATCTTATCACCCATTCACCTACCATTAGTCAGTAATAAATAACTCAATCCTGAACATGTTGTGTGTCAAACATATCCTAAGGGGACCCATGGTGTGTTATCCTCTACCCCTGACTAAGGTTGGAACCTGGACTTGCTTCTCCCAAAGAGAATACAACAAAGGGGATGAGATGGTTGATTCCATTCCATTCTATTACACTCTATCTTAACAGATTACAATGAGAGATTTTCCTTCTAGCCTTGAAGAAACAAACATCCATGTTGTGAACTGTCCTTGGTGAGGGCCACATAACAGGGACCATATGACATGAGGAAAGTCTTCAGCCTACACTCAGTAAGAATACAGGACCCCTAGATTTACAACCACAGGGAAATGGATTCTGCAAAACAATTTGAATAAGCTTGGAAGTGGATTATTCTCTAGTTTACCTTCTAGGTGAGATTAGACTCCAGTCACCACCTTGATGGCAGAACTGTGAGACCCTGAGCAGAGGACTCAGATAGACCATGCTCGGACTCCTGACCTGTGGAAACTCAACTGATAAATGTAAGTTGTTTTAAGTCATTAAATTTGTGGTAATGTGTTATGTAAGAGCAAAAATTAAGTACACTTGGCTTAGTAATTTTTATTACTGAAATAACTCTGTAGTCACAACTTCAACAATTCCACCTGGACAAATTTACCTCTTGTATGTCAAGACATTTCCTTCTTGTATGCCATCACCTACAATTCATTAATTCTATTAGAATATACAAACCATTGTTTCTATTCCCTCTTCACTATTGCCAAACTTCTTCAAATTCTCACTTCCCTCTTTGTCCATTTTGGTTCCATGGCTAATATTCATAATCACACATTTCCCTCAAACTCCTTAAGCCATTCTCTGTTCATCAACCAGGTCTACTAAAACTCCAATTTTGAATGAACTTCTTACAAATTAAATCTCATAATATTTTGTAATTTTTAAAAATCAACTCCATCCATACAGTAGAACTGACAAAAAATGTTAGAGTAATTTTTCACTTTACACTTTCATATTTCACATCCAAATCCATCATCAAAACCTATGGATTTTGAAATATATACAGAGGCATTAAAAATTGCTCTAAATATCTGCAATTCTAAGTCTTAGTAAATGTCTGCTACAATATGACTTTCCTCATGAAGTTTACCTGGAGAGAGAATAGACACCAAACCAAACCCTTTTTTATCCCACAGGACTCAGAGGAAGTAAGGGCCTCCCACTGTCCTAGGTGTACCAATAAGTGTAGATTTAGAGGATAAGCAGTAAGAGTTAAGAGTAAATTAAGCCACCAAACTGGTGCACTGAATCTTGCACACTCTCCTTAGATGGGAAGATAGAAGTTATTGTGACAATGGGACAGCAATTCCCACTCCCCAGCTGGCAGGCAATGTATCTGTGGATAATGAGGAGCCATGTGCAGAAGTAGTTGAAAGCAAGAAGCAAAAGAGGTGAGAGCAAATGAGCTCTGAGTTTCTGACTTCTGGCAGAAACCAACTGGTACACAGCAGAGGAGGCAGGGCTGTCTCTGAAGCAAAAAACCAAAAGATAAAAACCTCCTTGATCATCCCCCCACAGGCTAGATTCCCCTGCATTACTGACTGCTCTGCACGCCCCTTGGGAGGAAGGTTAGACTGCTTTTCGTTCCTGTAGAAAAAAACACACACGTGCCTGAACACACACACATACACACACACAAATTCAACTTATATGGTTTATGAACCAAAAGTGACTCTGTCAGTGCCAAATCAATGTACTGTTGATGTGAAATGTATAACTGGCATTCATGTTTTTTACCTACTTGCCCTTTAAGTGCTCATAAAGTGTCAAAGGAGATTCTTCCATTTAGGGACTGCTGCATATGGAGAGTGATTTTTATTTTTTAACATCTTTACTGGAGTATAATTGCTTTACAATGGTGTGTTAGTTTCTGCTGTATAACAAAGTGAATCAGCTTTGTTATATCCCCATATTTCCTCCCTCTTGCCTCTCCCTCCCACCCTCGCTATTCCAACCTTCTAGGTGGTCATAAAGCACCGAGCTGATCTCCCTGTGCTATGCAGCTGCTTCCCACTAGCTATCTATTCTACATTTGGTAGTGTATATATGTCCATGCCACTCTCTCACTTCATCCCAGCTTACCCTTCCCACTCTCCATGTCTTCAAGTCCATTCTCTATGCCTGTGTCTTTATTCCTGTCATGTCCCTAGGTTCTTGATAACCTTTTTTTTTTTTTTAGATTCCGTATATATGTGTTAGCATATGGTATTTGTTTTTCTCTTTCTGACTTATTTCACTCTGTATGACAGACTCTAAGTCCATCCAACTCACTACAAAAACTCAAATTAATTTCTTTATATGGCTGAGTAATATTCCATTGTATATATGTGCCACATCTTCTTTATCCATTCATCTGTAGATGGACATTTAGGTTGCTTCCATGTCCTGGCTATTGTAAATAAAGCTGCAATGAACATTGTGGCACATGACTCCTTTTGAATTATGGTTTTTGGAGAGTGATTCTTGTCCGTCCCCATGTGGTCCAAGAAAAACAATGTATAATCCCAAGAGTTGAAAGGAAAATCACAATTCTGATTAAGGAATTAAAGACAGCAGGAGTATTGAAAGATGCACTATCTCAATATAGCAGCCCTGCATGGGCAAGGGAAAGGATAGCAAGAGCTGGAGATTTCCAGAGTGGAATATCATCAGTGTTGGCTCCTGTAGCCCCAGCTCTTCCAGAAAAAGTGACTAGAGTGGAACCTATTGCCAGGATTGTTGACTTGTGATATGCTGCTGTAGACATTACCATTACCCTTTTATTCTATTCCAGTGACACTTAAGAACCAACACTATTTCACATTCATTTGAGAAGTCCTCCGGTATACATCTGCCATGTTCCCCTAGGGACGCTTAAACTTCCCTGGCATTTGCCACTACTGAGGTGTCACAATATGACACAAAAGCCCATACTGTCTGAGTCCAAAGATTTTACCACATAGACCAGGTCCAGTTGGAGGCCAAGTCAGAAGCCTCAGTCTCAGTTCTGAATGTAGTATTACCATATCTTCAACAAAAGAGGTGCTTGATAAACTCTGACACAAATCAGGTTCCTGCTCACCAAGAATAAGTGTTTGAATATGTGAAAATTCCTCTGTTACATCACTGGCCATCTACCACCAAAAGGAAGATAAGCACCATATGAATCTTTTGAGTATTAGAGACAGTGTGTACTTCACTTAGGCGTTTTACTTGGACCTTCATACAGATTACCCAGAAATCAGAGTTTTTTGCTTGCGGCCTGAATGAACCAGCTGTGGTGGAAGCTGACTTCAGTTATGGCTCTCTCTTTACCTTTGGGGCCCCACAAACCTAGTGTCCCCTGAAATCTATTCTGCTGATTGGAACCTCTGGCAACAGTAGGCTGCCTCCTCCCAGAGGCATCCCTTGGGGTTTTGCACACATTGCTTCTCTCGCAGAGCCACCAGGCAAATCCCTTTTGTAAAGCAGTTACTGGCCTGCCTCTGATTGCTCAATAAAACTGAAAGTTTGACTCATGAAGATCCTTGTGACTCTCTGGTCTGATATCAGCATTTTGAGATGGGTTGACTCTGACTAAAGACTAAGATGAGAAGGGCCCAACCAAGCTCACCTTTCAAACGAAAATTCAAGAGTGTAAATGGCCTAGTCCTAGTGCTATCTCAATTTTGCATGATGGAGTGGCAGCTATCCTTTTGAGGAAAATCTTATGTCGCATTCCACCACCTGAAGCAAAGGCACTGGGCTCATTATAGGTCTTGATTGATGGGTTGTCCTAAATACCTGGCCCTGATTCACTGCTGGTTTAGCAAAGTTAAAACTCAGTAGCTGTGGGCTTCCCTGGTGGCTCAGTTGTTGAGAGTCTGCCTGCCGATGCAGGGGACACGGGTTTGTGCCCTGGTCCGGGAGGATCCCACATGCCGCGGAGTGGCTGGGCCCGTGAGCCATGGCTGCTGAGCCTGTGCGTCGGAGCCTGTGCTCCACAACAGGAGAGGCCACAACAATGAGAGGCCTGCATACCGCAAAAAAAACAAAACAAAAACAAAAACAAAAAACAAAAAACAAAAAAACTCAGTAGTGGCTATTGTGATTTTACTATTGTTCAGCCTGGGTGTTAACCATGTAAAACTAAAATCAGGCATGGTTGTACTGGTCACTAGTCAGAAATAAAGGGAATTCTCATAGCTCTGGCCAATGCTACCATTGATAAATTATGTTATATTTTCACTGACTCTTGGACAATTACCAATGGCTTAGCTGACTGGTCTGCCACTTTAGATACTATGGATTGGCAGATTAAAGATAGCCTCTTTGAGGCCACAAACTGTTAAATGATATTGAGGCTATTGATTGCACAGTCTGGATCACTCATATAGATGCCCATGGCAAAGGCCCATCCTTTGAGGAGACTAACTGAAATCATGCTGCTGTTCAAATCTAGAGTGATTGGGTCATGACCATTGACACTTGGATGCTTACTGATCTAAACATGTCAATGGAAGACACCCCATAAAGGACTACGTGCTGTGATACAGAAGCCACCACTGCATGCAAGAATTGTAACTCCTGAAAAGGTTAGCCTGTTTCCCTCACTATGAAGGAAACCACATTAAATTAGATGTAGCCCCTTCCCTTCCCTGGCAAACTGACTACATCAGACTTTTGACCCCCTCCTGGGGCTTCTAATAGTGCCTCACCACTTGTGACACTTTCTCAAGCTATGCTATTGTATTTCTTTCTTGTTGCTGTGTAATAAATTATCACAAATAAAAAAGTGAACCCACTGAGTTGTTCAAAGTTCTATAGGTTATAAGTGGCTTAATTGGCAGGATTGTCTACTCAGGGTATTATTCCAAGGCCAAAACCAAAGTGTTGGACAAGATGAGTTCTGGAAGAAAATTCACTTCCAATTGTATTCTTGGTATATCCCTTCCTTGAGGTTGGAAGACTGAGGTCCCTGTTTCCTTGCTGTCTGTCAGTGGGAGGCCACTCTCAGCTCCTAGAAGCCACCTACATTCCTTGATTCATGGTCCCTTCCAACTTCAAGCCAGCAATGGCATGTAGACTCAGTTCTCATACCTTGAATCTCTGACTTCCTTTTTTGCCACCAGTCAGAGAAGACTCTGCTTTTCAAGGGATCATGTGATTAGCTCAGTCTCAACTAGAAAATATTCCTATTTTAAGTTGAATTGTAGAGGACATAACATAATCTTGAAACAAAACACTATTTTCAGTACTAGGAATTATGCAGAACAGGGACAATGTAGTAAATCTTGAAAGTCATTTTAGAATTCTGCCTAACACAGCTGTTAGTGGCCCAGTCTAATCAGTTTACTCTTAAAGCATCATTATGGCACCTGAAATGAATCTGTGTTATGTATTCACCTTCCTATACCATCTACAGACTGACAAAGGGATTATTTTATTGCAAATACTAGAAAGCTTTGGACTGGTAATCAAGATATTTGATGGATACTCCATGTTTCCTCCCATCCTTAGGCACCTGGCATTTTTCATTTGAAATGACCTTTAAAAAAATTAAATCAAATTTACAGACATGGAAAATAAGATAGAAGTTGCCAGGGGATGGGAGTAATGGTTTAACAGGGCATTAGTTTAATGTGTACAGAGTTTCAGTTTGAGATGATGAAAAGTTCTGGATATGGATAGTGGTGACAGCTGCATAACAATGAATTGATAACACTAGTGAATGCACTTATGCCACTAAACTGAATTGTATACTTACAACATATTAAAATGGTAAATATGTTCTGTATATTTTACAATAAAAAATTAACTTGAAAGGTTTCTGATTATGCTTCTCTCACCCCCTCCTGTGCTATTCCTTAGAAAGGCAGTTTGGTTAATAAGTGTGGCCTTCCTCACAAAGAGATCATCTCTGCTTGGCCGCGCCCTGAGAAATGACTGGTATGGAAAGGATGGTAGGTTGTATGGGATAGTATAGATAATGATCACTTGGTTGAGTCCAAAAATTGGAATTAACATGTTTTGAACTTTATAATTAAATATAAGAAAGTATGCATATGTTTATATGTGTATATTTCATACATTCCATTCAGCAATTTAAATTAATTAGGCTTTTCATGATCCTCAAAATAAAGACTCAAAATTCATAAACCTAACATGTTGTCAATATTTGTAAAAATTCCTTCTTGAACTATTCTACCATATAATCATAAACAAATCATGTCTTATTTGAAAAAAATGAATATATCATGGAAGGTATAAATCAAAAGTGAATTTCTAGTTTCCCCTCTAAATATACTTTTGGAGAGAATATATAGTACTTGATATAACTCACATGTACAGAATCTAATAACAGGTTCTTATAGATTACTTTTTATTTCCTATGAGATACAAGACAAGTGACTTCTCATTCAGAAGATCAGCTTCATATATATCTTACACATATATATTTATATTTAAGACTGTTTTTTTTACAATAATCTATTTTGGGTGATTTTATTTATTTATTAATTGCATACTTAAAGAAAATACTCTATAAAGTTAATTAATCACTATTAAAGAAGAATTCCATTCTGCTAATCTGGGTGTTTACAATTCTAAAGCTATGAACTGAACTTATTTTTCTAAAGTATTTAAATAAAATCTTTACATGAGTTGCACTTAAATTGAATAAAGTTAATTTAAATTGAACTTAAATTAAATTGAACTTAATTAAACTTAAATTGAGAAAGTGAACTTGTCCCATATCATTTTAGTTGGCTCAACGTAAGCACAAGGGTCCTTAAAAGATGGAAGAGGGAGGAAGAAAAACCAAAGTATGAGTCTGAGAAGAAGATGTGATGACTGAAGCAGAGGTAGGAGTGATGCAATTGCCAATATTATACATGCTACTTAATAACATAATATCTTCTCAACATGGTTAACTTTGAAATTTTACTTTAGTCTTTGGACAAACACCTGGAAATAATTTGAAGAGAATTTTTTTAAAAGAAAATAATTTTGTCTTTTAAAGCAATTGAAAGCCTATGGAATGTGACTAAAATCTGATTTATAAAAATGATTCACTTACAATTCTGGCCCAGTACCTACTGAAATAATATTGCCCATTGCCTTTGATAGGAAATAACATAATTGGTCTTTGAGATATTAGTACAATAATATTCATAGAGAGAGTAGGAAAAGTTAATGCATAGAAGCTTCCTGATTAATAGCAATGTAATTAATGGTTTTAAAAAAGGTAAAAACATTTTCCATAAATGATGACATAGGTCAATCAAACAATCCTGAAAGGACAGAGGGAAACAATTGTCATCATACTTAAGAAACTTAAGACTTAAAGAAGCTGAGTGATTTGTCAATGGCTACAGAGCTACATAATTTTGTATCCTCAAGTAAAACTCCTTCATATGACAGTGTTATTTCTGATATGGCATGTGGGCACATACAATAATATTTTTAGTGACTTTCAGGTCAAACTGAAAGTGATTCATGGTTGGACACATACTTGAAGAAATAAGGCAAGCAATAGTCTAACTTCAGCTCAAGATATTTTGGATACTGATAAAAGACCATTGGCAAATGACAAGCCTTCCTCATCATCATTCTTATCTCCTGTCTCCCCCAGTCCCCAGGGCAAATATTTTTTTCTTCAAGAGTCAAAAGTGAGAAAAATATATTAATTCCTTTGTAGTTAAAAAAATGGATTGTTTCAGCTTTCACAGCATTTAAAATTAGAGGAGAATTTTTACTTTAATTCTAAAGGGGAAAAATAAGGATATTTTCCTAAATGACTCAATGCATTAATATGACAAATTTTCAGAAGATAAATGGTTAGTATGAGAAATGACTTTTTAAAATGCAATGAATAGATTAAGAATCCTGTCTCCCAGCTCCAAAAGAATGATAATTTGATATTATTTCTTTGCTTGAGCATTTACAACTGTCTACCAAAAAAATGTGTTTAGCCCTAAAAACAATTGCAGTGTTGACATTTGGCACTCTTCTCCATCCTTACTCCATGAATAATATGGTTTTCCAGCCCATGTCATAACTTCTTACCTTCTCAAACCCTTTTCTTCCTGCACTGTGTGTTAGGCAGAATAGTACACCCTCTCCAAAGATGTTCATGCCCTAATTTCTGGAAAGTGTAAATATGTTTCATTACATGGCAAAAATGACTTTGAAATGTGATTAAATTTAGGGTTTTGAGAAAGTGAACTTGTCCCATATCATTTTAGTTGGCTCAACGTAAGCACAAGGGTCCTTAAAAGATGGAAGAGGGAGGAAGAAAAACCAAAGTATGAGTCTGAGAAGAAGATGTGATGACTGAAGCAGAGGTAGGAGTGATGCAATTGCCAAAAAGGGAACAAGAGCTAAGGAATATGGTCAGCCTCTAGAATCTAGAAAAGGCAAAGAAGTGAATTCTCAACTAGAGTCTCCAGAAGGGACACAGCTATGGGGAACCCTTGATTTTAATCCACTAAGAGCCATTTCAGACTTCTGACATCCAGAACTATAAGATAATAAATTTATTTATGTTGTTTTGAACCACTAAGTTTGTGGTAATTTGTTATAGCATCAATAGAGAACAAATATACACTTGATTTAAATATTTTAAAATATACATTAATCAATCTTAAAACAGCAAAAATTCATTACACATTAATATAACATATTTTATGAAAATTATCTCTATTTCCATAAATTTCTTACAAGAGTGGTATTATCTTATGCTTTTGCAAATCTTTCAATATCTGGCTTAATAAAGAGAGCTGGATTTTCATATTTGCTTATATTCAGTCTATTGTGATATGTAAGTTTGGTTGGAATACATGAAGAAAATCCACCCTACATACATATTTAGTTGGAAATGGAAATTCATTTGAATTGTGTAACAGAAAATATCCTCAGGCAGGAGATGCAAATATAGAAATGCAAGAACTATATTAAAGGAGATGTCTGTGAAAGATAAAAAAGAAAGAGAGCAAGATTAGTCAGGGAGAACTTGCAGACCGTGATGCAGATCTGACAGCCAAGAAAGGAGAAAGGGAAGAAAGAAGGATCTGGGAGGAAGATCTCAGATGTCAGTGTAGCTTTTAAGAATCTTGGCTAAACGAATGAGAAGCAGCAGAATAAAGAATGACAACTAGTGGAGTTCCACCTCGGACAGAAATGGTCCAGCTTTGGTATTCACACTGCACACTGCTCAGTCATTGATGGGGAGCAGCTGGCACAGAGCAATGCTTAAGCTTACTTGTTTCAGTGAATCTCAGAGATGTAGCATCTGAAGGCTCCTGTACACTTCTAACTGTTGTTCTTTTCTTGAAGATAGATTGAAGTGATGTACCACTATAACTGTGCCATTATCCTTCTCTGATGACTGGAGATATTCTTTGATACTGCCCAAACTCAACAAGTGGAAATTTCTTAAAGTTTAGTTGTGATGTATTATCTGAAACCCTATTAATTTGTTTGATACTCTGCTACATTAAAGCCTATTGGTCTATCTTGCACTTTGAATAGAAATTTTACTCACACATGATTTTGTAACATCATGTATTGGTCATTTGGAAAATATTGATTAACTAAATTATGTGTTGACATATTTTATTATAACATATAGATGTCACAAACAAATGGAGAGATATACCATTTTCTTAGATTAGAATAATCAATATCATGAAAATGACTATACTACCCAAAACAATCTGCAGATTTAGTTCAATCCCTATCAAATTATCAATGACATATTTCACAGAATTAGAACAAGAAAATTCACAATTTGTATGGAAACAAAAAAGACCACGAATAGCCAAAGCAATCTTGAGAATGAAAAATGGAGCTGGAGGAATCAGGCTCCCTCCCAGGCTATACTACAAAACTACAGTAATCAAAACAGCATGGTACTGGAACAAAAACAGAAATATAGATCAATGGAACAGGATAGAAAGTCCAGAGATAAACCCACGGACATATGGTCACCTTGTCTTTGACAAGAAAGCAACAATATACAATAGAGAAAAGACAGTCTCTTCAGTAAGTGGTGCTGGGAAAACTGGACAGCTACATGAAAATGAATGAAATTAGAACACTTTCTAACACCATACACAAAAATAAACTAAAAATGGATTAAAGACCGAAATGTAAGGTCAGATACTATAAAACTCTTAGAGGAAAACATAGATAAATCACAGCAAGATCTTTTTCAATCCACCTCCTCAAGTAATAAAAATAAAAACAAAAATAAACAAATTGGGGCTAATTAAACATGAAATCTTTTGCACAGTGAAGGAAACCATAAACAAAACAAAAAGACAACCCTCAGTATGGGAGAAAATATTTGCAAATAAAACAAATGACAAGGGATAATTCTCCTAAATATACAAATAGCTCATGCAGCTCAATATCAAAAAAGCAAACAACCCAATCAAACGATGGCAGAAGATCTAAATAGACATTTCTCCAAAGAAGAAATACAGATGGCTAAAAAGCACTTGAAAAGACGCTCAATATCACTAATTATTAGAGAAATGCAAATCAAAACTACAATGAAGTATCACCTCACACCAGTCAGAGTGGCCATCATCAAAACATCCATAAACAATAAATGTGGGAGAAGGTGTAGGGAAAAGGGAACTCTCCTACAGTGTTGGTGTGAATGTAAATTGGTACAGCCACTATGGAGAAGAGTATGCAGGTTCCTTAAGAAACTAAAAATAGAGCTGCCATATGACCCAGCAATCCCACTCCAGGGCACATATCTGGAGAAAACCATAATTTGAAAAGATACATGCATCCAATGTTCATTGCAGCACTATATACAATAGTCAGGACATGGAAGTAACCTAAGTGTCCATCAACAGATGAAAGGGTAAATAATATTGGTATATATATATATATATATATATATATATATATATATATATATACACAATGGAATATTACTCAGCCATAAAAAAGAACAAAATAATGCCATTTGCAGAAACATGGTTGGACCTAGATATCGCAATGCTAAGTGAAGTAAGTCAGACAGAGAAAGACAAATATCATATGATATCACTTATATGTGGAATCTAAAAAAAGGGTACAAATGAACTTATCTACAAAGCAGAAAAAGAGTTACAGATATAAGAAGCAAACTTATGGTTACCAGAGTGTAAGTGCGGGGAGGGATACAATTGGAAGATTGGGATTGACATATACACACTACTATATGTAAAATAGATAACTAATAAGGACCTACTGTACAGCCCAGGGAGCCCTACTCAGTACTTTGTAATGGCCTATATGGGAAAAGAATCTAAAAAAGAATGGATAGATGTATATATGTAATTGATTCACTTTTCTGTACGCCTGAAACTAATACAACATTGTAAATCACCTATACTCCAATAAATTTTTAAAAATATATATACATATATATATAACATATTTTAAAAGATCATAAGTGTTAATGTCCTCATCAATCTCTTCAGATAAGTCAAAGTATTGAGAAGCTGTAAAAGTCACAATGGTGAATATAAGCTTTCTAAAGTTCTACTTTTAGAAATTTCATTAGACAATGGACTGATAGTATCTGGATATACAAATTAACTATGAATATTAAGATAAAAAATGATTGTCATTGACAATGAATGCTGTTAGTTATATTTTTCCCTTGAAGTGACAGTTCACTTCATTTTTTTTGAAAAACGGTCTGCCAGATGTCCAGGTCTGAATAATCATAGTTTGTCTGACAATTGTTTTTCAAACAAAAATGGTATTTCACGCAAAAAACAGTTGAGATTGCAATTCAAACTATTGTCCCGATATGTTTTCTAAAGAAAATCATGGTACTGTTATGTATGTGGTAGAATTGAATTATGGAGACTTCTAATTGTGGCACACAGAATATCAAAAAGATGGCACTCAGGAGTTAATGTTTAATAAAATTAATGATTTTTACTGCTGCTTAATCAATAACAGTCTTAGATGAGAGTTTTGGTTTTGGTTCTGGTTTTGGTTTATTTGTTTGTTACGTTGAATGTGTAGTAGTGAAGAATTCAATATGACTCTGAGTATGATTTTAGTGCCACATTTTGAATCTTGCTAAGACAGGTAGTGTTATACACCATTGCTTTTGTACCAGGAGTGAAAATGTCAATATAATTTCAAAAGGCAAATAACTTCTTTGTATTTTTCTTAAACTTTGAAGACACCTTGAAAAAGTCTCAGGGACTTCTAGACGTCTGTGGACTATACTTCAAAAACCAATGGCTCACAACCCATATTTATCAAATTCAAGGTTAGAACTCATGCCTCCTAACACACAGCCTAGAGCTGGTTTCCACCATATATAATACAAGCTCCTCGCTTCCCCTCTGAATCAGAGAGGAAAAGTTTTACCAACCTCCTTCCCTTTCTTTTGGAACTCCCTTTATGACATTTCCTCCTTTCCATCTAATTTATGAATTAAATTAAAATTGTATAATTCCTGAATTGGCCAGTTTTCCCTCTTGACGTGTAAAGTTAAATTATTATAAAACATTTTTTCTCTAGACAAAGCCTTACTTTAACAACCATTATATTCTGTATGCTTGGAAAAAAATTTTTTGATGTCCCAAGCTGAATATTCATCTTCTCTTTGCCTTTTAATTCCTTTCATAAGAACCTGAACCTCCCTAAAGCAAATAGTTGTCTCTGTAAGAATGGGAAGAGATTACCTAAAAGTAAACCCAAGTAGATAAGCACAGTAATATATTTGTAAATAACAGAATCTCGACCACACAAGCAAATCCCATGACAGAGCACAGCTAATGACAGGAAACTCTGGACTCTGTCCTTAAATGATTTCTTATGCTAAATAGAGGCTTTTCACTCCTGCTTTCAGATAATGGTTTCCATCTTATCCCTTTAGATATCCTGGCCTCTTTTGACTTAAAATTTGTTTTAAAGTGCCCAACTTTTGTTTTCTGTGACATTATTACGTGTTGTCTACTTCTATGTTAAGTTTTCTTTCCCTGATCACCTTGCTGTGAAGGTTTCTTTACAGTTCCCTGATCTAGGACAATGTTTTAAAAATAAGGTAGGGTATAGAGTATTTTTTCAGAGTTTTCTGAAAATCATTTTTTAAATATATTTTCCAAGTAATCATCTTTCCCACTAATCCTTTTACTTTAAGGAATGAATACAAAAACTCCTAAGTTTAGATATCAAGACTGTTACAGGTTCCTTTTTTTTTTTTTTTTTTTTTACCGTTCTGTAGCTATATTCTCAAAGAGAAACACTTAAAGCATAGCCCATGTTGATTTTTGTTTCAAAAGGGAAATTGTCCAACCACTCAAGATACATTTATATTTTAGTTTTCATGAAAGCCCATTAAGTGTGGTGCCATTTCCTTTTTAAAACTCGGATATTTTTGGCCATCACTTTATAGTAAAATCTAATGGACTTTAGATCCACAACTCAACTATTTATTTATGCGATGCACTCAATTCCTAGAGAATTTCATCAAGAATAAAATGAGTGGTTGAAACTTTTATTGATTTTTCATTGGCTTTTGCCTCCGTGGGTAGAAACTGTTTACTACCTAATCTATACTAACTCAATATAAAATGCTAGCTAGTAATGTATGCTTCAGTCCTGAATTTTAATAACACTTTGAGATTCAGGGATAAGAGAACAACTGATCTTCAACACTGATCTTGAAAAATCAAATGAAAAATCTTAGAGGGGAAAAGAGAGTGATGTCAGACTCCCACCAATCTATTTCCCTTCTGTCCATATTATTTTCAATCACCTTTGATCCTATAAGTAATGTAAATGTTTACATTCATGAACTGCAAATCCTCTCAACTAAAAATGAGTGACTAGGGCTTCCCTGGTGGTGCAGTGGTTGAGAGTCCGCCTGCAGATGCAGGGGACACAGGTTCGTGCCCCGGTCCAGAAAGATCCCACATGCCATGGAGCAGCAGGGCCAGTGAGCCATGGCCGCTGGGCCTGCGCATCCGGAGTCTGTGCTCCGCAATGGGAGAGGCCACAACAGTGAGAGGCCTGCATACCGAAAAAAAAAAAAAAAGTGACTAGCTACAGCATTGAAGAAGGAATTATAAACATAATAAATTATCCTTAAACATATACCTCAAAATGTAGTTCAAATCTGATCACCTCATACAGTAAGATTTTGTTGGTTCATTTTTTTAGTTACTATGACACTCATTTTCAATCCATACATTTTAGGGTCAGTAGAACTGACTAAGAAATTCTTTCTCAAAATTTCACATTTAAATGTTGCAATACTGAAAATCTACTGTAGTAAAGGTAGAGTGCTAATGACAACTAATGAAAAAAGTCCAAACTAAAAAAAGTTTGAAACTAAAATTATTTTGGTTCCAGACTATCATTTAAGCTTTTCAGACTGTATGAGTGTTTGCATTTTTATTGATGTGAATAGTGACTTTTTTCTTGAAGAAAAATGCTGACTTTATTTACATTTATATGGAGATAAGGAGTTACTTCTGGAGGTCACATTTATATGGAGATAAGGAAGTTCATAACCTAGTCAAGATTCTTTGTTAGATAACTTATATTTAAGGAACAACACTCATACATACTCACATGCATACAACTTTTCATTGTGAGGTTTCTAAAGTATAATTATCCACAATCAATGAGTAACAGAATCCCAGGACTTGAAACTCTTCTTAGAGAGTCAGTCTTAAACTGTCAGCTAAACTGTTGTTGCCTAAAAACTCCTGTGAGAAGTGATATTTAAAATGGCTTAGAAAAAACATATGTGAGCCATTCAGAAGCAAGGCAGATATGGTCTTGGTCTATATCAACATGTATTAATTTAAATCTTCTCAGAAATTATGCCTATCATGTTGCATTTAAACATTGTTACTTCAATGTTTTGTAAAGACTCAGTAAATTTCTGATGTTATGTGTTTTAGAAGAAATGTTCTAAATTTCTAACATTATTTTTAATATTATTAACATTATTATTAATATTATTTTCCTAATCACCATATAAAAAATTAGTGCCATAAGTTAACCCAAACTGAAATATAAAACAACCTTTGGTAACCTCAAATTTCTACTGTGTTTATTTATAATAATGAGAATTATATAATAAGAATAATAAGAGTGGTAAGAGTGGGCAACCTTGTCTTGTTCCTGATCTTAGTGGAAATGGTTTCAGTTTTTCACCATTGAGGACGATGTTGGCTGTGGGTTTGTCATATATGGCCTTTATTATGTTGAGGAAAGTTTTCTCTATGCCTACTTTCTGCAGAGTTTTTATCATAAATGTGTGTTGAATTTTGTTGAAAACTTTCTCTGCATTTATTGAGATGATCATATGGTTTTTCTCCTTCAATTTGTTAATATGGTATATCACATTGATTGATTTGCTTATATTGAAGAATCCTTGCATTCCTGGAATAAACCCCACTTGATCATGGTGTATGATCCTTTTAATGTGCTGTTGAATTCTGTTTGCTAGTATTTTGCTGAAGATTTTTTCATCTATGTTCATCAGTGACATTGCCCTGTAGTTTTATTTCTTTGTGACATCTAGGAGGCAAGTATATACTGTGGAGAAAAGACAGCCTCTTCAATAAGTGGTGCTGGGAAAACTGGACAGGTACCTGAAAAAGTATGAGATTAGAACACTCCCTAACACCATACACAAAAATAAGTTCAAAATGGATTTAAGACCTAAATGTAAGGCCAGAAACTATCAAACTCTTAGAGGAAAACATAGGCAGAACACTCTATGACATAAATCACAGCAAGATCCTTTTGGACCCACCTCCTAGAGAAATGGAAATAAAAACAAAAATAAACAAATGGGACCTAATAAAACTTCAAGGCTTTTGCACAGCAAAGGAAACCATAAACAAGACCAAAAGACAACCCTCAGAATGGGAAAAAAATATTTGCAAATGAAGCAGCTGACAAAGGATGAATCTCCAAAATTTACAAGCAGCTCATGCAGCTCAATATCAAAAAACAAACAACCCAATACAAAAATGGGCAGAAGACCTAAACAGACATTTCTCCAAAGAAGATACACAGATTGCCAACAAACACATGAAAGAATGCTCAACATCATTAATCATTAGAGAAATGCAAATCAAAACTACAATGAGATATCATCTCACACCAGTCAGAATGGCCATCATCAAAAAATCTAGAAACAATAAGTGCTGGAGAGGGTGTGGAGAAAAGGGAACACTCTTACACTGCTGGTGGGAATGTAAATTGATACAGCCACTATGGAAAGCAGTATGGAGGTTCCTTAAAAATCTACAAATAGAACTACCATTCGACCCAGCAATACCAATACTGGGCATATACCCTGAGAAAACCATAATTCAAAAAGAGTCATGTACCAAAATATTCATTGCAACTCTATTTACAATAGCCAGGAGATGGAAGCAACCTAAGTGTCCATCATCGGATGAATGGATAAAGAAGATGTGGCACATGTATACAATGGAATATTACTCAACCATAAAAAGAAATGAAATTGAGTTATTTGTAGTAAGGTGGATGGACCTAGAGTCTGTCATACAGAGTGAAGTAAGTCAAAAAGAGAAAAACAAATACCATATGCTAACACTTATATATGGAATCTAAGAAGAAAAAAAAAAGGTCATGATGAACATAGGGGTAAGATGGGAATGGAGACGCAGACCTACTAGAGAATGGACTTGAGGATGTGGGGAGGGGGAAGGTTAGGCTGTGACAAAGTGATAGAGTGGCATGGACATATATACACTACCAAACGTAGAATAGACAGCTAGTGGGAAGAAGCTGCATAGCACAGAGAGATCAACTCAGTGCTTTGTGACCACCTAGAGGGTTGGGATAGGGAAGGTTGGAGGGAGGGAGATGCAAGAGGTAAGAGATGTGGGAACATGTGTATATGCATAACTGATTCACTTTGTTATAAAGCAGAAACTAACACACCATTGTAAAGCAATTATACTACAATAAAGATGTTAAAAAAAAAGAATAGTAAAAACAAACAGTTAATAACACTAAATATATGCCAGATAGTAATTTACATACTTCATATTTTTTACCATTCTGTGGGCTAGGAATTCTCACATGAGAAAAAAAGAATTTCAGATGAAGAAACTGTTTTAAAAAACTGAATTTCTTTCCACATACTTCTTTCTACTTTTATTACTAGAATGAGCTGTGCTATATTTAAACTCAACTATGGTAGCCATTGATGATTTATTACCTGCATATTTCATGGTAATAAACACATTGCTTTTATTATATGATAAGCATTGTTCTTAGCTCTTTGTATATATTAACTTATTTAATTCTCAATATAAGATATGGGACTTTATAAATAAGGAAACAGCTGCCAAACTTGCCCAAGTCACATAGATAACCAAGTTTAAAGTTGGAATTAAATACCAGGCCATCAGTCTTGAGTCTTTGCCCTAATCATTAGCCACATTCCCTTTGTTATTTGTATTTTTCTGTAGTTTTTCTTCATATAGTATCTTTATTTATACTTTCCCATGTCAAATTCCAAATTTGTTTATTATTTGCATTTTCCTGTACATTTTGTCCTTGGAATCCACTTCATAATTAAATTGGATTATAACTATATTTCATCTAGATTTATAACCAATAATAATAGCAGGTTAAATAGATGGATAGATATGTTAAATCTGTGAATTTTGTAATACAATGTAATGTTGTTAAAACAATATTACACTCTAAATATTTCTATTTCATATATATATGTTTTATATATCTTCTAAGAATGTAAATTTTGCTTAGAGGGCAAATTATTTTTGTTGTTGTATATAGATAATAATTCTGTAAATTCATCTAAGGCAATTGATAAATTGGAAATACATATGCAATGCCACTCTGTTTTTTAGTTTTGTTTTGTTGGTTTTTTTTTTTTTCCATAATTTTGGAAGCTCAAGATTGCAATTCTTAAGGAAACCATTTTGCCAATCAGTGTAGCTTTTCCCACTGACAGCATTGATAAGGTAGTAGAATGTTGTTGTAAAATTTGGGTGTGAATAGATATTATCAAAATCTGCCACTTTTTCATATTACCACATTGATTACAGTTTGTGAAGCAGTGGAGTTTGGAAAAACAAAGCAAAACAAAAAGAAAGAAAGGACTTTCCTAACTTTCTTCCAGATAATTCACTAGAAAAAGTGAAAAAAATTGAAATCTGTCTAGTAGTGCAGTCATTTATAAAATTAGAAGGCACATGCTGGCAGATGTTAGAAGACTTAAAAATGGTAGGCAATTATAGATAAAGGAACTTTCTGTTAAAGACAGTTAGCTGCCACTCTGTCTGGCTAGGAAATTAGATTTCAGACCTTGTTCAGTTTAACTTTCCACTTAACCTTAGACATTTTGATAACGGACAACTCACTGCACCATTCTTCATCTGCACCCTTACAATCTAAGTTTCTTAACTGTATAATTTATCTGACTTCAAACAATATTGACTACTCAGAGAAAATGCCTTTGCTAATGACTACTTGATATAAATGAGATCATAGAAGTGCAAGGCCTTAGACTTTTGGTGTGCTCTATTCATAATATCTAGTTTTTGAAGCAAGTGTGTCTGCCTTTAATTCTTACACTGTAAATTTAAAATATATGGTCTAGGTGATAGCACTAGGGAGAAAGGGAGAAGGAGGACTTCTTGTTCTCTGAATTCAGTTCTTCATACCTTATTGTTCTACCACAAAGACTTATCATTTAATCTCTCAGATTTTATATTTACCCAGATAAATTTCAAAGATCACATCAAAATTGCATACTTCAACAAATCATCCTTTCAACTCAAAATAACATGATTCTAACAGATAAGTAAAAAATGAGGAATTCTTGTATGAAACTCTATTTATTGCTAATTATTTCCATCCAATTTTAAAATTAATTACAGCTAGGCCAGGTACAAATCTGTTTGAGTCTCACAGACTATGATATTATTTTAACAGTGCATTAAGAATAAAAAAAATCCTCATGTTTCTGTGGACCTTGTATTAATGATATTTTATGGGTATTGCTAGAAATATGAAAACTACAGCATCACGAGAAATCAGGTCAATTTACTCTTCTATACTAACTAAAAATGAAATGGTAGGAATAAAAATAATTGGAGTACTAATTTATTTTTTATTATTATTAACCACAGACTATGTTGAGAGTTGATTCTAATAGCTATTTATATGGATACATGGCTACTAGTTATGATCTCCTTTCCCTTCTAATGCACTCTTCCATTATCAGTGCTTGCACAATTCCTCTACATACTTTACCAGAGGATTTATTACATTTATTTCTTTATTTTCTGTTTATGTACAACTCTCTATTGCTAGAAAATAATACCCCAAGAAAGAAATCAAAAATAAATAATCTAGTAGTTGGTGTGGCATATGGAGCTGCAGAAGTTGCCAACTAAATAAATTAATTAATAATGTAAATACAGAAATGTATTATTATATATTTCATAGTACGTTGTCACCAGTTTGTTGTGAGAATTAAATATGTTACATAAAGTGATTAGCAGATCATTTGACACATGGGAAGGATTCAAAAACAGTTGTTCAATATTCAAAAATATTAAAATATTGCCTTTTTATCTTTAAAGAAAGTGCAACATACTTTTACAGTGGGAATATACAAAAGATGAATTTTTAGAGCCCATACTGCAGGACAGATATTAAACTGAATAATTCCACATATTAAACATGTTGAGTTAATAAATAAAATGAAATAAATGGTGATACAACAATGTGGTTAGCAAAATATTGTAGATTAGGCATATATATGGCAATGGGAAAGACTAGGAGAAGAATAAAAATGTTTTGCTGGTGGTTTATGCTAGTTGATATGGTTTTAGAATATAAATTGATTGTATTAAAGACCCTTAAAGCAAATATCCCAATATATTATGCATTTTAAAATGTTAACTTTATGTATACCAATTTTCAAAAGAAAACACTTTTCACAATTTTCATAGAAATAAGCTATAAAATGAGTGAGTGAGAAGATACAAAAGAACTGAAATTATTCAAATGAGAAAACACTATATACTAGTAAGGAAAATCTGTGTTGTTAGTTACTAAAAAGAATTGAGCTTTGTATGAGAGTCTTCTTCTCAGTCTTGTCTTGAGTTACATTGAAATATATCTTAAGATTCTGAAAAAAGGATGGAAAAAAATCTGTATTGTGTGTTTTTGTAAAACCCTTGAAATCTAACAGTAGGTTATGAGACTGCTCACTCAGCCATAAATTAGTGATGTGATGATCAGTTGTAAACATTGTAAAATCAACATGGTGGATGGCCCTACATAACTTGCCCAGAACACAGGAAATTAGAAAATGCTATGTGGAGTTAGTTCAGTTATGGATGAACTAAGAAGACTGAAGCAAAAATGTGAAAGGCAAAGTGTGGGGAGCTGGGAGCAGGAAAGGGAATTGGTAAATACCAAACTTTTTTCCCAATGTGTTTATAGTTTATTTGGCTTTCCCCTGAGTTTCTGCCAAGCACTTAATTTGTGTTAATTTAAAACATCAATGTGCATTTTTTCAGAAAACATCTTCAAAAGGCTCAGTGAAATGTCAGGATTATGTCAATGTGGTATGTGGAGAGCATACCAGATTTGGACCAGGATAGGCCCAGAAGGCCCAGGATAGCCTCCTTGTTTAGCACTTGCTATCTGTGTTATCTTCAGAAATCAAATAACCTCACTAATGTTTGTCTTTTTTCATTTGTGAAATAATGATATTCGTGCTTTTGTCACGGGATTATTTCGGGATTAAATAATACAATGTATGCCAGCTCAAGGAATGTTCATTTCTAAAGAATCATGTTAATTACTGATGAATATGCTAAATCCACTATATCATTTCTTCTTTTGTCACATGGAGAAGTC
Organism: Mesoplodon mirus; assembly: GCF_964341445.2. Taxonomy (NCBI): domain Eukaryota; kingdom Metazoa; phylum Chordata; class Mammalia; order Artiodactyla; family Ziphiidae; genus Mesoplodon; species Mesoplodon mirus. The sequence continues at coordinate 44,532,312 of NC_138993.1, forward strand.
AGTTCTTAAGCTTAAAAAGAAACATGTTTTAAAAAGTTTTTTTATTCAAAATTAAGCATGTTTCTTGAAATACAGATCATAATGCTTCTATATAAATCAATATTTCCTAGGGTAAAATTAAACCTAGTTTTATCTATCTAATTACAGATTTCAGAGTAGTGGAATTTGCATTAATTATATTTAACTGTTTTGAATTTAAATAAAGTCTTAAGCAAAGTCATGAGCTCAAGGTTGTTTAAAATAACGAATTTGATGAGATTGTTTACTTCCCCGACTTTTTGTGACACTGCAGTTCCAAGAACTCATATACCTTAAAATTTATTCATGCATATTTTCAACTCTTCAGTTTACTGAAGTGTGTATGCTAAATTATGTGATTTTCATCCTAAGGATTGCTCTGTGAAATGAATATTGTGCATAATTATGGAAATAACACTGGTAATTAGCTCAGAGTAGCTGCAGAGCCTACATAAGTTAATTTTTAATACATAGTTCAATTCAAAGAATGTTCTCAGTAACACTGCAATATTTATGTACTTATTCATTATATATTATTTAAGTGGACAAAATGTACTTTATAGTCATTTAATTATAGGTATGACTAATTTACTGACCCTGAAGACAGATAAGCAAAGTTAAAAAAAATTATCTTAACTACCTTTATAGTCAACACTTTCTGAAATGTTGCACCTTTCAGAAAATTATTCAAAGCTACTTGTGTATAATTGACTTTATTAAGTAGTACATTTTTGTTTGGTGATTAATTCAACACAAATCAGATATAATTGAGTGTGAGCCAATGATATCAAAATATCTCAATCTAACTAATTAATGGCTTTCTCTGGGGCAACTATATTTCCTTTAACAAGGTTTTAATGTACTTTTGCTCTTTCCTATTTTGTTTTTTTAAATCCTGTCATAGTAGAATTCATTTGCTAATTAAAATCAACACAGCCTAATTAGTTTTATCTAATATTTCTTTGTGAAGGACACTATTTTGTGCTAGGCTAATCATTGCTCTAGGATTAATGAATACAATGATAATAGAAGAGCATCCATTTTGTGTTTAAAAATTTTATATTTAACTACAGAGTATAGATTTTCAGCAAGTAAATAAGAGTGTCCAAGTACAGTTCTTAGATCTTTTTTAAAAAGTAGCTTTCTCTTCAAGGAATTGATTAAAGAACAAAAATGTAACATTAAAAACAACTTTATATAAAATCACAGATAAAAAATCAACATAATATTTTTCATAAATTGTTTTAAAACCACTATATTTTGCAAAAAAATTACCGTATTTCTTGGATTACAGCTCCTTTAAAAGTTAAGGCATTTAGTTGATTCAGATTATTATTTTTTAATATGAAGTCTATAATTTGTGAAGTTCTATAGATTGGCTTGAGAAAGTCCATGAAATTCCTGGAAATTATTTTTAGAACTGTGTTGCAAAGTAAACATGTGGATTTTTCTAGAAGAAGATGTCATAGCTTTCTAAGATTTTTAGAGAGGTTTATGATCTATAAAAGGAAAGAACAATGAAATCTATAAGGTTGCTTCTAAACATGAATATCTGTAACTCCCTGAGTTTTAGTTTTAGGTACATAAGATAGTTTACTCTTCTATTTTTATTCTAGATTAGCAATGCATTCAAATTAAAGAAGTTAGTATATTCTTGATTTGAATGGCATCCAAAGGAACTATTTATGGAAATTTCTCATGAGGAATTGTTGCTAGTTTTTCCATCCTTCCAGTGTCACAGAAGATAATGTGAGCAGCAGCCAATATTTCTTAGAAAAGTATTCATTCACAGTGTGACATTTTTATACTAGTTAATACTAGCAGCAGCAATAAGAACACCATAGGAGTAGGAAGCATTTGAGCAAAATCCAGAAACTTTCTCACATCTCCCTAAAATGTGTCCTTTCTCCTTCATTAGGAGAGTTGCCACATGTAGAGGAGGCATACCTATGTCAACGTCAAGACTCCTACTATTGATCATTGAGATAAACTGCTATCACGTTAATCACTGCCAATCGTTAAGATTTCATAAATCATTTCTTATATTCAACCAATGTTTTTGGTAGCCTTTAAAGCCTTAGGGACATTAAATGTAGTTGTTACAAATTCTAGATTTTCCCTGCAATTGGATTTTATATAACTTTATTTTATTCTGTACCAAATGGTGATTATATATTTTAATATATATTGTATATATTTATACAACTTTATATATACAAGTATTTAAAATAAGAGAAATATTCTTTAACCCTGGGTACAAAAAAAAATGGCACATGTGGTCACCACATTCTGCTATATACAAATTAAAAATTTATATTTAGGTAGATTACATATACTTATAAACTTAAATAGAAATAAATTCTTATACATGTTATTATAAATCAAAAATGGTTTATGAGATTAAGATAAAATTGATAAATCTTAGAGAGGCAGTAGACACACACACGGAGAGAATGCCATGGGAAGGCTGGAAGAAACAACCCAAAGAACTACCTAAAAGTTGGTGAGAAGCCTAGATCAGTTGCTTCCCCAGCTCCTTCAGAGGGAGCATGTCCCTACCAACACCTTGATACAGACTTTTGGCCTCCAGAACTGTGAAAAAAAATTCTGTTATTCTAAACCTCCCAGTTTACGGTACTCTGTTTAGCAGCCCTCACAAAATAATATACTCGTCTAATTACTGAATCTTATTTTTCTCATTCTAAACAGAAAAATGTTTCTTCTATGTATGAAAGTGTTTTGAAACATATAGCAATGTACAAATGGAAAACATCACTATAATGACAATAATCTAAAATGAATATGTTACATTCTAATTGTGACAGGTAATCTTGACGTTTCTAATAAACCTAAAAAAGAAAATATTGTGATCACATTTATCTGCATGGTTCCCAAATTTATGATTAAAAGCAGTTTAATGAAAGCCATAAGGCACAGGGTGTCATGGTCAGAAGGTATGTTTATATAGTGAGTCAGAATAAAGATAGAAAAGAAACAATCTTTTATTCACATTTGTATTAGAACCATAGCCATGTTTCTGGGTGTTTTCACTGCCTTATGTTCTATACAGTTAAATTTAAATGTTGATATGAACTTATATTGTTAATCATATTGTTAGCTCATAACTATTAGACAGCTATTAGACTGTTTTCAGGTATAACATTATTATGTGAAACTACTACCTAGATTGACCTGTCATATTATTTCTTAACTCAAAGATTACAACAAGTACAAATCAGTACAGGATATATTATAAAAAAGAATGACCATTCAACACACATTCACATTTATTCATTTACTAAATGTTTCTTACAGCAGGGTTCTTTATTAAGTATAGTTACCTAATGTATAATTAACCTAATATATTTAGCACACTGAGAACAACTTACAGCATATAGATTAAAATATCAATAAAAATAAATTATGTGCTTTATTTGCAGTCAATCTGATATGGTTCTTTACAGTGTGTCTCAGTAATTTATTTTTTTAAATTTTTTTTGCAAATGAGAATGCAGATTATTATTTCTAACACAAACGTTGAGATTTTACTGATCAAGGAAAAGACTTGAATCCGTAGAAAAATAAGTAGGTTTTAGGTTCCAAGACCATTTCAGTAATATCAGTTTAAAACAAGGGGTAAGGTTTCTTTACACTGGTCAATGATGTGATTTAAAAAAATGGCCACATGATGTTTCAATTCCTCCAAAAAGATAAGGATATGGAGTTTAAATCACTTACCTGGCCTTGTGACTTGTTCTGACCATTAGAATGAGGTGGAAATAACTTTAAGCAAGTTCTTCACCCAGGCCTCCAAGAGCTTGCAGATTTATCTCTTGTTGCTTTGGGAACCCATTTACCCTGTAAAGATGCTTGAACTGGTCTGCTGTGTAGTAAGCAGCACAAGGGTAATTTCCACTGTCATCCCAGCTAACTTCCACACTAGGGAGTGAGACCACATGGGAGAATTCACCACCAGCCAATCTCTCAAACATCAGCAGACACAGGAACAAACCAGCGCAAATCATTTGAACTTAGCCTAGACCAGATTAACACAGTAATAGCAGGACTGTGATCTAAACAAATGGCCATTGTTTTGAGCCACCCAGATGTAGGATGGTTGGTGCCAGGAGTAGGAAACTCATATAGAAATTGGTTCCTGGAATTAGGATACTGCTGTTAAAAAAGAAAGAAAGAAAAAAATATAATAATAAAGCATGAAACATGTAGCATTGCCTTTGGGAGAAGGTGACAGCACCGCATTTTCTAGCTTACTTATACAATTACTTACTTCACTGCCCCTTTGGCCTCTGATAATCATTGGCTTACTATCAGCCTTTGCTAATAGTTTCCTCTATGCTTTTCCAGTTTCTGCCTGCGCATGCTACATAGTAGTGAATATATGAATGGCCAAACTCTCATGTGTGATATCTTGGATAATAAGAAATGCATCCAGTGAATGTTTGGATCTGCATAAGGGGACCATCAGGCCTAATGTTGCAAGTGGCTGTTTGGTTTTATTATCTGTGAATGATAAATAACTATCAGAGAGGGAGGAGATAAATAAAGAAACTTTCAGTTTGCAAGTGGAATTGAGGGGTAATATAGAGGAGATATGACTTGCTAGGTTGGAAGAATAAAACTGTCTCTCATCCCCAGTCTCCTCAGCTAGTAAAATAATCTCAAAGTAATATGAGGCTTGGGGTCAAAATTCAAATCAAGAGTGTGGCTGTAAGATCCTTAAGAACTGTGGAAGATTTAAGGCAGGATCTAGTAGACCAGGTCCTACACAAAAACAAAACAAAACAAAAAACAAAACCTAGACAAAAGAGGCTCAAAGAATCTCATGGGGATTGTTCTTTAGCAGCCTGACAAGCCACTTGAAAGTGAGAAAATTCTGTCTCGAGAAAAGTTGTGGGTGTGACTTTTGCCATGTGAAGTGATAAAATTTCTGATACACATAAATTCCACAAAGCTTGCATAAAAGTGGTATCAGTAAAAGAGCTATGAGCTTGAGCTAAGAGAAATTGTGATCACTCAAATTACAAAATGGCCTCTGGGTTCCCAACTTTCTACAGGCTAAGAAAGCTACTTTGTCTCAATTATGAGCCATTTGTTATAGAAAAGAAAGGGTTCGCAGGGCAAATCAAGATTGGGAGAAATGAGACAAAACTAAGAGAGAACAGAGTAATGGAGAAGAACTCTTAGAAAGCAGAATCAGACCCTACTGAAGACACATTTCCTTTCTCAGGGTGGACCTGGAAATATTTGCCCTTCAGGACCAGTGGCTGCTGTGTGCCTACTGTTCTTTTCTCTTTTTGAATTGAATGGATAGGGTTAGCATGAATCTTGTCTATGGCAGCTCTATAGTGATATCCAGAAATGCCTGGGACTCTGGGTCTTACTTTGGTCAAGATAGAGATGAAATCTACTAGAAAGTGACTTACTATAACCTGCTGTTTGAAGTCTAAAAATTCCCTGTCTTGGAGCCATGGGTAGTCAACTTTACTCTTGAAAATATATCATTAACACCTGGTTTAACTGTTTATTGCACAGAGTTTTAGCTATCTTACCAGTAGGCTATAAAAGATTCCTCAGTACACTTGAGCCTTGGTTCTCATAACTAATGTATCTCAGATGGATTCTAGCAGTTCACTGTCCAAAGACAAAGCACATTTTCTACAATCAACAAATAGTTCTAAAAGTTGCACTGGGGCACTGAGACCTCTCTGTGTTTGCCTGAGCTTCCTTTCTCCTGAGGAACTATATTCTTCACCTTTATTAGAACCTCATATGAGTATACCCTGTGGATTTTCAGCTGTCATTGAAATTTTGTCTGATGTAATTGCTGCAAACTTGCATATACAAATTATGCTATTACTGTTTTAGCATTGTATTTGGGTGTGAGGGACACATAACTCATCTTTTTCAGTTTATAAGTCTATGGATGAAGAGGATCCACATCCAAAGAGTCTCAGCCACTTCCAGACCCATCATTCAGATTTAGGGCATTAATGAACATCAATATGATTCTCTTATTAGAATAATCTGAATACATCGTGTCTTCTCTATGCATAGGAAGAAATAATTCAGACTCTAAACATGCCCAGAAGTTAACTGCATCAGCTAAAGGGAACTGTACTCCAAAATGTATTCCATGTGTAGTCAGAATTATGATTACTGTGAATTGTGCCTTTGTTACTATTCAAAGGCATTAACTTATTTCTATTTTTTAAAGATAAAATTTCAATGTATTTGGTCTGTTTAATAGGTACATTCCTGAAATGTTGGGACTAAGTAAGCTTTCAATCCTCTTCCAAAATGTATTAAAAATATTTTTATATGACCTAGCAATTCCATTTCTGGGTATTATCTGAAGGAAACAAAACACTAACTTGAAAAGATATCTGCACTCCCATGTTCATTATGACATTATTCACAATAGGCAAGATACAGAAATGACCTAAGTGTCCCTCCATGGATGAATGAATAAAGAAGTTGTGAGAAATATGTGTGTGTGTGTATATATATGTATATATATAATTTGTCTATAAAGAAAATGAAATTGTTTCATTTTCAACAATATGGATGGACCTAGAAGGTAATTAGGCAGAGTGAAATAAATCAGACAGAGAAAGACAAATACTGTTTGATAACTCATATGTGGAAACAAAAACAAAAACAAAAACAAAACAAGCTCATAGATATAGAAAACATATTAGTGGTGGCCAGAGTTGTGGAGTGGAAGACATGTGTAAAGGGAGTCAAAATGTAAAAATGAAGGTCTCAAATGTATTAAGAAAGGGGTCGAGGGAATATGTGACTGTGGAGAGTAAGGATGGAAGAGTGCAGCCTCCTAAAGGAAGTACAAGCCTCAGCTATGTGTCCAGCTTTTGTGATGTATGAAGTTAGATTATAGGCTCTTGGAACATAGCAAAAATAAATAAATAAATAAACGTATTTTTTAAAATTGTGTGTTAATTAGTTTGTACCTATTGATTGAACATATTGATCAGAACTATTTGGAAATTAGGGTTTTACTGTATTAAGAAAATAACTGTGACTTCCTGAGTAAAAAACCCAATCTAAAAATTACTTTTTAGCCTGACTGGTACAGGGAGACTACTCAAGGTGTTATTTTGGAATCAGAATCAAATCCACCTCAGCCAAAATATGGTTTGACATTAAGAAGAAGTTAATAGAGGGACTTCTGGCAAACTCAACCAGCTGAGGGAATACTATGTCTGGCACTTGCCAAATAAGACTCATAATTGCCCACACAAACTTTTAATCTGATACTCTTCTGCTGTCAATCAGGGAGGAAGAACAACAAGATGGGGTACCTGTGAACTACTGGGCAACAAAAGTTGTATCCAGGAGAATAGAAAGGTATTTTTGAAGAGTTAAAAACCGGAAGCACCAAATGCAGGGTCTGGATCAAAATGAAGAACCATGTTATGAAGGCAGATTTGAAGTCAAGAAATTAGGGATTTTGACAATGTAGAGACAGCCATGAGTTGCACAGGGAAAAGATCATACCAACATCAAAGTGTATCCACACCTCAGTATTAATAGCTAGAGAACTGTATTTATCTCTTGTCACCTACTCATTCAACTTTATGATGTCACTAATCCCTTCAAAAACCTTATAGTGATTTTGATTCAAAGGGAACAAGTTCAAATACAGAATACATAATGGAGGACATACTGCCAATATTACTACTAATAAACATTTAGCCATTCATTGTAATGGTTTCTAAAACTCACTGGAAAATTCTTTGGGATCCAAGTTAAAAAATGTCTCCATAACATTAGTTCATATGTACTTACCAGAGTATCAGAGTTCTGTGTTCTGTCTTAAATGCCTCTGAGGGCTTTTAATAGTGTGATTGATTGGTTCACTGGGAATTGAAATCGACTGTGGACTATATTAAGCAAAATTAAAATGCCAGAACTTTGGGAGATGGGAACAAAATGGCAGACTAGGGAGATCCTGGGATCACCTCCTCCCAGGGACACACCAAATCTACAACTACATATAGAACAACTCTGGGAATAACCTGAAGGGTAGCAGAATCAGCATTTCCACAACTAAGGATATAAGTTACAAAACACATAGAGATGAGTAGGAGGAGTAGAGATCCAATCTAGGCAGGACCCTCAGCCCCAGTGCAGGGATCCCTGCCTCAAAAAGAAAAAAAAAAAAAAAAAAAAAAAAAAGAAGGAATATCACAAACAAGAGATCCTCCCTAAGGAGCCATGAGTTCAAACACCACATAGGGCATTCCAGCCCTGAGGACCTGCACTGCGAATAAAATCCATAACAACTGGCTTTGAAAACCAGCAGTGTTTACTTCTTGGAGAGCTGGCAGGCTATAGAAAACAGAGAGTTTACTCTTAAAAGGCTAATACAAAAACTTGCTCTCTCTGAGTCTTACTGCAAAGGCAGTGGTTTGAAAACACCTAGGCCATACGTGAAAGAGATTCATTGACTAGTTTTAGGGCCAGCACCTAAGAGTGTCATTTTTGACATTGGTCATCTACCTTGCTAGCACCACTCACCATGCCCCATCCAGCTGCCCCTCCAAAGTGGCTCCCGCCTAATATAAACACAAATAAATGGAAAGATATATGGTTCTCATGATTGGAGTAATCAATATTGTTAAAATATACATAACACCTAAAGCAATGTATCTATTCAATTCAATCCCTGCCAAAACACTAAAAGTATTTTTCACAGAACAGGAACAAATAATCCTAAAATTTGTATGGAACCACAAAAGACCCTGAATAGCCAACGCAATCTTGAGAAAGAAGAATAAAACTGGAGGTGTCACATTCCATGGCATCAAACTACAATATGAACTATAGTAATCAAAACAGTATTGTACCAGTACAAAAACAGACACATAGATCAATGGAACAGAATAGAGAGTCCAGAAACAAACCCATGCACATAAGGTCAATTAATCTATGACAAAGGAGGCAAAGATTACAATGGGAAAAATTCTTTTCAATAAAAGATGTTGGGAAAAATGAGCAGGTGCAGTAAAAGAATAAATATGGACCACCATCTTACAGCCTATACAAAAATAAACACAAAATAGATTAAAGACTTAAATGTAAGAACGGAAACCATAAAATTCTTAGAAGAAAATGCACCAAAAGCAAAAACAAACAAATGGGACCAAATCAAACTAAAAAGCTTTTGCACAGCAGAGGAAATAATAAACAAAATGAAGAAAGCAACCTACTGAATGGGAGAAGATATTTGCAAGTAATATACCTGATAAAAGATTAATATCCAGAATATGTAAAAAACTCATACAACTCAATATCAAACAAATAAAAAAATAATCTGATTAAAAAATGGGCAGAGGACTTGAATAGGCATTTTTTTCCAAAGAAGACATACAGATAGCAAATAGGTACATGTAAAAATGCTGAACATTACTAATAATCAGGGAAATGCAAAATGAAACCACAATGAAATATCACCTCACACCTGTCAAAATGGCTATTATCAAAAAGACTCCAAATAACAAGCATTGTGGAAGATGTGGAGAAAAGGGGACCCTCTTGCATCATTGGTGGGGATATAAATTGTTGCAGCCACTATGAAAAACATTATGGAGGTTCCTCAAAAAGTTAAAAATAGAACTATCATACAATTCAGCAATTCCATTTCTGGGTATTTTTTTGAAGAAAATAAAAACACTAATTTGAAAAAATATGTACACCTCTATGTTCGTTGCAACATTATTTACAATAACCAAGATGTGGAATCAACCAAAGTGGCCATGAATAGATGAATGGACATAGAACATGTATTATGTATGTGTCAGGATAACAGGATATTACTCAGCCATAACAGAAGGATAAAATCTTGTCATTTGTGAAAACATGGTTGGACCTAGAAGGCATAATGCTAAGCAAAATAAGTCAGTCAGACAAAGGAAAGTTCTGTATGATTTCACTTATATATGTAATCTAAAAAACCAAACAAATAAATAAACAAACAGAAACAGATTCATAGATATAGAGAACAAACTGATGGTTGCTAGAGGGTAGGGGTATGGAGGTCAGGTGAAATAGGTGAAGGGGATTAAGAGGCACAAATTTCTAGCTATAAAATAAAGTCATGGGGATGTAATATACAGAATAAGGGATATACTCAATAATATTGTAATAACTTTGGCAACAGATGGTAACTAGACTTATAATGGTGATCATCTTGTAATGTATATAAATGGTGAATCATTATGCTGTACACCTGAAAATAATCTACCATTTTATGCCAATTATACTTAATAGAAAAGTAATAAATAAATTTTAAAAATAAACTTGTATTAAAAAATAAAGGCATGCGATATATAAGTTTAAAATTATATATAAATTTAAAAAAAAGATGCCAGAACTTTGCCTAGTGCAAAAACATGAATCCATTGACTTCAAAAAATAGAAATGTTGATGCAAATGTGTTAAGTATGACTCACTTTCCCACCGTTTCAATACTGGAAGGGCATGGAGATACTCTACCAAAGTATAAAAAATACATTTATAAGACTGTACATGAATCTTTAAAAATATCAGTAATAGATGGCAATGAAAGATCCTACCATTAAATCCGATTTATATCTTAGTAATAGCTACTAGAGAGCAGAATTCTGGTGTAGCACTCAACTTCCAGAGACAAAGTAGTGATTATAATGAGCACATGCATAAAGCATGCCCAGATTGATGTTACCTTCAGGATATTTGTCAGTAGGGAATTTATCGTGGAATCCCTAGGACTGAAATAGAAAGACAGTCTACTATAGTTCTTATTTGTACTGCAAAACTGGGAGAAACAAAACCTTAGTTTTGTCAGGAATGAAAGATAGTAAAGATATTAAAAGTCTAATAATGGAATATTATGAATGATTTTATGTCAATAAATTTAGAACATTTTAAAGAACTTGGAAATACAAAAAAGCAGTGGGTATGCCTTCTGTTATATATACATTTATATAATCATATGTGTATATATAAATGTGTACACACATTCTATAATATATATGAATGTATATACACATATAAACATTAGCACACAGAGACTTATAAGAAATTTATATTGTAAATATTCAATGTAAAGTAGTTGGGGGAGATGTAAATAAATGTATCATTTTAAAATTGAGGACTTCATATCTAATAAGTGTAAAACTAATCGACAAGGATAATATGAATTAGAAGACATTGCCTATATCATGGATCCTTTAATAGCTGTACTCTTCCTAAAAATATTAGGTACACATTTTGCTGTGATCTCATATATTTACTCAATTGATTAATTTGCATATAATGAGTAAAGTTGTTCAGATATTAACAGGTGCTTTTCTGTTTGAAAATGCTAATTCTATTTACTTGGGTTTCAATCATGACCCAGAAAGGAGGTGGCTAGGATATTTAAATATTATTGAAGACATTGTTCCATCATTTTTCTTTCTCTTAAGTGAAAAGTTTTGCTTAATCAGTTTCCCTTTTGAAAAATAAGCCTGACCTTTCTATAGAATAATATGACTCATAAATCTGACTTAAGTACACTGGATATGCTTTTCACTATGTATATGCCTAAATTTGATTAAGTAGGAAAGCAAATTCTGATTGAACAACCATGATAGAATTAAATGGCTGCATAGAATAGTTTTATTTAATTATTTCATAAGTACTCTTTTATTACCCATGAATTAAACTTGAACTAAAAATAACAACATAAAATAAGTTATAGACATTCTACAGGTTTGAACTGTGGCTATGTACATATAATGCATAAAGTCTAAAAATTTATCTACCATGTATCTTCTAAGGTAATAGTTAAGAGTTCGGTCATAGATACAGCACTTAGGAGTGCAATTGGTAAATGAAAAATAAAATTTACATCAGCATAAAACTATTGTCTGCTTTATACATACAAATATATATATCTATATCTATATATATATATAGATAGATAGATAGATAGATAGATAGATATAGATATATTCTTATCTAGATATGTTCAAATTAGTCCAAAACAAAATTCTAACTTTTGAAAGCTACTCAAAATATTTAACAGATAAATAAAACTTCTAGTTATCTAAATAAAATAAAAAGTTATATAGGAATAAAAATTCTATGCCACTTTTAAAGGAGCTAAACAGAATTTTCATTAAGTGTACTTCACCCTATTTTGTGTGTCTGGAAAACTTAATAAGCACCATCTAGAGGTTGCCATTATATTTCATAAAATATGGAGGTAGAATCTGACTACATCAGATTATAAAATAACATTAATTGTAGGTAGTTGAAGAAATATAGATCTTAGTGAGTTTGTGGATATTAATAAGGTAACAAAGGAATTATTGGTATAGGATAGCTCCACATTATATTTTCAGATTTATTAAATATAATTGTCTTAAGATAAATGTTGTAAGTATATTTTAGAAAAGTACACTTATCCACAGAATTTATAGATCTATTTGGAAAGTAGTTTACACATATCTACTACAAATTGACATACAAACGTGGAAGAGTTCCTAAAAGGGACAAATAGAGACATAATTTTATAAGAAATTTAATTATCTAGAAAGGAGGCATTTGAGAGAGAAATGGAGTTGTTTCTTCTCTGTCTGTTATTATTAACAACAGTGAAATGTGTTAGTTCCCATACATAAATAATCACTCTGCTAAGTATATAAATTACCATGTTTTATTTATAATAAGAGACATTGACAGGTGTAGCATAAACAGAATTTCCCCTGTTAACTTATTTCTAACTCATTAGCACACATTTTTTTAATAGTTTCAGAGCTTATACAGAAATAGGAAAAAAACCCACAAAACTTGGTTTAATGAGTTGTTTTATTTTTTAAAAGCCTGTCAGCTACATTAGGAAAGACACATCTTTTCCTGTTTCTCACATTCAGGGAATAATTTGGTTCCTAGCCCATTCATTTGGCATTTGTCAGAGAACTCCTAAGATGTCTTAATATACAGGAAGGATTTTCATGTTTGAACTCGAGGAATCCTCAGCCCTCAAAAAAATTATTCGAAACTGGTAACCCTATTAAATAATAGAGGAATAACAATTATGTGTAACTATAGTACATAACATAGCCTAAGAATTAGCTTCTACTTCAAGATTCCAGACTTACTTAACCAACTGAAATCTCAACATCTGTGTTTGGATGTAAAATAGGAACCTCAACACAGAATATGTAAATAATTTGAACTATTATTTTCTGTCCAACCCCCATATTTGTTCAACAGCTCCCTTCCTCCACTCTTCTTTATAAATGACAAGTCTATCTTTCTGAGCTTGGAACAAGTGGTTACTTGTAGTTATTCTTGAATCTCCAACACTACATTCATTCCACAAAATAATCATGTTGACTTTTTAATATATTCCAAAATCAATCACTACTGATAACTTACATCACTTCCATCATGTCCTGCCATGCTAATTTTTTTATCTGATTCGTAATTTAGTTTTAATAACTTGTACTTTTCCTTGTGGTTTGTCCCTACATCTTTTATCCATATAATAGAAAGATCTTATTAAAATGTATGTTGGATCATGTTACAGCTCCACTAAACATCTTCTAATAAGTTTTAATCTCACTCAAAGTAAATTCTGCAGCCCTTGTTATGTCATTAAGGAATTTTATGAGCTAGAACTTGCTATCCATCTAGCGTCCCTCGCTTATTGCATTTCAGACACTGGCTTCTTTGTAATCCCACAAATTCAAAAAGCCTGCTTCATCTTGTTGGGTATTTTCAATTGCTCTAATCTCACCTAGAATGTGCTCTGTCTAGATGTTCACATGTTCAATCCTACACTTCTCTCAGAATCTACTCAAATGCCACATTATTGCAAAAGTGTGCATTAAGTACTCTGTATGAGGGAGCAATATCTTTATTATCATCCTCATTATCCTTGTCCAAATTTAAAGCACTAACCACTAATGCAACATATATATGGATTTGCTTGCCATTTGACTTTTCTCATGTAGAATGTAAGCTTCAATGGATCATAGGTTTGTCACTAACAGGGTCTTATCCATGACAGGACTTCAAATATTATTAATTGAATAAAGGAAATTTGGAGATATAAACATGAATGCTACACAGCCCCTGTTGTCAGCACAACAACATAAAATTTAGGAAATGCTTCCCTTTCATCACTCCTCAACTTGATCATTCTACTAAATGAGCCAATGAATGAAATGCAAGTACAGAAGAAGCTACAATTCACTCAATAATTTAATGTTTCTTAAAGAAATGTTTGTTGCTATGTACCATACAATTGATGTCAAGTTAGCAAACATTGCATTAGGCAAACTTAATTGAAAGATACACTTCTATCGATTCATAAATGTTAGGTAGCTCAGGATAGAGTAAAGTGTTTCTAGTCAGAGAAGCAATTACAATTTACCCTTAAGGTAAAGGAAGAGTTTATAAGAAAAGAAAACAATTTTTAAAGTACCTTAAATATTTTAGCACTATCAATGAGACAGAGTGGCTAAAATACAAATAACTATCTGTGTTCCTTCAAATAATTCAAGCATAAAGAAGACAAAGTTAGGCATGCATATACAATAATAAAACAAATTGGTAAGAAAAAAAGAGATCCGAAAAAAAGGAACAGAAGAGGAAATTGATAAATGAGTAATAACTGCTTTAACAAAATGATGTAAACAGAAAGCTAATTATGGGTGGGAATTGTATGCCCAGACCCACAGAACAGCTATGACAACAAAGACAACATTTATCAATAAAAACAAGTATTTGTGCAGCTGAAATCCAAACAGAAAAATGACCACTCTTCTCTGAAAATATTGAACTATTTAACTAAATTTGTGTACATCAGGCATATTTGTTGGCTAAAGTACTGAACTAAAATAGAGGAATCAAATGAAATTCTATACTGTTGATAGTGAAATCCCAGTCCATATCACAACTCAAATACAAGAATGCTGTCACCAGGCTTATTCATTTATTGGCAAAACATGTTAAGTTTTCCTCTTTGGGAAAAACCAACCAGCTCAAGGAAAAAGAACTGCAGTTATTTTTGATGAATAATCTGCCAGTGAAAGAATTGAATTAACTCAGTTCCTAGTGAAGTTCACTAGTGGTTTATCACCTACAAAGAGTTCTCAATTAGTTTTATAGTAACTACATGGCTCTTAAATATATGAAGACTGTCAAAAATCACCTGGCATTTAAAGCAAGTCTCCATAATAAAAGGCGAAAGTCAAACTAACAAATAAACAAAATAACTCAGAGGAAACTGAATCAAAGGTAGGAGCAGGGCTTCCCTGGTGGCACAGTGGTTGAGAGTCCGCCTGCGGATGCAGGGGACATGGGTTAGTGCCCTGGTCAGGGAAGATCCCACATGCTGCATAGCGGCTGGGCCCGTGAGCCATGGCTGCTGAGCCTGCGCATCCGGAGCCTGTGCTCCACAACAGGAGAGGCCACATCAGTGAGAGGCCCATGTACTGAAAAAAAAAAAAAAAAAAGGTAGCAGCAAAAGATGTCTTTGAAAACAAGGACACAAAAATCACAAAACAATGAATGTACTCAGAGTTAAAAGAAAATATTCAGCCTAATATATAATAGTAACAAGCTTATAACAAGTTTTATTTATAAAACAAGAAATAGGTTTTGTAAATTAAGAAATTACAAATAAATTTTAATAGAATGTTCCAGAAAATAGAAAAAAACAATTAAGGTTATGGAAAAGAGGAAGAGAGAGAGTGAATGTGGAAGGGAGAGAACAGGTGAAAAGAGAAGAGAGAAGAGGAAATTAGAGAAGACAAGAGAGAATTAAGGATGATTCCAGGAAGTCTAGCAAAGTAAATTTCCAAAAAGAGAGAATAGAAAGGTATGTATAATTTGAGGTTTTTTATTTATTTATTTTTACTTAGTTATATTTATTTATGTATTTATATTTTTAATTTAGATTTTTAAAATTTTTAGACAACTATAAAATTTTTATAAAGGTTACTTTCCATTTACAGGTATTGCAAAATATTGGCTATATTCCCCATGTTGTACAATGCATTGTTGAGCCTATCTTACACCCAATAGCTTACACTCCCCTACCCCTATATTTCCCCCCACACACACACTGGTAACCTCTATTTTGTTCTCTGTATCTGTCTGCTTCCTTTTGTAATATTCACTAGTTTGTTATATTTTTTAGATCCTATATATCAGTGATACCATACAATATTTGTTTTTCTCTGGGGTGTTTTTATTTATCAACATGGGATAAAGGAGTAGAGAATAAAGCATCAGAAACTCTTAGTGAGAGAACCAAGTGATTTAATGGGTTCACGTCAAATTAACAATAGAGAAAAAATATTTACTCTGTTGTCAGATGTTTTGGTCTGTTTCTTGCAATGTGAACTACTTTTTAATTGTATGTTTAAATGGTCATAAGCCTGCTAAAGCAAGCAAAATTGTACTTTTTGCTAAAAAATAAAAGTTTAGCTTAGCCATTTAATCACAAAAACATAGGGAGGACAAATCCTGTTCCCCCTCCCCAAAAAATAAAAAAAACAAGCTGGAAATGAAAAGTACATACATATAATTTCTTTATAATTAAATATATGTATATAATTTATAATAAATTAAGCCTAAACATTTTAAAATGTAAACGTGACAGCTAGACTATTCCTCAAAATGTTTCCGTTTTTAGTTTTCTTCATTTCATCTTCCCCATTTTATAAATTTTACTACTGGCCTTTTTTTTAGATCTAAAATAATACAATGAAATACAATTTAAGAATTAAAACTCTTCTATACCTTCATTGTGTTAAAATTCTATCTGAATTATGTGTTACACTTTTTAGAACGTGGGAAGTCTCTTATTACAAAGTGTTTTCCCTCCTTTTCACCCTGTTTTTGCCTAAGTTATAATCAGGAAAGTTTCTCCAGCAGTGTTTAGTTAATGATAAATCTCTAGTCAAAAGCTCACAGGGAGTTTCACTTTGTCTGGGGCCAAGCCTTCCATAATTATGTGGTTTTTGCCTTACATAGAACCACCTCATTCATGGATCCCATGAGAGTGAAATCAAGCTGTCTTCCCCTCACAAGGCACTTTGCATTGGGTTTGAGGTGTACATCCATATTAGAGCCTTTTTTCTGATTTTTCTGACTAAAGGGAATGCATTCAGAGCAGGCATATTTTTAAACCTATATTATTAAAGCAACTCTAGCTGAGACATTTCCAAAAGAACTTTTTTAAAATCTTTGAAATTATTTTTGATCATTAAACAATATTGGTTTTTAGTGACTATTGATAAATGTCTCTACACTTATATAATTATTAAGCATTTATACAATTATTATGTATCTGAGAGTCCATTACTTCTAATCTGTATAATAATTGCAGTAGTCAAGAAGAAACATAGATAACATAAAAGAGAGTAGATTGGAAAGTTAGTGGAATGGGAAAGTAACATTTATTGAGCAACTTTGGTTGAGTACATTAAATATTTTATCTAATATGATGAAGGAAAGAAAACCTACAATTTGACTGTTAATGTTGGAAGTTTATTCAAGAATATACTAAAAGAATGTAAAACATATAATTTAAAAGATTTGAGAGAGCAATTGACTATGAGTGTCTGAAGTAAATAAGCAGGAAAAATTAAGGTAAACTGAATTTTAGGTCCTCCTCTAAATAAATTGGATGACCCATGCCCTATAAATTCACCCCTTTCCTTATTTGGAACATGCAAAAATTCTCTAGCATTATCTGTTCACAGCAATTTTTCTATAAAGAGAAGCAAAAATATCAAAGAATCATCACTTAAACAAACTAAATCTTGGAAAAATGTTTTAAAGAATTTAAATAGTGTTTTCTGATGAATTAGATATTAAGTAATAAATGAAGAAAAAAATTAGCCATGACAGTTCACAAATATGTTCAACAAATCAGTATGCCATTATAATAAGTGATTTACTGATTATTTTTTCCTATATATACTTAACTATAGTTAGTAATAAGTTATATATGAGAACTTAGACTTTCCATCATATTTGAAGATAATATTGCTACCTATAAATGTAACTTTAGAATTTGAAACACATTTGTTTCAAACTTAGAGTGAATTACCTGTTGATTCTAAAACTTTGTTTTTATTAAAAAAAACATATTTATAGCTACTGTTGGGTTAATTAATAAGCATTTAAAAATAATATTTGGCTTCATATAAAGAATGAAAGAGGTGCAAATACACAATTCTAGAATTTACAGTCTTATTTGGAAAATATGCCGCATACCTGAAGAAATCAAGAATTTAGATGCCCTTTGCTAATTTACACATAGTTAGGATATGTAGCAATTACCATGTAATTGTAATGCAAGTATATATTTAAGTCTTAGTGGGGAAAAATACCCAAATCTATAGTTAATAGCCTCGTTTTAACATTCTGACTTTTCCAATTATCAGATGACTAACATCTAACAAATTCCATAAACTACCCAAGAATTAGCTTTATAATTGTAAGTAGAAAGAGTAACTATTATCATTTGTGGTTGTTTTGAGATTTAGATATAATCTATATAAAGTATATATATAAAGTACTTAGCACGCCAAGTCAGGGGAACACTCTTGGTAGACAATTTTATGTTTTCTAAGAAAACATTTATTATGAGAGTATCTAACAATAATGATGACTTTATTTTTTTGCTTTGACAGTTGAAGTCCTGATACTATATCCAGATTCAGATATGTCTGGAACTAGTTGATTCATGTATATATTCTTTAATTCTCTATGTGCTTCAAGATCATTGTGAAGAACTCCATTTTTTATTCTATGAATTCAAATCCTGGCTTTGCATTCTTTATAGATATCTGAATTATAACTAATAAAATTATCTACCAAGAGTGTTCCCCTGACTTGGCATGCTAAGTACTTTATATAGATTAGATCTAATCTCAAAACAACCACTAAATATAATAGTTACTCTTTCTGCTACAATTAAAAAGCTAAATTTTGGGTAGTTTATGGATTTTGTTAGATGTTAGTCATCTGATAATTGGAAATGCCAGAATGTTAACACGAGACTATTAACTATAGATTTGGGGTATTTTCCCCCACTAAGACTTAAATATATACTTGCATTATAATTACATGGTAATTGTTACATATCCTAACTATGTGTAAATTAGCATAGGGCACTTAAATTCTTGATTTCTTCAGGTATGCGGCATATTTTCCAAATAAGACTGTAAATTCTAGAATTATGCATTTGCACTTCTTTCATTCTTTATATGAAGCCAAATATTATTTTTAAATCCTTATTAATTAACCCAACAGTGACTATATAACAATTGTCTTCTATGGACTCTATATTTATGGATACATTTAATTTTCAAAACACTCTTGGAGAGTAGGTACTGTTATTATTGCCCACATTTTATAGATGATTAAAAAGAGGGATGGCAATGTCAATTAAAGAATGTCACTGGCCATCTGGTTCTACGAGGCTTGAGCCACTTCAGTCTCTGACCATCAACACATCCTGAAAATAATCCAATGTGGAGATACAGAATGATGCATTCTGTGCTCTGGGAAAACTAGCAGAATCGATCTTCTGACAGTCAGGAGAAAAATTTATGAACACCAAATCTTGCATCTTCCCATACTTAGAAAAGCACTAAATTTATTAACAGAGATATCTGTTCTTCTTGGCTAACAGTAATCTTCTACCAAGATGTGTGCTTGACTGCACGTACCTTGTCTCTCAAATCACATATATACTGACCTTCCCCCACCTCTTTGAAGCTGTTCCTCAGAACTATCTGAGAGGCTGTCTCCCAGGTTATGGTCATCAGTGAATCCCCAGATAAAACTGAAACTTACAGATCTCATGTTGTGCGTTTTTATTTGTCAACAATTTTGGTGACCACGAAAGGACCCAGAACAGACTTCTGTCCACCTGAACTCTATGAGGATTCAGAGCCTTGGTACAATCAAGGTGCCCTCGTTCCCATCCACTTCCTCATTGAGGCCAGCTGAATTTAGATGAGTCTCTCCTGGTTCTCAGATCTCCTGAATATTGGTTGATGATCCTGAGTTTTATTTGGCAGTGAATAACAGGTACCTAGGGAAAGCTGCACCACATTGGTCTATAGAGAGGCCAATGCTGCTGACCTCAAATTTACCTTAAAACAATGCTCAAACAGAGATGAAACAATTCCCACACCAGGATGAGAAGACAACAGCAGAAGTAGACAAGATGCCAAAACTCACCTGCATAATTATACATGTTTTCTTAATTTCTTAGACTTTTGCATATGAATCATTTTTTTTTCTATCATGAGCACACTCCTATGCAGTTTTAAAGTTAATCCAATTATTGGGTTTATGATCAATTATCTACATCTAGTACTTCTGGGTTACCTTGGTGGATTTCTCCTCTCCAAGGCTCTAACTGGATAGCCTGTAGAAAATTTACTCTAGAAGAAAGAAATTATAGTTCTCTTCTGGCCACTATTACTATTACTAAATGGGATCCCCCTCACTTGGCCAAACAATTATACTTGCTCTGACCATGGTCATGAATAAAAATTTTCTTTAAAGGTTATTCAATCTCAGTCAGAACAGTGAGCTAAACATCTGTCAAATGCCATGCTCTCCCATTATTAGAAGGAACCTTCATATAATTATGGATGGATATATAAAGTTAATATCAGGTTACAATCATGTAAGTTTAAAAGCTCCCTTATGTTGGAAACATTTAAACCATATTAAGGATAATCAGCTTAATAACACTAGGAAACTGGGCTCGGTGTCTTATGAAGAAGGTCAATATATCATTACCTTTAAGATAGTGATTCATGTGGGACAGACTGAGTCAGATGACCTGGGAATATACTGGGTCACACCTAATGGAAGTTCTTGGCTTAAATTCTTAGTAAGGACCCAATTAATCCTATTATCTATATTACTTGTATTCTGCTTATTTTACAAGATTATGGTTTCATACCTTACCAAATGTGTGACTGAGCCTCTAATAAAACTAATGATGACTAGGCAACTTAAAATGATTGACCAAATATATAGTTCTATATGAATTCAATGACTGTAATAGTGTAACTCTAGATATGGGAAGAAGCAACAAGAAGGAAACTTTTCCTGGACCATAATAAACTAGTAAAACAGGCAGTCCAGTGATATTTGGCTACAATTAACAGGGCATAGTCTATTAATAGCACATTGATAGACTTATCAACAAAATCTGGACCTGACATAGGAGTGAGGATTCCTAGTACCATGGGACAAAATGGTCACAAAATGCCTCCTAAACCTTGGTTGAATTTATGACCATGAGGGAATACTGCCAAGTAAAGAATGTTACTCACCATCTGGTGCTACAAGGATTGAGCCCCTGCAGTCGCTAAACTTCAACACACCCTGAAAGGAATTCAGGATGGAAATCAGGAATGATGGATTCTGTGCTCGGTGGAAACTGTCAGAACAGGCCTTCTAATAGATATTTTCAGAAGAAATTTTTATGAACCTCAATTACTGCATCTTCCCATATTTAGAGAAGCACCAAAATCATTACTGGATTCCTCTTGACTCACAGTAACATTCTACCAAGATATATGCTTGCCTGCATATACCCCTTCTCCAAAATCACATATATACTGACCTCCCCCCACCCCAAACTTCTTCAGAGCAATTCCACAGAGCTGAGAGGCTATCTCCAGGACTATGGTCCTAATAAGTTCCTAAATAAAACTGAAATTCACAGCTCTCATGTTGTGCATTTTAATTTCAGTTGACAGAGAGCTTGAATAAATTACCCAAGATCATATACTTTGCAAGTTATAGGGTCGGGATTTAAATGCAGCTGTTCTTGATACACATACAGAGAATACTTTCGTGAAAGAATACTTACTAACAGAATTAGAGCAGTACATGAATTCCTTTTATAGGAATATTTTAATTAAAATTTTAGACATTATATTACATTCTTCCCCATAAATTTCATGAAAAGTCATACTCTCTCTAGTATCCTCCATACTTATTCAATATATTTCTGATTTAATACATACAGGAGATGGCTGAAATAGTGAGTGAGTATAAGCCATGAAAATGGTCCTGAAGGAACAAAATAGACATTATTGGAAAATATGAAATAGAAAACTGTTTTAGTGTTAAGTTCAATGGTATATAATGTAAAGAGTTGAAACTAAAGAAAAAAAGAAAATTTAGATTACACAGTTATTGAATATATAATAAAATACATTATAATTTCTGAAAACTGTAGAATAGTGGAATATCTTCAAGTACACATGACAGGTAATAAATAAGTTTTAGTGGCAACATTTTGATTTAGTAGAACATTGCAAAATAAAATTGTGCAAGGTAAATAAATTACCTGTTACTAGAATTTAAATCAATGTAAAAAAAATAAGTTAGATATTTGTGATAGCAAAACAAAAAGGGTTAATATTTAAAATTCAAAAAGTGAAATTTACTAGCACTTGTAGATTGTATTAATGCAGAACGAAATGAAGGTTAATTATTAAAATGCTTAAATAATCTTTATTTTTTCCAAGGTGATTTTTTTTTCTTCCAAGATGAATAGACTTGTACAGATGAGGCTATGTGGTCTGCTGTAAATAAGCACATACTAGCCCGGAGGAAGATGGCGGAAGAGTAAGACACGGAGATCACCTTCCTCTCCACAGATACATCAGAAATTCATCTAAACGTGGAACAACTCCTACAGAACACCTACTGAACGCTGACAGAAGACCTCAGACCCCCCAAAAGGCAAGAAACTCCCCACATACCTGGGTAGGGCAAAAGGAAAAAAGAATAAACAGAGACGATAGGATAGGGACGGGACCTGCACCAGTGGGAGGGAGCCATGAAGGAGGGAAGGTTTCTACACACTACAAGCCCCTTCGCGGGCGGAGACTGCAGGTGGCGGAGGGGGAAAGCTTCGGAGTAGCCGAGGAGAGCACAGCAACAGGGGTGCGGAGGGCAAAGCGGAGAGATTCTGGCACAGAGGACCGGTGCCCTCAGGCACACACCAGCCCGAGAGGCTTGTCTGCTCGGCCGCCGGGGCAGGCGGGGCTGGGAGCTGAGGCTCGGGTATCGGCTTTCAGTCAGAGCGCAGGGAGAGGACTGGGGCTGGTGGCAGGAAGAGAGCCTGAAGGGGTTAGTGCACCACGGCGAGCCCGGAGGGAGTCCGGGGAAAGGGTCTGGAGCTGACAAAGAGGCAAGAGACTTTTTTCCCTTTTGTTTCCTGGTGCGCGATGAGAGGGCATTAAGAGGGCTGCTTGGGGAAGCGCCAGAGACAGGCGCGAGCCGCGGGTAAGGCGCGGACCTCAGAGACAGGCATGGGCCGCCGCCGCCGCCGCCCACCGCCGCCCACCACCGCCGCCGCCGCCGCCGAACCGGGGCCTGTGTGCGAGCGTGGGTCACAGTCCGCCCCGCCTTCCGGGGGGCCTGTGCACCCCGCCACTGCCGGGGTCCCGAATCCCGGGGATGGCTTTCCCAGGAAAGCGCACGGAGTGCCATGGGCTGCTGCAACGTCACGCCGGCCTCTGCCGCCGCAGGCCCGCCCCACACTGCGCGCCCCTCCCTCCCCTCTGCCTGAGTGAGCCAGAGCCCCCGAATCAGCGGCTCCTTTAAACCCGTCCTGTCTGAGCGAAGAACAGACGCCCTCCGGCGACCTACGCGCAGAGGCGGGGCCAGGTCCAAGGCTGGGACCCGGGAGCTGTGAGAGTAGAGACAGGGAAATCTCTCTATGCAGCCTCGGAGGCAGCGGATTAAAGCTCCACGGTCCATTTGATGTGCCCTGCGTCTGTGGAGTGCATGAATGGACAGCGAATCATTCCAAATTGAGGAGGTGGACTTTGAGGACAAGATTTAAGACTTTCCCTCCTTTTCCTCTTTTTACAACGAATTATCCCAAATTGAGGAGGTGGACTTGGAGAGCAAGATTTTTTATTTTTTCCCCGTGCTCTCTTTTTGTGAATGTGTATGTGTAATCTTCTGTGTAAGATTCTCTCTGTATAGCTTTGCTTCCACCATATGTCCCAGGGTTCTATCCGTCCGGTTATTTTTTTTTCAATAATTACTTTCTAATTTTAATAACGCTACTATATTTCATACTTTATTCTATTTTACTTTACCTGCTCTTTCTTTTTTCCTACCTTCCCTTCCTCCCTCCGCTCCTCCTTTCCTTCTTTCTTTTTCTTTCCTCCCTCCCTCCCTCCCACCCTTCTTCTTTCCACTTTCTTTTTCTTTCCTTCCTCCCTCCCTCCCTCCTGTCTTTCTTTCTTTCCTTCCTTCCTCCCTCCCTCCCTTCTTCCATTCACTCTTCCTTTTGCTTCCATTCCTCCCTCCCACCCTCCTTTCTTTCCTTCTTTCTTTCCATCCTTCCTCCCTCCCTCCCTCCTTTCTTTCTTTCTTCCATCCTTCCTTCCTTTCTTCCCTTCTTCCTTTCTTTCCCTCTCTCTTTCTTTCTTCTACTAATTCTTTCTTTCTAATTTTTCTCCCTGTTATTCTGAGCCGGGTGGATGAAAGGCTCTTGGTGCTGCAGCCAGGAGTCAGTGCTGTGCCTCTGAAGTGGGAGAGCCAACTTCAAGACACGGGTCCACAAGAGACCTCCCAGCTCCACATAATATCAAGCAGCGAAAATCTCCCAGAGATCTCCATCCCAACACCAGCACCCAGCTTCAGTCAACGACCAGCAAGCTACAGTGCTGGTCACCCTATGCCAAGCAACTAGCAAGGCAGGAACACAACCCCACCCATTAGCAGAGAGGCTACCTAAAAACATAATAAGGCCATAGGCACCCCAAAACACACCACCAGACGTGGACCTGTCCACCAGAAAGACAAGATCGAGCCTCAACCACCAGAACACAGGCATTAGTCCCCCCCACCAGGAAGCCTACACAACCTACTGAAACAACCTTACCCACTGGTGTCAGACACCAAAAACAACGGGAACTACGAATCTGCAGCCTGCAAAAAGGAGACCCCAAACACAGTAACATAAGCAAAATGAGAAGACAGAAAAACACACAGCAGGTGAAGGAGCAAGATAAAAACCTACCAGACCTAACAAATGAAGAGGTAATAGGCAGTCTACCTGAAAAAGAATTCAGAATAATGATAGTAAAGCTGATCCAAGATTCTATTTCCAAGATCCATAATCTTGGAAATAGAATAGACAAAATGCAAGAAACAGTTAAGAAGGACCTAGAAGAACTAAAGATGAATCAAGCATCGATTAAAAACACGATAAATGAAATGAAAAATACTCTAGATGGGATCACTAGCAGAATAACTGAGGCAGAAGAACGGATAAGTGAGGTGGAAGATAAAATAGTGGAAATAACTGCTGCAGAGCCAAATAAAGAAAAAAGAATGAAAAGAACAGAGGACAGTCTCAGAGACCTCTGGGACAACATTAAATGCACCAACATTCGAATTATAGGGGTTCCAGAAGAAGAAGAGGAAAAGAAAGGGACTGAGAAAATATTTGAAGAGATTATAGTTGAAAACTTCCCCAATATGGGAAAGGAAATAGTTAATCAAGTCCAGGAGGCACAGAGAGTCCCATACAGAATAAATCCAAGGAGAAATACACCAAGACACATATTAATCAATCTGTCAAAAATTAAACACAAAGAAATCATATTAAAAGCAGCAAGGGAAAAACAACAAATAACACACAAGGGAATCCCCATCAGGCTAACAGCTGATCTCTCAGCAGAAACTCTGCAAGCCAGAAGGGAGTGGCAGGACATACTTAAAGTGATGAAGGACAGAAACCTGGAACCAAGATTACTCTACCCAGCAAGGATCTCATTCAGATTTGATGGAGAAATTAAAACCTTTACAGACAAGCAAAAGCTGAGAGAGTTCAGCACCACCAAACCAGCTTTACAACAAATGCTAAAGGAACTTCTCTAGGCAAGAAACACACCAGAAGGAATACACCTACAATAATGAACCCGAAGCAATTAAGGAAATGGGAATAGGAACATACATATCAATAATTACCTTAAATGCAAATGGACTAAGTGCTCCCACCAAAAGACACAGATTGGCTGAATGGATACAAAACAAGGCCCATATATATGCTGTCTACAAGAGACCCACTTCAGACCTAGAGACACATACAGATTGAAAGTAAGGGGATGGAAAAAGATATTCCATGCAAATGGAAATCAAAAGAAAGCTGGAGTAGCAATTCTTATATCAGACAAAGTAGACTTTAAAATAAAGACTATTAGAAGAGACAAAGAAGGATACTACATAATGATCAAGGGATCGATCCAAGAAGAATATATAACAATTGTAAATATTTATGCACCCAACATAGGAGCACCTCAATACATAGGCAAATACTAACAGCCATAAAAGGGGAAATCGACAGTAACACAATCATAGTAGGGGACTTTGACACCCCACTTTCACCAATGGACAGATCATCCAAAATGAAAATAAAGAAGGAAACACAAGCTTTAAATGATACATTAAACAAGATGGACTTAATTGATATTTATAAGACATTCCATCCAAAAACAACAGAATACACATTTTTCTCAAGTGCTCATGGAACATTCTCCAGGATAGATCATATCTTGGGTCACAAATCAAGCCTTGGTAAATTTAAGAAAACTGAAATTGTATCAAGTATCTTTTCCGACCACAATGCTATGAGACTAGACATCAATTACAGGAAAAGATCTGTAAAAAATAAAACACATGGAGGCTAAACAATACACTACTCAGTAACGAAGTGATCACTGAAAAAATCAAAGAGGAAATTTAAAAAAAACCTAGAAACAAATGACAGTGGAGACACGACAACCCAAAACCTATGGGACGCAGCAAAAGCAGTTCTAAGAGGGAAGTTTATAGCAATACAATCCCACCTTAAGAAACAGGAAACATTTCGAGTAAACAACCTGACCCTGCACCTAAAGCAATTAGAGAAAGAAGAACAAAAAACCCCCAAAGTTAGTAGAAGGAATGAAATCATAAAGATCAGATCAGAAATAAATGAAAAAGAAATGAAGGAAATGATAGCAAAGATCAACCAAACTAAAAGCTGGTTCTTTGAGAAGATAAACAAAATTGACAAACCATTAGCCAGACTCATCAAGAAAAGAAGGGAGAAGACTCAAATCAATAGAATTAGAAATGAAAAAGAAGAAGTAACAACTGACACGGCAGAAATACAAAAGATCATGAGAGATTACTACAAGCAACTCTATGCCAATAAAATGGACAACCTGGAAGAAATGGACAAATTCTTAGAAATGCACAACCCACCAAGACTGACTCAGGAAGAAATAGAAAATATGAATAGACCAATCACAAGCACTAAAATTGAAACTGTGATTAAAAATCTTCCAACAAACAAAAGCCCAGGACCAGATGGCTTCACAGGCGAATTCTATCAAACATTTAGTGAAGAGCTAACACCCATCCTTCTCAAACTCTTCCAAACAATATCAGAAGAAGGAACACTCCCAAACTCATTCTACGAGGCCACCATCACCTTGATACCAAAACCAGGCAAGGATGTCACAAAGAAAGAAAACTACAGGCCAATATCACTGATGAACATAGATGCAAAAATCCTCAACAAAATACTAGCAAACAGAATCCAACAGGACATTAAAAGGATCATACACCATGATCAAGTGGAGTTTATTCCAGGAATGCAAGGATTCTTCAATATACGCAAATCAATCAATGTGATACACCATATTAACAAGTTGAAGGAGAAAAACCATATGATCATCTCAATAGATGCAGAGAAAGCTTTCGACAAAATTCAACACCCATTTATGATAAAAACCCTGCAGAAAGTAGGCATAGAGGGAACTTTCCTCAACATAATAAAGGCCATATATGACAAACCCACAGCCAACATCGTCCTCAATGGTGAAAAACTGAAACCATTTCCACTAAGATCAGGAACAAGACAAGGCTGCAACTCTCAGCTCTCTTATTCAACATAGTTTTGGAAGTTTTAGCCACAGCAATCAGAGAAGAAAAGGAAATAAAAGGAAGCCAAATTGGAAAAGAAGAAGTAAAGGTGTCACTGTTTGCAGATGACATGATGCCATACATAGAGAATCCTAAAGATGCTACCGAAAAACTACTAGAGCTAATCAATGAATTTGGTAAAGTAGAAGGATACAAAATTAATGTACAGAAATCTCTGGCATTCCTGTACACTAATGATGAAAAATCTGAAAATGAAATCAAGAAAACACTCCCATTTACCATTGCAACAAAAAGAATAAAATATCTAGGAATAATCCTACCTAAGGAGACAAAAGACCTGTATGCAGAAAATTATAAGACACTGATGAAAGAAATTAAAGATGATACAAATAGATGGAGAGATATACCATGCTCCTGGATTGGAAGAATCAATATTGTGAAAATGACTCTACTACCCAAAGCAATCGACAGATTCAATGCAATCCCTATCAAACTACCACTGGCATTTTTCACAGAACTAGAACAAAAAATTTCAAAATTTGTTTGGAAAAACAAAAGACCCCGAATAGCCAAAGCAATTTTGAGAACGAAAAACAGAGCTGGAGGAATCAGGCTCCCTGACTTCAGACTATGCTACAAAGCTACAGTAATTAAGACAGTGTGGTACTGGCATAAAAACAGAAAGATAGATCAGTGGATCAGGATAGAAAGCCAAGAGATAAACCCACACACATATGGCCAACTTATCTTTGATAAAGGAGGCAGGAATGTACAGTGGAGAAAGGACAGCCTCTTCAATAAGTGGTGCTGGGAAAACTGGACAGGGACATGTAAAAGTTTGAGATTAGATCATTCCCTAACACCATACACAAAAATAAGCTCAAAATGGATTAAAGACTTAAATGTAAGGCCAGAAACTATCAAACTCTTAGAGGAAAACATAGGTTGGACACTCTATGACATAAATCACAGCAAGATCCTTTTGGACCCACCTCCTAGAGAAATGGAAATAAAAACAAAGATAAACAAATGGGACCTAATGAAACTTCAAAGCTTTTGCACAGCAAAGGAAACCATAAATAAGACCAAAAGACAACCCTCAGAATGGGAGAATATATTTGCAAATGAAGCAACTGACCAAGGATTAATCTCCAAAATTTATAAACAGCTCATGCAGCTCAATGGCAAAAAAACAAACAACCCAATCCAAAAATGGGCAGAAGACTTAAATAGGCATTTCTCCAAAGAAGATATACAGACTGCCAACAAACACATGAAAGAATGCTCAACATCATTAATCATTAGAGAAATGCAAATCAAAACTACAATGAGATATCATCTCACACCAGTCAGAATGGCCATCATCAAGAAATCTAGAAACAATAAATGCTGGAGAGGGTGTGGAGAAAAGGGAACACTCTTGCACAGCTGGTGGGAATGTGAATTGGTATAGCCACTATGGAGAACAGTATGGAGGTTCCTTAAAAATCTAAAAATAGAACTACCATATGACCCAGCAATCCCACTACTAGGCATATACCCTGAGAAAACCATAATTCAAAAAGAGACATGTACCAAAATGTTCATTGCAGCTCTATTCACAATAGCCCGGAGCTGGAAACAACCTAAGTGTCCATCATCGGATGAATGGATAAAGAAGATGTGGCACATATATACAATGGAATATTACTCAGCCATAAAAAGAAACGAAACTGAGCTATTTGTAATGAAGTGGATAGACCTAGAGTCTGTCATACAGGGTGAAGTAAGTCAGAAAGAGAAAGACAAATACCGTATGCTAACACATATATACGGAATTAAAAAAAAATGTCATGAAGAACCTAGGGGTAAAACGGGAATAAAGACACAGACCTACTTGAGAATGGACTTGAGGATATGGGGAGGGGGAAGGGTAAGCTGTGACAAAGCGAAAGAGAGGCATGGACATATATACAGTACCAAACGTAAGGTAGATAGATAGTGGGAAGCAGCCGCAGAGCTCAGGGAGATCAGCTCGGTGCTTTGTGACCACCTGGAGGCGTGGGATGGGGAGGGTGGGAGGGAGGGAGATGCATGAGGGAAGGGATGTGGGAACAGATGTATATGTATGACTGATTCACTTTGTTATAAAGCAGAAACTAATAAAAAAACTGGAAGGACAGTTCATTTAATCTGAAAAACTGCATATTTTCATATTATTTATATCACTGTGCTTGACATATCTCACTGTGTTTTTCATTTCCTTGCAACTGCCAGCCTCTTAAATTGCTTTTTTTTTTTAATCATGGTTCTATTACATTCGGATTTCTTTCTAGTCAAGTTATTCTGAGGGAAAATAAAACAAAGTTTTGATCTGAAAAAAAAAATAAGCACATACTATCTGCAAAACATTCCACTAGGCAATGTAATATTAAGGACAAAAGCTAATGATGCTTTCTATTTTCAAGTTCTTGCTACCTTTATAGAAAGACAAATAGACCAAGCTGAGTTGTACACACGAACAAATATAATCTAGTGAAAGAGGAGCATTTTAGAAAGTGCTACATATTCAGTGGGAGATAACAGTGGGCTTGCTTTATTCTTATCAGAGCTACCGAAGTGAAATTACTCTTTTAGGTACTATTTTGAAACCTTATTTTGAGACCCATTGAGACGTGATTTGCAAGAAAAAGAAGAAATTATACTTAAGAAAACATAAGAAAGGGCATGTAGGTTTTGAGTGCCTACGTTGTTCCAAGCACTTTACATGAAGTACTTCATTTATATTCATTTAATCTATCTTTATTTAATCTACACACTAAAAGCCTTAGATAGCATTATTTCCTTTCTATAGTTGTAGTCAGTACAATTAAGGGAGCTTTAAGATCACACTTCCAGTCATCAGAGTGTCAGGGTTTGACCTGGCATAAATAAGTAAAAAAAAAAAAAAAAGTCATTTTCACTACAACACCCACATGGTATCAATCTTTACAGGGCTCTGAAGTGTGAGGAAACAAAATGAAAACAATTGTATAGTATATTTTAATGTAACAGAGATGAATTTTTGAGGTTGGTAAGCTTTTTTTTTTGTCTTTATTTCTCATGAAAGACAAACTATAATTCTGAGGAGTAAGGTGTGTTTGTTGTAAAGGTGGTAGGGAGATTTTTTTACAGCTATATTTGGGACTGATTACAGGGAAGTAAGAGGGAGAAACTGCTGAGATATTCTGGGTCAGTGGTTCTCATAATTCAGCACATATCACAAACACCTCAGGCCTTAATTTGCATTTTTAACTAGCACCTGGGTGAGCTGATGCTGCTGGCCTAGGGTCCCAATTGAAGAACCACTGCTCTAGGCAGGAAGACACCTGCATTCAGAGAGACATGGCAGAATAATATTCATCTGGGTTTTCTACTGCTTTGAGACTCCTTAGGCAAAGGAATAAGATTTGTGTGATAGTATATTTTCATTGATTATAACATAGTTAATTATATTAAAATTCTAAAATTTTAATTTAATTAAATTTCGAAGTTGAGAATCTAATATACTATAAAGGATCTGCATTAATATATCAGGACTGCTTTAAATTCCTGAAAACATGAAGAATTAAATAAATATACTACCACTCAGCAGAAGGAAATATACCATCTTTAAAACTGCATGTCACTGCTGTGTGAAATGCTCTCATTCTCTTCAGTAAAGGATAAAAATGTCATGCATAATTAAAAAAAATAATTTTGTGTTTTGATTTTGACTATGCATCTTTATATTATTTGAATACATTCAGTAATTCTAAATAAAATTCATTTTCACAATTAATTTGCTTGTGTTATATACAAAAGTACATTCAGTAATTCTGAATAAATATATCCACACATTTTACTTTATTCCGTATTTCATTAGACATTTCTCTTACATTTATGTATTATAGGAAGAAATATGGGGCAGATGGGAAAAAGCCTTCCGTTATTTTTTTTCTCTACCTTATACTTTATATTTATTCAATAAAGAATGTATATGATTAATTATAGATTGTCTAACAAACTAAATATCTTTAGCAAATTAAAGCAATTCATTTTATCTATTAGTCATGATATAATACCTTCTCCAAAATTAGATCTTTTAAATAATTTTAAACAGAAAATATAACAGCATTTACTGTTTCACATAAAATTAAGTTATGGAATCTAATATGATCAAATGCTATCAAACAAAAATTTCTTTAATTTTGAGAATACTGAATGAATATTCAAAATGTGCATATTCTTAAACCCTAACCCTAAAGAAATGATTGAATCTAAAACATGCATATAGTTATTTTATATTGACTGGAAAAACAGGAATATCTTTGCAAGTATTGAGTACACATAAATGAAAAGAAACATTATGTTGCACTGAACCACAATAAGTTTGTGTTTAAATAATTCTCTAAATAAAGTATTTCTAATGTGTTAGATATCTCACACTGTTAGAGAACAGGATGGGATCAAAGACGTGAATGTTGCCTCTAAATGTTGAGCTTTCTAAATAAATGGTTTCAGCCTTAGAATGATGTTAGGGTTGGGGATTTCTGGCTGGAAAATATAATTCTGAATGTCAAGTTCATGGTATTCAAGCTCTTCTGCTTTAAATGTCAGGGCTGTTCTCCTGTATCAAGCATTGGACTGATAAAAGCAGCCAGGGAAATAGAAAACAGAAATGAAATCAAATATGACATATAGAAGGACAGAGCAGAGTACTGGGAAAACTCACATCCTTTACTGGAAAAGAAACAGTACTTGAATTAAATTTCTGAAAATGAGTTAGGTTGTTTTTAAATTTTATATTCACCACCAGAAAACTAGAAAATTGTGAAAATAAAATAAACTTTGTATAATCTGATTTAAAAGAATGAAATTGAATGATTTTTATCACTGTGTAACCAAAAGTTAAAAACAGAAGTTTTGTAGAAAGGATATACACAAAAAGTTTTTCTCTTTCACTTAACTATGGTTTTTCTTACTTGCCTTTTTCGCCTCCTTACTTGAACATAAGAAACACTAACACTTGGTTTATCAAACATTTGTGAGATAAGAGCTTATTTAACAAGCTGCTGAATGACAACATATTTTTCTTCAGTGGAAAAAGATCAGAGAATGTTTCTCCATTATATACCATCACTTTAAGTAGGATGTAAAGCTAAAGTGATATAAAATGCAACCTATCCATTCAAGAATTTTTATGTGTTTATGTTTTAGGTTTCAGATCACATTTGATTTTTAACATATGCTTTGGTTTGGTTGCTGACAGTATAACGTGATAAGGTGCTGGAATTTTTTAAAAAGTGAAAGACACATGAAAAACAGTCCGATGTAATCTACCCTACAGACCCATGGGTGATAAAATCAGAAAGAAATAGGAACACTTACATTTACTTTAGAAGAATATAAAATTTCAACCATACTTCTCTATCATTCCTCTATCCGCTTATATAAAAAAGGTGTATTATCCTCATTTTATATATGACGTCTTTCAGGGTTAGGCACTTCCAATATTGCACTTTGATTTTATAGAGCAAATTATGCTTATTTTTAAAAGAACATCTTATAGCAGCTAGATAATAAAATTTGTTTAATATATTTAATGCATTAATAATAATGTCTCTTAAAATATGTTAAATTATTTTAAATAAAAATTCCTTGAGTATTCTACCTATTGTATGGTAAATAAAGTTCAACTGGAAACAAATATATCTGCAAATGAGATGTTACTTACTGCACATTCCTTTCTTACACTTTTTGATTGTTTTCTGTAGAACGGATTAACATATGCTCTCATGAGACTATTAAATAAACAAAGGTTCCACAGCAATTTTATTTCTATTTCTTTAACTTTAATGGTGATCTATTGAATCTGTACAAAAGGCGAGGGTTTAGTTAAAATACTGCCTAGACTTTTCACCTCTCTTGGCTTCACACATTTAATACTATTATTAAATCTTCTACTGTTTACCTTTGAATAATGTGTGTAAGGCTTATTTAGTTTTCTCCTTTCTACAATTTCTTCCACTCAATAGCAATAAATTAGTTAGTCCTCTTAATGCAAATTTTTGGAGCTCTTTTCAGTGTATGCTTTTCTCATATTAAGGACTCTTCCAGGGAACTTCCAACCACCTAGATGTTTGAATGCTAATCTCTGTGACCTAAACTCTGCAAATCACTCTATAATCTCTTGGGATCCGAATGTGCTCCCTGGCAGAAGTTAGAGCATTTATAGGGCTCCTTTATTTGTTTTCCTTTCCTCTGGGGTCATGCTACTGTGCTTCTATTGTGCAATGACTGAAAACTATTGCTTCATATTTTATCCAAATTCTATTTTCTTAGAATGAAAATTACACCTAATAACATGATTTACTTCATCACCGCTAAAACAGAAATCAACATTGTTTTCTCAGAGTTCACCACATAATTATAATATATAGCCAGGGTTAAAAATCACTCTATAAAGTAGAATGTACTTTCTTTCAAAATAGAGGAACCTTAAATTATCCTAAAATACAATACACATTAATTTTCTGTCTATCCCTTCAACTTCTATCCAGTTTCATATTATCTCAAAAGATAGATTTAGGGTATTTTTAAATTTTCTTAAGCTAACCTTTTATTTCTTTTATCTATTTAGTTTCTGGCTTCTTGAAGGTTCAGCCCTCACATCAGCAGTATTGACATTAACTGAGAGCACATTAAAAATCTAGGAGTTCATCCTCTCTCCCAGATCTGCTGAGTTGAAGTCTGAAGATTCGCAAGATCCTCAGGAGATACCTGAGTGCCCTACGTTATGAGAAATCCTAAATAATATACATGCTACAAAACTAATGGAAACCAAATAAAGCTGATACAGGAGAAATCAAGAAAACTAATAAGACTTTTAAAAGACCATCTAAAAGGTGAGTTATTTTGTTTACAGTTGTGCTGATCATGTATATGCAACTACTCATATATTATATATCTTTATATTATCTTATAGAAAATTTCCCCCTCAAGTGGTGAAGTGATACTCAAAGTGAATATCACATGTGGAAAGTGAATTGCAGCTCTTTCATTTGTGTGTGTGTGTGTGTGTGTGTGTGTGTGAGCCAGTTCCAGTGTACAGGTCAACAACAACATGCAGCCTTTTTCTAACATTAGTTTATTCTGTCATTTAGTTCCATTTAGTGTCATGTTGTGTTAGAATTGTTAGAGTACACATACACCAGTTCAAGGAAAGAATGGTCATTCTTCGGAAATAATTGACAGAATAATAAAACTTTCACTACTTTATTTTGCAAGAAAGTCAAGACATCAATAGTTATGTCACTACTCCTTCAGTCCTTCTGAAATCTGTATGGAATTCTATAAATGAATAGGTGGATTATCATGTTTACTTAGAGAAAGGTAAAATATTTTTGAAAGATGAATGTAAATATATTATTTATTGTTAAGGTAAATTTAGCAGTATTTTTTTTTTCTGCTTAATACTTCCTTCAAGTCAACAAACTAATTAAGTAAACTTGTTATAAATGTCTTCTGAGAGCAAGGTAATGTGCTGGGGGCTGCATAGAAAGATAGATAAGATGTCTTTATCAAAGAGCTAACAATTTGGTCGGGGCACATAAGGTATAAACAGGAGAAAAATCCATGGAAAAGAATGTGTCATTAAAGAATACCAGTGGATATAAAAAAGAGAGAGAGGGACAGAGAGAGGGAGATAACATTATTTAGCTTTGAAATCAAAAGGAAATTCATGGAGAAAAGATAAAATGTAGTCAGTTGTTAATGATACTAGGTTGGAATTCCTGGTGGATAGTATCACATTGGGGAAAGTCTGATGGCAGGAAACAACAGAAGTGGTTTACCTGGCTGAATATATAGGAAATTTGAGGGAAGAAAAGTTTAAAATGATATCTTGAGTGAGGCTAAATAGGGAAAGGGAGAATTTATCTGCAATGCAGCTGGAAAGTTTTTGACTAAGTGAGTGACAAAAGCAGTGATCTGTTTAATAAGCTACAGCATTACACAGATGAGCTGGAGAAATGTGGAGTTATTTACAAGGTCTGCAATAATCTTGGTAAGAGAATAATCATAAAGGAAATGAGACATTATACATAGATGAGGTAGTGGAGGTAGATGCTACACCAATTTGACAATAATTGGATAGAGAGAAATTCCTGAAGAATCAAAGATAGCCCAAAGGAATCTAGCCAACTTATTAAGAGATAGTCTCATTTGCAGATATTGTAAAGAGAAAGAACTGATTGCATTAAGAAAGGGGTTTGGAACAAGCTAAATTTATGATGCTAGTGAAAAATCTAGGGAGAAATGTACAATAAGCAGATAAAATGCATGTCTAGAGTTAGCAGTAGAAATAAAGACCTATCAATTTAATTTGGCTTCCATTAATTTGTAGTATGGATAGTATGTATATAGCTAGAAGATAAGGTAAAGATGTCGAATTGCATGAGGACCATGAAACATATTTGAAAAAGATATGAAGAGACCAAGAAGTAAATTAGAGAGCATAATTTTAAGGAGAGAGAGGTGTAAAGAATAGAAGATAGTGAAGGAAATAGAAAAAAATAATAAGTGTTCCAGAATAAGAGGACAAATGCAATGAAACAAAGGAAGAGGAGAATTGCAGTATTTATCAACTGTTTCAAGAATTTCAAAGAGATCAAGAGGAACAAAATAAAAAAGATTATTATTGAATATAAACTTAAGCATCAGGCGTGTTTGGACTTTCCAGATAGTATCTCTGGGATAAATTTCCTAAAACCTGGGATAGTCTCTCCATTTTAAGGTCCGTTGATCTACTTACCAACTTATTTCCATGAGCAAAGTCTGTTCTCAGCGGTACCTAGATTTATGTTTCATTGAATAACCAGAGAATCTTAGGGAAGTCATCCTTAGAATTCTACCTATCACAACTGGAATTTTCTTCTTTAAGGTCTATATAACTTTTGCTGTACATCTTATATTCCATATTCCATGTGTAATGCTAGGCAGTCAATTTCACGTTTCAGGTACCTCACTCTCGGTATCTAAGTGAACATTTATTCATAAGGTCTCTCTAAGTAATACTTAGCACTGAAATGCTAAGGATGCTGGCTTCTTCCAATAAGAAGAAATGCTTTCTGTGTCCAGTGTGAACCTAGGATTCACTCTCTTGGGATAGGGTATTCAAAGACAGAGCTTTGGTTTCCTCTCCAATACAGTGCATGGTGAGGTAGTGCACCCTTTCTCAATGAGTTGTGTACTATGCCTCACTAGGCAAAGAGAGTTGCTGTAAACATATCTCCATGATTGAAGTCTGGCCAAAAAAACAAACAAAAATTATTTTCTATAAAAACACTATTTTTCTCACTTTGGACCACCTTGAATACCATAAAGTTACATATATTATTCTTTATATTCCCAAATCCTTCCCTAAGTCTCACTACAGAAGAACAGTAAGTGTTCCTGTTTAATCAGGTAGATTTCATATGGAGGGGAATATAATTTAAATTATGGTGCTACGATGGCACTGGGGATACAAATTAGGCCTTAGAGATATAAAAATATCCATATTCTCAGAAAGTTCAACATAGAGGAAATATCATTTTCTCACTAGAAGAGAGTAGCAAGGGTACTCTGTCCACAACAATGATAGCCTCGCCATTGTTGGTAGCTCCTGCCTTGTTTCTAACAAACAGATTGTCCTGCAGTGCATTCCTCTCATCCAAATTTGTTGTTTTGTATTTTAATTTTGCTAAAATGTAATTCCAAAAAAATGACAAAACAAATAACATACCCCAAATTTGCCACAACAAACTCTTCTTAAGAAACAGTAAGGGGGCTTCCCTGGTGGTGCAGTGGTTGAGAATCTGCCTGCCAATGCAGGACACATGGGTTCGAGCCCTGGTCTGGGAAGATCCCACATGCCACGGAGCAAGTAGGCCCGTGAGCCACAACTACTGAGCCTGCACATCGGGAGCTTGTGCACTGCAGTAAGAGAGGCCGCGGCAGTGAGAGGCCCACACACCGCGATGAAGACTGGCCGCCGCTCACCTCAACTAGAGAAAGCCTACGTACAGAAACGAAGACCCAACACAGCCATAAATAAATAAATAAATAAATAAAAATTAAACTAAAAAAAAAAAAAACAGTAAGATTTTCATTTAATCCTCTATTGTGCTATTGGTTTCACTTAATGCTTTGTCCCAAAATTCAACTTTATCTTGATATTCACTGTATGACTATTCCCTCTACCTATCCAAATAATCATTGCTGTTTAGACACAGACAACCTCATATCCTGATGTGATAAACAGCAGTAACAGTTCTATTCTACTTCATTTCACAGTGAGGCAAGAAAAGCTAGAGTTATAGAACACTCTTTTTTTTTTTTTTCCAAATAATTCTTTTATTCTTTAAATTTTTATTTTATTTTATTTATTTACTTTTGACTGTTTTGGGTCTTCACTGTTGCACACGGGCTTTCTCTCGTTGCGGAGAGCAGGGGCCACTCTTCATCATGGTGTGAGGGCCTCTCACTGTCACGGCCTCTCTTGTTGCTGAGTACAAGCTCCAGACGCGCAGGCTCAGTAGTTGTGGCATGTGGGCTCAGTAGATGTGGTGCACGGGCTTAGCTGCTCCACAGCATGTGGGATCTTCCTGGACCAGAGATTGAATCCACGTCCCCTGCATTGGCAGGTGGATTCTTAACCACTGCACCACCAGGGAAGTCCCTGGGGTTATAGAACATTCTTAATCCACAGAATATCCTCATAATGAAGTTGAGGCCACAGCTGATTGAAAAAAAATGGGAAAAATATTGGTTAAAAATTCAGATATTTTATCTGGTATCCATAGCTTAGAATTGAAAGAAAACAAAGAATGAAAATATGTATGTAAGGGAAGTACTTTCTTTAATGCAGTATATATTTTTTGGTTACTTATTATCTAACCCTAACCCTGATTGTGAGGCACACTTAGATATAAAAAGTTACCCTTGCCATCAAGCAGCTCAGGATCTAGCTGCTGAGAAATGAAAAGGAAATAATTCATGAATAATTAATGAGAGGCCAAATCAGGAAAGGAGAAAGATATAAAATAATAGTAAAATTTTATGGGAATCATAAGGAGGGAAGAAGGTTCTGGTATAATGTAGATTGATTCTTCCATAAGTGTGCCTATGAGGGCCCCTGCTAAGTTGTCAATATCCTCTCCAGCAACCCTGCTTCTACAAGTCCTCGTGCAACAATGAAAATTAGACAAGTGTAGTTCTGATTATGATAAAAAGGAAAACTACATACATCCGTGCAGGAACAACATTCAAGAGAAGTAGAGAGTTTTCAAATGGAGACTGAAAAAGGCATTTAAAACTTTCAAGGACCTTTGTTATTTCTTCTGTTTTTAACTTTTTTCACTTTATTTCATTTGTCCCCAAATCAAGATATTTTCTGATCTAAATTATTGGTCTGTTGTGAAGATCAAATTTAACAATATAGTACATGGTGCAAAGTGATGTCCAGAGAGTACTATTAAAGACATTCCTCTTTGTTGATGAACCTATAAAACCTTTAAAATAAATTTAAATTAGCAAAAGTAAAATAGATTATTAATTACATATTAAGTAAAATAGCTATGATATAATTCTGGCATACCAGTTCATGAAATTGGGTCTCTTTGTAATTTGATTATGATAATTTTTTTCTCTATATATTTATGATTTATAGAAAGCTGACTATAAAAATTATGAGATGCATATGACTGATGTAATTAGACCATGAAAATGAATGAAATCTTCTGACATATTAGGCAGTAACTCATTTAAATGAGATGCCTAATTTGTTAGCTTCCAGGGTCAGATCAATTTTAGATAAGTAATTTATATTACTGAATTATATTCCAATTTATGCAGACAAAAATATTAAGCACTGTACGGTCTGTTGAGAGACTTCCAAAAAAGCATGGATTTTAGTGCTGAGAAGGTTAAGTGTATAAATGTTTAATGACTTAAACCAACAAGCAAAGATTTTTAAATGCAGTAAAAATAAATGATAGAGTTCAAAGTGTTGACAATTGCTAATTTATGAACTATTAAACTTTACCAGCTGGTCTAGGTACTGCAGGTATAGTCTTCTAATGAAGGAAGTCTTTTGCAAGCCAATAATATTGTTGTAATTTACTTCTAATAATGTATTTTAATAGAATTTGCACTAAGAATTTGAAATGCCTTTTTCATTGGTAATGACTGGAGTGTTGGTTTATAACTGAACTACAGTGATCTATTTATAACCACTTAAACACTCACTGAGTCTTGAGGATGTATATGGATGGTATTTACACAAAATAAAGATATTCCAAGTGAGAATGATTTGTCACTTAGTCAAGACACTGTCTCAAGGTGCACACAGCACAGAGCATATTTCTCTCATTGTTCATCAAGACAGAGGCTAGAATCTAATTTGGTATGCAGTACGTTTCTCAGTTGTAATAAAGGTATTTTGCAGCCTATGAAACAAAGAAACAATTGCAAATAGCTGCAAATTAGACCATCAGGAAGTCTAACAGCAAGAAAAATAATAGTCTGAGTCTATGATAAGAACTGCTGATCATACAATTTATTTCTCAGTCCCACATAGATGAGGGTGAAGAGCCCATTGTCATCCTTTGGTTGGAACAATAAACATTTACAAATGTGTAAATGTGCTGCCCTTTGAGACATCTAAATTTCACATTTTTAATGTAAAAATATATCTTACGATGTTAATGGAGTGTACATCTCTTTGGGGGGAAATACATGAATTAAGCATTCCCTGGGTCTTTTAAACCACCCTAATATGTATAAGGGTCCATAACCATGTGTATTAGTTTCTGATATTATCTGGAACCAGTTCAACTGAACTTTTGGTTCATATCCTTACTCTCTCTTTCTCTTTCTTTGGGACAGACATTTTATCTTTCTTAATATGCACAGTTTTTTTTTTTTTTCTAAATGTCAAACCCTTCCATATATAGGCAGGAAACAGTACAGTTTAC
The DNA here is from genome assembly GCF_964341445.2 of Mesoplodon mirus. NCBI lineage: Eukaryota > Metazoa > Chordata > Mammalia > Artiodactyla > Ziphiidae > Mesoplodon > Mesoplodon mirus. The sequence continues at coordinate 44,573,378 of NC_138993.1, forward strand.
AAAGAACAGGCCACCCAAGGGCAGAATGCTACTGAATCACCAAGGCCCAAGTCCAGAATACTTGCTTCCTAAGAAAGCTGTACTTAGGGGCATTTCATTTCTGTATCTTTTAACAAAAGTGAGGTATTTGAGATTTCAAAGAACCACAGTAATCCAGAGAAAATGTTATGGGGTTGGTATATGAGAATGTTGAACTCTTTTTAAAAGAAAGGTTTTTTTTGTTTGTTTTGTTTTGTCTTCTTTTGCTTTAGATTTGGGTAAGTAGGATGGTCGGAAGAGTGAGGTTAAAGTTTTAAAAAAACAAAAATCAACAGTTGCTGAACATTTTTAACAGGTACCATGAAAAGTATGTTTTAGCTCTCAGACATATGGCAATATTGACACCAATAAGCGCCAAGGTGGTTTCTGACTCTGAGGTTGGTCTTTAGAGATATTTTGGTTTCTCTTTGTTTTATGTTTTTATAGAGTCTCACAGACAGACTCTACGAAACAGGGACATATCCATACAAAAACGTACCGAGGATTTTTGAAAGAAATAAATTGCAGAATGATATTGGATATTAGTTTTACAATAGAAATTAGTTTCTACCCATGTCAAACTGAGTTTTAATGTCCTATGATTTAAATTCCTTTATGTGTAATCATCTTTTAATTACTTGTAAAAGCATCAAATAGGAGCAGGAGATCAAATACCTACGACTTTATTTATTTCAAATATTGTTCTAAGCTTTTGAAATACTCTGGCTTATAACTACTAAATTTGACGTTTCCAATTTCAGAAGTTACTGTTTCACAGTAAATTCCAAAAAGGAAATAAATGCCTGAATAGTACTTATTGTCTGTAGGAAGTATCAGCTCTAATAGCAGGATTATATTGAAAACAAATTCTAATTTTACACAGAAAGAGGCCAATAAATAAAAAGCTGCAAAATGTGTATTTATGGGGATCGTGATCTGTCAACCACTGCAAATGATCTTGAAAACCCTAAACATAATCAAACAATGCAAGCACTATTGGATTTCTGTCAAGAGCATAAAATACTTAAAGAAAAATAATAGAGGATCATGGGAAGTTGAAGAGAAGTATGTAAGCACATTTGGCAGATCTTAGATTAACAACATTAAAGTTCTATCTGTACAAGCATAAACTAGTCAACACTATCTATAGCAAATATAATAGTCATTTTCCAGGACATCTAAATAAGAATAAGCAACAAGGACACATTTTCCCTTAGGAAAGTTATAAGTAGAAGTAAATATTTCAAGGCAAAGAATAAAGGCTGTTTAGTCTGCCAAATGCATTTTTGTTCCTGTATTTCATTTTTTATTATGCTACCTAATAATTAAGTTGTGGGTTATCTAAAAAAAAATAATTAAGTTGTGGGTTATCTTTCCTGGGACAACTCAGACTAATAACTTTTTAGATGTATTTAACATATTCAAAAGAACACCATTCCTTTTTACAATGACAGAGAATCGGCTTCAATTTTTAAATTTGTTGCTTAACTTATGACTGCAAAATATTTAATGCTAAATTTGGTAGTATTGATATAGCTATTTATAACCTGTATGCAAAAAAGAGATTAATGAATTGTGTTTATTTGATCAGGGAGGGGTATTGTTTACAGATGAGTGTGAATGTACATATATTTGTTCAGAGTGTGAATGAGAAATATAGGAGAGAAATCAAGAATCTGATTAAGCAAAAGAGGCTGATGGACTTTTTGATGTGAATTGCTATTTTCCAAAAATTTCTAATAAAATTTACTATGGACAGCTGCCCCATATGAGTGTATTTGGTGGGGAGAGGGGTGAGGGAATCAAGAAGTAAGGATATCTCTAAGTCTGATGGCTTTGTAAAGTGTAATATTGAGTAGGCTGAATTACATTTCCTAAATTTTATTGTCTTGTATGTTTCCAGTTAGGGAGGGCCACCGGGAAGATTCTTGGGGGAATTGGAAGGCACAAGGAAAGCAACAGCTATTTTTCAGCTCATATACGATGTCACTGATCTGCTGACTCACATTGCTGATATGAGGCAACAGCTCTGTACCTGCTTTACCTTCCCCGGGATCCTCCTTTGGCTCCTCTGACTCCTGGGCCACATATGTGTGTTCAGGTTTGTGATGAAGCATCCTGGATTCTGCAAAACACCCTCATCCCAAATCAGAGGCAATAAGAACAGAAAAGGTGTCAGTTCATCCTATAGGAATCCAGCTTGCTCTTGAATGTTTCAACCTACCTTGATCTTCTCCACTTTACCTCTATCTTCCCTAAATGACTGCATGCCTTGTGGATATCAAACTCCAGCACTGGATGTAGAAACAACAGACTTACAGAGACTGGTTACCCAGCTCACATGATTCCATGATTGTATATGGTCACTACCCTGTAACAAATCTATCTATCTACCTATCTATCATCCATCTATCTATCTTTCTATGTACCTATATATCCATCTATCTACACACAGACACACACAGATATAAGGTTCTGCTTCTCTGGTTGAATGTTGACTGATGCAATGACTAATAATTTTGGTCAATATCATGACAGAGATGAAAAACAAGCCATAGGATATAGAAAAGCTAATGAGAATTTATTAGATGTGAAAAATCAGAGCCCACGGCAGCTAGGAGAAAGTTTAGTCCACAGAAATCCACAGGGTGTTTTCAGGGTTGTAAGACAGTTTTGCCTAGATATTAGCACGCTGTACCCAGACAGAAATATGAGTTACATTCCTCACTGCAAAAGTTCTTTAAAATTTTCTCCTGCCTTTGCCTTGTTTGTTTAAAATCCTACTTCAACAGAACTTTCTAAAAGAGCTTTTTAAAAATGCAAGTCTGATGTCAATCACGCATAAAATGATTCCCTTTTCCAATGGGATATAGTTCAAGCACATTCCTCATTTGTTTAAGAAATAAACATTATTTCAACATCGTTTAGGGACCAGGAAATCTGCCAGGCTTTGGGGATAGCCAGACAAGTATCTTAATCTCTTGGATGTTGCCTTATTATTTTGAGGATTATATTCCTTCATAGAGGAAAAAAAAAACCTTAAAATTATGGTTTCATACTTGTCTTTTCCTATGAAATATTTTAATAATCATCATCTTTCTCAAGAGAAAAATTCCTTTCTTTTGCTTTATTTCAAACGTAGTTAAGGTAAACCTTTTTGTTATCTTAATATTTTTTAAAAGCCTCTTGTTATTCTATTCTTTTCTGTCTTTCTAACGTTTCCTATTAATAAAAGTCAGCTTCTGTTCTGATTCTTGGTTCTCTATGCTGTCATTTGTGGGTGTCTAAAGTCTAAGGACAAATACAATTAAAAATAAGATGCTTTACTTCTCCCTGTTGAAAATGGGAGAAGAGATTTTCCTCCCCTTCTTTTTCTCAGAGCATTTACCTTAGAAAACATATAAGTAATTATGTTTTCTCATCTCTTTGAAATGTATACAAATACTTTCAAAACTAGATTGGCCTTCCCTCAGCTGGCCACTTGTTAGCTTTCTAAACCAGGAATTTCTCAAGAACCTGAGAGTACTCTCTTTGAAATGGAGAGATCAAGGGAGAGAGCACGGGGATCTCCCAGTGTCCGTATGTGGAAAGAAACCTCATTAAGAGATGAGAAGTGGTTTTGGGTTCCTCCAGATAAAGTCAATTAGCCAGCATAGATCGTCACCCTAATTACCAGGTAAAGTTAGGATAAACAATGCGTGATAAATGATGTTGTCAGAGTCCTCTTACTTGAGGACTAGTCATAATTTATCTTGAGAACATGTATGTAATGGGTTGTATATGCTTGGCTATCTAAAAGGGTGAGGATTCCTTCTGTTTTTGCACCCTCTTAGCAGATTGTCCATGATGTGTATCACATTCAGGTTTAATGTTGACTCAACAACAGTTTTCTTTCTCTACCACCTTTGTGGAGAGATTTTCCAGACAAGAAGACCTTTTTTTTTTAATACTATTTTCCCACAAAACTCATGACTGCTTTCTTGGGGATATATTTATTCATTTTTTTTCCTTAAGAATAGAAATTTTTCCTCTTAAAATGAAATTTTATATTTCACCTTAAATGATCTTTATAATGAGCTTAGGGCTATTTTTTTTCCTGAAAATGTTAAAGTATATTTTTTCTAAAGTATATATGTGTGTGTACACACACACACACACACACACACACACACACACACATATATATATATATATATATATATGTTCATAATATCGTTCTTTTACTTTTAAGAAGAGTGAGATGTTTTGTTTTTGCCTTAACCCTATATTAGATTTAGGGAAGCTTCTCTATTACTGTTTCATGTAGATGTTTTTGTTTTTGTTTTTAATTGAGGCATGACTGACATGTAAAAACCTGTACATATTTAATGTACACAACAAAATGAGTCTGGACATAAACATACCCACCATTAAGTCCATAAACATGTTCATCACCTCCCATAGTTTCTTCACACGCCCTTTATTATTATTTGTGTGTGTGTGTGTTGTAACGTAACAGGGAAGAGCTAAATTGGACTCCATGTTCAATCTGTTTCTTTGACTTTAATCTTCACTTTCTGTTGCTTTTGTTATTATAATCATACATAATGGCCTGCCTCAGGGAACCCTGTCCCTCTGCCTGAAGGTTAAACTAAAGTGCCTCTGTTCATCTCACAGGGAGACAATCTGACGCTGTCCACCTGTGGATGACTGCAAGAAAGAAGAAATTAACACATTCCCTCACCGAGGCTGGCCATTCCAGGGGATATTTTCAAAACTTATGGCCTTTTTAATTTTACTTCCTCATCTCCTCCTCCTCTCTGTGCTGTAAAAGAAACTGGCATCCAAACCCCGAGATAATGGTTTTTCGGAGACACTAGTCTGCCATCTTCTCTGTCTGGCAGCTTTCCAAACAAAGTCGTCTTCCTTGCCTCAACACCTCGTCTCCGACTCATTGACCTGCTGTGCAGCGAGCAGAGTGAGCTTGGACTCGGTAACAGTAGGAATACTTAACATAGTACCTCCTCTTTTAGCACATTTTAAGTACACAATACAGTATTGTAGGCTATAGGCATTATTCTGTAGAGTAGATCTTCAGAATGTGTTTATCTTATATAACTGAAACTTTGTACACTTTGACCATCACCTCACCGTTTTCCCCTTCCCACAGCTCCTGGCAACCATGAACTCTGCTTCTATGAGTTTGACTATTTTAGATTAGTGGCATAAATGAGATCATAGGATATGTGTTCTTCTATGTATGAGAGTTCACATCATAATATGTCAGGTCCATCCATGTTGTCACAAAGGGCAGAATTTCCTTATTTTTTAAAACTCAATAATGTTCCATGGTATGTATATATCATATTTTCTTTATTCTTTATTCATTGATGGAGTTTTAGGTTTTCTATGTCTTGGCTATTGTGAATAACTGCAGTGAACATGGGTGTACACATATCTCTTTGAGATCCTGATGTCAAATCCTTTGGAAAAATACTCAGAAGTGGAATTTCTGGATCATATGGTAGTTCTGCTTTTTTTTTTTTTTTTAAGGAACCTCCATACTGCTTTCCCTAGCGCCTGTACCAATTTACATTTCCAACAATAGCATACCAAAGTTGCCTTTTCTCCATATCCTTTCCATTTGTTTTTTTTAAAAACAATAGCCATCTTCACAGGTGTTTGTATTTTATATCTCACTGTTATTTTGATTTGCAATTTCCTGATGATTAGTGATGTTTAGCACATTTTCATTTACTTGTTGGCTGCTTGTATGTCTCCTTTAGAAAAATGTCTATTCAGATCCTTTGTTCATTTTGGTGGGAGTTATTTGAATTTTTTTCTTGGTATTGTACTGTATTTTTTAAAATATTTTGGATATTAATCTTTTATCTTATATATGGTTTGCAAATGTTTGTTTCCCATTCTGCAGTTGTCTTTTCATTTTGTTGATAGTTTCCTTTGCTGTGCAGAAGCTCTTAGTTGAATATAACCTTGTTTATTTTTTGCTTTTGTTACCTGTGTTTTTGGTTTCATATCCAAAAATTCATGGCCAAGACTAATGCCAAGGAGATTCCCCCCTATGTTTTCTTCTAGAAGTTTTATGATTTCAGGTCTTACCTTTAGGTCTTTAACGAATTTTGAGTTGATTTTTGGTGTAAGATAAGTGTCTAGTTTTATTTTTGTGTGTGTGGTTATCCAGTTTTCCCAGCACCATTTATTGAAGAGTATATCCTTGTACCATTTTGTATCGTTGGCACACTTGTGGAAGATTAGTTGGCCATATATTCCTGGGTTTATTTCTGGGGTCTGTATTTTCTTTCTTTGTTCTTTGGGTCTGTTTTTATACCAGTACAATACTGTATTGATTAATATAATTTTGTAATATAATTTAAAATCAGGAAGTTGATGCCTCTAGATTTATTTTTTGTGCTCAAGATTTCTTTGGCTATTCAGTTTCTTTTTGTTTCCATATGAATTTTAGGAATTTATTTTTTTTATCTTCTGTGAAAAGAGACATTGGAATTGTGATAGGATTCCACTGAATCTGTCAATCACTTTGGATGCTATGGATATTTTCACTATATTAATTATTCTAGTCCATGAACACAGAATATCTTTCCATTTATTTGTGTATTCTTTAAGGGAAACATCAGTCATTTGCATGTCTGGTCAAAAAGTCTTACCTCAGGGTGATAGCTTTTATGTTTGTGAAAAGTTGTTAGCTGGCTCAAACAAAAGCATAACTGTTGTGTAGGGTTCGGGGAAATTCAGGTGTTGAATTAAAGAAAATATTTGAAAATGGACTCTTAGGTTTCTTGTAAATCCAAAGAAGATACTTGAAGCTGATAATTAACAATATATTTACCAGTATTCATTGTTTTCTGTCAACCCTTTGGTTTTATAAATTCTCTTAGCTTAATTTTATGGAGTTATGATAGGAAAGTATTTTAAAGCTGTGTTAGTTACATTTCAGCATAAACACACAAACTCTCTAATTCTTGATAAAGAACAGAACAAAGAGAGCTATTATGATAAGCATAACTTATATTCAAAATTGAATAACCAATTAACCAATTTATGTATAGTCAGGTTAGAACATGTGTTAATGTGAGAAAATTAAAAGATTTAATTTTCATAGAAGACTATTAGCTTTGTTTTATTTTACTTTATGGACTGGAACACAGGCAACCAATTCATAAATACATAACATTAATTTAAAATGTTAGTGTGTGAAGAAATGGCTAGAACTTCATAAGTTCATAGTCCATAATTAGTTATAAAAAAGAAAATATGTCAAATTATGAACCTTATTGCTAAACATTTGCTAATGTGAACTTTATCTTCCAAGTTGTGATGAACATGTGAGAGGTATAGAATTAGAAAACATTGTTTTACAATTACATTAATTCCTAATTTTTTTTCCCAGAGTTGTTTTTTTGTTTTGTTTTGTTTTGTTTTTTGTGGTATGCAGGTCTCTCACTTTTGTGGCCTCTCCCATTGTGGAGCACAGGCTCCAGACGCACAGGCTCAGCAGCCATGGCTCACGGGCCCAGCCGCTCCATGGCATGTGGGATCCTCCCAGACCGGGGAATGAACCCATGTCCCCTGCATCAGCAGGTGGACTCTCAACCACTGCCCCACCAGGGAAACCCCTCCCAGAGTCTTTTTAAGTTAATGAAGTTAAAATTTTGGGGCTGGATGATTTAAAGACAGACTTTAAAATGTTGGGAATTTTACTGGAATTGGGCAAGATTTATCACATAATAGCTTTGGATGAGGAGGAAAGTTGTAAGGCAGGAATTTTGAAGCCAGTCTTGATGACCTGGAACTTTATTAGTTTAGCTCTAATGAAGAAGCTGTGGTCTTGATAAGGAAACAAGTTTGAATGGTTTATAAGTTATCTTACTGGAACAAGTGTTTCCTGAAGAAAAATAGTTATTTTTTTGCTTGGTCTCATATGTTGCAGGATTATATGCTTGATTTAAGTTAAAAGAAAAAAAGGTAATTTAGAAAAAAGTATGTGAGAATATAAGATGTCAACATTTACACAACATTTTATACTGAATGTTTTTCTCCTTGAGTTATAGAAAAAGGAAGGACTCGGGACTTCCCTGGTGGCGCAGTGGTTGAGAGTCCGCCTGCAGATGCAGGGGACACGGGTTTGTGCCCCAGTCCGGGAGGATCCCACATGCCACGGAGCAGCTAGGCCCCATAAGCCATGGCCACTGAGCCTGTGCATCCGGAGCCTGCGCTCCGCAAGGGGAGAGGCCACAACAATGAGAGGCCCGCGTAACGCAAAAAAAAAGAAAAGAAAAAAGAAAAAGGAAGGACTATCAAGGAAATCACTTCCAATTTTGTAGACTGTTGGCTTAAATGTTTCTTTCAATACATATTGTAAGTAGATAAATAAGAAACATACATGAAAGAGAATCTCATTGAGTTTCAATATCACTACCTAGCATAAAGTAAAGTGGCAAGAATTTCATTCCAGTTAGGCTCTGTAGGTGCAGACAACAGTCCAGTGTAATCACTATAAACTACAGGATTTCTTACAGTGTATTATTTTTCCTAAAAAAATTCTAGAAAGACAGATAAGTAAGGTTTGATGTTATATCGTTAGTAATGAGGGTGGCCCAACAAGTCTTTAGGGAAAATTTGTATGAATTAGAAAAATATTTCCCTCTGAGAAGAAACAATTCTGTGAAAAAGTAGCTAAGAAACAATTCTGTGAAAAAGTAGCTTGGCAAGAACATACAGCCTGAGTCATACATAGCCTGAAACTTACACAGCAATGCAGCAACCCTGGAATGACCTAAACAAGAAAATATCCAGTTGTAACTGGGATTTTTCTAGTGGAAACCTTACTATGTTAATGCCTATTACTTGAGGCCTAAAGTATCAGAGACAGAAAAACAAATTATTTGTTACAGCTGTCCTAAGAGAAACAAACACTTGTATGACATCTTCACATGTACAGCCACCACACTACATTACTCGCTTCTGCCTTCCAAGTCTCACGTGGATACATCTGCTTGGTTTAACTGACATCACATGGTGAGTCTTTCATGTGAAAGAATCTGGATAATTTTGTTTTGAGAGTTCGGCCACAATGGTAAAGGAGCACTAAGGAGAAGGGGATTGGAGTAGGTACTAAGTGAGCTAATTTGCAGAATCCAACATGGCTTTTATCCAGAAACCATCCATCGAGAGTCTGCTATAGTTCAATTGTTGTGTTAGGGATATAATTGCAAAACTCACAGTCTAGTCTATTATACAAAAAAAAAAAAAAAAAAAAAAAAGCTTAAGAAGGGGAGCTTATCTGAGTTATTTAACTAAATGTTTAAATTTTACAAAATAATTATCACAATGTTTAAAGAAATGTTATAGGCATTCATTTTTCTCACACATAATAATGGTAAATATTTTAAGAAATTCATCAGAATTTTACAAATGACTCATGATTGTATGTACAAATTTTATCTCCCCCTTTTCCAAAAATTTCTCTCCTTACTTATTACTTATTTCAGGAAATATCTTACTTCTAGAGGACTCCATCTCTTGATGTGAAAATATAGTTAAGCATAATTTAAATTTTTAAATGAGATTTAACAATATAGATATCAACATTTCCTTATTCTAATCTTGTACTCCTATATCTCTTTGAGTCAAATCTTAGATTATCACTTATTTATTCTATCATTTTACTTATATATAATCCATGAAATTACAGAGGAAACTTTAAAATACCTTGAATTTTAGAAATGCTTTAATTTATGCAAGATTTCAACTACCTTAAAAATTTCATATGAGTAGTCACATAAGTACTAATAGCAAAAAGTTACAAATTAAGATCTTATTTTTTTCAGTATTCTCTCTTTATAATCAAAATCTCTCAGTTAATGACCTGTTTTGAAAGATATGCATTAGAAACCTACTGATAATAAACAACACCTGGGAAAACAGTGTTTTACTTTTCAGTAATTTTTTTTTCTATAACTTAAAGAAAACTGTTGTGCTTGAGGGTAGAAGTTAGAAGGTAAATCAAACAACTATAGTCCTAAATAAAAAAATTCTAAAATATTATAAACTTCTTATATAATTTTTAAAAATAATATTTAAAAGTATAACTTCAAGTGATTTGTTATAATTTTTAAAAATCATGCACTACTTTTTCAAGTTATCATCCAGTCTCTAAATGTGCACAGACTATGCAGGACTAAGAAAAAGGATTTGAGCCTTAAACTTTTTTGAAAATATATTGATCTCAGACATAATATCTGTCATTGAATTCAGATTACCTTACATTTTCCAATTTCTTCATGCTACTTCTGTCTCTTTCCTTCCTTTACATCTAGCTCAAAATAATCTGATATGTTCCACTTTGAAATGATGGTCATTAAAATGTTTCTGAAAAGGTCTACAATAAAACACATAAATTTCTTAGTCTAATACCAGTGTTATGTTAATGTGAATGTGTTCACAACAAGTTAAAAATACAAATATAATTTGAAAATTATGACCCTTTTTCTGACTACCCTAATCACATTGTTTCATAATTTTTAAAAATTATAAGCATATATTTTTAAAATACATATACAAACACAAGGGGAACTTTATGTTTTTATTTTCAACATTAGATTATTTGGGCCTCAGCTTTCTTCTTGTAAAAAGGGTAATCAAAATATCATGGGAGGGGCTTCCTTGGTGGCACAGTGGTTAAGAATCCACCTGCCAATGCAGGGTACACAGGTTTGAGCCCTGTTCCAGGAAGATCCCACATGCTGCAGAGCACCTAAGCCCATGTGCCACAACTACTGAGCCTTGCTCTAGAGCCCGCAAGCCAAAGCTATTAAAGCCCATGCACCTAGAGCCCATGCTCCATAACAAGAGAAGCCACCGCAATGAGAAGTCCACACACTGCAACAAAGAGTAGCCTCTGCTTGTCACAAGTAGAGAAAGCCTGCACTCAGCAACGAATACCCAACACAGCCATTAAAAAATATATATATTTATATATATATATATAAAAAATATATATATATCCTGGGAATACAAAAATCAACAGTCTATACTGGGAGGTGTCATTGTATCCTAGTGGTTAGGAAGATAGTCTTGGGAGTTAAGCAATTATCAATTAAATTGATACTTTGCAGAATTTCTTTATAACCTCTTTTTTCTTTCACTACATATTCCTTCCTAGTCAAAATTGATGTTCTCATTTTGGTTTTAGAACAGTAACTTAGAAAACATATATATCCAATTTCACAATCAATGAGCATTATTTTTCAAATATTAAAGTGGAAAGTTAATCTTAATTTTGACTAACAACAAGACAATTTTTCATTCAACCTGGGTGTATTCACTTCTTTGTTTTTTCTGCCCAAAGTTTCTGCCTTACTTTGTATTTAAAATTACAAATGTCCTCAAGGAATTTTCTTTCTGAGAATTGGTATATTGGAAGACATTTATTTAACTCTCTCACAAAATAATGGATTTAACAAAACTCATAAAACTGTAGCTAACATCTTAAAATAAATATATTTTAAAATGCTTTAGAGAAACATCAGGGGGAACAAAAAGTAAGAGATCCATAAAGATAGAGCAACATAAAGTACTCAGAAATTTAATGGGACAGATAATAAAGCATATATAATCATAATAGTTTAATATGACAGTAATGGCATTTTAACTTATTCTTTCTAAAATTCTGTCACTAGGGAATTAATTAATGGTGTTTAGTAATGGATTATATTATATATCTTGCATTGCTGAGATCATTCCATCTATGCCATTCTATGCACTAATTTTCCTTTTACATAGTCTTGCTATTAAATCTCTTGATAAATATTGTTTTCAATACTTTATTTCATATAAATCACATAATTTACTTAAGTATTCTCATTTTGTTAAACTGTAGTCTTATTCTATTTGATGGATTCCAGAAAATGCTACATTTATATAATTTTAGCTTGATATTATATCCTTACATTGTACTTGTTATCAGTAGCTATATGAGCCAGTTTATGAACATTTTTAAAGGTATTAGTTCATAGTGTCAAAATACTTTTAAAAAACATTGTGGCAGGTTTTCATTTGAATTAGCAATATAAATGAGCATCTCATTCAGAGAATATTCTCATCAGCATCATCTAAAATCTTCTTTCAAAATAATTAGTGAATAAATAACATTATTGTTGACTTTTGTTTGCTAATATGATTGAAATATATGCTTGTACATTTATTAACCATTTGCCTTTATTCCTTCAATTATCTCTTGTCTTTAAAAAAATTAACAAATTAATTGATGAGCTCTAGTAGCTTTCTGGTAGCCTCCCTAGGATTTACTATGTATGGTATCATGACATCTGTAAAAAGTGACAGTTTTACTTCTTCTTTTCCAATCTGAATTTCTTTTCTTTCTTTTCTCCTCTGATTGCTGTGGCTAGGCCTTCCAAAACTATGTTGGATAAAACTGGCAAGAGTGGATATACTTGTCTTGTTCCTGATCTTAGAGGAAACACTTTCAGCTTTTCATCACTATGATGTTAAGATGTGGTATATTTATACAATGAAATATTACTCAGCCATAAAAAAGTGATATAATGCCATTTGCAGCAACATGGATGGACCTAGAGATTATCATGCTAAGTGAGGTAAACCAGACAGAGAAAGACAAATATCATATAATATCACTTATATGTGCAAAAAAAAAAAAAAGATACAAATGAACTTACATACAAAACAGAAATAGACCCACAGACATAAAAAACTAACTTATGGTTACTAAAGGGGAAAGATTAGGAGTTTGGGATTAACATATACACACTACTAAATATAAAATAGATAACCAACAAGAACCTACTGTATAACACAGGGAACCATACTCAATATTTTGTAATAACCTAAAGGGAAAATAATCTGAAAAAGATAGACAAATACATATGTATATCTGAATCTCTTTGCTGTACAACTGACACTATCACAACATTGTAAATCAACTATACTTAAATTAAGAAAAAAAATAATTACCTTGCTGGTATTATTTATTTATTGTTTTTTGGGGGTTGTAGCTATCATTTACATACAAATATTTTTCCATCTTGAGTTTTACCTTTTATATATATATACAGTTTATTATTCACAAAAAACTCGTCAAAAATGTTTATGATAGCTAACTGATTAGTTTTCACTTCTCTATGCCTTCAGGAGTAATAGCTAATGAATATATGACAGTCTAAAATATCATTAGGCAACTGATGCATGTAATAAAAATAAGACATTAGAAAAGTAGTTTGGAGGTAATAGTATGTAATGTTGAAATACTTCAATAATATTCAAGAATTGAAAAGATTTCAAAATGTAAACCAAATAATGTTTAAAATCAAAGGCAAGATGTAAGAGTGAAACGTAAAGAGAAGGAATACTGTCTAGGGATTTGGGGATGCCAGAAACAACATGAAAGTGGTTTTTGTTTTGTTTTTTGGAGGGGCTCATATGTCTTAGACTTAGAACTGAAAAGCTGGCAACCTGGAAATGCCAACAGGCCCAGATAAAAATTCCCCAACAAAAGCTCTTTGTTCTAGCTGAAAGACCAGGAAACAGACAGCCTAGCAACACATAAAACTTAAGTAATAACTGCTCTAATTCAGTCAAACAGCACAGGAAAAAAACCTGTGTTCCACCCCCATCCACATCAGCAAGGGGTGAGTATGGAGCCTAGACTTCCACACTAATGAGGCTATAACAAAATTCTCCAAACTCCTGCAAGGGTGGTGTAAGATAAGGTCAAGTAGGGAGTGAGGAGTTTCATTCCTTCTGACTGGTGATGAGCCTCACCTCTGTGATACCAGTGGTCCACATGGGAAGCCAGACTTCGTCTCTTTTTGTCAGTAATGAGACACTTCTTCCCCTCTTTACTTGGGTTGTCAGAGGAAGACTAGTGGAAAGTCAGGACTCTCATCATCACCTGACATTAACAAATTTGCCTCCACCATAGGGACACATAGGGACCAGAAATCTCACTCCTGTTAGCAGTAAGAGCCTTCTTACCTTCGATGACAATGGAGGTCTAGTAAAGAACTTGAACTACTCTCTCCAACTGGAAGTAACATTCCTTTTCCCTTCCAGAGTGGTGTCAGAGGAATCTACTTAAAATAGAGGTTTTTTTCTTTTTAATTAATGAATTTATTTATTTATTTATTTATGGCTGCATTGTGTCTTCATTGCTGTGTGCAGGCTTTCTCTAGTTGCAGTGAGCACGGGCTACTCTTCATTGCAGTGTGCATGCTTCTCATTGCAGTGGCTTCTCTTGTGGAGCACGGCTCTAAGCACACGGGCTCCAGTAGCTGTGGCATGCAGGCTCAGTAGTTGTTGTGCACAGGCTTATTTGCTCCGCAGCATGTGGGATCTTCCCAGACCAGGGCTCAAACCCATGTCCCCTGCATTGGCACGTAGATTCTTAACCACCACGCCACCAGGGAAGTCCCAAAATAGAAGTTTAAATAAGATCCAGTCTCATAACAAAATACCCACAATATCTAGATTTCAATAGAAAATCACTCATCATACTAAGGACTGGGAAGATTCAAATTGAATAAAAAAAGATAATCTATGACATCTATCTATGTAATCTATGATGACAACTGATGCTATCACTAAATGATTGAAATATTAGATTTATCTGATAAAGATTTTAAGGTAGTAATGTTAAAACTGCTTCAATGAGCAATTAAGAACACACTTGAAACAAATGTAAAAATAGAAAGTCTCAGCAAAGAAAGAGAAGACATAAAGAAGAACCAAATGAAAAATTTAGAACTGAAAAATGCAATAACTGAAATTTTAAAAAATCATTGGATAGGCTCAAGGAGAACTGAGGAGACAGAAAAAAGGGATCGATATATTACAAGATAGAACAATAGACGTTACACAATCAAAATAGCAGAGTGAAAATAAACTCAAAAATGACAGAGACTCATGGGTCTGTGGAGCTAGAACAACATACCCAACATTTGTGTGATTGACATTCTAGGAGAAGAGGAAGAGGGAAGGGCTGAAGAAGTACTTGAAGAAATAATGGTTAAAACCTCCCCCAATTTGGCTAAATAAATAAACCTGCCAATTCAAGAAGCTGAGCTAAATCGAAACAGGATAATCTGAAAGAAATCCATGATAAGATATATATTTAAACTTCTGAAAATGAAAAAAAACAAAAACATTTTGAAAGCTACCAGGGAAAATCATCATCTTATCTATGAAGGGAAATACAATTAAAATGATAGTCAATTTCTCATCAGAAACCACTGGGGATAGAGGAAACAACACAATACATTTCAAGTTCTGGTTAAAACAATATTTTTTTAAAAAAACACCTTTCAACCTAGACTTTTATAGACAGTAAAAATATTCTTCAGTTATACAGGGGAAATCAAGACTTTCTCAAATGAAGGAAATTTTTCAATTGCAAATCTATCCCAAAGGACTCCCCTGGTGGTACGGTGGTTAAGAATCTGCCAATGCAGGGGAAATGGGTTCGACCTCTGGTCTGGGAAGATCTTACATGCCATGGAGCAACTAAGCCCTTGTGCCACAACTACTGAGCCTGTGCTCTAGAGCCCACAAGCCACAACTACTGAGCCCATGTGCCACAACTACTGAAGCCCACGCACCTAGAGCCCTTGATCTGCAACAAGAGAAGTCACCACAATGAGAAGCCCATGCACTGCAATGAAGAGTAGCCCCCGCTCATTGCAACTAGAGAAAGCCCGCCCACAGCAGTGAAGACCCAATGCAGCCAAAAATAAATAAATAAATAAATAAATAAATAAATAAAAATTTTTTAAAAATCTATCCTAAAAAATGGCTAAATGAAGTCCTCCAATAAGTAAAGAAACAATAAGTCCCTTCTTGAAAATCAGATTTTCTAATTGTGATTTATCTTGAACTCTTACATATAAAATCTTCCCTTAGCCATTCACAAATACTGTACAATTTAATGTTCTAAGAGACACTTATTGAATGAAGTAAACAAGTAGGAGACATCAGAGACTCAGTGTTTCAAGGAAAGACAAGCTTCTTCCTTCCCCCTCTCATTTTTATGAGCAGTAACAGAAAACAACACATTTATGTATTGACATAATTTGAAGTACCTATACTCTGGAGCCTGGATCATCACATTTTTATATAAAGAGCAGTTATTAATTTATCTTTATATTTACAACATCATGAAATGAAAATGCATTTGTCTACTTTTGAATTTTTCATAAAAAAAGGCCTTACTGGTTTAATTTATTTGTACTGCATTTGCTTTTTAAATGATCAGATAAATTTTGTTATATGTTTTTTTATTTCTAGAAATCTGTTTACCTGTTTCTGTATATGTAACCATATTTTCTTCTGCTGGGGCAATAAATAAACATAAAGGTACTTTTTGGAAGCCCCTATAGCTTTAGAGAAGCAGATTTATATTACCATAAAAACCTCTGATATTGACTGAACCATTAAAATATTAATGATACATAAATGCAGTTACCTCATTGGACATATTTTCATGTCTAGTGCAATTCAGATTCAGTGGGTCTCTTATTAGTAGTAAATTGTTCAATTTGGGAGACATTTTAACTATTCCATTACATTAGGATCCCAATGTTGAATTAATTTACAAGTAAATGGTAAGTTTATCAAATTCCATAGGACTTAAGATTGCAGTCTCACAGTGTATGAAATGGAAGTATCTAAACAATGTGAAACTTAATACTTTGTGACAATAAGGACTTGAAAATTTTAGTAAATATTGCTTAGAATAAACATTCTAAATGTTTATAGTAAAATATAATCATTTATTTTTAATAACTGCCTAGAATTCTTTTTCCTGGGCCTCTATATTATTTGTTTTCTTTATAAAATAGGCACTTGATTATATACAATTTAAACATATTTAAATTGATGGCCATTTACTGACATAAAATCATTTTCTAATAGTGAGACCCTCATATTTTGAAGAAAACAGTTTTAAATAAAGTTTTTAAAATAATCATTTTTTTTTTCACACATAAACTGAAGTGACTTTTTTACAGGTAGACCAGCCTTAGGCAAACCTATGATTTAGTAAGAATTTGTCATGGCTTGTTCCAGGTAACCCACATCCAGCCTGTAGAATATCAAGTTATTCAATGACAGTAAGTACAGCATCCAACAGTAACTAATCACCACAGTAAGTCCTTCACATATGTTATATATTTAACCTCACAATTACGTGATACAAGAATTATAACAGTCCCATTTTACAGAAGAAAACTGACACTCAGATTAAGTAATTTACCTTATGGCATCTGTCTAAAAGTGAGAGAGCCAGTAACCTAACCAAGACTATATAAATGCAAATCCTGTCCTATAGTTTGGTAGTTCTATACTTTATTTCTGCAAATCCTATCTAAATTTCTAATTGCAAACTAACACACTAGGGGAGAAGGTTTAATTATATTGTAGTAAAAATGCTTCAAGACAAACATTCTACCAAGATGAATTGTTTAAAGACATATTTTTTTCTGGACTTGTTCTGCCCATTTCATTTCTTCTGATTACAATACTTTTTACCCCTTTACTTCTAAGTGAAGGTCTACCCAGTTTGAATTTTTGGTAGAGCCAATTTTTAAATGAAAAATAAATCTTCTTTCACTGGGCTCCTTGCCTGTAATTTAATATAGTGTCATGACACTGTGTCAATAATTATGCATTTATAAGTATGTTTTCCTAGGGTCCTGAAAAGTAGGGACTCTACTTTGTTTGTCATTGTGTCCTTAACATGAAGTATGTACCAGATAGATGGATGAGTGAAAGAACTGGATGAACCCCATAACCAGTGAGCCAAGCTATGGGAACTGTAAAGAGCAAATGGTGGTTTTGTACTTGGATAAAGAGGTTCTTTCATAGTGTCTATGATTAAAGGTTTAGGATGCAAAACCTTCATCTCTGGGATATCCTACTAACAACTGCTATGAGGTGAAACCAAAACTTGCAGAATCATCCAATGCAATGCTAGGAAAATATGTGCAAGAAATAATATCTGTCTTTGGAATCTCATAGCCTCCACTCTCCATCCCAGTGTGCTCTGTCTTGCGTAAGTGGTAAACTTCATTCTGTCCACATATTTACCATGTCAAATCCTCTTCTCAAGAAATGATCTAGGGCTTCCCTGGTGGCGCAGTGGTTGAGAATCTACCAGCCAATGCAGGGGACACGGGTTCGAGCCCTGGTCTGGGAAGATCCCACATGCCGCGGAGCAACTAGCCCCGTGAGCCACAACTACTGAGCCTGCACGTCTGGAGCCTGTGCTCCGCAACAAGAGAGGCCGCGATAGTGAGAGGCCTGCGCACTGCGATGAGGAGTGGCCCCCACTTGCCGCAACTAGAGAAAGCCCTCGCACAGAAACGGGGACCCAACACAGCAAAAATAAATAAATAAATAAATAAAATTTCAAAAAAAAAAGAAATGATCTAATCAGTTCACTTAATGGTGGAAATAAATGACTGATAGGACCTGATATTGCTATTTCCCTGAAGGGGTATTTGTATTTCACTAGGAAGGAAAAAAAAAAAAAAAACAGAAAAAAAAATACTTTGTGGAATTTCAGGCCTCAGAAAATTGAGTAAGAAGATGTTAGATGGTGTCAAAGTAACATTTCCAGTTCCCATGAAGTTACTCCATAATTAAGAAAGAGTCAATTTTACTTTTTGTTTAACTAGTTTTCCTTTTTCTAATGTTCCTGCCCTCATCTCAGGCTATTCATCATTCATGTCCACAGAAGAATCTAAATCTATTTTCAGAAAACCATTTGATAAAATTGCTTTAGAGCAGTAATCATCAACACTTGGTATGTGTCAGAATCATTTGAGTACTTCTATCTATCTATCTACTTATCTATCTATCATCTATCTATCTATCCATTCTGCCACCAGGCTATCAAAGTTTTGTGAGGACCAAATGACTAAAATACTATTGAAAACTGTCAACTCTAAAGCACTCTAGAAACACAGGTGATGCTGGTGATTGAAAAGATAACTAAATATTTTGATATTTTTGAAAAACATATGCCATATGCTTTAACTGTTGCTCATGTATAAAATAAATCAACAAATAAGTATAAGTGTACTATGTCTTCAGTTATGACCCATCAGCTAATTAGTAGAGTTTCTAATAGCAGAAGGAAAGACACTGAATGACATTTAATCAATGGAGAATTCTTTATAACAATAAATGTCTTTGAACTTCTGACCAAGTCAGTCATAATCCAGGGGACTAGCTATTAACAACTATTATGAAATTAATATTGAAAATTTCAGTTAAAAATTCATTAAAATTGATCCTGTGATGTATGTGTCCCTGTACAACAAAACATTATAATGTAACACTGCAAAAACAATGAAGCTGGTCAATATGAATGAGTCACTGTCAATGGTTTGGCAGACAAACAGAACAAAGTTAGAACATTGCTGTTTGTTACATAGTCAAGAACCATGCTAACAGATTTGTTTCTGCCATTATGACAAATTAATGGCAATCATTACAAACATAAGAGGATTACCATTCTGGCATGGAGGTTGAGATGTAATTTGGTACATTGCCAAGCAGATTAATGTACTGTTTGCCAAGTTTTGTACATTATTATGCCAACTGTGACACTTCTAATGTAAAGAAGTTCTTGACACAGGAAAGAAAAATAAACTCAATTCAGGAAAATCTTCAAGAAAATATTAATGTTCATTGAGTCTTGTGAATATCACTTAAAATTTGTTTCTTGCTGTCTTCAATAATTTTAAAAATATATATTAAATAGTAAAAGGTATGCATTAAAAACAAATTCGAGGGCTTCCCTGGTGGCGCAGTGGTTGAGAGTCCGCCTGCCGATGCAGGGGACACGGGTTCGTGCCCCGGTCCCGGAGGATCCCACATGCCGCGGAGCGGCTGGGCCCGCGAGCCATGGCCGCGGAGCCTGTGTGTCCGGAGCCTGTGCTCCGCAACGGGAGAGGCCACGGCAGTGAGAGGCCCGCGTACAGAAAAAAAAAAAAAAAAAAAAAAAAAAAACAAATTCGAGGGAATTCCCTGGCAGTACAGCAGTTAGGACTCCATGCTCCCAATGCAAGGGGAATGGGTTTGATCCCTGGTCGTGGAACTAAGATCCTGCATGCCGCATGACATGGCCAAAAAAAAAAAAAGAAAAAAAAAAGATTTGTATATTTCACTGCGTGTGAATTACATCTAAATTTAAAAAAAATAAAAAAAACAAATTCTAAGCTCTAGATGATGTGAACCTTATTAAAAGTTGTTGTTAACTGCAAAAGCTTTTAGGGATAACATTTCTTGAATTTATTTATATTTATTAAGATTAATTATTCCCATTTAAAGCCAAACTTTTTAAAAGATATCATGGAATGGAAGCCTTATTAAAGTGTCATCTCTGTAGCAGTAAAATGATGATGAGGAGGAGGATAAATTATTAAAGAAATATGGCACTAGGAGGTTAAAAAATTTCTTTGTTTTTAGGCCAAATGCAAAGATGTTGTTTGGCATATAAGCTAATGACACAAGCTAGCTGGCTTTGAGTCTGATTCAGTATCATCTTGTCAGCATTCTCCTCTCTAAGGAAGGAATAAATACGAACAAGTTATTTCCTTGCTCAAACGCTGTGTTGTCGTCAGATCTCCAAGGTCAAAGTAAAACAGACCGTTCATACAAAATTCTGAAGGACAAAAAAAAATTTGTAGTAGCTCATGGTGTGACACGAATGACAGGGAGTTCAACAGTAAAAGATAGTATTGGACTTTACAAACAAAATAAGGTTTTGCTGCATGCATAGTCTGGGTGATAATCAAGCTCCTCCAAATGAACTACGATAATGTATCTTTCTACTTCAATGAAATAAGAAAACTAATGGATCTTTCAAAAATTATTGTGTGAATGAAAATATGGCAGGAGAAGAAATATTACTTGATTTAGAAATATTCAGCATATGAATATCGGGAATGTAAACTAGTGAAGCCACTATGGAAAACAGTATGGAAGTTCCTTAAAAAACTAAAACTAAAGTTACCATATGATCCAGCGATCCCACTCTTGGTCATATATCTAGGGGAAACTCTAATTCAAAAAGATATATGCACCCCAATGTTCATAGCAGCACTATTTACAGTAGCCAAGACATGGAAGCAACCTAAGTGCCCATCGACAGATGAATGGATAAAGATGTAGTATATAGAGGTTTCTTTAGTTTTGCCTAATGTCCTTTTTTGTTGTTTCAGGGTCTCATCTAGAATATTGCATTACATTTAGTCATTTTGTCTTCTAAGCATCCTTTGGAATGTTGCCCTTTCTCAGACTTTCCTTGTTTTTGACAACCATGACTGTTTTTAAGGAATACTGGTCAAATATTTTGTAGATAATTCCTCTCTGTCTTATGTTTCATGCTTAGACTGGGGTTATGAGTTTGGGGGACAATAAGGCCAGAGAAGTAAAGTATCATTCTCATCACATCATATTAAGGATACATGCTCGTAACATGACTTACTTCAGTTGATGTTGACCTTGATCACCTGGCTGAGGTAGTGTTTGTCAGGTTTCTCCACTGTAAATTTACTCTTCTTCCCTTTTCTCATCTTATGATCTTTGGAAAGATATGCCTACATACAGCCTAAACTTCAGGAATAGAGAGGTATGCTCCACCTCCTTGAGAGCAAAGTAGATACACAACTGTTTTGCAACTCTTCTGCATGAGAGGTTTGTCTTTTCTTCCCTATATATTTATTCAATTATTTATTTGTATCAGTACAGACTCAAGGATATTTATTTTCTATTTTAGGTTATAACCTAATTCTACTTAATTTGTTTTGTTGCAAGATTGTTCCAGTTTTGGCCATTAGCAGTCCTTTGGTTGGTTTTTGTGACCCTTTGACATATTCCTATTATTGTGGTAACTTTTGTATTTGAGCACTTTCTTGCTTTCTGATCTTACAAGATGCTTAGGATCATTTTATATAGTCCCTGCCCCAGTCCTAGAATCAGTCATTTCAAAAGAGCTCCAGGTTCTTTCACTGGAGAATGGTGTTAGAAACCAAGATGTGGGTGAGTGGTTAAAGCATTATTTTTAATGTTTCTCAAGATTCAAGAGAGATATGAGATTTTAATATTGAATGTACTGATAATAAGATAAAGAGAGCAGATCATAGCCAGATTATGAAAGATCTTGAATGTTTGGCAAATGATATTGGACAGGATATAATGGTCTATAAAAATTCAGGATCTTTTTTAATGAAGCAGATAAGTGATATCATAGAAAAGCATAATGACTAGTAGAAAAAATAAATATTATGGATATATGTATAAGTCTAGATGCATAGATGCATATTTGTTACACCAGAACATTCAACATGGAAGTTTGTTATTCCTTGGATGAGGCTTATTGCCTGCCAAAGAGAATGACTGCTTGTACAACCCAATTTGTCAGTCTCAACTTATTCATGCACTCACTTTTTCATTCATTTATTCATTCATATTTTAAAGATCCATTTGTTTAACATTTATTTATTCATTCAACAGTATTCAAAGAGAACCTAGTTGTTGCTTAGAAATTAGATGTGAATTAAAACAAAACAAAACAAAAAATAAGTCCATACTCTTCAAAGCTTATATTGTAGTGAAAAGAGACAAAAACAAAAATATTTAAATGACACAAAATATGAAGTTGCATGAAATAAAAAGACAAGAAACAGACTGCAGATAGAAAATATGGTGGAAAATCAAATCATATTTTGCACCTTAAATTTTCATGTGTTATATATCAATAAGAACCCAATAAGATGGAAGAAATGCTTGTGGAAGGAACTCTTTTAGAGAAGATTGACAAGCCAGACTTCTCTGATCTCCTCTGCTCATTAGGTCTGAAGCAAAGACCTAATGAACAGAGGAGTCATGGTTCACAGCACAAGGGACAATTACTGCAAAGGCCTTGACGTGGATGTCTGTTGGTCAGTTTGAAGAGTGTGTTGGATTGGGAGGGCAAAAGCAAGAGCTATAAGATCCAAACCCAATTAGAAAGCAGATCTTTGAGAGCTCTGTTAACCTTTGGAAGAATGTTTCATTTGTTTTAAGTGTGATGGGAAGACACTGGAGAGATCTGGGTAGAGGAGCAACATGATCATATTTATATTTTTAGAGGACCACTCAGGTTCTTGGAAAAAGTTTCTAGAGATTGGAAGTGAGAGGGAAGCAGATAATCTATTTAGGAGGTTATTGCAGTAACCTAAGCAGTAGACGGTAAAGAGTTGGATTAGCATTTTAGTGGTAAAGGGAGTGAAAAGTACTCAGATGTACAATTTATAGTGAATATTTTAAGGTAGTGTGTAGTGGAAAGTAGAGCTTGCAGTAATTGTCAATGGTTTGGATAAGAAGTGAGAAAAAACGGGAGGCACATCATTTGTCCTGATTCTCTTCCCTAAAATGAGGAAGATTAGGCAAGGAGCAGGAGTTAAGAGTGGTATTTTCTAAGTGCCAGCAATTCTGCTAGACCCTGAACACAAAATGATTAACTAAGCACACAATAATATTATCAGGATGGAATTTACAATATAGAGAGGCATACGAGTATTTAACAATAGACAGATGAATAGGTAAAGACCAATAAAGATAAGAAGGAATAATTGGAGGAAGGGAGTTACATAATTTAAATCAGAAAGTCAGAGGATGTCTCTTTGAAGGAATCATTTTTTATCTCAGCCCTAGCCAGGTAAAGATGGAAGAAAGTTTAGGAATGAAGGCTGGGAGGCAACAAAGAGCATGACTAGAGAATGACAAGCATGGAGTATGAGGCTGAACTGCACTTTCAGTAGAATAAATAAAAAAAACTCGTTGCATGTGGTTTTGTAAGGGTACATTTAAGATTAAATGTGTGTATGAGCATGTGTGTTGAGTTGTAGATGCAATTGCAGCCTCAACTCTGTATTCTCTAAGACAATGAATCTTTAATTTTTTAAAAGGAACTTTTAACAGTCCCTTTAAAAATTAACTTATAGGGCTTCCCTGGTGGCACAGTGGTTGAGAGTCCGCCTGCCAATGCAGGTGACACAGATTCGGGACACGGATTTGTGCCCCGGTCCGGGAAGATCTCACATGCTGTGGAGCGGCTGGGCCCGTGAGCCATGGCCGCTGAGCCTCTGTGCCCAGAGCCTGTGCTGTGCAACGGGAGAGACCACAACAGTGAGAGGCCTGTGTACTGCAAAAATAATAATAATAATAATAATTTATGTACATTCCTTATTTAAAACGTACCATTTTTGGGGCTTCCCTGGTGGCGCAGTGGTTGAGAATCTGCCTGCTAATGCAGGGGACACGGGTTCGAGCCCTTGGCTGGAAGGATCCCACATGCTGCAGAGCAACTAGGCCCGTGAGCCACAACTACTGGGCCTGCGAGTCTGGAGCCTGTGCTCCACAACAAGAGAGGCCGCCGTAGTGAGAGGCCCATGCACCGCGATGAAAAGTGGCCCCCACTTGCCACAACTAGAGAAAGCCCTTGCACAGAAATGAAGACACAACACAGCAAAAATAAATAAATTAATTAATAAACTCCTACCCCCAACATCTTCTTAAAAAAAAAAAAAAGAAACTTACCATTTTTTTTCTTTCCTTTTTTATCCACTAGCTGGCTAATTGTATACCATAGTGAAATGATAAATTATAATTATGATGATCATTCTTGTGTTCTAGATACAAAAACCCAGCATGAAAGACTAAATAAATACTTTCATGTGGACTCCTCTAATCTGTCTTTACACAACCATTATGAACAAAAGTAGGCTTACCTAAAAGACAATAACTAAATGAAGGCTTATATATATTCTTGGTTGTGTGCATGTGCTTCTGAATTAGGTATATTTTACCATGAATAAAAGCTAATCCATTTAGCTGTTTTATGTATGTATTGTTATTACTTGTAATATCTTAAATCTAAAGATTTGGTAACATTTTATGATATGCTTTCTAAACAGTACATCTGCTTCTCCTGATTGCAACAGAATCAAATCTAGGCAGACAAAAGTGACCTGGATCCATTTTTAAAATCCTCTAGCAAATACATCTTTAAAATGGATGTGTAAGAAAAGTCATCCCTTATGTAAAACCTTTCAATTGCTGACATCTTACAGCCATTTTGCTCATTATACCTTAAGTTAAAGCTCTGCAAGACAACTCAAAGCATAGAAAAAGTGTCAGGCAAGTTCCTAATCACCCAAAATATTGCATTTGTGAGAGCCTGGACTGGACTATGAAGACACAAGTTTCAAGGTGTTGCTGAGACTGTAGCTGGGATTGTTCAGGAGTGAAGAGATAACCAAAACCCCTTCCTTTAAAGAAGAAAAAAGAAGAAATCTTTCTTTCTTATTGATTTCTCAAGAATCTTCTTATTTCACTCCACTCTTCACCTCAGATTATGCAAATTATGCCTTTTGCAGTTCGTATATAAGATCTGTTTTTCAGAAACAGAAGGCAGATTCTTGTTGCTATTCATGTTCCCACATAGGGATGAGATATTGCTACTCTGATGAATCTTGGTAAGCAATAATCGTTCAAATCTCCATGTTCACCAGGGTCTACATAAGGAGATCTGTCTATCTATCTATCTATCTATCTATCTATCTATCTATCTATCATCTATCTACCTATTTATTTATCTACCCAACTATCTATTTATATCTTCAAGCAGAGAGCACTCTCCTAGAATCAAGGATTCTAGGAAGAAATTTCAATAAAATTCTGAGGACCTTGCAATACAGGAATAGCAAACAAATCTAATTTCTAGTAGGTTCTAATAAAAGAGTCTAGTGGAAAATAATAATACCTCCAGATTCTTCGGTGTGCTAGGTGGATTCTTTTTTTTTTTTTTTTTTTTTACTGTATGTGGGCCTCTCACTGATGTGGCCTCTCCCGTTGCAGAGCACAGGCTCCGGACATGCAGGCTCAGTGGCCATGGCTCAAGGGCCCAGCCACTCCGTGGCATATGGGATCTTCCCAGACCGGGGCATGAACCCATGCCCCCTGCATTGGCAGGTGGACTCTCAACCACTGCACCACCAGGGAAGTCCTAGGTGGATTCTGTTGATTCTGAATGCAAAACCTCTCACAGTTCAAGCCATGAGATAAATAACAAAAATAACTAAACGTACTCCTTTTTTAATGACATCTTAATTTAGGGAGATCTCTGGGCATTGATTATGTTAACCTAAACATTGGGCTATTCTGATATTCATGCTTCCTGTGAAGAGAAACAGATTTATTTTTTCTGTGTCGAATCTGTTAGCCTTTAGTTTACCTTTCCTTAATGCATTGACTAGGAATTCCAGGGTGATGTTGAATCTATGCAATGAGGAAGAACATTATTATTTTGTTTCTTATCTTATTGACAAAGCATTCTATCTTTATTGTTATTTTAATAAATGTAGATTCCCTTCTATCCTCAATTTACTTAGGTTTTTTATCATGTGTGAATGTTCAGTTTCATCAGATTATCTTTTTTTTATATCTTTTGAGATGATCATATTTTTCTTTAGTCTCCTAATGTGATTACAATAATTGATTTTCAAATCTTGAACAACCTTTCTTTCAGTTAAATTTTCAGTTCTTTTTTTCCTAATTTCTTAAAAGTTCAGATTACTAATTTGAAATCTTTACCTTTTCTGATTTTAGCATTTAGCATTTATGCTATAAATTTATGCCTAAGCACTGATATTGCTGCATCTTATCAATTCTGATGTTGTGTATATTTATTTTCATTTAGCTCAAAATATTTTTTCTTAAGATTTTCCAAATATTTTATGATTTTCACGATTTCTGTTATAGATTCCTAGTTTAATTCTATTATTTTCATAAAATATTTTTGTATGATTTTTATTATTTAACATTTTTAAGTACATACATTTTTAGATATGATCTATCTTGGTGTATGTTTTATGTGTCTTTAAAAAGGAGTGTTTACTGTGTTCTTGAAAAAATGTTTATTGAAGTCCTCTATACATATTAATTAGATTAAACTGTTTGATAATGTTTTGTAGGTCTTCTGTGTATATATTAATTTTCTGTCTTCTTGTTCAATCAACTATTGTAAGAAGAGTGTTGTTGTCTCTAGCTAAAACTGTGCATTTGGCTATTTTACCTTCCAGTTCTAACAGTTTTTGTTTCATTATTTCTATTGTTAGGCAAATACCTGATTAGGATTGCTGTGTCTTCTTAGAGACTTGATGCCTATGTTGTTATTTAATCCTTCTTTTCATCCTTCATAATGTTCATGGTTCTGAAGTCTGTTTTTCCTGATATTAATGTAGATACTCCAGCTTTCTTTTGGTTAATATCGGTATGGTATATGTTTCTCCATTCTTTTTTTCTTTTTCAATTTTTTAACTGTGTTAAATGTATATAACATAAAATTTACCATCTTCACCATTTTTAAGTGAAAAGCTCAGTGATATTAAATACATTCATAATGTTACATAACTATCACCATCATCCATCTCCATAATTCTTTTCATCTTATAAAGCTGAAACTCTGTATCCATTATATAATGACTTCACATTCTCCCCTCTCCCAGGACCTGGCAACCAGCATTCTCCTTTCTACCTCTATGATCTTAACTACTGGAAATACTTCATACCATCCTTTTAGTTTGACATCTTTATATTTAAGTGAGATTTCTTTTAAACAGCATTTTTAAATCAAATCTGAAAATCTTTGTCTTTTAATTGGTGTGTTTATACTACTCTAACTTAATATGCATCTAGATATGATTACTGAAATCTACCACCTTACTAGCTGTTTTTTATTTGGTCCACCTGTCTTTATACTTTTTTAATGCCTTTTAGTAGTTTGAACAATTTTTATCATTCAGTTTTATCTCCACTATAGACTTACTATATATACTCTTTGAAAACATGTTTTTAATCATTGCCCTAGAGTTTGGAATATATTTTTATTTAATCAGTATCTATATTAAAATAATATTATACCCCTTGATACATAGTATAAACACCTTACAACACTGTATTCTCAATTCCTACCTCCTGTGTGTTGTGCTAGTTTTGTCCTATATTTTTACTTTCATGAATGCTATGAACTTTCAATAGATTGCCAATGATTTTGCTTTAGACAGACATTTACCTTTAAGAGTGATTTAAATTAAACATTTGCATCTCATTTATTTCATGTACAGTGCTCTTTATTTCTTCATGTTTATCCAAGATTCTGCCTTGGTTTTATAATTCCTTTCATGAAAAATTTTCTATAAACATTCTTGTAGTAGACACTTGCTAGCACTTAATTTTCTCAGATTTTACTGGTCCAGGAGAGTCTTAATTTCTCCTTCATTTTTGAAAGATTTTTTTTTTCTGGATATTCTGAATTGACAGTGTTTTTTTTTTTTTTTTTTTTTTTTGCTTGTTTGTTTTTGTATTTCCTTTCATCAGTTTAAAGACATCATGCCATGCTTTCATGGCTTCCATGCTTTTTGAAAAGAAGTCTATTTGTCATTATTTTCTTTGTTTGCCTACTTGTAATGTGTATTTTTTTCACATGTGTGCTTTTAAGATTTTCTGTTAGTCTTTTGTTAAAGACAAATTGAATATTATATACCTTCGTGTGTTTTGTTGTTGATGATGATAATCCTTTTAAGTATTCTTGAGCTTATCTGATTTGTGAGAATTCTTTGTCCTTTTTAAAAATTCTGAACTATTATATTTCAAATATTTCTGCCTCATTCTCTCTCTCTCATCCTTCTGAGATTTCAATTATATGGATTTAGGCTGTTTGATATTGTTACACACTGATTAGGTTGTTATTCTTCTGTTTTTTTTATTTAAATTATTTTTTCCTCATTCTGTTTCAATTTGATATATATCTACTGACTTTTTAAAACTTGACTGATTCTTTCTTATGTTGTGACAAGTCAACTAAGGAGCCATTGAAGGCATTCTTCATCTCTGTTATTATGGTTTGGGTTTTTGCATTTCTGCTAGGTTCATTCTTATGGTTTTCATATCTCTGCCAATTTATCCATCTGATCTTTCATGATGCTCATTTTTTCTATTTGTCTTTAACATATTAATAATAGTCATTTACAATTCTCTGTTAGTTCCAAAATGTGCTTTGTATATGAGCAGTCGTGCTGATTCCTTCATCTCTTGGAAGTGGATTTCCTTGCCTTTTAATAATATGTTTTGTCATTTATGTTTAAAACTGGACTTCTGGTGTAGGAAAGAGGTGACTAAGGTCAATAAATTTTATGCTTAAAAAGGTGTGCATCATTCTTCCATCAAGGCTTTTAATGTGAGGGTTAGAGTTCATCTAATAAGATATATGGCTGGGTTTTGTTGCTGCCTTGGTTATCCTCAGCGCAGCATAGGTTTTATTTTCCTCTGTTTACCATGAATTTAGGTTATGGGTACATTTGCCAGAGAGTTTTTCTCAATCATTTCCATTTTCAGCTTTAAGTCTTTGCTTTGTTCTGTGCATCAGGGATGTTTGTCCATGCTCTTTCAACTCTAATGGAAGTATTGTACTCTTACCTGTGCTTTGGTGCCTGTTAGCTTGAAAGGATGAGTGAGTCCCTGATGTTATGATTAAGCCTCAGACTTAGACAACCATTAAGATCCTTCTTAGTGGCCTCAAACCTTCCTCAGCTAGACTTCTGGGCCCAGTATATATTCCTGATCATCCCTCAGGGCTAAAAGTTTCTTTCATTTTTTTTTTCTCAGTTGCAATGTGTTTTCACCAGATTCCTAACAGCAACAAAGTATGTTTTCTTTACTCTATATATTAAGGACTTTGCTCCCAGGGATGTGTCAAAACTGAAAAATCTGAAATTGTAACCTACTCAAAGCTAACAATTTGCATTGCTTCACTCTCCTGGATGATGGTAGAAAATGTGAGAATCCTGGATCAAAGACAAAAGACTGTTTTGATCACAACAGAGCAAGCAGCAGGAACTTCATATTCACATTAATTTCCTTTGCTCCCCTTCCCCCAAGTTTCCTGGGGTGGCACAGTAAGTGTCACAGGTAAGAAACCCCAAACCTAGGAAGCTATAGTTATTTATGAGGAACAGCAAGCAAACCTTCCTAATCTTTGCCCCAGTAGAAACATTTTCTTGTTACACGAACAGCAAACATATTTGCCTTCTGTTCTTGAGGGAGACACTATATCTTCCATGGCTGTTGACTATACAGTTATTATTGAAAAAATAGTCCAGAACAAAATGCTTTCTGTTCCTCTACTTGCAAGATGTGTGAAAACAGAAAGACCCGTGGAAAATGGCTTCCCAGCAACAGGGAGATGAAGGAGAATGGTTTGGGTGTCATTTGCTTTCTCTTCCCTGGCAGCTGCTGTTTCCTTACCCTAGGGACCATGAAGGGAGCTTCCTAAGAAATTCTGCCAAGGGAATTTGTGTCAAAAAAGCCTGCAGAAAGGTACATGCATTCTTTATATTTGAAGTCCCCAGGGTCTCCGCACTCCTTCACTAGCCTACAATAAGTTTCCTTAAACTTGCTAGCTATTTTTGCTGAATTTTCCTTACTGGTCTGTGTCTGATCTTTTCAACCCAAAGTAAGCAAACCTTCACATCCTGTATCTCCTTTCAGCTGGCTGTCTCTTTCTAGATTTCATGCTAGTTGATTGCCCTGCAAGCTTAGTTTTTTGATCAGATCAAGAAAATTTGTGAACTTGTGAATTTTATGGTTGTTTTGTCCAAATTATGTTACATCAAGACTTTATCACTTGCATCAAGCAAAATAGATAACTAAAGTCCCATGGGGAAAGAAATCAATTTTATTATCTTTGTCATATGTATCTCATTCCCATATAATGAAATGAATATGAAATCTAATAGTATGTCTCTCATAACTATTTACAGCCACTAAGAGAAGCAACATTATAATGTTGGGAAGAATAGTATGGAGGTTCCTCAAAAAAACTAAAAATGTAGCTACCGTATGACCCAGCAATTCCACTCCTGGGTATATATCCCCCAAAAATGAAAACGCTAATCCAAAAAGATATGTGCACCCCTGTGTTCATAGCATCATTATTTACAATTTAAGATATGGAAGCAACCCAGGCATCTATCAACAGATGAATGGATAAATCTTATGTGATTTATATATATATATATATATATATATATATACACATATATATATACACACACATATATTACCATAAAAAATAATGAAATAAAGCATATGTGATATATATAC
Organism: Mesoplodon mirus; assembly: GCF_964341445.2. Classification (NCBI taxonomy): domain Eukaryota; kingdom Metazoa; phylum Chordata; class Mammalia; order Artiodactyla; family Ziphiidae; genus Mesoplodon; species Mesoplodon mirus. The sequence goes on from NC_138993.1 coordinate 44,604,659, forward strand.
ACCAAAAAAAGAATGAAAGTCTGCCATTTGCAGCAATATGGAAGGACCTAGAGGATAATAAGCTTGGTGAAGTAAGTCAGACAGAGAAAGACGAATACTGTATGATATCACTTATATGTGGAATTTGAAAGATAATACAAACATATACAGAAAAACAGAAATGGACTCACAGGTATAGAAAACTAACTGGTGGTTACCAGTGGGGAGAGGAAAGGGGAGAGGAACAAGTTAGGGGTATAGGATTAAGAGACACAAACCACTATGTATAAAATAGATGAACAACAAGCACAGAGAATTATAGCCATTATCTCATAATGACTTTTAATGGAGTATAATCTGTAAAAATACTGCACCAGTATGCTGTGCACCTCAAACTAATATAATACTGTACATCAACTGTACTTCTATATTAAAAATGGCTGTTTTGTTGTTATTATAAGGGAGGAAACATCCTCTTTCCAGCTGTCTTCATCAATGAGTAGAAACTTCAAATCCACTTAGTTCAGATTGTTTGATAGCATTTGGTTGAATGTACATATTCTCTATCCCACTGACAAAGTGTCTTTAAAGAACACTGAAAATAAAAATTTACCATTAAGGTTTAACTTTTTAAAAAGTTCTACATGTTAACCATGTCCAGTTACTATTATATTTTTAGGAGCTTTTAAAATCTATCATCAAACCTAAGCATTATCTAACTTATAACACTTCACATTTCTTTATTATTTACTAGTAGTCAGTAACAGGTGCTTAGAACCCAGGCTACATTTTCTCATATGAACAATGCGATACTATGAAATTGAATCAACAAAATCATATTAATTTAGAGTTATTTTCCTATCTAGTTAGTTGACTACCTCACATGCTGGAGATTTATCTTTTTCCCTTCTACCTCTTCAACTTCATTGCAGAGTTTTCTTGAAGCCTCATTGTTTTCACAATGAACAAAGGCCATATCTGGGAGTCCAACCAAAGGGATCAGACAGAACACAGGGCAGTGACTTGGTCCTATGCCCACTAGGGACTGCTTGAGAAGTCTTAATTTTGCTTATGACAGTCCTTGCTCAAGGTAACAGGTGAACTGGGAGAAACCTGGATGTAGGTGCTTTAAAATACATGGCAAATGTACAATGTTTTTTTTTGCATGACCATGGATAAATAATTTAATGATTCACTGTATAAGAAAATGATATGGAAATGTATAGAGCAGAAAAAGAACCCACATTAATTTGTAACAGGTGCACAGTGATTTTAAATATGGAAAAATAAGCTGGCATATAAATATAATTTAAAAAGAAATCCATAGCAAAAGACTTAGTTTCAGGCCTATTGTTTTCTTTATGTTTCTTTTTTACTTTAGAAATGATTTATTTTTTTTTTTTCATTTGCAGTAACGTATGCCCTATGACTTTTGTAAGGAAAGTACTTTACAGTTCTTTGAATTGTCAAATTTTTAAGAATGTGTCCAGTTGAAGTAGCAATTTAAAAGAATCTATTTTACATTTCCTAAATTTTGATGGTAGCTGTTTTCTTTCTTAGGAATACACTCTTTAAATGCTCTATTTATTTTCTTTGTGAGTAGTTTCTTTTTTCTACTATAAGGAACAAAGGAAAGGAAACTTGTGATTTTCTGGGGTGATAAGACAGTCACCACCAAGGAGGGCTTTGAGAAGAGAGAACCAGATTAAGATCTTCTAGACTTTTATCTCAGACTTGGAAGTTCTGCAGGGACAAAGGTTATTCAGGGCATCAGCACTCTGTCACAGCCAATGTTCGTTGATCTGGAACATTTGACAGCAGAAATTTAAAAATCAAATATTGTTCTTCCCAAGATTGTCATGCTGCCTCTCTTCATGACTATAAATAACTATGATAGATGTACTATTGGATTTCATATTCATTTCTTTAGAGGGGTACGAGATACATATGACAAAGGAAATCAATGTTGATTTTTTTCTTCGTAGGACTTTAGTTATCTCTTTTGCTTGATGCAAGTGATAAAATCTTGACTTAGCATATTTTGGACCACTCTAGGCATATTAACAAATTACTGTTCTATACTATCAATAACACTATTAGCATTGTTTTAAACAAGATAGATTTATTTGAAAATTATTAATTGAATAGCTAACCAGATCCTGCTGTACAGAACTGCACATTCAAAGGCCAATCTGCATATAAGGTGCTCTTGGAGAGCATATAAAACAATTGTAAAAGTAAATATTTTCCTGGTGCAAAGTAGACACTTAATGATTATTTGTTTAATTCAGGTATGTATGTTTTGATAAAATAGAAAATGCTACAGAATTTAATAGTTGAAATTCAACAACTTTTTGAGGAATAGGAGTATCTGAGGTAAAATTTGGATAATTAGGCAAAAGATGAGATTCTAAACCAGGATGTGGATAAAGGACATGAAAAAAAAAAGTGGAATAAAGTGGCAAGAGAAGTGATTAGGTTTGAAGTGTCAGGGAAGCTGGAAACCACGGTTGTAGAAGAGCCTTTAGTGTGAATGATGAATCTTCCAAAAATAGTAACAAGGAAAAGGGTGAAGCCAAAAATCTTGAAAATAGAAATTGTATCTCATTCAATCCTTGTTATTAGTATCTGGCACTGTGTCTAATACAGTAATAATTCAAAAACTCTGGAAGGACAGATAGAAGGAAGGAAGGAGGAAAGGAAGGAAGGAAGGGAGGGAGAGAGGAAGGAAGGAAGGGGACTAGAAAGTTCCTTGTGATGTTAAGTGTTGGTATGTCATGAAAAAACTTCGAAAGAGACTTGTTAGGTGGTCCTGGCAGAACAATTTTTGAGATGGAGAAAAGGGTGGCTTGGAAAACACTAGTGTTTCCTCTTGACAAGAATACTTAAAAAGGATGACAGAAATGGCCTACACTGAAGAATGTACAAAGATTCAGACATTAGAATAATAAAGTTTTAGTTATTGAAATGAAGTGAAATAATGTAGAATGATGAAGTTTGAAACGTAGAGCAGTTGGAAACTGTCTCTTTTCTAATTGAGCACTCATTCAGCAAAACTATCAGCTATAATTGTCATAGCCTGGCAGTTTGATTTGAATCCAGGCTCAGAAAATGGTTAGGTCAGTATTAATTTTGATCAAGAAAACAAATATTTAAACATTACAATATGCTAATTGACCTTAAATTGACATTACTGGCTCAGGTAAAAATTCAACTTTTGCAAACAAAATATTGGGGGATGACCCATATAAGTTAGGGTGACAATTTGACTCCTTCATCCTGTTCCTGTGAATTCTTTCCCAAATCTCAGGGTGGCTTTCTTATCAATTCACAGGCACTACAACATTTGTTATAAGAAGAGTATTTGTAAGGTAAAGTAAAGAAAATACTTTGACATTTGGGTACTTTGACATTTACCATTGATATTAATGATGCTATGAAACTGTCATGCAGAATGCCATTTACCCATGGAGTGATGCTTATTAATTACAAATATTATATAATCTGTTTTAGATGTAAAAGGTTATGTGGTCTTTTTTATTTCACATTCTGATTAAATCTAAATCTGCACAGAAGCAGAACCATTATAAACTCAAATGTGAACTTTAAAGAGGATTTTAACCTCAGGGATTTGCATGTCAGAAAGAATTTAAAGCCAGTGAGAGAATCAAGAATGAGATATATTTTCTGTAAGCAACAGCATTACTTTTGTAAATCTTATATCTCCTCATATATATTATAGAAAAAATAAAGGTGAAAATATTCAGATTATGGGCATAGGGAGTTTTACTTGGATATGTGATTTAATTAAATGCAAACAGAAAAACAAAACCTTCCTGTGGTGCAAGAATATGAATATTTAATGAGCCCCTTTTAAAGGAAAATAATTTGACGTGATGTATTTCAGTAGAGACTGACAAAAGGGTTTCAGTTGCAAAAATGATTCTAGCCAGAAGTGGACAAACTTGGAATACTTAGAAAATACTGCTCTTTAGCACTTTACAATTAACACAAATTAAAAAAAATATATATATATATATATATATATTCTTATGTTCATATTTTCTTTAATGTTCTATTTTTCTGCTATGCATTATCATCCAAGATATATTTACATTCAAAGATTTCCTCACCTACAATAACATCAGTATTTATTTTTGTTTAGCCCTCACTATGTTTGACATGATAAGTTTCATCCATAACACAGAAAAACACAGTAGCTTTCCACATATATGCTAAACTTGGGGCTTGTTTTTTGGAAGCACATTGTGATTATATTTAAAAGTTTATATTTATTTTCATATGTAGGAGTCATTTTTTTAAATCGCCCTCTGTTTTCTGTAAAATGAAGAATAAAATGTAATTTGAAAATTATTTTTTATTCTTTCTGCTTCTGGTATTACTAAAAACATAAAATTGCTTTATTTTTATTTCTAGTAAATATAAGACTTAATCTGAAATAGTCCACATACATAGAGTTGTAGAACAGTGGCCTATAAAAGAAATTTAGAAATAATCCCGAAATTATCATGTCTTAAGTAAAAGGAAAATGAAGCCCAGTAATAGTCATTGAAATTTAAAAGATATAACTTTAATATTCACAGTAAGAAGAATGACATGATATGACCTATATTTGGTATTTTTTTATGATGATGAATTAAGTAAATACTATAGAGTTAATTAATAGTTTTATTTACTTCTTTATTAACTCCCATCAATATTGTTGGATTTTCTTTTTTTCTGGTTTTATTAAAAGCAAAACAAAAAATCTATAACTGTATAAATTACCTTATTTCACCAATCAGAGGGAGAACTTGAATCAAAAGAATTTATCGAAAAGTTGGAGCTGGGACTTCCCTGGTTGTGCAGTGGTTAAGAATCTGCCTGCCAGTGCAGGGAACAGGGGTTCAATCCCTGGTCCAGGAGAATCCCACATGCCACAGAGCAACTGAGTCCCTGTGCCACAGCTACTGAGCCTGCACTCTAGAGCCCGCAAGCCACAACTGCTGAGCCTGTGTGCTGCCAACTGCTGAAACCTGTGCTCCTAGAGCCTGTGCTCTGCAACAAGGGGAGCCACCATAATGAGAAAGCCCCCATATACCACAGCAAAGAGTAACCCCTGCTTGCCACAACTGGAGAAAACCCATGCAAAGACCAAACACAGTCAAAAAAAATAAAACTAAATATATAAATTAATAAAAGTTGGAGCCATTCATTTCAGCAACTGGTAAATAATTTGAATTTTATTCAGAAAAAAATGAGAAGCCATTGAAGTATTTTAAACAGAAAAGTGACATAATGTGAGTTACATTTTAGAAAGTTCACTGGGGCCATTGTGTAGAAGGTAGAGGATAGAAGTCTCCACGGGGTAGCAAAGATGCAGTTGGGAGGCTGTGGTAAGACAGTGATGATGGTGTTAATAATGGGGTGGGGCTTCCCTGGTGGCACAGTGGTTGAGAGTCCGCCTGCCGATGCAGGGGACACGGGGTCGTGCCCCATTCCAGGAAGATCCCACATGCCACAGAGCGGCTGGGCCCATGAGCCATGGCCGCTGGGCCTGCACATCCGGAGCCTGTGCTCCGCAACGGGAGAGGCCACAAGAGGCCCGCATACCGCAAACAAAAAAACAAAACAAAACAAAACAAAAAAAAATAGTGCGGTGTTTTTAGTATAAATAGAATAAATTTGTGCTTCAAAATTAGCTGTTAACTCTGCATATAAGTCACCCATTCATCATGGTCCACATTGTTATGAACTAATTTGACGTTTTCCAAGATTCAAAGTTAAAGATGCCTATTAAGAAAAAATTCAACTAGAATAGCTACAAAGGACCAAAAATTACCATTCTGATAGAAAAAAAGAAAAGAAAAAAAAAAGAGGGAACTATATCTGGTTGGATCTTCCAGGCTTCAGATAACACTTGTATGCATGACGTCCCAATACCTCTAATTTAGGTTTCGGTTTGTTTGTTTCTTTTACTTTATTTGATTTTATCAGAGACCTACTAATGTAATTACACACAGAAACTAGTCTGGAGTGGATAGACTAAACCAATGAGTCTTATGATTTTAAAAAAAATCTTATTGTATAATTTTTTCATTGGATTATTTATGTATGTAGAAATGGAAGGAGATGGATTTAACAATTAATGAGCAACTAGTATACAACTAAGGTTATATATGTGAAATTATAGTCCTCACAATAACCCTATGGCTTTTTGATGCTATCTCCATACTGAGATGATAAAAATATAGATGAAATTCAGAGAGATTTAAGTGACTTGCTTTTATTTTTCTCTGATAACAAATGGTAGAATCAATACTCAAAGCCAGTTTAGCTCCACTGGGCAGCTTCTTTGTGTAATCTTGGCTAATTAAACAAATTAATTTTCCAGCCATGGAAGCATTCTGCTGATATAGATAACCAGAAAACATATTATTTTGATATTGTGTTCTTCATTTTTTTATTATTCTTAGAAGAAGAATAAGTTAACTAAATTCTTTAATTAAAAATAAAAGATATTCATAATTATTGAATAATACAATTCTCTTATTTTGCTCTGTATCCTCCATTTCTGCAGCTTGAAAAAAATTAATTTACCTTACCTATTTTATCATATTCTGGTTGATGTGTCAAACTGGATCAACACCAAGCTGTTGATAACATTATGTGCCACCTTAACACTTGGGAATGTGCTATCAGCTACAAGTTAATTACTGAGTTATCGCACATTTTCCATACATATGTTCATAAATTGAATCTATTACCAATATTTATTTTTTCCTCTGCCACAGAAAAATTCTATTTCTACCATATGCCACTGAAATATGTCTTATTTGTTGGCTTTAGGATTGCAAAAGTGGTCTTTATTGTTTGTCCTTGTTTGCAAACACATTTGGAAACACTGTTATTTGTCATTTGCACAAGACATCAGGAAAGCCTTACTAGTTTGATAGCTCTCATTCTAGGAAAAAAATAATTTAAAATGATGGAGGGAAGCTAGAATTAACTTAAGCTTAGTTTTCTTGTTCCCAAATGATATTCATTCATATTTTTATTAAAGGCTTGTATAACATTCAATGTAAACCACATTCAATCCACTGTAACAGGCTCTAGCCAAATGTTCCAAAACATGTAGCTTACCTTTTATTGGAGACAGCTTTCACTCTGTATTATAATAGTTGCATGATGTTTTGATATAATGCAAACCAAAATATCTCAGGTTTCAGTAATCTGACTTAAGGAGGTAATACATAAAACTAGAGTCAAGTCTTTATCAATCTGACTTAAGGAGGTAATACATAAAACTAAAGTCAAGTCTTTACCAATCTGACTTCAGGAGTATATACATAAATTAGACTAGAGTTTTTAACATTTATCATCAATAAATAACTATTTAATGCTAACATGCATTGCTTCAGGGTGACAGCATTGTAAAGAACTGTTCTTCCTTTCTCTTCCTGTCTCCTTCTAGATACGAGTGAGATCATTAACCTCTGAGCCCTTGATACAGAGACTAATGAAGCTACTGAACCATTTAATTTATAGCTTTTTCAGATAGTGCATGCTATCTTCTAATCTTATCTATTAAATTCACTACTTTAATCGGGGTTTCTCTAGTTAGTCATTTAATATACTGTATCTGACTTGAAATTGAGCCTGTGAATATAGCCATTATTATATATTGTTGGGCTCTCTTAACAAAATTTGTGAATTCAGGGGAAAAAAAAATGAGACTACATTGCTTCAGGTTAGATATCACAGTTATTTTCTTGCAAAATAAAACTTTCTTACCTGAAAGCCAAATGGTCATCTCAAGACAAGGTTAACATTAAATGAAAGTACTAGTGTTTGTAATGGGCTTTTAGAATTATAGTTCATCAGAAATAAGTTAAGCATAGTAGGCTATATCTAAGGGTGAAAACCACCAATGAAGGAATCTTTTCAACATCTTAAAACTGAAGTCAGAGCAAGGGTAAGATTGGTACGGAGATAATCTTCTATTTGCTCTAGGAACAGCCTAAGAGTAATTCTGGTCTTAATTGCTAGCTGTTCTTGTCACTCATTGTAATATAAACAGGAAATAAAAAACACTAAATTGAAAGCAGAAATAACTACTTAATATGATACTTCAGACTTCCTCTAAGAAGTGACCTGTTTGGGATTATATAGTTGGAAAGATCACTGTAAGTTTGTATTTAATTTGTCATCGTACATTTGTTCAAATTCGACAATTTAACTAAAATCCCAGTGGTGGCTCTGTATCCAGGATTATTGGGGCTACATCATTTTTGTTCCACATAGAACTAATTTTTTGCTTTCATTCTACCAGCCCATATATTGAGGGATACTGAATATACATCCTCATGAAATTTCTTATTGTATTGGCTGAGAACTGTCATTGAGAGTGTCAGTCAATTTTTTCTTTTTTTTTTAACGTTTCTTTTCTGGGCCGCACCTCACGGCATGTGGAACTTCCCTGACCAGGGATTGAACCCGTGCCCTCTGTAGTGGAAGTGCAGATTCTTAACCACTGGACCACCAGGGAAATCCCGAGGGTGTCAGTCATTAATTGACAGTTAATAGTGTCCTCTCTGTGGTGACCCACCAGAGCAATATCTCTCATAGTCCAGTGCCAGCTTTTTTCTGAATTCCTATTTAACCCTCAGGTCACTTCTAGTATACATTTTGTATATTAACTTGGTATTTATCCCATAAATATTTTTTTTGTTATCCTATTTTCCAAATTCTTATTATTCTGCACACCATACACACTTAAAACTTTTGTATACTTTCAAAAATGTATATCAAGAAATGATGAAGTAGGTATCATTATAGTTAATAATAGCAATTAAAAATGTGAAGAGTTTTCAAAAGTTAGTCTTTATGCTACTCATAATAAACATTATGACTGGTTATTTTTAAAATATAAGATTTTTATGGCCAGCTTAACCACTGAATGCCATAGACTTCTTGATTTGTCCAGTTTAATAGCTCTCCCCAAGAATATAAATGAACAAATACCAATGAAGTTAATGGGAAATGGAAATTTAAATGTTTTACCTTCTGAATTTATATTACATTGGGATTTAGAATGCTTTTTAAAACTTAACTTTTTTATCTGCAACATCTAAATAATGCTAACCTGCTAGCCATGATGGCTATAAGGACAAGATAAGCTAATGTAAAAGAAGTTCATTACCATAAAGTCATATTCAATCAGTCAATCAAGAGCAACATTTTTGAGTGTCTATGGGCTAGCCATTATGCTAGGCTATGCTGGATATACATTGGTGAACAAACAGACCCATTTCTTGCCAACTAGGACTAATAGTATAGTGATGGAGACCTACGTATATCACTAAATATGTAAGTACAACTGGTGATAAATCATATGAAAGAAAAAGAAGGTACTACAGATTTATGGTTACACTATGCCTCTCTGAGAAAAATGACACAAAGAGTGATACCTGGTAAAGGAGAAAGAGATAAAGATATTAATGTTCAGGCAAAATGAACAACATGTGCAAGATTCCCAGATGGAAAAAGAGCTTGGCTTGTTTGAGATCTTAATAAAATGACCAAATTAAGAGAGGCAAAAGGTGAAATAAGATGAAACGAGATACAAAGGTGGAATTCTATTCATCATAAGGTCTCACAGTTCATATTACTGATTTCAAATTTACCTTTAAGAGAATGTAAAGTCATTAAGATTGTTTGCTGTTGACTTTATTTTTTAAGAGTCCTTTTAGAGTCATAGCAAGAATGAAAGGAAGGTACAGATATTTCCAATAGACACCCTCCCCAACACATGCATAGCCTCACACATTATCAACATTCCCCACCAGAGTTGTGCCTTGATGAACCTACATTGACACATCATAGTCTCCCAGAGCTACAGTTTACATCACTGTTCATTCTTGGTGTTGTACCTTCTAAGGTTTGGATAAATTTATAATAATATGTATCTATCATCATAGACTCATACAGAGTATTTTCACTGCCTTAAAATCCTCTTGTCTCTGCCTTTTCAGCTTGCCACACCCTCAAAACCTAGCAACCACTGATCTTTTTGCTGTCTCCATAGTTTTGCCTTTTCCAGCATGTCATATAGTTAGAATCATACTATATGTAGCATTTTTAGATTGGCTTCTTTCAGTTATTAACATGCATTTGAGTTTGTTCCATGTATTTTCATGGCTTGATAGCTCACTACTTTTTAATACTGAGTAATATTCCATTGCCTAGATATACCACAGTTTACTTATCCATTCACTAACTGAAATAGATCTTGTTTGCTTCCAAGTTATGGCAATCATGAATAAAGCTGCTATTAACATCTGTGTGCAAGTTTTTATGTGGATATAAGTTTCAATGCCTTTGGGTAATTATCAAGGAGCATGATTACTAAATCATATGGTAAGAGTATGTTTAGTTTTATAAGAAAATTTCAAATGACCTTCTAAAATGGCTGACCCATTTGCATTCCCACCAGCAACAAATGAGAGTTTTTGTTGCTCCACATCCTCACAAGAATTTGTTTTTGTCAACTTTCCAAATTTTGGCCATTCTAATAGGTGTGTAGTGGTATCTTGTTTTAATTTCCATTTCCATGATGACATATGACATTGATATTTTCATTTGCTTATCTTCCATCTGTATATATTCTTTGGTGAGGTGTCTGTGAAGGTCCATTTTTTTAATTGGGCTGTTTTATTACTGTGGAGTTTTAAGAATTCTTTGGATATTTTGTATAACAGTTCTTTATCAATACATCTTTTGCAAATATTTTCCTAGTCTGTGGCTTTTCTTCTCATGCTTTTGGCATTGTTTCTTGCAGAGCAGAAGGTTTTAATTTTAATGAAGTACAGCTATATCAGTTACATCTTTCATGGATCATGCCTTTTGTATTGTATCTAAAAAGTCATGGTCATACCCAAGTTCATCTAGGTTTTCTCCTATGTTATCTTCTAGGAATTTTACCATAGAGATGTTTTAATTTGCAGTGACATTATCAATTTATGTTTAAATGATCATACTGGCTACTATGCACGAATGTTTTGAGAAGTACAAATGTGAGTTTAAGGTTACAAGCTAAAGACCAATTGCAACTACCCATGCCAGAAATGATGATGACTTACATTAGGATGAGAACATTGGAGGCAAAGTTATGTGTATTTACTCTACATTTAATGAGAAGATAGAAATGGTAGTTTTTAATAATAGAATAAACATTGATGACTAAGAAGAATGAATCATCAAAATTGACTTTTATATTATTGTCCTTGTTAATTCCATAAATTATGAAAGGTTGTGGAGGAATGAACATAACTAAAATTAAAATAGGAAATCATGATATAGTGTACATTATTTTAGCTGATATTTTTGTACTTAAATTTTCCAAAGCAAGTTTTACTTCTAGTGTCTTGTTTGGAAATACTGTTTCCTATATATTGAGCACTGCTGCTGAATTACATTATGGATTTTCTTGATACCTAAATTTATCAAAGTGAAGTCTTGTTACATTCCTAATGTCACCTGAAAAAAAGAACTAAAGAGAGAAGTAAGCAGTTGCTGCTTTGTGGAGAAGAAGTCAATGACTTGCCTTATGACATCTTTGAATTTTTACAATTTTTATATATTTAAAAGCAAAAGCACTGCTCAGAAAATATATATATATATATATTATATATGATATATCATATATGTCATAGCATTACATATAAATATAAAATCTATTTTATGAGTAGAAAACAAATACCTCAGGAATAATAAAAACTTACTGTATCTCTGAAAATCATTAGCTAACCTAATTCAGAAAAAGAAAACTTACAAATATACAAAATATGGACTAAGGAGAAATATATATATGTATATATACATATCATCACAAGGGGAATAAACCAGATCTGTTTTGAACAAACTGGTTGGTATTTTTTTTCATAGTACCTATCATGTATCAAAATTTGTAATTTTATTAGTATTGGTACAATTTTCCTTTCATCACCACCTCCCAGGCTAGATTTTAAGCTTCCAGTAGCAGGGACTCTGACTCTCTCATTCACTGTTATAATCTCTGTAACAGATCTAGTAACTGAAATATATTTATCACTAAATTAAAAATCTGTTGTATGAATAAAGTAATTCAGTATCAACCCATTATTATCTCCTGAATTATCAACCTGATCATAAAATAAGTATGTGCATTCTTTGATGTACACACATAGACCCAAACACACACACATACACTTTTATTCTTTAGTAACACACTTAATGATTGATGAGTGAAAGGACACTGTACCTGAGAAAACAGAAAAATAACATGCAGAAATATATTATTGATGATTAATACGAAATTTGAAAGAAAAAGATGTAAGAATAAAGAAAGAGCTATCTCATTTGATTCCCTACTGAAGAAAAACAATTTCTGTGATATTTTAAAATAAGGGGGGGAAGATAGATTATGAATAATTTATATTTTCTAGGATTTTTAAATACTGGAAAAAGAGTAATATAAGGCAAAAATATTAGCATAAATTTTACCATCTTAGCCTGGTGTTCCTTCTCACATACCACCGAAAAGTCCTAGGTCATTTCAAGAAAGTCTATTAATTAAATAACTTCTAAATTATAATATGCAAATGAAATAATCTTAAAACATCAGTGAAAAGCTTTATTATAAGTTTTCAAATCATATATTTTGGCCTGCCATAAGTTTTTAAAAATATTTACTGAATTTATAATTTTTTAAAATTATATACCATAATGGGAAGAAATACTGTCTACACAGGAATATATATATTACATTATGAAGATAATTTTAACCATATTATTTTTATTGAAATAATTACTTCTTACAATAACTGACATTTATCTTAGACATGTTGGCCTAAAACAAAGACTGTTAGATATTTCTCCAGCAAAAATGGCTTTATTTTGGATCAGCAAAGAATTGAAATTTGGTGTCTGCAACCATTGCAAGCCACATGCAAGTCCCCAGTTAAAATGGAGAGAATTATTTTATAGAGGGGAAAAGGAAGTTGGGGGGCTTTAGTAAACAAAGAGTCCATGGCTTTTCATTGGCTTAGTTGTGACAGTCTCTCATTGGCTGAGCTTTTGCCAGGAAAAAAATAGGAAGTTGTTCTTCTTCCTGTTGGACTCTGCTCTCCTCAGAGGGAGTGAGAATGTTGCTTTCTGTTCTCCCAATTTAATTGTTTTTTTTTTAATTGAGGTTTCTGCTAATTATTTTTTTACATCCTTATTTCCAGAAATAGACAAGACTGATGGGGCAAGTCACCCTTATCAACATGGTGTGGTGGAAAGAGCAGGTGGCTTTACAGTTAGAGGAACTTGGCTCTATCAAAACCAGCTTTATGAAACAACACACCCTTGTGACTTCACTATCTAGCATGTTATTATGAAGCTTTGCAGATTTATCATGAAGTCACTACACATTATTCCCATGGGGAATAGGATTGCTGAGAGGATGATGGAATATAAGTGAAAGTGCCTAGCAGAACAGATGAAATATTTCTACATGTTAATTTCCCTTCCTCTCTTTTTCTTTCTGTACTTTCTTCCTTTGAATAGCAAAATTATATTTACTGCTTCTTAATAATAAAGTAATCTTTTTGCTGCTTTAGTAAAGATGTATCTTAAAACTGGTGTTCACCTTGTCCAATTTTAAGGATGGCAGCAAATATTATTTGGAAAAGGATGAAATTAATAGTATTATCACATAAACACAATACTCAATTTTACCAGCCAGTGTCCAAAACAATAAAATCACATTTATATTAATTATGTGGGATTATGGAAATTTGCCTTCAGAGTCCCCAGTTATGTCTAACAGTCTCCCTTGCTTGGGTTCATGGATAGTCAATGTGTATTTTACAGTTTTCTGCTCTAAGTCCATCCTAAAACTACAGTGTTACTGTATTTTTGTTGCTATAGATCCTAATGATTTAACTTGTTCATTGACTGAAGAATAATTCTAATGAGAACATTGTTGGATAGTAATGTGACTATTAATAATCATAATAGTTATATTTTATAGTAGAATTCTACTGTAACTTACCTACTCTCTTTATTTCATTTGCTGCTATGCTGACATATAAGGAAAGCTTTTGTAAAATTCTCAAATCCTATAACTCCCTGATTTCATGGAATGATAAATGACAGGGCCAAAATTAAGGAAATTTTTCTGATATTAAAGTGCTTGGTAAAACAAATCAACAAACAAAAAGCCAAAACAAAATAAAAGAAAGAAAAAGACCCAAAAAACTAGGATAACATTGAAGGATTTGAAAGGCTGCTGTACACTCTAGGGCACATAAGCCTTAGTAACTTGTACTCAATATGATCCAGAGAGTAAAGCATGTTCAGAGAAGTGCTAATAATTTATTCTAGAGTGAAAAAAAATTACAGAGTCAGGTATAGACAAAGGCAAAGACAGAAATACCCTCTTATAGAGAGGTGTTGCTAACTAATTTAAATGATCAGTAAATATGTGGACTCACGATATGAGAAAGTGAACTCAAATGGCAAGATATGGGAATAAATTCATGAGGCATACTCAAAAAGGTCAAAATTTGTGAAATATCAAGGTCTTTTGCATTTTTCATGCATATTTATGCTCACCTTGAAAAAATAAGCAAAATTATTTGGATTAGAAATAGGTTTGGACTGAGAATGGGTAAGAATAGCTGTGTTTATCATATTTTTTCTTGATTTGGGTGTATTTTTATATTTTAAATTTTGAAAAGCCTTTTTATTTTAACACTCCCCTGACAGTGTTTTATTTTTTCATATGGGATTTTTGGAAAACAATTAGAAAATATCTTGCTATAGGTAAGATTTTAAAAATGTAAGTATCCAGAATTATATTTATCCCAGAATTTATTACCAAGAGCTGTCATTGTGCTTTGAAGTCTTTTAGCACAAAATATGTGCTAAAATAATGCTCAGATTTTATACATAGTCACACACAATGTTACTTGCAGTTTCAGAAATTGTAAGTGCCTGTGTTTAAAAGCCTGGCATCTGGTTTCCTTTTAAATAATTTCTTAAAATTTCAGCTTCATTGTATATACTATCATCTTTGCAATATTCATTTTAAAATATTCTTCACATTACAACCCTTGGGAAAGTTTAAAGAGAGAAAGAGCTGAAAGATAACTCTAGAAAACCAGTAGATTTTTAATAAATTTATTCACTGATTTTTGTTAATAAAGATTATTATAGGTATCATAGAACTTTAGAACTGGAAGAGGCTCTTTATAAAGAGGAGGACCACTGGAATTAGCAGTACAATTTGTAAGATGAAAGAGCACGTTTTCAGCAAGTCAGACACAAACTATTTGACACTGTGTGGTCCCTTTAAACCTCACTACTACATTTCTTCTCTGCCTTGAACTTTTTTGAAATTTCTTTTTTTTTAAATGAAGTTCTGTTACAATTAGTGATATGAGAATACACACATTTTTGATATATACTCTACAAGTTATTCACTCCCATTTCAAGAAATAATCCCAAAGTCATACAACAGTAAACACAAGTGAAAGTATATCTCTCACTGACTTGAACCTGGTGCCAAACAAATTTACCAAAATATGTCTTTAAACAGAAAACCAAAAACTTTCCCAGTAAGCTGTACAGGCAAAATAATTGTTCTAAATAGCATTTGTTATAACTTATTTAACTACACAGCATGGACACTTAACACAATGCTGGCTGCTATAACAGTTAAACTCCAAAATCTCAGAGGCTTAAGTTTATAAAGTCCAACAATTGGTGGCAGAGACAGGAAATGAGTTGCACTCAATAAAATATTTGGGGGACCCAGGTTAACAGAAGCTCTTTCATCATCAACACATCTTTAAACTGTGCTGTCATCTAGCCAGTAGACAAGGGAAGAAAATGCTTCTCAGACTGGGTTTCAGAGTGGGCCAGATCTGGAAGTGTAATGCATCATTTACTTCACACTCCATTGCCACAACTCTGTCATATGTAAAGGGGAGTTTTGGGGGGACTTAAACACCTGTTTGTTCTGTGCTACAAGGAACTGTTTGATCAATCCACCTGGAGGTAGAAATGATTGTCCCACCAGGAATGTAGGTGGATGTTGAGACAGAGGTCACAACAATCTCCTCAAGGACTATAGATAAAGTGTATTTAGTACTCACACCAGCAGAGTGTCCCAGAAAGGCAAGGGCTCACGCATGGATGTGCTGAAAAGGGAGCAAAGGGTGGGGTAGTTTGGGGCTTTTAGTGTGCCCCAATACTGGATGGAGTTAGAGTGGGATATCCTACATGGGGACTGGTGGTGAGGGAGGAGTTAGGCCGTTCTACTTGATATTCTTACCCTCTTGCAGAGGCAAAGGGCATGAGGGTTGTTTGGGGGCAGTCTGGGAAGAGGGAGAGTTGGGGGTTGAAAAACTGTCAATGTTAAACTATCAAAAATGGAATCAGCCTGTTCAATACAGTAGTCTATAATTTCCTGAGCAATCAGATTGCTCTGATGAACAAAATTAACAAACAAAAATACACACACAGGGGGCGGAGTCAAGATGGCTTACTAGGAGGACACGGAATTCACATCTTCACATAACTATGACACTTACCAGGCACCGATGGGGGACCATGGACAACTAAGGGGATGGGAGGAACCCCCAGTAACTGGGTAGGGCGTGGGGCATGGGGGTGAGTGAAGAGGGAGGAGAAGTGGTGGCGGGACAGTACTGGCACCCTTGAGGGGCGGGGGGCGAGGGGAAGGGATCCTACACCCGAAGGGGGAAATTGGGGAACCAGTGGGAGGGTAGAGGATCAAAAAGGAGTGTGACTAGGTTTCCCCTGCCCACTTGGGTCACCAGAAACCTACTGAGATACTGGACCTGATCCTCTGCTCACCTTGGCCCTCTCAGGACCCATGGGGGAGGGTGGGATTGGGGAGAAAAAGAAAGGCCTGAAAGCTGGGAATGGCACCCCTGATGGGTCACTGGTGGAGGGGAGGAATTCCTACACCCAGTGAGACCCACCCATGGTTAGGGGACCAGCAGCAACAGGGGAGACCCTGGGGGAAATGGTGGGGGAGGGTCACAAAGGAACAGAAGGGAATGGGGCCGGTGCTTTCCTTGTCCACTTAGACACTGGGGAGCCTGTTGGGCTTCTGGGCCTAATTCTCTGCCCTTGGGGCCTCCCTCATGCTGTGCAGCACCCAAGTCCCACCCTTACACCCCCACCCAGGGCACTACCTCTACAATCAGAGAACCCCTCCAAAGCACTGGGCTTACACCCCACCCACACACTCTCACTCAGGGCCTTACCTCCAAACTCCAGACCTCCACACTACAGAGGCCCTCCTTTGGACATGCTGCCTCTTGCCTTCCATGCAGGTCCTATGCAAAGGCTCTGCCCCATTCTTCAACATCGCCCTGCCTAGGCCCCACTCCCAGGGCCTTTTCCTGCTACTTCCTGAGCCTAGGCCACGCCTCACAATCAAACATAACACCCCCACTGGCCTAAGTCCCCCTGCACCCTAAACCCCATCCCTGCCTAAGTTCCGTCACCGCCTAAAATCCACCCCCATAGCCAAGGCTTTTTTTCTTTTTTCTGTTTTTCTCTTTTAGATTGGGGTTCTGTTTTACTTTGTTGATTCATTGTTGATGATTCTCTTATATTTTTATTTTTCCTAATAAATATTTTATTTTTCTAATTTTATTTTATTCTTTATATTTTGTTATTGTTCTGTCCTTTTGCCTTGTTCCCAGCCCGCCCTTTATTTATTTATTTATTTTATCTTGTGGTTTTATTTTACCTTGTTGCAGTTGTTACAATTATATTTTTATTTTTCCTAATATATTTTTTCTTTCTAATATTTTTTGGTTTTTTATTCTTTGATATTGTACTGCTCCTTTTTTTTCTTTCTTTC
Organism: Mesoplodon mirus; assembly: GCF_964341445.2. Classification (NCBI taxonomy): domain Eukaryota; kingdom Metazoa; phylum Chordata; class Mammalia; order Artiodactyla; family Ziphiidae; genus Mesoplodon; species Mesoplodon mirus. Next base: position 44,622,567 of record NC_138993.1, read on the forward strand.
CTTTATTTCTTCTTAATTTTTAATTTTTTTTATATATATACCATTCAATGAAGCTCGTGGGATATTGGTTCCCAGGCCGGAGGTTGGGCCCAAGCTCCTGTGGTTGGATCTCCGAGTCCAAAACCCTGGACTAACAGAGAACTTCACACCCTAGAGAATATTAATCAGATTGAGACCTCCCAGAGGTCCTAGGCACCAAGAAATGGCTCTATCCAACTGCCAGCAAAATCCAGTGATGGACGTCTCAGGTAAAAAACCACTAACACAGGAATACAGCAACACTTATCAAAAAAAAAATTAAATGACAAAAAAATATGTTACAGAGGAAGGAGCAAGGTAAAAACATACAAGACCAAATAAGTGAAGATGGAATAGGTAAAATACCTGAAAAAGAACTCAGAGTAATGACAGTAAAGATTATCTAAAATCCCTGAAATAGAAAGGAGAAAATACAAGAAACATTTAACAAGGATTTAGAAGAACTAAAGACCAAAAACACATTGATAAACAAAACAACTGCTGAAATTAAATATACTCTAGAAGGAATCAATAGCAGAATAACTAAGGGAGAAAACGAATAAGTGACGTGGAAGATAAATTGTTGGAAAAAAATGTAAGACAGCAGAATAAAGGAAAAAAATGAGAAAAATTGAGAACAGTCTCAGTGACTTCTGGGACAACACTAAAGGCACCAACATTCGAATTACAGGGGTCCCAGAAGAAGAAAAGCAAAAGAAAGGGTCTAAAAAATATTTGAAGAGATTATAGTTGAAAACTTCCTTAACATGGGAAAGGAAACAGTCAATCAAGTCCAGGAAGAGCAGAGAGGACCATACAGAATAAACACAAAGAGAAACATGACAAAACACATACTAATCAAACTATCAAAAATTAAATACAAAGAAAAAATATTAAAAACAGTGAGGGAAAAGCAACAAATAACAAAGAAGGGAATCCCCATAAGGATAACAGCTGATCTTTCAGCAGAAACTCTGCAAGCCAGAAGGGAGTGGCAGGACATATTTAAAGTGATGAAAGGGACAAACCTACAATCAAGATTACTCTACCCAGCAAGCATCTCATTCAGATTTGATGGAGAAATTAAAATGTTTAGAGATAAGCAAAATTTAAGAGAATTCAGCACCACCAAACCAGCTTTACAGCAAATGCTACAGGAACTCCTTTAAGCAGGAAACACGAGAGAAGGAAAAGATCTACAAAAACAAACCCAAAACAATTAAGAAAATGGTAATGGGAACATACATATTGATAATTACCATAAATGTAAATAGATTAAATGTTCCAAACAAAAGACATAGACTGGCTAAATGGATACAAAAACATGACCTATATATATGCTGTCTACAAGAGACCCACTTCAGAACTAGGGACACATAAAGGCTGAAAGTGAGGGGATGGAAAGATATATTACATGTAAATGGAAATGAAAACTGGAGTAGCAATTCTCATATCAGACAAAAGAGACTTTAAAATAAAGGTTATTATAAGAGACAAAGAAGGGGACTTGCCTGATAGCGCAGTGGTTAAGAATCTGCCTGCCAGACTTCCCTGGTGGTGCAGTGGTTGAGAGTCCACCTGCCGATGCAGGGGACACAGGTTTGTGCCCTGGTCTGGGAAGATCCCACATGCTGTGGAGCGGCTGGGCCTGTGAGCTATGGCCACTGAGCCTGCACTTCTGGAGCCTGTGCTCCACAACAAGAGAGGCCACAAAAGTGAGAGGCCCTCATACTGTAAAAAGAAAAAAAAAAAAAAAGAATCTGCCTGCCTGTGCAGGGGACATGGGTTCAATCCCTGTTCTGGGAAGATCCCACATGCAATGGAGAAACTAAGCCCATGTGCCACAATGACTGAACCTGCACTCTAGAGCCCGTGAGCCACAACTTCTGAGTCTGCGTGCTGCAACTACTGAAACTCGTGCACCTAGAGTCCATGCTCAGCAACAAGAGAAGCCACTGCAATGAGAAGCCAATGCACCACAACGAAGAGTAGCCCCCACTGGCCACAACTAGTGAAAGCCCGTGTGTAGCAATGAAGATCCAATGCAGCCAAAAAAAAATAATAATAATAAATTAAAAAAAGAGAGAGAGACAAAAAAGGGCACTACATAATGATCAAGGGATCAATCCAAGGAGATATAACAATTGTAAATATATATGCACCCAGCATAGGAGCACCTCAATACATAAAGCAAACACCAACACCCATAAAAGTGGAAATCAACAGTAACACAATAATAGTAAGGCACTTTAACACCCTACTTTCACCAAAGGACAGATCATCCAAAATGAAAATAAATTTGGAAACACAAGCTTTAATTGATACATTAAACAATATGGACTTAACTGATATTTATAGGACATTCTATCCAAAAACAACAGAATACACTTTCTTCTCAAGTGCTCATGGAACATTCTCCAGAATAGATCATATCTTGGGTCACAAATCTAGCCTTGGTAAATTTAAGAAAATTGAAATCATATCAAGTATCTTTTCCGACAACAACGCTATGAGACTAGATATCAATTACAGGAAAAGATATGAAAAAGTTACAAACACATGGAGGCTAAACAATACACTATTTAATAATCAAGAGATCACTGAAGAAATCAAAGGGGAAATTAATAAATACCTAGAAAGAAATGACAATGGAAACATGACAACCTAAAACCTATGTGATGCAGCAAAAGCAGTTCTAAGAGGGAAGTTTATAGCAATACAATCCTACTTTAAGAAACAAAAAACATCTCTAATAAACAACCTAAACTTACACCTAAAGCAATTAGAGAAAGAAGAAAAAAAAAAAAAACAAGTTAGCAGAAGGAAAGAAATCATAATGATCAGATCAGAAATAAATGAAAAAGAAATGAAGGAAACAATAGCAAAGACCAATTAAATTAAATTAAAAGATCGATTAAATTAAATTAAATTAAAAGATCAATTAATTTAAATCAATTTAAATTAATTTAAATTAAATTAAAACCAAAATTAAAAACTGGTTCTTTGTGAAGATAAACAAAATTAATAAACCATTATCCAGACTCATCAAAAAATAAAAAGGGGGGGGAAGACTCAAATCAACAGAATTAGAAATGAAAAAGTGAAGTAACAACTGGAACTGCAGAAATAAAAAGATCATGAGAGATTATTACAAGCAGCTATATGCCAATAAAATGGACAACCAGGAAGAAATGAGCAAATTATTTGAAAATAACAACCGTCTGAGACTTAACCAGGAAGAAATAGAACATATGAACAGACTAATAACAATCATTGAAATTGAAACTGTGATTAAAAATCTTCCAACAAAAGCCCAGGGCCAGATGGCTTCACAGGCAAATTCTACCAAACATTAAGAGAAGAGCTAACACCTATCATTCTCAAACTCCTCAAAATACAGCAGAGGGAGGAACACTGCCAAACTCATTCTCTGAGGTCACCATCACCCAGATACCAAAACCAGACAAAGATGTCACAACAAAGAAAACTACAGGCCAATATCACTTATTAATATAGATGCAAAAATGCTCAACAAAATACTGGCAAACAGAATCCAAGAGCACATTAAAAAGATTATATACCATGACCAACCTGGGTTTATCCCAGGAATGCAAGGTTTCCTCAATATATGCAAATCATTCAATGTGATACACCATATTAACAAATTGATTTATTAAAAAACATATGATAATCTCAATAGATGAAGAAAAAGCTTTTGACAAAATTCAACTCCCATTTATGATAAAAACTCTCTAGAAAGTAGGCATAGAAGGAACCTACCTCAACATAATAAAGGCCATATATGACATACTCACAGCCAACATTGTTCTCAATGTTGAAAAACAGAAATCATTACCTCTAAGATCAGGAACAAGATAAGGTTGCCCACTCTAACCACTATTATTCAACATAGTTCTGGAAGTTTTAACTACAGCAATCAGAGAAGAAAAAGAAATAAAAGTAATACAAATCAGAAAGAAGAAGTAAAGCCATCACTGTTTACAGATGACATTATACTATACATAGAGAATCCTAAAGATGCTACCAGAAAACTGCTAGAGCTAATCAATGAATTTGGTAAAGTAGCAGGATACAAAATTAATGCACACAAATCTCTAGCATTCCTATACACTAATTATAAAAAATCTGAAGGAGAAATTAAGGAAACACTCCCATTTACCATTGCAACCTAAAGAATAAAATACCTAGGAATAAACCTACCTAAGGAGACAAAAGACCTGTATGCAGAAAACTATAAGACCCTGATGACAGAAATTAAAGATGATACTAAGAGATGGAGAGATATACTATGTTCTTGGATTGGAAGAATCAACATTGTGAAAATGACTCTACTACCCAAAGCAATCTACAGATTCAGTTCAATCCCTATCAAACTACCAAAGACATTTTCCACAGAACGAGAGTGAAAAGTTTCACAATTTGTATGGAAACACCAAAGACCATATATAGCCAAAGAAATGTTGAGAAAGAAAAACGGAACTGGAGGAATCAGGCTCCCTGACTTCAGACTACACTACAAAGCTACAGTAATCAAGACAGTAGGATACTGGCACAAAACAGAAATATAGATCAATGGAACAGGGTAGAGCACCCAGAGATAAACCCATGGCACATATGGTCACCTTATCTTTGATAAAGGAGGCCAGAATATACAGTGGAGAAAAGACAGCCTCTTCAATAAGTGGTGCTGGGAGAACTGGACAGGTACATGTAAAAGTATGAAATTAGAGTACTCCCTAACCCCATACACAAAAATATGCTCAAAATGGATTAAAGACCTAAATGTAAGGCCAGACACTATCATACTCTTAGAGGAAAACATAGGCAGAACACTCTATGACATAAATCACAGCAAGATCCTTTTTGACCTACCTCCTAGAGAAATGGATATACAAATAAAAATAAACAAATGGGACCTAATGAAACTTAAAAGCTTTTGCACAACAAATGAAACCAGAAACAAGACAAAAAGGCAACCCTCAGAATGGGAGAAAATATTTGCAAATGAAGCAACTTACAAAAGATTTATCTCCAAAATTTACAAGCAGCCCATGCAGCTAAATATCAAAAAAACAAACAACTCAATCCAAAAATGGGCAGAAGAAATAAACAGACATTTCTCTAAAGAAGATATACAGTTTGTCAACAAACACTTGAAAGAATGTTCAACATCAGTAATCATTAGAGAAATGCAAATCAAAACTACAATGAGGTGTCACTTCACAATGGTCAGAATGGCCATCATCAAAAAATCTACAAACAATAAATTCTGGAGAGGGTGTGGAGAAAAGAGAACCCTCTTGCACTATTGGTGGGAATGTAAATTGATACAGTTACTATGGAGAACAGTATGGAGGTTCCTTAAAAACTAAAAATAGAACTACCATATGAGCTAGCAATCCCACTACTGGACATATACCCTGATAAAACCATAATTCAAAAAGAGTCTTGTACCACAGTGTTCATTGCAGCTCTATTTACAATAGCCAGGACATGGAAGCAACCTAAGTGTCCATCGACAGATGAATGGATAAAGAATATGTGGCATATATATATATATATACAATGGACTATTTCTCAGCCATAAAAAGAAATGAAATTGAGTTATTTGTAGTGAGGTAGATGGATGTAGAGTCTGTCGTACAGAGTGAAGTAAGTCAGAAAGAGAAAAACAAATACCATATGATAACATATATATATATATATATATATATATATATATATATATATATATATATATATATATATATATGGAATCTAAAAAAAAATGGTTCTGCTGAACCTAGGGGCAGGACAAGAATAAAGATGCAGACATAGAGAATCGACTTGAGGAAACAGGAAGGGTGAAGTGTAAGCTGGGATGAAGTAATAGAGTAGTATTGACATATACACACTACCATATGTAAAATAGATTGCTAGTGGAAAGCAGCTGCATAGCACAGGGAAGATCATCTCGGTGCTTTGTGACCACCTAGAGGGGTAGATTAGGGAGGGTGGGAGGGAGATGCAGAGAGAGGGGATATGGGCATATATGTATACGTATAGCTGATTCACTTTGTTATACAGCAGAAATTAACACAACGTTGTAAACAATTATACTACAATAAAGATGTTAAGTTAAAAAATACTATTGATGGAAAAGACAGAAGATAGTAGTTCATTATAATAATAGTCTATTTACATACTAATGCATATATATATACCACTATATTTTAATCTAAGCACAGAATTAGCCCACATATTATCAGTGGTTATTTCTTTGTAGTAGAATTTTGCCTGATTTTTGCTGTCTACTCTTGGCATCACGACTCTGTGTCCCAGGACTATTGATAAACCATTTTTTGCTTCAGTTTTCTCATCTCTCAAGTTAGCATAATAATAAAACCTACCTCATAGGATTGTTTTGAAAATTCAATAACAGAATCAATTTCAAAACATGGTGCTGTAGCAAAGATTAAGACATGCAATCTAGCACTTAATTTACCCTCAATCAATATCAACTCTTACTGTTATTATTATTTTGCAAGAACACTAGACTTTTACACTGGGCATATATCATTTTCTAATAGCTTGAAAAAGCTATTTTATAAAAATAAAGTGAAATTGATTGAAAAATCTGAATAAAAATAGAGACTCAGCTTAAATATAATTTATTTCATGGAGCCTTTTCTGATGTCTTGGGTTATTCACCTACCGCTGAACAATGAATCTCTTCTGTCTGAGGTGGTATATGTCAAACTGATCCTAATAATAATAAAGCATCCTTTACAAACCAGGCACTCTGCTAAGCATTAAATGCATTATCTTATTTAATTTTCAAAGTAACTCTAGAAGGTGGGAGATATTATTGTTATTTTATAGTTGAGGGATCAGTTATATGTATATACATAACTTCTATGATTTTGACCCAGATCCTTTTTACTTCTGAGACCAACCTTCCAAGTTTTAGCACCACCTGAAAACATACCAGTCACACAGTGGGTTTTAAATACATGTTTAATGAATAAATAAACTAACTGTATATATTTCACCATAATATTTTGATTTTATTCCCCGAAATTCCCCATTGCCTATTTTTTTGGCTTCCTCTTTCTGATGAATTTAACTACCATTAATTTATTAAAAGTGTCCAGAATGACATTTACATGGCATATTTTCCAGAGATTTAAAGGAAGAAGATTCCACAAAGAACAAATAAGAATAAAAGAATGAACTTTTCAAATTTCACCCTCCACATAACAAAACACATAGAACACATTTACTACTTAGAGAGGTCAGTCTACTTGGAGAATATACTTGGTGAGCTAAAGACAGGGATTTATAGGTTAGGCTCACCTTTAGGTCTGGAGTCTGGAAAAAACTATGACTGAGTGCTGCACATTCCTCAGCCACATAACACCTATATTCCTTTGAACAATCTTTCAAATCCGCTCTTACTCAGTATTCTTTACCTGCCCAAATATTTCTATTTTTTCCTCCTTTTGTTTTTCACACTTTTTATTTCCAAACACAACCTTTCTAGGTCCATGGAAAATCTTTTCTCAGCATAAAGAACAAAAGTGAAGTCATTAGCTTTGTCTCTGAGTAAATTTCATTATTTTATGAATTGTTCCCAAGTCCTCTTATTCAGGCTTTAGTTCTGGATTATATAATACCACAGCAGATGTGGCAGGTTAATATTTAGATGAAATCAACCAGAGCTCATTTTTCTCAAAATTTCTTATTTTTTCACCTACTATTCAAGAAGCTAATAGGCTCTATATTAATTATCTTAGGGAAGATATACAACATGATGATTTGATATATGTATATGCTATGAAAGTAAATCTTACGGATTGATGCCAGTAAATAGCATGCTATATTCTTCCATGTTACATATGTTTTCATATTTTAAGATCACAAAGTGAGATAAACCTTACAGCCAATGGCACCTTCCAATCGTTTTTGTCTAAGGCAGCAGTTGTGAAGTAGCAATCGATGATTGCAAAAATTCTCTGAAGTGCTAGCATCAAGAGTTACAAAATAAATGTCAGTGGTGTTGAGCAAAATCTTAAAAGACAATAGCAGAGCCTAACTCTAAGGAGAAAAATAGTATATAGATAAAAGAATGGAAGTGGTGAATTAGAAATTTGTTTAGAAATATTCCTAAAGCAGGAATCAAAAGTTCTTTTGTTCTACACAAGTACAAATGAGCTTAAGAACTTGAAATCGATGACCACTAGTTATTTATGGATTCCTTAAACTATTGCAACACCAATGTTCCTGATGGTAGTCTTAAGTGGAAAAAAACCTGATGTCAATAACTCTGAGTACCAACATACTTCAGAAGCATTTCACAATAAATGGGAAAAGATTTTGGAAATACTTTACCCAATTTATCATGCTTGTATTCTCCTGTTTCTTGTTTGGATTCAAATGATGTAAGATACAGTTTACATTTAAGTAAGTATAGCAGAGCTTATTTGATAAGTATAAAATAAAATTATAAATAATCTAAAAGCATTGTATTTATTTTCCTTTCTTAGTGGCATATCAGAAATGGAGCTCCCTAGACTTTGTTGTCTTAGATTTGATGAAATATAAAATATGTGTCTCTATATAAGGTAGAGCTAGATCTATATAAGCATGTCTTTGTGTACATTCATGCTAACTATTAATCTATATATAAATGGTATGCTTTTTATAAAGTATGCTTGACAGTCTTCTTTAAATTATTTGGGAACTTTAGACATGTTTTTAAAATTCCCCCTTTTTATTATATTACAAACACTATAGTCAATAAAAAAATGAAAGTAATACTACACAAGAAATATTTTAACCTTTATGTAGACCAGCAGATAGAGAGAACTCAGCATGTTTCATAGGTTTATCCAGAGCCTGTTTTGCTGAATCATTTAATGATTCATTAAGAAATGATCAATAAGAAATCTGTATCAATAAGAATCAATATCAATAAGAAATATTGATACAAAAAGGAATCCAGTTCAAAATGTATTGAGCATTCATTATACTTGGCAGTGTGCTAAGAGTTAAGAATATGCAGATGAATATATAACATATAGTACCTGAATTTTTTTTTTTTTTTTTTTTTTTTTTTTTTTTTTTGCGGTATGCAGGCCTCTCATCACTGTGGCCTCTCCCACCGCGGAGCACAGGCTCTGGATGCGCAGGCTCAGCGGCCATGGCTTACGGGCCCAGCCACTCCACAGCACATGGGATCCTCCCAGATCGGGGCACGAACCCACCTCCCCTGCATCGGCAGGCAGACTTCCAACCACTGTGCCACCAGGGAAGCCCTAGTACCTGATTTTAATAAAGCTCACAAACTGAAAATAGAAATGATGTACATCTCTCATATTTCAGCATGATAGAATGATATTCCAACCTGTTGTGAATAAGGTGCTATTCAATATCAGATACAGAACTGTAAAATTTGCCTCTGGAGGAGAAGACGGTTAGTGAGAACTCAGAATGGAATGTTGCAATGAAGTTGGTCTTGAATAATGAGTTGGTTTTCACTAGGTAGGGAAATGGAAAGGTCATTCCCTTAAAGAACAGGAATAAAGGCAAGCATGTGTGTTGAAGGAACAATTCATGAAACTGGCGCTCAGGATACAAATCAAGGATTTTGTACATGAGGCTGGAAAAGTACTCACATTTTTAAAGGACCTGAATTAGGACCATTATACATTTTCCTCCATGCCCCTACTGAAATTTTTTGTTAAACAGGCATTTTTGGGGGGATAAATTACATGTTTAAAATTTATTTATTTTGTATCTAAACTGCAATTTATTTTTTACTTCTAGTCATCAGGCACCTTATGTTAAAATCATAAAAAGACATCATTTTACATTCACCAAATTGCCGAATATTAGACAGTCCACAATACCTAATATTGGTGAGTTTGTGAAGGACAGAAATATGTAAGTACTGGTCTTGCTTAGGTAAATATCCACTTTGGGATTTTTTTGAAGTCACCTAGTGAAATTTAAGGTACATATGCTTTTTGTGTGTGGGAGAAGGACACTTTTTAAATTGTTCATGTTTAACCGAACTCTGAGGGTGAATATGAGGCGAGCCAGGCCAGAGTTGGGAAGTCAAGTTAGAAATTTGTTGCAGCAGTTCAAGTGAGAGAACCTCAGGCCAGATATCAGAGAGCTGCAGTAACTTTGTGGAAGGCAGTATGTCAGGTACTAGAATCAACAGAAATTTACAAGACTGGAAGAAAATGGTGGCAGATTGTTTACACAAGATGAAAATAAGTCTCCCATCATAACTTTTAAAAGACATAATTATACATCTACAAAGTTTTACATCTATATTAATATGTAAAAACAGATTCAGGCAACAGAAGGTGATGAATAGATAATTCCCAGTAAAAAAATCCATTTATTTCATAGTTCTTTAAGGAATTCAAGAATTGTTTTTCTAATATGGATCACCTGGATGATTGTCAGTAATCTGTACTTCATTTTCTGTGTCTATAGCACATGTTGGTGTGCTTTCAATTTACTTTATAAAATAAGTTTACAGCAATAAATGTAATTATATTGTGCCATTGTGTTGTGGAAAGATTATGCAAGAAAATAGTTAAACCAAATTTTAATTATAAATGTATATAAACAAATATAAAAAACTTCTGATCAACATAGGTAGCAATTGAATTTTTATGGAATTTTTGATTTTTCAGGAAATCACATCAATATATTTTCAGGTAAGGCAGTTGTTACTGGACTACTGTTTTTTTTTTTTTTTGAGGTATACAGGCTTCTCACTGTTGTGGCCTCTCCTGCTGCGGAGCACAGGCTCCGGATGCGCAGGCTCAGCGGCCATGGCTCACGGACCCAGCCGCTCTGTGGCATGTGGGATCTTCCCGGACTGGGGCATGACCCCATGTCCCCTGCATAGGCAGGCAGACTCTCAACCACTGGGCCACCAGGGAAGCCCCTACTAGACTACTTTTTAATGGATAAGGAAAATAATTCCCCTAGAGGCTAAATCAATAAGCAATGGCCTCAGACAGCCAGTGAGTGATAGATCCTAGAAATAGTATTCAGTTTTAAAAGCCACTATATTTTTTCCACGAACTCACATATACAGTAATATTAACACTACTTACCTTCCTTTCGGGCCAGAATCAACTTTCATAAGGCTCTGAAAACATATATGAAAGGATAACTTTACTTATGTGGGTCACTATTTTATGCTACTCAGGAATGCATATATTTTATTTTCTATAAGAGTAAAAAAAGGTCATACATTAGTCCTTGGTCAATAAACTGTGTCATGTTGATATATATTTACATATAGCATTTACTATTCTATTTCATGTTTAGAACATAATTTTATTTTAATATGTTTTAATGAAACTTATTGCAAGATACCTTTCTATGAACAAAGGCTAATTAAAGGTGTATGTAATGTGATATTCAGTTTCTAGTGTATTGTTTTCTGAGTGCCTTAGGGCTTCTAATTTCATTTCCTAAGATGTATTTTTTTCATCATATATGGATATTTTATTTGATGCAGGAAAGTGCATATTTATTACAGCTACTGTTTTCCCATTGGTGATCTTGGTCTGGTATTATGAAGCATTTGATTGTTTTTGCCCCTCTGAGTAAATAAGGGAAGCACTCCATCTCTCAAGAAAACTCATAAATCTGACTCCTTTTAAAGTGAGCTCATCCTATAAATCTCTTCTAGTCCATTGCAATCTTCTGTACTGTTCTTTTTAGGTTGAAAACTGTACATCCTCAGCATAAGTGAAAAAAATTGTAATGTATACTTACAAAGAAAGTGTGCTTTTGAGAGATTTCATTCCAATTTATAAAATTTATATTCATCTCATATAGTTCAATAAAATAAATGCCAAGGTAAGTGCTGTTCTACCATTACAAGCACACTTGGAGATTTCTCAATAAAGTCAAAGTGACTAAAGGGAGATCTTTGTCATCTGTGGTTTTGCTAGATGGAAAATGCTTTAAACTGTTTTCTACCATCCTCATATTTAGGTTATGTAACAGTTAAATAGATTGTAAACGATACAAGTTATGGCAATCCCTATCAAGAAAAGCTTTCCATGAACTAAATCTACACCTGAGGTTAGCTGTGACTCAGATGGACCAGTGATCCCAGGAAAATGACCCCAACTCAACTCCTGCAGACACTTTCAACATTACTGTGCTGAAGAGATCACCTATTTTTTTTCTATGGGCTTATGAATCTGGATTTTCAATTATAACAGCAATATGTAAGAAATTATTGGGTCAGGAGGACCCTGACAGCTACAGTCATTGACTAAGGCCCAATTGACTATAAGAAAGCATGAATAGTCACTTCTGGGGATTCAAAGGCATATGCAGTCACATGTAAAATATACCCCCTTTTTACCATTAGTGTTTTAAAAGACATTTGCACCCTACCCAAGAGATAGGAGAAATTGTCACAGATGTCTAACAGAAGTTAATGCCAACATCTATTTGAAAACAGTAAAGGAAGAATTCCTAGAAAAAATAACTTACTCTCAGGTAAGGCGCTGCGGTTTTATTTCCTGCCTTTAAATCTGAAATGGAAATCTTCACAGAGACTTGTTTATTCTTTCACTGCAACTTAAGAGATAGAAATTGTAATGTTATTTATAAAGTTAACCTGAAAATACAAAATATTGCTCAAATCTTACATTAGTGTACAATATTACTGTATTATTGACTGAATGAATGAATGAGTGGGGGTGTGTATGTAAAGTAATTTATCAGAATATTTGGATCTACACTGTTTGAGGTCCTCTCTAACACTTCCTACATATTTTACTGAAATTATGTTTATAAATCTATTCCAAGTAAATGATGTCTCTTAAATATAGAAATATGTATTTCTTTTGTAGCCCTAGCACTGGACATTGTTCATTGTGAATGTCAGACACTTCAGAAATGTTAATCAGAACTAATAAATTATATCTAATTATATTCTGTTTTGAAATATTATACATTCAATAAAATGTCTATCTTGTATTCCTTTTGCATGTAAAGTTGTGGGAAAGTAAACAGTTGTGTGATTATCAAATATTAAACTGTTTGTAATAAGAATATAAGTTTTAGAGGGATATTGGAAAATTAGTTTGATATTTTCAAGGCAGAATCCACTTCAATGACACTTTTAATTTCTTATAAAAAAGATTGAGATGAATTCCAAACAGATGTGAGGGCAATGCTTCCATGTGGCCTCTGATTTTTTGTAAGACACCTCCAGGAGCAATACATTTTATCAAATATATGTACTCTAGATACAAAATTTCTGTACTACAATTTTTGCCAGGTAATCTGGCAAATAATCTTTTAACAGATTTGTAGCGGTTTTTTTTAAGCATATAAAGAGTTGTTTGTTCTTCCTTTTATTGAAAAGCACAAAGATTTAAGTGAAATCAATTAGGAATACCAAGGATATTTGAAGAATATGGTTACTGTGCAATGGTACAATTACCCAGCAACAAGTAATTGCCAAATGCACTTTGAGTTCTTATCCTTAGGATACTCAAGAGATCTGATTTTCACTGTCCAGTTTAGCAAGTATAAAAAATATATTGCTGTTATCATATAATCTCACCATCAGGATCCATTGGGAGAAAACATTTCCTTCCTCAGGAAAATCCAATTCTGTATTTCTTAACTTGATTATTCCCTTTTGAAAAATTATTATTACTTAAATAATAACTATTATTCGTGATGAAATATAATATATTTTACAATTATTTTTACTTTTGTGCATCAGAACTAAAAGGTCTTAACCTATGATTTGCAAAGATGGTGAGATATGTTCCTCTGACCAAACTGCAATGCAGCAAAGTTGCATATCCATGCCAACTGAAACACATTTTCGACAAAATATGGAGGAGTGGGTAAGATTTGGCAATATAAAACTTGATAATTAGAGAAGCACTAAGGACTCTGTTTTATATTTATTAATTTAAAAAGTAAAGCTGTAACAAATGGATCTTATCTCAATGGTTATTGGGTGTGATTTCCTTGGGAAGTTTTAAAGTTATATTCTTAAAGTATTTTAGGAAGGGAAAGCCAGTAAAATAATGGTTCATTGCCTTTAAAAGTATGTATATACTTTATAATGTATTGTTTTTCCCTTCCTCATCACCACTAGTAACCTATGGAAGCAAAACTGTAACAAACTATTAGTTTTTCTGTAAATATTTTTAAGTATTTCCACCAGAACTAGACCAGTCTATTTTGATTCCCAGGAAGGCACCTTAAATTTCATAAGGCAAATGGACAAACACTTGGTCCTTTGTTTCTCCTGTGAATCTAAGAAGCATGCTATGTTCTATTTTTACTTGGGTATGAGTCCTGGGAACTTAACCCAGAGTAACCTCAATTGCATATTAATAAGCTGAACTGAGACTAGAGCATAAGCCAAGAAAAATCCACATGCAAAACTTTCCAGATATTGTTAACAGGTCTTTCCATATCCTAGAGGTGGCATGGGAAACTCTTTAATTCTTCCCTCTGATTTGACTCCTCCACTAAATAACCAGGTTATTAAGCTTGCAGATCTAGCTCAGTGAGTTTCTTTCCTCTCCTGGTTACATAAATGTTCTCATAACTAATTCCATAACTCAAGGGATAAAATATAGTTGCAAATTAATTCCTTAGCCCTATATAAATCATTAGGGCATTTGCAGGAGACAAAAAAGGTGGATAGAGCAGGTGGCATAGAGAGAGATGATGACCAGGTATAATCAGTGTGTTTGTACATCAATTGCAATGCTTTAACTATCACAGCAAGCTCAACTGCAAAGTACAATTCATTCTGGGATTGATTTTCCATTGTCTATAATGAGTTTGGCAAAAGCAATTTTTCTTCTATTAATATTAAACTTAATGTTATGTATCCTTAGCTTCAAAGAGTGTACTTGAGAGGCATACATTTAAAAGACATAATGTAACAGTAAATTTCTATACACATGTAGGATGAATGGTAAGGGTAACAAGCTCAGTTTTTCCATTTCTTTTACTCCTGTCTGGTTGGATTATGCGTCTTTAAAATGTCAAATAACAGGGCTTCAGATTTACATTTTCAATAGAATCTATGTTTCATTTAAACTTTACTCCCATCAACTAAAAACACGCTCATATTCCCTCCTGGTTTACATTTTAAAGGACTCTTCTACAAACATCGGCCTATGACCAAAACTGTGTTTGTTTTGTAATACTATTTCTATTTAAATTACTTACCTAAAAGAAAAAAAGTATATATTTTTAATTCAGGCTTTAAAAATTTGTTTTCATATATCATTCATTTAAGACTGTATATTAGAACTTAACTCTAATTTTCTTTGATGGATTCATATTTTCATACAGAAAATTAGAACTCTATTACTGAATAATTTGTTAACGTTCTTCTGGTCTCAGAGCTGCTTTCTGAAATGTCTTATTACATACAGATTTTTTTTCTGACAATTTGGTTTTTAACCACCCTTGAAGAACTGTGCATAGTTGAGTATTTAGTTTAGTATTTAGTATTTAATGATGGATTCAAGGCATTCAGTTATTTAGAAAAAAGTGAATAAAATAATTAGGACTTTCTTTATAAATGGGTGCATTGGTAGGCTCTTCCTGCCAAGATGCCTATCATTTCACTCTTTGAGTGTTCATATATTTACATTAAGATGTAAATTACCTTCTTTAGGCACGTGGGTTAAAGTCTTAATAGGAATAAGGACATGTTTCTCAAACTGGGACATGAATCTTCCCTCAGATAGGAGCAGTAAATTGGTGAGTACATAACTATAGAAGAATAATTTCACAGAATCTTCCTGGAATGGCAATTTTACTAAGTGGTAAGCAATTGTAAGGCAATATCATCATAACAAACATCATTATGCAAAGAATAGAGTTCAATGTAAAGTACACATTAATTTTTAAATGAATCATTAGAAATCTCATAGTGATTATGGAAACCTTTGGATTTTGTCACCACTCTCAATCTACTTCCCACTCATCTCCCTCCTTCCCATTACAATTGCTCTACAAGTGCAAATAATTGAGATTACTAAAGTCCTAACCTCAAAACTCTGAAATGGATTTAAGATTGTAATAAAATTAAAATAATTTTTCTTAGTCACAAATGTCATCTCTCAATTTTTCCTTCATTCTGTTTCTGAAAATAATGTGGATTTTCACAGTATTCATAAGACTTTGTCTTATTTCATTTTTACTTCTTATCAACACAAGTATTTATGAGCATTCATGAACACTCATATCCTTTATAAAACAAAGCACTGGTCCAAGGCAGTTACAACGTTTTGGACATAGTTTGATCTTGAGATTTTTGATACACATGGACTAAAAAATCAAGGCAGGAGACAGAATCATTTATGCTGAAGCAAGGAAAGAATAAGAATGAAGGGGGAGATAGAAGGAGAATGCATGAGTAGAAGTTTGTGAACCCCAAGACAAAAAAAAAAAAAAAGAAAAGAAAAATTTGCTTGTGCAGGCCAAGCTCCACTTCCAGGGCTGTGTCTGAAAGATACCTCTGATAACTGAGCAGATTTCTCTGCTCCCAAGTGAGCCCAATACAGAAAAACAAATCTCTCACACACAAACCTACAAGCTCACACACACACACACACACGCACACACACACAAGAAGTTTTATATACAGTCAAGAAACTTTTATTGTCTATTAACAAAATAACTTATTTAACCTGCTAGAGTAAAGAGGAAAGAAAGCACTAGGTCATTGAAATAAGGTAGGGAAAGAAATTACCAGTGAGAAAAAAATGATTAGTCAATGACAAATTAACAAAAGATGACTGATGGTACCAAGAAAAAGTTTTGTAATTGAATTCAATATTTGTTGAATACCAACTATGCATCCGGTTCCATTACAAATCACTCACTCCCTAGAAATTTCATGTCACTTGTGTTTAGGATTGGTTACTTGCCTTCAGCTAAACAAAAGATAATTGTGTGGTCCACCAGAGGGCAGAGAGCAGAAACAAGAAGAACTAAAATCCTGCAGCCTATGGAACAAAAACCACATTCACAGAAATGTAGACAGGATGAAAAGGCAGAGGACTATGTAGCAGATGAGGGAACAAGATAAAATCCCAGAAAAACAATTAAATGAAGTGGAGATATGCAACCTTCTAGAAAAATAATTCAGAATACTGATAGTAAAGATGATCCAGGACCTCAGAAAAAGAATGGAGGCAAAGATCGAGAAGATGTAAGAAATATTTAACAAAGACCTAGAAGAATTAAAGAACAAACACCTAGAAGAATTAAAGAACAAACAAACAGAGATGAGCAATAAAATAACTGAAATGAAAAATACACTAGAAGGAATCAATAGCAGAATAACTGAAGCAAAAGAACGGTAAGTGACCTGGAAGAAAGAATGGTGGAATTCACTGTCTCAAAACAGAATAAAGAAAAAAGAATGAAAAGAAATGAAGACAGCCTAAACGACGTCTGGGACAACATTAAATACAACAATATTCTCATTATAGGGGTCCCAGAAAGAGAAGAGAAAAAGAACCCAAGAAAATATATGAAGAGATTATACTAGGAAAGTTCCCTAACATGGGATAGGAAATAGCCACCCAAGTCCAGGAAGTGCAGAGAGTCCCAGGCTGGATAAACCCAAAGAGAAACACGCCAAGACACATAATAATCAAATTGACAAAAATTAAAGACAAAGAATAATTATCAAAAGCAACAAGGGAAAAATGACAAATGACATACAAGAGAACTCCCATAAGGTTAACAGCTGATTTCTCAGCAGAAACTCTACAAGACAGAAGGGAGTGGCATGATACACTTAAAGTGATGAAAGGGAAGAACCTACAACTAAGATTATTCTATGTGGCAAGGATCTCATTCAGATTCCATGGAGAAATCAATAGCTTTACAGACAAGCAAAATCTAAGAGAATTCAGCACCACCAAACCAGCTATAAAACAAATGCTAAAGGAAATTCTCTAAGTGGGAAACACAAGAGAAGAAAAGGACCTACAAAAACAAACCCATAACAATTAAGAAAATGGTCAGAAGGACATAAATATTGATAATTACCTTAAACGTGAATGGATTAAATGCTCCAAGCAAAAGACACAGGCTTGCTGAAATGGATACAAAAACAAGAAGCATATATATGCTGTCTACAAGAGAGATCCACTTCAGACCTAGGGACACATACAGACTGAAAGTGAGGGGATGAAAAAAGATATTCAATGTAAATGGAAATCAAAAAAGCTGGTGTAGCAATACTCATATGAGATAAAATAGACTTTAGAATACAGAATGTTACAAGAGACAAGGAAGGACACTACATAATGATCAAGGGATCAATCCAAGAAGAAGATATAAAAATTATAAATATATATGCACCCAACATAGGAGCACCTCAATACAAAAGGCAATTATTAACATCTATAAAAGAGGAAATTGACAGTAACACAATAATACTGGGAGATGTTAACACCTAAATTACACCAATGGACAGATCATCCAAACAGAAAATTAATAAGGAAACACAAGCTTTAAAAGACACAATAGACCAGAGAGATTTAATTGATATTTATAGGACATTCCATCCAGAAACAGCAGATTACACTTCCTTCTCAAGTGTGCATGGAACATTCTCTAGGATAGATCATATGTTGAGTCACAAATCAATCTTCAGCAAATTTAAGAAAATTGAAATCATATCAAGCATCCTTTCTTACCACAACACTATGAAATTAGAAATCAGTTACAGGGAAAAAAAAAAACTTAAAAAACACAAACACATGGAGGCAAAATAATATGTTACTAAATAACCAAGAGATCACTGAAGAAATCAAAGAGGAAATAAAAAAAATACCTAGAGACAAATGATAATAAAAACACGATGATCTAAAACCTGTGGGATGCAACAAAGCAGTTCTATGAGGGAAGTTTATAACAATACAAGCCTACCTCAAGAAACAAGAACAATTTCAAATAAACAATCTAACCTTACACCTAAAGGAACTAGAGAAAGAAGAACAAGCAAAACCCACATTTAGTAGAAAGAAAGAAATCATAAAAATCAGAGTAGAAATAAATGAAATAGAAACAAAGAAAACAATAGCAAACATCAATAAAACTAAAAGCTGGTTCTTTGAGAAGATAAGCAAAATTGATAAACCATTATCCAGGCTCATCAGGAAAAACAGGGAGAGGACTCAATAAAATTAGAAATGAAAAAGGAGAAGTTACAACAGATACTGCAGAAATATAAATCATCCTAAGAGACTGCTACAAGCAAACTCTATGCCAATAAAATGGACAACCTAGAAGAAATGGACAAATTCTTAGAAAGGTATAACCTTCCAAGACTGAACGAAGAATAAATAGAAAATATGAACAGGGAAATCACAAGTAATGAAATTAAAACTGTGGATAAAAATCTTCCAAAAAACAAAAGTCCAGGACCAGGTTGCTTCACAGGTGAATTCTGTCAAACATTTAAAAAGTTAACACTCATTTTTCTCAAGCTCTTCCAAAAAATTGCAGAGGAAGGAACACTCCCAAACTCATTCTATGACACCACCATCACCCTGATACCAAAACCAGACAAAGATACTACAAAAAAAGAAAATTACAGACTAATATCACTGATGAATATAGATGCAAAGATCTTCAACTAATTACTAGCAAACAGAATCCAACAAAACATAAAAAGTATCATACACCATGATCACATGGGATTTATCCCAGGGATGCAAGGATTCTTCAATATACACAAATCAATCAATGTGATTCACCATATTAACAAATTGAAGAATGAAAACCATATGATCATCTCAACAGATGCAGAAAAAGATTTGACAAAATTTAACACCCATTTATGATAAAAACTCTCTAGAAAGTGGGCACAGAGGGAACCTACTCAATATAATAAAGGCTGTATATGACAAACCCACAGCAAATATCACTCTCAATAGTGAAAAACTAAAAGGACTTCCTCTAAGATCAGGAACAAGACAAGGATGTCTACTCTCACCACTATTATTCAACATAGGTTTGGAAGTCCTAGCCATGGCAATCAGAGAAGAAAAAGAAGTAAAAGGAATACAAATAGGAAAAGAAGAAGTAAAACTGTCACTGTTTGCAGATGACATGACACTATATGTAGATAATCCTAAAGATGTCACTAGAAAACTACTAGAGCTAATCAATGAATTGGGTAAGGTATCAGGATACAAAATTAATGCACAGAAATCTCTTACATTCCTATACACTAATGATGAAAAATCTGAAAAAGCAATTAAGGAAATACTCCCATTTACCATTGAAAAAAAAAGAATACAATACCTAGGTATAAACCTACCTAAGGAGACAAAAGACCTTTATGAAGAAAACTATAAAACATTGATGAAAGAAATTAAAGATGATACAAACAGATGGAGAGATATACCATGCTCTTGGATTGGAAGAATCAATATTGTGAAAATGACTATACTACCCAAAGGAATTTACAGATTCAATGCAATCCCTCTCAAACTACTATTTTTTTTTTTTTTTTACAGAATTAGAACAAAAATATCTTAAAATTTGTGTGGAAACACAAAAGACCCATAATAGCTAAAGCAGTCTTGAGGGAAAATAACAGAGCTGGAGGAATCAGACTCCCTCACTTCAGACTATAAGACAAAGCTACAGTAAGCAGACAATATGGTTCTGGCACAAAAACAGAAATAGAGATCAATGGAACAGGATAGAAAGCCCAGAGATAAACCCACAAATCTATGGTCAACTAATCTATGACAAAAGAGGCAAGGATATAAAATGGCTAAAAGATAGCCTCTTCAATAAGTGGTGCTGGGAAAACTGGACAGCTATATGTAAAAGAATGAAATTAGAACACTCCCTAAACCATACACAAAAATAAACTCAAAATGGATTAGAGACCTAAATTTAAGGCCAGACACTATAAAACTCTTAGAGGAAAACATAGGAAGAACACTCTTTGATATAAATCACAGCAAGATCGTTTTTGATCCACCTCCTAGAGTAATGGAAATAAAAACAAAAATAAACAAATGGGACCTAATGAAACTTAAAAGCTTTTGCAAAACAAAGGAAACTACAAACAAGGTGAAAAGACAACCCTCAGAATGGGATAAAATATTTGCAAATGAATCAACCAACAAAGGATTAATCTCCAAAATATATAAACAGCTCATACAGCTCAATTAAAAAAAAACCCAATCAAAAAATGGGTCTAAGACCTAAATAGACATTTCTCCAAAAAAGACATACAGATGGCTAAGAAGGACATGAAAAGCTGCTCAACAGCACTAATTATTAGAGAAATGCAAATCAAAACTACAATGAGGTATTACCTCACACTAGTTAGAATGAGCATCATCAGAAAATCTACAAACAACAAATGCTGGAGAGGGTGTGAAGAAAAGGGAACCCTCTTGCACTGTTGGTAGGAATGTAAATTGATACAGCCACTCTGGAGAACAGTATGGAGGTTCCCTGCAAAACTAAAAATAAAATTACATTATGACCCAGCAATCCCACAACTGGGTATATATCCAGAGAAAACCATAATTCAAAAAGACACATGCACCCCAATGTTCATTGCAGCACTATTTACAATAGCCAGGTCATGGAAGCAAACTAAATGCCCATTGACAGAAGAAAGGATAAAGAAGATGTGGTACATATATACAATGGAATAGTACTCAGCCATATAAAGGAATGAATTTGGGTCATTTGTAGAGATGTGGATGGATCCAGAGACTGTCATACAGAGTGAAGTAAGTCAGAAAGAGAAAAACAAATATCGTATATTAATGCATATATGTGGAACCTAGAAAAATGGTACAGTTGAACCAGTTTGCAGGGCAGAAATAGAGATGCAGATGTAGAGAACCAACATATGAATATCAAGGGGGGAAAGTGTCGGTGGGGTGGTGCTGTGATAAATTGGGAGATTGGGATTGATATGTATACACTAATATGTATAAAATCGATAACTAATAAGAACCTGCTGTAGAAAAAAATTAAGAAAATTCTAAAATTCAAAAATAAAAAAAAAAGGGCTTCCCTGGTGGTGCAGTGGTTGAGAGTCCATCTGCCAAAGCAGGGGATGGAGGTTCGTGCCCCAGGCCAGGAAGATCCCACAGGATGTGGAGCGGCTGGTCCCATGAGCCATGGCTGCTGAGCCTGCATGTCCAGAGCATGTGATGTGCAATGGGAGAGGCCACAACAGAGGCCTGTGTACCGCAAAATAGAAAAAATAAATAAATAAATAAAAATTAAATTTAAAAAAGATAATTGTTCAAATATGGCTATATATATTAGAAGAAAGCTATGTTTAAACACCAAGTCAGAGACATCCAAGATCTAAAACTAGTACAATCATCATTGTCATCATCATCATCAATAACTTTTATTTGTTTTTAAATTATGTCAATTGACAAACTATATATTAGGGAAATCTATCTTTGGACATTACTAAAAGATAAAGCCTAAAAATATCAGGAAATATTCAGTTAATGTCTATTCTTTCCACCAAATCTCTTCTTAGACATTGTCAAAATGACCTTCTCACCCACCTTTGCCACAAATTCACAAGGCTATATCAACAATAATTATTATCATTTAAATGTTTCTATGCACTGACAATGATCAAATAGTCTTTTACTTGTTCTTAGAAATAAAATTGTACAGATGATTCAAATAAGTAGTTAAAAATGACATTTATACTCTTCACATTTATTTATGGAGGAATCTTAAATATGTCTTCCTTTCTTATAATTATTATAATTTTTATTTCTTTTCCATAGTCACTGCAATTCTTCTGAAGTCATCCAGTTTGTGTGTAGTATTGTTTCTATGCTGGTTTCTTTGGCAATTATTATGTTTTTAAATTATTATGCTATTTTAGTAGCTATAACTATTCAAGAATGAAAATAATTATTACCACTTGTTCTATAATTAATGTACAATTGATTAGATGCATAATCCAACAAATCAAATGTTTTTAAACACCGAAGTAACATTTTCAAACTTTTAATGAATCAAATTCTCTTCAGTATTTCAAATTAAAAAACATGAGCCTAAAATGCCATTCCCCTAAATGTTCAAAAAATTTAAGTAACACAAATGAGCACCATAATAATTAAAATAATCTCTCTAAAGCTAGAACAATTTAAATTCAGATTTTAATTAAATTCTTTATTTCAAATTTTAACATGTACATATTCAACAAAGGTGAGAAAATTTATGACAGCTTTTTTGAGATTTCAATATTATCAGAGATTTGTAACAAGGATATGATTCTAAGTGTGACTTGTAAGATGATTTGACCATAATCAGTAATTACTGGCATAGCTCTATAAGGGATACACTTTGCCATCTATATCATTGGGACAAATGTACCCCATGTTTCACATCTAGCATCTTCTATTCCACAGTTGATTTTTTTTTTGAAATCTAGTGTATTATGTGCTCTTTGGGCATACTTAAGTTTTGTTCTCAATTTTACTTTGATGTTGATTACAACATTTTAATGCAAATTTTTGTAACAGTCTCTTTTTATAATTTTTGTACTAACTTCTTACACAAATTTTACTACTTCTAGTGAGTTGATCATATTCAAAATAATCTAATTTGGATTGAAAATCACATTACCTTTAATAGAAGTCTTCTTATTATTGAACTTTCTTATTTAACTAATTCAAAAATCATTCTAGGGCCTCCCTGGTGGCGCAGTGGTTGAGAATCCGCCTGCCGATGCAGGGGATACGGGTTCGTGCCCCGGTCTGGGAGGATCCCATATGCCGCGGAGCGGCTGGGCCCGTGAGCCATGGCCGCTGGGCCCGTGAGCCATGGCCGCTGGGCCTGCGCATCCGGAGCCTGTGCTCCGCAACGGGAGAGGCCACAACAGTGAGAGGCCCGCGTACCGCAAAAAAAAAAAAAAAAAAAAAAAAAAAAAAAAAAAAAATCATTCTATAGACATCCTATTAACAGTTTCTAAAGGCTACTTTAACTTTTTAAAAACCTATGTTTAGGTTTTTCTATAAGGTTACACTTTGTTTTTCCAATTTTATTCTTTCAGTTAGCTCCTATTCCCAGTGGTAGACATATTAACTCCACCAAGAAAATGTTCTTAGGTTCAAACTCTATAATGAAAAATCACATAATTTTTAACACTGGATATGTATCATTCTACAAATTTTATTTTATAGATGAGAAAATAGACTGGAAGATTTAGTTATATGCTTCAACACAGACCACTAGTTAATGACTGAACCAAGAACAAAGGTCAACTCTCCTAACTCATATAAGAAGTGTTTTTGAGATTCCAGTTCAAGATGGCAACATAGGAGTTTCCTGAACTCATCTCCTCCCACAAACACAGTGAATGAACAACTACACATAGAGCAATTCTGTTTGAAAGAAATCCAGAAACTAGCTGAGTGACTCCTACATATCAGGCAAAGGAGAAAATACCCACATAAAAACAGGTAGAAAAGTCGGAGACACTCTCTCATCATAATAAACTCCACCCCAAGCACAGAGCTATATAATTAGGAGGGAACTCACCTTCTAGATTCTCTCTGATGTGCAAAGGGTTTGAACCCCACATCTGGCTCCCCAACTTTTAGGAATTCCATCTGAGAGACAGGACCCCAAAATATCTAGCTCTGGAAGCCAACATGCCCTGAATTCATGAGATACAAAAGACTATAATGAACTGAAAATCAATTCTTAATGGGCTTGCTTGGACTCACTGTGGCTATCCCCCTGGGGCTCAGCACAAAGGCAGCAGACTGAAATGCTCAGTCTTTCCATGAAAGAAAACTATTTGCTTAGGAGTGTTTAGCAAAGTTGCAATATTTGTGATCAATACACAGAAGTTGATCATTTTTATGCACTTAGGATAGTCAGCTTTTTAAAAATGTATTCTAAAAGATATTTGGTGGCATCTCATTGTGGTTTTAATTCACATTTCCCTAATTAATGATGATGTTGAGATTTTTTTATATGCTGTTGCCTTTAGCATAACTTCTCTGATGAATTGTCTATTCAAATTATTGGGATATTTTTAGGTAAAGTGCTTGTTTTCTCATTATAAAATTTACAGACAAAATACTGTCCATGAGTAACCTCAACCTGGAAACAAGCTATCAGTTTGTCAAAGAGAAAGGGATAATTGAACCGGGTATATTTATACAATAGAATATTACTCAGTAATAAAAGGAGACAAACTTCTGAACACCAAAAACCAAGGTGGACAAACTGCTACAGCCCCAACTGTAGGCAGTGGCCTTCAGTGCACAAAAGGAAAAGCCTCAGCCCACACAAAGCTCCAGCTCAATCCCATTTGCCAAGGCAGTGGCCACTGGGGAACCCCAGAAAAATCCACAGTCCATGCCACATGATCTCCTGCCCTCCTGCCAAAGCCACTGGGTACAAGTAGTCTACATAAGGATGCTCTTACAGAAGAACATGCCTTCAAGATCAAGAGAAGTAATGGTTTTGCCTAATTCATAGAGACAACACAGAAAATCAAACAAAATGGTAAGACAGAGGAATATGTTCCAAATAATACCATGGGGGGGAGGGAAACTTAATGACTTGAACATAAAATAAAGAGTTCTAAACAATGGTCCAAAAAATGCTTTACAAACCGAGGAAAATAATACAGAAACACAGTAAGAACTTCAATACTAAATTAGAAAATATAGAAAAGAACAGATCAGAGCTGAAGAATACAATAACTGAAAAAGAAAATATACCAGAGAGAATCACCATCAGATCAGGTGGCATAGAAGAATGCATAAGTGTCCCGAAAGATAAAATATTGGAAATAACCCAATCAGAACAGCAAACAGAAAAAAAGAATTTCAAAAAAATGAGGATAGAGTAAGGGCTTTCTGAGACACCATCACACATACTAACACTCTCATTACAGGAGTCCCAGAAGAAGAAGACAGTGAGAAAGGGGAAGAAAGCATATTTGATGAAATAATGGCTGAACATTCCCCCAACCTAGGGAAAGAAACAGATATCCAGGAAAAAGAAGCATAGAGAATTCCAAACAAGATGAACCCAAAGAGGTCCACACCAAGACATATCAAAATTAAAATGAAAAAAAAATTAGAGAAAAATTTATAGGCAGCAAGAGAAAAGCAAAGAGTTACATACAAAGGAACCCTCATAAGATTGTCAGCTGATTTTTCAGCAGAAATTTTGTAAGCCAGAAGGGAGGGGCACAATATATATAAAGTGCTGAAAGAAAAAAAGAAAAAAAACTACAACCAAAAATACTCTACTTGGTAAGGTTATCATTCAGAATTAAAGGAGAGGTAAAGAGTTTCCCAGACAAACAAAATCTAAAGCATTTCATCACCATCAAACTAACCTTACATGAAATGTTAAAGGGTCAGTTTTCAGTGAAAAACAAAAGGTTTTAATAAGAAATAAGATAATATATGAAGGAAAAATATTTCACTGGTAAAGGCAAACATATAGTAAACTCAGTGGATCAACCACTTAAAAATCTAATATCAAGGTTAAAAGACAAAAGTCATAAAACCAACTCTATAATAAGTAGTTAAGGGATACACAAAGGATATAAAATATGATGTCAAAACATAAAATGTGGGTGAGGTTAGTAAAAATGTAGAGCATTTAGAATTTGTTCAAACATAAAGGCTGTTAGTTTAAAACATATATATATATATATATATATATATATATATATATATATATACACACAAATATATACATACTTAATATATACATATATTAAGTGGATATATATGCTCTATGATAACCAAAAACCAGAAGCCTACAGTAGAACAGAAAAAATAAAGAAAAAAGAACCTAAACATAACACAAAAGAAAATTCTCAAACCACAAGGGTAGTGACTAAAAGAAGAAGAAAAGAACAGAGAAGAACTACAAAAACAATAAGAAAACAAGCAATAAAATGGTAGTATGTACATACCTAACAATAATCATTTTAAATGTCAATGGACTAAATGCCCTATCAAAAGGCATAAAGTGCTGAATGGATTAAAAGAAAAAAAAATGACCATCCGCTACCTACAACTGACTCACTTCAGAACTAAAAACACAGGAAGGCTGAAAGTAAAGGGAAGGAAAAAGATTCTACATTAATGGAAACAAACAAACAAAAAGCTGAGTAGCAATACTCGTATAAGACAAGTATAATTTAAATCAGACTATAAAAGAAGACAAGAAGGGCATTACATAATGACAAGTGGGTCAATCTAAGAAGAGCATTCATTGACATATATATATATACCTAACATAGGAGCACCTAAATATATAAAGCAATTATTAACATGGATAAAGAGAAAAATTGACAGTAATACAATAATAGTAGGGGACTGTAATATGCCACTTACCTCAAAAGATAGGTCATCCAGACAGAAAATCAATAAGGAAACATTGGTCGTAAATGATGTGCTAGCCTAGATAAATTTCATAGATATCCACAGAGCGTTCCATCCTGAAACAGCAGAATAAGAATACACATTCTTTCCAGGTGCACATGGAACATTCCCCAGGACAGATCACATGCTAGGCCACAAAAGAAGTTTCTGTAAATTTAAGAAGGATGAAGTCATATCAAGCATCTTTTCCCACCAAAATGGTATGAAACTAGAAACCAATTATAGGAAGAAAATTGGAAAAAAAACCCCACAAACATGTGGAGACTAAACCAGATGCTACTAAAAAAAAATGGATCAATAAATAAATCAAATAAGAAATTTAAAAATACCTTGAAATGAATGAAAATAAAAAGACAACTTTCTAAAATCTATGGGATAGAGAAAAAGCAAAGAAGGAACTTCATAGTGATATGGAACTATCTCAAGAAACAAGAAAAATTTCAAATTAACAGTCTGACTTTACACCTAAAGGAATTAGAAAAAGAAGAACAAAGCCCAAAGTTAGTAGAAAAAGCAAATAATAATGATCATAGCAAAAATAAATGAGCTATAGATTTAAAAATAAGATCAATGAAACTAAGAGCATGGTTTTTAAAAAGATAGACAAAATTGATAAATCTTCATCCAGACTCATGAAGGAAAAAGGAGAGAGGACTGAAATTAATAAAATTAAAAATAGAAGAGGAGAAATTACAATGACATCACAGAAATATAAACAATCATAAAAGAATACTGCAAACAATTGTATGCTAAGCAAATTGTACAACCTAGAAGAAATGGATAAATACCTAGAAACATAAAATCTTCCAAGACTGAATCAGGAAGAAATAGAAAATCTGAACAAACCAATTACTAGTAATGAAATCAAATCAGTATTTAAAAAAAAGCTCCCCCCCAAAAAAAGTCCCAGGACCAGATATCTTCACAGGTGAATTCCATGAAACATTTAAAAAAGAATTACTATCTATCTTTCTGAAGCTATTCCAAAAAACTGAAGAGGAAAAATAATTTCAAACTCATTGTATGAAGCAGCATTGCCTTGATACCAAAACTAGACAGCTATAAAAAAGAATGAATTGTTGCCATTGGTGACAACATGTATGGACTTAGAGGGTATCATACTAAGTGAAATAAGTCTGACAGAGAAAGACAAATACTGTATGTTTTCATTTATATGTGGAATCTAAAAATCAAATAAAATGAACAGCTATAACAAAACAGAAACTGACTCACAGATACAAATATTCCAGAACAGATGGGGGTGGGGGAATGGGGGAAATGGGTGAAGGAGATTGAGAGGTACTAACTACTAAGTATAAAATAAGTCACAGGGATGTAATGTACAGCACAAGGAATATACTCAATAATACTGTAATGACTTTTTATGGTACATAATCTATAAAAATATCTAATCACTATGTATACCTGAAACTATTATAATGTTGTAAGTCAACTATACTTCAATAAAAATAATTGCTACCTAGTGTATGATTCCATACATCTTAGTGGAATCTAGAAAAGGCAAACTTATAGGAACGGAAAGGTCAGTTGTTGCTAGATATTGTAAATTGGGAGAGGAGATACTAATAGAAGGATAATATAAAGAGATTTGTAGAATAGTTCTGTATTGTACTGTAGTGGTGGAGAGATGGCCATATGAATTCAACATATTCCTTAGAACTTTATATTTTAAAGAGTAAATTTTCCTGCATACGAAAAATAAAAAGTCTCCAAAAATCTGCCAGGAGTTTTGGATAACCTAAGGTGAAATACAGAATGTGACTGTTGGATTGCACAGAGTGGAAAAATCTAAGGAGAATGAAAACCAAATGCGAGTTGTTGCCTTGAATTGGATAAAGTTACAAGAAAAACTGGGAAAATCCAAGTAAAGTCTGTAGTTTAGTCATTAGTAGTGTATTGATGTTAATTCCTTACTTTTAACATTGGCACCATGGTTATAAAATATGTTAGTAGTAGGGAAGCATATTGGAACTCTATTTACTATCTTTATAACTCTTTTTTTTTTTTTTGCTGTATGCGGGCCTCTCACTGCTGTGGCCTCTCCCGCTGCGGAGCACAGGCTCCAGACGCACAGGCCCAGTGGCCATGGCCCATGGGCCCAGCCTCTCTGCAGCACGTGGGATCCTCCGGGACCGGGGCATGAACCCGCATCCCCTGCATCGGCAGGCGGACTCCCAACCACTGCGCCACCAGGGAAGCCCTATAACTCTTTTATAAGTAAAATTATTTCAAAATAAAACATTAAAAATAATCAACTTTTCTGATAGAGTTTGACTCCAGAAAATCTTTCTAAAACAAAATGACGTAAATGATTTTACAACAAACATTTGTTTTGATACAGCTATCCACACTTCCATAAATGTATTTTAGAAATAACCACAAAATATTGAAAAAGGTTTATTTTTCCACTTACACCTGCTATGAATTATGGTACAAAAATTATAAAGGTAATTTGAAGGGTTTTCTTAATGTTTAAAATATTTTCTATGATTTTCAGACAAAAATATTTTCTATGATTTTTCAGACAAATTCATAAGCATATATTTCAGATAACATAATGCATGCATCTCACTCTAGTCAGAGCATTAACTACATAATTTGAATTTTGCAATGATCACTTTCACTCCTCCTCCTGTGTACATTCTTGACATGAGTTTGTTTTGTTGGTTCAAATCACTTGTGCTAATTTGCAAAGCCAGCCCTAATTTTGCACACTATATCATAGCTTGAATATTTCATTTTGAAATATGAATTGCTTACTACAACTTAATAGACAAGTGAGAGTATTTCTGTGTGAAAACCAATAAGTTTCATGATGAAAGCCAAGTTGTGTGTAAGAACTATCTGTCTCTTCACTAAGCTGAAGGAAAGCAAATTGATTTTCTTGGTCTTAATATGACTGAAAATTATAGCAGGATTATTAATTACTCTCTTAAATTCACGTGTGATCCTGTGGCAAGGGCTTTCTCTATATACTGATATGGGTTACTTTCCATCACTTTTTTTAACATTTGAAATTCAAAATTCTAGTTTTTCAGCACTGGTGCACGATGGTTCAACAAAAGAAAAAAGGGATGAAGACAGAAAGAACACAATGTAAACTCTTAATCAAAATTATGGATTCTTGTTAATAATAATACTAATAACTGACATTAATTTTAAACAAACATTAAATTGCTAGGTAGTGTTCTAACATGCACATATTATCTCAATCATACCTCATAAAAACCATGTTAGGTAGGTTCTACAATCATTTCACCTGGAAATTTGAAGTATAAGATATTAAATAATTTGGCAAAGGGTAAATAGATGAAAGAGGCAGAACTTGGGTTCAGAACTAGGGATCCATGTTATAGGGATATAATATACCAATATAATAAACTAAGAATGTTATTTTCCATTAATATAATTCTTTTTTTTTTCTTAGTTATTCACCAATTTACTACTTCTAGTAGTTGACAGC
This sequence comes from Mesoplodon mirus, assembly GCF_964341445.2. Taxonomy (NCBI): domain Eukaryota; kingdom Metazoa; phylum Chordata; class Mammalia; order Artiodactyla; family Ziphiidae; genus Mesoplodon; species Mesoplodon mirus. Next base: position 44,653,575 of record NC_138993.1, read on the forward strand.
GCTTTAGTATACAGTCAGGAATTATAGTAGGGTATGTGGGAACATGGATCCCTGGTTCTGCATAATTATAGAAATAACTATAGAAAATATAGAAATAATATATATAATGTATATTATATTATAACATATAACTAATAGTTAACATAATAATATATCTAAAAATATGTGCTCAGTAATTATGTTGTTATTTTACATATTACCAGAAGTTTGCATATCACCAATGGGAAAGACATTTTTAGGCATTGGGAAGCAATAGAAGTATTTGAGTAAAGATGTGAAAAGAATAAAGTTTTGTTTTGTGAAAAAATAAATTGATGGTGTTTGCCAAGAGAATTAAAAGGGGAGGAGAGCAGAAAAAGACTGAACCAATAAGTAGGCTAATGAAGGATTCTAATTTTGATTGACAAAAGCTTGAATCAGTGAGGCAGCAGGCAGAATGGAAAAGCTGAATGAATACACAAGACATGACTGATAAAGGATGCACATAACTTTGGACTGGAATATGATGGGAGAAGGCAGTGAAATTATGTTGCCCAGAATGATTTTGAAATTCCAAGCCTAGAATAAGAAAAGGATGATATCTGTAACAAATAAAGGTTCCCTTTGAGAGATCCAAGGGTACACATGATGAAATATTTGATGACTGGCTAAGATGGTATAAATAGGAAAGAAAGCAGGTAACAAAGCAAACCTGGGATAGTGACTTGGTAGCTATTCACTTGGAGGTGGGACTGCACTCCAAAAATTATTCTGACACTTGTTAAAAAAGGTAAGACAGATTTATTCAAGACTATTACAATAGGGGAGAAAGATTGAACTTGCCTCTGAATACAGCAAATTCCCTAAATATATTTAGGGAATTTATAACCAATGAGTTAGAGTGAGTGAGTCAGTGGATAGAAAATTACGAAGAGGAACCTAAATAAGTATCAAGGATAGAAGGATTCTTGCTAAAGGCAGGTCTTGACTTAGATATCAAGGGTAAGGAATGAGGGGGACTTCCCTGGTGATCCAGTGGTTAGGACTTTGCCTTCCAATGCAGGGGGCGTGGGTTCGATCCCTGGTTGGGGAACTAAGATACCACATGCCTCGCGGCCAAAATAAAAAAAAACACAAAACAGAAGCAATATTGTAACAAATTCAATAAAGACTTTAAAAATGGTCCACATCAAAAAAAGTCTTAAGAAAACAAAAGGGTAGGGGATGAGGAACTTGTTTTGATATCAAGAGAAGGGTATTCTTCTTAAAATTACTTAGCAGTATTCTTCACTAACACTAGCCTTAGAAGGCCAGGGGAAGAGAAGCAGGTCAAGGCTGAGACCCAGCCAAGAAAGCTCAAAAGAATGTAACAAAGTTTGGTCAATAATGGAGTCTTTCTCAATATTTGAAGCCGTTGGAATGAATGAGTCTGCTATGGGAGATCATGTGCAAAAAAAAAAAAAAAGTATCTATAAGAAGTCGAAATAAAGTAACATATACATAGAAAAATAATGCTTACATATTAGCAGATTTGGAGTAAAATGAGTTGACTGGTATAGAATCATCATGAATACTAAAGGAGAAATAAGGGAATGATTAGCAGTACAAAGTAATGAATAAGGCTTAGAACATCCCAATAAGGAATGAAGAAAAATAAAGCTGAATTTAACATGAGATATGAAACTTCAAGAGAAATGATTCAGTTTTAATAAAGAAAGGCAGGTGCTAAATTTAGAAATTGATCTTGCACAACTCAATGCCAGATACAATAAGGAGTACAATTTTCAATCCTGTAATTTTGTATAATTAAGGTCCTTGGAAATCTTCTATCTTACATGTACTCTTTCTTCTCCTGTCCCTCTTACATTTTCAATTGTAGACACATTTTGTGTTTTTTATGGTGTTTTCTCTGCCAGAATTTTTGCAGTTTCCTACCCTCATCCATACCCTCCCAGTGAGCCCCTACTCATCCTTTGAGATACACGTCAAATATCAGCTTTTCTGTGACAGCTGTGCTGTTCCCTCATATAATATTAGCCTTTACCACCTCTACTATTTCCTAGGACACCGTTCACAGTCCAATTTTAACATTATTATTTATTGACTTTCCTAAATATCCTATTACTGTGAATTTTTCAAGAACTGACTCAGGAACATGCTTCCTTGATCATTTATAAAGATCATAAATAAAGATGACAGAGTTTGAATCAAATCATGTACTCACTGAGTTTTTGGTGAATAAATAATTCTGAAGAGCAAGGTGTGAAACAGACAGTAGTGGGTATCCCCTTTGCCTTAGTAATTGTCACTCTGGGAATAGGAGATTTTGACTATCTGTGTTTTCCAGAGAAGTGTAAAACTTTCTTAAATCATCAGGTGGCTGGATAAACAGTAAAGGCTGGATAACTAAGGGAATGTCAATTTGGAACATATAACCATTAACCAATGGATCCCAATTATCCACAGATCATTAAATTTCATTTGTAGAAGCTAATTTATTCAAATCATCTATTAAGTCATATCTCTTCTCACACAGATAGGTCATAGTCAGAAAAATATATTCAGAATTGACAACTCGAGTAATAAGATATTTGGGGAAAGTTTATATCTCGTGGATATATGTGTGCATAAACTGCTTATGATACAAAGGTGTTGGGGCATTGAAATTTAAATTTTAGATTTATAATAATATTTTCTTTATGGTTCAATATTTATTAACAAGTTTTGATTTATTATGGAAGAGGAGCATCACCCCAAAATGACCAAGATTTATTCAGACATTATATTATAGGAGGTAATAGTGACTCAGTCTTCCCTGGCTTTAGAATCTAAACATCAGATATAGGTGGGCACGTCTGGCTTACTACATCATCATATTACCTGGAAATTTTACTCTCTGAAGATGTTAAAAAGATTATTGGAGATGACTTGAGGGACTTCCCTGGTGGTCCAGTGTTTAAGACTCGTGCTTCCACAGCAGGGGGCATGGGTTTGATCCCTGGTTGGGGAACTAAGATCCTGCATGCCACGTGGTGGCCAAAAGAGAAACCAATGAGAGACGATTTGAAAGTTAACTACCCAGTATGGGTTAAAATATATTTAGTTTTATTAAACTGTATATAGGTACACAAATTATACCTTATGCGTCTGTAGCAATAACATTATCTGACAGTCACATTATCTGGCAGTCTCTTTCACTATAGTCAAATCCTTAACCGAGAATAACTCTTTTTTCCCTCCCTAACAAACTTGTTTCTCACTAACCACTGCTACACTGTTGAATCTCATGGAAACATTGTCTAATAATGCTCCTCAATAGAATGTATATTTCCTAAATACAGAGGTTTTGCATATTTTAGACACTTCTATAATATATCCCCAGCTTGCAGAATATTGCCCTACCAATGCTAGCTTCTCAATAAATACTGTACCAATAAATATTTATAAAATAATTTATATCTTATCTCTGTTTATTGTTGATCATTTAGTTTAGATTGACCCATTCTGTGCATGTGTTGATAAAATAATTATCAAGAATTCTCATTACTCTCAAATGATTCAGTAGGAAGTATTTAAAATACATCTCATAAACCCATACTTCTCTTGCTGTACTTCTCTTCCTTTTTACCTATGTACATACTGATGAAAATTCAGTAACGTTCTTCAGTAATATTCAAGTGAGAACAAGCTTTACCAAAGCACTGCAGAATGCCTTCTCTTGGGTTTTCTTCAGGAGAGAGGTTTTGCATATCACCCAGCTTTAGCTGGAAGGCAAAAACTCATCAATTAAGGAATGTTTTAATGATCTGCCCCTACTCCTCAAAAGTTTTTTTTTGTTGTTGTTGTTTTTTTTTTTTTTTTTTTTTTTTTGCCGTACGCGGACCTGTCACTGCTGTGGCCTCTCCCGTTGTGGAGCACAGGCTCCGGACACGCAGGCTCAGTGGTCATGGCTCACGGCCCAGCCGCTCCACGGCATGTGGGATCTTCCCGGACTGGGGCACGAATCCGTGTCCCCTGCATCTGCAGGCGGACTCTCAAGCACTGCACCACCAGGGAAGCCCAAAAGTATTTTTATAGAGTGTTTTCCTCTGACTTACTGTCAAAATTCACTTCCACATGTTTTGGCTGCTATAGAAGAGTTAAGAACTGTGAATCCCTGGCTTGCTGGGGTTTTGCTACTGAACTGGGTCACAATTTTACTTTTTTTAGCATAATCTCCTGCCTCTTCAGAAAACTCTTTTGTATCTTAGCACAGTGCTCTCAACACATCCATCTGCAAATGCTTCTCTGTCTTGGCTTTATTTGTCAGGATAATTTACTCAGTGGTTAATTGGCATTTGGTTTGGTTTGTTTTTTCTCCCAGTGTTGGATAATCTCCTTCAAGGTAGCAGTATTTTTCCTGTCCTTCTCTCCAAAAATGAAATGTATCATTTTGAATCCTAAATCTCAGTTCTCTTGCCTTAGGATGGTATTAGCAGCTTTTGTTTTGCAACACTGGAAACAAACATTGTCCCATACCAGTGAGGCAACCTCTGATCTTCCTCTGGTTTTGGTGGGAAAAGGTAGCTCATGCAAGTGATAGGCATCCACAGAAGGTGGAAATGAACAGACACTTCAGGAAAAAGTGAGCTTCTCTGAGATTAGAACATAATGCTGGCTTGCAGAGTACGGTGTTTGCAAGAGTGAAGGAGATGTCCAGTCTATTTGCAAATAGCTCTGCTACTCTTGTTTGTGTGAGGGGAGGAATCTGGGGGGGGGAGGGGTGATTCCTACCTAATATGCTGAAGTAAAATAAAACCTTAGATAACATGACTAGAAACCTTGAATAAATTTCCCTGTACCCTAGCTTGGCAGGAGGTAAATGGTCCATTTCCCTCAAATCACCTTTAAACATCTAAATAATGACTGTTATAAATTGAAACTGGAGAGTTCTTCCCAAATGTTAGAGACTGCTTAGTCTTTCTGGCACTGCTGTAATCCCAGTAAAAGAAAAATTGTCACTAGTACCCCATCTGTTTTCCAAATGTCTACAATTGGATTATATGCTACTATCGCTGAAAATTACTAAATTTGGGGTTGAATTTATTTAGTTTAGGAAAGCATGGCATTCTTGCTAAAGTTCATGGAACACTTTCATACCTTTCACACTTTTTTTGGAGGGGAAGCCTCCATTAACTTGAAAATTGTTATGTTTCTCTCTTAGCCATGTTTGCATTTTTTAGGCGTTTGAAATCATCTTTGTTTTATATGTTCACACAGTTTCATAAACCTACTTACAAACATGCCTACTCTTTGCTAATCCATATTCTGACCTGATTCCTGATTAAACATTAGCATAACTCAATTCTTAACATGTTGGTATGCTAATCTTTAAGACTAAAATCTGTTCTAATATAGTAATGATATTTTATTGTAATCTATTATGTTAACTTGATTATGAATTACAATTTAACCACTATTAAAATGTAAATTATAGTAGAGCACAATTTAGGAGTATTATTTACTCCTTCATATCTCTCAGCCTCACTGAGTCATATCTGTTATCCCTCTGGCATCCAACAGACACTCATTGAAGCAACTCTGAGAAAGCCCTTTTGTTTGAAGACAGAAAGCACTAATCAAGAGAAAGAAATTAGACATGGTGGAAATGGCAGAGATGGTGTGCATATACAGAATTTCATCAAATGTCAGGAAGAGAAACTAGAATACATTTTGAAATACAATAGATATTCAAAAAGGTATCCCCATTTTTTTGGTATCCCCATTTTTTGCAGCTTAACGGAGCTGAGAAAACTGAGCTATGACAAAAGATAGGAATAGCACTTCAAATCCCTTGCATGAGGAGCACTGATATGTGAAGTTGGTAAAAGATAGCTATATGGACCCACTGAGTCAAAACTCTGTGTGTGTGTGCATGGGCACACACACGTGTATGTGTGCCTGCTGGAGTAGATTAGGCACATATATATCTTCACCAGGAACAATAAGGACGTCTGAATAAAATACTGGAAAACATGTTTGAAGAAATTAGAACAGGAAAGGGACATTAACGGAAAACTCTTGAAATCCAAATAGGTTGGACTTTACTTTGTAATAATGTACGATTGTTAGATTCTTAACTTTGACAACTGTACTTTATTAATATAAGATGATAATGTTAGAAGAAAACATGCAACTGTATTAAAGGTATATAGGGACTCTTTGTACTATCTTTTAAAATTTGCTCCAAGTCTAAATTTTTTCCAAAAAACAGTTTATTTAAAAATAAAATGTACACCTGTATAAAGGTAAAAAGCAGAAGGTAGACATTTAAAAAAATAGAATAGGAAAAGAGCTAAAAACCTTCTTAAAAAATTTTGATGAGAAAGCAATAGGGAGCAGGTGCCACCTCCAGGCCCTTTTGTGACATAGGTTCAGTTTCTATAAAGCACAAGACCGTCAAGATCTCATGGGGTAGTTAAAGTGATGTTTGGTGCACTGTAGAAAACAAAAGGGAAAGCGGGGGGGGGGAGTGAGTGGGTTGACACTCAGCTTTCTTACAGAGCTGCCGCACATGAACACTGTCCGTGAGAGATGGAAACAGTGAGAGTGACTGTTAAGGTTCAAAGTTATATAGACATAAGCTCTGCTGGCAATACCTATGTTCTAAAGTCCCAAGAAGACATATGAGAAACCGGACCTGTGCTACTGTTGTGTATGTGTCCCTTACTCTGGTGTCTTTTCCTCTAGCAAAATCAACCCTAAAGTAAAAGAGACCATCTCAATCTCCAATCACATGGAAGATAACTTGGACCGGCTGTGTTTGCTCACTTATGTTTATGCAGTAAGATATAAGTTAGCCTACCCAAATCTTCATCAGCAAGGGAATGGTTAAATAAAGTATGTTACATCCATACAATGAATTCTATACAACAATTTACTAAAAATAGAGATGCAAGTTGATATTGATTGATATGGAGAAATATTCACAGTATATTACTGTGTGAAAAATGCAAAAGACTATGTATCTTATATATAATGCAAACAAATATATATATACATAAATAAAAATCATGTACACATATATGAAAAAAAAACTTGGAAGGATGTGCTATAAAAGATTAATAGCACTTATCTCCAGATAAATGGGATTTTTAACTTTCTTCTTTAAACTTTTAGTATTGTATACATTTTTAGAAATGGCATATCTTACTTCAGTAATCAGGAAAGAGTCAATTTATTTCCATTTTGAAACAAAATCGTAGGTTTTCTTTAAGTTAGACAATTTTTAGGTCACTTCAGATTCAGAGCTCATGTGATCTGGCAGTACGTATGGTGATAGAATAGGAAAAGATGATGGTGATGAGTGATATGATATTTTTATCTCTGGGTTATCCATGTGACATGCAGAATTACTGTCCTTTGATGCCCACAAAGCTTTGTCTGCCTTTCTGTAGGGAGCTGTAAACAAATGTGAAGCATCTGAAAAGGATAGAAAAGAAGATGTGCATGAATTTTAACAGAGGAGTTTTCTTTTCTGTGTGTCCATCCTCTTAGGAAAAGACCAAGACTACAGAGCCTTTCATTTTTCTCCAGGAAAAGTGAAGTGGGAGCCTCCCATCAGCAAGTTGGACATATTTATAGGAATACTGATTTATAAGGAGAAATAAGCACTTCCAGGACCATGAGAAGCTGCCACTTCTCCAAGTCTGTCCCATCAGGAATACAGACTGATGCTATGGCTTGTTGATTTATGCTGGTACTTTTCCCTGGAGCCACAGCCAGACACCGGCATGTGGGATTCCATTTATGGTCAAGTCACGGGAACTGTATACATTACTCAGATTTATAGTAGAACATTATGGCTTTGAGATAGTATAGATAGATGATAGATAGATAGATAGATAGATAGATAGATAGATAGATAGATGTTGGAATTAGAGAATAAAAACTAAAATTCAATTATTTCTCTTAGGAAAAATTGACTTATTTTTTCCAAGCAAAGAAATGAGCAACTAGCATTTCAGTTTGTCTTTGTTAGAGGGAAGTTTTGTGTTCCAAGATTATAGGGCAATCATGAATCTTCCTAACCCTGTGTCTAGACTCAGGGGAGAATATACAAATGGAGGAAATGCATAAAATTAGCAGGTGAAAGGAGAATTTGTAATATGGGGAGAGTATACCTGAGAGCAACTGTTTGTGGATTACATACTTATGTGAAGAGATAAAGGACACAGTGCTCATTAGGGAAAAGAATATAAAATACAATGTGAAGAGTTCATGCAGTAGAGAGGGCATATGTGGGTCATTAACAATGGCCCCTCTTAAGAAGATATTTAGAACCAAAATCCATTATACTTAGTAAATGATTTTCCTGGGTTAAGTGTTTCTTGATGTGATTCAGGAAAATGGAGGAAGTCTCTGGGCTACCCTATGGTGACAAATGGGCATTGATGGCACCAACCATACTGAGAAGAATGGAACTCTGGATTTAGCACTAGGGAAAGTTTACCACAGTAAATACTACTCAATTCAGGTTTACCAGAGTTCACCTCTGTCCTTTAGATGTTTGGTCCCTGATTCTTCATTTCTATGGAAAAATAATGGGATCCAAGCTCTAGAGAGAGGTGTAAGAGTTGAGGGAATTCCTGGTGTAACTTCCTTAATTTTTTCTTTTAACTATAGTGACAGCCTGGAAACTGATTCCCCAACTCAAATATCTCAAGTAGACTTATTTCATTCACCACACTTCAGCGGCCACTCACGCACAATGCTACATGTAAAACATTATTGTTCAGCCAATGGTTATTGTTCCTGGAGCAATAGAAGTGAGATTGCCAAAAAGCACAAATTTAGTCAATGTTTCTGATTCTTGGTTGGTTTACAAGAGAAGAAATAAATCTAATAAGCAAACATAGTTTTAAATGTTCAGTATAAACACAAGCAAAATAAGGTATCATCAAGGATGTATTATGTCTATTAAATGTTAAAATTTTAAATGGTGTTACATACAGGTGGTGAGAATACAGAAATGACTATTGTCTTTTGCATCCTGCCATTGGTGCTGTGAGTAGAAACCATTTGACAACAGCGAAATACATCACACATATTAAAGTGCTCTTAATTTTTAACCAAATAATTGCACTGCTGAAAATATGGCTTAAGAAGCTAAGAAATAGCCAGACATATGAAATTTTAAAAAATAGGGGCTTCCTTGGTGGCGCAGTGGTTGAGAGTCCGCCTGCCGGTGCAGGAGACACGGGTTCATGCCCCGGTCCAGGAGCATCCCACATGCCGTGGAATGGCTGGGCCCGTGAGCCAAGGCCACAGAGCCTGCACGTCTGTCCGCAATGGGAGAGGCCACAACAGTGAGAGGCCCGCATACCGCAAAAAAAAAAAAAAAAAAAAAAAAAAAAAAAAAGATTTATACCCATAAAAGTTGTCACAGTATTTAGCTTTGTGGTGTAGTGATAGATGGACAACAGGAGGTCTTTGAGGGTGTTGGAAATACTCTATTTATTGATCTGGCTCGTGGTTAAAAAGGTTTGTTTAATTTGTGAAATTTTGAGTCATGTACTCATAACGTGTACTGCTCTGTAACCATGATATATTTCAGTAAAACGTTTATTTCAAAATAAACTCTTCACAGTTTTTTGTTTGTTTGTTTTTTGTTTTTTGCTTTTTTTTGCAGTACATGGGCCTCTCACTGTTGTGGCCTCTCCCTTTGCGGAGCACAGGCTCCTGACGCACAGGCTCAGCGGCCATGGCTCACGGGCACAGCCTCTCCACAGCATGTGGGATCTTCTCGGACCGGGGCACAAACCCATGTCCCCTGCATCGGCAGGCAGACTCTCAACCACTGCACCACCAGGGAAGCCCACTTCACAGGTTTTTAAAGTATAAAGCTCCAGGCTCTGTTTATTCAACTGCACAGTCTGGGTCATGAGTATTACTATGAAATGTTCTAGAGATAATTTGACCAAACCCCACTGTAAAAGAGGAAAGATTCAGGTAGAGAACATCTCTAAGAACTAAACTCAAATCCAAGCCTCCATTTTTCTGAGCTTGTTCCACTTCAGCAGGACATATATTCAGTCAACAAGTTTTTATTATGTACCTATGATGGGACAGGCACTCTGATACATGTTGGGCATACAGCATCAACAAAAAAAAACATCATCAACAAAAGAGAAGTATGGGCTCTTGTAGAGCTTATATTCTAGTTGACATGTCAAAATACATTATTGAGTCCAAAAACCCAATGTGATGTAATAGTGGAACTGATCTTTCTTTCCTTCCTTTCTCCCCACTCTGTCCTGCTGGCCTGGGCCAAGGTCATGAGGGCTAGAGCTGGATCATTAATTTTAAATGAAATACAATACCTGAGAATGGTGGAGGATAAGATAGAAACTAATTCTCTGATACCATGTTTCAACACATTAGATCTGAGTAACTTACCTTTTGACATGTTTTACTTACTTGAAAGTGAAATAAAATTCTGTCTTATATAGGACACTGCTCCTTTGGATTTTAGTCACTGGTAGTTATAAATATTCAAACACTACAACTTTGTGATAAATTGTACCATTTTTAAATGACATCCAAGGGCATCCAGAGAACCTGCTGGCCACTTAAAATCCTATTTCTTAGTGCAGAACTCAAAGGCACTTATAGCTACTATTCAGCCCATATACAAAATGTGTTTATGTAGATCAAAGCAAAGTTCAGTTCAAGGAAATAGATGAGAACATGCATACCCTATATCTCAGTCCTGACAAAGGACTGATGTTGCCTTCTTTCCATATACATGTATATACACATTTATCAATGTTACAGCAGATGTAGAGAATCTGGATCAATCACAGGAGAGAAAATTCCGTTTTCCTCCATTCATCCTAGTTATTCCTCTTCCTAAACATAATATTGGTAAAAATATTCTGATTATATCTGAAATATTTCACATCACAAGCTATTCCATAATGAATACACCAAAACATAATCAGTTTAGTTGCTTACACTTAACCCAATTTATGTTTTCAACATTAAAAAAAGACACATAAAAATGGTAGTATTTCACATTATAAGATGCTGTCTAAATTTCTTGCTCTCCATTTTAAAATTGAACAGTAAAAGAATATGAGAAAGAAATAGCCTGGGAACCAACTCACATCTATTTTGAACTAATTTCAGACTCAAGAAAAAGCACATTTATTCAAAGCTAAGAAATCCAGATTTGTAATTAACTCTGGTTTGTTTTCTGTCACTGTTGACAAATCAGCATTGACTATGTGTCTAAAAACTGGTTATATGTTTATCTCAAAGAACTAACTTGCAAAGATATTTCAGGCTTTCCTTTTCAAGAATGCCATGGTCAGGGATTAACTTTGCACTTTCTCATGATACATCCTTTCTTTGTATTTTAATTATATTAAATAACTGGACTCAAGGAGCAAAGTGCAAATTTAGAGAGAACATTAGAAATACCCAGCAAAGATAGCTTGTTTTCTGTTTATAAGAAAAGATTCATAATACTATGTGTAAAGATATTTCCTATTTACTTTTTTTTTTCAACTAAAGAAGAAAAAAAGCAAGCTTGCTGAGAGTAAAAGCTAATAAAGATAAAGATAAAACTTTGTTATGGACATTCATAGCCTTGGTCAGTTACCACCAGCACAGAGATAAATTTCTGCCATAGAAATTTCTCTGGCTGACTTCCAGGAATGGCTGCCCCCAAAATAAGAGCTAAAGATTAAAATCCAATGCCTCCAGGGCTGTTGGAAATCTAACTTTAAAAAGAGATGCAGTTTTAAATTCAGTTTTCTCATCTGTAAAATGATGGAGTAGGAGAAGATAATTGTAAGATTGTACTCTTTTGAGAGGATATTAATATATTTTGTTTAGGACAATAATCTAGAGGTGGGGAAAATATACATAATGAAATTTTCATCTAACTGGTAAGACATCTCATTTTTTTTCCTTTAGTAGCATGTTACTGCTTGGTTCATTTAAATAATACATAACAGAGAAGTTCAGTTAAAGATGGTAAATTAATATGTTTTACTTCATTTCTCTCCAGCAAAAACAAGTAAGAGGACCAAATACATCTGTAAAGAAACAGTGATATAACCTCAATTCCCAAAACAACGAGAAAAGGGAAAAATTATTTATCTTTAATAAAACAAAGAAATAGCCTGAAATCCCAAGCAACAGCACAAAACTCTGGTGCACACTTTTCTATTGCTGTATGGTGAAATCTAGATCAAATTGAAAACAAAAAATCACATTTAAAAGTCAACATATATCTCTACAGACCTTGATCAGAAAACAGCTTTCTCTATACTAAGTCCCACACATCTCTAAGATCTATTAAAATATCTTATTTTAATCAGAGTGACAAGGTACAAGAGTGTGAACAGGCTATGAAGAGGAGGAGATCACCTTGGTAGACTCAGTTCAACTCCATTAAATTTCAGGGAATGTCAACTGGAGGAGGAGAAATGATGAAGTGTCATGGGCTGTGCTGTGGAGAATGAGAGCGCAGGCTCAGAATTTACATAAAACTTTGAAAGCCATATTAGAAAGAGCAGTAAAATTTAATAAATGTGATTGAATACAGGTAAGAAAAAATAAAACAAAAAACAAGCATAAAGTAAGAACAGACCAAAATTATATAACACTATGAGACTGATATATGAATACTGAACATTCCTAATGAAATGGAAATATCACATGGAATATATTTTTAAAAGTCAAAGCAATACAAGATTTTGACATACAAATCTTAATAATAAAATCATAATTTTATTTGGATATTGAAAGACAATACTGTGTTCTAAAGAAAATTATTCAAAGTTTCAAAAGAATGTAATCTGGTAATATAAAAAAGCAGAAAATAGTTGAAAATCAAGACAGGAAAGTCATGAATGGGGAAAAAAATACAGCTTGGCATCAGACTTTTCCACAGTGATACAGTGTGGCAGAAAATATTGCCAAAATGACCACAAGTTTCTGGTGATTTAATGTCTGACTAATAATTGTTGTCCCATAATTCTGAGGACAGAAAGCAGCTATTTTCACACAATCAAGAATTTAAGGACTAGCATATATGTTTGTTCTTCTTGAAATTGAAAGTAAACTTTAATGATTACTAAATAAGGAAATTCAGCCAACCAAAAGATGATTCAAAGAACTTAGCAATGGAGAAGGTTTTGTAAAAGTAACTGATTGGGAATAATGTACTTATTTAACTGTAAAGCTAAAACTAGACACTTTGTGAAATTATAAAATATAAATGTCATAAACACTTATAAATAATAAATATGCAGTTCAAACAATATATCTTGATTACATACACATATATTAAATATTTTAAAATTTGGATCTAGGAAGGAATGTTGAATTAAATATAATATTATATTTTTTCCATTTTTAGTAGAAACTTACTAACATATGCCTACCTTTAAAAAATATAGCTGGAAAAGTATAATTTCAAACCTTTGTATTTTATAACTATAATTTTATGATTATATTTCTCTTATTTAAAATATTTAGAAATTAGTTCTATTTCACTTTTCCTTTTTGAAAAATCAAATAAAGTATGTCATTTCAATAAAATAGTACCATATATACTATGAGTACTATATAGTATGAATGTGAATTTTGATGTTCTCAGTATTGTAAGACAGAAAAGTACTGTGATATAGTGTCCTAAGGATCCTACAGAAACAAAGAAATAAGAAGTTAATACTTCCTGATTGTTCAAAAAATGCTTCTTGGAAAAGATAATAATATGAATCTTGAAAAAATAAAAGGGGTCATAATCCAGGAGTGTGGGGACATGAAAACATTTTATAAATTCTCACAAAGGGTAATATTTATATATTATGTAGAGGATATGAAAATACCACCATGCTCTATTTTGGTCACAAATAAAACAAACAGATAAATTCAAAAAGAGTCTTACTTGAGCTGCTAGTATCCTCCCACTTGAGCCATGGGACAGTGGAAGTGATGGCAGATGAGACTGAGATAGACCCATCTTCTCTTCCCTCTGGAGTTTCCTTTCAGCAGCTCCCCCCCACCCCAGATTTGCACTTTAACGATCCCTTTCCTTTGGGGGAAACTTTGGGTCTGTTGGGGACCTGTCTTGGCTGTTGACAAAGAATCTCTCCCCCCACTCCAAACACATGCACCTGGCCTACCTGCTCCACTCCGAAGTGAGCACGTCCCCGCCCCCTGGTGGCCAGGGCAGGGAGGGTGCAGCTGACCCTGCAAAGGAGAAGGTGGTCCCATGGAGGAGTCTGGACCATTGCTCAGGCTACCAAACTATCCCATGACCTCTGTCCCCTTAATTATTTATAACTGCAGTCTCTTTTGTTTTTCTGGATGAGGAAGGAAATAGAGTTGGAACTTAAATAACTATAATGAAAGGTGAATGGACTTTGAGCTTTCCCTGTGTCCTGTGGCCCCGGCTGAGCGGTTTGCATGAAGATGCCCATGGTGGTCCTGGGCCTGAGCATTTGCCCACCTGTGGGGCTGACCATTTTCTCTGCCCTGAGCTTCCCTCCACTCGCTGAACACACTGCTAGGGCTGGGAAGGGCCTTCCAGAGTGCCTTAGCATCTGTTGATCATTTTTTCCCGAGGAAAACCAGTTAAGAAAACCGGACCCTTCCCTCTCCTTTGTTTACCAGACGACTAATTTCAGAATCGCGGGTTGTCCTGTGAGCACGATCCTGGCTCATTCAGACCCTGTACTGAGAGACGAGCCACTCAGTATTTAGGAGATGTCTGCACCTTTGTTCCTAAATCTGACTCTTAACAATACGCGTATACTACAAAACAAACAAACAAACAAACAAACAAACAAACAAACAAACATGATGGAGCTACGTTCTATCAGTGTCTTTTCCAGAAGGGGAAAAGGGACTGGATCGCCTTGGAGGTCCCCCCACCCCACCCCCACCGGGTGGTAGCATGAGGCACAGGAGGTCGCTGTGGTTGATTAACTTTGCATTTGGTGTGCTTGTCTTTGCCCCTGCACGTGGACGCAGCTGTGGACGAGGACCCCAGGTGTACAGCCTGCAGCTTCAGGGCCTCCTCCCCAGCTCCATCCCGGATGTCAGGGTGTTGGGTGACTGCAGGATTGGAGCTCCAGGAAGGTAAAAAACTAGACGCTAGGTTTTATTTCTCCTCCGTGAAAATTCATTCTTCAGTGTTTGTATTTGTGTGTGGACAGGGGGAGGCTGGTCTGGCATAACTGGCAGGGAGGTGGACCTGGGAATCCTCACTGTGAGTACTGGCGTGCCCAGCCCTGACCTGTCCCCGCTTAATTGCTGGAAATGAAGATTTCTACAACTGCATTAAAATATCTGGGTCAGTGACATTACCACAGATGCTGGTATATTCTGCAGAAGCAGCACCCAAAAGACCTTTCAGCAGGCTTATGGGCTGGTCCTCTGCACTCTACCCTGGTTTTTCTACTATCTCTGGCTCAAGTGGATGTTAGTTCCTCACGTGCATCAAGACTCCTCCCAGCCCTAGCTTCACTCAGTCGCCTGTATGACTGTTCCAGCACTCTGGATAGTTCCCTTATCAGCATGCCTTAATCCTCACAGTGTGTGTGACAGAGGATGCTCATTGCCTGTCCTCAAGTTCATTCTCCCCTTCTTCTCAAATAACAGAATGTTGCCTTCCAGAATAATTATGACATATGGCAAAATTAGCACTGAGATATAAGCAATAGTTTCTTATGAAATTTCCAGGAAGTCTCTTTGGTGGGGAGGGCTACTCCCTTTTCATTATACCTTCTCCTAAAATTTCTTGTGTCCAAAATACAGAAGGATGGGCTGAGCCCAAGCATGGGTTTTCTACCCCAAGGTAACACATTAAGGATAGTATATAGCAAAAAGAAAGGAAACTTGGTAGCATTATGATTAGGGAACCACATTTCTAGCCCTGGATTGCCACAGCTCTCTTAGGAAAGAGAAACTCTAAAAGCCATTATGGAAGGGCTTCTGTGAAGTACAGCAGAACATAATCTTCAACATGGATACTTTACTGATTTTTTTTGTTGTTGTTGTTGTTTGTTTGTTTGTTTGTTTGGTACACGGGCCTCTCACTGTTGTGGCCTCTCCCGTTGCGGAGCACAGGATCCGGATGTGCAGGCTCAGTGGCCATGGTTCATGGACCCAGCTGCTCCACTGCATGTGGGATCTTCCCAGACCAGGGCACAAACCCGTGTCCCCTGCATTGGCAGGAGGACTCTCAACCACTGCGACACCAGGGAAGCTCTTTACTGATGTTTATTTCAAAAGTCTTTCTATCCACATTAATTTAGAAAATATTCTTTGTTAATAAGGAAATAGAAAGTATAATATATAAATTTTATTAATTCTTATATGTCTCATATTTTCAAATTCTTATAATGTATTTAAAATTTTTTTTCAACTAAGAAAGCCTCTTTAAAAATCAAAGTTGAGAAATAGTTGACATCATGTTTTGGTAATTTACTAATTAAAACTCTTCATATCCTCCATGTTGCATGTTCAGGCAGATGTAACCCAAATGTACAATAATTTTCTCAGGTTGACAGTCTTTGAGATCAGTACCAAGGTTGAGACAAATACATAGATGGCTGAGCTTCCACAATAAATCCAACTAAAGTAGGCATAGGATGGGAGAAGAGCCAGTGGTATCTAGAAAAGGATGATATGGCAAGGGATTTAGTGTTTCCTAAAAAATGTCCAGATAAAGCTGTGCATTGAAGACTTGTTACTCAATCCCCATCTTAGGTTTTCTCTTCCTCTTTCTTTATTATGCAGAGTATATTTTTCTATAAAAGACCTGGCACCACTATCAAAGTATTATATCAGCAAAGCCAATGTCTCCCTATAGAAATATATCTTCCAAGCTTTTAAGGTAATGATTATTGTCAGAAGGGTGATGAGTGATGTACTAAGTTAAATAATCAAAGAAAGTTATGAGAAAGCATTGCATGTGTGTTATAGGATCTTTCTTCTTCCTTACAAAATACTAAAAGTTAGGGGATGCTCTAAAGAAAGGTCTTGTAAAGCTTTCCTAAGATTAAGAATGATTCAAATTTTCCTTTGTATATGTGGGAAACCTACATAAAACTCCTAAATGCCAAGTTCCCAGGAAGACTGCTGCTGGGAATTGTCCTTTTGAAACCTTTCTTACCTCACCACAGAGCCTATGAATATATACATATTTTTCCCCTTAAATCTATTGCTTTTTATAGCTTCCACCTTTAAAATTTTGAAGAGTAAGTCATACTCCCTCTTAGTGCATCCCTATTTTATAGCCTTAACAATATTCGATTTGAATTTACTTTGCTAGTCACTATAGAAAAACAGATGGGGTAAAAAATGAGCTTAGGGCTTCCCTGGTGGTGCAGTGGTTGACAGTCCGCTTGCCAATGCAGGGTACATGGGTTCATGTCCTGGTCTGGGAAGATCCCACATGCCACAGAGTGGCTAGGCCCGTGAGCCATGGCCACTGAGCCTGTGCGTCCAGAGCCTGTGCTCCGCAATGGGAGAGGCCACAATGGTGAGAGGCCCATGTACCAAAAAAAAAAAAAAAAAGAGCTTAGATAAGTTATAAAATTTTATGTGCTCTTATATTATCTGAAACTTTCCCTAGACTTTTATCTTTGGCTTCCTTGGTTGATGGTAATTGCAACTTCGTTGACTTCCCGTTCTCTATTTTTATTAATGGAATCACCATGCTCTGAGAAGTACAAACTACATAGAGCAGCTCTGGAGGAAGAGATGCAGAGATGCCTTCGAGAGAGAAAGAGACAAAGAAGCAGCAAGGCAACGGGCATGTCAGTGAAAAAGACTCCTTGAGTTGGAGGTGAATCCTCCAGTCCCAGTTGTCTGCTCACTCTCTGTTGACAAGAAAAGAACTGCCCAACCAAGACCTTTCCAAACCGCTCAACCACAAATTCACAAGGAGAATCAAATTTTTGTTTTAAGCCACTAGGTTTGGAGACAGATTTTTACACAGAAATAGAAAATGAGAACAAGATGGTTACTTAACCTCTTGGTACATGTTTCCTGTACTGTAATATGTAGGTGGATAATAATACCTATATCATAAGGTTATTGTATTCATTAAATAAGATTCATAATATTATACATGCACACATGGGGAGAGGGAAATAAAAGTTTGGGAGTTTTTAAAAAATTTGTTATATATGTCGACTATAACTGTGATAATTGTGTTGCTATCATATTAAACATCCCATTGAAAAGACCAGTTTCCTCAGTGGTGTGATAATGAATGAAGTGATAATATAAACCTATCTATATTGACAGCCTACTGTAATTAACTTTGGAATTTGAGGCATTTCCAGACTGGTGAGCAGAGTTATGTGTGGTAAGTAATGACTTTTTTCAGTTTGTTCATTTTTTAATACTTAAAGAAGGAAAAGTTGAATCCAACTTGGCTTTGTAAGAAAATAACTTTTCAGAATCATCTTAATATCCATAATTTATAAATTGTCTTAATATTTTTAAATGTTCTTTTTTTTTTGTCAGGGTTAAAGAACCCTTCAGAAAGCTTCCTAATTTGTTTACTATTTCAAGTTGTTCATTCCTAATAACATGAGGGCATTAGAGACATAAACAAGAATTTCAAACAAATCAACTATCTGACTAAGGAATTAAACAGCCAGTGAGAAGCATAAGATTAAATATAACCAAAGTAAGAAAATAACTTGTTCTGATTGGTAAGAAAAAAGCCATTTTAAAAAATAGTAGCAACAAAAATATATTTTATTACTTTTTTTTTCACTTTATAGAAATAGTAGTAGTAAAATATGCAATGTGTTTATGCTCCTTATAAAACATTTAAATATCTTAATTTAATTGTATTTTTCTTATTTGACATATACATAAAAGAAGAATAAAACTTTAAATGGCAGGATAGGTAGGATCAGAAGATTAAACTAAGGTCTTTTTGTGCAAAAGAATCTAGGCAGAGTTAACAGACTATGACTGGAAATGAGGGAGGGAATTACACCAAGTGTTTAAAAAAATAACTTGTTACAAGCTATAATATCAAAACCAGACTGAAGTTTAGAATAAATCTTCAGAAGGCTATGTTGATGACTTAATGGTCAATGTGGTTGGATAGAGAATAGTTAGCAATAAATCCAAAAGTTTCAAATTATTCTACCTAAATTTTTATTTATCTGAATAATGTGTTTAATATGAATCACTTTGCTGTACACCTGAAAGTAACACAATATTGTAAATCAACTATACTCCAACATAAAATAAAAATTAAATAAAAAATACACCCCCCAAAATCGTGACATAATATCTCAATATGCTTAGGATATGCTGTTAAAGTGAGTATATAATATTGATAGTATTACATGCAATAACATGGTAGTGATGCAGGGATGGAAATTTCCTCAAATGACTGAATATACTCATAAAGTCACAACCTGTGCAAACTGAGTTCTCTATGTGTGGAACATTCTTGGCTCGGATATCGATATGACTTACTCTATAATTTCATTGTGACTCTGGTTCTCATTATCAGGATAAACTAAATTATTTGGTGGTAAAAATGAACCCACAACTTTTACTGCCTCAGTCTAGTAATGATACTTGATATGTGCAATCATTTTCTATTTCTAGTATTCATCACTTAACCACATCTAACTATAATAGGAGAGTAATGGATTAATTGATTAGCATTACTGTTTTTTATTCAATTTTCTTGTTTGCTGACCAAATGTCCCATGATTTCCTCTCTTCCACATTTAGAACACTCAATTTATTTCCAATGGAGATAAGCCAAAAGTCCAGTCAGGCATCAAATCTATATTGAAACTCAGGATCTAAGTGTTATGTGTGGTAATATCTACATCCAGTCCACTTGAATTTCCTATACACCAAAAAATAATAAAATAAAATAAATCTTAAAAGAAGGCGGGATGTGGTATATATGTGTGCATGAGAGAGAGAGAGCGAGAAGAATGGGAGATACCCAGCAATTACTCTAACAATTATGAAAGCCCCTTACCCTGGAAATGTGAACTGTTTCTTGATTAAGCATTAAGTTTGCTCCCTGGAATAATTACCCCTTCCACTGTTAATGTGGCCTCTTGTACTTTCTCCCTTTTCCATTTATTAGCTTTGGTCATGTCTGATATGTGTTTGAGGAATATACTTTCCTGGGGAGCCACACAGTTTTCCCAGTCCTTTCCATGCTTTAGAAAATTTGAGATCTCTAGTGTCATTTTTCTTCTTTGCTAATAATCTCTTTCTTGTAATTTTTTACCATAGCTGTCAATAGCAACTGCTTCAGCTTATAGGGTTACCATAACAAAATCCACAGATTGGGTGGCTTAAACAACAGAAATTTATTTTCTCACCATTCTGGAAGCTAGAAGTCCAAGATTAAGGTGTCATCATGTTTGATTTCTCCTGAGGCCTCTCTTCTTTTCTTGGAGATGGCTGCCTTCCCACTAGGTCCTCATATAGCCTTTTCTCTGTGCTCCAGAATCCCTGTTGTCTCTTTCTCTTCTTATAAGGACACCAGTCCTATAGAATTAGGAGACCACCCTCATGACCTCACTTAACTTCAATTATCTCTTTAAAGTCCCTATCTCCAAATGCGAGTCACTTTGGTGATTAGGACTTCAACATAGGAATTTTAGGGGGACACAATTCAATATATAATGGCAACCAAAATATACTACTAACATTCTGTTTTTCAACCTCTTTGTCTAAAAATACAATTTTCTTGATTATATGATCTACCTCCCAAGGAATTTCAGGAGAGTTTCACTAGATATTTTGTACTTTAAAAAATTGATTGCCATCTTTCCAGCCTCTTATATTGAGTTCCTCAATAACATTGGTGACCTCTAAGAGGCCACCATCATTTGGGTAACAATTCCTGTATTGGTCTGTGTAAACTAGTTATATAATGGTAACAAATTGGCACTCAAATCTCAATAAGTTAACACCACAAAATCTGTATCTCATTTATTTTACATATTGTTATTTGGGAACTGGAGACTGAAGGGAGAGGTAGTGTGTCTAATACACACAGTCTCATGAAGGAACCACCACAAGAAAAGAATATGTATCTTCCTCACATGGCATAGCAGAGGGAGACAGATACTAAAGAATTATGAGTAAGCTTTATACTACCTCAGCATAGAAGTGAGTTATTATGATTTCTACTCATATCTTATTAGCCAAAGATAGTCATACATCCTCCCATGTAAGGGAAATACAAGGTGGTGAATAAAATCTTTGCAAAGCATTAATAATAAAATTTAAAGCTTGGAAATCAAAAGAGTACTTCATGGAGCTTCCCTGGTGGTGCAGCTGTTGAGAGTCCGCCTGCTGATGCAGGGTACATGGGTTCGTGCCCCGGTCCGGGAAGATCCCACATGCCGCAGAGTGGCTAGGTCCGTGAGCCATGGCCGCTGAGCTTGTGCGTCCGGAGCCTGTGCTCCGCAATGGGAGAGGCCACAACAGTGAGAGGCCTGCGTACCGCAAAAAAAAAAAAAAAAAAAAAAAAAAGAAAAGAAAAGAAAAGAGTATTCCATGTCCTCCAATGTTATATTTGAGTATTGTTGTTTAACAGGCCCACCTAGGAATTATTTGATTTCATAGGAGAATTTTTCTGTTTGACTTTGTTATTTCCTATTTTATTAGAGCCAAAACTCAGTTACGTTTCACATTAACTTGTAGAGTTCTCTTCAGAAAAAAATAATCTCAGTAGTGGTGTTTTACTGCCATATGGGATATTATTCAATGCTATCTAGCCTAAGAGCTTTTTTTTAACATTTCTTATCATTTTCAAAAATATTTTTTGGAACCAACTTTAGCATCTTCCTGATTCCCCCTCTAATTGTGTTGGATAAAAATAATTGACATGTTATATAATTTATGAGTCATGTTTTTTATCATTTTCATCAAGATACTTTGAAAGGTTTTACTGTCTCTATTGAAACATTACCTGATTGGAGAGATATCCCCTAACAAGGCAAATGTTTTATTTCTTTGCATAAAACTTATGCCGTCTGACTGATCCGAAGTTATATATAATGACTGGTCATCCTCTAATATAATAGATATGCCATAAGAGTAGTGACTCTTCCTGTTTTCTAAAACTGTACATCCCTTGATTAGAAGAGTGTTTGCCATATAGAAGGTATTCAATAAATACTTGTGGTTTTAAGGAAATCATTCAGTAACTCAGAAGACAAGCTTATAATTTACGCTTTGCTATATGAATTTTAGTGTAATACAGCAACAGCAGGTCTAAATTTCAATGACATCTTCTTTAATATCTTGAAAGTTGAATTTTTGAAAGTAAAAGAAATGAAAACAAAAGTTATTCATGTTCAATGGCCTAGGGAGACAAGTATTTTACAATATCTCACAATACCATATACAGACTGTCCAGAAATCCTCCAAAGTTCACTAATGTAATATCTAAACATTAGCATGACTAACTGATGACTCTTATCAAGATTGTTCAATGTGTGTTTCCTCACTTTCTAAGATTAGGGTTTTTTTTCTGAATATTGAAACTGTATGCTTTTAAGATTTATGACTTCATTAAAGTTTACCCAGCTTTTTAACTGAAAAAAGAGTATATAAAATTTATTGTAAAGATAGTCCCTTATATAGTTGGCTTTGACATGAGGTACTAATTTCTAAACATTTATCAACTCTACAAAATGAATTCTGTAGAACAATGTTTTACTTGCACAAACAGGCAACAAGGAACTCATTTCTTCAGCTGCCTTAACTTGTCCTCCTGCCACAATAAATCTTTGTGTTCTACAGGGACTCGTTTATCCCTTGCTCTTCTTCATTTATGTTGATATGCTTTCAAATTCATGCCAACCTGCTTAGAGGCTTGTTTTGAGGATGACACATTTCTTATTTTTGCTGAGAAGAGTGTAAGAAGGATTAATATAGTCCTGTATTCAAAATGAATGTAGTCACACGCCAAAAACTGGCTAGAGGTGCCCCTCAGCTTTTCAGTAACCACTTATGAAACTTGGACACCATAATATTCACATGAATATTTCCAACAAAGTAAAATCTATGGGAGCTCATGAATTTAAAATTTGCTCAACTATTTCTTTTAAGGAACTCATACTTTGTATTTATCTCCCTGACTTTCCCAATAATCATATTTCATGGTTGACAGGAAAACTGCCATGTTGCTCTATTAACACACTGATTTTCATTTTCACCTATGGCAAGTAAGGTAAATGTTTAAGATACTGCCAAGTTTACATTATATAATGGATTTTCCCTGAGCAAAATAAAATCGGAAAGTTCTCAACTACTCAAACACATTGAAATAGGCTATTTTTCTTTTCAGGAAAAAATTAAAGAGATACCCACTAGAAAATATCTTACAAGAAGTGGCTATTAAATTGAATTCAATTCACATATATAAATATATATCAGTTTAATTCAACAAATAATTATTAGAATTTATAGTTTTATAGCATTTACTTATACAAACATTTTACATATTATGTGGGGTAATAATCCAAGGACCTTTCCATGACACACAATATCAGTCAAGATGTAAGGTTTACCCACCTCTCCAGTTTACTCTCCTTCTAATGACCTTATTTTAATTTATCTTGCTGTACTCCTCTTTAGAACCCCTAAATAATCTGTCTTCTTTCACGTTGAAGACTTTTACATAATACTACTCTCTAAAAGAATGCCTTTCCTCCATCTATTATCTGATTCTCACCTGTTTGATTTTCAGGACTCATCTGGGAAACTTTTATTCACTGTCCAGACTGAGTTAAGTGTTTTTCTTCTGTGCTCAATCACCATATATATGTCTTCATAGAAGGACTTTGTACGTCACATTGTAACTTGTTACCCCAGGTAGACTCTTCTATCCTTGAAAGTAGTGGCTGCACGCTGT
Organism: Mesoplodon mirus; assembly: GCF_964341445.2. Lineage (NCBI taxonomy): Eukaryota > Metazoa > Chordata > Mammalia > Artiodactyla > Ziphiidae > Mesoplodon > Mesoplodon mirus. Next base: position 44,677,492 of record NC_138993.1, read on the forward strand.
ATTTAACACATTTCTTTATTTAGTATTTTGGGTACTCATATTTTCTATGTGACGTTCTTAAGTGGGAGAGAGATATTTGCAAGGCTGTATGAAATAGTTCAGCCCAAGCACCAAAAGATTCACCAAAGTTAATTACAAAGAATAGAACTAGAATAGAATATTTCCCATTTCATTGGTTAAAAAAAAAAGTTCCCTGTTTTTGGTAAAGACGTAATGACCATGAAAATGTGGAGCAATTCTTTACAATAAAATTTAAAGGAAGTATAAATGGATGCAAATGACAAGGAAAAAATAGGGGTGGAATGATATGTGATATATAAAAAAACAAGGTCATATGTTTATCCTTAAGCCATCTTCTTTCACTATTGAGTTTAGTACTATTTGGTTTGTGGTTGGAGCAAAAAAAAATATGGTTGCAATGCAATCGAAAGTTGCAATCAGAGTTTAGTTTTGCTTTCCCATTTGTCTGATAAACTTAGTTTAGTAAACTAAGTTCACTATATTGTCTCTGTGAATCAGGGGATCATTAGTAAATTCTTGCCACAGTTTAGGCATTTAGGCATTGCAAAGAGTATGATTCAATGAACTGAATAAATGATTCAGATGATGAATTTTGTTCTTAACCTTCAAGATCATGCTGCCTCCCCACTAATCAAGGCTAAGTAAATCTTACTGTATGTGAAGATTAAATTGTTGAGATTGGGTTTTAGGTACTGAAAACATATTGTCCCTACTGTAAGGTATGTGAAGTGGGTCTGTGAAGCCAGACCATGAATGAATAATAAATAGAAATGAGACAGGTGATGACCAGGATGATTGTCACATTCCCCTCAGCCTGACTAAACATTAGACAGGTTTCTTCCTGACTATAGGTCCCAACCTCCCTTTCCTTAGAGAATTTACTTTAGAAAACTTGCAAGTCTTTCTTTGCCTCTTTGAGATGTAAATCTTCTTTCAGCCTCCTGCCAGGGGTTATACAACCCAGGAATGTCTTCAGCCAGGACCTTGGAGTCACCCTTTGAAATGTAATTATTGAGAAAGATAGGGTCTCTGTCTTCCAGTATCTACGGGGGGGGGGGCTGGGGTGGGGGGTGAGGAATAGAAACCTAATTTTGATAAGCACCAAGCACCAATTAACAAACACAGATGGCCTACTCACATTGACCAACCCACCTTTTTCTGTTAACTCACCACAGCATTTAAAAATCCCCCTGCCTTTTGTGTCAGTGAGATTGAGTTTAATCTCTCTCCCCTATTGCAACAGTCTTAAATAAAGTCTTCCTTGCCTGTTTAATTTGTCTGGAACAATTTTCTTTTACAGTGATGATATTTGCATTGTATCTGTACTATCAATCTTTCAAACACAGCTTCTTAATATATATGATAAATATAGAATATATTTTGCTGATTATACCACTGAAACACAAGTTTCAACTGTAATGATCAATTATTTCTAATACTACATAAATTATAAAATCAATATTCTCATTGTTATAAATTAATATATGCTTCCTGAAAAGAAATATCATAATCTAATGTTCTCCTAACACAGTCTATGATGACATTGAACAACATTGATGACAATTATATTGAGTTCATAGAGATATTACAAATTTTAAAATGACCTAAAATGAAACCCCTATCAAATACATATAGAAGAAAACCAATGAAAATTATTTAGAATTTACTACAATCCAGATTCATGTAATTTTCTTAATTATACTTCAGTGATATGAATTTGACATAAAAATGTTTAATAAGATATTAAATATGAGCTTGGATTAGTTATACTAGTATATGCTATAGTAACAAGCAATCCCTAAATCTCATCAGTTTATCACATCAAATGTTTATTTCTTCCTCACATAAAGCCCACTGGAGGTCTCCTGACTCTCAAAGCAACCGTCCTCCATGTAGCCAAACCAGGAGCACTACAAGAAGGAATGAGTGGAGAAACAGGTCTCCAAGAAGAAGTAACAGGTAGGTATTCCACTTACCTTCCATAGGTCAAGTAAATCACTTGACCACACCTAAATTTGATGATATGAGCTAATTCAGTCCCTGCATGTTCCTGGAAGTGGTGAGCTGCAATGATGTCTACTATTCAATTTCATATTAAGGCTTACTTGCTTGGACTTAATTATTTTATTTTATTTTTAATAGAAGTTCAATTGAAAACATAGCACATAACATGCATATAATTTTAAATTCTAACACATATTTAATCTGACTTTCTAAACTCTTAGCTAGATGCTGGGGGTAACCATCCCATTTTGATTATAGTATTTCAAAATGTATACCTCTTTAGTGTCTTTGATTTGAAAGTAAACATTAAACTATAAATTGAAACATCATGTCTCTTGAATTAAAAAAAGCAAATGTCAAAGCCTTGGTTATTATCTTTCCATGTTTTTAACTATTTTAACATTTTATAGAATATGACATTTTCTACAATGAAATCACTGGCTTTTGATAATCTGGAGCTTACTTGCAATGTTGCTTATTACATTTCCTTTCCATTGGCAATATTTTCATTCAGTGTTTCCTGGAAAAATAAATCTCACTGTAGTAACTTTCAGATTTCATATTACATTTCCCCCTATTTTTCCTCTCTATATTAAACATTTTGTTGAAATATAAGTTTGTATTACCTCAGAGGTATATTAATCACAACAAGAAATTTCTATTTTTAATTATCATACTTTTAACTTCTTAGGCAAAAATATTTTGGAATGATTTCAATATTCATCCAATAGAAACTAAGATTTCTTAGTATCAGGACCCTGAGAAACCTTACAAGTAATCAGTCTCAAATATTTGTCTACATTTATGTATTGTTTTCCCCAAGAAACATTGTCAGATTCTCTGTTTTGAGTTCATATACCCAAAAGGGCAATACCAAGAGAAAATATAGGTTACAAAGACTAAAATTCTCTGTGCTCCTTTTCTAGTCACATTTAACCTTCCAAGTTATCTTCATCATCATATTGACCTTTCCAAAGACACTTTCTGTTCCCCCTCATATTTCACCTCTGCTAGGATTTTACTCACATCACTGTTCAATGAATTTTAATTTTCATTTTTTACCTTGGAACAGTCTCTGACAGCAATGTTCAAAAGTGTCTAAATGGATGCACTTTTAACCTTTTATTGCTCTCAAGTGGATGTCCCATTCTCCTTCACCTCATGACCAAACCTCATGAAAAGAAGTCTAAGCACTCTGCCTCACCTCCCTGCCTCTTCCCATGCATCTCTATATGAGAATCCTTCCTTCTCACAACACTCTAATTAATACTTTATCGTTTAAAAAATGTACACCACAATCACTCTCTCTAAGGACACTAACATACTCTGAAATGTCAAATGCAATGCCTTTTTCACTGCCTATACCCTACCTGAGGAAACTTGACAATTTGGGTCAAGCAATTAAATTTCTAGTTCTCACATTTCCATTTCAAGGAAATAACCTCCTAATATTTTCCAAAGAGGGTACTAATTGCCAACATTATTTGCTTCCCGTTGCAAGTCACCATTCACTTAATTCTGTTTCTTACACATTTTAACCCCTTAAATTTAATTGCCATATCATTCTTCTTCCTCTGCCAGTAATTTACAATGTAAATTTTATTTTGTCTCATAGATATATATTCTTCTTGATATACAGAGGCTTCGTGTGTTTATTTTCTTCCTTTTTGTCCTTCACTAAAATAATATGCTATTGCTTAATTATAGTCCCTGTCAGGAACTTCAACCTTCTTCTTTCATATTAGTAGATTTTATTGTACTTCTCCTAAATTACAAAATGAAAAGTTGGTTATTTCTCCAAATTTAGTTTCTTCAATTTGATATTTTTCATTAGATATAAGTGGTGGAAGTTTTCATTTTTATTCCAAAATGACACATTTGTGTAGAAACTGCTGCTAAAAATCAAGACATTATTATATAGGATAAACGTGTTTGAGTTATCTGTACTGTGGAGTCATAGCATCTCTGAGAAATTCCAACGTTTATCTACATTCTTCGAAAGTGTTGTCCATTATCTTAATGCATCTTTTAACTCTCACTGTGTTTGCAAGCCATCTTAAGGCTCCTAGTTCCATGATTGCTTCAAGGTTTTACATGTGTAAATAGGTGAAATGCACATCTAAGATATTAAACTATGTTTTTGTGTCTTTTTCATTCCCTAGAAGCACTTTTTTCTATTCCATTGTAAATTCTCAAGCTGGTAACTGCTTCAGGGTGTTACCTTAAAGGCTTATGGCAGACTAAAGAATTAGGCTGCATTCTTTCTAGCTGCTGTCTTTGAAAGAACCAAGTTCTAAACTTTAATTAGGAAGATTTTAAGAAATAAAGGATAAGACAAAGCATTTATGGACATAGAAAATATCTCTGAAGAAGCAAGAAAAGTACTCCTATATTTTCATTCTATTGGTGATAAGCTATAAAGAAATTCCTCAGATTAGATACACAAGGAAAAAAAAAGTTTTTAGATACTTCAGCATTATGTCTGTGTAATGAGACAGGGCAGCAGCACTGGAGAGAGAGCAGAACCAAAAGAGGGAGCTAGATTGGCTTGCAAACGAATCTCTGCAAAATTACTCTACAAAAAAAAAAATACTCTACAGCAGCAGAAGATTTTAGATGTTAATATTCCTAAAGATTAAGTAAACACATACACTAACAGTAACATATGATTTGATAGATGTATATACTCATCCCCTATTCCACTTCACTTCACTCCATTTCCCCAAACTTGACATGATCCAGACCAAGGAGTATCCCCCCAAAATAGGATTTACATTATCTTTAAAGTAGATAGAATGGAGGCAGGAATTATGCCTAATCATAGACAATGAGGAAATTATATTTAGTTTAGTCTTTGGATGGAAATTCATTTATGCCATATGCTTACTTCCTTGAAAATATGACCTCTTTTTCTTAAGCTACTTCATCTCCATGATTCATAGAGTAAATATTTTAGGTGTCTTTTAGGCATACTTTGCAAAATCATTAACAGGATCTTGACTCCATCTGATTTCAACTTAAATTTGAATTGCAATTGTAAATGTGTGCATGTGAGTGTGTGCATGTATGCATATGTGTATAATCTCACTTTACTTTCAAGATAGACATGTGAGGTACATATGAATTGTCCCGTGTAGCATATACTGTAACCAAATCTCAAGGATTCTAAATGGTTTATACAGGTAGTAATTTTGGAGGGAGGATTCAACCCTGACTCCATAACAAAACACTCCATATGTTTCATTAAGTCTATGGCAGCACAAATACTTAAAATAATTTATGAATTTCAAAAAGTCAAGTTAACTGTGGAGGCTTGTCCACTGCCTGAGGACAACAGCTGCCCCTCCTTCAACTGCATGGTGGTACACAGTTTGCATTTCCCATGAACTCTGTGTGAGCAAGCACAGCTGGTTAGCTGGCATCCTCAAGACTGATGTGTAATCCCCCAAGCAGCTGATGCCCATGTTTAGGCTACCTCCTTCCTCTTCCTGAGAGGTCCCTGTTATCCATGCCTTGGAAAAAAGAGGGGCACAGCAAGTGTACAGCATCCTCTTCCTACAACACAATCCAGGAGAAGTCCCTGCATGGGATGGAAGGAAAATGAAATTACGTCAGGACAAGATACATGTGGGCTCCCAACCACAAGAAATTGAGAGAGGCTAAGGGCATTTCCCTAAGCCTTTTGCTCTACACGAATTATTGAGATTTCCTTTAGAAAAATTTTCATTTTGTAAAGGATTGTTTTTGACGTGTTATTTTTTCTTTCAACTAATTATAGTGGTAAGGGAAAAAAACATCATTAATAAGAATTAATGTCATAAATTCTGTCAGCAGTAGTATTTTAATTGTTAATGTATCATAGCTAAAAGATTGTTAAGATACATCACAAGTGATCAGGAAATCCAAGGTGACAATTAAAATGCTTGGATATTTGCAATGTGTACACACACACACACATATAAACACTTACAATCCCCCCGCCTCACACACATAAAACATTTAGAGCTGAAAAGAGCAAAATTGTCCCTAAAGCAGTTATTTATTAAAAGCAGAAGGTCTGTCAAAGGCCAGTTGTAGTTTAACTGCCATTTTGGTAGAGTGATAAGCTGTTTTGCATGTGTGAAAACTGTTGCCTTTCAAATGTAATTATGCAGTTAGAGATACAACTGATAAAATAACAGATATAACAACTGAATAAAAAAGGTCTGTTTCTTTATATGTTATGTAATATAATTATTTTCAGTATCTATATATCTAAAAATTAAAATATGAGACATAAATTTGATGATTACAATTCTCCTTTTGTTTTAATAAACTTTGAATTTTAACAAAGTTGTAGATTTACAGACAGATTTACAGAGTGTTTCTGTATACTTCTCACCTAGTTTACTCTTTTGTTAGCAGCTTTTATTACTAAGGAGAAGTTGTTAAAACTAACCAACATTGTCACACTATTCTTAACTAAATTCTGAACTTCATTTGATAGTTTGTCCATTAATGTCCCTTTTCTATATCCCTTCCAGGATACCACACTGCATTACAAGTAGTGTTTGGCAGGTTTTTCCACTATGAAGTTACTGGAAGCCACTACTCTATCTTCACATTCTACAAACCTTTGCATATTTTAGTCTTCGAAATTGAGTCACTGAGTACAGCCCGCTCTAGCAGAGTGGGAGAGGATTTAGCACCACTGCCTGTAGGGGGATTACCAACATCAATTTTTTGGAATACTTCTCGATGGAATATTGATCTCTTCTCTCATATTTATTTATTTATTCAGTTATTTATATCAGTGTAGATTCATGGATATTTATTTTATACTTTGTGTTATAATTCACTTCACTATAAATGTTATTAAAAACAAATGCTATTAATTTTGTTGCTCAAATTGTTTCACTCTTGGCCATTGGAAGCTCTTTAGTTTTACTCTTGTGTCCCTTTCACATGTCCTTCCATTTTTCTTTAAATATCATGTCCTTATTTTTTGGCACTATAAGATACTTTGATCTTATCTTGTATTTTCCCTGGTAAAGCCCTAAATCTAACCAGTATTCCAAGAAGCTTTGGCTCATTTTGTTAGAGAATGGTGTTTGAAACTAAGTTCTGGACATTGGTTGTACTCATGGCTGCTGGGAGGTCCAGTCCTTTTTTCTTATCCTCATCAATTTTTTTTAATTAAGGTAGTTGATCTATAATGGTAAATTATTGTTTTAATCTGAAACAGTAAATGGCAGAGGGTAATTAATATGTATTTAGAGACATTGAAAGTGGAAAGTGAATTTAAACTATTCTGTACAATGGTCCAATTCATTTAATTATTACTTCACTTATAGTTAATGTGAGGTTCTCCCCATCAAAAAATATTGGATTCAAAATTAAAGTATGTAACTTCGAGTCCGAGATTCTGTTCTCTTGAAAACTACATCACTTGAGCAGCCAAAGAGTTACTGAGGGAATTACAGTTTATCCAGTTGAATATTTCTAGTTTATAAAGTGTTAAGTGTGGGTAGGAGAGGTTACTTGCACATTCATGGCCACAGGCCAGGTTATTGCAAAAATGAGACTGGATTTTAGGCCATATAGGTTCTTATTTAGTTTGCTTGTCACAAAACAAAACAGCACCTAAATCTCCTTTTCTGACATTATAGATGATGTTAACTCTACTGCCTACATTTTAGAGTTGTTTTAAGAACAAATATTGAATGAATGAATAAAAATGCATATTAATGCAATATTCAAGTATAAGATAATTACTCTTCTTTTTTTTTTTTTTTTTTTTTTTTTTGCTGTACGCGGGCCTCTCACTGTTGTGGCCTCTCCTGTTGCGGAGCACAGGCTCCGGACACACAGGCTCCGCGGCCATGGCTCGCGGGCCCAGCTGCTCCGCGGCATGTGGGATCTTCCGGGATCGGGGCACGAACCCGTGTCCCCTGCATCGGCAGGCGGACTCTCAACCACTGCGCCACCAGGGAAGCCCAATTACTCTTCTTATATCAAAACATTGGTTTATACATACAAAATGAATGAGAAAATTAAAATGTGTAGAGTGACAAATATGCTCCAAAGATTTTATATGTATCATTTAATCTACTTGGAGAAAGTGTGATTATCATCATTTTACAAATATGCAAGTTTTAAGACAGAGAGTTTAACTTATGCAAGGTCATTCCTCTGGTAAGCTACAGTAAACCAAACTCAGATTTTTCCCACTTCACAACTTTCATTCTCTACATTACTCCAAGATTCCCATTTCCTTTCTTTAGGATATGTGGTTTAGAAAGAGCTTAATGGAAGTAATCTTTCTACTTTCAATAAACCACATGTTACTTTTTTTATTGCTTATTCATCATATTTGCTCTGTATTGTAGTTATTTATGAGCAAATTCCATCTCTCTTTGTCAATTATCTGCTCCTTACAGACATTTCTTCATTATATTGAGGACATGATAAGTGACTGTGGGAATAAATACATGTTCTTCCCTAAAAAATAAAGGAAGCAAGTAAATTAAAATAAAGTGAAATAAAGTCCCAAGCTGACTTTCTATTTTTGCTTAGTTAATTGTTCATGAAAAAGTAGGAAATTTCTGATTTAGTGGATCCTTTGGCAAAGAAGGTTTAGATTACTTAAATGCTAATACAATTTTTAAAATGAACTCTCAGTTATTACTATGCATATTGCTTGAATCAGGATATTCTGGCTAAATATAGCTGAAAGCCAAATGAAGTTTGGTAAAATGATATTAACAGAGACCCCAGAACTGGGCAGTCTCGGGGCTCTTTGACACATCTGTGATGGCTTCAAGGACCTGTGTTCTTGCCTGCTGTGTTCATCACTGCCTTGAATTCCATCCCTAGTGTTTGTCACCTAGTGTTTAAAAGATCACTGCATCAGCTTCAAGTTTTGGAGCCTCTCACAGGAGAATATTCAAAACAGTAAAAGGTGGTGGCAAAAACAAAGAGTCTTCTCCCTATATAGCTCTCTTTTTCATCAGGAAAATAATCTTTCTAAACGTCTTTCAGTTGTCTTCCTCTTACATATTATTGGAGAAAACTGGGTTTTTCTGAAACAATAACTAGTTAAAGGGAATATGATTAGCTGAAGTGGAACAATTCATATCCAAGATTGGGCATACTGTTATACAAACAAAAACAAAATCATGGTAGCAAGGAAGAAGGCATGATTTCTATGGGATAGTGAGTCAACAGTGCTTGCCACAAGTGTATCCAGGTTATAAATCCCATCTACATTGTCAAAGGATACAACTGGGACCAAGAAGCAAAGTGACAAATTAGAGAGCTGGCATGACTATAGAAATGAGCAGAGAGCTAAGTTCCAATATCCCAGGCTGTGGTCTGGCTTACCCAAGATACTAGTGTTCTCTGATGGGTTTGATGATGTTTCTCCTCAGGAAAATGGTGGCAACACCCCAGTTCTAGAACAAGATTATGGTGATTGAGCAGTAGGTAGACCCGAGTTAAAACAAAACATTGTCAATCAACTACACTTCAATTAAAAAAAAAAAAAAGGAAAAGTGAGGGGAAAAAAACAACACGAATCTAGCCTGCAGCTGGACCGAAAGGTTGAAGAATGGTCAGCTAGAAAAAAAGGGATATTTTCTGGCCATCTATCAGGACCCTACTCAAGAGTACTGGATGGAACCCATGTCCTCAATGAGCACCAACCAAATCTGAAAAAAAATTTCCTAGGTACTCACTGAGTATGGGGACAAGATTATACAACAGCATAGCTGGAAGATAGGTTACCAGATGTGAAGTCAAAGACACTGTGCTTTTAAGGCTTGTAAACTTGTAAATCACTGGGTTATCCTACTAATAAAGGTGGAGAGCCTTTCCCCAAAAAAGTCCATTCTTGGTTTTGATTTTCCCACGTATTGTGTGGGGTTGTGTTGCTAAGCTGAATGGTTCTATTACGTGTGGTAAAACTAGGCTAGTACCAAGAATAATGACACATTTTACAGAATAGTTATCTTACTTGGTATTAATGAATATCAGATACTATACACGTATATGGGCTTATTTATTCTGTCCAACAATTTGTGAGGTGGCTTTTACTATCTCTATTCTTTAATAGGAGAAAATGAGACCCAGAACATAAATAGTCCCAAGGTCAACCTGTAAGTAATGAGGCCCCTGTTCTGTTGAACTCCAAAGCCTGTGCTTTAACCCAGACACCATACGCCTCGTATTTACAGCTGGTCAAGCCCTGATTTACAGGAGTTGTAGTTTCTTATTCTACTAGAACTTCATGGAATCTGTTAGTGAATCTGATGGCTTAAAAACCAGACAGACCACGTGTTAGAGGACTGTAAAAGGCTGTGTAGATAGCTGCTGTCCTGTAAGGTCAAGCAAGCAGTTGACTTCACACCATTTAGATTCTCTCTAAAGATCATCTCAAAAACATGGAAGTTTTGCAAATTTCTGAGAGCAGAAAGAGCAGACCTGAACTGTCATTTCGAGTGGAATTCAGAATTGTTCAGTAGAGCCCAAAATGAAATGTGTGTGTCTCATTTAAAGAAGGACCTGAAATATCATATTTAATTAGCACTTTTAAAGCAGATGGTTACAGTGCTAGGCAGAAAAGTAAGCATGTTTTAATTTATAGGTATCTTCCAGTAGAGAAAAGTATGCCTAAAATGTTAAATTATTTTTCTATATCAATTGTATGAATGTGAAATAGTTTCTGGGTACAGTCTTATACTCCAAATTTGAAACACACACAAGGGATGGAAAAAAAAATGAAAAGTGCTTAGAGAAAAGATGATCTCAGCTAAAGGTAGAATGGTAAGTTTTGCATAGCAGCATTTTAAACATGAATTTGTGAATATGTCTGCCAGAAATTCAAATTAGCTGTCCCATTTCATGAGACTGCAAGTGTCAGGTTTCAGAGAAGCATATGTCAAATTTTGAAGAATGGAATGAACTAAAGAAATTGTAACTACACAAGAAATACTAAACTATTAATACATATGTGAAATATTTTATTACATTTCTAATTATCCATAAGTTATTAAGTATAAGAACATAATTAAATGAAACAAAAAATATCCTATAGAAAATATTCATTATTTTCAAAAAGTTTGATATTTGCTATCCAAATATTTCATAAAAGAAAGAAAATTATTTTTAGGAATTGTTTATAATCCCTGGAAGTAAAAGTACCTATGAAATAATAGTATAAGTTTTTAAAAAAAATTTTACATGGAATTATTGCAGGGAAGCAGCTTCTTCTCTTGATTTTGAAATGAAAGACAATAATAATCAGAATAATAACTACATATTAAGTAATTTCTATGGACTGGATGTTTTCTAAAGGAGATGATGAATTTCTTAAATATATGACCTTTGTTCAGTAATGTTAGAGATTGTGTTAGTTATATATGATAACAATAGCTAGCTATTACTTATTAATTTAAGCATTATAAACAGATTTTCTCTAATAACTAACACTATCCTTGTAAGTATTATTATTGAATCCACTTTATACATTAGGAAATTGACATTTAATGTGATTGCAAAATGTACCCAAACTAAGTAGTAGAGAATATGATTCCAGCATCCCACACCCTATAACTTAAATGATTAAGCCATATACTTATTTATATCACTTGATTTGAAGATGAACCACTCAAAATCTAGGGTTAGACAGCTATCTGAGAGACAAATTTAAAGATAGGCTAAACCTGGTATATATTCACAGAGAGTTTTTAATTTATATTAAGACAAATATTTGTCATGAAAAGAAATGCAGAAGTTTTATGAATTTATAGGCCAAAACAGAGTATTTAAAATAACAAAATGTGTGCTTTAACCCCCTATACACACTGTGGTAACAAATTAAATTTCTGCCATTATCAGAATAATTTTAGTAGCTAGTAGAAAGCTCAGGAAATTGTTATTAAAGAACATCACTCCCCAAAATCTAACCTCACTTGTATCCACATAGGGCCTAAAATCTCCATTCTAAGTCACTTTTTTAAGGCAGTCATGGTCATAATTAAAATTCAATTTAGCAAAAACAATATTTTAGATGGAATTGTATTTAGGATTATGGATCTAAACTACAGTGAACTTAGTAGTGCCCTAAGTTTAAGTCTGGGGATTCTTTTTCCTATGTACCTTCACTCACTTACCTGGTGATTTGATCCAGTCTCAAAGTTAAATATGAGAAATAAGCAGGTGATCTGGAGATTTATATCTTTAGTCCAGATTTCTACCCTTAAATATAGATTCATAGCCAATGTGTAATTCTACATAGAAGACAACAGATGGCTCTAAATAAACATGCACACAACTGATTTTCTGATCTTCCCCCCCCCACCACCACCACTATCAATTTTCTTCTCTTACAATGTTTCTCCATCTCACCTTTTGAAAACTTATTCTCAGTAACTCAGACCAAAAAAACCCTGGAGGTTGGGTAAGGGTTAAATTCAATTTTCTTTCCCTCTTTCTCATACACACACCACCCTTAGATATATATTCTATTTCTCCTCCAAATGAATCAGGATACTCCAACTTCATTTTCAATACATATCAAGAAACTGACTGCTTCTCCCTACTTCCACCCTCTTTTGTCATCTTCATTAATATAATAGCCTCCTATTCTATGTCCCTGACAGAAGAACCAGAGTAATTTTATTTAAGCATAAATCAGATTTTGTTTATCTGTTCAAATTCCTTCAATTGTTTTTCCCTTCGCTAAAAGCATAAGACAAATTATACAAGTGGATCCTGTTGTATATTTTCTATCCCAGCCCTAGAATCAACCATTTCTGCAAAGAGCTGGCTCTTTTTAATAGAAAGCAAAATTTGAATGCTGAGTGTGTTTATTGCTACTACAGTGTCATTGCTTCTAGGCTTTCTCAGTAGACAAGGCTAGAAAATATATGGATTCTAATATATCATTAAATTAAGATATTATTAACATTTATATAATGAAATATATATAAATACATTTTTATATATATATATATATATATATATATATATATATATATATATATAGTAAACCATGTTTACACATGGGTACACATGAATCCTAGAGAATGACACAGGGAAATTAGTGAGTTTATAGCAGCAAAAGATATAGGAGCAGGCAAGGTTGATGTCTATTTATAATAGTCTTGGGAAACCATGGGGTATTAAATGGATTTCTCATATCTGAGAGCAAAGAGTGGTATCTAAGTAGGAGGAAACCCATAACAATGTGGAGTGTACCCTTTTAACACATATTAACCTTAAGGAAACTGACTGATTATGCTAACTTGGGAATGTTGCTCTGAATCTAGACGACATACACTTGCTAACACTTAACATGGTGAAATACTTTATTCACTTGTTCATTACACTCCTTTTAAAGGCTCATGAGATTGGGCCCTCCCAAATAATTCAGAAGAGTCAACTTCTTCTTAAAGTCACTTAGTAACCTTAACTCCATCTGCAAAGTACCTTCACGGAATTACCTACATTAGTGTTTGATGGAATAACCAGAGGATGGAAACCTGGGTGGGGACGTGGGGGAAGGAGAGTCATTATCAATCTGCCTACTAAATATTTCAAATGACCCTATTCCAGTTCTGGTCAGAGATCATTGCCCCAAGCATTGACACCTGACAAAAAAGAGCAGCACATGTAAATAGTGATCAGTATCTTAAGACTTTTCATCTATCACCTGGTAATAAAACCTTAGCCAATAATCACCTATGTTTCATCCTTTCCAACAATGTTTAACTTGAATCTAATTGTGAGGAAACAAACAAACAATATGGAGAGCATTTTGACAAACAACTGGCTTGGACTCTTTAAAATTCAATATCATGGAAGAAAATGAAAATGGCTTGGTACTCATCTCAATTAAAGGAAACTAAAGAGACAAGCACTGATTAGAATGTTCTTCTCTGTTCCATTAAAATACATTATGTGTGAGTGGGACAGATTGTCTCTTTGGTTCATAGTCCTTTGGATCTAGAGACTCATTTCACAGAAAAATATCCATGTGAATGGGAGAAAAGGAGTATGGAATACAGGTATGTCCCACTCTTCTAAAGTTCAATTTATGCCACTTTACTTTTACAAAAGAACTAAATTGGTATCTGTTTTCACTAATGGAAAGAAATCCAAAGAGGAGTTTACCTTTTATGAAAAAAAGTTAATTGCTTCTTTCCCTTACATCATTTCGACTAATGAAAATTTTCATTGGAACCCTCTACTTTCAGATAGTAGAGGAAAACTGTACTATTTTTTCAGTAAGAAATAAGGCAAAATTATAACCTCCATTTTCAGAAAATAGTATTAATTTGGGAATAATGCCTGATAATTATTGAAATTAAATTATTAAAATTATTTTAATTTTTGTATATATCTACACATCTCAAATAATATTTTAACATTATAATTTTAAACCCTAAAATGAAATCTTTTTTATATATCATTAATTTTTAAATGACACTTTAAATCTCCCACTAACCTGTTAGTTGATATCTAGAATTTTCTAGGAGAGGATAGAGTTCAGTCTTCAAACAGAGATACCCTATAAAATATTTTCCTGTTTATTTCATATTTATTAATTTCCCTTGAATATATTTCCACAAATGCATCTTAAGTATTTCCTACATCTTAATATATCCTATCTGTCACAATATATTTTCAAACAAGAAATTTTGGTGGAGGCTTGAGATATTAATTCTCATATTTATTCTGAATTTTTTAGTTATTCATTTAGACCCTGACTGTCTCTATTACTATGTGAGCACTTCATTTGATATATTTAAAGTGAACATGAGAAACAGAGAAAAATAGTTACAAATAAGTCAATATTTTGAACATGTCTTTTTTCTAATTTTAAATTACCCATCAACCTAATGTATGACTTTAAGTCTGTATAACTTTAAACTTGATATGGAATTTAGTAAAGAATCAGGACAAGCTATATTTCTAGTTAATCAACTTCTATTATGCTGAAGAAGCAGAACTATTTCAAATGAAGTACGAGAAAAATTAAGTTATATTAAATCCCCTAACATTCCAAAAATCTAACGTACAATATTAAGTTCTTGTGGCCTCTCACCAAAGCTTTACAAATATACCAATTCTTACTGTGTTTAATTTCCTACTCTTCTATAAGGATACATACTTATTCCAAATTCTGCCATTGTGTCTTTTTATTCTATGATGACATTTTCATAAATTAAGGAAGAGAGTTTCACTACACACTTAGGTAAACACAATGTTGGTATTTAAAATCAGTCAATATTTGCATGAGTTAAGGTGAAATTATCATGGTGATAATGAAGATGATAATAACGATGACTCTGCTGTTGTTACTGCCACTTGTTACAGTTACTACTACTACTAACAATACTACATTATCACTGCATTCTCTTCTTAAATCTAAAATTGAACTTTGTATTAAAATCCCTAAATGGTAAAAATGAAAAAAATGCCAAAATGAAAGGAAAAAAAGAGAAAAAGAAGAAATAAGGAAGGATAAAAGAGAAAAGACATAGAGGGAGACAGAAGGAAGGAAGCTGACTGTATCAGTGATAAACTGGGCTTAAGAAAACATTTATATAGACCTACAAGATGACAGAGGAGTAAGACGTGAAGATCAACTCCTTCCCCACAAATACATCAAAAATACATCTACACGTGAAACAACACCTACAGAACACCTACTGAACACTGGCAGAAGACCTCAGACTTCCAAAAAGGCAAGAAAATCCTCACATATGTGGGTAAGGCAAAAGAAAAAGAAACAAAAGAATAGGGATGGGACCTGCACCTCTGGGAAGGAGCTGTGAAGGGGGAAACGTTTCCACACACAAGGACTCCCCCTCACTGCCAGACAGCATGGTGGGGGAAGCTTCAGAGCCACAGAGGAGAGCGCAGCTACAGGGGTGCAGAGGGCAAAGCTGAGAGATTCCTGCATAGAGGAATGGTGCCAACCAGCACTCACCAGCCTGAGACACTTTTCTGCTCACCTGCTGGGGCAGGTGGGGGCTGGAAGCTGAGGCTCGGGCTTCATAGGGAAGACCCCAAGGAGAGGACTGGGGTTGGCTTCATGAAGACAGCCTGAAGGGGGCTAATGCACCACAGCTAGCTGGGAGGAATTCTGGGAAATGTCTGGACCTGCAGGAGAGGCAAGAGACCATTGTTGCAGGGTACACAAGGAGTGGGGCTTCCTGCTCTGTGTGCCCACAGGTGGCAGAGCACCACCAAAGCAAGCTCCAGAGATGGGCACAAGCAAAGGCTATCATCTTGGACCCCAGAGGCAGGCATAGACCACTACTGCTGCCAATGCTTCCCCCAAAGATACTGTGTGCAAAAGCAGGTCACTACCCACACCTTGTGTGAGCCTATGCAGCACAACACTGCCAGGGTCCTGTCATGCAGGGTCAACTTCCCTGGGAGTTGAATGTTGCAACATCATGCTGGCCTCTGCCACCACAGGCATGCCCCGCATTCCAACTGTGACTACCATACCCCTCCCTCTCCCTGATCTGAGTGAGCAAGAGAGCCCTAATCAGCCATTGCTGAGGGTTAACCCTCCTGTCTGGTTGGAAACAGACGTCTGAGGGTGGCCTACATGCAGAGGTGGGGCCAAAACCAATGCCGAACCCCAGGAGCTGTGAGAACAAAGAAGAGAAAGGGAAATTTCTCTGTGCAGCCTCAGGAACAGTGGGTTAAATCCCTGAAATCAGCTTGGTAAACACTGCATGCATGTAATACCAGAATAGACAATCAGTGTTCCCAAAATTGAGTCAGTGGACTTCAGGGGAAACTGTGGACTTGGGGTTTGCTTTCTGCATTTGATTTGCTTTCGGTTTTATGTTTAGTTTAGATTTTAGTGTCTGTTTTCATATGTGGGTTTGTTTATTGCTTTGTCTGCTCTTTTCTTTCTTTTTTTTTTTTCTCTTTTTCTGAGTGTGTGTGTGTGTATGTTTCTTTCTGTGATTTGGTCATTTAATTTTGCTTTTACCATTTGTCTTGGGGTTCAGTCTGTTCTTTTTTTTTTCTTTATGTGAGTGTGTATATGTATGTTTCTTTGTGTGACTTCCTCTGTTTAGTTTTGTTTTTACCATTTGTTTTGGAGTTCTCTCTCTTTGGTTTTATTTATTTATTTATTTTTTCCTTTTCTTCCATGACTTGTGGCTGGCAAGGTATAGTGCTCCAGCCGGGTGTTGGGCCTGAGCCTGTGAAGTGAGAGAGCCTAGTCCAGGACACCAGACAGACTCATGGATCACCAGAGACCTCACCAAGAGGTCTCTGGTGATCCATGTAACATTAATTGGTGATGGGTCCCCAGAGATTTCCATCTCAACACTAAGATGCAGCTCCACCCAAAGGACAGCAAGCTGCAGTGCTGCATACCCCATGCCAAACAACTAGCAAGACAGGAACACAACACCACCCATTAGCAGAGAGGCTGCTTAAAGTCATACTAAGTTTGCAGACACCCCAAAACACATCACCAGACGTGGCCCTACCAACCAGAGGGACAAGATCCAGCACAACCCACCAGAACATGGGCACCATTCCCCTCACCAGGAAGCCTACACAAGCCACTGAACCAACCTCACCCACTGGGGGCAGACACCAGAAATAAGAGGAATGATGAATGTGCAGCCTTGCAAAAAGGAGACCCCAAACACAGTAAGTTAAACAAAATGAGAAGACAGAGAAATATGCAACAGATGAAGGAGCAAGGTAAAAACCCAACAGATCAAACAAATGAAGAGGAAATGGGCAGTCTACCTGAAAAAGAATTCAGAGTAATAATAGTAAAGATGATCCAAAATCTTGGAAATAGAAGAGAAAATACAAGAAACATTTAACAAGGTCCTAGAAGAACTAAAGAGCAAACAAACAATGATGAACAACACAATAAATGAAATTAAAAACACTGTAGAAGGAATCGATAGCAGAAAAAATGAGGCAGAATAATGGATAAGTGAGCTGGAAGGTAGAATAGTGGAAATAGTGGATAGAATAGTGGAAATAAATGTAGAAGAGAAGAATAAAGAAAAAAGAATGAAAAGAAATGAAGACAGTCTCAGAGACTTATGAGACAACATTAAGTGCACCAACATTCGAAGTATAAGGGTCCAAGAAGAAGAAGAGGAAAAGAAAGGGTCTGAGAAAATATAAGAAGAGATTATAGTCAAAAACTTCCCTAATATGGGAAAGGAAATAGTCAATCAAGTCCAGGAAGTGCAGAGAGTCCCATACAGTATAAACCCAAGGAGAAACATGCCAAGACACATAGTAATCAAACTATCAAAAATTAAATACAAAGATAAAATATTAAAAGCAGCAAGGGAAAAGCAACAAATAAACATACAAGAGAATCCTCATAAGCTTAACAGCTGATCTCTCAGCAGAAACTCTGTAAGCCAGAAGGGAGTGGCAGGACATATTTAAAGTGATGAAAGGGAATCTACATCCTACAACCATGATTACTCTACCCAGCAAAGATCTCATTCAGATTCAATGGAGAAATTAAAACCTTTACAGACAAACAAGAGTGAAGAGAATTCAGCACCAACAAACCAGATTCACAACAAATGCTAAAGGAATTTCTCTAGGAGGGAAACACAAAAGAAGGAAAATACCTACAATAACAAACCCAAAACAATTAAGAAGATGGTAATAAGAACATATATATTGATAATTACCTTAAATGTAAATGGATTAAATTCTCCTACCAAAAGGTACAGACTGGCTGGATGGGTACACAAAAAAGACCTGTATATATGCTGTCTACAAGAGACCCACTTCAGACCTAGGGACACACACAGACTGAAAGTGAGGGGATGGAAAAAGTTATTCCATGCAAATTCAAATCAAAAGAACGCAAGAGTAGCAATTCTCAGACAAAATGGACTTTAAAATAAAGACTATTACAAGAGACAAAGAAGGACACTACATACTGATCAAGGGATCAATCCAAGAAGATAGAACAATTATAAATATTTATGCAACCAACATAGGAGCACCTCAATACTTAAGGCAAGTGTAACAGCCATAAAAGGGAAAATCAACAGTAACACAATAATACTAAGGGACTTTAACATCTCACTTTCACCAATGGACAGATCATCCAAAATGGAAATAAATAAGGAAACCCAAGCTTTAAATGACACATTAAACAAGGTGGACTTAAGTGATATTTATAGGGTATTCCAACCAAAACAACAGAATGCATTTTTTTCTCAAGTGCACATGGAACATTCCTCAGGATAGATCATATATTGGGTCACAAATCAAGCCTTGGTAAATTTAAGAAAATTGAAATCATATCAAGTATCTTTTCTGACCACAACACTATGAGACTAGATATCAATTACAGGAAAAAAAAACTATAAAAAATACAAACACATGGAGACTAAACCATATGCTACTAAATAACCAAGAAATCACTGAAGAAGTCAGAGGTAATCAAAAAATACCTAGAGAAAAATGACAATGAAAATACAATGACCCAAAACCTATGGGATGCAGCAAAAGCAGTCCTAAGAGGGAAGTTTACAGCAATGAAATCCTACCTCATGAAACAAGAAAAATCTCAAATAAACCCCCTAATCATACACCTAAAGCAATTAGAGAAAGAAGAACAAAAAACCCCAAAGTTAACAGAAGGAAAGAAATCATAAAGATCGGATCAGATATAAGTGAAAAAGAAATGAAGGAAATAACAGCAAAGATCAATAAAAGGAAAAACTGGTTCTTTGAGAAGATAAACAAAATTGATAAACCATTAACCAGACTCATCAAGAAAAGAAGGGGGAAACCTCAAATCAACAGAAATAGAAATGGAAAAGAAGTAACAACTGACACTGCAGAAATACAAAGGATCATGAGAGACTACTACAAGCAACTATATGCCTATAAAATGGACAACCTGGAAGAAATGGACAAATTCTTAGAAAAGTACAACCTTCCAAGAATGAACCAGGAAGCAATAGAAAATATAAACAGAAATATCATAAACACTGAAATTGAAATTGTGATCAAAAATCTTCCAACAAACAAAAGCTCAGGACCAGATGGCTTCACAGGTGAATTCTATCAAACATTTAGAGAAGAACTACCACACATCCTTCTCAAACTCTTCCAAAATATAACAGAGGGATGAACATTCCCAAACTCATTCTACAAGGCCACCATCACCCTATACCAAAACCAGACAAAGAAGTCACAAAGAAAGAATTCTACAGGTCAATATCACTGATGAACATAGATGCAAAAATTCTCAACAAAATACTAACAAACAGGTTCCAAGCCCATTGAAAGGATCATACATGTTTAAGTGGGGTTTATCCCAGGTATGATATTATTCAATATATGCAAATCAATCAATGTGATACACCATATTAACAAATTGAAGGATAAAAACTATATGCTAATCAGAAAAGATGCAGAAAAATTATTCAACAAAATCCACACCTATTTATGATAAAAACTCTCAAGAAAGTGGCATAGAAGGAACCTACCTCAACATAATAAAGGCTATATATGACAAACCCACAGCCAAAATCTTTCTCAATGGTGAAAATCTGAAACGATTTCCTCTAAGATGAGGAACAAAGCAAGGGTGCCCACTCTAACCATTATTATCCAACATAATTTTGGAAATTTTAGCCACTGCAATCAGAGAAGAAAAAGAAATCCATATCAGAAAAGAAGAAGTAGGGCTTCCCTGGTGGCACAGTGGTTAAGAATCCTCCTGTCAATGCACTGGACATGGATTCGAGCCCTGGTCTAGGAAGATCCCACATGCTGCGGATCAGCTAGACCCATGTGCCACAAATATTGAGCCTGTGCTCAAGAGCCCTTGAGCTACAACTGCTGAGCCCGTGTGCCACAACTACTGAAGCCCACATGCCTAGAGCCTGTGCTCTGCAACAAGAGGGGCACCACAGTGAGAAGCCTGTGCACTGCAATGAAAGAGTAGCCCCTGCTCGTCGCCACTAGAGAAAGCCTGCACACAGCAATGAAAACCCAATGCAGCCAAATATAAACAAATTAATTAATTTAAAAACAGCAAAGTAAAACTGTCACTTTTTGAAAATGGCATGATACTGTACACAGAGAATTCTAAAGAAGCTACCAGAAAACTACTAGAGCTAATCAATGAATTTGGTAAAGTAGAAGGATACATATTAATGCAGAAATCATTTGCATTCCTAAAACTAGCAATAAAAAATCTGAAAGAAAAATTAAGGAAGCACTCTCATTTACCATTGCAACAAAAATAATAAAATACCTAGGAATAAACTTACTAAAGGAGAGAAAAGAACTCTATGCAGAAAACTATAAGTCACTGATGAAAGAAATCAAAGGCAATACAAACAGATGGAGAGATATACCATGTTCTTGGATTGGAAGAATCAACATTGTGAAAATGACTGCACTACCCAAAGCAATCTACAGATTCAAGGCAATCCCTATCAAACTACCAATGACATTTTTCACAGCACCAGAACAAAAAAATTTTACAGTTTGTATGGAAACCCAAAAGACCTCAAATAACCAAAGCAATCTTCAGAAAGATAAATGGAGCTGGAGGTAGACTTCAGACTATACTACAAAGCTTCAGTGATCAATACAGTATGGTACTGGCACAAAAACAAAAAATATGGATCAATGGAACAGGATAGAAAGCCCAGAGATAAACCCACACATATATGGTCAACTTATCTTTGATGAAGGAAGCAAGAATATACAATGGAGAAAAGACAGCCTGTTCAATAAGTGGTGCTGGGAAAACTGGACAGCTACATGCAAAAGAATGAAATTAGAACACTTCCTAACACCATACTCAAAATCGATTAAAAACCTAAATGTAAGGCCAGGCACTATAAAACTCTTAGAGGAAAACATAGGTAGAACACTCTATGACATAAATTACAGAAAGATCCTTTTTGACCCACCTCCTAGAGAAATGGAAATAAAAACAAAAATAAACAGATGGAACTTAATGAAACTTAAAAGCTTTTCCACAGCAAAGGAAACCATAAACAAGACAAAAAGACACCCCTCAGAATGAGAGAAAATATTTGCAAAGCAACTGACAAAGGATCAATCTCGAAAATATGAAAGCAGCTCGTGTAGCTCAATATCAATAAAACAAACCATTGAATCCAAAAATGGGTGGAAGACCTAAATAGACATTTCTCCAAAGAAGATATACAGATTGCCAGCAAACACATGAAATGATGCCCCACGTCACTAATCATTAGAGAAATGCAAATCAAAACCACAATCAGGTTACATATCACACTGGTCAGAATGGCCATCAAAAAAATATCTATAAACAATAAGTGCTGGAGTGGGTGTGGAGAAAAGCAAACCATCTTGCACTGTTGGTGGGAATGTAAATTGATACAGCCACTACGTAGAACAGTATGGAGGTCCTTAAAATTCTAAAAATGGAACTGCCATGTGATCCAGCAGTCCCACTACTGGGCCTATACCCTGAGAAATCCATAATTCAGAAAGAGACATGTACCCCATTGTTCGTTGCAGCACTATTTACAATAGCCAAGACAAGGAAGCAACCTATGTGTCCACTGACAGATGAATGGATAAAGAAGATGTGGCACATATATACAATGGAATATTATTCAGCCATATAAAGAACCGAAATTGAATTTTTGTAGAGATGTGGATGGACCTATGATCTGTCATACAGAGTGAAGTAAGTCAGAAGGAGAAAAATAAATACTGTATGCTAATGCATATATATGGGATCTAAAAAAAAAAGAAAGAAAAGAAAATGGTACTAATGAACCTATTGGCAGGGCAGGAATAAAGACATAGACATAGAAAGTGGACTTGAGGAGACAGGGGGAGGGGGAAGCTGGGGCGAAGTGAGAGTAGTATGGAGTTATATACACTACTAAATGTGAAATAGATAGCTAGTGGAAAGCAGCAGCACAGCACAGAGAGATCAGCTTGGTGCTTTGCAAGACCCAGAAAGGTGGGATAGGGAGGGTGGGAGGGAGGCTCAAGAGGGAGGGGATATGGGGATATATGTATACATATAGCTGGTTCACTTTGTTATATAACAGAAACTTACACAACATTGTAAAGCAATTATATTCCAATAAAGATGTTAAAACATAGAAAATATTTATCATAACTATTTTCCTTTCATCTGCAGAGTTCTACAGCCATTATTCCAAATAAGCAGGGTTAGGGAAGCATTTTATTGTAAGTTTTCAATCATTCTGTTAATATAACCTTAATTATTCAGTGCAAGTTTTCAATCAGTGTATTTTAGATGATTTCAAAGTATTTTGTTTAATCATAAGCAATAAACATTCAGATTGGGGTGGGAGTTAGAAGACAAAAGTCAATTGCTGTATTGGCAATTTGTATTATGCAAATCAGAGGAGAATAAGGCAATTAAGAAACAAAGCTGTGAATCAGAGAAAATGATTTTAAAATATAGACAATAGGACACAATGAGGTTCAGACCCTTAGGAGGGAGATACCGATACTGGCACAGACACTGAGTAGGGTCTGTTCAAGAGCTATGCTGATATTATCTGTCTGCCATTGTGGCCTTTTTACATGTGGGCTTGTATGTCTTTCCATATCTTGGATGAGAAAGACTCTGCCTCTAATGCCTACTGAAAATTTATTTTGATATGTTTTCCCTTAATTTTAGGATTGAAGAATCACTGTGAAGCAGAAGCTGCCTTTGCTTTTTCTTGATCTATGCTTACATATTTGTGGAACATGCCTCTGGGAGATGGGTATGTAACAAGTCCTTTTGTGATTCAAGCTATTTCAAAAGCCACTATACCTCTTGAATGTGTTGTGTAGTCTTTTGAGAGGAAGATAAAAATCATCCTTCAGAATCTGTAGACTGGTAACATAGAATCTGTTCTGGCCCAAGACCAGGGACAATCTTGCACCAATGTTTCTCTATGTAAACTGAAGGAGGTGATTACTAAAACTGTTAGAATCACTTTAGGCTCATGTTCATGAGGACATAGGAGCTTCAACATGAACAGGACTCTGAAGAGTGTTCCTGAGGCTGGCTGGGACCTGGGATCATTTGCTGCAGTGCTGGCACCTGGGCAAACATTTCCTTGAGCAACAAACTACAAAGAAACTATAAGGGATTAAAAATAACTGTGTGCATGCCCAGTTGGGGCAAATTATGAACAACAAGATACAAAAAGATCAAAAACTCTACTACCACTTCTGAGGAGCCGGGAGCAAAAGCAGGGCACTGTACATACACCCTGCACACAGTATCACCGATAGGGTGGGCAAACTACCTAAGTAGACCTCCAGCTCGACTCCCGGACCCACCCCTACCATCACCCCATATAAGGAGGCAGCTCAACCCACCTCAGCAAGCAAGCAAGCAGGGGAACATGTTAACATGTTGCTTGTTCTCCTTCCCTCCTGCTACAGCAGGAGTCCCAATAAAGCCTTGCCTGAATTTTTTGCCTGGCCTCTTATCAATTTCTATTCATTAAAGAGGCCAGGAACCCTGGTCAACAACATTCTCCTTGCCTCCTGGTAGCTTTGAAGCATTGGGCCTCAGCCACTTGCTCTATATTCTTTGATGCCCTCACTGCTCAAACAGCTGGAATTCTCCTAGCAACAGTCAAACTCACATTCCTGAGCCATTTTGGATTTCATCTACCTTGTTGACACAGTGCAACAGGCTTGGCAAAACCCAGTCCCTGCTCTCTCATTCCTGTAATAAAGGTAACTGACAGAGTTGGAATTTAAATGATGCTGGCTTCCTTTCCTCTTTCGTTTATGGTACTGTGGCTGGTCAGACTCAGATCTCATCCAGCAAATATAACACTGGTGAGTAGGAATTCCACCCTCTAAGATTCATGACCACAAGGAGACAATCCATGGTTCTACTGGAACAGGGATGGCATAACGAAATTTGTGATTTTAGACATGATTGACAATGGCCTGCCTCTTTCTTTAGTAGCCAATTCTATTTCACCAGAACATGTATTAAGATAGAATTGAGCTGAATTAATTTCCCCTTCAAGACATTTATAAGTACTATGGGAACCATGAGTTCATAATAGGAAAGGGGTAAATAGAGACAGTGGGTCTTCTTGGTATTTTTGGAAGCAGGTGACTCAAGCATCACACTCTAGGGAAATCTCATACTCTGTTATTTGCACCTTAAACTTTTTGGATATATTCTCCAGCTCTGTTTGTTTGAAGGCTTAGCACAACAGAATTAACACAATACCTCTATTTCTAGTTTTGGTAAATTTTATGCAAAGATAAACTTTCATTACTGGTCAATACTTTGATCTAAATTTGCTTTAAAATCACAGCACTTTGCTATTAGAGCACCTTTTAAAAAATGGAAGTACATTGAGAAAGTGAGTGTTAACTTTTAAGCATTTTTAAGACAAATGACACACATTTGTACAAATGAGTGGAAGAAAATCATTTGTATTAAATTAAATAACCTGATTGGGACACCAAGATATGTATCTTTTCTTTAGAAGAAATGAGAACATATGAGGGGTAGCAATGTGGGTTCCAGGTCTGACTCTCCCATAAATAAATATGTTCCCTTAATCTAGTAAATTAAACCTTCTACATCTGATATTTTGAGAAGATGATTTTTTCAGTTTCTTTTTATTCCTTAACATTCTGTGTTTTTAATTCTAAAGTCTTGCTTGTAGTTCAGGTAGTATATTTATCTACTAGTTTAATAAATGTGCTAAATAAATAAATACATTTTGCAAGGTTAAATGTCAATGTAATGTGCATACAAATTGCTTAGCTGTGCCATATTATAGGGACATAGGGAATGGCCTATTTATACTTTCTGGCATTCTTGTTCTATAAATATCAAGTCAGCTCTAATACACAAAAGGTTGAATTATTATTTAAATCATTTGTATTGTCCTAGACTGTCAAACAGGTAAATTTAAACAAAAAAAAAAGTCCTTGGTAAGCATAAGAATTATTCACATGTCTATCTAAACTATTCCAAATAATTCAGTTTATTTGAGCCATGTGTCTGCTTTGAAAACAATGTGTCTAATTTGAAAAAGAAATTTCTCAATTTTTTTTTGACAAAAGAAGTTAGAAGCCATAAGTCAGATAAAAACTGACTGACTGCCATCACCACTTTACTGAAAATGTTTTTGTTAATGTTATTTTCTGTTAATTACTATAGCCAAAGGCTAAAATTGTGTTTTATTTAATTATCCTAAAGGGCTTAAGAGTCTTTAACAGTATTGACTCACGCTATTCCTAAAAGTCTTTTTTCTACTCTTTGTTTTCAAAGTAGTTTTTTTCTCCTTTACTTCAATACCTTTGACTATTCTACCATGGTCTCCCCTTCTGTTCCTCTACCTCTGTCCACACTTTCAAGGTGAAATTTAAGGTGAAATCTCCCACTCCTCTGTTTTAACTCTTGGTTCTTCTTGGAAGACATCATCCATTCCCATGGCTGTGATTATATCTCAGTATCAAATCTTTATCCCAAATTTCATTGCCACATAGGATTAACGGTCCCTATTTACTTAAATGTTCTATATAGGGACCTCAAACTGAAATCAAAAACCAAACTTGGGCTTCCCTGGTGGCGCAATGGTTGAGAGTCTGCCTGCCAATGCAGGGGACATGGGTTCGTGCCCTGGGCCGGGAAGATCCCACATGGCTGCTGAGCCTGCACATTCAGAGCCTGTGCTCTGCAACGGGAGAGGCCACAACAGCGAGAGGCCCGTGTATCGCAAAAAAAAAAAGAAAAAGAAAACTTATTTTTCTCTCACTTAAGCATTTTCTTCAGTTTATAATTTCAGTTATACTAGTAAAGTGATCATTCCACTCTCTCCTATGCTGGAAAAACTGGCCGCATCTTAGATTCTCCATTCCTCACTTCTACTTCCTACATCATCAAATCCTATCTAGTCTACCTTACTAAGAGCCTTAGAACCACTTAATCCCTATTTATTGCCTTCCTAGGCCCTCAATCTCTCCAGTTTACAATCTTGTTGAGGTCAGCAGTTTCCTAAAATTTTTCTTGGTTACTAATCTTTTCTCAGGTCATTTTTCATATAGTCACCAGAATGATTAATACCCTACCTTATAATCATGCTCATTACCTCCAAGTTAATATCAAATCCCACTGATGCAGCAAAGAGCAATATTCATATTCTACACTCAGCCCACCTCTTTATCATAAACTCTTTACCATACCATTATCCTCTCTTCAACTTGCCACTCACAGAATCACCCCACCCTACTGAACTCCTCACACTCACAAACCTAACCAGTACTTCATGAATCTGAATTTACCACTGCAAAGACTGACCCAGCTTAAATATCTCCTCCCAGATAATACATTTTGTGACTTCACAAAGAACACTAAGAAGGTGTTGGAAAATGGTACATGTCTCTTCTCAGGAAGCCACAAATATGGACCCAAGGCAAAATGAGAGTCAAGGATTAGAATTTGTGTTCATGTATGAGGCTTTCTGTACTACCACAGTCATTTTCTCTGCTGATTTAACATCAGCTTCTACTATTGAACTGAAATGGAAAAAATGGACTCAAGTGAAGGCAGATCTTTCATCTGTGGGTAGACATGTGAAATGGATTCATCAGTGATTACTTGGGATGCTCAGAAATGGAGCCTTGGGGCCCCGGAGGAAGATGGCGGAAGAGTAAGACGTGGAGATCACCTTCCTCCCCACAGATACATCAGAAATTCATCTACACATGGAACAACTCCTACAGAACACCTACTGAACCCTGACAGAAGACCTCAGACCCCCCAAAAGGAGAGGGCATTAAGAGGGCTGCTTGGGGAAGTGCCAGAGACAGGTGCGAGCCACGGGTAAGGCGCGGACCTCGGAGATGGGCGTGGGACGCTGGGGCTGCTGCTGCCGCCGCCGCCGCCGTGGGGCCTGTGTGCGAGCGCGGGTCACTGTCCACCCCGCCTTCCGGGGGGCCTGTGCACCCCGTCCCGGGACTGGGGGACGGCTTTCCCGGGAAAGCGGACGGAGCGCCACGGGCTGCTGCAACGTCACACTGGCCTCTGCCGCCACAGGCCCGCCCCACACTGCGCGCCCCTCCCTCCCCTCTGCCTGAGTGAGCCAGAGCCCCCATATCAGTGGCTCCTTTAAACCCATCCTGTCTGAGCGAAGAACGGACGCCCTCTGGCGACCTATGCGCAGAGGTGGGGCCAGGTCCAAGGCTGAGACCAGGGAGCTGTGAGAGCAGAGACAGGGAAATCTCTCTGTGCAGCCTCGGAGGCAGCAGATTAAAGCTCCATGGACCATTTGATGTGCCCTGCATCTGTTGAGTGCATGAATGGACAGCGAATCATCCCAAATTGAGGAAGTGGACTTTGAGGACAAGATTTAAGACTTTCCCCCCTTTTCCTCTTTTTACAACGAATTATCCCAAATTAAGGAGGTGGACTTAGAGAGCAAGATTTCAGACTTCTCGCCCTTTTCCTCTTTTTACAACGAATTATCCCAAATTGAGGAGGTGGACTTGGAGAGCAAGATTTTTGATTTTTCCCCCTGCTCTCTTTTTGTGAATGTGTATGTGTAATCTTCTGTGTAAGATTCTCTCTGTATAGCTTTGCTTCCACCATATGTCCCAGGGTTCTATCGGTCCGTTTTTTTTTTTTCAAAAATTACTTTCTAATTTTAATAACATAACTATATTTCATACTTTATTCTATTTTACTTTACCTGCTCTTTCTTTTTTTCCTACCTTCCCTTCCTCCCTCCCTCCCTCCGCTCCTCCTTTCCTTCTTTCTTTTTCTTTCCGCCCTGCCTCCCTCCCACCCTTCTTCTTTCCACTTTCTTTTTCTTTCCTTCCTCCCTCCCTCCCTCCTGTCTTTCTTTCTTTCTTTCCTTCCTCCCTCCCTCACTCCCTTCCTCCATTCACTCTTCCTTTTGCTTTCATTCCTCCCTCCCTCCCTCCTTTCTTTCCTTCTATCTTTCCATCCTTCCTCCCTCCCTCCCTCCTTTCTTTCTTCCTTCCCTGCTTCCTTCCTTTCTTCCCTTCTTCCTTTCTTTCACTCTCTCTTTCTTTCTTCTACTAATTCTTTCTTTCTAATTTTTCTCCCTGTTATTCTGAGCCGGGTGGATGAAAGGCTCTTGGTGTTGCAGCCAGGAGTCAGTGCTGTGCCTCTGAAGTGGGAGAGCCAACTTCAGGACACGGGTCCACAAGAGACCTCCCAGCTCCACATAATATCAAGCAGCGAAAATCATCCAGAGATCTCCATCTCAACACCAGCACCCAGCTTCAGTCAACGACCAGCAAGCTACAGTGCTGCTCACCCTATGCCAAGCAACTAGCAAGGCAGGAACACAATCCCACCCATTAAAAGAGAGGTGAACTAAAAACATAATAAGGCCACAGGCACCCCAAAACACACCACCAGACGTGGACCTGTCCACCAGAAAAACAAGATCCAGCCTCAACCACCATAACACAGGCATTAGTCCCCCCCACCAGGAAGACTACACAACCTACTGAAACAACCTTAGCCACTGGGGACAGACACCAAAAACAATGGGAACTACGAATCTGCAGCCTGCAAAAAGGAGACCCCAAACACAGTAACATAAGCAAAATGAGAAGACAGAAAAACACACAGCAGGTGAAGGAGCAAGATAAAAACCTACCAGACCTAACAAATGAAGAGGTAATAGGCAGTCTACCTGAAAAAGAATTCAGAATAATGATAGTAAAGCTGATCCAAGATTCTATTTCCCAGATCCATAATCTTGGAAATAGAATAGACAAAATGAAAGAAACAGTTAACAAGGACCTAGAAGAACAAAAGATGAATCAAGAATCAATTAAAAACACAATAAATGAAATGAAAAATACTCTAGATGGGATCACTAGCAGAATAACTGAGGCAGAAGAACGGATAAGTGAGGTGGAAGATAAAATAGTGGAAATAACTGCTGCAGAGCAAAATAAAGAAAAAAGAATGAAAAGAACAGAGGACAGTCTCAGAGACTTCTGGGACAACATTAAATGCACCAACATTCGAATTATAGGGGTTCCAGAAGAAGAAGAGGAAAAGAAAGGGCCTGAGAAAATATTTGAAGAGATTATAGTTGAAAACTTCCCTAATATGGGAAAGGAAATAGTTAATCAAGTCCAGGAGGCACAGAGAGTCCCATACAGAATAAATCCAAGGAGAAATACACCAAGATGCATATTAATCAAACTGTCAAAAATTAAATACAAAGAAAACATATTAAAGGCAGCAAGGGAAAAACAACAAATAACACAAAAGGGAATCCCCATCAGGTTAACAGCTGATCTCTCAGCAGAAACTCTACAAGCCAGAAGGGAGTGGCAGGACATAATTAAAGTGATGAAGGAGAGAAACCTGCAACCAAGATTACTCTACCCAGCAAGGATCTCATTCAGATTTGATGGAGAAATTAAAACGTTTACAGACAAGCAAAAGCTGAGAGAGTTCAGCACCACCAAACCAGCTTAACAACAATTGCTAAAGGAACTTCTCTAGGCAAGAAACACAACAGAAGGAATATACCTACAATAACGAACCCAAAGCAATGAAGGGAATGGGAATAGGAACATACATATCAATAATTACCTTAAATGTAAATGGACTAAATGCTCCCACCAAAAGACACAGAGTGGCTGAATGGATACAAAAACAAGACCCATATATATGCTGTCTACAAGAGACCCACTTCAGACCTAGAGACACATACAGATTGAAAGTAAGGGGATGGAAAAAGATATTCCATGCAAATGGAAATCAAAAGAAAGCTGGAGTAGCAATTCTTATATCAGACAAAATAGACTTTAAAATAAAGACTATTAGAAGAGACAAAGAAGGACACTACATAATGATAAAGGGATCAATCCAAGAAGAAGATATAACAATTGTAAATATTTATGCACCCAACATAGGAGCACCTCAATACATAAGGCAAATACTAACAGCCATAAAAGGGGAAATCGACAGTAACACAATCATAGTAGGGGACTTTAACACCCCACTTTCACCAATGGACAGATCATCCAAAATGAAAATAAAGAAGGAAACACAAGCTTTAAATGATACATTAAACAAGATGGACTTAGTTGATATTTATAGGACATTCCATCCAAAAACAATAGAATACACATTTTTCTCAAGTGCTCATGGAACATTCTCCAGGATAGATCATATCTTGGGTCACAAATCAAGCCTTGGTAAATTTAACAAAATTGAAATTGTGTCAAGTATCTTTTCCGACCACAATGCTATGAGACTAGACATCAATTACAGGAAAAGATCTGTAAAAAATACAAACACATGGAGGCTAAACAATACAGTACTCAATAATGAAGTGATCACTGAAGAAATCAAAGAGGAAATTAAAAAATACCTGGAAACAAATGACAATGGAGACACGATGACCCAAAACCTATGGGACGCAGCAAAAGTAGTTCTAAGGGGGAAGTTTATAGCAATACATTCCCACCTTAAGAAACAGGAAACATTTCGAGTAAACAACCTGACCCTGCACCTAAAGCAATTAGAGAAAGAAGAACAAAAAACCTCCAAAGTTAGCAGAAGGAAAGAAATCATAAAGATCACATCAGAAATAAATGAAAAAGAAATGAAGAAAACGATAGCAAAGTTCAACCAAACTAAAAGCTGGTTCTTTGAGAAGATAAACAAAATTGACAAACCATTAGCCAGACTCATCAAGAAAAGAAGGGAGAAGACTCAAATCAATAGAATTAGAAATAAAAAAGGAGAAGTAACAACTGACACTGCAGAAATACAAAAGATCATGAGAGATTACTATAAGCAACTCTATGCCAATAAAATGGACAACCTGGAAGAAATGGACAAAGTCTTAGAAATGCATAACCTGCCAAGACTGACACAGGAAGAAATAGAAAATATGAATAGACCAATCACAAGCTGGAGTAGCTTTTTTTCAATTCAACTGAAATTGAAACTGTGATTAAAAACCTTCCAACAAACAAAAGCCCAGGACCAGATGGCTTCACAGGCGAATTCTATCAAACATTTAGAGAAGAGCTAACACCCATCCTTCTTAAACTCTTCCAAACAATATCAGAGGAAGGAACACTCCCAAACTCATTCTACGAGGCCACCATCACCTTGATACCAAAACCAGGCAAGGATGTCACAAAGAAAGAAAACTACAGGCCAATATCACTGATGAACATAGATGCAAAAATCCTCAACAAAATACGAGCAAACAGAATCCAACAGCACATTAAAAGGATCATACACCATGATCAAGTGGAGTTTATTCCAGGAATGCAAGGATTCTTCAATATACGCAAATCAATCAATGTGATACACCATATTAACAAGTTGAAGGAGAAAAAACATATGATCATCTCAATAGATTCAGAGAAAGCTTTCGACAAAATTCAACACCCATTTATGATAAAAACCCTGCAGAAAGTAGGCATAGAGGGAACTTTCCTCAACATAATAAAGGCCATATATGACAAACCCACAGCCAACATTGTCCTCAATGGTGAAAAATTGAAACCATTTCCACTAAGATCAGGAACAAGACAAGGCTGCCCACTCTCACCACTCTTATTCAACCTAGTTTTGGAAGTTTTAGTCACAGCAATCAGAGAAGAAAAGGAAATAAAAGGAATCCAAATTGGAAAAGAAGATGTAAAGCTGTCACTGTTTGCAGATGACATGATACTATACATAGAGAATCCTAAAGATGCTACCAAAAAACTACTAGAGCTAATCAATGAATTTGGTAAAGTCGAAGGATACAAAATTAATGTACAGAAATCTCTGGCATTCCTGTACACTAATGATGAAAAATCTGAAAATGAAATCAAGAAAACACTCCCATTTACCATTGCAACAAAAAGAATAAAATATCTAGGAATAAACCTACGTAAGGAGACAAAAGACCTGTATGCAGAAAATTATAAGACACTGATGAAAGAAATGAAAGATGATACAAATAGATGGAGAGATATACCATGCTCCTGGATTGGAAGAATCAATATTGTGAAAATGACTGTACTACCCAAAGCAATCAACAGATTCAATGCAATCCCTATCAAACTACCACTGGCATTTTTCACAGAACTAGAACAAAAGATTTCAAAATTTGTTTGGAAAACCAAAAGACCCCGAATAGCCAAAGCAATCTTGAGAACGAAAAACGGAGCTGGAGGAATCAGGCTCCCTGACTTCAGACTATACTACAAAGCTACAGTAATTAAGACAGTGTGGTACTGGCATAAAAGCAGAAAGATAGATCAGTGGATCAGGATAGAAAGCCCAGAGATAAACCCACGCACATATGGTCAACTTATCTTTGATAAAGGAGGCAGGAATGTACAGTGGAGAAAGGACAGCCTCTTCAATAAGTGGTGCTGGGAAAACTGGACAGGGACATGTAAAAGTTTGAGTTTAGATCATTCCCTAACACCATACATAAAAATAAGCTCAAAATGGATTAAAGACTTAAATGTAAGGCCAGAAACTATCAAACTCTTAGAGGAAAACATAGGTAGAACACTCTATGACATAAATCACAGCAAGATCCTTTTGGACCCACCTCCTAGAGAAATGGAAATAAAAACAAAGATAAACAAATGGGACCTAATGAAACTTCAAAGCTTTTGCACAGCAAAGGAAACCATAAACAAGACCAAAAGACAACCCTCAGAATGGGAGAAAATATTTGCAAATGAAGCAACTGACAAAGGATTAATCTCCAAAATTTTTAAACAGCTCATGCAGCTCAATGGCAAAAAAACAAACAACCCAATCCAAAAATGGGCCGAAGACTTAAATAGGCATTTCTCCAAAGAAGATATACAGACTGCCAACAAACACATGAAAGAATGCTCAACGTCATTAATCATTAGAGAAATGCAAATCAAAACTACAATGAGATATCATCTCACACCAGTCAGAATGGCCATCATCAAGAAATCTAGAAACAATAAATGCTGGAGAGGGTGTGGAGAAAAGGGAACACTCTTGCACTGCTGGTGGGAATGTGAATTGGTACAGCCACTATGGAGAACAGTATGGAGGTTCCTTAAAAAACTAAAAATAGAACTACCATATGACCCAGCAATCCCACTACTAGGCATATACCCTGAGAAAACCATAATTCAAAAAGAGACATGTACCAAAATGTTCATTGCAGCTCTATTCACAATAGCCCGGAGCTGGAAACAACCTAAGTGTCCATCATCGGATGAATGGATAAAGAAGATGTGGCACATATATACAATGGAATATTACTCAGCCATAAAATGAAACGAAACTGAGCTATTTGTAATGAGGTGGATAGACATAGAGTCTGTCATACAGAGTGAAGTAAGTCAGAAAGATAAAGACAAATACCGTATGCTAACACATATATACGGAATTTAAAAAAAAAAATGTCATGAAGAACCTAGGGGTAAAACGGGAATAAAGACACAGACCTACTTGAGAATGGACTTGAGGATATGGGGAGGGGGAAGGGTAAGCTGTGACAAAGCGAAAGAGAGGCATGGACATATATACAGTACCAAACGTAAGGTAGATAGATAGTGGGAAGCAGCCGCAGTGCACAGGGAGATCAGCTCGGTGCTTTGTGACCGCCTGGAGTGGTGGGATGGGGAGGGTGGGAGGGAGGGAGATGCATGAGGGAAGGGATGTGGGAACAGATGTATATGTATGACTGATTCACTTTGTTATAAAGCAGAAACTAATAATAAAAAAAAAGAAATGGAGCCTTTGCTACTTTGTTTTGTCTGGTACCATGCATCACTGTACCCTACTGAGCTTGAAAGGATCATATAAGGTGCATGTATCTTTATAATTAATGTGGCTACTATCTATATTCCTAACTTGAAATGAAAATGTAATACACCTTTAAAGTATATTTCCCTTGTTAAAATGATCAGAAAACATTAAAATATTAGTTCAGTTCATATTTATAATGAATTAATGTGTTAATATAATTTTCTTACTGACTAGTATTAATTAGCTAGTTAAGTTCTTTGGGTTCTGTTAAATATTCAATTCAAGGCACAATACAGGTGAATTGAAATTGTAATGTTACTACTATAATGGTCAATTATGTTCTGCTTGAAGTATTCACAACCCAAATACAAATGCTTCATTCTGTAGCACATATCCATGGGAAAACCAGGTTTTCAAATACATATTTGGTCAGTACAAAGTATTAGCTGGTTACTCATAACTCCGCTATAAGAACCACAAATAAAATTACCATGAAAAATATGCTTAATGGTTATTCTGCAGATATTCCATTATAAAACCTTACTCATGCTATTAATCTTCTGAAGCCTATTACCATTCCTGCAGACAAGACCATCAACTATACTAATGCTGTTAATTGTCTAATTCCAGGAGTCTTGAAAATAGAGGTTAGAAGCAGCCTTAGGTAAAACCAAAAAAAGCCTGACAATAGCCCTAATAGATAGCTTTAAATTACAAAGTGAAAAAACTCTAGAAAATTTATAAAGACAGCTGAATTTACACACTGACTTGTCACTAATGTTGGACATATCACTTTAAATTGTACTTTACAACTCCTAAATTAATAAAAGTTTAAAATTGTAATATTTTATTTCCCAAACATAGTGAATAGATAATTTTTATTTCTTATCAGCTAATTCAAATGACAATTTTCCCTTCCTGAAGTCCGCATATATCCACAAAATGTTGCATACCTCTCTCTGTATATCTATATGATTTTATATAAATAATATACATTATATAATTATATATAAATGAATTATGCATATAACTATAAAAACAAGAATAGTGGAGGGTTCATGGAGGAAATAAATAGAATCCAGGAGATAAAAAAATATCTTTTTTCTAATTGCCTTTTTATTTGCAGAAGAAAAAAATAATATAAAAAAAAGTGAAGGAAAAATGTGTTGATCTGTGTACTAGCATGCCTAGCTTTTTTCTAAGAATTTTCTTCTATTGTTTCCATCTTTCTCCTTTGGCACCTCTAAATATAACTTTCAGGTTTCAAAGGCTGACCTAGAGCTAAGCTCCTGAAGGGATATTTTTTTTCCCACCTGGCAATGTAGAATTCTGGATAGATGTGTGTATTCTCAATGCCAATGTGATATTTAAATATCATGTGTATTACGTGTATCACAGACACAAGTGGCCCAATGTGTGTACCTGTTAGCTGAATGAAAGGTCATACTCTCCTAAGTTCTTGTGTATTTTATTAATCATTCCTGCCTTAAAGTCCATAAAAACCAATTGTGATCTGGCCCTTGCTCTTTGCCTTCAACATTTCCTCCATAAAAATCCAGATTTAAGCCATAGTTATCTTTCTTTGTGTCTTCCCACTTATTGTTTTATTTTGAGTTTTTGTTTTTTCTACCTGAAACACTCTTCCCAAGCATTGACTATCTAGAATCCTAGTAATCCTTCAGTTGCCAACCTAGACTCCTCCTTCTTTGGTCAGCCTTTTGTGATTCCCAACAGTCATTTTGCATATTTGCTTCTATAACACCCTTGAATTTCATTATTATGTATACTGCAAACTACCTGCTTGTTGGGTTTGCTTACACTTTTATATCAGAAGCTGCATGAAAACAAACAGAACTTGACAGCCTAATTTTTTGTCTCTTTCGTGTTTGGCACAATTCCTGACACAGAGTGGCTACCCAAGATATAGGTGTTGAATAAATTAATGGAAGACTAAGTGGAAGAATGAATGAATACCACCATAGGAAATGATAGTGGTTATGCTACTTAAGCTCATTGCATTGAATTATATCAAAAATAAACATTTGATTTCAATTCAATGACTCAAAAAAGGCATGACACAATGAGAAAAATCAGGAAAACCTTCCAAATTGGTTTTTTAAAATATCTGCATTCTTTAATATTGGACTATATTAGATGTTTGAAGAAGAGCAGAGAAGCCAATTTAGAAGAGAAAAAAAAAAAAAAAAAGCTTTTGCAATACTCTCTCCCAAATCCATCTATGAATCACACAAGCCTTCTTGAATTTAACTATATTAATAATTTATTTTGGGACAGGGAGCTGTATATCTACTCTAATTTGCATTGTTCATTTGAAAATTAATAGTATAATTATGCATTGTGTAATATGTATAATTTTAATATATGCATAATTTATAATATATCTAGGATAAAAAAACAGTAAAATCTCTGGAGCTGTCTTGCAGAAACATAGACCTTTCGTCCAGTTTTATGTTCAGCTTGTTGGTCTGCACTGAGAGTATGACCATTCAATCATGATAGAGAATGACACCAAATGACCTTATAAAAGTTTAAGTTGTTTCCATGGTGTTGGCAATTTAATGTTAAAAATTCTTTTAACATATTGGTAATACACACTTTTTCTAAAAAATTCAATCCACGGGGAATTTTACTTTTAGCCTTTATTGTGTTTGTCAACTATGGCCACATTCTTATAAAAATGTCAAGAGAAGCCTCTGAAAACACTGTTTTTTAATGATTAAAAAATTGATAATGGAGGTAGGTGATCTCAGGATGCATTTCCTTACCACATTTTTCTCTAAAACAAATCAACCTCAAATGAACTTACCTGGAACACTGCAGTGAACCTGTTTCAATTTTAATGCTTAAAAATAAGACCTTAAATATTTTATATCAATAAATGATGTTTAGCTCTTTCTTGAACTTCTATTTTATCACAGAAATATCGTCTCCATTCAAGTATATAAACCCCTTCTGTCTTGCAGGTTATCATCAACCCTAAGAAAAAAATAAGAACACTTTGAAGAAAACTAAAGGCAAAAAAGCATTTTTATGAGCACTTAAATAAAATTCACACATAGAATTATTCTAACCGCTTGAGAGATGTATACATACAATAAGAAGCAGAAAGTTCTAATGATATATTAAAGGTTCAGTGGGCCCATTTCAAAGGCAAATTCTAAGACCAAACCCTAACTAAGAAGCATTTCCTTTGCAAATGCAGATCAAAAGGTCAGCAAATGTATAGAGTCAAATGGCTCTTGTTTTATTGCCCCATGGATGCAACACTCATTTAATTTATGTCTTTCTGGATCTTAAAGCCCTTTAACTTGTTTTATTGGGGAGATTTTAATTCGGAACTTAGATCAACGAGGTACAGGGGGTCAAATGATAAAAAAACTAAGTGTAAGTGGCTCTGAAGCAAGTCAGTGTTTCGAACACTGAGGAGGGAAAGGAGACTTCCCTTGGGGGCTGTACAATAAATAAACAGGTGATG
This sequence comes from Mesoplodon mirus, assembly GCF_964341445.2. Taxonomy (NCBI): domain Eukaryota; kingdom Metazoa; phylum Chordata; class Mammalia; order Artiodactyla; family Ziphiidae; genus Mesoplodon; species Mesoplodon mirus. The sequence continues at coordinate 44,715,813 of NC_138993.1, forward strand.
AAGGACAGAAGGGGTAGGTGAGCTTTTCTTTCTCCAGTTAGTGATAATATTTGTTTGCAAATGTAATCAAAACAACAGTAAAATAAGTTAATTAATAAGGATTTTTTTTCTGATTCTGTTGTGTCATAAATAAACAATATGAAAACAGGATGGCATTTATTTATGAGGTCCATGTTCTAAGCACAAAGAGAGGGTACAAACCAATGACAGTAAAGGACCTGAGTCCAAGTTTGGGGTTTACATTCATTAACTCTGAATTTGTCATTAATCTCCCCAGTCTATGACTCAAAGAATGAGGCAACACTCGAAAGCATAATGACTATAACCTGATTGGTAGAGCTAAAAATGCCCCGTGATCTTATAAACTTTTCAGGTAACATTTTAAATCTTTTAAATTAATTACTTAAATTCTTCTCTTTTCTTTTTATTGCCACATTCTTTACTCACTTAGCCCAGGCATCTGCTACTCCTTTTCTGTCTCCCACAATACGATTACACTGACTCTAGGACAGATAGGATTCCTGTTTTAATCTAGGACCATTCTCACAATGAGGTCAAGGAAGGGAGTGGGAGAAAGACTCAGTGGTCTACGTCTGGGAGAGGATGGGGGCCGGACATGGAGTGTGGAGGCACCATTTGTCATCTGTGCAGAATTGAACAACAACAATAAAATCAGGGAAAAGCTGGTCTACATTTCACCTTGACCTGGTAGTTTAAAACAATGTCAGTAATAAAATACTTCTCCTCCAGAATAATTTTTGGTTGGTCTAAGTTCTGAACAATTGCCTGCTGTGTGTTACCCAGCCACTGTCTGGGATTAGCTTTCATTCAGTCATTTCCCACTTCAAATGTAGAAGAGAAAATATCACACTGCAAAGATGAAGATGTCTCATATAAAAGTACAATGTGAAAGGAATTAATCAGCTAGACCAGTGCAGGAAAGGAGATTACTTTGTATTTAAGTCTAATAAATATGGATTGTTATTTTAAAATAACATAATTTAATGAAGTATATAAATGTGATTAAATTTATCTTTTCTAGTCTTTATTGTTCATGAAAATGCAACCAAAATAAGAGAGATGGTAAAGAGATGAGCGTTTTGATCCTACTTGTTTATACATAGAAGTTCCTGAAAGTTAATATCTAGATGGAAATAGATATTTAGCCATAACTACTTTTGGATCCAAATGTAAGTTCAACCTTAAATAATTTAATTTCAGCTTTCATTTTGAGATCACTGTGGATTCACATGTACTTGTAAAGTTAATAGAGATCTTGTGTACCATTTACCCAGTTTCCATTGATGATGACATCTTGAAAAACCAGTACAGTTTCATAACCAGGATATTGACATTGATACAGTTGACAGATACCAATCTTGTTTAGATTTCCCAGCTTTACCTGTACTCATGGTATATGGTGTATGTATGTGTGTGTGTGTATATACTTAATCTTATGCATATTTGTCACATGTTTGGTACATGTATGTATATCCACCACCACAGTTAAGATAGAGACTGTCCCATCACCATGAAACACACCTCGTTCTAGCCCCATCCTTAAACCTAGAAGTCACTGATCTGTTTTCCATGTGTATAATTTTATAATTTTATGAATGTTATACAAATGGAACCATACTGTAGTTAACCTTTTGAGATTGGCTTTTTTCACTTAACATCATTCTCTGGTAATCCATCAAAGTTGTTCCATGCATCAATAGATTTTTCCTTTTTATCTCTGAGTTGTAATCCATTGTATCTTCGTTAATTTTAAAATAACACTTTTTGGGGGACACGAGGATTCTCAGAATATTTTATTTTTATATTAATATTTTAAATTGGGGAGAAAAAATCCTTACTGCTTTATAGAGCAGCTTTTTCCATGTTAATGATAATAGGAAATACTTGTATGGCATGTATTACTGCTTGGTATTGTCTAAGCTCTTTACATAAATTAATATTTTAAGTCTGATTATAATTCTAAAAGATAAAGACTGTCATTATCATCTTTTTATCAATAAGAAACAACACATAAATGTTAGGAAAATTGACCACCTAGAGACGAGTGGTCAGTATTTTCACCTAGGCCGTCAGGCCCTGGAGCCTGTACATCCTACACTAGCAGAAAGCCTGAGGATGCAGATTTTACATTATACAGCCTCTTCTCCACTCTGCCTCAAATCTATTTTGCTGCACAAATTACTGTACTGTTATATCCTTGTCCTATATCAGAAGTTTATTAAACACTATCATGTACCCAAAATTATGTTCAGTGCTGGGAAATTATAGTGTGAAATGTGAGCTGGACATTTAAATAAGTAAATATATAGCAAAAGGTTATAATAATTAGAACTAGATAAAACATTTATGAATATATAGAGAACAACTAATTTTTTGGAAATGAAACATGAACAACTTTTGAGAAAACAATCTTTGAACTAGATCTTGAAGGGTTAGTAGAAATTCAGGAGGGTTTCTGATTTCAAGAACTAGAAGAAAATTCTTGAAGATATGATTGTTTATGTCATGACTGGGTATTATTTAGTAGTTTGGCTAGAGCTCAGAATGCATTTTAAAGGTCAGGAGCTCTTGAAAATTCAAAGAGTTAGACTAGCACTAAGGAATAAAAAATCCTACATATTATTCCAAGTTGATTGGAACATCTTATATGCAATGAAAATCCATGATTTTTTTTTTACAAGACATCTCATGGGTCTGCCACTGTACCTGAAATCTTCTATTATAGTTATGCTTTTAGAATGGAAACCAAAATCTACTCAGAAGGCAACTGTTTAAATGTATGTATGTTACTTGTTATATGAAGGAAAAAAGATATTTGTTAACTGAGAATCCAAGCATTCCTAGAGGTACACAGAAGTATTTTTGTAACCTCTGAGTTTTCAACTATTTAGGAACTATTTGTCAAATTATACCTTTTAAAGTGAAAATGTAGGCATATCACTTTTTCTGGAACAAGAAAATTTTGAAGAAGCATATCATGTTGGCTAGATGTTAAATAGGAGTCACCGATTTCTGTTCCTAAGGTGGCCTAAAAGTTACCTTGATATTAAGTGCACAGAAATATTGTCCACTGACACAAATTCATAAGCTCATTTTTCTGCTACTGTGTTTTCTCGATCTTTCATTTTTTTTTCATTTTTGAGAGAGACACAAGGACAGAGAAAGAATTCACTTCTCTAGGGAAGAGTAACACCACTAATGTGATAATAAGTGATAACTGACATATAGGACCATTTTCAGAAATCCAAAAAGCAGTTATAGGAAGTTTGAGGAACTAGTCAGACATATTCAATCTAAATAGGGCAGCAACTACTCAGCTCTAAGCTGATAGCTGCCATGCAGAAATCAGACTTGGCATTTTTATAGATAATTTTTATATTAAAAAAGATACATGAGGATTATTACATTATTTTCATCTGCAGCATTTACAAGATGGACTGAAATATGCCCAGTGGTTAATGGTCTGCATTATGAGCCACTGATTCAAAGTTTGAAATTGTCAACAGGATGAGACATTGCTGCAGAACAGAAATATGGTGTGAAAATATTGTGCTGGCTTGGAGGTATCTGGAAATAGTGATGGGAGAAAGACAAAATAAAATAAAGATAAAAAAGATAAGAGGAGAGTTAGGTATTGCCAAAGACAAATAAATTTCAGTGCTTTTTATTCTACATTTATAGGATAAAAACTAGTTTACATCTAGACCCACCTCATTTTTAATAGGTTGTTGTTTGTAATACTTCCATCAAGCCGTAGTTAGTTGGCTAATTAAATATAAATATTTGAAATGGAATATTATATTTTAATACTTATTGTTTACTTGAAGGTTTTATCAGAAATATAGGTCACTATCCATACCTCTATCAGTATATTAATGATACAAATATGATTTTCACATGCCCAATTGAACTAAAATAAAATTAAACACATTCTTATTGAAATTAAATGTAAACTTATCAGGAAAGTATCATAAATATGTAAATGATTCTCATCTGTTATATCATAGAGTGTAAACTATGAAATATATCCTATTTTTTACCACCTATTTTTGCCAAAACTTCTTTGTTAGAACATTGACCAAAGCTGATCAATTTGTGAGTATGCTTGTACATAGAGAGCATAAAGTATAAAAAAGAAACTTTTTGAAAATTTAAAATATCCCGTTTTATGAGAGTATACAATAAAAAAAAGAACTAAAAAAACACTTGCTCTAGAATGCATTAGATAGTTCTCAAAAAAAAAAAAACTCTTGCAATAATTTTTCTTTTATTCTTGAGGATAATATCAATGAACATATTAAAGAAATTTAATTGGCAACTGAAAAAAAATCCTCTCAAGAACCTCAGATTTTACACTGTAAAAATTTTAAACATCTAAAATATTATATGAAAAGATCTGTGAAGACAATTAAAATTTTAAATGGAGTAAGTTAATCATGAATTATAGATATGTGTCAAAATGAGGAATAATTTAAAAAGAATGGAAGAGTCAGAAAATATGAAATTCATATTTACTTGAGACAAAGATCTGCCCTGGAAGTGTAGCCTGACACTTTCTCCATTTCACTCACATTTCTTCCCAACGGGGTCACTGGTGCGTATTGTACCCAATATGAAAATGCTAAAAAGCCTTTCTATGCTTTGAAAACAATTATTTATGTGAAGCTGCATATCAACTTATTGATATAACATTAAAATCATTTCAAACTTTTTGTACATTCATAAGTCACTTCCACATACTAAATCCTTTCATTCTCTTTATGGACATTATACATAATACAAAGAATATATTTAGCACATGTAAATACAGTACATAGTATATTTTCCCAAATATTTTTAATAAGAGAAAACTTAGCAAATGATTGCTTAACTGTTTAATCCTCTTTCCTAAGTGTTCTTGTTCATGCTTTTTAAAAATTTAAAAGCTGAGAATTATTTCTTCTATTATTTACTGTTTTATAAGTCTAGGAAATTCAAGGTCCCGGTAACTTCAGTCCTATATTTAGAAGTTGATATTTATACAGAAGTTGGAAATTATTCATAATATTTGGATATGAAAAAGACTCTGAAAAGAGCAAAAACTTAAAACATTGCCAGGAACACAACTATATGAATGATATTTAATATTAGTTGATTGTCTACCGCCATCTGGTGGTAGTATGTGGTATTACACAGTTGAGGCACCTGATATCGTTACTAATATTTCAATATATAAGCACATTTTAAATGGATTATTTAATTTGATTATCTTTGAAAAGGTAAAGTTTCCCCTTAAATATTTTTTTTCATTTTTTTCAAGTTCCAGTAACTGAAACAAAAATATACTTAAAAATTCCTTTCTTTTAACTTATTTGAAATATAATTTGGATAAATTGACATTCACATTGTCCAAAAACTGTTCCTTTAAGTGATTTAATTCATATTTAAGTTTTAAAATGTTGTATACTTTGATAAATTGTCTATCAAAACAAAAGCTTAAGCTTAAAAGAAAGGTTTTTGCTTTAATTTGTTTTCATTGTAATAGCTGTGGAAATCAATAAAATAGACTCTTAGTTAAATGTATATGATTACAATCAAATTTAACCCTAAGAAAATATTGCTTTTAACTTACTAACCTACTCTGGTGGGTGATTTTTAATAATAACTGTATGACGCATATTATTTAGTGCATAAATTATAATATTATCATCTTACTATTTGATTCCTCCAAACTCTAAGGAAACAGATTCAAACATGTTGTCAGGATATTGATACAAATTTCAAACCTATTAGTGTTATTTTTTCCATTGGAAAGGTCTCCCCTCTTCTTTCCCCTGCCCAGCTTCCCAAAGTAACATATGATTCAGAAGAAAGTTTATGTAGGTTCATAAAGGGACAAGGGAGCGGCATGGATCATTGTATTGCTGTTTTCTGGGTCTTCATTAGCCTCTGCTAAGATATGCCTCAGGCCACTCTATCAGTGTTTCTGGTGCTGGATTACAACAGTGTGGCAGATCTTGCCTAATGTGGGGGCATTGTGATGGCAGATGTTACTGAAATCTGAAAGCCCTGTGGAGTCTTTATTCAAGAAGTTGCCCAAATTTGATCCTTCTTATCTCAATTCCAGGCCTATTCCAATGAAGATTTTCTCTGCACTTCTGAGTTCCCTCTACATGACACATAGGAACTTCTGGATCAGTTGCATTGTTGATCTTAGACTGTTAAGAATATAGAATTACTGGGACTTCCCTGGTGGTCCAGTGGTTAAGACTCAGTTCTCCCAATGCAGGGGGCACGGGTTCAAACCCTGGTTGGGGAACTAAGATCACGCATGCTGCATAGTGTGGCCAGAAAAAAAAAAGCAAAAATATAGAATTACTGCTCAGGACACTCTCTAGAGACATCCTCTAGAACACTCCAATGATGATGTCCTGCCCGTTGATAATTTGGATAACCCTGGAGACATGCCTCATATCCCAGTGACAGGTGAGCAAGTGGAGTGTTTTGCCACGTCTTCTAAAATTTCCCTAAATTTGCCCCCCTCCCCTTTTTTTTGTGGTATGAAGGCCTCTCACTCTTGTGGCCTCTCCCTTTGTGGAGCACAGGCTCTGGACGTGCAGGCTCAGCGGCCATGGCCCTCGGGCCCAGCTGCTCCGTGGCATGTGGGATCTTCCTGGACCGGGGCACGAACCCATGTCCCCTGCATCGGCAGGCGGACTCTCAACCACTGCCCCATCAGGGAAGCCCCTAAATTTGCACTTTTGTTGAAGACCAAATAGCCATAATTGTGTTGGTCTATTTCTGGACTCTTTTCTGTTCCATTCACTTATGTGCCTATCCATGTGTTAATACCACACTATTTTTTTAGTACAGTACCTTTATTCTTAAATATTCTTAAAATTGGGTAGTGTGTTTCTTCAAAGGTTGTTCTATTTCAAATTATTGTTGCTAGGCAAGTTCTTTTGTTTTCCATATAAATTTTAGATTCTATTTCTGTATATCTATTTTAAAAAATCATCCTGAGATTTGGATATGTACTGCGTTAAGTCTATCACTTGGGGGAAAGCTGACATCTTTGCTATGTTGAGTCTCTCATGGAATCCTTCTCCATTTATATAGGCTCTGTGATTTCTGAAATATTTTGTCTTGTATTGTTTAGTTATTGTGAAGGGAATATATATTTTTAAATTCTGATTTCCAATTGTTGATTGCTTGATTATAGAAATATGACTATTAGAAATATTAATTTTTGAGTGTTCACATTGTATTTCATACCCTTATTGAACTCACTTATTATTTCTAGGAGGGTTTTTGTAATTCCTGAAATTTCTACATGGAAAATCATGTCATTTGTGAATAGGAGCAGTTTTATTTTTACCTTTCCATTCTCTATGCTTTTAAATCCTTTTCCTTGTCTATTAGCCTGGTTAAGACATGTATTGTTGTGTTAGATAGGCGTGGTGAGAATAAATATTCTTGTTTTACTCCCAATTTCAGGAGGAAAGTATTTATTTTGTCTTTCACCATTAAGTATGATATTTGCTGTAAGAATGTTGTCAATACCATTTATTGGGTTAAAGAAGTTTCTTTCTAAATCTGGATGCTAAGAGATTTTATCATGAATTGATGTTGAATTTTGTCAAATGTTTTTCTGCATCTGTTGATATGATATGTGCTTTTTCTTCTTTAATTTGCTAACATTGTGTATCATATTGATTGATTTGTGAAAAACTGAACCAGTTGTACATAACTGCAAGGATTTCAATTTGCTGAGGTGCATTCTTTTTATATATTTCTGGATTTTATTTGCTAATACTTTGTAGAAGATATTGGTATCTATATTATTCAAAGATATTGGCCTATACTTTTATTTTTTGTACTATTTTAAAATTTTGATTTCAGGGTAAAGCTGACTTCATAAAATGTTTTTGGAAATGTTCTTTCCTCTTCTACTTTCTGGAATAAATTGGATATAACTGATATTATTTTTTCCCTAAAGATTTGGTAAAATTTACCAATGAAATCCTCTATACTTGGAGATCTTTTTCCCAGATATTTACCTATGAATTAAATTTCTTTAACAGTTTAGGGTTATTCAGGTTATGTATATTTGTACTTTTTAAAATTATTCCTCTCTATTTTATCCAAGTTGTTGAATTTATGTGTGTAGAGTTTTTCACAGTATTCCTTTATCATTCGTTTGATGTCTCTGGGTCTGTAGAGAATTTTCTCACTCTTGGTATTGGGAATTTATGTCTTTTCTTCTATCAGTCTTGTTAAAGGTCTTATCAATTTTATTGAATTTTTTAAAGAATCCACTTTTGGTTTCATTGATTTTCTAAACTGATTTTCTGTTTTCAACTTTATTAATTTATTATCTTAATGATTTGTGTTCTTAAGTTTGATGTTCATTTGTTTTACTTTTCCCAGGTTTTTAAGTTGCAATTTTAGGTTATTGATATTAGACCATTGCTTTTTCTAACAAAATAATTTATTCCTATAAATTTTATTGAAGCACTGCTTTATCTCTGTCTCACAAATTTTGACATTTAATGTCTTTCTTTTAAGTTAGTTAAAAATATTTTTTAATTTCCTTTGGAAATTCCTTCACTTGTAGCTTATTTAGAAAGCAGCAAGTTGAATTAATGCCACTGAATTGTATTGTTTAAAAGAGTAAATTGGCAAATTTTATAATATATAATAAAATAATTATAATATATATGAAACATTAAAAACAAATTGTAATTCTATATTCTACCAGTGAACATGTAGATGTGAACATGCAATCATTCAATAAATCAAATCATAGAGACAAATCTAACATATGCAAGACTTGTCTGCTGAGAACTGTACAACACCAGTGAAAGAAACCAAAGATGATCTAAACAAAATAGAGACATACAGTGTGCATGAATTGGAAGAGTCAACATAAAAATGGTTGTCAATTTCTCCAAGATGACATACAGTTTAATGCAATTCATGTCAAAATCCCAGCAAAGATTGTTGTAAGTATAGAAAAGATTACTCTAAGGTTGACATAGAAAGGCAAAGGAACTATTCTATTTTTTTTTAAAATTTTCATTTTTGGACACATGCACTATTGTTCTTTATTTTGTTTTTGTTTTTTTTTTTTTTGCTGTACACGGGCCTCTCACTGTTGTGGCCTCTCCCATTGCAGAGCACAGGCTCCGGACGCATAGGCTCAGAGGCCATGGCTCATGAGCCCAGCTGCTCCACGACATGTGGGATCTTCCCAGATCGGGGCACAAACCTGTGTCCCCTGCATCGGCAGGCAGACTCTCAACCACTGTGCCACCAGGGAAGCCCTACTGTTCTTTAAAAAAAAAAAAAAATTCATTGAAGTATTGAAAACAATTTTATTGAAATTTAAAACTTTTTTAATTAAAAAAATATTGATTTACAATATTTCAGGTGTACAACAAAGTGATATATATATATATATATTTTTTTTTTCAGATTCTTTTCCCTTATGGGTTATTACAAAATACTGAATATAGTTTCCTGTGCTATATAGTAAGTCCTTGTTGCTTATCTATTTTTCTAGTGGTGTGTATCTGTTAATCCCAAATTCCCAATTTATCCCTGCCCCTGCTTTTCCCTTTGATAACCATATGTTTGCTTTCTATGTCTGTGAGTCTATTTCTATTTTCTAAATAAGTTCAGTTGTATCACTTTTTTTAATTCCACATATAAGTGATATCATATATTTGTCTTTCTCTGTCTGCCTTATTTCACTTAGTGTGATAATCTCTAGGTTCAACCATCCTATTTAAATGGATGCCAAGTTTTGCCTAAAACATTGTCAAGTATCTGAGAAAATCAAATCCACAGCAAATGTCTATGGCAGATATAGGCTGAAATACATCTAGAACAGTATGTGAGTATTAGTGTGAATGCTGAATTATCAAGTAAGCAATTTAAATTCCCTTGGTAACATGAACTCCTGTAGCCCCCGTTATTCAGTTTCCCCCAGTGATAACATGTGGTAAAACTATAAGACAACACCACATCTAGGACATTGACAATGATACAGTAAGCTAGAGAACATTTCCATCAGGACAAGGGTCCCTCATGTTGCCCTTATAAGACTAATTAATTTCCTTCGTACCCCTATTCCTTCCTTAACCACAATAACCACTAAGCTTTTATCCATATCTGTAATTTTGTCCTTTAATATATTACATAATTAAAACCATACATTATGTATCTCTTCCAGATAGCTTTATATTACTGAGTGGTAATCCTTAATATGGATGTACCACAGTTTGTTTAAACATTCACACATATAAGGACATCCTGTTCATTTCTTCTAATTTGTTTTACTATTATGAATAAAATTGCTAAACACGTTCATGAGCAGATTTTATGTAAACATAAATGTTGATGTCTCAGGATAAATGTCCAAGAGTGCAATTACTGGATCACATGGTAGTTGCATGTTCAGTTGTATAAGAAACTGTCAGTTTTCAGGAATAACTATACAATTTTATATTCTCATTAGCAAAAATCCACTTGCTCTACATTTTCACCAGTATTTAGTGGTATCACTATTTTTTATTCTATCTCTTCTCATAGGTGTGTGGTGATATCTCATAGATGTGTGGCTTTAATTTGCATTTCCCTAACAGCCAATGATATTGAGGATTTTCTCATGTGCTTATTTGCCATATGTATAATTTTTTAGTGAAATGTCTCTTCATGTCTTTTGCCCACTTTGTAATTGGATCTTTTGGTTTTTTATTGGTGAATTTTGAGAGTTGTTTATATATTCCAGATACTATCCTTTTGTTAAATATGTGATTGTGTGTATTTTCTTCCAGGCTCTTTACAGAGTCCTTTGGAGAGCAAAAGTTTCTAATTTTGATTAAGTCAAAATCATCAACTTTTTCTGTTTTCTTTTTTAATGAATTATGCTTTAGTGTTAAGTCTAAGAACTTTTTGCCTAGATCTAAATTCCAAAGAAATTTTTCTATGCTTTTTATAAAAAAACTTATAGTTTTAAAATTTACATTTACATTTTATAGTTGTACTGTTTGTACCTGTGAGCATGATTCATTTTGAGCTAATTTTTACATAAAGGGTAAGACTTCTTGTATTATAACCCTTTCTAGTCCCTTTGTTTCTGTCATCATTTCTTCCTGTGAACATTTTGGTGTGCAAGAAAATTTTAATATCTTTACTTATGCTATCATTGCTTTCTACAGAAACACTTCAGCTATGTGACAAAGTTCATTCTACCATTTTACCATTACACATCCTAACCAAGATCTGATTCCTGGGATTCAGTTCTAATATCAAACATCTGAAAACTAAGACAGACCTGAGCCAAGTACTCCCTAAGAAACTCAGGTTTCTCCCCCTCCAGGAAGCTTACACTGAATAGCCCACTTGGAAAGAAGATCTCTTTCATTCAAAAATCTATAACACATTTTATAGCTTTCATTGGATACACCTTTAACCTGTTTGAAATCAGGATTTTATTTATATAAATTTATAAACAAACATATATCTTTTTTTTTTTTTTTTTTTTTTGTGGTACATGGCCCTCTCACTGTTGTGGCCTCTCCTATTGTGGAACACAGGCTCCGGACATGCAGGCCCAGCGACCATGGCTCATATGCCCAGCCACTCCACGGCATGTGGGATCTTCCCAGACCGGGGCACGAACCCATGTCCCCTGCATCGGCAGGCGGACTCTCAACCACTATGCCACCAGGGAAACCCCAAACATATATCTTATCTTTCCCTGTAACCTCTGAACTATATGATACTTGAGATCAAATCTTATGTTTCATTTTATCTTTCATAGTACTTTTCATAGGCATCAGAGCAAATATTTGATTATTTACAAGTAGTTATCAGAGAGAACTTAAATCCGTCTTAGATCAGATCCTCACAAACACCACCAATCATGGGTTTGTATTTCCTGTAGCATATTTTTTGACAAATCCAACCCATTCTGAACACTTACTGAGATATAAAACAGAGTTTCAAATATAGAACTTTATCTCAACATCAGTATTATGGTTCCAGTTTTTTCATCCTTAATAAAACAATTATTCAAAGTTAGGGCTTTTTCATTTCAGGGACATTTTCCATATATAAAAATAAAAATAATAATATAGATAAAACCAAATAAACAATACATTAAGAGAGTTAACTTATGCATATTATGCAATTTTATTAGGGTAAGACCACACTTAAGTCATTAAAAGTGCCTCAAATTGGATTTGAATAGGAACTAGTCAGTTGGACAAAGAAAGTTAACATTTATGAGAAAGAGGATAATTGATAATTACTTGTTAACAACAGCTTAGAGTAATGAAATGTTTATGATTCAGGAAAGAACTTGTTAGGAACTAAATTTAAAATCAAAGTAACTCCATAAAGATTCACCCTTGCATACCTAGCAAATAGGAGTATGATCAAAAGCTAGACAAATCTACTTAATGAGATTTCACATAGGTTCTTAATTTGGGGAATTATTGGTATTTCTTTATGTAATGCACAATCTTTTATATAAAATGATCCACACTGATAAATAGTTAATATTATTTAATAATGAAGATTTTTTGAGAATTCTAAAGAAAGTTAAAAAAATATCAGATATATAATATTTAAACTTGAAATGTTCAGAATTTAAAGTCTTAGGTGAATTTCTTCCCTTCCTTCCTCCCTTCCTCCCTTCCTTCCTTCCTTCTTTCTTTTCTTCCTCCTTTCCTTCTTTTCTTCCTCCCTCCCCTCTGTCTCTGTTTCTCTCAGTGTCTCTAACTCTTGTTTCTTTCTTTCTCTTTCTAAAAACAGTTAAGAGCTTGTACATAATGTAATATTTTATTTATATATTTTCGTTATTATTTTAATTTACTCTGCTTAAAATTATTAATTTTATGTAGTTAAGCGAATATAATGTGAAATGTCACCTACTGAGTAAATCAAGTTTATATGGTAATTGATTTTTCTGTATTTTTGTGCTTACTTTCTTTTGACAGATGCTGATTTTGTACTTTCATTTGTTTCCTCATTTTCATATTATTGATTGAGACTGCTAGAAAAATTGGAATTGTTAGGCTATTGTTTTAAGGTATTAATTAATTTGATTTATATATGGATTACACTTTGAGTAATTACACTGTGAAGAAGCAATACTAATGTAAATAAATCACTTTATTTGAATAAACTACTTTTGGTGGTTATAGTAAGTAAACCTCTCATTTCATAAAAAATATTTGTGATTAGAAAAAAATCAATACCATAATTTTTCACCCTTTCCCTCACACCACAAGATTTTGTCTCTTTTTACATAGCTCTTAATCAGGGTCAAATGAAGAAAAATAGAAAAACCTAAAAATCCAGGAGTGATGATCCTAGACCCTGTATTTAACATTTTAATCAGTAGCCCAATAAAAGAGTAAACATCTTCCTTAGTATTAGGTATATTTCACAAACACTAGGTTATGGGAAAGGTACATTCTGAAGTTTTTAATACATGTTGAATTGGTAATAAGCAAGAAAGTTACCAATGACAAAATCAGGACTGAATATCTGCATATATATATATATATATATATATATGATATACAAATACATACATATATATATATATATATATATATATATATATATATATATATACACATATGCATAAATGATAAAAGAGAATGACTTTCAACTTAGATTTCTAAATCCAGAGAATAGGGGAGTTCAGATCAAGATGTCCCAGTCATGGACTTCACCTCCCCACCCACCAAGAACACATCAAAATTACATCTACATGTGGAACAATTCTCACTAAAAACTAACTAGAAAGTGACAGAAGGATTCTTGTACGACCAAGTCTATAAGAAATATAGGCACATAACCTGGTTGTATAGGAAGAAAAAGGATCAGGTTGGCACATGTGCCCTGGGACGGGACTCAGAGGAAAAGGGAGGTTGTAGTGGGGACAGCTTCCCTAGTGAGTGAGTGGTTTGAACCACAGTTTGGACACCCCAATCCTGGGGTCCTAAGTGGGGCAGACAAGACCCCTTGGCTGGTTGGAGGACAGCTGGGACTAATAGGATGGCTATGGGGAGCCTGGACTCCAACTGTGAGGAGCATGAGTGTGCAGGCTTGGCCCCAAAGTAGGGTGGAGAAAGACCTGCTCTAGATGCTGCCAGGTTTCCCAGACCAGCCTCACTGCAAACACCAGTCTGAGCCGAGTGAACACTCAAGCCCCAACTCACTCCACACCACAGAGCAGCACAGAGCAGCACTGGATCTGGGGCAGCTAAACACTGGCTCTGGGGCAGCTAAGATTCTTCTTCTTGGGAAAAGAATCTACCAAGACTGAATCTGGTTGGGACTTCAGCAGTCATTGTTGGCCCTTACTCAATCAGTGCCTCAGAAGCAGCCCAGATCTCTGACTGTAGGTGGCTCCTCCACCATGGCTCACCATCCCTCCATACATGATGATAGACCACACAGGCCCTCCTGCCTGAACTGTTGAGTGATTCCACAACAGGGCAGCAGAGGCTGGGGATAGTGATTGGTTGTGAGGAGCAAAGGGGACTTGGACCTGAGGCTGTGTTTGGGCACAGGCACTGTGCTGCACAGGCACTGCATTAGGCCTCTGTCTGTTGCCACCATAAGCTGAGAGCTTACACAGACCCCACTTGCTTCGGCATTCCCACCTCTTTGGGGCAAAGGTCTCAGTGAAGGGAGAGGGGAAACACACACACTTAAAGGGAATAGAGCCAGCTCAGGCCCAGACTTCATGGTTTCTGCTCCAACAACTTGGTATCAGACCCCACGCCTGATAGGGCAGTGATGTCCACTAAGTAGAAGGAAGTCTTACTTCACACTGGGATCCATCTCTAGGCCCTGCATCTCCAGTCCCACCTCCTATGAAGGTGGTAGATGCCAGTACACCCTCAGGAAGGACATGACTTCATCCACATCAAAGTCAAATTTAGCTCTCCACCAAAGGCATTAGTGATACCACACAAAATCTGTATAAGGATGCACTGATGAAAGGTCACCCTTTCAAGACTGTCATAGGTAACTATTGCATCATAGTGCAGAGTAAATGAACATCCATCTTAACATGCATGGGTCATGTGGAAAGGTTGAGGTGGTGGTCTGTTGTGGGTTGTCAGCTTAAATGGGCTGAAAAAAGTAACTTTGGGTGGTAAGGAGAAGGGACAACTTCAGCAAGGGGAGATTGAATAAATAGAGTTGGGTTGATGAATAAGTAAATATATTAAGGATAATGGGAGCCAGGTATTTTACTACTGGAGTTGCATATATAGAAAAGAAAAGAAAAAAAAAAACAAGAACAATTTCTGTCATGTTGCATTAGAATTAATCAGTTAGAGCTCGTGTAGTTCAATATATATCTATCAATATAGAAATAAGCACAGATGTTAATGTAGATGTATATATATATTCACTTGTGTGAATATATATATTCCCTTGCTCTGCCCACTAAGAGGACAGAGGAGCAGTGATAGTCCCACACTTAGCATCCAGATATTGGTTTCTAAATTTGATTTGGCATACTAAAAGTAAACAGCACTTCTGAGAGAAATGACTGATTCCTAGGTTAGGGAAAAAAAGTATAAGATGGACCTGGAAAATATGCACCAGAAAATAAAGTGCTCAAAGAAAGGTGGAACCTCATCTAAATAACATAGATCTGATTTTAAAAGGCCTCTAGGAGGAGCTTCAAGATGGTGGAAGAGTAAGACGTGGAGATCACCTTCCTTCCCACAGATACATCAGATGTACAACTGCATGTGGAACAACCCCTACAGAGCACCTACTGAATGCTGGCAGAAGATCTCAGACCTCCCAAAAGGCAAGAAAGTCCACGTGTACCTGGGTAGGGCAAAAGAAAAAAGAAAAAAATAGGGACAAAAGAATAGGGACGGGACCTGCACCAGTGGGAGGGAGCTGTGAAGGAGGAAAGTTTTCCACACACTAGGAAGCCTCTTCACAGGTGGAGACTACGGGTGGTGGAGGGAGGAAGCTTCGGAGCCATGGAGGAGAGTGCAGCAATAGGGGTGTGGAGGGCAAAGGGGAGAGATTCCCGCACAGAGGACTGGTGCCGACCAGCACTCACCAGCCCAAGAGAATTGTTTGCTCACCCGCTGGGGTGGGTTGGGGCTGGCAGCTGAGGCTCGGGGTTCGATCTGATCACAGGGAGAGGACTGGTGGTGTGAACATAGCCTTCAGGGCATCAGTGCACCACGGCTAGTCAGGAGGGAGTCCGGGGAAATGTCTGGAGCTGCCGAAGAGGCAAGAGAATTTTTCTTGCCTCTTTGTTTCCTGGTGCGTGAATAAAGGGAATTCAGAGCACTGCCTAAATGAGCTCCAGAGATGGGCGTGTGCCGCAGCTATCAGTGAGGACACCAGAGATGGATATGAGATGCTAAGGCTGCTGCTGCAGTCACCAAGAAGCCTGTGTGCAAGCCCAGGTCATTCTCCACACCTCCCATCATGGGAGCCTGTGCAGTCTGCCACTGTCAGGGTCCTGTGATCTAGGGACAATTTACCCAGGAGAACATACAGCGCCTAAGGCTGTTGCAATGTCATGCTGGTCTCTACCACCGCAGGCTCACCATACATCCATACCCATCCATACCCACGGCCTGAATGAGCCAGAGGCCCCAATCAGTTGCTCCTTTAAGCCCGTCCTGTCTGAGCAGGAACAGATTCCCTCGGGCGACCTACAAGCAGAGACAGGGCCAAATCCAAAGTTGAACCCAGGAGCTGTGCTAACAAAGAAGAGAAAGGGAAATCTCTCCCAGCAGCCTAAGGAACAGTGGATTAAATCTCCACAATCAACTTGATGTACCCTGCATCTGTGGAATACCTGAATAGACAATGAATCATCCCAAATTGAGGCAGTGGACTTTGGGAGCAATGATATATATATATATAGATATAGATATATATATATATATATATTCACTTTTTCTCTTTTTGTGAGTGTGTTAAGTGTATGCTTCTGTGTGCGACCTTGTCTGTATAGCTTTGCTTTTACCATTTGTCTTAGGTTTCCATCTCCCTGGTCTTTTATTCTTTTTTTTTATTTTAGTACAGTTTTTAGTGCTTGTTATCATTGATGGATTTGTTTTTTGGTACGGTTGCTCTCTTCATTCTTTCTCTTTTTTTAATTACTTTCTAATTTTTTTAAATTTCTAATAATTATTTTTTATTTTAATAACTTTTAATTTTATTTATATTTTTCTTTTTTTTTCTTTCTTTTTTTCCTCCCTTTTATTCTGAACCATGTGGATGACAGGGTCGTGGTTCTTGGCCAGGTGTTAGGGCTGTGCCTCTGAGGTGGGAGAACCAAGTTCAGGACAGTGACAACCAGAGACCTCCCACCTACACATAATATCAAATGGCGAAAATCTCCCAGAGATCTCCATCTAAATGCCAAGACCCAGTTCCACTCAATGACCAGCAAGCTACGGTGCTGGACACCCTTTGCCAAACAACTGGCAGCACAGGAACACACTCCCACCCATTAGCAAAGAGGCTGTCTAAAATCATAATAAGGTCACAGACACCCCAAAACACTCTACCAGATGCGGACCTGCACACCAGAAAGACAAGATCTAGCCTCATCCACCAGAACACAGACACCAGTCCCCTCCAACAGGAAGCCTAAAGAATCCACTGAATGAATTGTATCCACTGGGGGCAGACACTAAAAACAATGGGAACTACAGACCTGCAGCCTGCGAAAAGGACACCTCAAACACAGTAAGTTAAGCAAAATGAGAAGACAGAAAAAGAAACAGCCAATGAAGGAGCAAGGTAAAAACCCACCAGACCTAACAAATGAAGAGGAAATAAGAAGTCTACCTGAAAAAAGAATTCAGAATAGTGATAGTAAGGATGATCAAAAATCTTGGAAATAGAGTGGAGAAAATAAAAGAAACGTTTAACAGGGACCTAGAAAAACTAAAGAGCAAACCAACAGTGATGAACAACACAATATTTGAAATTAAAAATTCTCTAGAAGGCATCAATAGTAAAATAACTGAGGCAGAAGGACGGATAAGTGACCCGGAAGATAAAATAGTGGAAATAACTAATGTACGGGAGAATAAAGAAAAATGAACGAAAAGAATTGAGGAGAGTTTCAGAGACATCTAGGACAACATTAAATGCACCAACATTCGAATTACAGAGGTCCCAGAAGAAGAAGAGAAAAAGAAAGGGACTGAGAAAATATTTGAAGAGATTATAGATGAAAACTTCCCTAATATGGTAAAGGAAATAGATAATCCAGTCCAGGAAACACAAAGAGTCCCATACAAGATAAATCCAAGGAGAAACACTTCAAGACACATACTAATCAAACAATAAAAATTAAATACAAAGAAAAAATATTACAAGCAGCAAGGGAAAACAACAAATCACTTACAAGGGAATCCTCATAGGGTTAAGAGCTGATCTTTCAGCAGAAACTCTGCAAGCCAGAAGGGACTGGCATAACATATTTAAAGTGATTAAAGGGAAAAACCTACACCCAAGATTACTCTAAAGAGCAAGAATCTCATTCAGATTTGACAAACAAGTTAAAACCTTTACAGACAAGCAAAAACCAAGAGAATTCAGCACCACCAAACCAGCTTTATAACAAATGCTAAAGGAACTTCTCTAGGCAGGAAAAACAAGAGAAGGAAAATACCTACAATAATGAACCCAAGTCAACTAAAAAAATGGTAATAGAAACATACATATTGATAATTACCTTAAATGTAAATGGATTAAATTCTCCAACCAAAAGAAATAGACTGGCTGAATGGATACAAAAACTAGACCCGTATATATGATGTCTACAAGAGACCCACTTCAGACCTACAGACACATACAGACTGAGAGTGAGGGGATGGAAAAGGTATTCCATGAAAATGGAAATCAAAAGAAAGTTGGAGTAGGAATTCTCATATCAGATAAAATCGACTTTAAAAAAATGACTATTACAAGAGACAAAGAAGGACACTGCATACTGATCAAGGGATCAATCCAAGAAGAAGATATAACAATTGTAAATATTTATGCACCCAACATAAGAGCACCTCAATAAATAAGGCAAATACTAACAGCTATAAAAGAGGAAATTGACAGAAATACAATCATAGTAGGTGAATTTAACAGCCCACTTTCACCAATGGACAGATCATCCAATATGAAAATAAATAAGGAAACACAGACTTTAAATGATACATTAAACAAGATGGACTTCATTGTTATTTATAGGACACTCCATCCAAAAACAATAGAAACATTCTCCAGGGTAGATCATATCTTGGGTCACAAATCAAACCTTGGAAAATATAAGAAAATTGAAATCGTAACAAGTATCTTTTCCTACCACAATGCTATGAGACTAGATATCAATTACAGGAAAAATCTGTAAAAAATACAAACACATGGAGGCTAAACAATACACTACTCAATAACCAAGAGATCATTGAAGAAATCAGAGGAGGGACTTCCCTGGTGGTGCAGTGGTTAAGAATCTGCCTGCCAATGTGGGGAACACAGGTTCGAGCCCTCGTCCGGGAAGATCCCACATGCCGCAGAGCAACTAATCCTGTGAGCCACAACTACTGAAGCCCGTGTGCCTGGAGCCCATGTACCACAACAAGATAAACCACTGCAATGAGAGGCCCAAGCACCACAATGAAGAGTAGACCCTGCTCGCTGCAACTAGAGAAAGCCCATGCCCAGCAACAAGGACCCAATGCAGCCAAAAATAAATAAATAAATTTATTAAAGTATAAAAATAATAAAATAAAGGAAATCAGAGGAAATAAAAAAAAATACCTAGAAACAAATGACAATGAAAACATGATGACCCAAAACCTATGGGATGCAGCAAAAGCAGTTCTAAGAGGGAAGTTTATTGCAATACAATCCTACCTTAAGAAACAAGAAACATCTCAAATAAACAACCTAAACTTACAACTAAAGCAATTAGAGAAAGAAGAAGAACAACAACAACAACAACAAAAGTTAGCACAAGGAAAGAAATCATAAAGATCAGATCACAAATAAATGAAAAAGAAATGATAGCAAAGATCAATAAAATTAAAAGCTGGTTCTTTGAGAAGATAAACAAAATTGATAAACCATTAGCCAGACTCATCAAGAAAAAAAGAGAGAAGACTCAAATCAATAGAATTAGAAATGAAAAAAGAAAAGTAACAACTGACACTGCAGAAATACAAAGGATCATGAGGGATTACCACAAGCAACTCTATGCCAATAAAATAGACAACCTGGAAAAAATGGAAAAATTCCTAGAAAATTTCCCTGTGGAAAGTAGGCATAGAGGGAACTTACCTCAACTTAATAAAGGCCATTTATGACAAACCCACAGCCATCATCATCCTCAATGTTGAACAACTGAAATCATTTCCACTAAGATCAGGAACAAGACAAGGTTGCCCACTCTTAGCACTATTATTCAACATTGTTTGGGAAGTTTTAGCCACAGCAATCAGAGAAGAAAAATAATTAAAAGGAATCCAAATCAGAAAGGAAGAAGTAAAACTGTCACTGTTTGTAAGTGACATGATATATCTATACATAGATAATCCTAAATATGTTACCAGAAATCTACAAGAGCTAATCAATGAATTTGGTAAAGTATCAGGATACAAAATTAATGCACAGAAATCTCTTGCATTCCTATATACTAATGGTGAAAAATCTAAAAGAGTAATTAAGGAAACCCTCCCGTTTACCATTGTAACTAAAATAATAAAATACCTAGGAATAAACCTACTTAAGAAGACAAATGACCTGTATGCAAAACTGTATAAGACACTGATGAAAGAAATGAAAGATGATACAAAGAGATGGAGAGATATACCATGGCCTTGGATTGGAAGAATCAGTATCGTGAAAATGACTGTACTACCCAAAGGAATCTACAGATTCAATGCAGTCCCTATCAAACTACCAATTGAATTTTCACAGAACTAGAAATAATTATTTCACAATTTTTATGGAAACACAAAAGACCCTGTATAGACAAGGCAATCATGAGAATGAAAAACGGAGCTGGAGGAATCAGGCTCCCTGACTTCAGACCATACTACAAAGGTACAGCATTCAAGACAGCATGGAACTGGCACAGAAACAGAAATATAGGTCAATGGAACAAGATAGAAAGCACAGAGGTAAACCCATGCATATATGGTCAACTTACCTTTGATAAAGGAAGCAGGAATATACAATGGAGAAGAGACAGCCTCTTCGGTAAGTGGTGCTCGGCAAACTGGACAGCTTCATGTAAAAGAATGAAATTATGACACTCCTTAACACCATACAGAAAAATAAACTCAAAATTGATTAAAGACCTAAATGTAAACCCAGACACTATCAAACTCTTAGAGGAAAACATAGGCACAACACTCTATGACATAAATCACAGTAAGATCCTTTTTGACCCACCTCCTAGAGAAATGGAAATAAAAACAAAAATAAACAAATGGGACCTAATGAAACTTCAAAGTTTTTGCACAGCAAAAAAACCATAAACAAGATGAAAAGATACCACTCAGAATGGGAGAAAATATTTGCAAATGAAGTAACTGACAAAGGATTAATCTCCAAAATTTACAACCAGTTAATGTAGCTCAATATCCAAAAAAAAAAAAAAAAACCAATCCAACAATGGGCAGAAGACCTAAATAGACATTACTCCAAAGAAGATATAGATTGCCAGCAAACAAATGAAAGGATGCCCAACATTGTTAATCATTAGGAACATGCAAATCAAAGCTACAATGAGATATCATCTCACACCAGTCAGAATGGCTATGATAAAAAATCTACAAACAATAAATGTTGGAGAGGATGTGGAGAAAAGGGAACACACTTGCACTCTTGGTGGGAATGTAAATTGATACAGCCACTATGGAGAACAGTATGGAGGTTCCTTAAAAAAACTAAAAATAGAACTACCATACAACCCAGTAATCCCACTCTTAGGCATATATCCTGAGAAAATCATAATTCAAAAAGAGTCACGTACCACAGTGTTCATTGCAGCTCTATTTACGATAGCCAGGACATGGAAGCAACTAAGTGTCCATCAACAGATGAATGGATAAAGAATATGTGGCACATATATACAATGAAATATTACTCAGCCACATAAAGAAATGAAATTGAGTTATTCATAGTGAGGTGGAGATGGATGGACTTAGTGTGTGTCATACAGAGTGAAGTACATCAGAAAGAGTAAGACAAATACTGTATGCTAACACATATATATGGAATCTAAAAAAAAAAAGAAAAAGGTCATGAAGAACCTAGGGGCAGGACAGGAATAAAGATGCAGACCTACTAGAGAATGGACTTGAGGACATGGGGAGGGGAAAGGGTAAGATGGAATGCAGTGAGAGAGTGGCATGGACATATATACACTACCAAACATAAAATAGATAGCTAGTGGGAAGCAGTTACATAGCCCAGGGAGATCAGCTTGGTGCTTTTTGACCACCTAGAGAGGTGGGATAGGGACTGTGGGAGGGAGGGAGACACAAGGGAGAAGAGATATTGGATATATGTATACGTATAGCTGATTCACTTTGTTATAAAGCAGAAACTAACACACCATCGTAAAGCAATTTTACTCCAATAAAGATGTTAAAAAAATAAATAAGTAAAAATTAAAAAAATAAACTGTCTTGGGTTTCCCTGTTGGCACAGTGGTTGAGAGTCTGCCTGCTGATGCAGGGGACTCGGATTCATGCCCCGGTCTGGGAAGATCCCACATGCCGTGGAGTGGCTGGGCCCGTGAGCCATGGCCGCTAAGCCTGAGTGTCCGGAGCCTGTGCCCCGCAATGGGAGAGGCCACAACAGTGAGAGGCCCGCATACCACAATAAATAAATAAATAAATAAATAAATAAATAAATAAATAAATAAATAAATAAATAAAAATAAAATGCCTCTATTACTTCCAATTCCTATCATCCTCATGATTAGTAAGTGAACACAGTTACTGCAGCTCTTACCATCAGCCCTGACCTAGAGAGAATTGCCAACTCTGATTTTCTTAGTGATGTTGGTGCCCCTCTTAATAAACAATCTCTTATTGATTTTACAAATCCAATGTTCTCCAGAGCCTTTCACAGAACATAGTCATAATGTGAGTTTTCTAACCTTACATCGTATATCCACACTAACATACTCAGTTATCTGGGCCTTTAGATTCTTTCTTCCACCATCTCTCATAGCAGTTCTGGTGTTTTCACTTTATGTAATGTGCCCATCTATTTCTTCATGCTTCTAGTAGCCATCCTAAGAGCATCGTCTCTAAGTGTCTTTGCTGGGATATTCAATTCCATATTGATAATCTCCTTTAACTTTGTTTTCTGCACGTCTTTTCTTGATTCCGCACCTGCACAGTCCAGTCCCATATGCACTTTTTCTGACTCCTATGAGTGCATCTTGGCTAGTTCCTGTACCTTTTTCGGGATACAGATTCATTCCTTCCTTGGGAGGTCTTTCACTATGCTGGGAAGGTTATTTTTTACTTCATCCTATTTATTGGTTTAAATATTGAGAATAGTTTCTGAGAATAGGGAATAGTTCGTATCTCGCAAGGAAGAGGTCTTGGTCTTGCCTTCCAAAAAGGGGGAGACTTTAACAGTGAGATGTGGGTCATACCTGTAGAGAAATTTGATTCTCAGGAAAATCTGGAAATTCAAACCAACGAAAATACTCCTGTCACATGTCTCTGTCTTCTACTTCTCAGTCAAGTCCCTGGCCTGTCAGGACAGAGGATTCAAGCTTCTGTGGATTCCTGCTGATTCCTATGACCAAGGCCCAGGCCCAGTCTTCACTGTTTTCTGCCCTGTGGGTGCAGGAAATGAGTCTCCTTGTAGATTTCAAGGAAGCCTTCTGGCTTTCACCCTCCAGTTGTCTTTCTCCAAAACTTTTATGTGACAGCTATCTAATTTCACTGTCACTTTAACTAAGATTTCTGGTGCCCCTAATACAACTCAAATGCCCAATATGTTGCCTCAACTAGCACATTTCCTTCTACCATTATGGCAACTTAGTTCAGTGACCATTTGAATAATTGTTCTGCTCCCACATACCAGGGAGTCTGAATATGACACCGAGGACTAGTGTGATAAGGCCCTCATTGTCAGCTGACCGACAAAGATCTAACTTCAAAATCCTAGTTTAGAGTCTTTCTTGTACCTCTCCCACAGCTAACTTAGTGGTTAGGTCTAACTGTGAGAAGGAGACTCAGAAGGAGATTCATGTAGGAAGTTACTGGAGAATCCCTATAAAAATGAAGAAAACAAGATTTGGGAGGAGAGAAGTTGAATTCGAATGAAGTCATAATAAAAGTCTCAGTCAGTCCCACAGGGAGTTCTGGATCTGGGATGGTCATACAGAGTTGCTTGTAGTTAGGGCAAGGGACATAGATATTGTTACTCCACACTGGACAGTCATTGGATTCAGATCACTCCAGGGTGTGAGCATAATTATGGGCAAGGCAGCTCTCTTCAGATAAGGTCAACTGCAAGGAGAGAACTTAAAACTAAACAGACAGCCTTCAGCCATCGACATTCCCAGCAGTCAGTTCTTCCTTCCTGAAGGGGGACATCTGGGCAGCACACCACATTACTATTATAGCTGGAAATGGCTGGGCAGGTAGTTTTCACTTCAAGTATTGAACCACTGGAAGTTTAATGCTGTCTTTTAACAAATGTATCCATGGCATTGCTACCGCCCAGGGTCCTAGGCTTTCCCAATCAATGGAAATTGATAAGAGACCAGTAAAGAAATTCAGGCAACGCTTTACTGGAGCCCCTACTGCAGCAGGAGGGAGTGAGAACAAATAACATGTTCCCTTGCTCACTCCCCAAGGGGAGTGCCTTTTGCTCCTGACACCCAGTTTTTGCTCCCAGCCCTTCAGAAGTAGCAGTTGCTTTTTTTTTTGTTTTTTGAGGGGTTTTTTTTTTGTCTTTTGTCCATAATTTGCCTCAACTGTGCATGCACACAGTTATTTTTAGTCCCATAGAATTTCTTTGTAATTTGTAGCTTGAGGAGACATTTGTCCAGGTGGAAGCATTACAGCACTGCAACTAAAGGTTTCAGGTCTCAGCCTGTCTCAACATGAGTTGGCTGTACTACAGGAGGACTGGGTATCATGGTATGTGGCATGATACTATGTTGGTGTTTTGAACTACTGAAAGAAATTCCAAGGTAAAAATCCCTTTTTTTGGTTGACTTTACAACCTTTCTCTGAAAGGGCTTCCACAAGTAGTCATAGAAAGGTTTGACTTGATTTGTTCAGTCCCAGGAAAATTGTCTTTGGAAACTTTTAGATTAATATCCTACTTTGAAATTAGCTTCTGAAAATAAAACTCATGGCCTGAACTACATTCTGATAAATTTAGGGTTTCAGAGTGAAATACAAACTCCTCTCATTTAAAACCTTATAAAAATGATTTAATAGTGTTAAACATGCTTTCTCCATTAATATTATATTAATTAATAGCTATATATGGAATTGATTTAAAAAGTGCTGTAGTAGGAAGCTAAATATGATAATGTTGAAATACCAGAATTTTATAACATATAGAAAGTGGTTATCATAATATATTAAAAATTATGCAAACCATTCTGTGTTTAGTAATCCTAATATACATTTTTTCTCCAGTTAAAGGAGTAAATGAGTTTTGTAATGCATATCATTAAACAATAAACACAAATACTGATTGATATCTTTGTTCATAAGAAAAAAATATAAGATTTCTGTGTTCAAAAATTGAATAAAATTATAAACTTTTGAAGAATTCAATAATGGTATTTTCAATAGTATTTTATATAGTATTCTTACACAATAAAGCATGTTTGATTATATTTCTGGAAAACACATACACACACGTATATATTGAGATAATACTACACACCCACCAGAATTGCTATAACTAAAATGTGACAATATCAAGTTTTGCTGAGGATATAAAGCAATAGAAACTTTCATATCCTGCTGGTGGGAATATAATTGGTATATCTTTTTGAAATTATTTATGTATCATACATTAAAGGTAAGATAATAATATTTGAGCCTTAAATTCCACTCTTAGAAACAGTCACACAGAAATTGGTATAAGTGTGCACTAAGAGAAATGTGCAAGGTTATGTACATAATAAAAGCAGTCAAAGCAAAAATAAGAGTGAATGATTTCTAGTATTCAACAGTTCAATCTATGAATTTCAGATTTATAGAATGTAGAAAATTATAGAAAAAAACACCCAAATGAACATATAGTAGAATATAAAACAAGCTTATAAGGAAAAATTAAAGTTCTCTGATGAAGTGAAAATTTAGCATTCTTAAATTATTTGAAGGATTATCAAATAGTTGTAAAAGATGGAGTATGGAATATAAAATAAATCCAATAAACCACAAAATCCCTGTGCCAGATGCTAACCCAACTGTGGGCTTTGTAAAAAGTCCCTGCCTGATATCTGACATCCCTTTGGACCACTCAAGTCCAATAACCATGTTCATGTAAATCTGAACCCCAAACACCTGACCACGATGAATCTTTGTAAGACTAAGGAAACACTGCTCATGATTCTGACAGCTCTCCCTTCTGCAAAAGCACAGATTAGATTTTTTTTTTTTTTTTTGTAAATCTCAGGCAGCTTTTCTGACCAGAACACTTTGTTGGACTCTCATACCCACATTTGATTATATTGTATTGGCTTCCCATAAAGCTGCTTTTACTGAGTTGCAATTTAATATGAAGCCATCAGGTTATATTGAAGGCATCTAAAAACACAGTCCTATAAAATTCACTATAAAGATGATGAGAATATTTCTCATTCAATCACACAGTGTTTTTTCTCTCCATAACCCCCCACTTCAATAAGGGTATCTTGAAATTAATTCTCCTTTGGTGTAAGTATAAGAAACAAGCCATACATCTTAGAATTCAAAGCAAAGTTTAAGCAGAAATGAACCTCTTATATGTTTAGAAGACAACTTTTGCAATAAATACATAAGCATGCATTAAATATTCATGCTATATAAAATATTCCAAAATGAATACAATATTGTCAATGTTTTCAATTCATTTTTGGGAAATTACTTCTTTCAAACATCAATAATTGATAAGGTAACACCATAAATAGCATTACAGCACCAAATAAATAAATTCAAGTGATAATGGAACATTAACAATTCTTAGAATTGGAGGAAAAGATAGACAAAAAGCAAGAACACAGATGATTTTAAAAATAAAATCATAAAAATATATTTTAATAGCTAGAGCTCTTCCAGTCTGTGTTATAAGCAGGTAATATGTTTTCTTTACTGGCTTTCCTTAAGTGCTAAAATGGCTTAAAAATTACATGTATACACACACACATATGATAATCATAAAAAAAACTTCAATACATTTCCCAAATTGGAAATTACTCAATCTATACTTTCTGTAAATATCACAGTAAATTTAGATAATAGTAATAGAAGTAAAAATATATTAATAAAGAAAATAATGACTCCATATGAAAATAGTACATTGTCTCAAACCAACTGTTAATGAAATAGAAAATAAAAACTGAATTAAAAAAAAAACTTGTAAATCTATGGGGTTTTTTTTGTTTGCACATCTTTGAAACATATTGATATCATATACACTTTAAACAAAAGATTCAATATAGTTAATTGAGGAATTTAATGACAAAATCCAATAGAAAAATTTTAATAAAAGCTAGAAAAAATAAATAATAATTCAATATAATTTTACCATTAAAAAGTCATGGATTGATAAAAACAATAAGCAATACAACAGAAAACAGTTTAATCAAGTTCAATCAAAAAACAAAATAATTATAAAAAATAAAGCAGAAATAGCAACATATTCTTATTTAAAACTTGATAGTGGTTTTTCTTGAAAACTTGATAACAGATTTTTTGAAATATTAGCTAATTAATTCAAGAAGAAATAAAGTAATCAAAGTGTATGCATGCAATAAATACTGCATTATTAAATAAATTCTGTTAAATAACCACATTCAAAATGACATAAGGCAAATTCTCTCATATTTTCAAAGTGCTGATCATTTCCATATCAAACAATCTAGTCCAACATAAATAAGGTGAAATACTTTGCAATTAATATTATGATTATATATCCTAGAAAACAAATTACCTGATAAGTAATGTAATGTAATATAATATAGTATGTAATAGTATAACTGATAATGTAACACAGTAAGTAATATTAGAGATTTAACTCACATGTGAGCACTGGAGGCAAATAACTTTAGAAAAAAAAAACCACTAGTAATTTAATCCAGCAGTGTACTAAATAATAGTTTAGCAAAATCAAATAAAGTTTATTATCGGATAGTTACAAAACCAGTTGGTATAATTAACTATAATAATTCAATAAAAATAATTAATGAAATAATTAATAATTAATAAAATTAATTTTGATAGCAGTTGAAATATAAGTCAGTGCAATTCAACTTTTATTCCCCCCAAAATATTTTATAAATAAGAAATAAAAAATACTGTTTATTATTATAACTGGTATCTAATTGACACATCATTCATACCATTAAATACATTTCTATTAGAATCTGAAAATGTATCACAATTTACAACATAATTAACATATATTCAATATGTTTAACATAAACATATTTGTTTCTTAAAATGTGAGGACTGTATAAAACTAATAAAATATTCTCATGTATATTTTAAATAAATTATTTTTATTATAGTATTACTTAAACATGTAGAAAATTTACAAGTACTTGTAAACCTATTCTTCTGACTTTCTTAGAAATTCAAAATCCAAGTAAATCAAATACAAATTAATTAAATGTAAAAGACAATATTATTTGATGAAACAAAATGTCTTCTTTCAACACAGCTATGACAGTAGTCACTATTGGCAAAGGTTCCTAAAAATTCAGCATTTCTATACAAACACATGCCACGGTTATCTGAATCATTTATTGTTTTTTAAATTAGTTAATTCCTTTATTTATTTATTTTTGACTGTGTTGGGTCTTGGTTGCTACACGCGGGCTTCCTCTAGTTGCAGCAAGCGGGGCCTACTCTTTGTTGTGGTGTGTGGGCTTCTCATTATGAAGGCTTCGCTTTTGTGGAACATGGGATCTAGGTGCAAGGGGTTCCGTAGTTGTGGCACCCTGGCTCTAGAGAGCAGGCTCAGTAGTTATAGTGCAAGGGCTTATTTGCTCCACAGCATGTGGGATCTTCCAGGAACAGAGCTCAAACCTGTGTCCCCTGCATTGTCAGGCGGATTCTTATCCACTGTGCCACCAGGGAACTCTGAATAATTCATTATTATTCTGCACCTTTTATAGACCAAAAATAGTTTTAAATCATTATTGATGTAGTACATCTACCTTACTTCTTTTTTCATTAGTCTCTGATGATTAAAATAGCACACTACTGTGTCACAAATTGTCCTTTCCATGTGCTGGCAAATTCATACACAATTTTTAAAGTAACTTCATTGACTATACCCTTACTATTTAAAAATAGACTTTTAATTTTGAACTGTTACTGAAAGCATCTTTGTATGCAGTTATTTAAATAGTTTAGATAAATTTAGATAAATCCAGGGGTCCACAAGGACTACTGTTGTCATTTTGTGCTTAAGATGTGTTGACAAAAAAATCACGCAACATAAAAGCTGTGAGTCATGCTTTATTCCAGGACCTTACTGAGGACTATAGCCTCGGAGACAGCCTCTCAGATAGCTCTGAGGAACTGTTCCAAAGAGGTAAGGAAGAGTCTGGGTATATAGGAGTTTTCACTGGTAAAACAAAGCAAAACCAAAAACCAAAAAAAAAAAAAAAAAAAAAATCAGGTAGTCAGACATCAAAGGATTACTGCTAATCACACACACACACAAGACATCTCTAGTTAATGATTTTATTGCTTTTCTATGTAGGGGAAGATGCAAGAGTCCTTCAAGGCTCCTTGAAATTATTCCTTTGATAGGCACTTTAACTATCTAGGGCCAGTATCCTGTTTATCTTCATCCTGAATTCCCCTCAGGGTGCAATGTTGGGGGCAGCTGCAGTGGCTGAGGGCTTGAGGGCAGAAATACTTTTTGTTTACTGAAATATCAGACAACATTCTTTGTCCACAGATGTGTCAGTCTAACCAAAAACATCTGTACATTAGGAACAATATATTAGAAATTAATCACTTATATTTTAATGTTCACCTGTATCACTGTGATCAATATCCATAAATGATATTGGCAATCTATCTGGAAGCACAAATAAGTCAACTGAAAACTATTATACTTAAGAGGGTTCAGGAAGACAAAAATACATCATGATGCTTGAATTATTTGCCCTAAATGCTTATTTTCTTTACCTATCTTTTTTGTGGTAAAAGGTAAAACAAGTCTCACTGAATGACTTGTGTTCCATGGCAAATTAAGTCTATTTCTTTCAATTGGTTTCAATTTACATTGCATGATGTCAAAAAAAGAATGCTGTAATTTATTTACTAATACACAACTTTAAATTTCTTGGAATGAGATAGATTAAGAAGTTGTGTGGGGATTTACTCTCATTGCCTTGGGAAGAATTAAATCCTTGTTATAAATTGGAGCTAATAGTGGTCACCATGTAGTGTAGTTCAAAATCGTTAGGACCATGTTATATGACTCTAGAGTATAGTATATTTTTGAAGACTGAGTCTGCAGTCTTAATAATTTATGAATATTTTATTTTATAAGTTGTAATTAATGAGTTTTCAAAACCTATGAAAATACCTTAGAGATACATAATATTAAATAGTTGTTTGTAAAAAAATTGCATATTGGTGAATTCATCAACAGAGTAAAGTAAAAAGAGAAAATAACAGAAAAACTCAAGATTGGCAATTGGGAATGTGAGTTATGGTCCTCCGACTCCTATGTATTCACTGGGTTTCCTTAGGTTAGTCACTATGATTTTTTGGATCTCAGTTTCCTCATCTGTCATAATCAAGAAGCTTGGACTCAAAAACCTCTAAAGATGCCCAAGTTCTAAAATCCTGTTTTTTACTGTGATGTTAATTCCATTATATTTGCACTTATTCCAGGCTACTAAAACCTGCCTGTCCCACATCTAATAGCATTCTATCCAGCAAGCTTTCTCTAATCATCGAGACAAAAATAAAGTAGCTTTTCTTTAAATATCTATAGCTTGCATATAGTAATTTTGCAGTATTTATTTTGATCTATTTGGTCCTTATCAATTCATTTGTCTTGGTTCCATACAAGAAGTCAGGGGTCGTTTTGTTGACTCCCCTCCTTCTGCATTACCCCTACCATAAGGGCCTTCTAGTGCCACATATACATGGAGGGTATAGTAAAAGTTCAGTAAAAGTGTGCTGACCCAAACTTGAATCTTATCTTGCCTAAAAGAGCTACTAAATCTTCTTCTTAACTTACTTGATTATTTGGCCTTATCAATACTTCAGATATTCCCTAGAAATCTCAGCTCTGAATAAATCAGTGTTGATTTTTTGAACTTACTAATGATATGATCCTCTCAGTTTCAAATGTACTATCTACCATCCCAACTAATAACTCTAAATCTCTTTCATGGGCCAGATTCCCCTATCTCTGTCACTGGCCTTTAACAGAAACTTAGAGCAAAGCTTTTTTTCAGTATTTTCCCTACTTGTAAAATATTTTTTAACGATTTGAAAGAAAATAAAAATTGTATTGTGAAGGGATTGCCTGTTTCTTTCAAATCACTGTATTGTACTTTTATCAGAGCATTGTTCATGCTTCATTTTAATTGTACATTAATTTTTACTACACACTAGGCTATGAATTTCTAAGGACAGGGATTTTTGTCTTTAATCTCTGTTTACTCCGTACTTAATATAAAGCCTACCAGAGGACCCCACAGAGCATGAACTACCTGAATAAACAAGCTCTGTGCCAGGGCCTGGGTGGAATACATGAGAACTATAAATTGTGGTTGATGCCTGAGAAAAGCTCACAGTCTATTTATGATGACAATGTAGGTGTGTAACATGTGGCAATAGAAAAATCACTGGGTAACACGTAGATCTTTTCTTTGAGGAAATTAAATCCTTCTTGATAGGACAAATCTAAATATTCAGCAAAGAAGGGATAGAAACCTGTCAGAAGAGGTATAGGGATATCAGAGTTAATTGATTGAGCCTATAATACTATTTATATCCATCTCACAATATTGCAGAGTGTTTAAAAATGTGAAAATGGACGTATAGAGAATATAAACATGATAAATTAGTATTATTCTTGGTGAAAGTGAGAAACCCATAGGTAAAGGCTTGAAAAGAAACAAATCAAAATTAATGGCGTTCTTCTGAGTGAATATTGATACCAACATAAATTATAATTTCTATAAAGTTCATGAAGTATAAATTAAAATTCTGCCCTACACAGCATTGCATAATGTATGTATGTAAATGTTAGTGATAACATGTTTTACTACTCTTAATTTATCATTTTCAAAATTAGAGATGTGCATTTATCCATTGAAAATTATATTCTTTTCCAGAGATAATTCTTTTTTGAATATATATATATATCTCACAGTCAGACAATGTCTCTATACCTATATACAAACACATATATTAATTGACTGTGATTATCCTAATTTCATGTTTTTCTAACCTCTATTATGTGAAAATATTAGGGGGAAATATTCCAGCCTAAAATTTAAGGTCTTTAATATATTTGATATTAATAGTGTGTTTTACTTTTCAAAACTAAGTCCACTAGTAATGCCACCTATTTCTTCATTCTACAGAATAATATCCAATTTATTTTTTTCTAAATATTGTTCTTAATTGATGAATTAATGAGCTATAAATAGCTAATTTCCAAGTTTCTTAAAAATGATTATATATTTTTTAGGAGTACTATACTAGAAAAATCCTGAAACATCAATATTAGTAAGATAACTTCTTACTAGTTTGGAATATATGAACATTTTCTCAGAACATCACAATAAAAAAATTCAAGAAATCTGAATTTTCCATTTCCATTTCAACATTCTAACCTCCACCTTAGAGGTTAGAGACATCTTCCAAAAGCAAGATACTGGAATTTTTTTTGACCACCTGAAGTTGCACATTTCATGGAGCATAAAAACACTAATGGCTGAATAAGTACAGGAAACTGTTCCTTAATAAGTTTAATGTTACTATTATTATGGTTAACATGAATTCAACCTTGCTATTTGCCAGACGCTGTGCTGATTGCCTTATGATCAATTTTTTCCTCATGTTTTTTCAATTTTATTTTTACAGATGAATGTCAGAAATATTATGTAACTTGGTCAGCATGACATGGGAAAATCAATTTAAAATACACTTTTTATGTCTTCAAGCCAGTGGTTCATAGACTACTCCAAGAAATTCTACTCTCGTTAAGCCACACTGTAATATATCTCATTACAATATGGTGAAAGGGACATGACGGTGCTTTTTGCAGGTCAAGAAGTATATCAAAGACATTGTAATACCAACAAGGACTATTTTGAGAATGAGTCTTGGAATAATGAGAATTTAGAAAGTACATGAGAGTTTATATATGGTCCTGTACTGTAATAGCTAATACTTGCTAGGGAAATCATTAGGATGAGAGGAAATTCGTATAAAATCAAACAATCTTCTTCTCCTTAATTCAGTTAGAATTATCACAGAAACTGTATTTTTCTGAATATTCTTTAAAATTCAAGCTTTTATGAACTCATCTAATATCTAATATCTAACTTGTACATCCTGTGTTAGGTAGATAACTAACAAGCTTGGAGCAGCTAACAGAGGCATCGCAGGAAGGAGGAAAGCAATGTCTTTAATAATTAGAGGAGCAGAATTTCATTCTCACCTTGCGGCCACTCCTGTATATTCTAGTTCCTTCATATGAGATATTAATATTATTTCACATTTCGTTTGAGATACCAGTGTATTTCTCATAAGATTTCTGTAAAATGCCAAAGAGCTATATACAATTGAAGTTTTAAATGTTCTGCTATACAACACATGGCCGTTGTGGCAGAGCAAAGGTTCTGCATCAAGGGAACCCGGAAGTCATCCTGCCACTCAAGGTCTCCACAGAATAGCCCGCAGGTTAGATCATTGTAGACCAGGTCTAATCAACTACATATAGATGATTGTTTCATGAACTGAATTATGATAAGCAATTAAAAAAATCAAGTGATTGATTATAAGATGGTTATTGGATTCAAGCAAAGAGATTTATTATTGAGGCAAGTTTTAACTGGGTCACTCTCAAGCCTCATGGAATCTTCCTGCCTGAGACAGAATGTATCTCTTTTGTGTGCAGGATGTGATGAATAATAGCATGGTTTCTGGAGTCAAACAGATGACAAATTCTGACTCCATCATTTATTTGTTGTGTGACCCAGGGAAAGCTACTTAATCTAGATATGTGTGCTTCAATCTACTCTTTGTAAAATAGGGGAAGTTATGGTTCCTAGCCCAATATATTGGAGGAAGAACTGAATGAAATAATATATGCAAAATAAGCAGTACCTAGGACAGAGTAATTATTCATATTTTATATTAGTAGTAATAGTATTAGTAATAGTAGCATGCTCCAAACAATGGTAACTCATAGACTCAATACAACCATGTTTAAAAATTTTTTTGAATCTAAAAAAATATATTTTTTTTATTGAAGTATAGTTGATTTACAATGCTGTGCTAGTTTCTGGTGTACAGCAAAGATTCTGACCATCCTTGTCCATTTCTCTTTCTCTTTAATCGTCCTGCTACAGAGATTATTTAGTAATCCTTGCATCATGTAGAGGTCACATGTGAAAGTAAGCAAGCTTAAAGGGAAAATTTTATTCCTTACAAGCAGCGTATCTTAAACAGTTTGGCTTTTTACACTCTTCAAAATCACTGAGGACCCCAAACAACTTTTGTTTATTTGGGTGTTACCTATTACTATTTACTGAATTAGAAATTAAGACTGAGAAATTTTAGAAAATATTTGGTTAATTCATTTACCAAGGACATTAATATATTAATTACATGTTAACAAAAGTAAAGTATTTTATGACAAATAACCACATTTTGTAGCAAAAAAATGTTGAGAATGGCATCATTTTTGCAAATTTCTTTAATATTTGTCTTAGTAGAAGGCAACTGGATTTTCATATTTGCTTCTGCATTATATCTGCAGTAATATATGTTTCAGTTAAAATATGTGAAGTAAATCTGTAAATCATAATACAAGTATGTTTTTGGAAATGGAAGAAAACTTTAAAAGCCTTTTGGGATAATTATGAATATTATTCTTTGAAAATTCACTAAGCAGACAGGTATTAGTTCCTAAAATATGAATTGCAGTGTGGAATCTAAAATTATATTAAAGGTCTTTTTGTATTCTGCTATATTAATCAAATATTCTAACTTGTCCTTTGAATGCATCTTTTCTTTATACATGGGTTTCAAAATATTATGCAGTTTTGCATAAAACTGGTTCATTGAGTTATACATACTTATCAATGTTGACACATTTCAATATACAATATTTAAAAAAAAATATTTGTTATATCACCACCAATCTCAAGAGAAAAATCTTTAGTGTTGGAAAGATTTCAAGCTTACATGGGAGGATACTATTTTTCCAGAATTCTAATATTCACTTGAAAGTTTGAATTTTATCATTGGCAAAAACATTGTCTCTTCTTTTCCTTAAGGTGACATTCATTTTTGAGCAATATCTGCCAAATCCCTATGTCTAAATAACTATAGTTTATCATTGTTTTTAAAGTAAAAATGACTTCTCATGGAAAAAAAAATAGTTCAACCCTAAACTTAATCACACAACTACCTTATGCTCAAGGAAGTTACTTAAAGTTGGGTATGCAGCACAAGTGCTTTGTTAACTCATCTCGTTTCTTCATACAGAATACTAAAAAGACTTGTATTGAAAAGCTGAGATTTCTAAAAGTGAATGTCCTTTACTGATTCATCAAAGCATTCTTAAATGATGTTTTTTTTTTCTTTTTAAACGTTATTATTATTATTATGCACTGGTAAAGAATACAATGAAAGCTAGTGAGGCTTGGTTTCACCACCTTAACTCATGCTAAGGCACTAGCAGTTTTGCCCATGATTGCTTTTGCACACTGAGTGAAAATATCTATTTAATGGAGATGGAAAATAACGTTTTGGCATATTATGAGAAAAGTTTTGACCACAAGGACCCCCTGAAAGTGTCTTGGGGCCCTCTGCGATCTTATGGAGCTCTTTTAATGAACTGTTTTCTTAGAGCAGAATTTGAGCAGATTGGATCTTCCCTAAAATATTTTATTTTGAAAACTACAATTATTTCAGAATTTCTATTGACAACTTGTAAAATGTTCCTAGAGAACATTCAAACTAAAATAAAGAAACTTTATCAAAATTAAATGGTTTGCATAAAGTCACAAAAACACTAATGATAAAACAAAAATTATGTCTTTAGGTCAGCCTTAGCTTTTCTCTCCTGTACTATTTCCTCTTAATTTAACCTTGTAAAATTTGTCAAGGCATTGGTTCTTTCTAAACTATTTCCAACTTCTGACAAACAAATATTTGACAGAAATCTTTAAGCTTTAGGAGTTACAGTCTTGAAATTATAAGAAATCACAAATTCATAACAAATTTGAGACAGCAAGGTGAAGAAAATATGATGCAATTAAAAGGTGAAACTACATTAATTACTCTCAATAAAAAATCACATATGTAAAAAGAATTTCTAAGCTACATGTTTTTAGCATAGCAGAATAGTACATGCTGAAAGAATAAATTTTATTTTTTTTCCTAGTGTTATTTGTTATTAATCATTTATGGCTATCTGTGAAAATCCAATGCCTTTTTCTATTTAGACCAGCTAAACATATAAGAAAAAGAGTTTTGCTTTTTTGGGAACATGATAAATTAATTATGAAAGGACTGCAATTTTGAATTGTACAGTACTGTTGCAAATACACTAATTAAAAAGTAAAGTATTAACATGGTTTTTCCAAAGGGTTTTTCCTATTTTCCTATGTATGCTTCAATAAAATTCATCAAATGTTTAAGGATTTTAAAAGTTATAAGCATGAAAATATTTCCTTAGGAAAGCCAATATATGTATGTATGTGTATATATATATATAATTTCTTAACAGTAAGGAACCTGGACAGTACAAATGTGGTTTTCAAATTTCAAGGATTTTGGTCAAACTAAGCCTGAGGTTTGTATCTTTTCTGATTAATCAAAAATATAATATTTTATCTTATAGTCTGATAATTTTTGGAACATATCTCCAAAGACCACATAGTCTTTGTCTCCATAGCCCTCTGTGCCAAACGTAGTGCTTTCCATATAGTGCACATAATAAATGCTGGTCAAAATGAATTTTTAAATGAACATTCAGAATTCCCCATTTTCCTGGTAGAATAATGTTCATATGACCTATGAAAGACGGAGGGTAAGATGAAGAATGGACCATTTAGATTTCATTTTCCAGAACACATGGCCTTTTTATATGCCAGCATAATGGATACACAGGTGCAGGGAAGTTGGAGGATTTTTCTCCTGGGCTGTTCCATATTTATCATCTATGTTGTCACTGTGTACACAAGGTCTATGCACTTTATAAGAGGATTTCTGCCTAGAAAGCTATATTTTATTTTTCTGCTAAGATGATCAGTATAAAAATGATAAAGTGTTTGCAGCCCGAGTTTCAAAGTAGTTCCTGAAACTAGAGCATGTTGTTCTCAGTCTTAATGGAGCCACAAGCGTAGCCAATTGTTTAATGCTTATTTCAGTTGTATAGAGATGAAAGCCCTGAAGACTCACTTGGTTTAAAATTAATAAACTGAGCAAAGGAAAGGGCCAATTTGCTATTTATATGAGTCAAAAGGATGCACAAATAAACTACTGCCCAATTTACGATTATATTTACACAACAAAATAAAACAGTACTACTCTATTTCCTTCCAAGGATATTGTAAATTAAGGTAACTGTGAAAATTACTATGAAGTGTTTTGATATCAAAAGGAAGGATGCTGAAAATGCAGTATCATTCTTGTTACCATTCATGAAATAGTTCAATTGAACAATATTTTTGGGTGCCCATCTGCTCATTCCAGTATAAGGGGTTCAAACTAGAGATTAAATTGTAGATACTCCTGAATATCAATAGTTGAACTACAGTATTTCTAACAGCCTTTTCACATCTCTGTAGAAAACGTTGAATCAAGTATGAAGTAAACAAAATTACACAATTCAAGAGAAAATACTGACTTCATTTAACTATAATTCTTTGAATGATATTTATCTCCATCAGTTATATTATTAAATACTTATGGAGAGTGATATATAGATTAAGTTTTATTTGTTAAATTTTGGATTCTTAATCTTTATATTTTTGTGGTGTATTTTTCTTAAGTTTAAAAATGCTTTAAAAAGATGAAAATAGAACAGATTAGGAGGTAAAATTTGAAGAGTAAGGACTGAAGTTTATTTCTAAATTTTTTTTGACAACAAAATAATGAAGGACTAAGTTTTTAGACATTCTACTCAATATTAATTTTAAAATACACTTTCTTAAAAATCTTAAATTCCATCTTTCTTTTGTAATGATGTTTATATCTCAAAAAATTGTATAGGAAGTGATTATAATATGATGTATTTTTAAATAAATAGATATTGATATTCAAGCATTCATACTGTATTTCCTGTAAGGAATATAAGAAGGTGTCATTTGGTGGCATGTAATTTAGAGAAGACTTTTTTTTTAGGGTAACATTTTCTCTAAGTGGAAAAGCCTGTGCTAATGACAATGTATGTGCTAGAGTGGAATTATTCTGAGTACTATTACCTAGCACAGTTTTTAAATTTAGAGTCTGAAAACTCTATTCTGATGGGAATAAGAGTTTTTATAATAATTTTAATAGTACTTTTACTTATTAATGTTTATATAATACTTTTACTTATTACAGTGAATGTTTCCATCTCTTTTTAAAATCTTCTCTTGTAATGATTCCACTGAAAAGTTGAAATTGTTAAAATTTCTCTAACTCATGATAATGATGACCAAAAAAAAAACTACAGCTATTGAACATTTATTATGAACCAAACAACACACCGGACACTGTACATGCATGATCTTTGTTAATCCTCACAGTGACCTCTAGGCAAAAACCACAATACATTCAATTCACAGATGAGAAAAGGGTCTCTGGGAGTTTAAATAACTTTTCTAAGGTTGCACACTAGTAAGTGACAAACCTGGGATTCAAACCCAGGGCCTTTTCTAGTGTGGATGATTTCCTCTGAATTTAGCTGGAATTTGACTTGTGAAGAAGTTGATTGTAAAAATCACAATGAACTGTAATGTATAGCTAAGTATCTTTATGCTATGTTTATATTAAGTATCATTTAGATGATATTTTAGGTCAGCAAGATCTGTTTAATGAAGGTCTGTTCATTCTGTATTATTTCACTGTTTCCCAAAACATAATCTGCTGTCAAACAGGATGAGGCATTTATAAAAGAGAATGATGCCATATAATTATATATATCACCATCTATCAATGGTGAACAAGGCTTATGAGCTCTAATCTAGTATTTGAATCGACTCAGTGCTTAAAATGGTTACACTGGGATCTGTTACAGTTTAGGATATTAGTCAATTTTCTTCCTGGGTTAATAGGCTAAGTAATTTTCATTCTGTATTAAGGCAATAAGGACTCAGTTTATAGGAACTAAATATATCCTAGTAAGGTCACTCATGGCTTTTTCTTTACCTAAGAGAAGAAATTTTAAAGAATTATGAACTTGGATTATTAGAACTCTTTTTCCATCTATAACACTTTTCATTGTGCAATATTTACTGAGTAATACCAAGATCTAGGCACTGTTCTGGAACCTGAAATATAGTTTTCTCTGTGGTCTCATGTGCTTACATTTGCAGGTGGGGAATGAAGAAGGAGACAGACAATAGATGAGAAAAATGTATATGACAAAATAATGAAGTGACATTATATAGTAAAAACAAAGTGGGAGCTGCAATGTAGAATAATAATGCCGGAGGAGTGTCTTTATGAGCAGGTAACACTAAGCTAAGGACAGAAGGGACAGACAGTTGCAAACAAAGGTGGAATTTGGCTTTTAACAACAAACAAATGACAACAACCAAATAGAAAAAGTCCTATATTTCTGAATTGTATGGAAAATGTAAGAGAGTGAATTGAGATAAATTCAGAGGGTATTAGACAGGGGGCAGATGCTATCAAGATATTTACATTTTACACACAAATACACACACACTTGCACACATGCATCAGCTTCATTAGGACATACCTCTTTGAGTGGTGCCACAGATCTTAACACTGAAAAATCTGGAGATATCACAGATTGGTGTTTGCTCATCAAGAGGACGTATGTCTCTACATAAATTGGGTGAAGTTTCTAATAATCACAACTAAGTAGTTGGATATTTTTTCTTGGTTAAGGACTTCAGCTGATGGAGCTTTAGCAGGATTTTCTCTTATGCAGAATTTAAAATGTATCCTACTCAAAGTACTGTCATTGTACGAGATAGCCATGGGGGAAAACATTCAGTTAGACTTTGTCACAGAATGTCACAGAATAAGGTTTAAATATGAATTCTGTTCAAAATCTGGATAACTGTGCAACAATGTTAGAATACCATAAGAATAGTTGCATAAATAGACACTGGCAATTGTATAAGAGTGATATTTCTTTGATAATGTTCTGATGATACACATATCCATGAATAAACTTGTGTCATCTTGATGCAACTAGTATGTTAAAAAAATAAGAGAAAGAGAAATGTGAACAGATATATTTTCAACATAATTTTTATTGGCCTCCTCTATTAATATTATTGTTACCACATTCCAGAAGAAAATGCATATACATGAAAGCACAGGTAGCCTAATTCAGAAAACAATTTGGTATGCTCTGTAAGACTTAATGCGACATCTGATACCTATCATATCTGAATAAAAGTGGTGATTTCTTAGCTTCTTTATTGCTTACTAGAAGTAGACAAGATATCACATTGGACTTAGCTAAAATAAGTATACTTCCTAGAATATTTCGGGCTTATTGACATCATTATCCTGCTACTACTATGAAATGTAAATATTTCTTTCCCAAACACTCTCTTGCTTTGAAGATTATGGTATCCCTATAATACAGCACCAACCGGGTATTATTCATATTGGGATAGACTCCATGATTTACAACTTGTACCTTGCAACAAATTGCAGTTTGTGAATTGAAAATCAGTTTAGACAGGGATAAAAATATTCCTACTCTCCAAGTATTTACCATATTATAAATTTAAAATGTACATTCTAATCCTTACCTAGAATCAAGTTGAAAAAAAAAATGTACAGAAGAAATACATTAAATAGTGAATGTAATTCCCTTAAATTTTATATTATTAATTTAAAACTTTTTATCAAACTAAACTCATGTTCTATCACTATTCTTCTTAAAGCCTTCCAGTAAGTCCTCAGTGCAAATTAGAATAGAATTTAAATATGTTAACTGGCCTGAAAGACTGTGCATAGCCTGATTTCCATTTACTTCTCCAAACTCATTTCACTCTGCCTTTCTTCCTCCAACTGCTGTACTCTACTTACACTGGTCTCCTCTCTCCCTTGAACACATCAATCTCATTTCTGTTTCTGGGCCTGGGAACATTCGTTTCTTTGTCCCTGAAAGCTACTCTTGCTGGACTTACCATTACTGCTTATACTAATTACATGGTTCTCATGTTGAATTTCACCTAATTGTGAGAACTTTTTTAACCACCCAAGTGAAAGCAACCACCAAACACCTTCCACACAGATCATTCTAGTTCTACTCTATCTCATGGCTCTTTTCAAATTTCATTCATATTACCCCCAGTTTAATAGATAATTCAATCTGGAATTATATCACTCACTTTATACTTTAATTTCCATCTCACTGTGCAGAAATTTTAAATGCTGTATGGATAGAAATAATGCTTTTTCTATTCACCACTGTTACCATAAGAAACCACAATAGTGCCTGGCACATGACATATTGTCCATGAATAATAATTTGGAAGACAAAGACAATTAAAAATTGCAATTTTTAGATCCTGAAAGAGTTGCCTTTACTATCATATCTGCTTGCACTAGAGATGCTACAAGAAAAGTCACAAGCATCCATTTACTGTATTTATTGTAGAAATGTTTTCAAGGGTTTTTCACTAATTACTTTGTGGTCTTAATGAAAAGTCTATCAACATTAAGAAAACTAGTATTTGTTTTAAACATTTGTTTGTTCTGTTTCTTGTGCACTTTATCATTCTTGTGAAAGTATTGTTCTCTTTTCTTTAGTTACTAAGGATTTCAAATCAAACTTATGACACTACTCCAGTGACATGCAGGGTCATGGGATGTAAATATCTACATGTCATTTTTATCTGTCTTAATTTTTCTTCCTTTGAATTCCACTTATCCAACTTTCACAATAATTTTATAAATACATCTTATATATTTATAATATTATAATGGCCTTAAATATTATGTGGAATAAAAAAGTGAATAAAACTTTCTATCCTAACACTGAATGACCGCTTCAAAATTTTTGGAAATATGAAACAACAACAATAGTTTTGAAGCTGACCCAACTAATATTTATTAGTTACCTTTTATGTAATGTGTTCTTCTAAATATTTCCATTAACTTTTTAAAGAATTCTAATATCATCTCTTAGGGAGACATATTGTTTGTCTAACTTACAGATAAGAAAGCCAAGAAAAGCATACAGGTTAAGTAAATGACCTTAAGAGAAGAAATCTGTGAGTGATAAAATTGAATCATTAAGTCCTACACTTATACTTCAAAATTCAGGTTTTTTTTTTTTCAGATATTCCCTAGAGCCATCAATGAGATATTGTGCATTCCACTAAAACCTAAGGACAATTACAAGAGATGTGTTTACTTTTTAAGGATGAAAATATTGATGTTAGCAAGAGTCACAAAATTTAGGACTACTTATCTTTGTCTCTTTCTTTAAAATATTTACAGTGACCTCTAGCATAAACTGATCATAATGCTGTCTGAGGATTCTCTTCTAAGCCCAAACCCTTAATTGTGGTACTGCATAGGCAGTGTGTATATTTTTGTTGTTCAGTGCTTATGAGCAGACACCTGTCTTAAAGCCCTAGGGGGCAATAGCTCAGGCCAATTCCATGAGGCATCTGCTGCTGACCTTCTCAGGCTATGCTGGGTCTAATTTCCTCGGATTGATGTTAGAAGTCTTCTGTGACCCACACCCTCAAGCCTATCAGATCACATTGGTGACTGCATGTGATTTCAGGGTGGACCACTTCTCAAAATGGAAATGTCAAATTGCATGAACCTGGTGACTGACGTATAAGGGACTTGAGGAAGCAAAACAATTTTATAATTTTAATATAAAAAAGAAAACTTGCTGTAGAGTTTCTGTGCTTTCGTGAAAGCACATTTTTCCTTCAGATGACCATCTCATGTTATCTTGATACACTCAATGCACCAATCCAGGAAGTCTTCACCTTCGCTCTTTGGAAGGAAACGTTGTCTCTTTATCTTAAATTAATTGTGTAAATTCCAAGAGATTTAAAAAGGAGTAGAGACACTTGGGGTAACCTGACAGTAAGCACCCTATTTGTTTTTGAAATTCACTAAGTTAGTGGAACACTTTCAAAGAAAGATCTTTTTGATCTTAGGAAACAAGCTCTTTAAAAAATGTGCTCCCAGTTTAATATAAAATTCAACTTCTCTAATTACAGCTCTGTA
This sequence comes from Mesoplodon mirus, assembly GCF_964341445.2. Taxonomy (NCBI): domain Eukaryota; kingdom Metazoa; phylum Chordata; class Mammalia; order Artiodactyla; family Ziphiidae; genus Mesoplodon; species Mesoplodon mirus. The sequence continues at coordinate 44,759,720 of NC_138993.1, forward strand.
CCTGTGATTAGCATTAAATGAATTAATAGTATCTATTCTTCCTGAGAATGAATCTTCACTGGACTCGGTTGAGATCAAAAGGAAAAACATATTCAGACATTCCCTATTAAATCCCAATGCCCTCAAGCAAGTTGTCTGGTTGAAAGTTGGTACAAACTATTAAAGATGCCCCAGTGCAGCATGTTAGAGGATATCAATTAATACAAATGGCCAGATTTCTATTGCTCAATATGTCACTCCTTGTACAATCAGTACTATTGAATTATTAATAGTACAACATTCTGGGACTTGCCTCAATGATTTCCACTCAGAATTAAAGAAAAGTTTTAAGACATATGAGAACATATGCCAGGACAGCTAGAATTTTTGTCATGTCTCTTTCAAGATCCTCTTTTTGGCTAGAAATTATAAGGTGATACCTAAGTTCTTTATTTGATATTAGAGATCATGGGTCCATGAGCTACTGTGATTGTATTTTGTACTCAACTGCAATAACTTCTCTCTCAGAGTAGATAATTCAGAGCAAAATTTCCAGAAATATCTCCTCTAAACTCAACTTGCCTATGGATATACCTATTTGAAGGACTTCTTAGAGTTCCAGAAGAAGAAGAAGAAGAAGAAAAAAAAAAGAGCAGTTCATTCCTTGCCTTGCTATGGAAAGAGATGCAGCTTAATATTCCGAAATCAATTGATATTCCAGGGTGATTAGATTCACCACTTTTCTGATTAAAAAATTGTGCCAAGGAGATAGGAACACTGAGGTCAGTGCATAGTAACTGGTTTGTTAACATTGATTTTGTGAGAATAAATTGATTTATGGTAAGGTGAATGCAAGGGAAGGATAACTTGTTGAATATTTAATGACCTCACCTATATACTGTCTAAATAGAACTATGTGTATCATCTCTTTGTGATGATTTCTTGCTGTGTGTTTTATACAATTTTAATGATTATGTAGTAAAACAGTATGACTCTAATGTCTATATTAAAAATATTCTCAGTAACACATTTTCAATGTATCATAAAAAACTAATTCATTTTCACTATATAAAATTTTGGTATTTGAAATGTCAATATGTTTCAGCATTTGACAGGCAAAGGTATTTTTGAGAGATACTCATGATAAGCTCAGCAGTTTTGTGCTTAAAAATTTAGGGAAAAAAGATTTTGACAAGCCTTAGAAACTTATACCCTGTCTATCTCAACAGGAGTAGATATTTTTAAATGATTAAATACCACTGTAGAACCTAATGGGGAAGCCAGTACAGTCACATGTTAGAAGACATCATACTTGATCATCTCTAATATTAATTATCTCTGAAATAACTAGAATTTAAAACCATTTAAATTAAGATCTGGTTAAACAAAATAATTAGCTATAAAAAAGTATATAGATACCCTGAGAAAATCATAATTCAAAAAGAGACATGTACCAAAATGTTCATTGCAGCTCTATTCACAATAGCCCGGAGCTGGAAACAACCTAAGTGTCCATCATCGGATGAATGGATAAAGAAGATGTGGCACATATATACAATGGAATATTACTCAGCCATAAAAAGAAACGAAACTGAGCTATTTGTAATGAGGTGGATAGACCTAGAGTCTGTCATACAGAGTGAATTAAGTCAGAAAGAGAAAGACAAATACCGTATGCTAACACATATATATGGAATTTAAAAAATGTCATGAAGAACCTAGGGGTAAAACGGGAATAAAGACACAGACCTACTTGAGAATGGACTTGAGGATATGGGGAGGGGGAAGGGTAAGCTGTGACAAAGCAAAAAAGAGGCATGGACATATATACACTACCAAACGTAAGGTAGATAGATAGTGGGAAGCAGCCGCAGAGCACAGGGAGATCAGCTTGGTGCTTTGTGACCGCCTGGAGGGGTAGGATGGGGAGGATGGGAGGGAGGGAGATGCATGAGGGAAGGGATGTGGGAACAGATGTATATGTATGACTGATTCACTTTGTTATAAAGCAGAAACTAATAAAATAAATAAATAAATAAATAAATTTTAAAAAAAAAGTATATAGAGTTACAGACACTCCCCAAAATCCTAATATGAGAGAATTAGAATGTGATAGAAATGAAAGAAAGAGTGAGAGCAAGAGAAGAGAAAGAGAAAAACTTGCATAATGAAATACCATTCATTTGTGGTCCAGTCACAAACAACCAAAAATACCCTAACTATTTTTTGTTCTGAAATGTAAACATATTGACAATTAAGTGATCCTTCAGAGCAAAAAAGGACTGCATGTTAAGAAGTAATATTGAGAGTGGTCTAATTTAATTATTTTACATGTGGCTGTCCAGTTTTCCCAGCACCATTTATTTAAGAGACTGTCTTTTCTCCATTGTATATTCTTGCCTCCTTTAACATAGATTAATTGATCATAGCTGTGTCAGTTAATTTCTGGGCTTTCTATACCATTCCATTGATCTGTAAGCCTGTTTTTGTGCTAGCACCATACTATTTTGATTACTGTAGCTTTATAGTATAGTCTGAAGTCAGGGAGCCTGATTCCTCTAGCTCACTTTTTCTTTCTCAAGATTGCCTTGGAGCCACGCCTTCAAGATGGCAGAGGAGTAAGACGTGGAGATCACCTTCCTCAACACAAATACATCAAAACTACATCTACATGTGGAACAATTCCTAGAGAACACCTACTGAATGCTGCCAGAAGACCTCAGACTTCCCAGAAGGCAAGAAACTTCCCATGTACCCTGGTAGGGCAAAAGAAAAAAAGGAAAAAAAAAGAGACAAAAGAATAGGGACAGGACCTGCACTGCTGGGAGGGAGCTGTAAAGGAGGAAACATTTCCACACACTAGGAAGCCCCTTCACTGGTGGAGACAGGGGGTGGGCTGGGGGGAATCTTTGGAGCCACAGAGGACAGTATAGATTCTGGGGTGGAGAGGGCAAAACAGAGAGATTCCCACACAGAGGATCAGTGCTGACCAGCACTCACCAGCCTAAGAGGCTTGTCTGCTCACCCGCTGGGGCGGGTGGGTGTTGGTAGTTGAAGCTCGAGTTTCGGAGGTCTGATCCCAGGGAGAGGAGTGGGGTTGGCTGCGTGAACACAGCCTGAAGGGGGCTAGTGAACCACAGATAGCTGGGAGGGAGTCTGGGAAAAAGTCTGGATGTGCTGAAGAGGCAAGAGACTGTTGTTTCAGGGTGTGTGAGGAGACGGGATTCAGAGCACCACCTAAAGGAGCACCAGAGATGGGCACAAGCCACAGCTATAAGTGTGGGCACCAGAGACTGTCATGAAATGATAAGGCTGCTGCTACAGCCACCAAGAAGCCTGTGTGTAAGCACAGGTCACTATCCACACCTCCCCTCCCAGGAGCCCAGGCAGCCCACCACTGCCAGGGTACCATGATCCAGCAACAACTTCCCCAGGAGAACACACTGTGCACCCCAGGCTATTGCAATGTCATGCTGTCCTCTGCCACCGTGGGCTTGCCTCGCATTGCATACCCCTCCATACTCCTGGCCTGAGTGAGCCAGACCCCCAATCAGCCGCTTCTTTAACCCCATCCTCTTTGGGGGGGTAACAGATGCCCTCAGGGGACTTACACACTGAGGTGGGGCCAAATCCAAAGTCGAACCCTGGGAGCTGTGCAAACAAAGAAGAGAAAGGGAAATCTCTCCCAGCAGCCTCAGGAGCAGCAGATTCAATCTCCACAATCAACTTGATGTACCCTGCATCTGTGGAATTCCTGAATAGACAACAAATCCCAAAATTGAGGCAGTGGACTTTGGGAGTAACTGTAAACTTGGGATTTGCTTTCTGCATCTAATTTGTTTCTGGTTTTATGTTTATCTTAGTTTAGTATTTAGAGCTTATTATCATTGGTAGATTTGTTTATTGATTTGGTTGCTCTCTTCCTTTTTTAATTTATATATATATATAAATATTCATTTTCCTATTTTTGTGAGTGTGTATGTGTATACTACTTTGTGCAATATTTTCTGTATAGCTTTCCTTTTAACATTTGTCCTAGGGTTTTGTCTGTCCTTTTTTTTTTTTTGTATAGATTTTATTGCCTCCTATCATTGGTGGATTTGTTTTTTTGTTTGGTTGTTCTTTTCTTTCTCTCTCTTTTTCTTTTTCTTTATTACTTTTTTATTTTTAATAATTTCTTTTCTATTTCAAAACTTTATTTTATTATTTCTTCTTTCTTTCTTTCTTTCTTTCTTTCTCTTTCTCCATTTTCTTCTGAGCTGTGTGGTTGACATGGTCTTGGCGCTCTGGCTGGGTGTCACGCCTGAGCCTCTGAGGTGGGAGAGACGAGTTCAAGACATTGGTCCACCAGAGACCTCCCAGCCCCACATAATATCAAACAGAAAAAGCTATCCAAGAGATCTCCATCTCAGTGCTAACACCCAGCTCCACTCAATGACCAAGAATCTAAGTGCTGGACACCCTATGCCAAACAACTAGCAACACAGGAACACAAACACACCCATTAAAAGAGAGGCTATGTAAAATCATAGTAAGTTGACAGACACACCAAAAATCACCACAGGACACGGTCTTGCCCACCAGAAAGACAAGATCCAGCCTCATCCCCCAGAACAGAGTAACCAGTCCCCTCCACCCAGAAGCCTACACAAGCCACTGAACCAAACTTAGCCACTGGGAGCAGACACCAAAAACAACGGGAATGACAAACCTGCAGCCTGTCAAATGGAGATGCCAAACACATTAACTTAAGCCAAATGAGAAGACAGAGAAATACACAGCAGATGAAGTAGCAAGGTAAAAATCTTCCACACAGAACAAATGACGAGGAAATAGGCAGTCTATCTGAAAAAGAATTAAGAGTAATGATAGTAAAGATGATCCAAAATCTTGGAAATAGACTGGAGAAAATACAAGAAATGTTTAACAAAGACCTGGAAGAACTAAAGAACAAACAAGCCATGATGAACAACACAATTAAAGAAATTAAAAATTATCTAGAAGGAATCAAGCAGAATAACTGAGGCAGAAGAATGTAAGTGAACTGCAAGATAAAATAGTGGAAATAACTACGGCAGAGCAGAATAAACAAAAAAGAATTGAGGAGAATCTCACAGACATCTGGGACAACATTAAATACACCAACATTCGAATTATAGGGTTCCCAGAAGGAGAAGAGAAAAAGAAAGGGACCGAGAAAATATGTGAAGAGATTATAGTTGAAAACTTCCCTAATATGTGAAAGGCAATAGTCAATCAAGTCCAGGAAGTGCAGAGAGTCCCATACAGGATAAATCCAAGGGGAAATATGCCAAGACACATATTAATCAAACTATCAAAAATTAAATACAAAGAAAAAATATTAAAAGCAACAAGGGAAAAGCAACAACTAACATACAAGGGAATCCCCATAAGGTTAACAGCTTATCTTTCAGCAGAAACTCTGCAAGCAAGAAGGGACTGGCAGGATATATTTAAAGTGATGAAAGGGAAAAACTTACAACCAAGGTTACTCTACCCAGCAAGGATCTCATTCAGATTCAACAGAGAAATTAAAATCTTCACAGAGAAGCAGAAGCTAAAAGAATTCAGCACCACCAAACCAGCTCTAAAGGAACCTCTTTAGGCAGGAAACACAAGAGAAGGAAAGGACTTGCAATAAAAAACCCAAAACAATTAAGAAAACGGTAATAGGATCATACATATTGATAACTACCTTAAATGTAAATGGATTAAGTGCTCCAACCAAAAGACATAGACTGGCTGAATGTATACAAAAACAAGACCCATACATATACTGTCTACAAAAGACAGACTTCAGAGCTAGGGACACATACAGACTGAAAGTGAGGGGATGGAAAAAGATATTCCATGCAAATGGCAATCAACAGAAAGCTGGAGTAGCAATATTTATATCAGACAAAATAGACTTAAAGATAAAAATTATTACAAGAGACAAAGAAGGACACTACACAATGATCAAGGGATCAATGCAAGAAGAAGATATAAGAATTACAAATATTTATTCACCCAACATAAGAGTACCTCAATACCTAAGGCAAATGCTAACAGCCATTAAAGGGAAAATCGACAGTAACACAATCACAAAGGGGGACTTTAATACTCCAGTTTCACCAATGGACAGATCATTCAAAATGAAAAAAAATAATGAAACACAAGCTTCAAATGATACATTAAACAAGATGGACTTAGCTGATATTTATAGGACATTCCACTGGAAAACAGCAGATTGCTCTTTCTTCTCCAGTGCTCATGGAACATTCTCCAGGATAGAACATATCTTGGGTCACAAATCAAGCTTTGGTAAATTTAAGAAAATTGAAATCGTATCATGTATCTTTTGACCACAACGCTATGAGACTACATATCAATTACAGAAAAAATTAAAAAAATACAAACACATCGATGATAAACAATACACTACTGAAGAACAAAAAGATCACTGGAGAAATCAAAGAGGAAATCAAAAAGTACCAAAAACAAATGACAATGAAAACAGGATGACCCAAAACCTTTGTGATGTAGCAAAAGAAGTTCTAAGAGGGAAGTTTATAACAATACAATTCTACCTCAAGAATCTAGAAACATCTCAAATAAACAACCTAACCTTATACCTAAAGCACTTAGAGAAAGAAAAACAAAAGAAACCCCAAAGTTAGCAGAAGGAAAGAAATCATAAAGATCAGATCAGAAATAAATGAAAAATAAATGAAGGGAATGATAGCAAAGATAAATAAAAGTAAAAGCTGGTTCTTTGAGAAGATAAACAAAATTGATAAGCCATTAGCCAGACTCATCAAAAAAAAAAATAGAGAGAAGATTCAAATCAACAATTAGAAATGAAAAAGGAGAAGTAACAAATGACACTGTAGAAATACAAAGGATCATGAGACATTACTACATGCAGCTCTATGCCAATGAAAGGGACAACCTTGAAGAAATGGACAAATTCTTAGAACAGCACAAACTTCCAAGACTGAACCAGGAAGAAATAGAAAATATAAACAAACCAATCACAAGCCCTGAAATTGAAACTGTGATAAAAAATCTTCCAACAAACAAAAACACAGGACCATATGGCTTTACAGGCTAATTCTATCAAACATTTAGAGAAGAGCTAATACTTATCCATCTCAAACTCTTGCAAAATATAGCAGAGGGAGGAACACTCCCAAACTCATTCTATGAGGCCACCATAGCCCTGATACCAAAACCAGAGGAAGAGCCACAGAAAAAAAAGAAAACTACAGGCAAATACCACTGATGAACACAGATGCAAAAAATCCTCAACAAAATACTAGCAAACAGAAGCCAACAGCACATTAAAAGGATCGTACACTATGATCAAATGGGGTTTATTACAGGAATGCAAGGATTCTTCACTATAAGCAAATCATTCAATGTGATACACCATATTAACAAATTGAAGGTGACAAACCATATGATCATCTCAATAGATGCAGAAAAGGCTTTCAGCAAAATTCAACACCCATTTATGATAAAAACCCTCCAGAAAGTAGGCAGAGACAGAATTTATCTTAACATAATAAAAGTCATATATGACAAACCCACAGCCAACATCATTCTCAATGCTGAAAAACAGAAAACATTTCCACTAAGTTCTGGAATGAGACAAGGTTGCCCACCCTGACCACTATCATTCAACATAGTTTTGGAAGTTTTAGCCCCAACAATAAGAGAAGAAAAAGAAATAAAATGAATCCAAATCAGAAAAGAAGAAATAAAACTGTCATTCTTTGCAGATGACATGATACTATACATAAAGAATCCTAAATATGCCACCAGAAAACTACTAGAGCTAATCAATGAATTTGGTAAAGTAGCAGGATACAAAATTAATGTACAGAAATCTCTTGCATTCCTATACATTAATGATGAATAATCTGAAATCGAATTTAAGGCAACACTCCCATTTATCATTGCAACATAAAGAATAAAATACCTAGGAATAAACCTACCTAAGGAGACAAAAGACCTGTATGTAGAAAACTATAAGACACTGATGAAAGAAATGAAAGATGATACAAACAGATGGAGACATATACCATGTTCTTGGATTGGAAGACTCAATATTCTGAAAATGACTATACTACCCAAAGCAATCTACAGATTCAATGCAATCACTATCAAACTACCAATGGGATTTTTCACAGAACTAGAGTCAACAATTTCACTATTTGTATGGAAACACAAAAGACCCCAAATAGCCAAAGCAATCTTGAGAAAGAAAAACGGAGCTGGGGGAATCAAGCTCCTGGATTTCAGACTATACTACAGAGCTACAGTAATCAAGACCATATGGTACTAGTAGAAAACCATAAATATAGACGGAAAAGGATAGAAAATCCAGAGATAAACCCACACAAATATGGTCATGTTATCTTTGATAAAGGAATCAAGAATATACAATGGAGAAAAGATAACCTCTTCAATATGTGGTGCTGGGAAAACTGGAGAGCTACATGTAAAAGAATGAAAATGAACACTCTTAACCACATGCACAAAAATAAACTCAAAATAGTTTAAAGACCTAAATATAAGGCCAGACACTATAAAACTCTTAGAGGAAATCTTAGGAAGAACACTCCATGATATAAATCACAGCAAGATCTTTTGGACCCACCTCCTAGTTGAATGGAAATAAAACCAAAAATAAACAAATGGGACCTAATGAAATTTAAAAGCTTTTGCACAGCAATGGAAACCATAATCAAGACAAAAAGATACCACACAGAATGGGAGAAAACATTTGCAAATGAAGCATCTGACAAAGGATTAATCTCCAAAATATATAAGCACCAAATGCAGCTCAATATGAAAAACACAAACAATGCCAAAAAAGGGCAAAAGACCTAAATAGACATTTCTCCAAAGAGCATATACAGATTGCCAACAAACACATGAAAGTATCCTCAATATCACTAATCATTAGAGAAATGCAAACAAAAGCTACAGTGAGGTATCTCCTCACACCAGTCAGAATGGCCATCAACAAAAAATATACAAACAATAAATGCTGGAGAGGGTGTGGAGAAAAGGGAACCCTCTTGAACTGTTGGCGGGAAAATAAATTGATATGGTCACTATGGAGAACAGTATGGAAGTTCCTCAGAAAACTAAAAAGAGAACTACCATAAGACCCTGCAATCCCACTACTGGGCATATACCCTGAAAACACCATAATTCAAAAAGAGTCATGTACCACGATGTTCATTGCAGCTCTATTTACAATATAGGACATGGAAGCAACCTAACTGTCCATTGACAGATTAATGGATAAAGAAGATGTGGCACATATATACAAGGGAATATTGCTCAGGCATAAAAAGAAATGAAATTGAGTTATTTGTAGTGAGGTGGATGCACCCTAGACCATCATACATTGTGAAGTAAGTCAGAAAGAGAAAAACAAATACCATATGCTAACACATATATATGGAATCTAAAAAAAAAAAAAAAAAAGATGCTTCTGAAGAACCTAGTAGCAGGACAGGAATAAAGACACAGACTTAGAGAATGGACTTAAGGATATGGGGAGGGGGAAGATTAAGCTAGGATGAAGTGAGAGAGTGGCATGGACATATATACACTACCAAATGTAAAATAGATAGCTAGTGGGAAGCAGCCACATAGCACTAGGAGATCACCTCGGTGGTTTATGTCCACCTAGAAGGGTGGGATAGGGAGGGTGGGAGGGAGATGCAAGAGGGAGGCAATATGTGGATGTATGTATATATATAGCTGATTCACTTTGTTATACAGTAGAAACTAACACGCCATTGTAAAGCAATTATACTCCAATCAAGATGTTAAAAAAAAAAAAAAGATTGCCTTGGCTATTCAGGATCTTTTGTGTTTCCATACAAATTTTAAGATTTTTGGCTCTAAATCTGCAGAAAATGCCATTGGTAATTTGATAGGGATTGCATTGAATCTATAGATTGCCTTGGATAGTATATCATTTTGACAATGTTGATTCTTCCAGTCCAAGAACATGGTATATCTTTCCATCTGTTTGTGTCATCTTAGATTACTTTCATCAGTGTCTTATAGTTTTCGGAGTACAGGTCTTTTACCTCCTTAGGTAAGTTTATTCTTAGGTATTTAATTCTTTTTGCTGCGATGATAAATATGATTGCTTCCTTAATTTCTCTTTCTGATTTTTCATTGTTACTGTATAGAAATGCAACAGATTTCCATATATTAATTTTGTATCCTGAAACTTTACCAAATTCATTCATGAACTCTAGTAATTTTCTGATGGCATCTTTAGGATTTCCTGAGCATTGTATGATGTTATCTGCAAACAGTGGCTGCTTTACTTCTTCTTTTCCAATTTGGATTCCTTTTATTTCTTTTTCTTCTCTGATTGCCATGGTTAGGACTTCCAAAACTATGTTGACTAAAAGTAGCAACAGTGGACAATGCTGTCCTTTTCCTTATCTTAGAGTAAATACTTTCATCTTTTTACCATTGAGTATGATGTTTGCTGTGTGTTTTTTATATATGTTCTTAATTATGTTGAGGTATGGTCACTCTATGCCCACTTTCTGGAGAGTTTTTATCATAATTGGTGTAGAATTTTGTCAAAAGTTTTTTCGGCATCTATTGAGATGGTCATATGGTTTTTATTTTTCAATTTGTTAATGTGATATATCACACTGATGGATTTGTGGATATTGAAGAATCCTTGCGTCCCTGGGATAAATCCCACCTGATTATGTTTTATGATCCTTTTAATATATTTTGGATTGGTTTTCTAGCATTTTGTTGAGATTTTTTGCTTCTATGTTCATCAGTGATATTTGCCTATAATTGTATTATTTTGTGTTGTTTCTTTGTCTAGTTTTAGGATCATGGTTATGGTGGCCTCACAGAATGAGTTTGGGAGTGTTCCTTCCTCTGTAATTTTTTGGAATAGTTTCAGAAGGATAGGTGTTATCTCTTCTCTAAATATTTGTTAGAATTTTCCTGTGAAACCATCTGTTCCTAGACTTTTGATTGTTTGGAGTTCTGTAACCATAGTTTCAATTCTAATACTTGTGATTTTTCTGTTCATATTTTCTATTTCTTACTGGTTCAGTCTTGGGAGGTTGTACCTTTCTAAGAATTTGTCCATTTCTCTAAGTTTTCCATTTTATTGGCATGTAGTTGCCTGTAGAAATCTTTTATGATCCTTTGTATTTCTGTGGTGCCAATTGTAACTTATTCTTTTTTTATTGCTATTTTTATTGATTTAGTGTTAGAACATTCTCTACACCAACTAAAAAAATAAACTCAAAATGTATTAAAGACCTAAAGCTAAGATAGGATATTGTAAAACTCTTAGAGGAAAACATAGACAGAATACTCTTTGACATAAATTGCAGCAATATATTTTTGGATCCACCTCCTAGAGTAATGAAAATAAAAACAAAAATAACCAAATGAGACCTAATTCTACTTTAAATCATTTTTTTTGTGTGTGTGCTACACAGGCTTCTCACTGTTGTGGCCACACCCATTGTGGAGCACAGGCTCCGGACGCACAGGCTTAGCATCCATGACTCACAGGCCTAGCCGCTCTGCGGCATGTGCCATCTTCCCAGACTGGGGCATGAACCCGTGTCCCCTGCATCAGCAGGTGGACTCTCAACCACTGCACCACGAGGGAAACCCTGAAATCTTTTGCATAGCAAAGGATACCATAAACAAAACAAAAATACGACACACATAATGGGAGAAGATATTTGCAAATGATGTGACCAACAAGGGATTAATCTCCAAAATATACAAGCAAGTCATGCAGCTCAATATCAAAAAAAAAGAACCCCAAAAAACAAAAAACAAGCAACCCAATCAAAAATGGGCAGAAGATCTAAGTAGACATTTCTCCAAAGAAGACATACAGATGGCCAAAAAGCACATGAAAAGATGTTCAACATCACTAATTATTAGAGAACTGCAAATCAAAACTACAATGAGGTATCACATTACACTTGTCAGAATGACCATTATCAAAAAGTCTACAACAATAAATGTTGGAGATGGTGTGGAGAAAAGGGAACCCTCCTACACTGTTGGTGGGAATGTAAATGGGTAGAACCTCTATGGAGAACAGTATGGAGCTTCCTTAAAAAACTAAAAGTAGAGCTACTGTGTGATCCACAATCCCACTTCTGAGCATAATTCGAAAAGACACATGCATGCTAATGTTCATTGCAGCACTATTTACAATAGTTAAGACATGGAAGTAACCTAAATGTCCCTTGACAGATGAATGGATAAAGAAGATGTGGTACATATATACAATGGAATATTACTCAGACATAAAAAAGAATGAAATAATGCCATCTGAAGGAACATGGGTAGACCTAGAGATTATCATACTAAGAGAAGTAAATCACACAGAGAAAGAAAATATATCACTTCTATGTGGAATCTAATAAATGATACAAATGAACTTATTTACAAAACAGAAACAAATTCACAGACTTTGTAAAGAAACTTATGGTTACCTAAAGGGAAAGGTAGGGGAGAGGGATACGTTAAGAAGTTGGCATTAACATATACACACTACTGTATATAAAATAGAAAATCAACAAGGACCTACTGTATAGCACAGGGAATTCAACTCAGTGCTCTGTAAAAACCTATATGGGAAAAGAATCCAAAAAAGAATAGATATATGCATATGTATAATTGAATCACTTTGTTGTACACCTGAAACTACCACAACATTGTAAGTCAACTATACTCAAATACAAAATAAAAATTTTAAAAAACTAATGGAGGGCTTCCCTGTTGGCACAGTGGTTGAGAGTCTGCCTGCCAATGCAGGGGACATGGGTTCGTGCCCTGGTGTGGGAAGATCCCACATGCCGCGGAGTGGCTGGGCCCATGAGCCATGGCCGCTGAGCCTACACGTCCAGAGCCTGTGCTCTGCAACGGAAGAGGCCACAACAGTGAGAGGCCCACATACCGCAAAAAGAAAAAACAACAACAACAAAAAAAAAAACTAATGGATTCTCTTGAATAATGTTTTATACTATTCTGACTAATTTGTGTTATGTTGAAAAACTACATTTCAAAAAAATTTTGTATTTGAAAATCAAAAAACAAATTTACTACATGTAAAAAATGAAATAATGTTGATATTAAACAGCAATTATGACTAAGGTGTTTTCACATTGAATATGCACAAATAAATTAATGTAACTTACCTCTAAACAAATCTTGGATTTACAGAATTACAAAGGGAAGAATAATTCATCTAAGTTTATTTAGAAGATTTAACGGGGAAAAATTTAAACTTTGCCATGCAAACATGTCTTCAATATTTCAGCTTGGCCATTCTCCCAACTGAATTCGTTCTTTCCCAGTGAGGGAAAGAGCATTAGGATATCTTTCTCATTCAGCACAGTTCTTTGCACATAGTGGTTGTTTAAATGTGTTTAATGGTGATCAAGGAAAAGAAAGCTGGTGATTAAGAATAAATTCTATATAAAAGATTGGTTCCTTGCTGAGCTCAAGATGTCACTGCCATATTTTGTTAGTGCAGTGTCACACTTACTTTTAAATAAAAATATTAAGTAAGAATTCACAGTGTACTGAAGGTTCTTTGACTGTTTGGAGTCTTTTGTGTTTCCACATAAATTTTAGGATTGTGTTTCCTATTTATGTGAAGAATACATTGATATTTTGATATCTCCATTTGGTAGACTGCACTGACTCTGTAGATAGCTTTGGTGGCATGGACATTTTAAAAATATCAATTCTTGGGATCCATAAACCCAGGATATATTTCTTTCCATTTGTGTGTATTTTCAATTTATTTCCTCAAAGTCTTGTATTGATAGTTTTCAGTGTACAGATCTTTGACCAATTTTGCTAAATATATTCTATAGTATTTTATTATTTTTGATGATATTGTGAATGAGATTATTTCTTTCTTTCTCAGATGGTTCATTTTAATATATAAAAGCATGTAAAATTTTTGTTGATTTTATAACCTGTAACATCACTGATTTTTAAATTTTTACTAATTCTTACTATTTTTGGTAAAGTCTTTCAGGTTTTTTATATATGTCATCTAAAAAGAGAGATAGTTTTAATTTTTCCTTTACAATTTGTATGACTCTTGTTTCTTTTTCTTCCCTAATTACTCTGTTTAAGCCTTCCAACACTATGTTGAATAAAAGTGTCAAGAGTGGGCACTATTGTCTTGCTCCAGATCTTAAAGGAAATGCTTTCAACTTTCCAGCATTGAGTATTATGTTAGCTGTGGGCTCATCATATATTTCTTTATTATGTTGAGGTACATTCCTTCTATACCCAGTTTTTTGAGAATCTTTATCATGAAAGAATTTTGAATTTTGTCAAATGTGTTTTCTGCATCTAATGGGATCATCATATGGTTTTTATTCTTCACTCTGTTAATGTGGTGTATGATAGTAATTGATAGAAATCTTACTTCTGGATATATACCCAAAGGAAATAAAAGCAGAATCAAAGAGATATTTGCATTCCCATGTTATTGCAGCATTATTCACAATAGCCAAGACATAGATAAAACCTAAGTGTCCATCAATGGATGAAAAGATAAACAAAATGTGAACACATGTTTCTATGTAATGGAATATTATTCATCCGTAAATAGGAAGGAAACTCTCTAAGTGAAATAAAGCAGATGGAGAAAAGCAAATACTGTATGATCTCTCTTATATGTGGAACCTTAAAGAGTCAGACTCCTAGAAGTAGAGTAAAATTGTGATTTTCAAGGTCTAGGGAGTGGGAGAAATAAGATATTGGTCAAGGGGTACAAACTTTTAGTTATAAGATGAATAAACTCTGGAAATCTAATATTTACCATAGTGACTATAGTTAACAGTACTATATTGTATACTTGAAGTTTGCTTAGAGAGTGGATCTTAATATTCTCACCACACACACACACACACACAGGTAACCATGTGAGGTGATGGATGTGTTAACTAATCTTGTCATGGTAATTTTTCACAATATATAGATATATCAAATGAAAAAAAATAATTCAGAGGGTTGTGTGAGAATTAAAGTGATCAAATGCCAGCAAACAGATCCCTAGATGAAACTATTATAACCCTTTATGTGTTATTTTAATTTATACAAAATTTGGTTACTCAAAATTGTATAAATATGTTGATTTAGAAGCTAATTTGCGGCTAAGGTACAAATTTGGCCCAGAAGATTTTTGAGATACAATATGTCTGTTAGTTAAAACATGACAAGTAACTCTGTCTATAACTGACTGAAATGGGATTTGTAGTTCTATAATTCTACAGGGAAAGCAATGTAACAGCTGCTAAATAATGTGATTCTTAAATGGAATTTTTTTAACAAGTAGTAAGGATTTTTAATTGATGTATTTAGGAGGTATTAAACAGCTCTCTACACTCATGTCCAGTAAGAGGTGGTTGTCATGTGCCCCATGCTCTTATACCATATGGCAGAAATGCTCACATTGAAAATTCCTTCCATTTGGATCCAATCAAAATCCCTGACTAATTTAGACTTGCAATTGGAAGTGTTGTAAAGAAACACGAACAAAATACCATTCCAAAATTAAGGTTTTCCCCTCTACCTTTCGATAGCTTAGATAAAGCATATGTAGCCAAGTTTTGTTTGAGGATTAAGGTCATGATAATTTTCCTTCATGTATTAGTTGAAATCAGATAAAACATTATTTTTAAAAACTTCCTTTAAGAGTAGTGGACATTTCCCAATGAAAACATTCTGAGTGGAATAAAAATTCCTACTTAACTTCCAGGTGCATTCTAAGAGGATTAACTATATCAAATATGTGAGAACAGTTTATAAATATTAAAGTTTGATATAAATGAAGCATACTTGGTACTATTTTTAGAAGTCCTATATTTTAGAAGCTATTCTTTAATATGTAGCAAGAGTCTTGATTATTTTTAGTTTTTTTTAGTAGTTGTATTTTTATATCTTTTGTGATGAATTCCCTTATGAAGGGACCAAGGCAGCAGCAGTGAAGTGTGGTAGAAAAAGCTTAGGATTTGTTGGCAGTTTATCTAAGTTTAAATCCTGGATCTGAACGTCTTAGCTTTGTGTTTCACCTAAACAACTTTAGCACTCTATTCAGGAAAATGTGCATAATTCAATGATCATTGCTGTTTGGAAAAACTTCAATAAAAGTCACCTAAAACCTACTGCAGTGTGTGACACATTTCATTATTCAATAAATATTCAAAAAATAAGGAGATTTTAAAAATTCTACAGGAGATTACATTTGTAATTGTAATTATTAAAGACATGAAATTAAAATAATTGCTATTATTTCTCTTCTGACTAAGTATCTGGAATTAAAATATTCTCATAAAATTGTACAGCAATTAAAAAAAATCAAACCTATTTCTGTCGTGAGTTGTGAGAACAGATAAAAATTAAAGCTTTTTTTGAACCGATGTCTATGTTTATTAAATTATATTTATACATTGTCACTGCCCTGATCTGAAGAATTAAAATATAGTTTTGTCATTTTTAGAGAAAAGAAGCATTCTTCTTGTTTTACAATTGTGCCCGTGTGTGTGAAGGAAGCAGATGGTGGAGCAGAGGGATGAGATGGTTCACATATATTATCAACTACACAGCATATAAATCAATACTCTTAAAACACAAGTTTAACTTAAGAATGACTTGATCAGATTCAGTATAAAAGTTATGTCATCTCCAACATAAAATATGCAGTTACTAGAATAATCGTTTTGGTGTTTTTTGTTTTTTTAACTATAGTAGATAATTTAAATGAAATATATAAATTATAGATATACTATCCAGGTAGTTAATAGTATGTGGAAGTTAATGAGATTCTGATTTAGAGGAATGCTATTTCCACAAATTAATCTTCACCTTGAGGACTGAGAAATCTTTACCGAATATATAAAAGGAAGACTGTATCTTTGCTGAATTTCATCCATGCTTGACATTATAACATTTTGCCACTAGAGTTCATTGTTTCTCTTTCTATAGATTCCAGGGTTCAATTTTCCTTTCCCTTTCTCCCTTTCTCCCTTCCTTCCTTCCTTCCTTCTTTTCTTTCTTTCTTTCTTTCTTTCTTTCTTTCTTTCTTTCTTTCTCTGTCTTCCTTCTTTCCTTTCTTTTTTAAATTTTCTTCCTTCCTTCCCTTCTTCCTTCCAGCCTGCCGGCTTTTCTGCCTTCCTTCCATCTTTCTATCTTTCTATTCTTTTTCCTTAAATTATTCTGCAAGGTGGTATAGTAAACTCTGAAAAATGTTGCATTCTAAAAATATTTTGATATTTAAGCAGGAAAATATCCCAAGATCCAGAATCTCCTTCTAAAATTATGATAAGATATCCAAATTATGAGGATTTCTTTTTTTAATATATATATTTTTTCAATTTTTTATTTTTTTGCCACACTGCACAGCATGTGGCATCTTAGTTCACCCTCCACCAGGGATTAAATCCATGCCTCCTGCAGTGAAAGCACCAGAGTCTTAACCACTGGACTACCAGGGAAGTCCGAGGGTTTCTGATAATATAATACCTTACAGAATAGTTTGTACGAATATCAGCCTGGTAAACAAATGTCTTTTAAGGAAGCATATTACACCATGTTTATAAAACATGTTAAATTGCTCCTTTGCAAGTATTCTCCAAGCTTGATCAATTTAATAACATATTCTAGAGAATTCTGCCATATATACTTTGGACTACTTAAAAATCATTTATACTGCAATTTCTTAAAACCTAACCCTTTCAATTATATTCCAATATAGTTTAAATGTCTTATTTCTAAAAACCATTACCTAGACCAATAGCTCTTAAAGAGCTTTTGGATTCTTCATTTTACATCAAAAGAAGGCTCTCCCATTTGAAATTGAGAATTTGTCATCTTCAAGTCTCTGTTTTATCCAAAACAAATAAAAAATATTTAAACTATATGAGGATAATATATACAGAGATAAAATAAGTTCCTTCCACTTTCTGCTTTATCCTTGCTCTCTCATACATGTTAAATTAGCACATGCCCTTCTGCTCTCCTAATAACTTGGAAACTGTCTAAGTAGAACTCCAAATTCAGTCAAATAGAAAATGATCTTCTTTATCGTTGACCAAAACTCACTGAATGTGTGTAAGACTTTCCCAGGTACTGTTAGATAACAGAAGGCCAAACAAAATATCCAAATAATGAAATGATCGCTATTTATACTAATTTAGTAATTATAAAGTTATCATGGTTCACACATACCTATTAAACTATAGATACTCTTTCCCTAGGAAAACACCCACTTGGAAATTTCCAGTAGCCCAAAGCAAGTCAAAATCCCAATCTAAAACTTCCCTAACTAGCTGGGAGATTGATTTCCAACTCATGCCCTCTTTCATTTTTTCTCAATAAATCTTTGATGAAAAACATAATGTTAAAATGTGTGTGTGCATGCTACATACACACACAGACACACACACACCCCTCTCGTTTGCCCACATGCATTTATGAAAGCATATTTCATAAAAAAACAGAGTACTCTTTAAATTTATTTTATTGAAGTGTAGTTGATTTACAAAGTTGTGTTAATTTCTGCTGTACAGCAAAGTGATTCAGTTATACATATACATACATACTTTTTCATATTCCTTCCCATTATGTTTTATCACAGGATATTGAATATACTTCCCTGTGCTATAGGACCTTGTTTTTTATCCATTCTACATATAATGGTTTGTATCTGCTAATCCCAAACTCCCAGTCCATCCTTCCCCTGCTCCCCCTTCCCCTTGGTAACCACAAACCTGAAGAACAGAGTACTTTAATCTGGTTCTTGCAAGGGTTTGCCCCACTTCAATTCAGATGCAAGCCTTATGTTTCAAGCCCACCTACCTCCACCCTCAACTAATTGAGACTCTTATTTAGTGATCAAAGTAAAAACTTTCCTTCTGCTCTACCCTCTGCTTCACTGAGGTAGAAATCTAAGCATTTCTCTTATAAATCTCCAATTCCCTGGATGTAAAATAATGGATAGTCAAATTGCTTATGTACTTTTATAAAACACCAGGTTATGAAAAGAAATTGGGCTTAGAATTTATGTTCATATTTTAATAACTGGTATAGGTAACTTTCCTATTTTTTGCCTAGTTAATTTTATATGCTGAGAGAGTTCCCAGAGATACAGGCAGGGTAAGGGGTAGGAGAAGGAAGATGGACAATGTAATTTGAATGAGAAAGATGTGTTGTGATACTTTTCCTTTCAAATTACCTGACAATTCAAGAGACATGGGTTATATATTAAGGAAAGAATGTAGTTCCAGACAACATATTCCTGTCTGCCTGGGACTGTCTTAGATAAATGGACAGCTTTCTATACAGTGGAATTTAGATATTATATTCACGATAAAGGGTTTGACTGACACAGCAGTATCTGAGTAATACCTGGCATATCATTACCTTCATGAAAATAAGGACAGCCATCCTAAAATCATCAGCTGAGCTTTTGGCTGGGGGTAAGCCTGAATAACTAAAATCAGGAGTGCTGAAGTGCTTAACATTTCCACAAAAATCCACAGATCAGAGAAGCAATATGTGAAAACTATATAAAGTAAATGTAAAACAATATAAAGTAAACATAAAACAACTATCAATATTTTTTTTGAATTAGTTCACTCATGAATTGTTTTATGAAACATAAAATCTTTCAAACCTTTTTATTTTATAACATATGCACAAGAGTAGTGCATCCTAATAAGAATGATATCTACCTGAAAACTTTAAAAAGTTAAATGTTCAGAAAATATAAATGATGGTTATTGTTAACAGATGATAGTACTTGGATTTCATTCTTTTTCTTTTTTTCTATTTTTTTGTCATTTTGCTTTCCTTAGCATATTTCAATAGTCATGTTCATTATTTTCACAAAAAATAGTAAGCACTATTCTCAAAGTAATTAACATATTTAATTTATCTTCAACTATAGGAAACACACTCATCCTTAAAGCCTAGCTATTTTTCATTGTACCATCTTTTTTCAACTCTCCAACGCCTGTCCCACCCCAGGTTTCAGCCAATCCTTTGGGGATTTAAAATTTCCAAATTTTTGAGAGTTCCATCAAGTTTGTTTTCATTCTGAGATAACTTTACGACATAAAGTAAAAAGTCACCAACATCAACACAGACAATGTAGTGTGAAGGTTCTTTATGATACTCTGCCTTCCTTTTTGATCCTAAGACAAGGCTTGGTTCTTGGAAACTAAAAATTTCTGGTCTCATTGGAACAGTGTTTTATAAAAGGAGTTGATGCCTATGTGAATACAGTGTGCACAATTATGCAAGTAGTTGTTAACCTTTAAGCTGTATCCAGCTCCTCCTTAGCACAATCATTTACTTGGGGATATCAAGTTAACATCAACTGAGCTGGTATCATCTTACAGACCTATGAATGTATTATTTGGCATTTACAGTCTATGGTCTCTTCATCTGTGGCTTATTTTCCTGTAGTTCAAGAACTCAAAACTATGTCTTCTTATACAGTAAAGCTGAACAAAAAAATTTGATGTTCCTCTTTTCTTTTACAGAAGACACTGATTTCCCCAGTGGTTGCATAGAATTGTTTCAAATTCCTGGGCAATGTAGTTCCAAAGTCTATACTTATTTGAATTATGCAGATAAGATTCTAAAGAAATCCTCTTCATTTTCTTTATTATTTTACCTGTGGGAACAATTCATGTTTTGAATGTGCGCATGTGTGTGTGTTTGAGGAAGGGTTATAGAATTATGTGTTAGTCCATGTAATAAACAAGGAAAGTCTGTATTGATCAGCAGAATAGTTAGAAAGTGCTACTTCTTGACCATAAGGGGTGGAGGAGGTTCTTTTTGTGTGATATATTTTCAAATGTTTCTATATGAATTGTTTGTTTTTGTGCTTTATTTCTGGTCATTTATTTTTCTATTTTAAATCATCTTTCCAGAAAATATCAACCAATTCTTAGGCTGTACCACTTTCCTGACAAGCTGAAATGAGCAAACACAATGAACACATTTTATCACATACTCAAATGCTATTTAGATATCTTGAATAAAATGAAAGAAACTCACATATATCTACAACTACCTCAAACTTCACAAATATCACTTAAGGAGTTTATACTTTTCTTTGTTTATCTTCAACCAGCTGAACTGGCCATTCTATTTACAATGAGCTGGTCAGAAACTTGTGTGTCATCCATGAATTTACTATTTTCCACATCCTTACTTCCAAATAACCATCCCTTAAAGATCACTTAATATTGATTTCTTTTCTTCGTACCCCTAACACTTTGCTAGTGTGGTTTCGCATTTTCTTTCTTGTGGTTTACTGTAGTAGCCTAACTTGTCCACACTCTTGAAAACTTCCAGACATGAACCGACATTTTACTGAAGAGGATAACCAGATGGCAAATAAGCACACGTAAAGTTGTTCAACATCATTCATCATCAGGGAAATGTAAAAACCCCCATGGGATTTCACTAAATATCTATCAAAATGACTAAAATAAAAAAACTGTGAAAACATCAAATGCTAAGGAGGATGCAGAGACACAGGGTCTCTCATGCTTTGCTGATAGGTATGTAAAGTGATGTAACTTCTTTGAAAACACTTTGGCAGTTTTATTATAAAATTAAACATGCAACATGCAAGACTTATGTTTACACACAGACCTGTACATACATGAATGTTTATAGCAGCTTTAATCATAATAGCTAAAACCTAGAGACAATCTGGATTTGTTTAAACAGGTATATGCTTAAACAAACTGTGATACAGCCATGCCATGGAACACTGCTTGACAAAAAAATGCAACAAGCTACTAATACATGTAATAACCCGGATTAGTCTCCAGAGAATCATGCTGATTCACGTTAATCCCAAAATGTTATATACTGTATGAATCCATTTCAATAACAGCATTGAAATGACAAAATTATAGAACTAGAGAACAGGTCAGCGGTTACCAAAGGTTAAGGACCTGGCAGGAAGCAAAGAAAAGAAGAAATCAGATTAGAAAAAGGCAATACAAGGGATCCTTGTGGTCATGGAACTATTCTTTATCTTCACTGTGTGATGGGTGAATGAATCTACACATGTGATAAAATTGCACAGAACTAATCACACACACACAAGTACAAGTACATCTGGGAAAATTTGCACAATGTTGGTGTGAAGGGAGAGACTACTGAAATAGAGGAGAGAGATTGAAACAAAGGGCAAGAGAGTTTTTAAGCTCTGGGGCATGCTAGTGAGAAAACACTGCTGGAAGTTAGTGGGGAGGTTGATCATGATGATGAGGCCATCTGTGCTTGCTAATTGTTGCTCATTGAAGTTAGGCTTCTACTCTCCTACAGAGACCCGGATATAGGTCACTACTTTAATGATTACATTTCAAAGGGATGGATCCCAGGTCCTTGAGAAGGGCATTCCTGGGTTGTAGAAGATTTACATCTCAAAGAGGCAGAGAATTTACAATTTACAAAGAAATGCTCTTAAGAAAAGGGAGGTCAGGGGCCTAGATCAGGAAAAAAAATACACATCTAAAATTTAGCTCAGTTGAGGGGAATGTTCAGGCTTTCTTGGTCACTTCCAATCCATTCCTCACCCTGCAGCAATTTCTTTAATTTTTTTTTGTGAAACAGCCATTAGACGTTTTCCTGAATCCATTATACACCTTCTTGGAAAACTTTGAAGGCATCTTCTACTAATGGTATTTTTATTATTCTATCTCATGCAGTGGACTGCAAGCTCTTTGAAAGCAAGTACTGTGTCCGTCACCTTGTGTTCTTTGCATTAGACTAGAACCTGGCACATAATTTTTTTATTCATTTGGCAAATCTCTATTAGGCAATTCAAATATGTCAGAAACTCTATAAACCCTCTTTGTCATGTCACTTGCTTTTTTTTTTTCCTTTGGATTTCTTTCCTAATACTTACATATTTTGCAGCTCAGAACAAAATTTGTGCACACACGTAGTTGTTATTTTTCCAAGTGAAAAAATAGTGTATGTTCACTCCATTCAGGATATTCAACAGACTTAAAATTTAATTAATACTTTTTGTTCCCTCCAAACCTGTTCCTTTTCCTTATTCTTTATTGTAGTTAAGGATAACAATATTCATGTCATTACTCAAAACAAACAAACAAAAAATGAAGTCATCCTAAACCCTTCTTTCTTTTTCAGCTTGTGAACAAAGAGAAACAAACAACGTTGTTCACCACCCAGTTCTACAAGGTTTAAATCATAACCCACTGCAATTGTCCACCTACCTGAACCCTGAGAGGAATTCAGGGTGAAAAACAGTCATTCTGTGCTTTGGATAAACAAGCAGATAGATAATTAGATACATATCTCAGGAAAATTTCAATAACCCCAAATTTTCACATTTTCCCATACACAGAAAAGCACCAAAATCATTAACTTGAGATGCTTGTTCTTTGTGATTAGCAGTCATCCATAACAAGATGTATGCTTGACTGTATGTTTCTCTTAGCCAGAAAATTCATATATAAACTAGATTTTCTACAAACTACTGAGTTACTGAGAGGCTATCATCTCCCAGGTTATAGTCCACAGTAAGGTCCCTGAATAAAACTTAAACACACAATTCTCATGCTGTGCATTTTTCTTTAAGTTGAAAAGCCCCTACTTTTATTTTGTGAGCAGGCCCTAATGATTGTGCCACTAAAGTGGCATTTCCATCTCCTCTTTTTCATACCTAAAGTCATTCCTTTAGGACTTCAATAACCTGGTATTAATCTCTCTGATGTGCCCAATCCTTTGTCCACATTCCAATCAAGTAATTAAAAAAAATTGAATCTAATCATGCCACAATTCTGAAGCACTTCCTACCCTCTCTTCCCTCTACCCCCATTACCAAATATAAACTCTAGAGTCCTTAGCATGGTATACAATGATCTTCAGGATCCAGCTCCCACATCCCTCTCTAGATTCTTCACGTTCCTTAACTCATGTTATGCTCCAGAAATGAGTTTGCAGTCTCAATACTTCTGTGGGACTGCAAGCTTGCCCATGCTTTGGTATTTTTGCACATTTCTCTTTTTAATTTATTTTCCTGCAATGATCTTCCTCTCCTTTACCTCCCCCCACACGCTTGTCCTCAGTATATTACACAAAATAATCCTCCAAGTAGAAATACACCTTCAGTGGGAAAAGTTTCTCTGACTACACCCTACTCTTAACTTGATTTAAGTGAACACTATAGATTTCCATCTGCCTATCTGTCTGTCTATCTATCTATCAATCATCTCTCTATCTCTTTAAAAACTCTAATCAAACACGTGTTACAGGAAATTAGGCACATTCAGAAAGGCAAGAAGATTCACAATCTACAAATATTGAAAATCATAAATACATGGAGGAACAAATGCAGAGCATCTCCTGATCCTTGTTCTTAAAATGAGAAACAGAATTGAGGGAGGTGTTTTCCATGCTTCACTGGCATGCCCAGGTTTATTTACCAGAACACTTAAATGAAAAAGGTCAGATGCAGTATATTACAGTCCTTTTCTTAACAATGTGAATCATTTGAAACTAGTAATGTTGTAAAAAAAAAGTGAAGTTTCAAGAGCAGAACAAAATACATTGAAAAGACTTGAGCCCAAAATTCTTATTATAACTTGTGCTGTAAAAAATGTGCAGCTCAGATTTCATGTAATCTGTGAAGAAAATAAAATATAGCTTGCATAATGCATTTCATAGTAATAACATTATTCATGATAGATGAATAAAGCTAAAGAATTTGCTTTATTACTCTGTGTCTTGTCTGAATAACGGCTAAAATGTACTTGTGTTTTCAATTAGTATCATTGCCTTTATATAGAGAGTCAAGTGCGGCCAAATTGCATAGAGAGGTGAACTGACAATTCGTCAATTCTTTGGCTCAATTACACACCCAAAGAACCACTTTGGGTTTTAGATTCAGAGCAGATTATTTACACTGATTGAATTAACTAGTTCAGAGATAAATCTCCAACTCTGAGGACATAACTTGGAAATGAATATATACCTACGAATCATTTAAATATTGTTGCTGGCTCAAACTTCTATGTTCTAAACTTCACAACTAACAAAACAAAAAGAAAGACCGTTACCATATATTTTTGCTTATGGGTACTTTATCTAAGATATTGAAATTTAGGTAGGTACTAGATTCCTAGTGATGCCCTTTAGAACTGGAATGAAGAGCGCTTTACAACACAGATAGGGAGATGTAGCTTTTATTTGCAAAAAATATCTGATTTCTCATAATGCTTTATTGCTTCCTAGAGCACATAGCCACTGTATTTTTGTTCTAAGTGAGAACACAGAGCCACTGCACAATTTTTCTAATTATTCTTGTTAGAATTTAAGTTGAATTCATTGCTGAAAATGGATATTTCATCATATGTAATAGAAACTTAGATTTAATTAGAAGACTTGTTGAGAATAAAAATATTCCAATAAGAAATTCTCACTTTATAGAGAGAATACCATTTATTAGCAAATTTTACTTGTAATATTTTCCTACGTTTACTTGTTATTTTATTTGCTAAGTTTTTTTTCAGTATATACTTCTGAAATATTTTAGAATGTAAATCAGAATAAATGCTTAAGTATAGTAAATATTATGGCAACTTTTTGAAAGGAAACCCTATGTGATAAAATCATTATTTTAAGAATGTTGTTCTGGACACCAAGCCAAGGCCAAAAAAAAAAAAAAAAGAGGTATTAGAAATGTAATATCTACCAAAACCTGAGGTGGTGCTAAGTGCCTGTGTTAGAAAAAAAAAAAAAAAGAATGTTTGTCCTATACATTGGTGTTACAAACTGCATCATTTCATTATCCCTACATTCACTCCTTTGCAAAAATGTTCCCTCTGTCTCAGTACTGTCTCTGTAAAAATGGAATCCTCTCTTTGATACTTGGCTGAGATTCCATCCCTTGTGAGGTGATCCTTTATTATTCTGGTTAGTATCAAACGTTACTAATTCTGTACCCCTGAGGCCCAGGGAGTGGAGTGTGAGCTACACGGTATTTTTTTTTATTACTATTTCCTGATATTGCTGCCATTATTTTATATAATTATTTATAGGCTCATTTGTTCTGTCTTCTCAAGTAAACTTTATTTTCCTAAAAGCTTTGATTGTAACTTTACTTCTTTTACCTTTCCATAAGGATTAGCAGTGCCCTGATTCTCACTTTCATACTACTAACTTTTTTTCTATGGGTCTTACCACTCTCTGAACTCATCTTGTCCATCCATGTGTGTAAATGCTTTTGTTGCCTCTATCCACACTAGAATGTGAGCTCAAACAGTGCAGGGATCTTGTCTTTCTTGATCCCAGAAGTTTCTCAATTCCTAGAAGAGTTCTTGGCCAAGAACAGGCCCTTAAATATTTGTTGAAAGAATGAAGGGGCAGGGTTCTGATTAGGTAGTAGCTGTGTGTACATAATGGTTATTTTGAGCAAGGGTTAAGGAACAAGTGTTCTGAAAGTTCAAGCCCTGCACAGTATTAGAAAGAGATTCCAGAGAGTAAGACCAGTAGAATTCCATTCAAGCCAACTCTTCCCCTGATCAGCTCCATGACTTGGGCAAATCAGTAATACTCTCTCAGCCTCAGTCTCCTCATTTGTAGAATGGGGCTGACAATATAACTGTATTTTTTCTACCCATAATCTTGTAGGTTAAGTATGTGAAAATTATTTTTCAACCTATATAAGAGACTGTGCTGTCCAGTGCTATAATATTGGCACATGTGCTTGCTATACCCATGTCTCTTAGATTCATTCTTTTCACTTTTAGTAGATGTTAACAAGTAGACTGTCTTTATAAGTATAATGAATATATGCTTATCCACTAGAGTTTTATCTGTCATACATTTAATGTTAAAAGATGTATTCATTTTCTGTCGATAGATGGCAGCAATGTACCAAATCTCACGTAACGATAGTCGAACTGGTGAAAAAGTTATCTGTATGCTAAATACCATGTTTTCTTAATAGTACATGAAAATTATTTAAGAAGAACTATAGCATCAATAGAATATGAACAAAAATATTTTTAAAATCCTCCACAGCCAGCCTCAGTCCTTTATTCAGTGAACTAAAGCGTTTCTTCAGTTTGCCCAGCATGGGAGTCTTTGTCATTTTAACTGAATGTCACAATAGATATTGATAAAAATAAAACTCTTTTAAGATAATAGCAATTCAAAACAATACCAGGAAAATGCCCTGTCTTTCAGTAGTGGCTATTAAAAATGGATTAATACATGCATGCAGTTCTCTTTTATTTGTTTAAAAAATTAAAATGACTGGAAAGTGCTTACATCCAGAAACCTTTTATAAGGAAAGAATGGGGGAAAGTAAAGAAAGGAGATTTCCAGATTTAGACACTGAGGACAAAGCAAACGAAGAGAAATGGGCCCATGGGAGACAAGAAAACCTACAAGACGAGATTGAACTGGAGAGAAATATAATAAATCTAAACAATGCCTCAGACTGCCTATCAGAGCACAAAACATATTTCGGTCAGCTATTGAATTTTCTGTCTATAAAATTCTCTGTCACATGTTGAATCACATCAGCTCATTTTTTCCCTTTCTAAATTAACAGTTCATTATGAATACTTTGGAAAATTACACCAGTGTTGAGAATCCAGTTGTGTGGAAGAAATATATTTCCATGTTAAATCATGAGAATTAAAAGAGCAGTGTGAAATTCCTCTATTATGCAACACTTAAAATCTGAAAATAATCTTCTGGTAATGAAAATATTTTAACACTTAATTTAAATGATTTGGAGAGAAGCATGCACCTAAAGAAAAAAAAAAAGAAGAAAATAAGGAGAAAGAACTTTTAAGACAGGCAGAGAGAGAAAACGGAGACACCCCAAGCTGCCCAATGTACGGCTAAACAGGGATGCAGCCCGTCAAAGAGAAAGGACTGTTGAGTTCAGGTTCAAAGCAAAACTCCAAAACAACTTACAGATGTGGGATTTATCCATATCAGGGGTAGGTCTTTTAATACTGGCTTACTTAGCTCTTTGACTCTAAAAAATCCTAAGTCCTGTAAATCCTCTAGGGCCTACTATCTAATTATATTGGATATCCTGCATGTCTCCTCAATAAAAACTACCTTATTACTTAATAGATGGACTTTGGAGTCTTTGAAGACTAGGTTCTGCTCTGTTGGAAATAAATGTAAAAATGCCGCTTTCCTTTTACTATAGTTCTTAATTTGGACCTTAATTTTCCATCTCATCATTTCACAACCAACCACAATCATGTATTTTCCTAAATGAATGCATTTTCACAAATCCAGCAGTACAGACAGGAACTGTCCCTTTTTCTTGTTGTTGTTGCTGTTTTTTTCCCCCCATATAGTAAATGTCTTTTCTAGTACAACAAAATATGAATTTCATGCTATTGGTCCCGCCTGTTTATAATTCTGTTAACTCATAGAAAACTAAATCAACAACAACAACAAAATCAGGTTTTAGCATTATCCTAAAATAAGAGGTAAAAATAACAGATACAGGGAAGCATACAGAGCATTTGGAAACTACTAAGCTTTGGCACAAATTTCAAGTTGTGTATTAGTCATAAATTTGAGTTTTTCAATTTATATTTTCTTTAAGTAAATCTGCAGGTTAAAATGTACCAAAAATATCTTAATTGCTACTGCATGAAGAGGAGATGATAGCAGTGATTCTTTTTGGAAACTATTTTATTTTTGATAAATAATACTCTGAAAAGCAAAACCTTAAAAAAAATGTTGTTTGTTATTTGAAATTGATTACTCAGTTGAATAAAAAATAAGATTCAAATTGAATACTGTGTAACATGTATCTTTATACAGTGTCTCCCTAAACTACATAAGGGGAAAATACTGATAGATGTTATATCTACATTGAAATATTTTGGGGGGAGAAAATACTAAAAATATTTTTAGAAAATAATTTTAAGGGCATTTATTGAAATTTTGAGTCTTGTTATTTTGAGCTAGAAACATGATCAAACTTCTTATTGAAATCACTGATATAAAAATAGTAGTGGAATTTTTTTGATTACTCTTTGTCACTTTAAAAATAATTAGAAAGGTGAAAATCTACTCCTATTAGGAAAATATAAAATTCTTTCAAGACAATTCTTACACCCAGTTCCATAATCTTCTAATGTTAACTTCTGGTACAAATAAAATCAAATGACAAAATGTACTTTCTGAGTGCACTGTTAATCACTAGACACTCAACAGCACAACTATCTAATGGAAATTATTTCTGAGATGACTGTGTCCACATAATTCACCCCCCAAATATGTGTTTTATTTTATCACCCTATTAGATGAAAAAATAATCTCTCTCATTTAACAAATAGGAAGGGATACTGAAGTGAAAGTGGCACAGTATATATAACCAAATGTCCTTGTACTAGAGCTAGTGTATTCATCAGACTGCAAATAAAATGATTGCACAAATGTTTAAATGTCTTCTTTCCATTAACAGAAATGATGAAGCCCCCAGAAAGCTAAATGATTAAGAGTTGGGGAGGGAGGGCAGATTCTAATCTAAAATGCATAGTGTATACTGCTGTGTATCTCAGAAAGCTGTTACAGTGATTACAAAACAGAAACAGTGAAGTGTACAGTGTGCTTGTCGGAAGTCAGGGTGGTTGAAATTAAAGTGCCAAGAATCAGCCATGTGATATGTGGTCCGCCTTTACAGGAGGGAAAGAAGGAGGGGGAATTCTAGCATTAAAAAGTCATCACAGCAGTATGAGGTATTACAAATTGTTAATTAAAAAACATAAAATTATAGTTCATATGGTTCTGTCTTTGAGAATTTAGATGTAGACTATAGTTCTATAGAAAATTCCTAAGAGTTACCAATAGAAGCCAGGAATATTCTGACCCTGAAATTAAGATCTATTTTTGCATTCTCATTTGTTGCTGTATGCATTAGTGTTACAATTCTATCATGAAAAATATTCTTACATAAAATGCATATGTAATAAAGTTATAACATCATTTCTGTTGATTCTTATAGTAATATATATACTTTAACGTTGTCTACAAGAAATAATTCTGTATTACAAATACTTTCATTGTTTCTTGCCCCTGCCATAGTTATTTTTTATATTAAATTTAATGGGTAATTCATAAACATTTATCAGTAAGTGAATTGTATAATTTCTTCCTAAAAATGAAAGCCTCCCCAGCCAGCACTACATGGTAAACAGGTGTATTAGAGAGATACTTCCTTCCTAATTCTAGCATCCATATCCTCTTCTACAATAACAAGCCAGTTAAACCTGCTATTGAGTTCATAACAAAAATACATCAACAGATGAGTAGTTCTATTTTTTTCACAATCTCTGACAAAATAGGTTGGGCTCATCTTTCAATGAAAAAATTACTTCTGCAACTACTAGGTGTCTCAAAACTTTTTCCTACAAATAATTTGAATTTTGGGTCTCAGTCTTTCACTTTTTTCTCATCATTGTTCCTAATTTTTTATTCCATAGTAAAATACTTACATAAACTGTTTAGCTAGTGATTCTATTAGTTAAAAGACATTTAATACAATAGATTCCTTACCACTGGAGGTTTTTCATGGTAATTGCTGGAGATTCCTTGTTATTACAACCATGCTTTCTAATTCTGCCTAATGAGCCAATTCTAGTGATAAAAAGAACCCCAGGGTAGAGTGAAAGCTGTCACTTTTGGAAAAACAAATGGTATAAATGACACCTGAAGCCCAAGGTTTGGAATGGAGAGCATGAGGTAGAAGGAGGTTTTATTTTTGCTCGCAATAGACATCAGCATAAGCTAAATGGTAAACTCCCTGAGAGATTATAATTGCAATATTTCTGATAAGATGGGGTGTGACATTAAAAACTCTTGTTAGTCTGAAAGGGTGAAAACACAAAAGTAGTTTCTGTGGCTTAGAAGGTACACAAGAGAGTTTTATTTATCTAGGTCATGAATAAGAGAAGCATTTTTCCATCTATTGACAGACATTTTGAATATGGTAATATGAGATATAAGAGGAAGGAAATGATCATTTTGGGGACATTTACTGTGTGTTAGAACCACTGTATATACTGTCATTAAATGATCACAACAATCTAAAATAGGAATTTGTATCCCTTTTTAAATACTAAAAAATGAAGATTTAGAGATATTAATAAATTGCCCTCAGAGATATAACTCAAAGGGACAAGGCTGAGATTTGGGAATTGGGTTTCTCTGATAACAATATTTAGCTCTTTTCATGCTGTCACATACTCACTTTGTTTTATACAGTGTTTTTGTAGAGAGATGAACCAGATACATGGGAAATAGACAAAAGACTCAGACAGTGGCATTTACCTGGAGCATTACGGTCACGGATGGTTAACGAGGAGAGAGTAGTTGAGTTGTGTCAAGAAGTAGAGATGTTTTGTCAGGCAAAAAAGATGGTCAGAGAATTCCATCGTAAGGAATAGGAAAGGCTCTGGTATGTGAGACACTCATGAAAAATTCAGCATGAATGGATCTCAGGGAATAGGAGAAGCCTGTTGATAGAAGTGAAGCTAGAGAGATAGGTTGGAACTAGAACTGAAAGAGCCTTATTGCCCAGGGATAGGATGGCCAAATAATTAATATTAAAGAAAATTACTAATATATAAACAAAAACGTAGTCACCAGCTATATGATTAAATATTTTCCATCCATCAGTTTTATTCCTCTGGGAGTAACATAGTCAAATATTTTATTTTAATTTTTAAATTTTTTAAATATTATATTGAAGTATAGTTGATTTACAATGTTGTGTTAATTTCTGCTGTATAGCAAAGTGATTCATATATATATATATATATATATATATATATATATATATATATATATATATATATTCTTTTCCATTAAGTTTTATCACCAGGTATTAAATATAGTTCCCTGTGCTATAGAGTAGGACCTTTTGTTTATCTTCCTCTTGGAGGAGTAGCACATAGTCAAGTATTTTAGACCATTTTACACTCTCAATTCATAACTGAGAATATTGAGAGATTCATAAAAGTAATGTATTTTCTCAATGTCATAAAGTTACTTTTGAAGGAATATGTTCTAAAATCCAGATCTTATAACTCCATAACTTCTCCATCATGCTGTGTATTCTTGCTGCTTTTTGACATATGCTGAAATATGTGTTAGCATATAAATATGAACATGGTCTTTGACATATTACACTTGCAGATATAGATGAAAATAACTAAGGTCTGTTCTAGAATTATAACATTTCAATTTGCCCAAAAAGAAATGCCAAATTCTCCGTATTCATCTTGCTACTTACTCTAAAACTCTCATGGATGCGTGGTAGGAGCTCTATGGTAAAGCCATTTTCTTGAGATGAAATGGAATGATAACTATTGTCAGTGATCCTTAGAAAATGGCCTGGCAAGTGGCCCAGAGCAGAAAATGAGGACTTTGGAGGTTCAGCTCCTGAGGTAGGAAGGCAGGAGGGAACCTGGTTGTTGTTGTTGTTTTTTTTTAATTTGTGTCTTACAAACTGACAGGTTTTGGCACTTCCCTGTGGTCCAGTGGTAAAGAATCCGCCTTCCAATGCAAGGGACGTGGGTTTGATCACTGGTCGAGGAACTAAGATCTCACACGCCACAGGGCAACTAAGCCCACACGTCACAACTACTGAGTTTGTGGGCCTTAACTAGAGAGCCTGTGTGCTGCAAACTACAGAGACCACGTGCCCTGGACCCCATGCATCACAACTAGAGAGAGAAAAACCTACACACCACAACTAGAGAGAAGTCCGTGTGCCACAACCAAGAGCCCGCACACCACAACAAAGATCCCACATGCCTCAAGGAAGACCCCGACTGCCACAACTAAGACCCGACACAGCCAAAAAAAAAAAAAAAAAAAAGAAAAGAAAGAAAGAAACTTGACACATAGCCTCCAGGTAAAGGAGAAATGTCCAAGGGTCCTCCTAATACAGAGAGAAAGTTTTCTGCCACTACTTAAAGGGAAGTAGAAAGTTAAGAATACTATTTAGTAGGAGGTACCTAAGGGGTGGCAAAGTTCTGTGAAATTTGAGAACAGCTATATATAATTTTCTGTTTCCAGTACCCCCATTTTAAATACCTGTCTGTTATCCTAAGACACTTAGTTATAATCTGGTTGTAGTTAACCTGTGGGGAAGTGATAGAAGAGACTAATGTCAATATTTAATATGCTAATTTGAAATAATATCAATAGGAAAAAGCAGTATGAAAGAGATAAAAGGTCTTTCTTTTAAGGGAGGTGATTGCAATATGAAAACTGATGAGTATTTAAAAGGGGAGCAGTGAGGAGATAAGCTACATTGAGTTGAATTTGTGAATTCCAAAATCTCCCAATTGGAGACTTCCAGAAATATCTGGGGAAGGAAATCTAATAAAATATCCAACTCCTACCACTTAAGCGGAATATGGGTTTAAAGGGTGTGTGACATAAAAATCTGGCTAAATCTGGGTTTCATGTTTACCAGAATAATGTTTAAGGAAGATAACGGGTCAAATAAATGTGATAGAGTTACAAAATTAATTATAAAATTCTAAGATATGCAGAGAAAATGAAGCTTCTGTATTTTTCTGTAACTGATTGATCTTATATTTCACAAGCATGTCAGGGGGTGTGGAACAGGGGAGATCAGAGAGTTGAAGCTGATAATCTCCATTGTATCCAAAAATCTAAACATCCCTTTGGATATTCAGTTGCTTGGAAGACTTGATCTTTCAGAATCCCATCCCTTCTTTCTGTTTCAATCTGACA
Organism: Mesoplodon mirus; assembly: GCF_964341445.2. Classification (NCBI taxonomy): domain Eukaryota; kingdom Metazoa; phylum Chordata; class Mammalia; order Artiodactyla; family Ziphiidae; genus Mesoplodon; species Mesoplodon mirus. The sequence goes on from NC_138993.1 coordinate 44,793,578, forward strand.
TAATATGTGGGTACAGATTAGATAGATGGGCAGTGATGATAAGCATGGCATATGAAACGTGACATGGGTTGCCCCTTAAAACCACTAGTTGACCATGGATGTGTAACAACTAACCCATCAGAAAACATGCTTATATCCACTGCCTTAGACCATAACACTGACCATTCACTCTTATTCCCTGAATAAGTAGTTATTTCATTTAAAGTCAGTGTTTTTGTTAGTTTATTGACCCTTTTAATTCACTTCCACGTTCCCTCACAAGGCAGGAGAAAACCCAGGATCCCTTGGACGCCATTCACATGTCCATGTGTCTACCTGCTCCTCATAGACCCTCAGCACTCTCATAACAATGCCATGTTTGACTGAGATGAAGGCTACAACTACCAAGTTGACTTTTATATTTATGGAAAAACAAACTTTAGGTTCTAAAATAATTGGGGAATGCAACTTATCAAATCATAAGACTATCTTTATTTGCCTTTAATCATAAATAAAAATTTTATATAAATAATTAAATATTTAAAATACTGATAATATAGAAAAAATGAATGTTTTTTCTGAGTTATAATGGCATTATATTTTTAAATGTAATTGATCTTAGTTATTTTCAGAGGGAAAACATGAAGGGAAACATTCTTAGATGACAGCTTATTACTAATTGTTTCTCTTGTCTTTTTAAAAATTTAGTAATGACAAGATAGCAATTTATAAAACACTGAGTGGAAGCTATAGTATAGAAGTACTACAGATTTATATGGGTCTTAGTGTGAGTATGCATACTGGTACCACAGTAAGAAGTTTACAAGGGCTATATGATATAATTCTTACAACAATCGATTAGGTAGCTTTGATTTTATCCTTCATATTATAGATGAAGAAATACAGGCACCAGAAATTTAAATAAGTTTATCAAAGTCTCAGTGATACCAAATATTAGTGGGATTCAATCCTAGGCATTTTGACTTTGCAACACATCAATATAAATTTATATTTATGCTTGTTTTCTTGTGGGTTTTTAAAATATAATGGTTGATACAAGATTCAAATATTACAGAAATGCTAACATAGAATTAGGATATTATTCTTAATTCTTAAAAGATGAAATTTGAAAAACAATCTAAAATTATTATTAGCTAGCACACAGCATTTTATTCATGCCATTCATGTTTATTTGTCTATGTAATTTCTACTTTTTCTGTGTATTTTTCTCAGGTGAATTCATTTAGACAAAAACATGGCATTGCTAAATTTAGAGTAAATCAAATAAGGTATTTATGGCCATCTAACAGGTTGAAAAAGAGTTAAATAACTCAATAGCTATCTTGAAGTATTAAGCTCACAGTAATTTAAAGGGTCTCTTAGTTCAACACAGCCTTAAGATATTACTGATAAAATATATTCACATTATTCTGTGTCCCTGAACTTTTTGTAAACTAAAATGGCTTAAATCATTGTATTATTTAAAAGATCATTTGTTTAAGGCTAGGAAAAGCTATGTTATCTGCATAAATCTAGGATGTATCAAGATAGTTTGAGAAAGGTGTGTGTACTGGTCTAGAGTAACTATGTTTGTTGCTTAATCTACCTCAATAGTAATAATTTCCAGCTATCTGTTGAACTTGGTACTATGTAAGCCTGGCACAAGAAAATTCTGATTTCTCCAAAACATGGATTATTTTTAATAACTGAAGAGCTGGAATTGTGGCCAAGAAGTAAAAATGAAATCCATCCAATTATGATTCTAATGACACATATACTGTTACATTAGCTTAGTGTACATAACTCATAAATCTAAGCACTTAATCATATGGTCTTGTAAGGTTGACATTATTTCCTCTCATTTTCAAAATCTCGCTGAACATGAAAACATCACCAAATGGCTAGGTTTCAGGGAAAAAATGATACAGCCTGACTTAGAAATGTAATAAAATCCTCACATTTAAAAAAAACATATTAGACCTTTGGACATGTGCTAACTTAAATGTTTTAGTATTTGAGAGATCATTTCATTTAGCTATTGAAAATTGAGGTGACTAAGTCTTTGGATATTTAGAAAATAGTCTTAAATATGCAACAGTATAATAACGATAACAGTTTATTGCAACCATTTAATTAAGAGTAACAGCTTTTTCAAACTCTAGAATCCAATCCAAACATAAATGCATGGGATTTGATAACTAGAGAATTGTCTTTGAAAGGAAGGATGACATGATAGCTAATGCATGCACATGGAAACTAATTAGATTTTTTAGCTAATGAATCCCTATTTAAATAAATGTGATTCGATAAATAATGGATCCCCATGGAAATGAATAGAATTGGATGACTAACACACCCCACTGAAATGAATGTGATTCGATAGTTATCGCGTCCTCATAAATGTGTTAGATTAAATCCCATTCATTTTAATTGCAATAAATTAAAATAGGTTTTGTTCATGGCCTTTTGGCTAAGACCAAACATTCTGTCCTCTATTTGGGGACTATATTCCAGCCAAGCAGACAACTCAGACTTACTGATCTATTAGGTCCCTTCCTTCTGTATCTATATGATCTATAAATTACACATGCCATTCATTCCAGTAGGGATGACTCTACTAAAACCCATTCGTTTCAATGAAGCATTTGATGTCAATAAAACTCTATTAATTTCAGTGGAGAATTTTTAGCTACTAAAAATAGAACCATCCAAATAATGTATTTAGATGCCACTTTTCTAGGAAAAAGTCAAAAGCATATTTGCATATATAAAATTGATTTAGTAATGCATGTTTTTTGCTGTATATTACTAAATTCAAATAACTATTTAAATACATTAAAAAGGAATATAATTTATTAATAAATGTATAATATACTTTTGAACTTGTGGAAATAAAATGTGGAAAATATAATTTTGAAAACAAAGCACATGATTATCAAAAATAATAACAATCCACAATGAACAAACCTCTTTTGGAGCATTTACCACATTTACTTAATTATATTTATTTATCTTTATTTTTTTCCCATTTGTTTGTGTGTTTTGGGGGTCCAAGACTGTTTTATATACCTGTGTATTCCAAAATTATACAGCATGAGAACATAATAAAGACTTGATGAATTTCTTGAATAAGTAAATGTATAGATAAATAGATAAGTAAATTAATACTTGAATGATTACAAGATGTCAGGGAAGAAAAAATGTATTGAACATTAAACAGTAATATACTTACAGGGATAAATATGATATTTATGCATATATTCATGTGTGTGTATAATCTTTATTTACTTTTCATAACTACTCCCTGAAATGAATGTTGAGATTTTTTAAATTAGTAAACTGAGTCCAAAATAGAATGAATAAAAGATCCTATGGCCAAAAAATTATGGCCAAAACCCAGATATTCTAGATAAGAACGACAGTGGATTATTCCTTACACTATGCTTTCCTCACTTAACATGCAAATTTCTCCTGTAGGACTGCCTTTAATAAATTTGAGAATATAAACGGTTACAACTTGGGGAAAATATACAGTACTAAAAATGAATATTTAAATAAAAAGAGTAAAAAAAAAGGCTTATAATAAAACCTATTTTAAGCACTGGTTTCAAGTATTTCAAATTTACAAGATAAAAATACAGAAAGAGTGTGGCTAATTGAAAAGCATAAAAAGTATTACTTAAATGATAGAAGTAAAAATACAGTAGTGATATTCAGTTTAGCTAAAGACTTACTAAGCTTCCACCATTGCCCTCACACAAATGCAAACATAGATATGGAAATTATGAGAAGCTTCAACAAAATTATCTTGTCAGAATCTTGAAAGAAAAGATAGAGTTTGAAAGTGATTCTTTAGATAGAGAGCTTCCTGAAAATTTAAGAAATCCAATCCCTATTTTTCTCTAATTTCTCCTTCTTTCTTAATGATATCCTGATAGAATTATATTATTTCAAATAAATATAACTTCAATAATACTTCTATGTTATTAATGCACAAGCAAACACTGGCCAGTAAAAAAGGATGCCATGCACAGGAAATATGTCACACAGAACACAGTTTATTGTTATATGCACATTTTACTGAAACATAATCAGGAAGTCACACAAGAAAGCAATAGCTCTTACCAGAAACAAAATTTCAAGTATATTAAAATATGTCAGAGATTATAAATATCTTTAGCATATTCACTATGCTTTGCACTGATTTAAAAAACAGATCCCCAAAGAATAGTTTTACAGTTGATTTTATGGTAGGTGATTTTTAATTATATTTTCCTATATATAAGATTTACAAAAAAATATATGTACAGATTGTTTTATGTTCTTGTGATAAAAAACATTCTTGATGACTCCCAATTTCCACTGAATACTATCTGTACTCTCAAACATTACATTTGAAGACCTTCAATTTTCATTAGCTGCAGAAGAAGTCATTGAATATTCAGAAACAAGAAAGAGTAAAGAAAATAAAGATGGAAATTCCTTTACAAGTACAGGGAAGATATGTATAAGAAAGTATTTTTTAACAGAAACTGAACATAACAAGATATCTTTTAATGTGTGGCCCATAATTTTTTTTTATCTGAGACAATATTCACAAACATAGGTTTCAAATGATTTACAAAGATTTTTTTAAAATAAAATAAACTGACCTAATGTAAGACATTTGTTTCCAGAAATAATCATGGTATTATAATTACTTACAGCTTTCTGGAATAAGAAAGATCTCTACCAGAAACTTTTTTCACTTATTGCATCCTCAATTTACTTTAGCCTTTTGAAACTCAGGCCCAAATTTCTTGTTTTCCATCTAATGCTACCTTTTTCCCACATTATTTTAGAAGTTTAAGTATATTTTTTCCTGCTTAACTGAGATATGATTGACATGCATCACTGTATAACTTTAAGGTGTACAGCATAATGATTTGACTTACAGACATCATGAATGATAACCAAAATAAATTTAGTGAGCATTCATCATCTCATAAATACAACATTAAAGAATTGAAAAACAATTGTTTTCTCTTGTGATGGGATTATACTTACTCTCAACAATTTTCATTTATAATGAAGAGCAGTGGTAATTATCATTATCATGTTGTACATTACACTGCTACTACTTAGTTTTCCTTATAAATGGAAGTTTGTAACTGTTGACAACCTTCATCTAATTCCTCTCCCCCTACCTCCCACCTCTGGTAACCACAAATCTCTCTTTTTCTATGATTCTGTTTGTTTGTTTGCTTTTGAAGTATAATTGATCTATAACACTATGTTAGTTCCTGTTACATAACAGTGATTTGATATTTGTATACACTTCAAAATAATCACTATGATACATCTAGTTGTCATCTGTCAGCATAAAATATATTACATAATTATTGACCATATTCCCCACACTGGACTTTTCATACCAGTGACTTAATTATGTCATAACTGAAAGTTTGTATATCTAAATCTCCCTCACTTTTTTTTCTCCTCCTTCCACCACCCTTCCTCCTGTCACAACCTGTTTATTCTCTGTATCTATGATGGATTCTGTTTGGTTATGTTTGTTCATTTGTATGAGAGTATTATTTTTTTTTAACATCTTTAGTGGAGTATAATTGCTTTACAGTGGTGTGTTGGTTTCTGTTTTATAACAAAGTGAATGAGATATACATATACATATATCCCCATGTCTCCTCCCTCTTGCATCTCCCTCCCACCCTCCCTATCCCCCCCACCAGGTGATCACAAAGCACATAGCTGATCTCCCTGTGCTGTGCGGCTTCTTCCCACTAGCTATCTATTTTACATTTGGCAGTGTATATATGTCCATGCTACTCTCTTCATCCCAGATTACCCTTCCCACTCCCCGTGTCCTCAGGTCCATTCTTTATATCTGCGTCTTCATCCCTGTCCTGCCACTAGGTTCTTCAGAACAATTTTATCTTTCTTTTTTTTTTTTTTTTTAGATTCCATATATATGTTTTAGCATATGGTATTTGTTTCTCTCTTTCTGACTTACTTCACTCTGTATGACAAACTCTAGGTCCATCCACCTCACTACAAATAACTCAACTTTGTTTCTTTTTATGGCTGGGCAATACTCCATTGTATATAAGTGTCACATCTTCTTTATCCATTCATCTGTCGATGGACACTTAGGTTGCTTCCATGTCCTGGCTATTGTAAATAGTGCTGCAATGAACATTGTGGTACATGACACTTTTTGAATTATGGTTTTCTCAGGGTATATGCCCAGTAGTGGGATTGCTGGGTCATATGGTAGTTCTATTATTACTTTTATAAGGAACCTCCATACTCTTCTCCATATTGGCTGTATCAATTTACATTCCCAACAACAGTGCAAGAGGGTTCCCTTTTCTCCACACCTTCTCCAGCATTTATCGTTTCTAGATTTTTTATGATGCCCATTCTGAACTGTGTGAGGTGATATACCTCACTGTAGTTTTGATTTGCATATGTCTAATGATCAGGGATGATGAGCATCCTTTCATGTCTTTCTTGGCAATCTGTATGTCTTCTTTGGAGAAATGTCTATTCAGGTCTTCTGCCCATCTTTGGATAGGGTTGTTTGTTTTTTTGATATTGAGCTGATGAGCTGCTTGTAAATTTTGAAGATTAATCCTTTGTCTGTTGCTTCATTTGCAACTATTTTCTCCCATTCTGAAGGTTGTCTTTTCATCTTGTTTATGGTTTCCTTTGTTGTGTAAAAGCTTTTAAGTTTCATTCGGTCCCATTTGTATATTTTTTTTCTTTTTTTTTTTTTTCCATTTCTCTAGGAGGTGGGTCAAAAAGTGTCTTGCTGTGACTTATGTCATAGAGTGTTCTGCCTATGGTTTCCTCTAAGTGTCTTATAGTGTCTGACCTTACATTTAGGCCTTTAATCCATTTTGAGTTTATTTTTGTGTATGGTGTTAGGGAATGTTCTAATTTCATTCTTTACATGTAGCAGTCCAGTTTTCCCAGCATCACTTATTGAAGAGGCTGTCTTTTCTCCATTGTATATTCTTGCCTCCTTTATCAAAAATAAGGTGACCATATGTGCATGGGTTTATCTCTGGGCTTTCTATCTTATTCCATTGATCTATATTTCTGTTTTTGTGCCAGTACCATACTGTCTTGATTACTCTAGCTTTGTAGAAGAGTCTGAAGTCCAGGAGCCTGATTCCTCCAGCTCCGTTTTTTATCTCAACATTGCTTTGGCTACACAGGGTCTTTTGTGTTTCCATACAAATTGTGAAGTTTTCTGTTCTACATCTGTGAAAAATGCCTTTGGTAGTTTGATAAGGATTGAATTGAATCTGTAGATTGCTTTGGGTAGTATAGTTATTTTCACAATGTTGATTCTTCCAATCCAAGAACATGGTATCTCTCTCTCTCTCTTTTTTTTTTTTTTTTTTTTTGCGGTACACGGACCTCTCACTCTTGTGGCGTCTCCTGTTGCAGATCACAGGCTCCGGACACGCAGGCCCAGTGGCCATGGTTCACGGGCCCAGTCACTCCACAGCATGTGGGATCTTCCCGGACCTGGGCACGAACCCGTGTCCCCTGCATCGGCAGGTGGACTCCCAAACACTGCACCACCAGGGAAGCCCTGTTTGTATCATCTTTGATTTCTTCATCAGTGTCTCATAGGTTTCTGCATACAGGTCTTTTGTCTCCTTAGGTAGGTTTATTCCTAGGTATTTTATATTTTTGTTTCAATGGAAACTGGAAGTGTTTCCTTAATTTCTCTTTCAGATTTTTCATCATCAGTGTATAGGAATGAAAGAGATTTCTGTGAATTAATTTTGTACCCTGCTAGTGTAACAAATTCGTTGATTAGCTCTAGGAGTTTTCTGGTAGCATCTTTAGGATTCTCTATATATAGTACCATGTCATCTGCAAACTGTGACAGCTTTACCTCTTTTCTGATTTGGATTTCTTTTACTTCTTTTTCTTCACTGATTCTGGTGTTTAAGACTTCCAAAACTACATTGAATAATAGTTGTGAGAGTGGACAACCTTGTCTTGTTGCTGGTCATAGGGGGAATGTTTTCAGTTTTTCACCATTGAGAATGATCTTGGTTGTGGGTTTATCATATATGGCCTTTATTGTGTTGAGGTAAGTTTCCTCTGTGCTTACTTTCTGGAGGTTTTTTGTCATAAATGTGTGTTGAATTTTGTTGAAAGCTTTCTCTGCATCTATTGAGATGGTCATATGGTATTTCTCCTTCAATCTCTTAATATGGTTTATCACATTGATTGTTTTGCATATATTGAAGAATCCTTGCATTTCTGGGATAAACCTACACTTGATCATGGAGTATGATCTTTTTAATGTGCTGTTGGATTCTGTTTGCTAGTGTTTTGTTGAGGATTTTTGCATCTATGTTCATCAGTGATATTGGCCTGTACTTTTCTTTCTTTGTGACATCTTTGCTTGGTTTTGGTATCAGGGTGATGGTGGCCTCATTGAATGAGTTTTGGAGTATTCCTCCCTCTGCTATACTTTGGAAGAGTTTGAAAAGAATAGGTGTTAATTCTTCCCTAAATGTTTGGTAGAATTCACCTTTGAAGCCATCTGGTCCTGGGCTTTTGTTTATTGGAAGATTGTTAATCACAAGCTCAATTTCAGTGCTTTTGATTGGTCTGTTTATATTTTCTGTTTCTTCCTGGTTCAGTATTGGAAGGTTGTGCTTTTTGAAGAATTTGTCCATTTCTTCCAGGTTATATATTTTGTTGCATAGTATTGATAGTAGTAATGTCTCATGATCCTTTGTATTTCTGCAGTGTCAGTTGTTACCTCTCCTTTTTCATTTATAATTCTATTGATTTGTATCTTGTCCCATATCTTCTTGGTGAGTTGGCCAATTGTTTATCAGTTTTATCTTCTCAAAGAAACAACTTTTAGTTTTATTGATCTTTGCTACTGTTTCCATCATTTCTTTTTCATTTATTTCTGTTCTGACGTTTATGATTTCTTTCCTTCTGTTAACGTTGGGGTTTTTTGTTCTTCTTCCTCTAATTGCTTTAGATGTAAGGTTAGATTGTCTATTTGAGTTGTTTCTTGTTACTTGAGATACAATTGTATTGCTATAAACTTCCCTCCTAGAACTGCTTTTGCTGCATCCCATAGGTTTTGGTTCATCGTGTTTTCATTGTCATTTTTTTCTAAGTATTTTTTGATTTCTTCAGTGATCTCTTGGTTCTTTAGTAGTGTATTGTTCAGCCTCCATGCGTTTGTATTTTTTACAGATATTTTCCTGTAATTTACAACCAGCTCCATTGCTTTGTGATCAGAAAAGATACATGATAGATTTTCAATTTTCTTAAATTTACCAAGGCTTGATTTGTGAACCAACATATGATCTATCCTGGAGAATTTTCCATGAGCACTTGAGAAGAAAGTGTATTCTGCCTTTTGTGGATTGAATGTACTATAAATATCAATTAACTCCATCATGATTAATGTAACATTTGAAGTTTGTGTTTCCTTATTTATTTTCATTTTGGATGATCTGTCCATTGGTGAAAGTGGGGTGTTAATGTCTCCTACTATGATTGTATTACTGTTGATTTCCCCTTTTATGAATGTTAGCATTTGCCTTATGCATTGAGGTGTTCCTATGTTGGGTGCATAAATATTTACAATTGTTATATTTTCTTCTTGGACTTATCCTTTGATCATTATGTAGTGTCCTTCTTGTCTCTTGTAATAATAGTCTTTGTTTTAAAGTCTATTTTGTCTGATATGAGAATTGCTACTCCAGCTGTTTTGATTTCCATTTACCTGGAATATCTTTTTCCATCCCCTCACTTTCAGTCTGTATGTGTCCCTAGGTCTGAAGTGGGTCTCTTGTAGACAGCATATATATGGGTGTTGTTTTTGTATCCATTCAGCCAGTCTATTTCTTTTGGTTGGAGCATTTAATCCATTTACATTTAAGGTAATTATCGATATGTATGTTCCTATTCCCATTTTCTTAATTGTTTTGGGTTTGATATTGTAGGTCTTTTCTTTCTTTTGTGTTTCCTGCCTAGAGATTTCCTTTAACATTTATTGTAAAGCTGGTTTGGTGGTGCTTAATTCTCTTAGTTTTTGCTTGTCTGTAAAGGTTTTAATTTCTCCATCAAATCTGAATGCGATCCTTGCTGGGTAGAGTAATCTTGGTTGTAGCTTTTTCCCTTTCACCACTTTATATATGTCCTTCCAATCCCTTCTGTCTTGCAGAGTTTCTGCTGAAAGATCAGCTGTTAACCTTATGGGGATTCCCTTGTATGTTATTTGTTGTTTTTCACTTGCTGCTTTTAGTATTTTTTCTTTGTTTTAATTTTTGACAGTTTGATTAGTATGTGTCTTGTCTTGTTTCTCCTTGGATTTATCCTGTATGGGACTCTCTGTGCTTCCTGGGCTTGATTGTCTATTTCCTTTCCCATATTAGGGAAGCTTTCAACTATAATCTCTTCAAATATTTTCTGAGTCCCTTTCTTTCTCTCTTCTTTTTCTGGGACTCCTATAATTCGAATGTTGGTGCACTTAATGTTGCCCCAGAGGTCTCTGAGACTGTCCTCTTTTCACTTTTTTTTCTTTATTCTGCTTTGTTGTAGTTATTTCCACTATTTTATCTTTCAGTTCACTTATCTGTTCTTCTGCCTCAGTTATTCTGGTATTGATTCAATTTAGAGAATTTTAAATTTCATTTATTTTGTTGTTCATCACTGTTTGTGTGTGTGTGTGTGTGTGTGTGTGTGTGTGTGTGTGTGTGCTTTAGTTCTTCTAGGACCTTGTTAAATGTTTCTTGTATTTTCTCCGCTCTATTTCCAAGATTTTGGATCACCTTTACTATCATTACTCTAAATTGTTGTTCAGGTATACTGCCTATTTCCTCTTCATTTGTTTTGTCTAGTGAGTTTTTACCTTGCTCCTTCATCTGCCGTGTGTTTCTCTGTCTTCTAATTTTGCTTACTGTGTTTGGGGTCTCCTTTTCGCATGCTGCAGGTTCATAGTTCCTGCTGTTTTCGCTGTCTGCCCCCAGGTAGCTAAGTTTATTTCAGTGGGTTGTGTAGGCTTCCTGGTGGAGTGGACTGGTGCCTGTGTTCTGGTGGATGAGGCTGGATCTTGTTTTCTGGTGGGCAAGACCCCATCCAGTGGTGTTTTTGGGGGTGTCTGTGACCTTATTATAATTTTAGGCAGCCTCTCTGCTAATGGGTGTGGTTGTGTTCCTTTCTTATTAGGTGACTAGCATAGGGTGTCCAGCACTGTAGCTTGCTGGTCATTGAGTGGAGCTGGGTCTTAGTGTTGAGATGGAGATCTCTGGTAGAGCTTTTGCTGTTTGATATTACATGGAGCTGGGAGGTCTCTATTGGACCAATGTCCTGAACTTGGCTCTCCCACCTCAGAGGCATAGGCCTGACACCCAGCCAGAGCAGCAATACCTTGTCAGCCACATGGTTTTTAGGGCTGTTCTTGGAGCCACATGCTGTGGAGTTACTATATGTCAATAATTTCTGCTAGTGTTGGAGGTTCTCCTGCAGAGGTGGGGAGCTGCTGTCACTCACCACAAGGAGGAGGACTCTGGCAGCAGAATTTCTGGGAAGTATTCCTTGGCATGAGCCCTCCAGGAGTCCACAATTAGCCCCACCAAAAAGCCTCTAAGGGAGTATTCTTAATGACACAAATTTACTGTAAAGTGGGAAATGAAACTTCAGCAAACTAACAAAATCTTTCAAAAATAATGCCATTAGCGTTGTTATAAAACATGTTACATTTTGTGGACATACATAGCTGGAACTTCCTTTGTGACTAATTTTGCCCCAAACAGATCATATGGCATCACCAAGTAGTTTAATGATTTGATGATAATGATAATAAAACATGCTGCTAAAAAATAAATCAGATGAAATGATTTGTTTTTTTCAAAAATAGTCAGTGTAGCATGGTGCATAGGAGTGTGTACTCTGGATTTAGTGTCAAAACTCTAGCTTTACCATTTATCTTTATTGTGACTCCTGGTGGGAAACTACCCTCTATAGCCACAGTTAATTCATGTGAATTTCTCTATGAAAGAGGAATAATGATTATACCTATTTCATATCATTATTAAATTTATTTTTTAAAGAACCACTTAGAACAGTGTTTGCCACATAGTAAGCATTATATAAGTGACTTCTAAATATATTTTTGAAGCGTTTTATACCTAATTTAGGGAAACAAAGAAATCCCTTAAAACTGAATTTATCTTTTTTTTTTTTTTTTTTTTTTTTTTTTGTAGTACACGGGCCTCTCACTGTTGCGGCTTCTCCCATTGTGGAGCACAGGCTCTGGACACGCAGGCTCAGCAGCCATGGCTCATGGGCCCAGCCACTCCATGGCATGTGGGATCTTCCTGGACCAGGGCATGAACCCGTGTCCCCTGCATTGGCAGGCGGACTCTCAACCACTGCGCCACCAGGGAAGCCCAAAACTGAATTTATCTTTAACTAAAAATAAATTACATTGGAATGGATGTTAAAATCCATACTGATGAAAATAATATTACTTTATCTATTCAAGTAAGATACTGGGAAGTTGATTCTGTATTTTGCCCCTGGCACATGACTGAAGAGTGCTTTTGAACCCTAAATTATCCAAACTTTATATTAATTAAATTCATTGACTGATTAATATCCTGGGTAGATAAAGATATAATAATCAGGCAAGTAATCATTTTTCATGGAAAGCCAGAAGAAGACACACTCTATTAGAAAGATAATTTTATATTAGAACAGAAACTTCTCAAGATCAATTCCCACTCTTTATGTCATCTTGATTATTCCTTACCTGTCAAAAATTTTAAGCGATTATGCAGCTGTGAGTTGAATTTCTTTATATCGAGAGTTACTTTATTTTATTTCTATCCAACAATGACAGACATGGCACCATGTTGTCTCTGGTTTGTGATTTAACTCTAGTGAGTTTTATGGAGAGCGTTTAGACTAATGGTATAAACATGGTGCTGTTATTTTAGGAAATAGTGGACACTGGGAAAAGTGTCAAGTAAATGGAAACATACCAGTTGGTAGTTTGGTTTTGATAACATCATTTAGCTTAAAGTGGAAAATTGTTATTTCACACTAGAGGGGATTTCTGATTTTAATTTAGCCTTCCCAAAAAGGTGAGAAGCTTCATTAAAGATATCCCTCTGTTCATTAATTAATTGATAAGCTGTTGTAATAAAGTGCTTAGAGGAGTGCTTGTCATTAGGACTTTCTCTAGAGGCAATATTTTAAGAACAAACTACCAACTGAGGAATATTCTAAAAGAGTGTTTAATATGAACAAAAAGAAAGGCCAGAGGAAGTTTACATTTCTCTGAAGCTATGAGAAATAAATTTTAAAATCTCAAGGTAATTTGATACTTAAACCATGATTCCTGTGAATTTAATAAATAGTTTAATAGCACACAAGAGATATGGGTAATTGTTTAACAGGCATGTTTATATTAAATATTTATACATAATTTTTTATAATTTTTAATACTGTAAATGAAATAGGTATTTTTAAAAAGTAATTAGAAACATCTTTCTTTCACTTTCCTTTTTTTTTTTTTGGTCTCTTACAGCAGTAGACTTTGTAATATTGCTTGGCTTTGTCCAACATATTCTTCACTCTCTTTTCCACTCCTGGCTCCCTTCTGCCCCACACACAGGTTTTCCGTTGTTATGGAGCTAGTTATGATGCATTTTTTTTTTTTTTACAGAACCTATTCACATTCTCTAGGATCAGTTGTCCTTGGACCCACAGAACACTTTACTATCACTAGAGTTTGAGAGGCAGTCAGCAGTCACACATGCAGGTAAATATATTACATGACTGACTCTGGAATAGCAGAGTGAGGGACACAGATGACTTTCCACCAACATTTTTCTGGAGAAAATTATACTAAAATGCAAGCATTTACAATTTCTAGAAATTGCCTAGGAGTATACAGCAAATGGGAAAACATTCATTCAAGAAAATGTACTAAATCTAAGTAAGAGAAGCAAGATTGTGGTATTGGAACCATGACTAGCTCCCCTACATAAATTCTTCCATTTATAGCAACTATCCCTGGCCCTCCTTCTCCAATCAAGAAGATGAGGATCTCTTTCTCTCCACATCCCAGTCTTGGGCTACATTTTCACCACAGATTGGGCAGGTTGCTGGTGTTTTTCACCTATCCCAGTCCCCTGTTGCAGAAGCTCTATTCTGAGCAGACACAGCTGAAATGCCTAGAACAACCTTCTTCAACCCAGGCCTGAATTGTTGGGCATAAGTTCTACTCAGGGTGAATAGACAGGAGCATTTGACCCTGAACACTCAGAAACCCGCTAGCACTTATGATGGATGTGCCAAGCAGGAGCAGCAAGCCAAGAAGTCTAGGGCATATCCAACCAACCTGGTTCATAGGGCAGGTATGTCACTCCAGGGCAAGGGGGATGCAATCCTCACTCTTGTGAAGTAGTACAGAGATTCTGCCAGAGAGAGAGAGACCATAGGATCAAAGCTTCACAGCTCTGCATGAGGGTAATGATTTCATTTGGAGCAGAGCATGAAGAGTTCCATGCCTTGAGGTATTGTTCAAAATAATGGAGAGAATTAATGAGGGCAGTTTTAGCTCCTTGATACTATTGATACAACTGAAAAGGCAGAAAAATAAGAAGTCTAACAAAGAGAACCAAGGAAAAAGACAGCCAAGAAGAATCATCCTGAGATCACAGTCACTGGGATTAGGAAAATAGTATGTAATGCTAAGTAACACAAATTCAGGATCATCCAATGCAGAACATGCAGCATACTTGAAAACATTCCACAAACTGCATACAGATCAATCAATAAAGAGTAGAATCCCCATTGGAACTAAGGGCTCATGCACAACCTCTGATCAAACACTGACTGAAGATAAGTGACACTGACCAGGAGCGATTCAATAGAAGCCAGGCTTAAAAAGAAAATCACATGAATTCTTGGATGTCTGTAAGCTTATGAGAAAGCCTAAAGCTGCACCTTTTTGAGAGTGATGAGAGAGAAAAAATTCCAGCTACTAGTATTTGGTTAAACAAGTGGCAAAAATGTAAATTCAAACTGTTATAGAAACACCCAATACCCACCCAACAACTGCACACACACACATCTAGTGGTAAAGTGCAATAATCTAACTGACCAACAAGGTTTAAGCACAGCTTTTGTCCATTATGTGGTTTATACTGACCCAGGAGTGATGCGTGGGCAGCCAGTCTAAAAGATGAGAACAAACAAACAAAAATATATAAGTGGAGACTGCAGAACTACACATTTCAGGAGAAATTTACTTCACAGAATTATTTCAACCATGTCACTAAATATAGTAAATGACTAAGTAAACAATAGCAACATCAACACCTTGGTGAGGAGATCAGTATCCAGAGTTGCTAATATATTACCTAAAATGTCCAGTTTTGAACAAAAATTATGACACATAATATTTTTTAAAAAGCAAAGAAAAAGAAAAAAAATCAATAGAAATTTCTTTTGAATGAGTCCAGATGTTGGACTTCTCAGAGAAGAAAGTCCCCAAAGCAATTATTATACTATTGTATATTCATAAATATGCTCAAAAAAGTGAGATCATGACAAAGAATTAAGGAAGATGTAATGAAAATATCTTATCAAATAAAGAATATCATTAAAATATAAAAATGTTATAAAAGAATGAAATGAAAATTCTGGAGTTGAAAAGTACAGTAGCTGCACTGAGAAATTCACTAGAAGAGCTTAAAAATAGTTTGAACTGATAGAAAGAAGAATCAACAAAGATAGATCAATAGATATTATATAGTCTGAAAAGCAGAGATTAAAAAAAAGGAAAAAAAGTGAAAGAGCCTGTGACACCATTAAGCACATATGTGCTTAATATGTGGCAACATTAAGCACACCTACATATTTATAATGTGAGTAATAGAAACAGGGAAGAGAGAAAAGTGCAGGAAAATATTTGAAGAAATAATAGCTGAAAACTTGTCAAATTTAATGAAATACACTTACCTATATAGCAAAGAAACTAAAAAACTTCCAAGTAGAATAAACATGAAGAGATCCACATCCAATCACATCAAATTCAAAATGTGAAAAGGCAAACCAAAAAAATCTTGAAAGTGGTAAGAGAAAAATAACTCATTACCTACAAGCAAAGCCCAATAAGATTATAAGTTGACTTATCAGCAGAACAATGAAAACCTGAAGAATTAGTATGAAATATATTCAAAGTGTCAAAAGTGAAACACTGTCAGTCAAGAATGCTATATCCAGTAAAACTACTTTTCCAAAATGAAGGGAAAAGAAAGACATTTCAAAACAAAAACAAGATTATGTAATGTGTTTCCAGCAGGCCTGTCTTACCTGAAATACTAAAGGAAGTTCTCTAGGCCGTCACTTAATGACACCAGATAGTAGTTTGAATACACAGGAAAATAAAGAACACTGATAAAGGTAATTATATATATATGATATTACAAAAGACAGAATAATTATGTATTACTTATCCTTTTTTTTCTCTTAAGAAGCAATTTCATAAAATAATACAATATATGATTGTTTTATTGGTATTGTAGCATATATATGTAATATATTTAACAATTAGAGCACAAAATATACGGATTTGAGAAAACCTGTACCAAAAGGTAACTGGAATCCAGTGGAAAAAATTAAAAAATTAAATTAAAAATTAAAAAATGGTAATTAGGAAGCTTGATATAACAAACTCTATTAGCACATACTTGCTTTTCCTCTATTCTTTCAGCTTCTTTAAAAGAGATAATATAAACACATAATTATAAGATGTATTCTTGGGTTTGTAATATGTATAGACATAATATGTTTAATGATCACAGTACAAGGGTGGAGCCAAAGGAGCTCTATAGGAGTAAAGTTTATATACTTTACTGGAATTAAGTTAGTATAAACCTAAAACTTAAAATAGTTTTTGACACATTGAGAATACTGTAAGCTTTAGAGAATAAATTAAATCACTAAGAAAACTATAAAACATTGATGAAAGAAAGTTTAAAACACACAAATAAGTAGAAAGACATTACATGTTCATGGACTGGAAGAAATAATATTTTTAAAATATTCTTACTACCCAAAGCAATCTACAGATTCAGTGCAATTTCTATCAAAATCCCAATGGCATATTTTACATAAATAATAAAAAATAATTATATGGAACTGCAAAAGATCTAAAAGAACCAAAACAATTTTGAGCAAGAAAAAAGCTGCAAGCAATCATGCTTCCAGATTTCAAAATGTATTACAAACATACAGTAATCAAAACAATGTGATACTGGCATAAAAACATACATATAGACCAATGGAACAGAATAAAGAGGCAAGAATTAAACCCTTCCATATGTATGTGATTAACTAACCTTTGAGAAATGTACCAAGAATACAAAATGGGAAAGCATTATCTGTTCAACAAATTGTGTTTAAAAGAATTGTATATCCATATGCAAAGAATGTAACTGGACCCTTATACCATACCCCAAAAACAACTTAAAATGGATTAAAGACTTAAATGTCAGATGTGAAACTGTAAAACTTCTAAAAGAAAACAAAGGGAAAAAGCTCTTTGACATTGCCTTAGCAATTATTTCTTGTATGTGATACCAAAGGCACAGACAACAAAAATAAAAAATAGACAAATGGGGTTATATTAAATTAAAGATTTCTTCACAGTAAAAGAAATAATCAACAAATTTAAAAGGCAGCCTGTGGAATAGGAGAAAATATTTATAAACCATATATCTGCGAAAGGGTTAATATCCAAAATGTATGAGGAATTCCTACACTTCTAAAACAAAAACAAGTAATCTTATTAAAAAATAGGCAAGGGGCTTCCCTGGTTGTGCAGTGGTTGAGAGTCCGCCTTCCGATGCAGGGGATACAGGTTCGTGCCCTGGTCCAGGAAGATCCCACATGCCACGGATCGGCTTGGCCTGTGAGCCATGGCCACTGAGCCTGTGCGTCTGGAGCCTGTGCTCCACAATGGGAGAGGCCACAAGAGTAAGAGGCCCGCGTACCGCAAAAAAAAAAAAAAAAAAAAAAAAAGGCAAAAGTCCTGAAATGACGTCTCTCCAAAGGAGATAAACAAATGACCAACAGGTTAATGTAAAGGTACTCAGCAACATCAGGGAAATAAAAACTTAAACCAACTGCAATGAAATATCACCTCACACCTGTTAGAATAGCTATAATCAAACAAACAAGCAAACCAAAAAAACCAAAAGATATAAAGTATTAAAGAGAATATGGAGAAAAGAAAACTCTCACACACTGTTGGTGAGATTGTAAATTGGTACAGCTAGTATAGAAAACAGTACGGTCCTTGAATAATTAAAAATAGAACTAATATATGATCCAGCAATCCCCTTTCTGGGTATTTATCCAAAGGAATTGAAAATAGGATCTCCAAGGGATATCTGCATCTTTGCCTTCACAATAGCCATGATATGGAAACAAGGTAAATGTCCACTGATGGATAAATTGGGAAAATATTGTATTTATATAAAATGGAATAGTATTCAGCCTTAAAGAGAAACATCTTGTAATTTGTGACAAAGTGGATGAACGTTATGCTAAAAAACATTATGCTAAGTAAAAATAAGCCAGTCACAGAAGAACAAATACTGTGTGATCCTACCCATATGAGGAATTTAAACTATTCAAATTCATGAAGCAAAGAATAGAATGATAACTAACAGGGGCTTGGGGGACAGAGAAACATAGAAGCCATGGTCAAAATGTACAGTTTCAGTTATACAAGATCAATAAGTCCTAAAGATCTACTCTATTGTAGAGTCTATAGTAAATACCGTATTGTATAATTAAAAGTTTTCTAAGAGGGTACCTTTTCTAAGTGTTCTTGTCAACACTAAAAATAAATAAATAAAGCAGGAGGAAACTTTTGGAAGTGATTAATATGTTTATGGCATAGATTGTGGTGATGGCTTCAAGGGTATATACATGTCTCCAAACTCATGAAATGTATATATTAAACATGCATAGTTTTAGTATGCCACTCATACCTGAATAAAGTGTTTTTATTCATCAGGTGTATTTATATATACTAGTAATGAAGAATCCAACTAGGAAAACCATTCAATTTACAATAACATTATGAAAATAAAATAATTAAGAATAATTTTAAGTGCAAGCCTCAGGTACTGAAAACTACAAAACATTGTCAAGAGAAATTAAAGAAGACCTACATAAATAGAAAGACACCTCCTTGTTTAAATGGTACCTACTGTAGTAGATACTCTGAAGCGCTTATTGGCACACCCCATGTTTTAGTGAGGCAAATCAAAGGGCTCAGAATAAACTTTTTCTTATTATTTTTTCTCATTGGTTTCTAAAGATCCTGTTATAACCATTTGTATGGTAAATGCTGGGAAAATGCAGTGAAGTCCCTGTTTCAGCCCCCCTACAACTTGATATGGGATGTAACTTGAGATAAATACTTGCTGGACTCATACTTAGGCCAGGGGTTTTCAATCCTGACACTAATAACATTTTGGACAATATGATTCTTTCTCTAGTGAGGAAACTAGCCTGTTCATTGTAGAATGTTCAGTCCACCCCTGGCCTTTATCTACTAGATGTAAGTCAAACCTCCTATTCTCCATCCCAGTTTTCCTTTAGCCCACAACTTCAGCTCAGCTGTGACAACCAAAAATGTCTCCAAAAAAAATGTCTCCAGACATAGCTAAATGTCTCATTGTTCTCGCCCTGTGTAAAAACAACAATTTAGACAATGTGAAGAGCTTCTGAATTCATGCTTATTTTGTTGTTTTTAATTTGGGAATCCCTTCCTGTATCTCTAGCTGTAACTTTCTGTTTGTCTGCTGGTACATAGTAAAGTACTACTACTGCCATTTACCCAGTTTTTGATTTTTGTACAATTATCTTATTTTCTTCTTAGTTCCTAGGGAAACTATTAGGTCACAAGACAAGTCATTAAATGATGTATTGCTTTATATTATTTTCTATTGATTTATGTTTGTTGACTTTTTCTCCACGGAGACTGTATACTTGTGACCAGGAAATATGTCTTTACATTTTGTGTTTTCTGTGTGTGATCAACAAAGTTTAAATGCTCACTTAATAAGTGTTAGGTGTTTCCAAGAGTTAAACACACACACACACACACACACACACACACCATAAAGGGGAGAGATAACTAAGTATCTTAGTAAAAGAACTATAAACAAATTTACCTTGGATGTGGCAATTTACAAAGTACTTTCAATATTCTATGATCATATAGTTTCTGGTGTGTAGTAGGAAACAAATTCACATTTGGTGAGTGACACATAACAAACAAAGTCCTACCTGTATAAACTATCTTAATTTTTTTCCTATCTCCTAGCAATACATTCTTTTCATCTACTCCAAATATGAAAGCTACAAGTGAATTTGTTAAAATTCACTTCCATTCTCAACATTTATAAACATAATAGGCAATTTGACTTATGATAGCAGAAATAATGGACATGTGGAAAGGGTCACCGAGGAAGTGTATTCAGTGAAATTAAGAAGCATCTAGGCCCTTTCACAAATATTCCACTACTTGAAAGGAAATTAGTAATTCTGAGATTATAGCATTCATTGGATTTTTTAAAGTTATGAAAAATTTCAAAGGTTAAACAAGGTTATTAAATGGTTCTAGGAGTTCATAAATTAGTCACTATAGATTTTTTTTAACAAAGGCACTTTAAAATAAAGCAGAATGATTTGGAATTGCATTGATTTCTTCAGTTAAATGTGCCAATATATATTCCCTTTCACTATTCATTTAGAAATATAACCAGGAAAATGTTAGTTCTACTGATTGTAATTTTGGATATTAAATTAGAATATTTAAGTAGATCCTAATTGATTTTTGTCCATGAAGCAAAAGAGTCACTAAAAACATATTTGAAAGGAAATGTGTCTGCCCTTATGTATCTAAGGTGGTAGAATAATTTGGAAAAATACAGCACTTGGTGAAATGTGCAAAAACACAGGAGGGTAGAGAAATAAAAACTCTTTTATGACTAATTCTTGAGTTGTGTATAAAATGCATCTTCTGATTTATGGCTTTAAAATAAATTCTAAGTAAAGCTCCAGTTAATCAATTATTTCATATAATTGGGAAAATTCTGTAAAATAATGTATTTCATGATGAAGAAATCTCTGGATTTCAAATTTTTGAGGCAACTGCAAGGTGGTAGAAATACAGAAGTGGGAGGTGAAGATGGAATGTGGGACCTGATGGAGAGAAACAAAAAGAGCTTCTGTTGTTTGTTTATTTAATTTTGAGTCAAAATGCACTGGGGAAAAGGTGTAGCATGTCAAAATCTAAAAAATCAGCAGAGGTGAAAAAACAAAAGAATAGGCAGTCACTGTGTCAAGGCAGGGTGAAATAAGGGAGATGTCTTGATTCATTGTAGCTCTTTTCAACACGTGCCTGCGCCCTGTCTTAGAGTGACTCTTTCATCCAATGCTGAGTATGTGTGTACTGTGTGTACTGTAAAGGAGGAAGTTGGGAGATGGTTACATCACTAACAGTGCCAGCTCAGTATAGGAGCATGTGAAAACAACCTATTCTGATGCATATGACTACCTGCCCCAGTAATGATCTCCTTTGTGAAGCAAGGGCAATTTACTTTGCACATTATCCTCTCAACATACTTACTGGAACTCTGTTCTCATTGGAACTCTTTCCTTAGGCAGGAAGAGCCTTCAGTCTGAGGCCACTTGAACTTTAAATCAGTACACAGTAAGGCTTAAAAAAATTCGACCCCAACTACAATAACCAAGTTCTTGATTTGCTTTTCCTATGGCAAGTCCTCATTTCTGCCCTTTCTACTTACTGCTTGCTGTGTCTCGTATCTGTGTAATCCTTCAGGTTCAATCTCACAAGACCTTCATCACTTGGCAGGCCTGGGTGTATGTTTTTAGGTTAAATAGCATTATGCTTCCACTGAGACTATGACTATATGAACGACACTGCCTGAACAGAAAGCAAAAGCAATACAGAGAAGATAAAGGAGAATTAGAACATAAGTGGGGTTTATTGTTATAGTTTCAAAATGGAGAAAATAAGTTTAGAATGAGTGGCTAGAGTGAGGAATACTACATGAGATATGTGACAAGACTCCATCTTTTCTTAAAAAGATATTAGCAAGAAATGGGAAACTTATTTCCTTTAAATAATATATTAAACTCTGAGCTAAATCTATATCTCTCCTATTTTATGCAGCTTTTATCTTATTGATAATCACTATCCTGTATTTCAGAAGTGTTATACAATGACCCCATTCTGAAAGGAAGTATACCTGTTTCAATAAAAATCACTGCTGTACACATTACTATATTTAAAATAGATAACAACAAGGACCTACTGTATAGCACAGGGAATTTTGCTCAATATTCTGTAATAACCTAAATGGAAAAAAGAATTTGAAAAAGGATACATACATATGTATAACTGAATCACTTTGCTGTACACCTGAAACTAACATAACATTGTTAATTAACTATGCTCCAATATAAAATAAATTTTTTTAAGAAAGTATTTTTTTCTTTACTTTAGCTTTTATTTCCATAATTTCATATGCTTTAACGTCAAAAAAAATTCACTGCTTTCCCCCAGCCATACAGACTGTGGTAACATGAAATTTAAATCCTGAAGAAAGGCAATAATGATATAAAGACTTTTCCTGAGCACATTAATTTGTATCACAATCAGTATGGTGAACTGTCCAGAAGACACAGCATATACACAGTGTTCAACATAAGGGTAAGTATGAAACTTGCTTTAAGGGATTATGCGACTATTCATCATGCAAGATGTGTCCACCTACAGATCATCTGTGCCCAGACTTATATGTATGTACATGCATATTATTTGAACATATAAATCTCTGTCCTTTTCTGTCTTTACCCCTGGAGCTCTAGCCATCTCTTCTTTTAACCATTCAGATTAAAATACTATCAAAACCAGGCATGATTAGCCATCATTTATTTTATTATGGTAATATTTGAACAGTCATTAGCCAACAAACCTTCAGATGTTGTGTTATGGTGCCTACTCTCTGATATATAACAATATATAGAATTCTCAATAGAATGCACATAATTCAGAATTATGTAACTGAAATGATCATTAGATCTGTACATTTTGCTTAAAAGAAATCAAAGAAGAATAAAATCAGTGTATACCATTTCTAAATTGCCCATATTAAACTTTAGAGCGTTCATGAACAAACTTAATTCTACTTTGCTGACAAATAAAGCAAAGCAAAATGCAATGATTTTCATCTATTTAGTAGTACTGTAGCACACAAGTGTCATTCTCTGGAACCCATATCTATCAGAATAAATGACTGAATTTACATCAGCTATTTGATGGAATAAAATAAAGTCATTTTAATAGGACATACACAGTGGATCAATGTTTCTTGCTTTGAAAATGAACATCTTAGTTTTCCCTAGGTATTTATGTGGGAACAAGAGATCATTATTCTATGACAGTGTTTCATTCTGCTGACATTTCTAAACAGGGAATACTTCTTTCCATGTGGGTCTATGAATTTGTTCACAAATAGCATGTATATAATTGGGGTAGTAGTAAATCCATCCTTTTGAAAAATGTGCATTTTAAGTGATATTAAGTCTGATTTGTCGAGTGTTTTAACTATTCCTTTTTTATAAGTGAAGCACCACTGAAAAGGTATATTAAGTCTTTTAAGGGACAAGGATATTCTTATTGACTAAATGACTGAATTGATTCATTAAATAGTGCTTTAACAGCCTAAAAGAGTAAATGCAACTTCAAAAGGTGACAAATCTGCAACAATAGAACATCTCTGGCACTAAAATAATCAATATAACTATTCTATTTTCCATTTTGTGAAGGATTTTATGACCATATAGTAGAGTTCCTAGGCCTTGTTTTTAGATTTTTTTTTTTTCCTTCAAGGATACTCCATAGACCTGAATGATATAGCCTGTAGAGAAAAAAAATAAAATAAATAAATAAGTGCTATACTTAGGGTTCAGGTTAGAATGAAGCAGAGTGGCCTATTACCAGCAATGTTTTAAAAATCTCAGAAAGCCACTATTATGTAGAAATCACAGTGGCTTGGGGCAGTCAGAAATCTGATTCTTCTTTTTGAGCAATGACTTAGTGCTGAATCTAAACCAAAATAGAGGCTCTGTATAAAATGTTTTTTTTTTTTTCTTTCTATGAGTTTCAAGTACCATGGGTGGAGAGTATGTTAGTAGATAAGACACAGAAAGCTGTATTTAGCACTGTTATTTTTGGACACAATACATATATATGACAAAATATGATTATCTCACATTTTTAATAATGTAATTTATTCATCCACTCAAATTTTTTTTATCAATATCATCTACATGAAATGCTAAGGATACAGAATTGAGATAAGCTCTTCTGATGAGTTCACAGTCTGATAAGGGAAAGAAATAAACAGTCATGGTATGGATGAACACATAACAACAACCACCATTTTATTCACACAACTTTAGCTTCTGCAGATTCTGACAATCTTCCAAGATACACCCACATATCAGAATCTTACACTGTGTCCACTATTTATTGGTTTCTGTACCTTATGCACTTTCTATGTTGTAATGAAGCATCTGCTCTAAACCACAAGCTCCCCTATGTATACATATCTGAGTCTCTGCTCTACAAATGACCCCATCCCCAACTTATTTTCAAATTAATAAAGGAATAATCTGTGAACTCCCTGCCTTATGGTCCCACTGCCAGAATGACCAGTCTATTTGCTTCTTTACCTACGTGTTCTTTCTCCTGCTATGATGGTTCGAGAGTTTATTTCTTTAAAGACCAATCCTCCCATTTGTTTGAAGAATCTCTTCCTTTTGTCTACACAGAGATTTTGGTTTTACATTTATCTCCTTTCCTGTTTCACTGAAACATGAGAGAAATAGAGTTCTGCCTTGTTTAATTTGCTATTATTTGAAATCGCTGCTGAAAGCAGCCAAAGGATATTTGTTAATACCCTGGCCTTCCTGAATCTCCAGGTCTGGAATGGATCTACTTAATCTTACACTTTGTATACTTTGGGTGAAAGGAGCACTTCAGTATGGACAAATCTTCATAAGGTATATTCACTGGTATGGGAATGTACTGTCTAAAAGACACTAGCAAATGGTGTTAAGATAGAGAGGACACAAAGTCTATCTGCATACTGTTGATAAGTAATTTATCTCTAAGTTCTGTCCTTCTCTAGTCATGAATCTGAATACAGATAATCAGTCTTTATCCTTTCATCCAGTTATTATGTCTGGCATAGTAAAGCCATCTCTATCAACTGAGTAAACATAAATAACAAAGGAAACAACTCACACATAGAAATTTTGTAGACACCTTTAGATTTTTTTAATCCTTCTCTGCTTTACTAGTGAAAAGATAAAAACTATAACTTTATTTTGTCTTCCAACTATAGTGTAATTTTGACCAAGTCACTAAAATACCCTTGCTACCAGTTTATTCATTTATATAGTAAGTAGAGGATCCACCTATAAAATTTATTTCAGCTCCAAAATCCTATGATTTATAGGAGTCTGTATATTAGCAAATGGAAGTAAAGGAAAATCCATATTAGCTGAATGTTACTAAAATTAAAAGTTCCAGCTTAGACATTTAGGCAATTTGAATACAGCAATAGTAAATAGAACAGGTATTAATTGGCATAATTTCCAATAAGACTAGGTTGAATTAAGGTTTTATAGTCCAGATTAGATTTTTGCAATAAATTTCCATGTGGTAATTACTGAAGTACATGGTAAAAATAACCGTTAGAATTTTATTCTTTTTTTAAAAAAAATTTAAGTCTCTCCATTAATTGCGTAGAGATAAATGTTTGCATGTTTAAAAATGTCTTACACTTTTCAATCCTGAAACATATATGACATGTTCTGTTGTTCTATTATTTTGTTTTCTTCACATATATTCATATTTGGGTATCTGATAATGTTAAGATATTTATCCTAAAATGCTTATGACATGTATATTTCCACTTTTCAAACTTAAAACAAAATGAAATAATGATCTTAATTCCCCCTATCTACCAAGCACTGATATTCAAAACACCTAACAGCTGATAAAGTACCAGCATCAATAATCAGAACACACATCTGCACCCACCTGGATATGGCTGCTTTGGAAACAGCCAAGTCTCTCCCTAAAAATAGGTAGATGAGGAAGAATATGAGTTCCTATTCAGTTTCAACTATAAATAATTGTTTCTGCAAGCCTTGGGAAAAGGCACAAATGTGTTAGTAATTGCTCTCCTTAGAATCTGAAAGTAAAAGATTTTTTTCGTCAGACATGATGGTATTTTCCCATTTGTCTATATATTTCAATTTTTGCTACCTTTTATCAGATATGACTCTATAAAAAGTGCTTCCACATTTATAGAGCTTCCAGGCTTTTCTGGTGCATTACACTTCTAAACCAATTCCCCTTTTCTGCAATTTAATGTAAGTGTCCATGAGTTAATATCTGGAATTTTCAAAATGAGTTACAACCAAGTTCTGTTTATAACCTCACAAAATTCTTCTTAGGTAAATGAAATTATTGTCCCCTATCTTACAGTTGAGGAAACCAGTGCTTAGAATGGTTACAGTATCTGTCCAAGGGGTATTTAGTAAGTGGAAGGACTAAGATATTAATAAAGATCAGTTTGACAGAAATTTATGCTTTTAACCACTAGAAAATACTCGCAAAGTGTCAATTTTAAGCCAGTTAAAGTGTGTAAGAAAGTTGGAAATAGTTCTTCAAGTATAATGGGTGGAATGCATGGAAACTGGTCCACAATAGGGTGATAGTATAATTAAGTATATGGACTGCTGTCAATTTTACCCTTAAATTCCATAATCCTAAACAACCTCACATATGTAAGTTCATATTCGCTATCAGTACAAGATGAAGGAAAGTAGGAATTTAAACTTAATACGCTGTAAAAAATAAAATAATTATTTCTCTCCATTCACTGACCATAATTGATGGCACAAAAGTTTAATTTCAGGGCTTCCCTTGTGGTGCAGTGGTTGAGAGTCTGCCTGCCGATGCAGGGGACATGGGTTCGTGCCCCGGTCAGGGAAGATCCCACATGCCGCGGAGCAGCTGGGCCCGTGAGCCATGGCTGCTGAGCCTGCGCGTCCAGAGCCTGTGCTCCGCAACGGGAGAGGCCACAACAGTGAGAGGCCCAAAAAAGTTTAATTTCAGAGTTTTGAATGTTAAGTGTTTGAATAGTATTCTCGAACAATGGCTGGTTCAAAAAGTTGTCTATGTCCCCTTCTGTTGTTTTCTGAAATCTGGCTGATCTCTCAGAGTGGGATGAAAAACAAGTAACGTGATACCCTCTTCTTATGATATGTAAGAGGACTTATATAATTTTAAGCATTAAATAGGTAAATAACTATCAGGTTTATGCAGCATGGTAAGCTGTTTAATGGTCATTTATTATTATTCTTTAGATTACTGTCAATATTTTTTTATTTCATTATACACTTTAAAATATATAAATCTATTTTTAAATCTTTTTTGTCAGGAACTAATTCTGGAGCCACTTTTGCACTCTATTTTTTTAAATTCATATTCAAACTCATGAGCTACCATTGTTGTTTTATTGGTAAACCAAGCAATACAACAATACAATTTCAACTGTTTTGTCCAATACTTAGGGAAAAATGGGTGATCTTCATATATTTTATATGGTACACTTTTCAAAATTTAAACAAAATAGTTTAGATTTAGTTAATTAATTTTAAATCAAATATACTGTTTTCCTAATTATATTTTAGGAATGTATTTTGCAATTTAGGTAAAAGTATATTAATTGAGAGTCTACATTTTTAAAAAAAAAAATCCCTTGCAAGGCTAGAAATGCAAAGGTAAAAAAGACAACTCTCATTTTGGACAAAAGAAGATAAGGTACAGTGTATAATAATTACAAGCATGTGTTTCATATATGGTTTTTGATATGTAGGTGAAATAAAATCACACTAACAAGAAAAATGCAACCATGTTTTGAGAGAAAAGAGGTAGATTAATTTGAGTAGGCAATAAAGTAAGTTTGTGATGGCAAGTTGGAATGACATTGGTATCAAATCTTAAAATTAGGAGATTTAGCTTAGTTTTAGAGATAACAATGTCATTGATGATAGTAAAAAAATCACAGAAACTTTGTCCATTTATCTTGCAAAACTTCTTACCTGCCTGCTATATATAAGGAGTTAAAAACAAAGTAAAACCTGCTTCAAGTGGTTATATCTCTGGCCTTTAAGACCCAAACTCATCATCTATATAAGCTTCTAGAGTAAACACAAAGCAGAGGTGTCTTGTATTAATGGACACTAGTGAAAAAAAATATGAAAGTATTTTAAAACATACTTGAGGTGCTATGGATCATTATGATCACTGAGGTGTCTAGAAAACAGAAACTCTTTGGGGCACATAAAGGTATCTGGTATTTTTCCTTTCCCTATTCCACTCTAAATATGGTTTTCTTAACAGCACAGAAACAATAGTTTTCTTTCCATAGTCTTAGACACATTTTATAAGAAAAAGTATATGTGCTCTTACCAATATTAAACCTGTCTTTTCTTTTGCTAAGTACATTTGCTCTAATAAGTACTTACTTTGTGTTGTTATTCACTGTTATATATTTCAGAAGATTCAGCTTTAATCTCCATAATTATTATTCATATGTAGATACATTTTCACTCAAAATTTCCTCCTTTGATATGGAATCATGTGATGACATAAGCCCCTCAATTTAAAATGTACATTAGGTTGTCAATTTGGGGAAGCCTATTAACAGGGCATGGGTGAGAATTACAATGGTAAGTTACTGCTCCCACCCTGACCCTAGACTGTAATCTTGTCAATTTAGCCCCGCCTTGTTTAGGATAAGATTAACCCACATTTTCATCTGCTTATGGTCAACAGCTTCATGCTCACAGACACCCACAACTAGCAGGTAATATAAAGCAAGTCAGAGGAAGAAAACCTCTCTCCCTGGGCAGCAGGATTATCCAAGTTCCAATGTGAATACTTAGACGGCCAATATTCTAAACTCTTTAAATACCTGGAGACCATGTTTTCCTCTCTGCTGCAGCTGATTTCCTTGGACTCATCCTGTATGTTAGCACAATTTTCCATATCTGTAGATTGATGCCACTATTGTGATATGACTTCCTCCAGTCACTACTGACATTATCTACCATTTGCTTCCAATAACTTGAACTGATACTTCATGATGACTTTTTACAATTACAACTAATTTAAATTAAAACTAAAGGAAATCTTGAAAAAGAATATCAATCATATTAAGGCAATAAATATTCAGAAGTCTGTGTGGAATTGGAATGCCTTATCCCATGATAGTACATGTAGGCTATGTGTATTCATGTGTATGAGGTCAAGAGTTTTTATCTGTATGTTAATTTCACTTTAGCATAAATTGTCAGAATCACCTCTCTTAACAACACTGATGGTCTTACCAAGTCACTAGTCAATATTCAATCATGAATGTAGCAAGAGCATCATTCAGTTTTGGGGACTGGCCTAAGGACCATATCTGAAGGAAGCTTTAGGTATCACATATACAAATCTATGTGTCACATAATCCCAAAATAATTTCATAAATTTAGGTAAGATATAGTTGAATAAATCATATATCACTAACTGGCTCTAGTCTGGAAGACGCACACACAGCATAGCACGTTCTTAGATTTTGATTTGTAACTCAAAGTGGATAAGAACTCCAGAAGAGTTCAATATGGATACCATTAATTATCACGCTTTTAATTAGGCAAGAAATATTTCACTTTAAAGCTGTCATTAAGCAATCACTTTTACTGTATATCTTGCCAAATACTACAGTACTTAGTGTCATGGTTAGTATTGCCTTGAAAGATATACGGCTGCCAGTACAAGTTATTCTAAGGATCATGGACTCTATTTTCTGAACTTAAGGGTAAAAATCTGAGTTCAAAAATAAAATATGGGGCTTTCCTGGTGGCGCAGTGGTTGAGAGTCCGCCTGCTGATGCAGGGGACACGGGTTCGTGCTCCGGTCTGGGAAGATCCCACATGCCGCGGAGCAGCTGGACCCGTGAGCCATGGCTGCTGAGCCTGCGCGTCCAGAGCCTGTGCTCCTCAACGGGAGATGTCACAACAGTGAGAGGCCTGCATACTGAAAAAAAAAAATATATATATATATATATATATATATGGACTCTAAATTTATTTTTTTAAAAAAACGCTTTTAATTAATGTCTACGTGTTTTGTGCTTACATAGTCTCAATTTGTCTTTTGTAGGTTTTGCAGATAAAACTTGCCTGAAATATTTGAAAATAATGGATATTTAACCAATTCTTAATTCTTCCATTTTTTTTTAAAGAAAAATTTTAACATCTTTATGGAGTATAATTATTTTACAATGTTGTGTTAGTTTGTTCTGTATAACAAACTGAATCAGATATATGCACACATATATCCCCATATCCCCTCCCTCTGGTGTCTCCCTCCCACCGTCCCTATCCCACCGCTCTAGGTGGTCACAGAGCACTGAGCTGATCTCCCTGTGCTATGCGGCTGCTTCCCACTAGCTATCTGTTTTACATTTGGTAGTGTATATATGTCAATGTCACTCCCTCACTATGTCCCAGCATACCCTTCCCACTCCCCATGTCCTCAAGTCAATTCTCTACATCTCCGTATTTATTCATGTCCTGCCCTTAGGCTCTTCAGAACCACTTTTTTTTTTAGATACCATATATATGTGTTAGCATACGGTATTTTTTTTTCTCTTTCTGACTTACTTCACTCTGTATGACAGACTCTAGTTCCATCCACCTCACTACAAATAACTCAATTTCATTCCTTTCTATGACTCAGTAATATTACATTGTACATATGTGCCACAGCTTCTTTATCCATTCATCTGTCAATGGACACTTAGGTTGCTTCCATTTCCAGCTACTCTAAATAGTGCTGAAATTAAAATTGTGGTACATGACTCTTTTTAAATTATGGTTTTCTCAGGGTATATGCCCAGTAATGAGTTTGCTGGGTCGTATGGTAGTTCTATTTTTAGTTTTTTAAGGACCCTCCATACTGTTCTCCATAGTGGCTGTATCAATTTACATTCCCACCAACAGTTCAAGAGGGTTCCCTTTTCTCCACACCCTCTCCAGCATTTATTCTTTGTAGATTTTTTGAGGATGGCCATTCTGACCAGTGTGAAGTGATACCTCATTGTGGTTTTGATTGGCAGTTCTCTAATTATTAGTGATGTTGAGCATTTTTTCATGTGTTTGTTGGCAATCTGTATATCTTCTTTGGAGAAATGTCTATTTAAGTATTCTGCCCAGTTTTGGACTGGGTTGTTTGCTTTTTTGATATTGAGCTGCATGAGCTGATTATAAATTTCGGAGTTTAATACTTTGTCAGTTGCTTCATTTGTAAATATTTTCTCCCATTCTGAGAGGTGTCTTTACATCTTGTTTATGTTTTCCTTTGCTGTGCAAAAGCTTTTAAGTTTCATTATGTCCCATTTATTTATTTTTGTTTTTATATCCATTTCTCTAGGATGTGGGTCAAAAAGGATCTTACTGTGATTTATGTCATAGTGTGTTCTGCCTACGTTTTCCTCCAGGAGTTATATAGTGTCTGGCCTTACATTTTGGTCTTTATTCCATTTTGAGTTTATTTTTGTGTATGGTGTTAGGGAATGTTCTAATTTCATTCTTTTAAATGTAGCTTTTCAGTTTTCCCAGCACCACTTAGTGAAGAGGATGTCTTTTCTCCATTGTATATTCTTGCCTCCTTTATAAAAAATAAGGTGATAGTATTTGTTTGGGTATATCTATAGGCTTTCTACTCTGTCTATTGATCTATATTTCTGTTCTTGTAGCAGTACCATACTGTCTTGATTACTGTAGCTTTGTTGTATAGCCTGAAGTCAGGGAGCCTGATTCTTCCAGCTCCATTTTTCTTTCTCAACGTTGCTTTGGATATATGGGGTCTTTTGTGTTTCCATACAAATTGTGAAATTTTTTGTTCTAGTTCTGTGGAAAATGCAATTGGTAATTTGCTAGGGATTGCATTGAATCTGTAGATATCTTTGGGTAGTATAGTCATTTTCACAATGTTGATTCTTCCAATCCAAGAACATGGTATACCTACCTCTCCATCTGTTTGTATCACCTTTAATTTCTTTCATCAGTGTCTTATAGTTTTCTGCATGCAGGTCTTTTCTCTCCTTAGATAGATTTATTCCTCGGTATTTTATTCTTTTTTTGCAAAGGTAAATGGGAGTGTTTCCTTAATTTCTCTTTCAGATATTTCATCATTAGTGTACAGGAATGCAAGAGATTTCTGTGCATTAATTTTGAATATTGCTACTGTACCTAATTCATTGACTAGCTCTAGTAGTCTTCTGGTAGCATCTTTAGGATTCTCTATGTATAGTACCATGTCATCCGCAAACAATGACAGTTTTGTTTCTTCTTTTCTGATTTAGATTCCTTTTATTTCTTTTACTTCTCTGGTTGCTATGGCTAAAACTTCCAAAACTATGTTGAATAATAATGGTGAGAGTGGCCAGCCTTCTTTTGTTCCTGATTTTGGTGGAAATGGTTTCAGTTTTTCACGATTGAGAATGATCGTGAGAATGAACAATCGTGAGAATTGAGAATGAACAATGCTATTGTTCCCTTCATTTATTTTTCATTTTTTTCTGATCTGATATTTTTGATTTCTTTTTTTCTGCTAACTTTGGAGGATTTTTTGTCCTTTTTCCTCTAATTACTTTAGGTGTAAGGTTAGGTTGTTTGAGATTTTTCTTGTATATTGAGGTAGGAATGTATTTCTATAAACTTCCCTCTTAGATTTGCTTTTGCTGCATCCCATAGGATTTGGTTTGTCATGTTTTAATTGTCATTTGTTTCTAGGTATTTTTTAATTTTCTCTTTGATTTCTTCAGTGATCTCTTGGTTCTTTAGCAGTGTATTGTTTAGGCTCCATGTATTTTTATTTTTTACATATTTTTTCCTGTAATTGATATCTAGTCTCATAGCATTGTGATCAAAATATACTTGATATGACTTCAATTTTCTGAACTTTACCAGAACTTAATTTATTTCCCAAGATATGATCTATCCTGGAGAATGTTCCATGAGCACTTGAGAAGAAAGTGTAATTTGCTGTTTCTGGGTGGAATGTGCCATAAATATTAATTAAGTCCATCTTGTTTAATGTATCACTTGAAGCTTGTGTTTCCTTATGTATTTTCATTTTGAATGAACTGTCCATTTGTGAAAGTGGGGTGTTAAAGTCCCCTACTATGATTGTGTGACTATCAATTTCCCTTTTTATGGCTGTTAGCATTTGCCTTATGTATTGAGGTGCTCCTATGTTGGGTGCATAAATATTTACAATTGTTATATCTTCTTCTTGGATTAATCCCTTGATCATTATGTAATGTCCTCCTTTGTCTCTTGTAATAGTCTTTATTTTAAAGTCTATTTTGTCTGATATGAGAATTGCTACTCCAGGTTTTTTTTTTTTTTTTGATTTCCATTTGCATGGAATATCTTTTTCCACGCCCTCACTTTTAGTCTGTATATGTGCCTAGGTCTGAACTGGGTCTCTTCTAGACAGCATATATACAGGTCTTGTTTTTGTATCCTTTCAGCCAATCTATGTCTTCTGGTGGAACATCTAATCCATTTACATTTAAGGTAGTTATCAATACGTATGTTCCTATTACCATTTTCTTAATTGATTTGGGTTTGTTATTGTAGGTCTTTTCCTTCTCTTGCATTTGCTGCCTAGAGAAGTTCCTGTAACATTTGTTGTAAAGCTGGTTTGGTGGTGGTGAACTCTCTTAGCTTTTCCTTGTCTGTAAAGATTTGAATTTCTCCATCAAATCTGAATGAGATCCTTTTGGGTAGAGTAATCTTGGGTGTAGATTCTTCCTTTTCATCATTTTAAATATGTCCTGTCACTCCCTTCTTCTTTACTGAGTTTCTGCTGAAAGATCAGCTGTTAACCTTAGGGGGATTCCCTTGTATGTTATTTGTTGTTTCTCCCTTGCTGCTTTTACTATTTTATATTTGTACTTAATTTTTGATAGTTTGATTAAGATGTGTCTTGGCATGTTTCTCCTTGGATTTTTCTGTGTGGGACTCTGCACTTCCTGGACTTGATTAACTATTTCCTTTCCCATATCAGGGAAGCTTTCAACTATAATCTTTGAAATATTATCTCAGTCACTTTCTTTTTCTCTTCTTCTTCTGAGACCCTTATAATTCGAATCTTGGAGTGTTTATTGTTGTTCCAGAGGTCTCTGTGACTGTCCTCAGTTCTTTTCACTCTTTTTTCTTTACTCTGCTCTGCTGTAGTTATTTCCACTATTTTATCTTCCAGGTCACTTATCCGTTTTTCTGCCTCAGTTATTCTGCTATTCATTCCTTCTAGAGAATTTTTAATTTCATTTATTGTGTTGTTCATCATTGTTTTTATTCTCTTTAGTTGTTCTAGGTCCTTGTTAAACGTTTCTTGCATTTTCTCCATTCTATTTCCAAGATTTTGGATCACCTTTACACTCATTACTCTGAATTCTTTTTCAGGCATACTGCCTATTTCCTCTTCATTTGTTTTTTCTGGTGGGTTTTTACCTTGCTCCTTCATTTGCTGTGTGTTTCTCTGTCTTCTCATTTTGCTTAACTTACTGTGTTTGGTGTCTCCTTTTTGCAGGCTTCAGGTTTGTATTTCCCATTGTTTTTGGTGTCCGTCCCCATTATCTAATGATGTTTCAGTGGGTTGTGTAGGTTTCCTGGTGGAGGGGACTGGTGCCTGTGTTCTAGTGTATGAGACTGGATGTTGTCTTTTTGTTGGGCAAGACCATTTCCAGTGGTGTGTTTTGTGGTGTCTGTGACCTTATTTTGATTTTAGACAGCCTCTCTGCTAATGGGTGGAGTTGTGTTCCTGTCTTGCTAGTCATTTAGCATAGGGATTCCAGCACGGTAGCTTGCTGGTCATAGAGTGGAGCTGGGCCTTAGCATTTAGATGCAGATCTCTGGTAGCTCTTTTGCTGTTTGATATTATGTAGAGTTGGAGGTCTCTGGTGGACCAATGTCCTGAACTCAGCTCTCCCACCTCAGAAGTATAGGCCTGACACCCGGCCGGAGCACCAAGACCCTGTCAGCCACATGTCTCAGAAAGGGAAAAAAAGAAAGAAAGATAAGAAGAAAAAAAAATAATAAAATAAAAGTTATTAAAATAAAATACAAAAAAATATTAAAAATTAAAACATTAAAAATAATAAAAAAAGGAAAGAAAGAAAAGACCAACCAAACCAAAAAAAAAAAATACACCAATGATAACATTCGCTAATAACTATACTAAAAGAAAAAAAAAAAAGACCACTGACGACCAGAATCCTAGGACAAATGATAAAAGCAAAGCTATAGGAGGGTCTCCTGCGGGGAGAGGTGTCCAGCAGGCCACCGGTGCCTTTTCCATGAGCGTTCTCGGCCAGGTCTTGACTTTCCCAACTGCCCCCCTCCCCTTCTCCCCTTGCTGGTGGGATCCCCTGCTAGCCCCATGTGGAGTGGGTCAGTCGGGTTTAGGGAGGAACCTGGGAAACTGGCGTCCCACTGAGGCCGTGGATCAGGCGGCAGAGAGCACAGTACTCACGGGACTGGGTGAGCTCTGACCGAGGCCAGCGTCCTCTTCCCAGGGCAGGTGTCCCTGTGGGGGTTGGCTGGGCAGTGCCAGAGCTTCCCTGAGAAGGAGCAAGAGGTGGCCCGGCTGCTCCTCCTGCCCCGGTGCGAGCTCAGTGGCTGGCAGGCTGGGGAGCAGAAGAGAGAAGTCCGGGTGCCGCAAGATAGCCTCAGGAAGGGGTCGCTGGAGAAGCTTCTAGGTCCCACCACTTTCCCCCTTCTGTCCCACATCTGGGCGACTGATACGGGACACCAGGCCCTCTCCCTTGGCTCCCACGGGAATGCCCAGCCAGCCATTTCTGGACCTGCTTCCATCTTGCGCTCCTTAGAGGCTGCATCGTATACATCAGAAATACATCTACACGTGGAACTGCTCCTATAGAACACCCACTGAATGCTGGCAGAAGACCTCGGACCTCCCAAAAGGCAAGAAACTCCCCATGTACCAGGGTAGGGCAAAAGAGAAAAGAAAAAAACAGAGACAAAAGAATAGGGTCAGAACCTGCACAAGTGGGAGGGAGCTGTGAAGGAGGAAAGGTTTCCACACACTAGGAAGGCCCTTTGCGGGCAGAGACAGTGGGTGGCAGAGGGGGGAAGCTTCGGAGACACGGAGGAGAGTGCAGCAACAGGGGTGCGGAGGGCAAAGTGGAGAGTTTCCAGCACAGAGGATCGGTGCCGACCAGCACTTGCCATACCGAGAGGCTTGTCTGTTCACCCGCTGTGGGGGTGAGGGCTGGGAGCTGAGGCCTGGACTTCGGTCGTATGAAAGAAAAGGAGAGAAAAGACCTGTATGCAGAAAATTATAAGGCACTGATAAAAGAAATTAAAGATGATACAAATAGATGGAGAGATATACCATGTGTTTGGATTGGAAGAATCAACATTGTGAAAATGATTCTACTACCCAAAGCAATCTACAGATTCAATGCAATCCCTATCAAACTACCCCTGGCATTTTTTAGAGAACTAGAACAAAAATTTTCACAATTTGTATGGAAACACCAAAGACCCCGAATAGCCAAAGCAATCTTGAGAATGAAAAATGGAGCTGGAAGAATCAGGCTCCCTGACTTCAGACTATACTACAAAGCTACAGTAATCAAGACAGTATGGTTCTGGCACAAAAATAGAAATATAGATCGGTGGAACAGAATAGAAAGCCCAGAGATAAGCCCATGCACATAAGGTCAACTTATCTTTGATAAAGGGGTCAAGACTATACAGTGGAGAAAAGACAGCCTCTTCAATAAGTGATGCTGGGAAAACTGGACAGGTACGTGTAAAAATGTACCTGTACATGTAAAAGTGTGAAATTAGAACACTCCCTAACAGCATACACAAAAATAAACTCAAAGTGGATTAAATACATAAATGTAAGGCAAGAAACTATAAAACTCTTAGAGGAAAACAGGAAGAACCCTCTATGATATAAATCACAGCAAGATCCTTTTAGACCCACCTCCTAGAGAAATGGAAATAAAAACAAAAATAAACAAATGGGACCTCATGAAACTTAAATGCTTTTACACAGCAAAGGAAACCATAAACAAGACCAAAGGACAGCCCTCAGAATGGGAGAAGTTATTTGCAAAGCAACTGACCAAGGATTAATCTCCAAAATTTACAAGCCGCACATGTAGCTCAATAACAAAAAAACAAACAACCCAATCCAAAAATGGGCAGAAGGCCTAAATAGCCATTTCTCCATAAAAGATATACAGACTGCCAACAAACACATGAAAGAATGCTCAACATCATTAATAATTAGAGAAATGCAAATCAAAACTACAATGAGATATCATCTCACACCAGTCAGGATGGCCATCATCAAGAAATCCAGAAACAATAAATGCTGGAGAGGGTGTGGAGAAAAGGGAACACTCTTGCATTGTTGGTGGGAATGTAAATTGATACAGCCACTATGGAGAACAGTATGGAGGTTCCTTAAAAAACTACAAATAGAACTACCATATGACCCAGCAATCCCACTACTGGGCATATATCCTGAGAAAACCATAATTCAAATAGTGTCATGTACCAAAATGTTCATTGTAGCTCTGTTTACAATAGCCAGGACATGGAAACAACCTATGTGTCCATCAACAGATGAATGGATAAAGAAGATGTTGCACATATATAGAATGGAATATTACTCAGCCATAAATATAAACGAAATTGAGTTATTTGTAGTGAGGTGGATGGACCTGGAGTCTGTCATAATACAGAGTGAAGTAAGTCAGAAGGAGAAAAACAAATACTGTATGCTAACATATATATATGGAATCTAAGAAAAAAATGTCATGAAGCGCCTAGGGGTAGGGTGGGAATAAAGACACAGACCTACTAGAGCATGGACTTGAGGAAATGGGGAGGGGGAAGGGTAAGCTGTGACAAAGTGAGAGAGTGGCATGGACATATATACACTACCAAACGCAGGGTGGATAGCTAGTGGGAAGCAGCCGTATGGCACAGGGAGATCAGCTAGGTGGTTTGTGACCACCTAGAGGGGTGGGATAGGGAAGGTGGGAAGGAGGGAGACGCAAGAGGGAAGAGATATGGGAACATATGTATATGTATAACTGATTCACTTTGTTGTAAAGTAGAAACTAGTGCACCATTGTAAAGCAATTATACTCTAATAAAGATGTTAAAAAAAAAAAAGCAAAGCTCTACA
This sequence comes from Mesoplodon mirus, assembly GCF_964341445.2. Lineage (NCBI taxonomy): Eukaryota > Metazoa > Chordata > Mammalia > Artiodactyla > Ziphiidae > Mesoplodon > Mesoplodon mirus. Next base: position 44,832,057 of record NC_138993.1, read on the forward strand.
GACAAAATCACACAAAGAAGCATACACCTACAGACTCACAAAACGAGAAAAAGAAAAAATATATTTATATACCTTTGGGGATGTCTGAGCTCTTCTGCCAGCATTCAGTATGTGTTCTGCAGGAGTTGTTCCACATAAAGATGTATTTCTGATTTAATTGTGGGGAGGAAGTTCATCTCCACATCTTACTCTTCTGCCATCTTGACGGTATCTTACTGCTGCCTGCAGTCCAGCCCTCGGTCGCTGCTGCTGTCCTTATGTCCTGCGAGCCTTGGAGGGAGGACGATAGATGTGTCCCCGTGGCTGTGTCAGGCTGTCAGTGAGACGATGGGAAAGACCCGAGTGAGGAGCCAAGGCAGCTACGGCCGCTTCTGCCGTGGATTCTGCTGATTTCTCTAGGCCGGAGGTGTCGGATAGGCGTGTCCTCGGGATTGCGGCTCCCTGAGCACAGCTCTTGCCTCTGGCACAGTGGCTGAGTCCCAGGACTTGGCGGGCTGGTGCGGCGAGGCTGGGCTCCTCAAAGATGCTTTTTGAAGAATGGTATGGAAGGTAGATCTAATTCAGCCCTCTATTTCCCTTCATACCAGTTATTGTATTTTTAATTTATTTATGCATTTGTGTATTTTTTCACTCTGACTCCTTCAGTAGACTGTATGTTTCATAAGAGTAGCAATTTCGGGACTTCCCTGGTGGTCCAGTGGTTAAGACTCCACACTCCCAGTGCAGGGGGCCTGGCTTAGATCCCTGGTCAGGGGACTAGATTTCACATGTCAGGCATAAGCAAGGCAAGGGAGATCCTGGGTGAGGGGTCCCACCAGGTCACGTAGACTCCTGGACTATCTGATGTCCTTTTAATCCTTTGCACTTAGTCTAGTTTCACTTTCTCATAGGGAGCTGCGTGAAGAGGCCTCACAGCTTTCCCTTCAGAATGGAGTCGCTTTACTACTTTTTATTCCAAATGTTTAGCAAGTTTAAAAAGAAAGTTCTATAGGGCGTCCCTGGTGGTGCAGTGGTTGAGAGCCCACCTGCCGATGCAGGGACACGGGTTCGTGCCCCGGTCCGGGAAGATCCCACATGCCACGGAGCAGCTGGGCCCGTGAGCCATGGCCGCTGAGTCTGCACGTCCGGAGCCTGTGCTCTGCGATGGGAGAGGCCACAACAGTGAGAGGCCCACGTACTGCAAAAAAAAAAAAAAAAAAAGTTCTATAAATATATGAACAATTCAGATCATATTTTCAATGAAAACACCTAGGTCACTAAAGGAAAGATATACATTTTACTTAAATTGTAAAGTTAACTTTTTTTGGTTTTACTTAGTTTTTTCAGAGACTGGGCATTTAGTGCCATCATGAATAGGAACTGTGAAGTAGGCAGGAAAACCTAAAATGAGTAATAAAGGCTGACCAGCTAATCAAGCCTCTCTTCTGCTAAATCTCCTAAATGCATTTCACTATTTCATTCTTACCATAGCCATTGTATTATGTCTGTTCTCTTTTTAATAAAGAAACTTGGAATAAAAAATAAGCAAAATGCCAAATGTCACATAACTAGTAAATAGAAGATCCAGAATCCAAGCCCAGGAATATATAATTCCACACTTCTACACAAATATGTAATTTAAACTATTTGAAAGTAGGTGGGAAACAAATATAACTTTTAATTTTAATTCATTTGCTAAGTCTACATGATTTGGGACATGATTATATCAAATAATCATTAAATATTAAGAAACTTTGTTGTTAAATTAATGAATTTAGTATGAATATACAATTATGAACCTTTATAAATGTTCCATTTGCAAATGACATCTTCCTTTATATTTTGTCTAAATTAAGGGAAAACAAGTGCTTTGACAATAATATTTTAAAGGTGATAACCTTCTATTTTCATTATGTGAGTAATATTTTTAGGCAGCTAACAGTCCAAGATTGCAAAGAAAAAAATATTAAAAGGGATAAAAGTATCTATCTGTGGTTTCATATTCTGCTTCCTTTGAATTTCTGTTATAATATGTTGAAAATGTAAACCACAAGGCTTTTTCTTTCACCTTTGAAAATGTTGCAACTAGCATCTAAGAAAAAAAGATATTTAAACATAATTATATGTTTGTGAGTGCTTGATAAGAATGTGGTTTTCAACTACCTTGTGAAATTTTAATACGGTTAGGAAGAGTTTAAAAAAAAAGCCACATATCATATATTTTATTCTTTCATTACTGCATAATGTACAGACCAAAATCCTGTTCTCTCTACTATCAGTTAATAAAACATTTCCTGAATTATTTAACTTCCTTACAAATTCAAACCATTTTTATGTTTTTATCATTTTTCTGTCAACAGTCAAATCCCAAAGGGAAATGCTATTTATGTTCATGTTTGCTTTTATTTAAAATTGTTTGATTTTAAAAGGTGTAGCATGAGCAGTACTGTGTTTGTTCGACTCTGGCTGATATATGTTATTACGAGTTGACTTTGAGTAAATTGCCATCTTGTTTGCTTAGAAAAAGAAAGATAGAGCTAATTGAATGAAACCACCATACAAAGGATTACAATAGTCCATTTTCTTTATTTGAAATATGTCAACAGTGAAATATGAATTTGAAAGTACTATATGGAAAATATAGCAAAGATTAAAATGGTTCTTGAAGATATCTCTTTTAAAATATGGTAATTTACATGCAAGCAATCACTAATTATCAGTGCCATGAACATTTTATATTTCAGAAGAAAGTTATTGACTTAATATTCATAGAGGCATTTTTTTCATTTTAAATCATTGTATTATCAATGTTGCTATAGTCTGTTAATGTTTTCTTTATATTAATCAGAAGCTTTCATATTAAACATATTTACTATCAAATTCCCTTATAGTTAATAAGATAATATTTTTCTACAGTTTATTAGGAAATATTTCTTAAGGTTATGACTTTTAAAATTTGATAATATTTCATTTTTTTGAAGAAATTTAAAAATAAAGATAAGTGATAAAGAGATCAAAAAGATGATGGCTTTTTAAAAGATGTATAATACTGGGAAAAATAGGCAATATCTTTAATAGTCTTTATAGTATTATACATTTTCAGTTCATATCACAAAATGTATCAGTTTAAACAACATCCTACACTAATTGTTTTAAATAACTCATTTTTTGTAAATAAATGTCTTCTTTTAAATAAAATAATATTTTAAACTGCTACAGTAACTATTATTAAAACTGAGAAATTTGAAGAAGCAATGAATAATTTGCACTGCAAAATACTTCAAACTTTTATGATTAATTTTTCTCCCTCCATTGGGTTCTCTGTATTAACCAAATGATCCAATCAACCAAGGAAACCACTGTTTATTTAAACTACATAGGTTCAGATTCAACCCAAATATTGTCTCTTTGGTTTGTAGACACAGATTATGCATAAACATTTCCCTAGACAAACGTTGTCCTCTGAATGATATTTTCTCCTCATCTTTCTCTTCAGTGTCATTATGTTGCACTTTATTTAAGGTCTCCTCCAGCGCTAGTCTTCTGTAGGGGGGATTTAATTTTTTCTCTAATTTTTTTCTAACCTTGAATTGGTAGAGAATTCTACTGGAATTTATTTTATTTTTAACTTATTTTTTTTAATCTGATTAATTTGCCTATGTGTTTCTAAATGTTACTGTTTATAATGGATTACTATATCATTTGAAGCAGTAACATACTTTCTCTAACTTATATTTACATATAACTTATTCCTAGTCCTTGGATAGAATCAAGATAAACTGTAAGGAGAAGTATTTGGAGACTGGAGACTCCTTTCTTGCTCTACCTCATACCCCATACTCAGGTACTTAGAGATATTGGTACTGCTGTTAGGCATCCCTAGTGTCTGGGAAAGTTTTAAGACAGAAGTCAGCATGCACTATGGGAGGTCTTCAAGACAGAAACTTCACCATGATCAAGACTCACCCACGTTCTGTCTTATTAACTGCTCTCTCCTCTCACATGTATTTCTTCATTAAATAACATGTATTAAATATAGATAGATACTGTGTAAAGCATTAAAAAAGACCTGAATCTTCAGTGTTTATGATAATGAATAAGAAAGCCCAGTGTTTCTTTCAAACATATTCTGTTAACTAGAGGCATAATCTTGGATATCCTTGGCCAAAATCACCCTCATAAGTGTAAAGTTTTCTAACACTCACTGTACAATAGGAAACAAATGAGATTGAAAACATCATGTGATGATCTGTGTACACAGGTCTCCAAGATGAGAAATTTCACATATTGCAATAAGTTAGTACATTTTATAATGTTCCTATGAACAATCTCTCTGCACCTAAATTTGGCTTACTGAAGCAGAAAGCAGGGCCTGTTGCTCTAACCCCTCAGTGACTCATGTCACAGAATAGTGTCATGAGCAAAAGTGAATAGAGAGATTTACTGACTTCTTCAGCATTATAGCTAGTAAGACAGAAATTGAATTCAAATGTGTTTGACTCAGGCTTTAAGAGTCTTAATTTCTGATTTGGATGGATGGATAAATGGAATAGGCTGATGGATAAACAGATGACTATAGGTTTGTGTATATCTGTATACATCCACAGATACACATTCCTGGAATATATAGATCTATAAATGGGTTTATGGATATATAGCATATTTATATATTTTCAGAATAAAGAAATATGATGAACAATAAATAATTTTTGAACAAGTTATATTTAAAAATATTTGAAGCCTGGTTTTTAATTTTAATTATTATTATTTAAGTCTATGATTTAGAGGGTATGAGACGGTAGAGAGAATGTGAACAAAATAATTGAAGTGTTTAAGCTGTTCTTATAATATAGGCTTGTGACCTCCCTGAACACAGGATAAAGTCTTAGCATTCCTCTGTCTCTAATGTCCAGCATAGTCAATGGCATATAACAGGAAATTAAAGGATATTTGAACTCCAATAGACTGGTGACTATATTGTCTATTGAAACACTTTGGAACAAATTCTACAGGCCAACTTGTAGTTTTGAACTGAATATTCCAAAGGGACTCCAATTAATACTTTCCTTTTATAGGCTATATAAAAATATGAGCAGAAATTGAGTTCATGGAATCCTCTATTTGGTGAGTACAGAAGCAATTTTGTAAGAAAAGTTATAATGTTTATGTAATGCTGGTCTTTTCCTGCCTGCTTAATTCACATTTGTTTTACATATTTATTATTTAATTCCAATATTTATCAGTATAAGTGAGAAAACTAAGTTTTAGATGACAAAACTATGTTTAATCACAGTATCTTCAAATCTTAGTGTCAGGCAGTAAACATCACAATCCATATTACATTAAGTAAAACAAAAGGCTTTTCATTTCCAGGGATAGTTCTCAAATAACTGATACTTTAATAACTCTCCAGTCGTTTTTTCAATAGAATTTAATAACTCTCCAGTAGTTTTTAAAAACTATTCAGTGATAGAATTGTGTGGATATATGGTCACAAATGCCTATTTTGTCATTTGATGATCATGAATTAATGTATTTTATAATCATCAGTTCCAAAGTTTATTAGTGAATATAGAACCTCTTTTCAAGACAAGATAGTTACAGATTTGTTTTAAAAAGGTACTCTGGCATCTGACAAAGGTCATGGTTGCATTTAAAAGCAAAACTAAACAAAACAAAGAGATAGAATAATGTAAAGGAAAGCAACCTGCAATCACACAGAAGACAGATCCATCAGGCTGCATTGTCAGATTTCAGCTCCAGATCAACTAGGCTGCAGGAATCATTATAAATATCTGACATGTTTAGGTTAAAGCAAACGTTTGCACATGACAATGGCTAGGAAATAACAGCTGACTGTGTACATGTACAGCACAACTTTAATGCTCAGTATTGTCATAATTATATTAGAATTGTCTTGATACTCTTAAAGAAGGAAATATTACATCTTATAATGGAGTTAAAAGATTTACATTAGATATTAGATATTTAAGTAATGAGATTATTTAAGAGGAAACATTGTCTTTTTTGCTTAATTTTGCCAAATAAATATCTATTTAGTTAAGCATTTTGATAATAAAATGTGTTTTAGATTTGGATATTTTATGAACAAGTGTTTTCCTCCTCAAATACTATGTGTGAGGATAAAGGTAACAAATAGAAAGATTAGCAGTGTCAGTAAAATTCTACAATGTCGGCACATAAAAAAGGTCCTGATATCTAGCTCGTGTGAGAATTCTACAAATCTATATTTCTTTGAATGCTGAACTTCTTTGAGAGAAGGAGCAAAAATCTTTTTGTGTTTATGAGGGGATTTAGGTTCATTTTTAAAGATATCTTTTAAAAGAGAGAGAGAGATAGTTTAAGACTATAAATATCTTTATTGGAATTATGCTCTTACCCTCATTTATTTTAACAAGATTTGTAATGCATTCTGGCCTTTGATCTCTTAGTTTGAAACACTGCCTGTTGTTCCATTATTCCGCCATCCATTTGCAGATAACAATACATCAGAACCTTTTTCTTGCAACAGAAACAATGCCCTTTATTTGAGAAAGGACATTGTTTTGACAGATAAAGTAGGCATTTGATAAATTGAAACAGGTTCTGAATTATTTTGAGGGGAATATGTGCTACATCTGTCTGCTGATTTTCCACTGAAGTGGTGCTTAACTTTCCTGTCTGTATGTGATTTATTGAGCTACAGAAAAGGTTAGGAAAATTTCATGGCTCTTCTCATATAATTTGTAAGTGAATCAAACAGAATTTGTTAATGTTTTTGATACTTAAAAGGCAAAATTACTCCTAAACACTTATTCACAATAGATATTGTAGTGACAACTAAAACAAAAGGAAATAGTAAACAAATTGTTATTTCTCCATTAGCAAATTCCATGTTGGAAAAAAAGGAACACCAAGATAAAACTATCATCCCAGACCAGTAATTTTAAATAGTATGGAATTTCACATTAGGTCTCATGTTAATAATTTACTCTTGGAATAATTCAGATGTATCAAACTATGAGAAAAATACTAAATGTTACCAGGAGTGATCTCTCAGATTTTAAGAGCTTTGAAAAAATAGATTAATAGTTTATATTCCTTTTTTGCTAAATGAGTTTCTAACTTTCAGAATTCTTCCTTTAATAATATTAAAGAGGGCTTCCCTGGTGATGCAGCGGTTGAGAGTCCGCCTGTCGATGCAGGGGACAAGGGTTTGTGCCCCGGTCCGGGAAGATCCCACATGCTGCGGAGCGGCTGGGCCTGTGAGCCATGGCCGCTGAGCCTGCGCATCTGGAGCCTGTGCTCCGCAACAGGAGAGGCCACACATTGAGAAGCCTGTGTACCAAAAAATAATAATAATAATAAAATAATAATAATATTAAATATTCTACCTGAAAGGGCAGTTATAACCAAAGACAAAAAGCTTCCCAATTAAAAAAAATCATTTAAAGTGCTAAACAATCCAAAATTCACAAAATTGTATAGAGCATTTTCAGGTAAATAAACTGCTGTTTCCCAGAAAAGTGAAAATTAACTCTAACACAGAAAATGGGTTTAATATACAGTATAACTGTATGCTCATAAACTTAACTCTAAAGCATTCAAAATATAAACATCTATTTTTAAAAGTTATTTTTAATCCAGTAATCCAGTCAGTCTTTGTGTTAATAGAGACAGATTTTTATACCCATTCAGCAGATGAAGACATTGAGGGAGAAAGAAAGGTCACAGAGTCATGTTAAGTTTCTGCTGACACACTTCTGACCTTCTCTCTAATACTCCTTTCAGGGGACACACTGCCAAGAGTTTCACCTTAAACCTTAAGAATTAGAATTTCTAAATGGAAACTCTATAAGAATTGTTAAATACCTGATCTGCAAAGTAGATTGCTGTTTGTAACTTTATGCCAGAAAAAAAAAAAACAGGCAAAATGTAGTACCTTAGTTGTTCTGGCTCCTGGAACATAGCTCTTTGGTTTTTTTTTTTTGTTGTTGTTGTTGTTGTTTGTTTGCTTTGTTTTGTTTTTGGGAACAAGACAAAAATGTACACTTTTTTGATAAAAAGCCAAAATTAATACACAAAAATCAAATATTTAATTTGCTATATAAAGTATCAAAGTGTACCATACTTTTCAATAAAAAAGTAGGATAAGTTTACAAATAGTGTTATAAGAGGAAAAGTTTCTTAGAAAGTTTTTCTTTAAGACAAGACTGAGGAATTAAATAGAGTAAGTTAAAGTATGATAGCATTGCTGTGATAAGATCTCTTCAATATGTATACCCAATGTATATATATTGAAAATTCCTAATACAATATACAATAATATGCCTATAGAGTGTACTTAGCAGAAAGAAAGAAGATATTTCCTATTGTTTTTATATCTTCTTTTTTTTTCTCTATTTCTCTTATCAGAACATGTCTTTATATCTCTCTCTTTCTCTCTTCCCCTCCCTTCTCCCAACACACACACACACACACACACACACACACACACACTCATGATCCTGAAAATCACAGTCATAGTTTAGCTGAGGTAATCTATTCCCGAAGATCCAAGCATGACTAAATTGTTATCTTTGTATTCTTTTTGAATCACTTCTACATAATGTAACTTATTGTATAGTTAATACATTTGTTACCCAAATAGGCAGTCATCAGCAATGTAATTACTGATTATTTTGTTGCCCCTTCCTACCCCTGACAAATTTTTTGTATGCTCACTAAATTATGGGAAGCTGGCTAAGGCTGGGTTATTCATTCAATTAATGAATATTTATTGAACACTAACATGTATCAGACATACTTCTAGTTACTGGGAATTCAGCAGTGCTCAAAGGACTGAACAGCTTGCCCTCATTGAGCTTAATTCTGAGCTTTTAACAGATATAACTTCTCCATTTCCTTCCTCCCTCCCTTCCTTCCCTCATTCCTTCCTTCTTTTCTTCCTCTTTTCCTTAAATTTCCTTTCCTCTCCTTTCTCTTTTTTTTACTGATTATTTATTTATACAGTCATTCAGTAAGTATTTATCAGGCACTGTGTAAGACACTAACTTAAAATATAGCACCATTGAAGATAACTAGTAGTCTTTTAAGTACATGTGTCACATATAGAATCACTTTTTAAAAAAAAATTATAGGCTAAAAGAGAAGTGCTTTTCCTTCCACCTCTTTATCTGGGGCCTAATAAGCAGTCCATCAGACCAGCTTCTTCTAAGATTGCATATTGTGAAGCAGGAGTAGATGCTATCATGTGATGTGGGAGCCAATGACCTATTTCTGATAAAATAAAATAAAATTTGAATAAGTGCACACAAACACACACACACACACACACACACACACCCCTCTATTGACTTTTGACCAAAAATAATAGACTACATATTATTAGTATACTCCTCATTTAGTTTCTTTATATTTTAAGATCATGATATCATTTTACTGAGCTACCTATTATATCTGTTAATTTTTGTTTCTTTAGGGGACTTAAAGACCCATTCTTATTTTAACATTCTACTACTTTACAAAAAGGGCCGTACTGTACAGAAACAAAGATGCGTCTATTAACATCTCTGCTGCCCTACAATACAGGCTCTTTTGTCCTCTCCATAATTCAGTGGGCACTCTTGTTCCTTTTGTGCCCAGTCCCTCTATGCCCATCTAGCAGTTTATATTTTCATAAGTCAGTAGAATGTTTTCCTCCATGTATTTATTCCTTTTGCTTATAATGCCTCTAACCCATAGACTCTTAACCTTGGCACTATTGACATTTTGGAACAGGCAATTGTTTTTATTGTGGGGGGGATAGGTGGATCTGCTTTTAGGGTGGTAGGATGTTTAGCAGCATCCCTGGCCTCTACCCAGTAGGTGAGAGTAGCACACACAACCATTCACTCTTGGCAATCAATAATGTCCCCAGACAATGCCAAATATCTTTTGAAATGTTGGATTTGAAGCTTATTGTGAATTACTGTTCTAATCTATCTTCATCTGCCTGGACAACAACTACCCATTTTTTAAAATGCACCCTAAATATAAGTTCTGTGAAGCCCTTCCTGGGCGTTCAATGACAAATGAAGAGTCCAGGCTCTGGGTTTCCAATGTATATTCTTTGCTTTCTCTTATTTCACTTATTTTTTTTAACTGTACCCTATACTAGATTACAAGTTTCTCAAGCGAACACATATTTTCTTATTTATTTTTGCCTCCCCAAACTTGTTAGCTACTAAATGTTCATTGCTCAAATTCATACATGAGAAAAATAAAAAAGAATGAATGCTGCTTAAAGATGCAGAAAGAATGAAATGAAAGAATGAAAAAGAAAGAATCCTGTAAACAAATTTTTACCCAAGTCCATGAGTTCATGGATGTACTATTTTTTGATAACATGATAAGTCTTTGAAAACTGTAAGGTTCTCTACAAAACAAAGCAATTATTACAGTGTAACTAACAATGTCTCTTCCTGGACAGTTTGTTATGGAACCAAAACAAAAAACAAAAAAATCAACCAATTTCTATATGTGTTATGTCAGAAGAAAAGGTTTCAGATCCCCAGGCTACCTAAAATATTAGCTTCATCTGTGGAAACACTCAAATGATCTTAAAATGTGTGTGTGTGTCTGCACATGTGTATGTATGGGTGTACAAGGAATGGAATTGGCAATTGTAAGTATTAAAACAGCCTGTTGTTATTTAGTTAGGTAATTTGAATTAGGCTATAAGAAAATATCTAAACAGAATTTTCTAGCTTAACTACTGTTTACTTGGCTACTAATAACATGTGTTTCTGTGATATATCTCTTACAAGAAATAATTTTTTGTACTATATTCCCATCAGGTATAAAAGACAAATATGAACCATCAACTGATGAATAATAATTTCAAATGGTTTTCTGCTCAAACTAATGTGGAAACCAGAGTTGTAATTATAAATTGCAACTATTAGGACTCTTAGCTGTAATCTTATATATTTCCTGTGAAGTAGATAATCATTTTTAAAGATTTTAATATATTTGATCATGTATCTCTGTAGCATTATCTTTCAATTAATTTTCCAATTTTTTATTTTCAAAAAGCAACATTTTAGTGATACTTTGCAATGTTTTCCTCTCTTAAACAGTAAGTCACATGAGTAAATTCTAAATAGTATTATTCTATGAGAAAGTTACTATTATTCCCTCAACTTTTAAAAATTATAATCATTTTTTGTGCCTCAATATTTTAAGGAAAGCTTCTATAATGGGCTTATGTTCAAAGGGTATAAAAATGTATTCATTAAGATGTCAATTAAATTTCAGAAATAATTTTAGAAGTAGAAAACAAAACAAGCAAGAATTTTGAAAAATGTAATTAGAAACATTGGCCAAGATTGCTACTGAATGAAATGTCAAGCTGAATTCCCAAAGAATTCCCAAAGCAAGTGGTTTAAATGTTAAATTATTTATGAAACATTGTAAAGAATAAATATGTGCATAACTTATAATGAATAAAACTATTCAGGATTTAAACCTTATTCCAATATATTTTAGTAATTAGTCTTGATCTTTCCCTAATGATAATACTATGAAAACTATCAAAGTGAGTGATTGGCTTTGCCATTGTTTCTGAAAATTATCTCATAGTCAAAAGCAAACAAAAAAAAAAGTCTTAAGAAAATTTGAAAAGCTCAATATTCCTAAAAAAGAGTTTTCTTAATGTACTTCTCATTTTACTTAGAATCAGATATTGAGTTTAATACCTTATACTGATTAAGTTTCACTCATTGAATGACCACCAGCTCTTCCAGTCAACTAGAATATTTAGTTCCATTTATTCTAGAAACTGTTATTTTCTGGAATGAGCTTTCAGCATAGAAAGGTGGTTTCAGTTGCACCTATACTTGGTTAAAAAATTACAAAAATTAATTATATAGGTCGCACTCTTTCTGAGAAAAAAAATAAATGAACATGCCAAAATAATCTTGAATTGTTAAAGATCTTGGAGACATTTTATGCAATCTTCCATTTAAGGTAAAAATCTTATTTCCAACATTCTGAAATTCAGAGATGGCAAAGCAATTTCTTATATAACTGGACAATATTTTAAAAATTTAATTTCATTGAAGCACAGTTGATTTACAATGTGTGTTAGTTACAGATGTACAGCAAAGTGATTCAGTTATACATATACATATATTCATTATTTTTTGGATTCTTTTCTCATATAGGCTATCACAGAATATTGAGTAGAGTTCCCTGTGCTATACAGTAGGTCCTTGTTGGGTATCTATCTTATACATACTACATAGTATTGTGTGTGTATTCATCCCAAGCTCCTGATCTATCTCCCCTCCTCCACGTTTCCCCTTTGGTAACCATAAGCTTGTTCTCAATATCTGTAAGTCTGTTTCTGTTTTGTTAATAAGTTCATTTGTATCTTTATTTTTTAAGATTAGACTCCACATATGAGTGATATCATATGACCTTTGCCTTTCTCTGTCTGACTTCACTTAGTATGATGAATAACTTCTAGGTCCATCCATGTTGCTGCAAATGACATTATTTCATTCTTTTTTATGGCTGAGTAGTATCCCACTGTATATATGTACCACATCTTCTTTATCTATTCCTCTGTTGATGGACAGTTAGGTTGCTTCCATGTCTTGGCTATTGTAAATAGTGCTGCACTGAACATTGGTGTGCATGTATCCTTTTAGAAAATGGTTTTCTCTGGATATATGCTCTGGAGTGGGATTGCTGGATTATATGGTAGTTCTATTTTTAGCTTTTGAAGGAACCTCCATACTGTTCTCCATAGTGGTTGCACCAATTTGTATTCCCACCAACAGTGTAGGAGGGTTCCCTTTTCTCCACACCCTCACCATCATGTATTGTTTGTAGACATTTTGATGATGGCTCTTCTGACCTGTGTGAGGTGATACTACATTGTAGTTTTGATTTGCATTTCTCTGATAATTGGTGATGTTGAGAATCTTTTCATGTGCTTTTTGTTCATGTCATTACTGGACAATTTTAAATGTTAAAGAAAACACCTGTGTTTAAAATAATCTTTCACGTGTCCTCTACTCACTGGTCTTGGATCTTTCATGTAGAATGTTGAAGATATCCCTAAAATTACTACTTTTAATCTTAATTCTAAATAACAATTGTAACTGATTTTTGATTTAATTAATCTTTTCCTTTTGCCTTACAGATTATTTTTTTTAGAGTATTGTAGGCAAGGACACATTGTTATACATTAGGGCAAAATGCCAGATGAATGCTAACTGTGCAGTATTATTATGGTTCCTATTACCTCAGTTTGGTTGTTCACATATATAATCATAGGAGTTGGGATCTTTTACCCCCAGATACAGAAGATTGATCTAAACCAGTTTTTAAACATAAGATAACACTGATGATTTCAAATTACTCAATTTGCATCATATTAGATCTAGATCCACTATGATTCCTGTGTAGAAATTGTTGAGTTTTCTAACTTTCCTCCTCAAAATTCTTTCTATCTTAGGATAATAGATCAGACCTATATTACCCATGACTTGAACCATATTTAAGCAATATGGAACTAATACAAAAGAAATTCTAGAATGAAAATTTGAACTAAGAGTTCAAGTGTCTGGGGAATATTTTCCTTGCTTTTTCTAAGGACAGACTTGCAGTTGACCCATGATTTTTACAATTTTGCAATGTATTTTGAGGTATGTATTCTCGTGTGTTTGTATTATCCTTACTAGCTATTTGAAATTTCAGAATTTACCAGATTTCACCAAATTTCAGTCTCATTATCTATGAAATGAGGAATAGAGACACCAGTTCTTCAGGACAAACTAAAACTTGAGTGGGTGCAGAGATTAACAGTGTCCCTGTACAAGGTAAAATGAAAAGTTTTAGAAAATTCTTAATATTGTAAAAATAAATAAATGTTAAAAGAGATGTGAGAGTGGGATACACACTTGTCAGCATACTCCTCTCCAAGAGTCTACAAAAAAATGTTCCTAACCAATTTCCCAAAGCCCTCTAAAATTACTTGCAAAACTTTGAACTTCTTGTGTTGATCTGTATCCACATTACTCGCCCATGTCTTGATCAATGACATCATCATGTTTCTTCCCTGCTGTACTTCCCTTGCTCCTTTTCTCCTTCCTAAGATAAACTCACATGCTGAGATAGTCATTGTGAGATTAGGACAAACGTCTATCAAGAGTAGACTCAGTTCCCATATGTTCTAAGCAGGCCCTACCCACAACTTCTGGATGTAAGGATCATTGAACAAGAGAATGTCTTCTCCAGACATTGTCAAACACCAAACCAGATGTAGACATATTATTTTAACCTTCTGCTAAATGCCCAAAGAGCTGATATGCATACTTCCTAGATAGTCAACATACTCAAACACAATCACTGAAGCATTAAACATATCAAGGACACAGAAGGGTTTTCTATGGCCTACCATCTGCAGTGATCCTCCATTTCTCTGTCTCCAGATATAACCAATATGTTTACACCAGAATAAATAATAAGCAGGGGGAATACTGCTTATTCCTCTAACTAGAGTATATGTTTCTCAAAAAATACAATCTTTTACTAACATTCTTTTTCCAGTAATATACAAGAATAAGATTCTCAAAGCCATGCCCTAATTTTGTGTCACTTTAGAAGATGGGAGAGTAGGTGGTAGCTTCTAAATCTGTGTGAAAATACCTGACTAAATCATCATAACTTCTAGGGAGCTTAAAGGTCTCCTTCTAGGAATGAGGATATTTATTCTTAAGAAGATTTTATAAAGGAATCTGACCTTTAACTCACCTTTCATGGGAAAGTAATTTTTTTAAAAAAAATCAACTTTAGTTAAATAGCAGCAACTAAAGTAAATTTATTGATTTATTAATATACCTAGATGTTCAAAAAGATCTGGCTTCAAAAAGCACTTCAAGTATGTCTTCCAGGATCTGTGATGCTCTCTCTCTCTCTCTTTCTCTCTATCTTCCTCTGTTTTCTCTGCTTTCTGCTGTGATAGCTTTATTCTTAAGCAAGCTCTCTTGTTGCAGTGGCTAATATGACCAGCTGCAGATCTAAATTTATGTTTTTGTTCCAACTAGTATCCCCAGAAAAAAGAAACATCTCTTTTTTGATAGTTTGAGGAAAAGTCCTGGGTATGTACTTTGTTCAGCTCACCTTGGGTTATGTGCTCATGATTGAGATTCCACATTTTAACTGCTCTTAGGTGATAGAGATGAAGAGGGATAATAATATGGAGAAGGCTAATAATAATAATGATACTAATGATGGTGAAGATGTTTGCCATTTTTTTGTGCCTTTCTTTTTTTCGAAGATTTTCGATATGCATACATTATTTGAACCTAAAATAGCACTACCAATACATAGGCTAAAATTGTAACTCCAGCAAGGATAAGAAAATGTTAATGAGAGTTGTGTAACTTGTCCCTAGTCACATAGTTGATTTGAGTTATTTGCATTTAGTGGTGTTATTTCTGAGTTATTTCTACAAGTTTGACTGTGCTGTTAAGGAGGAATTTTGGGAAAGTTAGGAATGTGTGGATCAGAGCACCCTGAATAAATGGACTGCTACCCCCTGTTTCAAAGTGAGCACCCCCTAGTTTGTGATTTTTAGTATTAGATTTAATAAGTGCGTGTGGTAGATGAATATGAGATACAAACAGCCTTCACTTTTCCAGTAAAGGATTCATGATTCTTTTACGTATTTATTGATAGATTGATTGCTTATTCATTTGTTTTTCTGGTTGGATAGAATAACTTGGGCATTGCCAGATGACTAGCTGTCTTTCAACACAAACAAAGTTAAAGTTTTTTTTGTGTGTGTAAAAGCTGTACAAAAATATTTGTAAAGGGTTAATAACCACGATAAATAAAGAACTTCTAAAAATCAGTAAGAAACCATATAACCATACAATAAATACATATAAATCAGGAGTGAAAAAGATGAACAAAAAATAGAAACCACAAAGGCCAATAAATATACAATGTTTCCTAAATGCAATAGTATTTAGGGAATTGAAAGTTAAACCTTTATGAAATACTATTTTATTTATGAAATACTTTATGAAATACTATTTTATATTTTTAAGTTTGACAAATTTTTAAAATTTGTGAAAATATCAAGTGATGGTAAGAGAAGGTGGAGGAATGTTTACCAGAAGGAAAATTTAAAACTATACTAAAAATATTCAAAAAGTCTAATACCATAGAGCCATCAAAATAAGTAAAGTTTACATATACTAACATGGGCAAATGTCAAAAGCATAATGATGAGGGAAATAGAAACATATAGAAAAATATAAGACTTTAGAGAATACAAAATAATAACAATTATTATTTATAAATGCTTACATGCATGGTAAAATATGTAATATCCAAAAAAGTGATTAATATCAAACTTAGGGAAGTGGTTATATTTAGAGATGGAGAAAGATGAATGAAATTGATTTGGGATAAGTAAAACTTCTCATTAAATTCCTAATATTTTTAAAAGATTAGAAGCAAACCAAAAATAATTGCATGTTTACAAGTAAAAATAAAAGCTGGGCATTCTATATATATTTTGCTGTATACTGAAATATTTCATTGTAAAGAAAAAGCTAGGTATCAATTTGTAGGTGGAGATTTGAAATCACCACACTTGACAGCATAAGATAAAAAACAGATTTAATCATTTTAGTGTGGTGTGATGTGGTAATCAGAGCAAACCAGACTTTTCTGCACCCAAATAATTCTGTTCCTCTCTTGAGAAATTAAGATCTCTTGGTTCTGGTTGCCATAGTCTTGGTATCCAGAGCCATCTGAGGATAAGATCATGACTTAATGGCTGTCCTCTAGCAATTGTCATGCTGCTCGAGGTAATAGGCTCTGAAACAGGACCACCTGGATTAGAAACCCAAACCTTCCTTTTCTTAGCTATGTATCCCTTTGCCAGTTACTTAACAGTTTTATGGCCCATCTCACATTGTTGTAAAATGGTAACACCAGTCAAAGTGTCTTTCTTCCTTGTATAAGCTCCTGGTCAACCTCCATCCGTGACTTTGACCACATTCTTTGTTTCCATTTTCATGCAAGAATCCACTCATTCCCCAAATCAGAGAAAAGTAAGCCCACTCCCAACCCCTGGTATAAAAACTGGTTATTCTAAATCAAGCTATGGTATTTCTCTAGGCCCTGTTATTCATCCATAGTGAGCCTATAGCCTAAGTAGACCAAATCATACTGAAGGAAAGCATTATACTTCATTGACCCTTGAGCAGAGGCACAGATCCTACAAGCAGTGGAAAATCCACATGTAACTTATAATCAGCCCTCCATATACTGCAGTTCCTTCATATCCACGGTTCCATATCGGCAGTTCAAACAACAATGTGCCGTGTAGTACTGCAGTATTTACTATTGAAAAAATCCATGTATAAGTGAACCTGTGCAGTTCGAACCCATATTGTTCAAGGATCAACCATATACACTTGACTTCCTCCTTTACTTCCTACATGGAGCCATTTGCCTTCAATTTCCATTGGTGATCACCTTCTACCATAAAAGAAACTAGACTGAAGTAAGATGAAGGGTTAACAAAGCAGAGCAGAGGGGCAGAAAGACTGTGAGTTTTTGATGATATAAGTAAGCCCCAGACAGAACTGCACCCAAAGTCTGCCTTATCTCTGAAATTCCAATTATGGTGAGATATTAAATTTCTTTAATATTTAAACCAATTGACTTAGTGTTTTCTGTTACTTGCAGAAGAACACAATAACTGATACACTATCTCATATATTAAACTGAAAAAATAAATGAGAAAAAATTTCGAATGCACCCAGCAATGTGCTCAGCACATGGCTATTTTTAGCTAAAACAGGTTGGCCTTTAACCCTCCTTTGTCAACACATTTCTTCTGCATTTTAGGTAAGTAGCCTGTTCTTCATATAACCTTTGTCTTCTTCCTCAGTTTTAACTGTCACTATACATATTATTTTTTATAAACATTGTTATTGACATGCAGTTAGCTTGTATTTTGTAATTCAGTAGCTGAAATAGTACTGGACACAAAGAAAGCATTCAATATATATTTTTAAAGGAATGATCATATTTGCCTACATCTAGCTTACTAAGCCTCCTCCATGGAAATATTTTATTTATACATAGTATCCTATATTGGAAATAAAAGAAATGGATAATTAATTATGTATTTACTGATACAAAAGCTTTTAAAGGCTAATATTTTATCATACAAACTTTGAATCTTTGTACAAGTTGGTTGTTCAATTCTTATATAGTCACACACTAAAACTTATCCTCAGAAGCCATAGCTTTATGAGAGGTTATTCTACCATTGTTAACTTTCCTTCTTTAATTTAAGATCAAAGTTAAACAGGACAATTAGATACTCAGAAATGTCTAAGGAAGAAGAATGTCCTGAATAAAAACAAAAACAAAACAAAACTTTATATATAAGCAGTATTTGGGAGGGTTAATAATAAAATATTAATTGTACCAGCTCTTAATGCTACTTCCTAGAAGGAGTTACAAGCCATCATTTAAGAAAGAAGGAAGAAATATGGTATATGCAACTAAAATATTGAAAATGCTATCTTAATGATAGCAAGCACAAAAACACTTAGCGTGTTCAGTCAAACACAAATGTTTAATCCCCCTGAGTTCTTTAAATCTCTGATCTCCTTTGGGAATGAAAGAACTTCGGGGCTCAATTTGTACTGGTAGCTTAATGATTAAAGATGAAAAAGTCTTCGCCTTTGCATCTGATTTTTATATGCCTTGTTTTACTGCAAATCCCATTAAAATAAACTCCGCTTTTAGTTGCTGTGAGTAATTGGATCCAGTACTTCAGAGTTGAAAAATGTTGGTTTCCAATTTTAATCTTTGTTACTAAAAAGATGACACTAGAAAACAAGAGTGCTGTAAGTAATCTAGAAGATACAGTTGTTGAAATAAAGTGTAGAAATAGTCTACTCAGTTTGTAAATTGTGTCTGGCTATGTGTAAGGGACAACTCAAAACTATTTGCAACAGTACTTTTTTGTTTGGTATAAATAAAATGAATGCTGCACTTTTTCTATTTAATTTTCTGTCAGTAAAGTAACAAGACATTTTTAGGCCCAGAATAAGGAATTTAATGCTGATCTTTGTGCTGTATGTTTTATATCCTAACAAATAGCCTAATTTAAACAGAATTCTGTATGGTCTGTGTGGGTACTTGTGTGAAAGAAAGACTTACCTTGATTTTGCTCACTGTGTGCACCAATATTTGACATTTAGAAAGTTTTTTGTTGTTGTTTTGCCAGAATCTTTGTGAAGGGGATAAAAACCTTTGTTTAAAATGATGGAACACATATTCTGCAAGGAGAAATGTATGCTGATTCCTGTGTACCAAATTGTAGGTGATACACAGGTGGTTCTGATAGCAGATTCTAGTTCCTTCCATAAGAGAGCAGGGACCAGTCCCAGTTTGTACAGGACAGTCCTTTACTTTCTCTCTGGTTTGGTATCTCTTCTGCATATTCATATTGCCCTTGTCCCGTTTAGTATTGTGTTTTCTAGAATAATCATTTCCTCCTGCCTCACCTTTCTTATTATATCTTTGTTTTTATTGTTTCCCTCATTTAAATAAATTTGTAAGCAATGAATCTCTCACAATTTTTCCTTGCTTTTAAGAACATGAGATCATCTTTTTTAAAAATGTTACTTATTGTATATAATTCAAGCAGTATAGCAAAGTACAAAGAAGAAAATAAAGGACACCCCCGATCCCACCAAACAGAAATAACCATTATTAAATTTTTAACCATTATTAAATATTTAAACCATTTTAAAATTAAGATATAAGACAGATATGTCTTAATGCCTAATAAATTGATGGATGGATAAATAAAATAGATTAGTAGTTCTTAAAGTTTACTTTGCAATGCCGTGTGTATCTTCAGGGGTCATTTTATGGAATAAAAAACCCCAAAACATTTTATTATAACACTGAGACAATATGTGCCTTTTTTACTGTATGGTCTTTGAACTGATGATGCTAAAACAGGGATCAATGAAAGTGTTTCCTCCTTTTCACAAATTAGGGCAGTGTCACCAAACAGCATTTACAGTCATTGTATTCTTCACCACAATGCACTAGCAGTTAAAAACAAATCCAGCTTCACTTAAAAAGTGTTCTTGAAAAGGGAGCATATTGAATATCCTCATTACCTCGAAGTAAAGTTTTTGTGTACTTATATGAGTTGTGCACTACACTAGCCCCATTTTCCATGGAATTTTTTTTTCTTAATCTAAAAGAATGACTGACAGACAAAATATGTGGAAATCTGCCTCTGTGAAATTTACAGCATCCTTGTCCTTGTAGATATATCTGATGAGGATGAAAGCAAAATTAATGTAATTTATTTTTATTTTGTGTAGGAAAATGTTAATATTAGGAACTATATAACTTAACAATATTTTCAAAATGATCAACACATTGTATTATAAAATTTTGCATTTTAGAGTTATTCAAAGTATAAGACAGACAAGTGGATTTTAATGTGACAGATTATGAAAAGTTCATTGATATGATTTCACATTGCAACTAGTCTTTGAGAAACTTCCTCTTGTTGAGTTTCAGTGTAGTATCAGATGTAATTATTTTTCTCATTTTTCCAACTACATATCTCTATGAGGTTGGAGTTTCTTTATCTACTTCAGATACACACAAAGATTGCAAAAAATTCTTTGCAGAAGCTTTTTTTTTTTAATCAGACATTATGGAGAATTATAAAAATATAAGAAAATGCCACTCTTCTTACTAAATATTTTTTGTTTTGGAAAATATAGTTATTTTTCATAAAAAATTTGTTAACATTTGAGGTTTTAATTTTACATAGGTTAAATAGATTACATATATTAAAAATATATATTTTTGAATGCTCAGGTTTGTTTTCCAATATGATAAATAACTATAGATAAAAGCCACATAAATAAAATATTTTTGGTGTTCTCAATAATTTTTTAGTGGAAAGAGTTCCTGAGAACAAAATGTTTGAGAACCATTGGAATAAATAAGTATGCTAACATATTTTAAAAATAAGAAAGAGAGAAAGAAAAAGAAAGAAAGAGAGAGAAAGAAAAAGAAAGAAAGAAGGAACAAAATAATACTAGAAAGCGGGTAAATATTTTAATAAAATATTTAAATGTAATATTTTTCTGCTTTATCAAAGTCAAAAAAGGTGAATTAAATTGAATAAATTCCCAAAATTAAAAAAAAGTTTCTGTATATAAGAAATATTTCCTAAAATTTACAAGGATAGATAGGAAAATAAATTGCAAAAAATGTTCAGAAGTTGAAGGAGTTTTTTAAAAAATGATTTCAATTTTAGATAATATTGGTAGATTTATGTTAGGAAAGAGGAGAATATTAGAATTCTTCACATCTTCCACCTACTGACCCACACATTTTTGGTTACATATGATTTTATTATTTACTGACAGGGTTTAAACATTCACAGTGTGTCCTGAAACCACAATTGTCACAGTTATTTTACTCACAAAGGGATTTGGTATTTTTGAACACTGCTTCTCCATTCTCCATGAGCTTTTAAAAAAATTTTTTTCTCATTATCAGAACATTTCAAGAAAGTTGTAAAATAACCCTTAATTATTGTGGCTAATCCAGTAGTTTCTGTGCTTCCCCCTCACCTGCTTGTGACTACTGTTGTTCTTTCACACTACTATTCATACTATACCAACTTTTTACATTGCAGCTAAGTGTTCTTCTATTTGAATTTTGAACAACTTTTGTTTCATTCTCCAAAATTTATCTCTATTTATACCTCATATCTATATGTCTCCGCATTACATTAATTTCTCAAAAATATTCAGGGGTATTCCCTTTTATTACCACAAACATTTTATGTCAGTAATTTGAATTGTAGTTCCTCTAGATTTTTCTGATGTATATGTTAATTTTATTATGCTGATATCAATTTCCTTTTGTTTATTTTACTTCACAATCTTCCCTTTTATTCCAGTTTTTTGGTTTGTTTCTAATGTGTTTTTTAAGTTATTGTTATATTGAATTATCTTAATGTTTCCAATTATATTACAAAACACTCATCAAAATATTTCTTCTTACTTTGGGTTATATTTTCTTTTAAAATTAGTTATTTTGCAAATTTTTTTATGTTACGTATTTTCCTCCATCCTTTTCTTCTTTCTCTTTCTTTCTCCTCCTTTTCCCTCCCCTCTTTTCTCAAAATTCATCTTATTCTTGCTACATTTGCTTGGTCTTTTAGTTTGCTTGATTTATATAATTGTCATGTCATATCCTGTATCTTGCTTGTGGTTAAACTGAGAAGGTACATCAACCAGAATCTATTTGGTTCCCTTAAATCTTTCTGAGACCAATTTATCTACCCATGTCACTTTTCTACAGCCCGAATTGAAACTTTCTTGGAGGCCTAAGGTTCTTCTTTCTTTTCTGATATTATGTTAAATGTCTCATTTGGTGTATTCTTCTAGTATGACCTGTATCTCATATTTATAAGACAAAAGATACAATTTCATAGACTTATGAATTGTTTCCCTTCATTGTGATACTCTGTATCCAATGCTTCCATCAGTGAAAGTAAATTTAGGTTGTCACATCCCCTATTTTATCAGTCTCTTCTCCAATCTGGTCCTTCCCTTCTGCCCCAAGGTTACAGAAAGAAAACAATAAAGAATATTGATGGCTCATCATTTTCCATATTAGGGGCCTAATGAAGGCTTTCAGGATTTTGTTGACTCCGTATTCTCTGTTCTGGAGAGTGGAGTTTGGGTTGGGAGCTGAGCCTTGTCTCTGGAAACTAGAATATTCTGTTTTCTCTTGCTGTTGTCCTTGAAATGTTATGGCATGATGTTGCCGCATTCCTCTCTTGGATGTTGCTTCTGCTTTATCTTTTTCCATTAGTGCTATTTTTAATTTCTATTAGATGTTGGAGCAAGAAATATTTATGGCCTATTTTATTCTTCTAGCTTTTATAGAAATTCTCCTCTCAAACTTTGAATTAATAATTAATTTTTGAAAGCTTAACTTTAATTTATTTAAAGTATAAATTCTGACTGACATCTTTCTTTTTTTAAACTCTAGAAAAGACTTAGTTATTGTCTCTCCAGTCAGAATGCTCCATGACTGTTGGACATTATGTCATTGTTAAGTTGATGGTCTAGTGTCATCAATTTCATCTATAGGTAAATATTATGGGAGACTGGAGAAGGGCTAATTTCCAAACTTCTTTGGAAAGAGACTAGTGTTCTCCTCTAGTTTGGAATATAACCCCAAAGCAGATTTTTTCTGTTAGCCTAGCACCTTGAGACATACCTTATAATATTAAGCATTTCCCACACAATAATAACACAGGATGTAACCATTTTATGTAAAAATGACTTTGTGGGTTTTACATGTACATGCACAATGACATGGACAATTAAGTAATTCTTTATATAATGCTTGCCTTTGGTCCTACAATGCTCAGGTTTATTTACCAATAAAAATCAAATTCATGACATATTTTATACATTTACAATTCATTTTGTTGAGTGTTGACATCTTTTCAAGATCTAAGAAAATTTTTGGATGGAAAAACACATGGGTTACTCTCCTAAGGTTGAAAGTTAAAATCCTGTTCAATGTTTAAAATATAAACTGGCTTTTGAAGTAATGAAATTACTCTGAACAGATTTAATACACTTGTTCTTTTTAATGTAAGGGCATTATATATTTTGTGAAATAAATGTAGAATAAGTTTTAAAATAAATATACATGGTTCATTTACAATACTCCAGTGAAATACATGGGTGTTTCATGACATGTTTCACTGACAAAAAATAATCACGTAAATCTTCCACACACAGCTGCAATTTAGTAAAATATGCAGTTTTCTGTTTTCCATTACTGTATACAGTATAAATTCTTCTGCTGGAAGACAGATTGTGACAAATTTGCAAACAGCATCTGTATTCATACGTTTGAAACATTAATTTATCTAGCAATAAAAACTTTGATTTCCCAAAAGGAGAGTCATGTCTGAGAACTAATGCCTATTTTTGAGACTTAACTGAGTTTTCAGTGTTAGTCATTTTCTGAGTTACGTGCTCCCATGGAAAAATATACAACTTAACAGCGAGCATGGAGAGTTAAAAGGGTCACACAAAACATAAATCTGTATGCCTAGTTTATGTTTGTGTATAATTCATATAAATACATTTTTGACTACCTACAGTTTCCATTGTGGAAAATGCTTTTGTTAGCAATGATATCAAAGGAATAATAAGGAAAGCTCTATAATATATACACTAAATTAAATGCTTATGTACTACATTTTTTTAAAATGATAAATATGGCTCAGGGCATAATAGTGAAATCTTTTGAAAGTGAAGAATAAAGCCTATGTTTGTTGGCTGATCCTATGGTTTATTTCTAGATATATTATTTTCAAAAGAACTATATAAAAATAAAACAAAGTAGAGCTCTATAAATGCAATTATAACTATTGAAGGTGCTTTAAAAAAATTCCTTGGAAACTTACCTATCATTCAACAAGAGCCACTTTCAAACTCCCAGCATTATAAATAATGCCACAGCATATAATTTCTGCAATAAAGAAACAGTTCATTTAGAAAATTTCTATTTATTTTGTTTTCTTTCTGGTTTTTGTTTCTTCTTCCTCAGTATCAGTTATTTACATAGTTCATTCCTAAGATCTCCTTGAGGTTATTTGATTTCTTATCAATTTATTTTCATTCAATAACTGATTTACAAAGAAAAAAAGACATTTGACTGGGTTATTTACAGCAATTTTAAGAATACTTACTTACCAATCTAATTTTCCCAGGAAACAACCACTCTCACTAAAACCTAAGTGAACCAACCTCTAACAGCTCCCCACAGTGTAACATACAAAGATCAACTTTATTCTGATTTTTTCTGTTTCTACTGTGACCTTGTAAGCATTGATCAAATCATATTTAAATACATGTAAAAAATATTTTTTAAATGACATACTATGAGGTTTTAAAATTCAAACAGCTTTCTCAGTTATTTGAATAGTGACTATCTGAAATCTGCATCCATGCTGCTTTTTTAATTAAAATTTTACCCAAAGGAAAATAGTATTTAACAGTTAGTGAGCTTCTTCTCTCTAGAAATTGGGTAGTGAATTGTTTGCTCATACCATAAGGTGCACCAGTGTCTTGGGTTTTTGCTTTACTGTCAGATTCTTTTTTCCACTGCTGTTACACTTTTGACTTAATTTAATTGACAGAGGCAACAGCATTCACATTGTTCTCTGATTGATTACCTGAACAGGTAGTGAAAAAAAAGGCAAGCCACAATGCTGGCTGGGACAATCATTTCAGTTACACTAAGTGGCAGAGAGGGAGTCTCACTCAGAGAGAGCCTGAAGAAACTTTACTTTGCAGGAAGGGAGTGACCCAAGAGAATTCTTCAAACTCCACGTTTACACATTTCTTTTCTTTTCTTTCTTTTTTTTTTTTTTTTTTGCGGTACATGAGCCTCTCACTGTTGTGACCTCTCCCATGGTGGAGCACAGGCTCCAGATGTGCAGGCTCAGTGGCCATTGCTCACGGGCCCAACCGCTTCACGGCATGTGGGATCTTCCCGGACTGGAGCACGAACCCATGTCCCCTGCATTGGCAGGAGGACTCTCAACCACTGCGCCACCAGGGAAGCCCACAACATTTCTATTTTTAATTAATTTCTTCTTTCAAGTCAATACACTTTCATTATATCATTGTCTCAGGACTGCTGTAGGAATAGAAAAATCTGAACTGCTTCCATGTTGGCATATGTGTTAGAGGTGTCTCGCTCTCACCTTCTATACTGGAGGTAAATGTAATAGTAACATCTCATTTTAAGAATTTATCACTCATTTCTCTTCATTGATTTCTACTTACTCTAAAAATCAAGAAACCAGGAGGGGTTTGTTTGTATTGGTTTAGTTTTGGTTTTCTTTTCTTTCTTCCTTTCTTTCTTTAATATTCTTTTGGTTAACTATAAAGAGAATTAGAAAATAAACTAACTTTTCCTGGTTCTTTATAAAATTCCAATTCATCGCTTACAGTTACCTGAATTCAATGTATTGTTTAGTTATCTTAAGCTTCCTTAACTATGGGAACAACTTTCCATAATTTGCGTTTCATCATTCTTTCAAGAAACAGAACATGAGAAAAATGTGTTCATTACAACATGAATGCACTTTATTATTTTAATGATGGAGGAAATTCTTATGAATGCATTGCTTAAATTAAGGTAGACTTACATACGGATTGAGTTAAGGGACTTTGGGGGCCCTTAGAAAGGTGATTTTTTCCCAAACGCCTGCCCTAGACTTGGGTTATTTGCTGCATTGCCCTCAGAGCTGAGCAAGAGGTTACAGCATCTGGGATCCATGCATTAGAGGACTTTTCTCTGGCCTTTTCTGGCTTTGCCATTCACTATAGAAGCAATAATTTAGAGGAACCAAATGGTTGTATCTACTCAGTAACAACCCAACCCCATCTGCACCATTCAAAGCACCTAGGACTCCAGAATATCCTACCAAATGTCTCTGAGCCCATGTCCAGGGCAGGTACCAGCTACGACTCAATCCTGTCTGCCCCACTCCAAGTACCTCTGAGCCCATGTCGAGGGCAGGTACAGACTTTTCCCCATGGGTCTACACTACAAAGGGAAGGTTGTACCACACCATAAGGAGAAGCAAAGGGAAGTGACTGTGGCCAGAAACTATTGATAAAGGAGAGAGGAAGAGGGGTGTCAAGATCCCCTTTGATAGGTAATGTTGTAACATGATCTATAACACGAAAATATTTAGACACTTAGTCAACTACCCTCCATTTATACACTTACCTAGATGAACTTTAGGGGAGAGCTGCCACAAAGTCTATTTTATTGTTTGTATTAAGTCAACTGCTCCAAATTGTGTCAAGATGATATAAAGGGGGAAAATATCATCCTAGCATAAAATGGATTTGAGTTCAAATGTTTTCCTTACACCTCATAAATTCTGTATAAAAGGATGAAAAATCTGAGAAGTCCAGATAAGGAAATTCATATACATAGAAAGAACATCAGACGTTGCTAGGAGAGAAAGGGGAGTGACCACTAACGTTTACGGAGCTTTGAGGGGAGATGAGATATTCTAAAGTTAAATAGGGAGAAGCTTCAAGATGGCTTAAGAGCAAGACATGGAGATCACCTTCCCACACAGAAATACATCTACATATGGAACAACTACAGAACACCTACTGAATGCTGGCAGAAGACCTTAGACCTCCCAAAAGGCAAGAAACTCCCCACGTACCTGGGCAGGGCTAAAGAAAAAAGAACAAACAGAGACAAAAAGATAGGGATGGGACCTGAAGCAGTGGGAGGGAGCTGTGAAGGAGAAAGGTTTCCACACACTAGGAAACCCCTTCATGGGTGGAGACTGTGGGCAGTGGAGGGGGGAAGCTTCAGAGCCATGGAGGTGAGCACACAACAGAGGTTCAGAGGGCAAAGCAGAGAGGTTCCTGCATGGAGGATAAGTGCCGACCAGCACTCACCGGCCCAAGAGGCTTGTCTGCTCACCTACTGGGATGGATGGGGGCTGGGAGATGAGGCTCCAGGTTCATAGATCAGATCCCAGGAAGAGGACTGGGGTTGGTTGCATGAACACAGCATGAAGGGGGTTAGTGAGCCACAGTTAACTGGGAGGGAGTCCAGGAAAAAGTCTGAAACGGCCGAAGAGGCAACAGAATTTTTCTTGCCTCTTTGTTTCCTGGTGCATGAGGAGAGAGGATTAAGAGTGCCCCTTAAAGGAGCTCCAGAAATGGGCGAAAGTGGCGGCTATCAGCGTGAACCCCAGAGACGAGCATGAGACACTAAGGCTGCTGCTGCAGCCACCAAGAAGCCTGTGTGCAAGCACAGGTCACTATCCATGCCTCCCCTGCAAGGAGCCTGTGCAGCCTACCACTGCCAGGGTCCCATGATTCAGGGACTTCCCCAGAAGAACACATGGGGCACCTCATGTTGTTTCAACGTCACTCCAGGCTCTGCCACTGCAGGGTCGCCCCTCACTCCATACCCCTCCCTCCCCCCAGCCTGAGTGAGCCAAAATCCCTGAATAAGCTGCTCCTTTAACTCCATCCTGTCTGACCAAAGAACAGATACCCTCAGGTGACCTACACACAAGGCGGGGTCAAATCTAAAGCTGAACACCAGGAGCTGTGCAAACAAAGAAGAGTAAGAGAAATTTGTCCAGCAGCCTCAGGAGCAGCGGATTAAATCTTCAAAATCAACTTGATGTACCCCGCATCTGTGGAATACCTGAATAGACAACGAGTCATCCCAAATTGAGGAGGTGGAGTTTTGGAACAATAATATATATACTTTTTGCCCTTTTTCTCTTTTTGTGAGTGTGTATGTGTATGGTTCTGTGTGTGATTTTGTCTGCATAGCTTTTCTTTCCTCATTTGTCCTAGTGTTTGGTCTGTCTGGTGTTTTTGTTTGTTTGTTTCTTGAGTTTGTTTTGAGTATAGTTTTTTAGAGCTTGTTATCATTGGTGAATTTGTTTTTTGGTTTGATTGCTCTCTTCTTTCCTTCTTTTTTCTTCTTTTTATTATTTAAATTTTTTAAAAATATTTTTTATTTAATAATTTTCTTAAATTTTATCTGATTCTTTCTTTCTTTATTTTTATTTTCCCTTTTATTCTGAGCTCTGTGGATGACAGGATCTTGGTGCTACAGCCAGGTATCAGGGCTGTGGCTCTGAGGTGGAAGAGCCAAGTTCACGACATTGGTCCACAAGACACCTCCCAGCTCCACACAATATCAAACAGCAAAACTCTCCCAGAAATATCCATGCAACGTCAAGACCCAGCTCCAATCAATGACCAGCAAGTTACAGTGCTGGACACACATGCCAAACAACTAGCAAGACAGGAACACAACCATACCCATTAGAAGAGAGGCTGCCTAAAATCATAAGGCCACAGACACCCCAAAGCACACCATAAGATGAGGACCTGCCCACCAGAAAGACAAGATCCAGCCTCATCCACCAGAACACAGGCACTAGTCCCCTCCACCAGGAAACCTACACAACCCACTGAACCAATCTAAGCCACTGAGGCCACACTCGAAAAACATCAGGAACTACGAACCTGCAGCCTGCGAAAGGGAGACCCCAAACACAGTAACTTAAGCAAAATGAGAAGACAGAGAAACACACAGAAGATGAAGGAGCAAAGTAAAAACCCCCCAGACCTAAGAAATGAAAAAGAAACAGGCAGTCTACCAGAAAAAGAATTCAGATTAATGATAGTAAAGCTGATTCAAAATATTGGAATTAGAATAGAGAAAATACAAGAAATGTTTAACAAGGACTTAGAAGAACTAAAGAGCAAACAAACAGTCATGAACAACATAGTAAATGAAATTAAAAATTCTCTAGAAGGGATCAATAGCAGAATAACTGAGGCAGAAGTACGGATAAGTGACCTGGAAGATAAAATAGTGGAAATAACTACTGCAGAAAAGAATAAAGAAAAAAGAATGAAAAGAATGGAGGACAGTCTCAGAGACCTCTGGGACAATATTAAATGCAGCAACATTCGAATTATAGGGGTACCAGAAGAAGAAGAGAAAAAGAAAGGGACTGAGAAAATATTTGAAGAGGTTATAGTTAAAAATTTCCCTAATATGGGGAATGAAATAGTTAATCAAGTCTAGGAAGCAAAGAGAGTCCTAAGGATAAATCCAAGAAGAAACACACCAAGACACATATTAACCAAACTATCAAAAATTAAATACAATGAAAAAACATTAAAAGCAGCAAGGGAAAACAACAAATAACACATAAGGGAAACCCCATAAGGTTAATAGCTGATCTTTCAGCAGAAACTCTGCAAGCCAGAAGAGAGTGCAGGACATATTTAAAGTGATGAAGGGGAAAAGTCTACCAAGATTACTATACCCAGGAAGGATCTCATTCAGATATGACAGAGAAATTCAAAATTTACAGAGAAGCAAAAGCTAAGAGAATTCAGCACCATCAAACCAGCTTGACAACAAATGCTAAAGGAACTTCTCTAGGCAGAAAACATAAGAGAAAGAAAAGACCTACAATAACAAATCCAAAACAATTAAGAAATAGTAATAGGAACATACATATAATTACCTTAAATGTAAATGGATTAAATGCTCCAACCAAAAGATGTTGACTGGCTGAATGGATACAAAAACAAGACCCGTATATATGCTGTCTGCAAGAGATCCACTTCCAACATAGGGACACATACAGACTGAAAATGATGGGATGGAAAAAGATATTACATACAAATGGAAATCAAAAGAAAGCTGGAGTAGCAATTCTCATAGACAAAAGAGACTTTAAAACAGAGACTATTACAAGAGACAAAGAAGGACACTACCTAATGATCAAGGGATCAATCCAAGAAGAAGATATAACAATTGTAAATATTTATGCACCCAATATAGGAACACCTCAGTACTCTGCCTCAATACTGTAAGGCAAATACTAAGAGCCATAAAAGGGGAAATTGACAGTAACACAATTATAGTAAGGGACTTTAACAACCCAATGGTTGTTTCTTTCACCAATGGTCATATCATTCAAAATGAAAATAAATAAGGAAACACAAGCTTTAAATGATATATTAATC
Source organism: Mesoplodon mirus (assembly GCF_964341445.2). Taxonomy (NCBI): domain Eukaryota; kingdom Metazoa; phylum Chordata; class Mammalia; order Artiodactyla; family Ziphiidae; genus Mesoplodon; species Mesoplodon mirus. Next base: position 44,862,767 of record NC_138993.1, read on the forward strand.
AAGATGGACTTGATATTTATAGGACATTCCATCCAAAACAACAGAAAACACTTTCTTCTAAAGTTTTCATGGAACATTCTCCAGGATAAATCATATTTTGGGTCACAAATCAAGAATTGGTAAATTTAAGAAAATGGAAATTGTATCACATATCTTTTCCAACAACAAAGCTATGAGACTAGATATAAATTACAGGAAGAAAATCTGTAAAATTACAAACACATAGAGGCTATCAATGCACTACTTAATAACCAAGAGATCACTGAAGAAATCAAAGAGGAAATCAAAAAATACCTAGAAACAAATGATAATGAAAACATGACAACCCAAAACCTATGGGTTGCAGCAAAAGCAGTTCTAAGAGGGAAGTTTAGAGCAATACCATCCTACCATAAGAAACATCTCAAATAAACAACCTAAACTTACACCTAAAGTAATTAGAGAAAGAAGAAAGAAACAAAAACAAACAACAACAAAAAAACCCCCAAAGTTAGCAAAAGGAAAGAAATCATAAAGATCATATCTGCAACAAATGAAAAAGAAATGAAGGAAACAGTAGCAAAGATCAATAAAACTAAAAGCTGGTTCTCTGAGAAGATAAACAAACTTGATAAACCATTAGCCAGACTCATCAATAAAAATAGGGAGAAGACTCAAATCAATAGAATTAGAAACGAAAAAGGAGAAGTAACAACTGACACTGCAGAAATACAAACGATCATGAGAGAGTACTACAAGCAAATATATGCCAATAAAATGGAAAACCTGGAAGAAATGATCAAATTCTTAGAAATGTGTACCTTGTGAGAGTGAACCAGGAAGAAATAGAAAATATGAACAGACCAATCACAAGCACTGAAATTGAAACTGTGATTAAAAACTTTCCAACAAACAAAAGCCCAGGACAAGTTGGCTTCACAGGTGAATTCTATCAAACATTAGGGAAGAGCTATCACCTATCCTTCTCAAACTCTTCCAAAATATAGCAGAGGGAGGACGACTCCTAAACTCATTCTATGAGGCCATCATCACCCTGCTACCAAAAGCAGACAAAGATGTCACAAAGAAAGAAAACTATAAGCCAATATCACTGCAGATTATAGATGCAAAAATCCTCAACAAAATATTAGCAAGCAGAATCCAATAGCACATTAAAAGTATCATACCCCATGATCAAGTGGGGTTAATCCCAGGAATGCAAGGATTCTTCAATATACACAAATCAATCAATGTGATACACCATGATAACAAATTGAAAGAGAAGAACCATATGATAATCTCAATAGATGCAGAGAAAGCGTTTGACAAAGTTCAACACCCACTTATGATAAAAACCCTGCAGAAAGTTGACATAGACGGAACTTACCTCAACATAATAAAGGCCATATATGACAAACCCACAGCCAACATCGTCCTCAATGGTGGAAAACTGAAACCATTTCCACTAAGATCAGGAAGAAGACAAGGTTGCCCCCTCTCACACTATTATTCAACATAGTTTTAGACGTTTTAGCCACAGCAATCAGAGAAGAAAAAGAAATAAAAGGAATTCAAACTCAAAAAGAAGAAGTTAACCTGTCACTGTTTTCAGATGACAGGATACTATACATAGAGAATCCTAAAGATGCTACCAGAAAACTACTAGAGCTAATCAATGAATCTGGTAAAGTAGCAGGATACAAAATTAATTCACAGAAATCTCTTGCATTCCTATACACTAATGCTGAAAAATCTGAAAGTGAAATTAATAAAACTCTCCCATTACCTTTTCAACAAAAAGAATAAAATATCTAGTAATAAACCTACCTACGGAGACAAAATACATGTGGGGGCTGGGAAATGAGGCTTAGGCTTTGGGGTTCAGATCCCAGGGCGAGGACTAGGGTTGGCTGTGTGAAAAAAGCCTGCAAGGTGTAGTGCACCACAGCTAGCTGGGAGAGAGTCCGGGAAAAAGTCTGGAATTGCCTAAGAGGCAAGAGACCATTGTTCGGAGAGCGCGAGGAGAAGGGATTCAGCGTATTGTCTAAACAAACTCCAGAGATGGGAGTGACCATAGCTATCAGTGCAGACACCAGAGAAGGGCCTGAGATACTAAGTCTGCTACTGCAGCCACCAAGAATCCTGTGTGCAAGCACAGCTTACTCTCCACACCTCCCCTCCTGGGAGCCTCTGCAGCCTGCCACTGCCAGGATCTCTTGATCCAGGGAAAACTTCCCTGGGAGAACACACAGTTTGCCTCAGTCTGTTGCAACATCATGCTGGCTTCTGCTGCTGCAGGCTGGCCCCGCATTCCATACCCCTCACTCCCTCTGGCATGAGTGAGCAAGAGAGCCCTGAGCAGCTGCTCCTTTAACACCATCCTGTCCGAGCAATAAACAGAGACCCACAGATGACCTAACTGCAGAGGCGGGTCCAAATCCAAAGATGAACCCCAGGAGCTGTGCAAACAAAGAAGAGAAAGGGCAATCTCTCGCAGCAGCTGCAGGAGCAGCAGTTTAAATCTCCACAATCAACTTGATGTACACCGCATCTGTGGAATACCTCAATAGACAAAAAGTCATCCCAAAATTGAGGTGGTGGGCTTTGGGAGCAAAGATATGTATATATTTTTTCCATATTCGTTTTTGTGAGTGTGTATGTGTATGCTTCTTTGTGTAATTTTGTCTGTATAGCTTTGCTTTTACCATTTGTCTTAGGGTACTCTGCATTTTTTTTTCTTAGTATAGCTTTTAGCACTTGCTATCATTGGTGGATTTGCTTTTGTGGTTTGGTTGCTCTCTTCTTTCTTTTTTTTTTCTTTTTTTATTACTTTTAAATTTAAAAAAATTATTTTCTTTGTTTTATTTTAATAACTTTATTTTATTTATTTATTTTCTTTCTATCTTTATGTTTTCTCCATTTTATTCTGAGCTGTGTGGCTGGCAGTGTCTTGGTGTTCCAGCTGAGTGTCAGACCTGTGCCTCTGAGGTGGGAGAGTTCAGGACACTGGTCCACCAGAGACCTCCCAGCTCCATGTGCTATCAAATGAAGAAAACTCTCCCTGATATCTCCATTTAAATGCTAACTCCTAGCACCACTCAACATCCAAAAAGCTACAGTGCTGGACCACAATGTCAAACAACTACCAAGACAGGAACACAACACCACCCATTAGCAGAGAGCCTGATTAAAATCATAATAAGGACACAGACACACCAAAACACACCACTGGACGCAGTCCTGCCCACCAGAAAACCAAGATCCAGCATCATCCACCAGAACACAGGCACCAGTCCCTCAACCAGGAAGCCTACACAACACAGTGAACCAATCTTACCCCCTAGGGGCAGACACCAAAAGCAACACAAACTACAAACCTGCAGCCTGTGAAAAGGAGACGCCAAACACAGTAAGTTAAGGAAAATAAGAAGACAGAGAAACACACAGCAGATGAAGGAGAAGGTAAAAACTCACCAGACCTAACAAATGAAGAGGAAATAGGCAGTCTACCTGAAAAATAATTCAGACTAATGATAGTAAAGATGATCCAAAATCTTGGAAATAGAGTGGAGAAAATACAAGAAATGTTTAACAAGGACCTATAAGAACTAAAGAGAAAACAAACAGTGATGAACAACAAAATAAATGAAATTAAAAATTCTCTAGAAGGAATCAATAGCAGAATAACTGAAGCAAAAGAAAGGGTAAGTGATGTGGAAGATAAAATAGTAGAAATAGCTACTGCAGAGCAGAATGAAGAAAAAAGAATGAAAAGAATTGAGGACAGTCTCAGAGACTGCTAGGACAATATTAAATGCACCAACATTCAAATTATAGGGGTCCAAGAAGAAGAAGAAAAAAAGAAAGTGCCTGAGAAAATATTTGAAGAGATTATATTTGAAAACGTCCCTAATATGGGAAAGGACTTGATTAACAAGTCCTTGGAAGTGCAGAGAGTCCCATATATGATAAATCCAAGGAGAAACACTCCAAGATACATACTAATCAAACTATCAAAAATTAAACACAAAGAAAAAAATTAAAAGGGATAAACAAAAAATAAAAAAGAAGGGAATCCCCATAATGTTAACAGCTGATCTTTCAGCAGAAACTCTGCAAGCCAGAAGGGACTGTCAGGACATATTCAAAGTGATGAAAGGGAAAAACCTACAAACAAGATTGCTCTACCCAGCAAGGATGTCATTCATATTTGACAGAGAAATTAAAAACTTTACAGAGAAGCAAAAGCTAAGAGAATGCAGCACCACCACACCAGTTTTACAACAAATACTAAAGGAACTTCTCTAGGCAGGAAACACAAGAAAAGGAAAAGACCTACAATAACAAGCCCCCCAAAATTAAGAAAATGGATATAGGAACATACCTATCAATAATTATCTTAAATGTAAATGGATTCAATGCTCCAAGCACAAGACATACACTGGCTGAATAGATACCGAAACAAAACCCATATATATGTTGTCTACAAGAGACTAATTCAGGCCTATGGACACATACAGACTGAAAGTGAGGGTATGGAAAAAAATATCCCCTGCAAATGGAAATCAAAGGAAACATGGAATAGCAATTCTCAAATCAGACAAAGTAGATTTCAAAATAAATACTATTAAAAGAGACAAAGGACACTACCTAATGATCAAGGGATCAATCCAAGAAGGTATAACAATTGTAAATACTTACGCACCCAACATAGGAGAACGTCAATACATAAGACAAACACTAACAGACACAAAATGGAAATCGACAGTAACACAATCATAGGAGGGGACTTTAACACCCCACTTTCACCAATGGACAGATCATCCATATTGAAACTAAATAAGGAAACACAAGCTTTAAATGATACATTAAACAAGATGGAGTTAATTGATATTTATAGGAAATTCCACTACAAACAACAGAATGCACTATCTTCTCAAGTGCTCATGGAACATTCTCCAGGATAAATCATACATTGGGTCAGAAATCAAGCCTTGGTAAATTTAAGAAAACTGAAATCCTACCAAGTATGTTTTCTGACCACATCGTTCTGAGACAAGATATCAATTACAGGAAACATTCTGTGAAAAACAAAAACACATGTGGGTTAAAAAATATGCTACCTAATAACCAAGGTGTCACTGAAGAAATCAAAGAGGAAATTTAAAAAATACCTAGAAGTAAATGACAATGAAAACTCAATGACCCAATACCCTTGGGATGCAACAAAAACAGTTCTAAGAGGGAAGTTTATAGCAATACAATCCTACATCCACAAACAAGAAACATCTCAAATAAACAACCTAACCTTACACCAAAAGCAATTAGAGAAAGAAGAACAAACAAACAAACAAAAAAAAACAACGTTAGCAGAAGGAACGAAGTCATAAAGATCATATCAGAAATATATGAAAAACAAATGAAGGAAACAATAGCAAACATCAATAAAACTAGAAGATGGTTCTTTGAGAAGATAAACGAAGTTGATTAACCATTAGCCAGACTCATCAACAACAACAAAAAAAAGGGAGAAGACTCAAATCAATAGAATTAGAAATGAAAAAGGAGAAGTAACAAATGACGCTGCAGAAATACAAAGGATCATGAGAGATTACTACAGCAACTATATGCCAATAAAAAGGATAAGCTGGAAGAAATGAACACATTTTTAAATCACACAATCTTCTGTGACTGAACCAGAAAGAAATAGAAAATATAAACAGACCAATTACAAGCACTGAAATTGAAACTGTGATTAAATATCTTTTACAAAACACAAGCTGGGCTTCCCTGGTGGCACAGTGGTGGAGAGCCCACCTGCCGATGCAGGGGACATGGGTTCGTGCCCCGGTCTGGGAAGATCCCACATGCCACAGAGCAGCTGGGCCTGTAAACCATGGTCGTTGAGCCTGTACGTCCAGAGCCTGTGCTCCAGAATGGGAGAGGTCACAACAGTGAGAGCCACGCATATCGAAAAAAAAAAAAAAAAAACCCACAAGCCTAGGACCTGATGGCTTCACAGGCAAATTCTATCAAACATTTAGAGAAGAGCTAACACCTATCTTTCTCAAACTCTTCCAAAATATAGCAGAGGGGAACACTCCCACACTCATTCTATGAGGCCACCATCACCCTGATACCAAATCTAGGCAAAGATGTCACAAAGAAACAGAACTAGAGACCAATAACACTGATGAACATAGATGCAAAAAGCCTCAACAAAATACTAGCAAACAGAATCCAACAGCACATTAAAAGGATTTACACCATGATCAAGTGGGGTTTATCCCAGGAATTCAAGATTCTTCAATATATGCAAATCAAACTATGTGAGAAACCTTATTAACAAATTGAAGGGGAAAAACCATATGATCATCTCCATAGATGCAGAAAAAGCTGTTGACAAAACTCACCACCGAATTATGATAAAAACCCTCCAGAAATTATGCATAGAGGGAACGTATCTCAACATATTAAAGGTCATATATGACAAACCCACAGCCAACATCGATCTCAATGGTGAAAAACTGAAACGATCTCCTGTAAGATCAGGAACAGGACAACGATGTCCTCACTCAACACTATTATTCAACATAGTTTTGGAAGTTGTAGCCACAGAAATCAGAGAAGAAAAAGAAATAAAATGAATTCCACTCAGAAAAGACGTAAAACTGTCACTGTTTGCAGATGACAAAACTCAGAGAATCCTAAAGATGCTATCAGAAAATTACTAGAGCTAATCAATGAATGTGGTAAAGTAGCAGGATATCTAATTAATGCACCGAAATCTCTTGCATTCCTATGCACTAATGATGAAAAATCTGAAAATGAAATTAAAGAAACACTCCCATTTACCACTGCAACAACAAGAATAAAATACCTAGGCAAAAAGCTACCTACGGCGACAAAAGGCCTGTATTCAGAAAACAATAAGACACTGCTGAAAGAAATTAAAGATGATACAAACAGATGGAGAGATGTAGCATGTTCTTAGTTTGAAAGAATCAACATTGTGAAAATGTGAAAAAATGTGAAAAAGTACTACCCAAAGAAATCTACAGATACAATGCAACCCCTAACAAACTACCAATGTCACTTTGCACAGAACTAGAACAAAAAAAATTCACAATTTGTATGGAAACACAATAGACCCAGAATAACCACAGCAATCTTGAGAAAGAAAAACGGAGCTGGAGGCTTCAGGCTCCCTGACTTCAGACTATACAGCAAGGCTACAGAAATCAAGACAGTATAGTACTGGCACAAAAACAGAAATATAGATCCGTGGAACAGGATAGAAAGCCCATAGGTAGGGCTTCCCTGGTGGCACAGTTGTTGAGAGTCTGCCTGTCGATGCAGGGGACACAGTTTTGTGCCCCGGTCCGGGAAGATCCCACATGCCACAGAGCAGCAGGGCCCATGAGCCATGGCCGCTGAGTCTGCACATCTGAAGCCTGTGTTCTGCAAAAGGAGAGGCCACAACAGTGAGAGGCCCACATACCGCAAAAAAAAAAAAAAAAAAAAGAAAAAGAAAAAGAAAGAAAAGAAAGCCCAGAGGTAAACCCACACACTTACATTCACCTTATTTTTGAGAAAGGAGGGAAGAATGTACAGTGGAGAAAAGAAAGCCTCTTCAATAAGTGGTTCTGGGAGAACTGGATAGATCAATGTAAAAGAATGAAATTAGAACACTCCCTAACACCATGCACAAAAATAAACTCAAAATGAATTAAAGACCTAAATGTACAGACAGACACTATTAAACCCTTAGAGGAAAATATAGGGAGAACACTCCATGATATAATTCAGTCAGGTCCTTTTTGACCCACCTCCTAAAGAAATGGAATTAAAAACAAAAATAAACAAATGGGGCCTAATGAAACTTAAAAGCTTTTGTACAGCAAAGGAAAACATGAACAAGACAATAAGACAACCTTCAGAATGGGAGAAAATATTTGCAGTTGAAGTAACTGACAAAGGATTAATCTCCAAAATTTACAAGCAGCTCATGCAGCTCAATAATAAAACAAACAACCCAATCCCAAAATGGGTCAAAGACCTAAATAGACATTTCTCCAAAAAAAAATACAGATTGCCAACAAACACATGAAAGGATGCTCAACATCACTAATCATTAGATAATTGCAAATCAAAACTACAATGAGGTATCACCTCACACAAGTCAGAATGGCCTTCAAAAAATCTACAAACAATAAATGCTGGAGATTATGTGGAGAAAAGGGAAGGCTTTTGCACTGTTGGTGGAAATGTAAATTGATACAGCCACTATGGAGAACAGTGTGGAGGTTCCTTAAAAACATAAAAATAGAACTACCATATGAGCCAGCATTCCCACTACTGGGCATATACCCTGAGAAAACCATAATTCAAGAAAACACGTGTACCACAATGTTCTTTGCACCTCTATTACGATAGCCAGGACATGGAAGCAACCTAAGTGTCCTTCAACAGATGAATGGATAAAGAAGATGTGGCACATATATACAATGGAATATCACTCAGCCATAAAAAGAAAGGAAACTGAGTTATTTGTAGTGAGGTGGATGGACCTAGAGTCTGTCATACAGAGTGCAATAAGTCAGAAAAGGGAAAACAAATACCGTATGCTAACACATATATACGGAATCTAAAAGAAAATATGGTTATGAAGAACCTAGGTGCTGGACAGGAATAAAGATGTTGACATAGAGAATGGACTTGAGGACATGGGGAGGGGGACGTGTAAGATGGGACAAAGTGAGAGAGTGGCATATGTAATGTAAAAGGTAAATGTAAAATAGATAGCTAGTGGGAAGCAGCCGTATAGCACAGGGAGATCAGCTTGACGTTTTTTGACCTCCTAGAGGGGTGGCATACGGAGTGTGCAAGGGAGACGCAAGAGGGAGGAGATACTGGGATATAAGTAAATGTATAGCTGATTCACTATGTTATAAAGCAGAAACTAACACACCACTGTAAAGCAGTTATACTCCAATAAAGATGTAAAAAAAAAAAAAGATGGGTGAAATTAGCAATATCTGCATCTCTTGTTATTTCTTAAATCCAACCATAAACAATTTGTTTTGACAACTCTAGGCTAGGATTATGGCATTTTGGATGAGGTCTGATTATAGCTAAAAATAGACTCATGTATTGAAAATCCAAAGAAGAATAATAAACAATTGAAATTTTGTGAAAAAAAATAATTTTTATGGCATACAGTATTACAGTCAATAATACAGTATTGAAAACAATGTTATATATTTTTTAAATGGAAATGTTATATTTTTTTAAAAAAAAACACCTTTGATCATAGGCTCATACACAGTTTCTCCAAATAAAAAGAGAAAGGCATTCTACAAGGTAACATAAGTGTTTGATAACAAAGTAATGAAACAATAATAAAACTAACCCTTTATTAATTTTATGTTAAATATAGCTCCCCTTTTGTCTATGTAAGGATAGGCTGCCCACTTCAATGGAAGTCTTGCACACAATATTCTACACATATATATTTTTTTATATTTATTGAAAAACATCCATGTATAAATGGACCTATGCAGTTCAAATCTATGTTGTTCAAGGGTCAACTGTACATACTGCTTAAGAGTTCTGTTGTAGGTTGGTTTCCCCTAGAAACAGTCTCTAAGACAGAGATTAGAGTGCACTCTGGGAGTGCCTTTGGAATCACCACCTATGGATAGGCCAGGAAGGAAGCAGGATTTGTCAGAGAAGTAAACTGAGTTTGATGTATTCCCAATGATGAGTTAGCCAAACTTATATGTTGACTTCAACCTTATAGGCAGCTCGAACTTGGTATGGCCCTTCAGAGTTTTCCTAAGTTGGGGGAAAGAAGGGAGGCATCTATGTTGATCAGGCACTGGATACCACTGTCCCATGAAAACAGGTATGACTTCAGATAAGGGAGATTTATTCAGGTGAGGCAGTCCTCAAAGTAGGCTGAATCTGAGAGCCATTTTCTGTTATACTAATAGCAGTTGAGGACTAATAACTTTATTCCTGAAAGGGGATCTGGGCAGCACATCAGAATCTATCATGTTCTCTTAACCAGTATTTCTTTTGTTAATGATAGCATAGACATGATTCAATGAAAGAATATAAGTCTAAAGGAATGAATATATTATCGTTGTGAATTGAATGAAATAATTTTCGTTGGAGATTAATGGGGGATATACTTAATATGTACTATTGGATCTTGGCTTTAGGGTTATAAAATCTGGAAGAGGAAGTTGGATTTGATAAAAGTAAGCAATATAGTGGTCCTTGTGCTTTCATGATTGGATTATTACAACAGTGGAATATTGGTTAAGTTGAAGAACAGAAGACTGGAAGTCAGGAGATCAAATAAATGACTCTAACAGTAACAGGTTTTAGTAAATGTAGGTATGGACTTGTTAATATTGATGATAAAAACAGAAAATACATATATGAGAAATATTTTAACAATAAAAAAGGACAACAGCTAGGCATAGCAAGAAGAGAGAAACAATGATTTGGATTTTGTTGTTACATTAATAGGAAGACTTAAAAGATATTGGCACCACTGAAAAGACATTTGTATTTTTATAGACTTTCACACTAAAAAATGAAATTCTAATATTGAAAATTGCATTATCAGGGGATGGAAATTTTGGATATATTAAACCAAGGGATTTTTAAATAGCATAATATAGATAGACTTCTACAACAATTACGTATGGATGGAATTCCAATAAATTTATTTTACAGTGTGTTTAGGACAGGCAACACCAGGATTGATTGCTTTTAGAGGAAAAGACACCAGTAGATATTAATAACCCATGGCTTAGCTGTGTTGCTTCAGAAGTTGATTATGCAAGGCTCAGTAGCTGCCAGGAAAAAGATTATATCCACAGACCCACTGCTTCTTTTCCTGTATTATAAGACAGGTCCACTAGGCTCTGAATGAGTAAATGATAACAGGCTATGTAAGTAGCTGATACATTTGGGATTTTTCCAGAATCTTCAGTGAGGATTAGGATATATTGTTCTCTTAACGACCATGTAGTAAACTATCAAAACAGCACTGTCTACACAGTCAGAAGGAAAGCGACTGTCCACATAGAAATATATTTATTTCACAGAGTGAATTTAAATTGAAATTTCTACCAAGATTCAATCTATTTTTTGCAGTTATTTTTTAAATAACACCATTATTGAGATAAACTTCAAAGGTTTTATTATTATTCATAAGATTGTTCAATAATCAGCAATATTTAACTTTTTTATTATTATTAGGTTTATGGTATTTATTATTTACTTATTTTGGAATTGATATTTGAGTGACATTTTTAAATTTATGTAAACTATCTGGTTTGGATAAGCACATTCATTTCAAGATAATTTACTTAATCAATAAAATTCATCAAGAAAAGTCTTAAAATAAACAATGATCTATAAAAAGAGCAATATTTTCACCTGTTATTCTTCATGTATTAAAAATACTAGCATAAACAAATTTCCCAGAATTTTCTAATGATCTTTCAATAACTGAAAACTATTCAGTATTTGAGCACTTATTTTTATAAGATTATATATTTTATTTATTTATTTATTTATTTTTTGGACTGTTTAGCTATTTATTTTTTTTTAACATCTTTATTGGAGTATAATTGCTTTACAAGTGTGTGCTAGTTTCTGCTTTATAACAAAGTGAATCAGCTATACATATACATACATACCCATATCTCTACCTTCTTGCATCTCCTTCCCTCCCACCCTCCCTATCCCAACCCTCTAGGTGGTCACAAAGCACCGAGCTGATCTCCCTGTGCTATGCAGCTCCTTCCCACTAGCTATCTATTTTATATTTGGTAGTGTATATATGTCCATGCCACTCTCTCATTTGTCCCAGCTTACCCTTCCCCCCTCCTTATCCTCAAGTCCATTCTCTAGTAGGTCTGTGTCTTTATTCCTGTCTTGTTCCTAGGCACTTCATGACCTTTTTTTTTTTCTTAGATTCTATATATATTTGTTAGCATACGGTATTTGTTTTTTCTCTTTCTGACTTACTTCTATCTGTATGACAGAATCTAGGTCCATCCACCTCACTACAAATAACTCTATTTTGTTTCTTTTTAATGGCTGAGTAATATTCCATTGCATATATGTGCCACATCTTCTTTATCCATTCATCTGCTGATGGACACTTAGGTTGCTTCCATGTCCTGGCTATTGTAAACAGAGCTGCAATGAACATTGTAGTTCATGACTATTTTTGAATTATGTTTTTTTCATGGTTTATGCCCACTAAAGAGATTGCTGTGTCATATGGTAGTTCTATGATTAGTTATTTAAGGAAACCCCAAACTGTTCTCCATAGTGGCTGTATCAACTTACATTCACACCAACAGTGCAAGAGGGTTCCCTTTTCTTCACACTATCTCCAGCATTTATTGTTTGTAGATTTTTTGATGAGGGCCCTTCTGACCAGTGTTAGATGATACCTCATTGTAGTTATTTTATTTTATTTTTTTTATGGTACACGGGCCTCTCACTATTGTGTTCTCTCTCATTGCAGAGCACAGGCTCTGGACACACAGGCTCAGCAGCCATGGCTCATGGGCCCAGCCGCTCCATGGCATGTGGGATCTTCCCAGACCGGGGCACGAACCCATGTCCCCTGCATCAGCAGGTGGACTCTCAACCACTGCGCCACCAGGGAAGCCCCTCATTGTAGTTTTGAGTTGCAATTCTCTAATGATTAATGATGTTGAGCATTCTTTCATGTGTTTGTGGGCAATCTGTATCTCTTCCTTGGAGAAATGTCTATTTACATCTTCTACCCATTTTTGGATTGGGTTATTTGTTTCTTTGATATTGAGCTGCATGTTTTGCTTGTAAATTTTGGAGACTAATCCTTTGTCAGTTCCTTTATTTGCAAATATTTTCTCCCATTCTGAGGGTTGTCTTTTTGTCTTGTTTATGGTTTCCTTTGCTGTGCAAAAGCTTTTAAATTTCATTAGGTCCCATTTGTTTATTTTTGTTTATATTTCCATTTCTCTAGGAGGTGGGTCAAAAAGGATCTTAATGTGATTTATGTAATAGAGTGTTCTGCCTATGTTTTCCTCTAAGAGTTGGATAGTGTCTGGCCTTACATTTAGATTTTTAATCCATTTTGAGCTTATTTTTGTGTATGATGTTAGGGAGTGTCCTAATTTCATTCTTTTACATGTAGTTGTCCACCATTCCCAGCACAAATTATGGAAGAGGCTGTCTTTTCTCCACTGTATATTCTTGCATCCTTTATCAAAGATAAGATGACCATATGTGCGTGGGTTTATCTCTGGTTTTTCTATCCTGTTCCATTGATCTATATTTCTGTTTTTGTGCCAGTACCATACTGTCTTGATTACTGTAACATTATAGTATACTCTGAAGTCCAGGAGCCTGATTCCTCCAGCTCCTTTTTTCTTTCTCAAGATTTCTTTGGCTATTCAGGGTCTTTTGTGTTTCCATACAAATTGTGAAATTTTTTTTCTAGCTCTGTGAAAATGCCATTGGTACTTTGAGTGGGGTTGCATTGAGTCCGTAGATTGCTTTGTGTAGTGTGGTCATTTTCACAATGTTGATTTTTCCAATCCAAGAACATGGTATGTCTCTCCATTTATTTGTATCATCTTTAATTGCTTTCACCAGTATCTTATAATTTTCTGCATACAGGTCTTTTGTCTACTTAGGTAGGTTTATTCCTAGGTATTTTATTCTTTTTGTTGCAATGATAGTGTTTTATTAATTTCACTTTCAGATTTTTCATCATTAGTGTATAGGAATGCAAGAGATTTCTGTGCATTGATTTTGTATCCTGCTACTTTACCAGATTCATTGATTAGCTCTAGTAGTTTTTTGGTAGCATCTTTAGGATTCTCTATATATAGTATCATATCATCTGAATACAGTGAAATGTTTACTTCTTCTTTTCCAGTTTGCATTCCTTTTATTTCTTTTTCTTCTCTGATTGCTGTGGCTAAAACGACTAAAACTATGTTGAATAATAATAGTGAGAGTGGGCAACCTTGTCTTGTTCCTGATCTTAGTGGAAATGGTTTCAGTTTTCAACCATTGAGGATGATTTTGGTTCTGAATTTGTCATATATGGCCTTTATTATGTTGAGGTAAGCTCTGTCTATGCCTATGTTCTGCAGGGTTTTTATCATAAGGTGGTGTTGAGTTTTGTCGAAAGCTTTCCCTGAAACTATTGATATGATCATATGTTTTTTCTCCTTGTTTTTTAATATGGTGTATCACATTGATTCATTTGTGAATATTGAAGAATCCTTGCATTCCTGGGATAAACCCCACTTGATCATGGTGTATGATCCTTTTAATGTGCTATTGGATTCTGCTTACTAATATTTTGTTGAGGATTTTTGCATCTATGTTCATCAGTGATATTGGCCTGTAGTTTTCTTTCATTGTGACATCTTTGTCTGCTTTTGGTAGCAGGGTGATGGTGGCCTCATAGAATGAGTTTGGGAGTGTTCCTCTCTCTGCTATATTTTGGAAGAATTTGAGAAGGATAGGTGTTAGCTCTTCCCTAATGTTTGATAGAATTCGCCTGTGAAGCCATCTGGTCCTGGGCTTTTGTTTGTTGGAAGGTTTTTAATTACAGTTTCAATTTTAGTGCTTGTGATTGGTCTATTCATATTTTCTATTTCTTCCTGGTTCAGTCTCGCAAGGTGTGCATTTCTAAGAATTTGATCATTTCTTCCAGGTTTTCTATCTTATTGGCATATATTTGCTTGTAGTACTCTCTCATGATCCTTTGTATTTCTGCAGTGTCAGTTGTTACTTCTCCTTTTTCGTTTCTAATTCTATTGATTTGAGTCTTCTCCCTATTTTTATTGATGAGTCTGGCTAATGGTTTATCAAGTTTGTTTATCTTCTCAAAGAACCAACTTTTAGTTTTATTGATCTTTGCTATCATTTCCTTCAATTCTTTTTCATTTATTACTGATATGATCTTTATGATTTCTTTCCTTTTGCTAACTTTGGGGTTTTTTTGTTCTCTTTCTCTAATTTCTTTAGGTGTAAATTTAGGTTGTTTATTTGAGATTTTTCTTGTTTCTTATGGTAACATTGTATTGCTATAAACTTTCCTCTTAGAAATGTTTTTTCTGCAACCCATAGGGTTTGGGTTTTTGTGTTTTCATTGTTATTTGATTCTAGGTATTTTTTTTATTTTCCTTTTGATTTCTTAAGCAATCTCTTAATTATTGAGTAGTGTATTGTTAGCATCCATTTGTCTCTATTTCTTACAGATTATTTTCTTGTAATTTTTATCTAGTCTCATAGCTTTGTGGTTGGAAAAGATATGTGATACAATTTCCATTTTCTTAAATTTACCAATTCTTGATTTGTGACCCAAAATATGATTTATCCTGGAGAATGTTCCATGAATCCTTTAGAAGAAAGGGCATTCTGTTGTTTTTGGATTGAAGACCCTATATATATCAAGAGGATATTATTTAATCTATCATTTAAATCTTGTGTTTCCTTATTTATTTTCATTTTGAATAATCTGACCGTTGATGAAAGGGACGTGTTAAAGTCCCTTACTATGACTGTGTTACTGTTGATTTCCCCTTTTATGGCTGTTAGTATTTGTCTTACAGTATTGAGGCAGAGTACTGAGGTGTTCCTATGTTGGGTGCATAAATATTTACAATTGTTATATCTTCTTCTTGGATTGATCCCTTGATCATTAGGTAGTGTCCTTTTTTGTCTCTTGTAATAGTCTCTGTTTTAAAGTCTCTTTTGTCTATGAGAATTGCTACTCCAGCTTTCTTTTGATTTCCATTTGTATGTAATATCTTTTTCCATCCCATCATTTTCAGTCTGTATGTGTCCCTATGTTGGAAGTGGATCTCTTGCAGACAGCATATATACGGGTCTTGTTTTTGTATCCATTCAGCCAGTCAACATCTTTTGGTTGGAGCATTTAATCCATTTACATTTAAGGTAATTATATGTATGTTCCTATTACTATTTCTTAATTGTTTTGGATTTGTTATTGTAGGTCTTTTCCTTCTCTTATGTTTTCTGCCTAGAGAAGTTCCTTTAGCATTTGTTGTCAAGCTGGTTTGATGGTGCTGAATTCTCTTAGCTTTTGCTTCTCTGTAAATTTTGAATTTCTCTGTCATATCTGAATGAGATCCTTCCTGGGTATAGTAATCTTGGTTGTAGACTTTTCCCCTTCATCACTTTAAATATGTCCTGCACTCTCTTCTGGCTTGCAGAGTTTCTGCTGAATGATCAACTGTTAACCTATGGGGATTCCCTTATGTGTTATTTGTCCCTTGCTGCTTTTAATAGTTTTTCATTGTATTTAATTTTTGATAGTTTGGTTAATATGTGTCTTGGCATGTTTCTCCTTGGATTTATCCTTAGGACTCTCTTTGCTTCCTGGACTTGATTAGCTATTTTGTTCCCCATATTAGGGAAGTTTTCAACTATAACCTCTTCAAATATTCTCTCAGTCCTTTTCTTATTCTCTTCTTCTTCTGGGACCCCTATAATTCAAATGTTGTTGTGTTTAACGTCCCAGAGGTCTCTGAGATGGTCCTCCATTCTTTTCATTCTTTTTTCTTTATTCTTTTCTGCAGTAGTTATTTCCACTATTTTATCTTCCAGGTCACTTATCCATTCTTCTGCCTCAGTTATTATGCTACTGATCCCTTCTAGAGAATTTTTAATTTCATTTATTGTGTGTTCATCGCTGTTTGTTTGCTCTTTAGTTCTTCTAAGTCCTTGTTAAACATTTCTTTTATTTTCTCTATTCTATTTCCAAGATCTTGGATCATCTTTACTATCATTAATCTGAATTCTTTTTCAGGTAGACTGCCTATTTCCTCTTCATTTGTTAGGTCTGGGGAGTTTTTACTTTGCTGTTTCATCTGCTGTGTGTTTCTCTGTGTTCTCATTTTGCTTAAGTTACTGTGTTTGGGGTCTCCATTTTGCAGGCTGCAGATTCATAGTTCCTGATGTTTTGGGTGTCAGGCCTCACTGGCTTAGATTGGTTCAGTGGGTTGTGTAGGTTTCCTGGTAGAGGGGACTAGTGCCTGTGTTCTGGTGGATGAAGCTGGATCTTGTCTCTCTGGTGGGCAGGTTCTCATCTGGTGGTGTGCTTTGGGATGACTGTGGCCTTATTATGATTTTAGGCAGCCTCTCTGCTAATGGGGGGGTTTGTGTTCCTCTCTTGCTAGCTGTTTGGCATGCATGTCCAGCACTGTATCTTGCTGGTCATTGAGTGGAACTGGGTCTTGGAATTGAGACGGATATCTCTGGGAGATGTTCACCATTTGATATTACGTGGAACTGGGAGGTTTCTTGTGGACATTTGTCCTGAACTTGTCTCTCCCACCTCAGAGTATCAGCCCTGATGCCTGGCTGGAGCACCAAGATCCTGTCATCCACACGGCTCAGAATAAAAGAGAAGATAAGAAGAAAGAAAGAAAAAAATCAGATAATATAAAAAATAATTCTTAAATAAAAATAATCATTAAAAAATATTTAATGTAATACAAAAAAGAAAGAAAGAAGGAAAGAAGAGAGCATCCAAACCAAAAAAAACAAATCCACCAATGATAACAAGTTCTAAAAACTATACTGAAAATAAACCCAAGAAACAAAAAAACGGACAGACTAAACACTAGGACAAATGAGGGAAGCAAAGCTATACAGACAAAATCACACACAGAAGCATATACATACACACTCACAAAAAGAGAAAAAGGGCAAAAAGTATATATATCATTGTTCCAAAACTCCACTTCCTCAATTTGGGATGATTCATTGTCTATTCAGTTATTCCACAGATGTGGGGTACATCAAGTTGATTTTGGAGATTTAATCCACTGCTCCTGAGGCTGCTGGACAAATTTCCCTTTCTCTTCTTTGTTTGAATAGCTCCTGGGGTTCAGCTTTGGATTTGACCCCACCATTGCATGTAGGTCACCTGAGGGCATCTGTTCTTTGGTCAGACAGGATGGAGTTAAAGGAGCAGCTTATTTGGGGCTCTGGCTCACTCAGGCCAGGGGGGAGGGAGGGGCACAGAGTGAGGGGCAAGCCTGCAGTGGCAGAGCTTGGAGTGACATTGCAACAACCTGAGGTGTCCCATGTGTTCTTCTGGGGAAGTTGTTCTGCTTCTGGGGAAGCAGCAGCCTTAGCGTCTCATGCTAGTCTCTGGGGTTCATGCTGATAGCCATGGCTCACACCATCTCTGGAGCTCATTTAAGTGACACTCTTAATCCCCTCTCCTCACGCACCACCAAACAAAGAGGCAAGAAAAATTCTATTGCCTCTTTGGACATTTCAGACTTTATCCTGGACTCCCTCCCAGCTAGCTGTGGCTCACTAACCCCCTTCATGCAGTGTTCATGCAGCCAAACCCGCCCTCTTCTTGGGATCCAATCTATGAAGCCAGAGCCTCAGCTCCTAGCCCCTATCCCTCCCGATGGGTGAACTGACAACCCTCTCGGCTGCTGAGTGCCGGTCCTCACTGATCCTCTGTGCAGGAATCTCTCTGCTTTGCCCTCTGCATCCTTGTTGCTGAGCTCTCCTCCATGGCTCTGAATCTTTCCCCCTCCACCACCCACTGTCTCCACCCAAGAATGTCCTTCCTAGTGTGTGGAAACCATTCATCCTTCACAGCTTCCTCCCACTGGTGTAGTTCCCATCCCTATTCCTTTGTCTCTGTTTTTTTTTTTCTTTTTTCTTTTGCCCTACCCAGGTACGTGGGGAGTTTCTTCCCTTTTGGGAGGTCTGAGGTCTTCTGCCAGCATCCAGTAGGTGTTCTGTAAGAGTTATTCCACATGTAGATGTATTTCTGTTGTATTTGTGGGGAAGAAGGTGCTCTCCCTGTCTTACTCCTCCACCATCTTGAAGGTCTCCCTCATAAAAATTTTATAAAGATTCTTTCATTAGTGTACAAACTAAGCTAACATGAGGCAATTGTATCAATTATACTAGGCGAGGGGAGGCCTGCAAGGGGGAGGAGGAGTAAGACATAGAGATCACCTTCTTCCCCACAAATACATTAGTAATACATCTATACTTGGAACAACTCCTACAGAACACCTACTGAATGCTGGCAGAAGACCTCAGACCTCCCAGAAGGAAAGAAACTCCACACGTTTCTGGGTAGGACAAAAGAAAAAAGAAAAACAGACAAAAGTATAGGGATGGGACCTGCACCAGTGGGAAGGAGTTGTGAAGGAGGAAAAGTTTCCACACACTATGACACTCCTTCACTGGCAGAAACGGGGGTTGGCATGGGGGAAGCTCTGGAGACATGGAGGAGAGTGCAACCACAGTGCTGCAGAGGGCCAAGAGGAGAGATGCCCACACAGAGGATCTGTGCCGACCAGCACTCACCAGCCTGCGAGTCTTGTCTGCTCACCTGCAGGGGCAGGGTAGGGGCTGGGAGCTGAGTCTCGGGCTTCGGAGGTCAGATCTCAGGGAGAGGACTGGGGCTGGCTGCATGAAAACAGACTGAAGGGGACTAGTGTGTCACAGCTAGCTGGGAGGGAGTCCAGGAAAAAGTCTGGACCTGCTGAAGGGGCAAGAGACCATTGTTTCAGGATGCGTGAGTAGAGGGGTTTCAGAGCACCACCTAAATGAGCTCCAGATATTGGCACAAGCCCCAGCTATCAGTGCAGAGACCAGAGACGGGCCTGTGACACTAAGGCTGCTGCAGCCACCAAGAAACCTGCGTGCAAGCATGGGTCACTATCCACACCTCCCCTGCCAGGGTCCCTTGATCCAAGAACAACTTTGCTGGGAGAATGCACGGCATGCCTCAGGCTGGTTCAACATCACACCGGCCTCTGCCGCCACAGGTTTACCCTGCATTTCATATCCCTCCCTCAACACGGCCTGAGTGAGTCAGAGGTACCTAAGCAGCTGCTACTTTAACCCTGTCCAGTTTGGGCAGGGAATAGACACCCTCAGGTGACCTACACACAAAGGTGAGGCCAAAACCAAAGCTGAAACCCAGGAGCTGTGCGAACAAAGAAGAGAAACGAAAATTTCTCCCAGAAGCCTCAGAAGCCTCAGATTAAATCTCCACAATCAACTTGATGTACCCAGTATTTCTGGAATACCTGAATAGACAACAATTTATCCCAAAATTGAGGCAATGGACTTTGGGAGCAACTGTAGACTTGGAGTTTGCTTTCTGCATCTAATTTGTTTCAGGTTTTATGTTTATCTTATTTTAGCATTTAGAGTTTATTATCACCAGTAGATATGTTTATTAATTTGGTTGCTGTTTTTTTTTAATGTATACATATATATTTATTTTCCCTTTTTCTCTTTTTGTGTGTGTTTCTGTGCATGCTTATTTCTGTGATTTTGTCTCTATAGCTTTGCTTTTACTATTTGGCTGAGGATTCGGCCTCTCCAGTTTTTTTTAGTATACTTTTAGCGGTTGTTATCACTGGTGGATATGTTTTTTTGGTTTAGTTGTTCTCTTCTTTCTTCTTCTTTTTTTTTTTCTTTTTCTTATTAGTTTTTAATGTTTTACTTTTACTTTTTTATTTTTATTTTAATAACTTTGTTATATATTTTCTTTCTTTTTTCCTCTTTTTCTAATTTATCTTCTGAGCTATGTGGCTGACAATGTCTTCTTGCTCTGGCTGGGTGTCAGGCTTATGTCTCTGAGATGAGAGAGCTGAGTTCAGGACTCTGGTTCACCAGAGACCTCCCAGCTTCATATAATATCAAGGGGCAAAAGCTCTTGCAGAGAACTCCATTTCAAAACTAACACCCAGCTCCAATCAACGATCAGCAATCTCCAGTGCTTGACCACTATGCCAAACAACTAGCAAGACAGGAACATAACCCCACCCATTAGCAGAGAGGCTTCCTAAAATCATAATAAGGTAACAGACATACCAAAACACACCACTGGATGTGTTCCTGCCCACTGGATTTTGTCTAAAATCCAGCCTCGTCCACCAGAACACAGACACCAGTCCCCTCCACCAGGATGCCTACACAACCCACTAAAACAAACTTAGCCACTGGGAGCAGACACCAAAAACAACGGGAACTATGAACTGGTAGCCTGTGAAAGGAAACCACAAAAACAGTAAGTTAAGCAAAATAAGAAGACAGAGAAACACACAGCAGATGAAGGAGCATGATAAAAACCCACGAGATCAAAGAAATGAAGAGTAAACAGCAGTCAACCTGAAAAAAGAATTCAGAGTAATGATAGTAAAGATGATTCAAAATCTTGAAAATAGAATGGATAAAATACAAGAAACCATTAACAAGGACCTAGAAGTACTAAAGAGCAAACAAACAATGATGAACAACAAAATAAATGAAATTAAAAATTCTTTAGAAGGAATCAATAGCAGAATAACTGAGGCAGAAGAACGGATCAGTGACCTGGAAGATAAAACAGTGGAAATATCTACCACAGTGCAAGATTAAAGAGAAAAGAATGAAAAAAAAAATGAGGACAATCTCAGAGACCTCTGGGACAACATTAAACACAACAACACTCAATTACAGGGGTCCAAGAAGAAGAAGAGAAAAAGAAAGTGAGAGAAAATATTTGAAGGGATTATAGGTGAAAACTCCCTAATATGGGGAAAGAAATAGTCAGTCAAGTCCAGGAAAGGCAGAGAGTCTCATACAGGATAAATCCAAGGAGAAAAAGGTCAAGACACATATTAATCAAACTATTCAAAATGAAATACAAAGAAAAAATGCAAAAAGCAACAAGTGCAAAACAACAAATAACATACAAGGCAATAGCCATAAGGTTAACAGCTGATCTTTCAGCAGAAGTTCTGCAAGCCAAAAGGAACTGGCATTACATATTTAAAGTAATGAAAGGGAAAAAGTAACAGCCAAGGTTACTCAATCCAGCAAGGATCTGACTCAGCTTCAAAGAAGTAATTAAAAACTTTACAGACAAGGAGAAGCTAAGAGAATTAAGCACCACCAAACCAGCTTTACAACAAATGCTAAAGGAAATTACCTAGGCAAGAATAGCAAGAGAAGGAAATGACCTACAATAACAAACAAAAAACAATTAAGGAAAAGGTAATAAGAACATACACATCTATAACCACCTTAAATGTAAATGGGTTAAATGCTCCAACCAAAAGACATAGACTGGCTGAATGGATATAAAACTAAGACCCATATATATGCTGTCTACAAGAGACTAATTCAGGCATAGAGACACATACAGACTGAAACTGAGGGGATAGAAAGAAATATTCCATGCAAATGGAAATCAAAAGAAAGCTGGAGTAGCAATACTCATATCAGAAAAAATAGACTTCAAAATAAAGACTATCACAAGACACAAAGAACACTGCATAATGATCAATGAATGAATCCAAGAAAAAGATATAACAATCGTAAATGTTTATGCACCCAACATAGAAGCACCACAAAACATAAGGCAAATGGTAAGAGCCATAAAAGGGGAAATCAAAAGTAACACAATCATAGGAGGGGACTTTAACACCCCACTTTCACCAATGGACAGATCATACAAAATGGAAATAAATAAGGAAACCAAGCTTTAAATGATACATTAAACAACATGGACTTAATTTATATTTATAGGACACTCCATCCCAAAATAAGAGAATACACTTTCTTCTCAAGTGCTCATGGAACATTCCAGGATAGATCATATCTTGGGTCACAAATCAAGCCTTGGCAAATTTCAGAAAACTGAAATCATATCAAATATATTTTCCAGCCACAATGCTATGAGATTAAATATCAATTACAGGAAAAAAATCTGTAAAACACAAACACATGGAGGCTAAACAATACAGTACTAAATAACCAAGAAATCACTGAAGAAAGCAAAGAGGAAATCAAAAAATACATAGAAACAAAGGACAATGAAAACAAGGCGACCCAAAACCTATGGCATGCAGCAAAAACTGTTCTAAGAAGGAAGTTTATAGCAATATAATTCTAGCTCCATAAATAAGAAACATCTCAAATAAACAACCTAACCTTACACCTAAAGTAATTAGAGAAAGAAGAACAAAAAATCCTCAATGTTAACAGAAGGAAATAAATCATAAAGATCAGATCAGAAATAAATGCAAAAGAAATGAAGGAAACAATAACAAAGATCAATAAAACTAAAAGGAGGTTCTTTGAGAAGGTAAACAAAATTGGAAAACCATTACCCAGACTCATCAAGAAAAAAAGGGAGAAGACTCAAATCAATAGCATTAGAAATGAAAAAAGAGAAGTGACAACTGACACTGAAGAAATTCAAAGGATCATGAGACAGTACAACAAGCAATTATATGTCAAGATAATGGAAACCCTAGAAGAAATGGACAAATTCTTAGAAAAGTACAACTTTCCAAGACTGAATGAGGAAGATATAGAAAATATAAACTGACCAATCACAAGAACTGAAATTGAGACTGTGATTAAAAACCTTTCAACAAACAAAAGCCCAGGACCAATGGCTTCACAGGCAAATTCTATCAAATATTTAGAGAAAAGTTAACACCTATCCTTTTCAAACTCTTTAAAAATATAGCAGAGGGAGGACCACTCCCAAACTTATTCTATGAGGCCACCATCACCCTGATACCGAAAACAGACAAAGATGTCACAAAGAAAGAAAACAACAGGCCAATACCACTGATGAACATAGAAGCAAAATCCTCAACATAATACTAGCAAGCAGAATCCAACAGCATATTAAAAGGATCATACACCATGATCAAGTGGGGTTTCTCCCAGGAATGCAAGGACTCTTCAATATATGCATATCAATCAATGTGATAAACCATATTAACAAACTGAAAGAGAAAAACCATATGAGTATCTCAAGAGGTGCAGAAAAAGCTTTTGACAAAATTCAACACTTATTTATGATAAAAATCCTCCAGAAAGTAGGCATAGAGGGAAATTTCCTCAACATAATAAAGACCATATGTGAAAAACCCACAGCTAACATTGTTCTCAATGCTGTAAAACTGAAAACTTTTCCTCTAAGATCAGGAACAAGACAAACTTGTCCACTCTCACAACTATTGTTCAACACTGTTTTGGAAGTTTTAGCCACAGCAATCAAAGACGAAAAAGAAATAAGAGGAATCCAAATTGGAAAAGAAGAAGTAACACTCTCACTGTTGGCAGATGACATGATAATATACCTAGAGAATCCTAAAGATGCTACCACAAAACTACTAGAGCTAATCATTGAACATGGTAAAGTAGCTGGATACAAAATTAATGCACAGAAATCTCTTGCATTTCTATATAATAATGATGAAAAATCTGAAAGAGTAATTAAGGAAACACTCCCATTTACCATTGCAACAAAAAGAATAAAATACTTAGGAATAAACCTACCCAAGGAGAGAAAAGGCCTTTACACAAAAATGTATAAGACACTGATGAAGGAAATGAAAAAAAGATACAAACAGCTGGAGAGATATACAATACTCTTGGATTGGAAGAATCAAAATTATGAAGATGGCTATACTACCCAAAGGAATCTACAGTTTCAATGAAGTCCTTATTAAACTACCAATGGCATTTTTCACAGAATTAAAACAAAATATTTCACAATTTGTATGGAAGCACAAAAGACCCCGAATAGCCTAAGAAATACTGAGAAAGAAAAACGAAGCTGGAGGAATCAGGCTCCCTGACTTCAGATTATACTACAAAGCTACAGTAATCAAGACAGTATGGTACTGGCACAAAAACAGAAATATTGATCAATGGAACAGGATACAAAGCCCAGAGATAAACTCATGCACATATGGTCACCTTATTTTTGATAAAGGAGGGAAGAATATACAATGGAGAAAAGACAGTCTCTTCAATAGTGTTGCTAGGAAAACTGGACAGCTACATGTAAAAGAATGAATTTAGAACACTCCCTAACACCATACACAAAAATAGACACAAAATGGATTAAAGACCTAAATGTAAGGCCAGACACTATCCACCTCTTAGAGGAAAACATAGGCAGAACACTCTATAACATAACTCACAGCAAGATCCTTTTTGACCCACCTCCTACAGAAATGGAAATAAAAACAAAAATAAACAAATGGGACCCAATGAAACATAAAATCTTTTGCACAAAAAAGGAAACCATAAACAAGATGAAAAGACAACCCTCAGAATGGGAGGAAATATCAGCAAATGAAGCAACTGACAAAGGATTAATCTCCAAAATTTACCAAGAGCTCTTGCAGCTCAATATCAAAAAAACAAACAACCCATTCCAAAAATGGGCAGAAGACCTAAATAGACATTTCTCCAAAGAAGATATACAGATTGCCAACAAACACATGAAAGCATGCTCAACATCATTAATCATTAGAGAAATGCAAATCAAAACTACAGTGAGATATCATCTCACACTGGTCAGAATGACCATCATCAAAAAACTACAAACAATAAATACTGGAGAGGGTGTGGAGAAAAGGGAACTCTTTTTCACTGTTGGTGGGAATGTAAATTGATACAGCCATTATGGAGAACAATATGAATGTTCCTTAAAATCTAATAGTAGAACTACCATACGATCCAGCAATCCCACTACTGGGCATATACCCTGTGAAAACCATAATTCAAAAAGAGTCATGTACCACAATGTTCATTGCAGCACTATTTACAATAGCCAGGACTTGGAAGCAACCTAAGTGTCCATAAACAGATGAATGGATAAAGAAGATATGACACATATATACAATGGAATATTACTGAGCCATAAAAAGAAACGAAATTGAGTTATTTGGGTGAGGTGGCTCGACCTAGAATCTGTCATATACAGTGAAGTAAGTCAGAAAGTAAAAAACAAATACCATATGCTAACACATTTATGTGGAATCTTAAAAAAAAAAAAAAGGTCATAAAGAACCTAGGGGCAGGACAGGAATAAAGATGCTGACCAACTAGAGAATGGACTTGAGGACACAGGGAGGGGGAAGGGTAAGCTGGGATCAAGTGAGAGAGTGGCATGGACATATGTACACTATCAAATGTAAAACCGATAGCTAGTGGGAAGCAGCCACATAGCACAGGGAGATCAGCTTGGTACTTTGTGACCACCTAGAGAGGTGGGATAGGGAGGGTGGGAGGGAAGGAGATGCAAGAGAGAAGAGATATGGGGATATATGTATACGTAGAGCTGATTCACTTTGTTATAAAGCAGAAACTAACATGCCATTTTATAGCAATTATACGCCAGTAAAGATGTTAAAAAAGTAAATAAATAAAAAATAAAATGCTTCATAAATACAAATGAACCAATGTCAGGTGTAATTGTCTTAGTGTGGTCTCCCTTGCCATGGTAGCAGGAACCATGCTTTTAATTTTCTTTTCTCTGTCTCTCCTGCCCCTGTCTCCACACACATATTCTGGTACAGTTGAAATACAAACTATATTTTAGATAGATTTT
The DNA here is from genome assembly GCF_964341445.2 of Mesoplodon mirus. Classification (NCBI taxonomy): domain Eukaryota; kingdom Metazoa; phylum Chordata; class Mammalia; order Artiodactyla; family Ziphiidae; genus Mesoplodon; species Mesoplodon mirus. The sequence continues at coordinate 44,889,213 of NC_138993.1, forward strand.
CTTAAAAGTCCAGAATTTACATCTTACTGAATACAGGCAATTTTAAAATCATAGTGGTAACCAAGTAAAACTTGGGGAAATGATTCATTTTGGAATATTTGGTTGATGATGTCATCACATGATATATAGATGTAACATGAATTTACTAAGCATTTGAGCAATTATTGAACCATATATGGAGAGTAAATACAATTACAAGTGTCTATTTTTCTAGTAATAGCCAAGAAACTGCACTACCTTCACTGTTTCTTTTTGTCACAGGTTGTTATTAGGAAAGAAAAGGAAGAAAGGAAAGAAGGAACAAAGGAAGGAAGGAAGGAAGGAACAAAGGAAAGCAAAATGAAATCTGTTCCTTATCTGACCAGCCAATGATGTGTGATCTATGATGGCAACATAAGCCTAGCTCCTGTATAAGCCACTGGTCTTTGAGGCAGGACACAGGTCCCTCAAATCCAAGCTCAATTAGGAGAGTCAGTCCTTGGGATTTTTTTCAACTGATACTGTAGTGGTTGTCCATTGCTCCACAAAGCTTAAACCTTAGGTATAGAGCTTTGGGAGAATTTTCAGTATTGGACAGAACTTTTGTGTGTCTATGTCCGCACCCAGGGGTCTTTAGGTCCTTGTTTGAATCTGAGTGAACAAATTTACTTTAAGAGAAGTTAATTTCACATGCTCACTTGTTTGTGCTTGCAGCTGCTAATTGGTAAGAAACACTCTGGCACATCATTGTCCTAGGATGACAAAGTCGAGGTCATTGACCCCTGTGATCCACATCCCCTCCAGCTTTGCAATTTAGGTATGTCAAGGAAGGCATCCCCTTTGGTATTTAATTAAATAAAAAAGATTTGATAATTCTCTAATTCTAGAAAAAGGCCTGTTTATTCTTCCTATATTTATCTAAAAAGCATACATAAATAACTGTTTCAGACATTTAAATTCTGTTTCTTTAGCTTAAGAAATCGAACACATCTGCCTTGATAAATCTAATTGTTTACACATACTGATGGGAATGCTTACATCCATTTTACAGAGGAGAAAACAGAACCGAAAAGATTAAGTAACTTACTCAACATTAGTTAACTATGATGAAAAATAGTACTATCTCACACCAAAATATTAATTTCTTATACTATTGCATATATTAAAAAAGTCAAGAGATACTAATACGCATTCCAAATACTTTAATATGTAGAGTTGGTTGTCAATATTAGAGTAATTGAAGTTTGAGTGGTCATTTTATGATTCTCTAATAAGAAACACTTTTTTTCATGAGTTTAAAATTTCCACTGAATAAGACCATAATTCATATTTATTGGAAAAAGACGGAAATGTTTTAACTTCTCTGCCTACAAATTGCTTTTTGAAAGATAACTACTCTTCACTCACAAGACAAACTAGATGCAAAGAAAAAAGAATATTTGGATGCTTTGTATCTAACATTTCATTTCCTCTTGGCAGCTCTTGGAATTCTGTCATTAGGCTGTCATCATATTGTGCTTATTTCACCCTGATATCAAGATACATGTTTATATAAAGAAAACCAGAGAACCATTTAGCTGAATAAGAATGCCTTCAAAATTAAAAGTAAAATTAAGGTTTATTTTTTTAACTACTAAACACACAGCAATTAATCAATAAAATTTCTTTGAATAAATAGATGAACAAATGAATTTAAGAATTAAAGTGTTGTTCTAATCTTTTTAAGTAGGAGGGGAAATAATTTATCTGATGTCAATAAGAAACACAATTTCCACCTTAATGTTTTAGAAGATTGTGATTAAGGAGGGAAGGAGAGAGGGAGATAGGAAGATAAAGGGTCACTCTTCCAACTGTCACTCTACCTGCACACCCATTCTCAGTGGGGCATTGATGGTAAAGAAGGGGAAACAGATTGTCATCCCTTGTAATGGACAGTGTGACAGAAAAGTGGCACCTCAATTGTCCACTGTCATGTGTTGCTGAGATTCCCCCTCGGGATCAAAGCACTTATTCTTCAGCTGCCAGAGGGGTTGGCCATTGAGACCAGACAGCTGACCCTCTTTCCAGAAATTTCCCTCATATAAAAGAGCTGCTTTACCCCAAAGTATGCCCTTTTCTTGGGGGCAACCTGCCTACTGGTACAATATTCCATGTTTATTTCCTTGACCTTCTATATCTCTTTCACTCTCATGCTCTCTCCTTCTCTGTCTCTGTAAATGCACACACACACACACACACACATGCAGATGTTACCATCTAATAATAAATTATTGGAAAACCCAAATATCAAGTGAAGAAATATCAATATTTAAATAAGTTCTAGCTTATGATTATATTTAATTCAACATTTTTTTTTCTTTTAGGTACTATACCTGCTATCATTTCCATTTTACTTTCTTTTCTCTCAGCTTTGGAGATTGAGTTAATCATAAGCTTCAGTTATTACAGACTAATGTCATCAAGTATTGTACCAGTTAACATAAAGTCAAGAAAAAAGAAGCCATTCTATATGTTTTAGAGAGGGATTTAATACAGGGATTTTGTTGCAAATTTGTCGGGAGGACTTTGATAAATGAAGTTTGAAAAGGGCTTGGAGAAGCAACAGAAGTTGCTAATGCCCCTGGATGGAAGCCTGGGAGCCAGATCCTGCTCTTGTGCTGTTGGAAATACTGTTACAGTTGGTTTTGGTCACCATGACCTTTCCTTTCTTCCTAATAGGCAACCACTACAATGTGGCTGATCTATATTCTTGAATACATGTATGTCCTTGTAAAATAAGCATTGTGCATCTTTAATTTGCATGCACTAAAGTTGTAGTTCATTTATGTTATTACTTCATAGTTTTCAGTATTTATTTCTATAGTCCTTCTTCTTTGCTTGATGTATAGCTAGTTCCTGATTTGTAACTAATTCATAGGATTCCATGGTGTGCATTTGTATATTTTATTTATCCACCTCCTTAGTCATATATAACTAGGTCTCTGCCAATCTCCTGCTGGCTCCAAAAATACTGCAACAAATATGTGCATAGGCACCTCCTCTGGGATGACTAACAAGCCAAAGGATCACTGAGCCATGGATGATAAACATAACTAACCTAACAAAGAACTGCCAGAATATATCCCCAAATGGCCATAACAGCTTCACTCCTAAATATTGCAGGAGGAAGGTTCCCCCTCTCCACATCATCAAACGATAGTGATATCCAAATTTCTAATTTTGCCAATCTCTTGCATGGAATATTTTATTTCATAATAGTTTTAATTCATATTACTCTAGTGGATTTGAACATCTCTTCTTACATCTGTTAACCATTTGAATTTACTCTCTATGAAGAACTTGTTCACACCCAAGTCCATTTTGTTATTGGATTTCTCATCTTTCCCTGGTTGATTTTCAGAACTATTTTATAATTTCCTTATTTTCATATATTCATTCATTAATTCATTCACTAATTAGATTTTTATTGACACTTACCATGTTGCAGTCATTAATTTTAAACACTTAGAATATACTGGTGAGCAACAGATTGATGACAAAAAAAAAAAATATCCTAACCTGAAGCTTATGTTCTAGTTGGCAGTAGAGGAGGATGGTAGTGAGTAGAAAACAATAAACAAGGCAATAATGAATGAGAGAATTAAATAGTATGTTAGAAGGTGATAAGTAGAGAAAAAAGAAGAAAAGTAGAACAGGATAACGATATTGGGAGAAGGGTGATTAGCATAGAACTCTTCCAGCAGGTGACATTTAAGTAAGGACTAGAAGAAGTCATGGCTATTATCTGGCAAGACATCTGGAGGAAGCATTCCAGGGAGAAGCTAACCAGAGACTTAAGATGCTCTCATAATGCCAACTGTTTGAAGAAGAACATGAAAGCTAGAGAAGAGACAATTGATAGTAAGACATCTGGTAAGAGAAGTGACACAACTTTTATTCTGAGTGAGATGGTATAGCAGTGGCAATTGTTAGTTAAGGAATGACATGATCTGGCTTATGATTTTTAAAAAATCATTCTGGTTGCTGTGTTCAACAGAGAGAGTAGGCAGACAGGTGTAGAAGCAGGGAGACCATTCAAGAATCTATGTAGCATCCAGGCAAGAGAGGATACCGCTTGAACTTGATGTTAGCAGAAGAGATGGTGAGAAGTGGTGAGATTCCGGATACAATTTGAAGGTAGAGCCAAAGGATATCAATTTCTTGTGGGTTTTCATTGTTGTATATAATATCTACAAACCTGCCATCTGACTCCTTTGTTTATTCATAGTGTTCTTTATTCAATAGAAGTCCTTAATTTCAGTGTAATCAAATCTATCTAATTTTCACATCATAGACTGTGCTGTTTATGTCAAGTTTAAGCAGTTCCTTCTAGCACCAATCTCTTATATTTCTTTGTATTAACCTCAGAGTTTGATATTTTATAGTTTGGTCTTTAATCTTTTAGTCATTTATCTTTGTAAAATATAAGGTAGGAATCCAGCTTTATTTTTTCTCTCCAGATAGTAAATCAGTTTTTCCAAAAGCAGCCCTTATTTTCCCCACTGATTTGTGGTATCACCTATATCATATATCATGTCCCCATAAATACATGGATCTTAGTAAGGTATAACTGTCCACTATTTTCATAATATAATAATTGGAATTACATATACATTAACTAAAAGTTTTTTAAACTTTTATACAAAAATGTGTAAATACTATAGAATTGATTTAAACTTCGATCACCATTAGGACCAAAAAATCCCAACCAATGTCTTCTATAAAGGTCAAAATGTTTGAGTTAACCCATGTCTTTTTTTTCATTATTTAGTAATAACTTTATTTTATTTTATTTTATTAACATTTTTATTGGAGTATAATTGCTTTACATTGGTGTGTTAGTTTCTGATTTATAAAAGTGAATCCGTTATACATATACATATGTTCCCATATCTCTTCCCTCTTGTGTCTCCCTCCCTCCCACCCTCCCTATCCCACCCCTCTAGGTGGTCACAAAGCATGGAACCCATGTCTTTTAAATGCTCTGATAAATAACCTGAGTCAGAAGTCTGTCTCTTGGAGGTCTTGTATAAAAGAATTTACATCATTCAGTTTTTACAAGTTAGGTTAATAATATGCTTTTTTTTTCTTAAAAAAGAGAATATATTAGAGGCTTAATTTTAAAATCAATAGTTTCACCAAATTTACATTTATCAGTGCCTAGATAAACCTGTGTCAAATTTTGGCTTCAACTCTTACTATCTGGGTAAATTTCTGAGGTTTTATTATCTTCAGTTGTCTTCCTTTGCAAAGGAAATAAAAATGCCCATGGCTCAATTTTGATATGAGGGTTAAGAAAACAATGAGTGGAAGGTGTAATTGATTAATTTGTCAAAATTAGCAACAGTGATTCAGGGGTAACTCAGTTCTAGGACAAGCAGTCTGTTTTATCTTTCCTCTGTTAGTTATCCTCTGTATAAGAACTCCACTGTGAAACAATTCGCAGTAGACCTGTGTGTAAATGACAAAGACAGACGTCTCAATAGCAGCTTTTCTCTTTAAGAAGAGAGCACGATCTCCTGCTAGGCGTTGAGGAAGAAGATATTATTTGACTGACTTCCTTACTGTTTTTGGCAGTATTACAAAATGATATTATCGTATGAAAAACATTGCATAAGTGTTTCTTTAAGGTACCCAGTAAAATTTGGTGTTCAACATCAAACATTTGTAATAAGTATGTTTACAAATATTCCTATTACAGTGTTTTAGTTTTGCTTTTGTTTTAAGAAAACTCCTTAGGTGCTGAAGAAAGAAGAATGAAATTATTCATCATCTTTTGGTCTTGTTTCCAGAAATCTGTATTTAATTGTTCAGTGGATGATCAATAAATGTGTATTTACCAAATTTCTATGTACCCTAAGTTGTAGTGGCTAGAACAATCCCCCGCATATAATTGTTAAATAGCTTTTCTTCAATGTTGATAACAATGATAAGTGTACTCTAATCTTTTTTTATTTTTTTCGATATACAACTTCATTGTATTTCTACTGTGGTTTTCTGGGAATCTATTTAATGCTAACACTGAGCAGATGTTTGGAGTCTAGGTTGATGGCTTAACAGCTCCTGACATAAGCATGACCTTCATAAAATTAAAGCATGGGTTGTCTAATATGGTATAAATGGCCTTTTATTTAAATCTGAGTTGGAGGTACGGAGTCAATAATCACTGGGTATGAACCAAGTGTAATAACCCAAAGATGATGAGAAGGTATTTGCCCTTTATCAGAATAAGGTTAAAATGGCTGTCAAGGTGATAGACGCTAATCAGTGAAACCTGAACAATTATGCCCAATAATCATTAAATGGATGCAGGGAAATAGACTCCTGGGAAAGCATGAGCCTTTGGCAAAGCAAGATGTGCTTTTATTAAGAGAATCATAGAATTTGGAGCTGAAGGTAGTACAGAATTCAAAATAAGGTCAAATTTCTAGGTGTTGCCCTGTATCATTTTAGAGGAAATGGTTAACTATGATACTTTTATAAAATTTGCTACAGAAAAAGTATGTACATTAGGAATGTTAATAAGTTCATAGTCCTCTGGAGAGGAGTGAATGCATATTATTTTTAAAATACTTTATAAGCACAGTACTAACTCCACATTTCATGGTATATTCTTTTTCATAGGTGGATCTTTGCAACATATGGTCTAACTAGAGGAAAGTCATAATTGTTATTTATCTACTTGAGGTAGGGTAGAAGATGAAAAGCAAAGGACCATATCAGAGTAAAATATGCTATTTTTAATTTTCCTATAAATGACACTTATGACTGCACAATAGGATTAAAAAGGAATTCTGCTGCTATATGCTCTCATCATCAAAGATGGGATATAGAAATCATTTGACCTGAATACAATATTTTGTATAATAGAATAAATGGAATATTCAGTAACATGAAATATTTTTCTTTGTACAAAGTTAGATTGGAAAGAAAGTGTTCCTTCAAGTGATTAGACTGAATTACCTCCTGGAATCTCTCATATTAAAGTAGAAGGTAATTTTCATTCAAGTATCCATTGATAGATGTCTGGGATTATATCATTTTACATCACAGATTACCTGAAATTTGATCTTTCTGGGAAAAAAAATGTTGGAAAATAAAAGAGAAATTATTCTGCTATTATGTAGTGTGTACTTATCTCTTCCTCACATGGATTTGGAAAAAATATTTTCCTCAATCTGTGTCATCTTTGTAGCTGCACTAGAAAAGAAAACAGTTGAAAGTATGAACATAGAAATATAAAAATCATTAGCTAATCTTTGGCAGAAATGAAGTCCTTTAATAAGTTATTATGAACATTTTTGTAGAGGAATAAAAACAGTATTATACTAGTGAAATATGTAGCAAATAGAATTAATCTCTTTTTTTTTGCCTTTTTGCCTTTATACATTAGTTCCTCACATACGAAGAATATTTTTTATACATTACAAGTTGTCATTAAGTACTTCTGATTGATGAAACAAAATACATTCACATTCAGTAAATATTTTTTGTCTCTGTAAAATCTGGAGGTTTTATAATTTTATGTTGCAGCATCACACCTGATTACTTTCTTTCTTTTTTTTTATGTTAAAACAATTTATTAAACTATGAAGGAGAAGTTGGTAATTGAAATGACAATAAACTGTACCATTTACAGGAGCATCACAAACCTCAAAATGCTTGGGAGAGATTTAGCAAATTAGACACAACACCTGAACAGTGAAAACTATACAGTGTTTTAGAGAGAAATGAAGGCGACCTAAATAAATGGAATGAAATATTATGTTCTTGCACTGGAAGATATTTTTTTCATATCAGTTCTTTCCCAATTGATCTATAGAATCAATGCACTCCCAATAAAAATTCCAGCAGGTTTTAAAAATATATAAATTGACAAGCTGATTCTAAAATTTGTATAGAAGAGCAAAAGATCTGTAATAGCTAGAAGAGTTTTGAAATAAAAGACAAAATTGGAGGACTTACACAGTTGTCCTTTGGTATCCTTGGGGGATTGTTTCCAGGATACCCCATGGATACTAAAATCCATGGATGCTCAAGTCCCTTTTCTAAAATGGTATAATATTTGCATATAATCTATGCACATCCTCCCTTACACTTCAACTCATCTCTATATTACTTATAATACCTAATACAATGTAAATGCTATGTAAACAGTTGCCTGTGCATAGCAAATTCAAATTTTGCTTTTTGGAACATTTTGGAGTTTTGGTTTTTTGTTTTTTTTTTTTGTTTTTTAAGTACATCTTTATTGGAGTATAATTGCTTCACAACATTGTGTTAGTTTCTGTTGCACAATAAGGTGAATCAGCCATATGCATACATATAACCCCGTATCCCCTCCCTCTTGAGCCTCCCTCCCACACTCCCTATCCCACCCCTCTAAGTCGTCACAAAATACGGAGCTGATCTCCCTGTGCTATGCTGCTGCTGGTTAAGGGGTAGAAAACTACCCTTATTGAGTAGAGGGGAAGCATGTGCAAAGGCCCTGAGGCTGGTGCCTAGAAAGACAAAGAGTGACATGTTGAGAATTGTTCTATGGATCATTAAGTTCTTGGGATTGTTTCCTAAAAGCAATAAGATTTTGAAGTTTGAGCAAGGGTAATAACAATCATATTTGACATTTTAGAGGGACCGCTGTTGTTACCTTGTAGAGAAAGCATGGATACTGAGAACCAAGTTAGGGAGCTGAGAGAAGATGATAAAGTAATCAGGTATGTTGCATTATACCTGATTACTTTCTATAGAGTATTTTATTCCTTCTCCAATCTCTATACCCATCATAGTCATCTGATGACTATCATCATCATCTTCTCTCAGCTCCCTAACTGGCCTCTCAGTATCCATGCTTTCTCCACAAGGTAACAACAGCGGTCCCTGTAAAATGTCAAATATGATTGTTATTACCCTTGCTCAAACTTCAAAATCTTATTGTTTTTAGGAAACAATCCCAAGTACTTAATGTTCTATAGAACAAGGCTCAACATGTCAAAGTCTTTGTCTTTCTAGGCACCAGCCCCAGGGCCTTTGCACATTCTTCCCCTCCACTCAATAAGGATAGTTTTCCGCTCCTTATCTAAAATGCTGTTTTCACCCTCATACCCACTTTTTTCACAGCATTAAATATAATTTCTTTTTTTTTTTTTTTTTTTTTTTTGCGGTACACGGGCCTCTCACTGTTGTGGCCTCTCCCTTTGCGGAGCACAGGCTCCGGACGCGCAGGCTCAGCGGCCATGGCTCACGGGCCCAGCCACTCTGCGGCATGTGGGATCTTCCCAGACCGGGGCACGAGCCCATGTCCCCTGCATCGGCAGGCGGACTCTCAACCACTGCGCCACCAGGGAAGCCCTAAATATAATTTCTTGAGGGAAGTCACTACTTATTCCCCAGCCTCGACTGGGCACCCTTATATGACACACTCCCTGCATACTGCGCCTTTCCTTCACTGAACTTAAATTATAAAAAAAAAAAATTGCATAATTATGGTTGGATACTTTATTAGCAGGCCATAACGTGGATGAGAACAGGGCTTTGTTCTGTCCATTATTGTGTACAGATTACCTAACATATAGTAGTATCCCAAAGACTACTACTTGAGTTAGTGAATCCTTCCTCTCAGTGCTGCTGAAGCTTAGTATTAGTTATCAATTGCTGCTTACAAATTACCCTGGAAGATAGTATCTTAAGACAAGAAACATTTATTATCTCATAGTTTCTGTAGGTCAGGAATTCAAGCACACCTCTGACTTCTGGCTCAAGAGTCTCTCACGAAGCTGTGGTCAGGGTATCCACCAGGACTGCAGGCATCTCAGGTCTTCACTGTGAAAGAACACATTTCCCAAGTTCATACACATATTTGTTGACATTTAGTTCCTCATGACTGAGGTGCTAAGCTCGTTGCTGGCTGTTGGCCAGAAGCTGACCACAGTTCTTTGCCACATGGGCATATGCATAGGGTACCTCATAACACTGTAATCTGCTTTAACAGTATAAGCAAGGGAGAAGAGCCTCAGGACATTCTAGCAACATGGAAGTCAGTCTTTTATATGTAGTTCTCAGAAGTGATGTCCCATCACTTTTGCTCTATGCTTTTGGCTAGAAGCATGTCACTAGATCCAACCCACACTCAAGGGGAAGGAATTACACAGTGGTCATTTCAAGAAGGAATCCCAATTACAACACTGCATCATTCCAAGAGGGAAACATCTTAGAAGATGCTTACCACAGGTCATCCCATCTTATGAGAATTTTCTCATTTAGCACTTGACTCTCCAGTCATCATTCCTTTTAAAGATCTTATTATCGCATACTTAATACTAGAATGATTACAAATATACAGTCTGTCATACTAAAATCCAAATTTCCTGCAGGCAATATTTGATCCTCAGAGCAACTAGCACCATTCTGTGAACATAGAAGGTATTCAGAAACTATTGACTGAATGAGTGAATAAATGAATAAATAGAAATGAAAGATTTTTTTCCTATTTTTTAAAAAAGGAGAAACATAGAAAATCCCTTTTCCATTCTTTTTCAACGTTTAAAATACTTTTATTTCTTAACATGAAGATTATGAAGTTGTTAACTCCTCTTACATCCAACTGTCTATATACACTGTGAATGTAGCCAGGTAATCACCTGTTCTAAAGATTTGGGGGGAAGAGAATGAGTTTCATCTTAGGATAAGATTCAGATTCCATCCATTTGGTAAAAGAACATAAATATTTCATTTTTAGACTTCTTATACAAATTCCTCACAGAATGAGGCTTCTTGGAATGAAGATTTGTTTACAGTGTTGATAATCATGCCAGCAAACTGGACTTTCAGGTTGAGAAACAGAGAGCAATATATGTGAGGCCACAAGATTACTCCATAACTGTTTTCTAAAAAATTTAATCAGTCCTGCAAATTCTCAGATCTATTCCTCTAAGGGGAAAAAAATGCTCAAATTTTACAAAACAATTGCCAATTCTTAAAAGGCTAAATTAGCATTAATGTAGAAAACAGTGGGGAAGGAAGCACAACTGCCACCTGGAGAAGACAGATGTGGAAGCATCTTCCACAGTTTCTGCTCCTGCCTTCTGAGAGCTAATACCACATTAGTTGGTGATGAAGATATGCCTTAGCCTATGGAACTCAAATACTGGCAGATCATTTTTATAAACACTGAATACTGCTCTAAAGAAAGAACCAAAGCAATTGGCATGTTATTAGCTGACTTAAAGCAAAATACGTGCATATCAATTTATATTGTATTCCAATGATTCTGTATTCCAATAATTTTGTTCTCTACATAAGAACAAAAATAAGTCTATAGAAACGTACTGTATTCTGGAAAGGTTCCCAGAACCTTGCATACCTGATATTAACTTGTTTAGTGACACCAAAAGAATGATAACAATAATGAACAGAGTACCTGACAATTATTACATGTGAAACAATAAAACTGTTTTGAAAATAACTATTTTATACTTTCTAATCCTGCTCAAATATTAAAAATAGTCTAATATTCTTAATGCATTATTTTTCAAAACCATTCATTCAAATACTTTTTGATGAATAGCTACTGTGTCATAGGCCAAGGTCATGGCACACATGGTCCTGTGTTCCAGGCAACTAGTCTCACTACCAAATGTCATATTTTTCTTTAACTTGTTTTCAAATATACCAAAGTATATTATCTAGTGTAGTAACCCTGGTGGGATACTAAATAAAGTAAATTAGTATACTTCTTTTTTAGTGTAGTAAAGTGTATACTTGGATTTTGGAAAATTTGTATTGTTATGATATGATTTTAAACAAGAATGTGTTATATATTTCTATTTGCTCTTATCTTGATGTGTGTCTTTCAATCCCTACAGTTTTACATGCATAGATTTTATGTCTTTCTTGTTAACTTTTCCAAGGAGCTTTTGTTGTTTTTGTTGTTGCTATTATACATAGAATACATTCCATATTTCAATTTTTAGTGTTTACTACTTAAGATAACAGCTTAATATTTTAGTACTGCTCTATATTCAGTCACTCTAGTAAATTTTGTTAGGCTTCTTTTTCCCCCAGATTGTTTTAGACTTCCTTACAGTATAATGTTATTCATCAGAAATAGACTGTCTATAGTTTTTACTCATTTTATTTAAAAATATACAATGCCTTGGTCTTCCCTGGTGGCGCAGTGGTTGAGAGTCTGCCTGCCGATGAAGGGGACACGGGTTCGTGCCCCGGTCCGGGAGGATCCCGCATGCCGCAGAGCGGCTGGGCCCATGAGCCATGGCCACTGGGCCTGCGCATCCAGAGCCTGTGCTCCGCAAAGGGAGAGGCCACAACAGTTAGAGGCCCGTGTACCACAAACAAAAAACAGTGCCTTTAGTAATATTGGATATTTTGAATCTTATATGTTAATATGAATTTATATTTTATTATGCAAATCTTTTATTAGTTTCTTTATTGCTATAAAAACAATAGTGACAATAGTGATGGTTCTGATCTAGTTCTTGATATTAATTTAAATGAATTTAGAAGTTTTTATTTTTGAATGATTCTTGCAGTTCTGTAAATTAATTTTTTCAGTATTATTATATTTTGGTATAATTTACACAGGTCCATTAAATAAATCAGTTTGGTTTATAGCATGTTCCATATTCAAAATAATAAATTTAAAATATTTCATATAGAACTCCAGCTGTGAAATCATATTATTCTAGTGTATTTCTTACTGATAGATTTTAAATCAACTTTTCCAAGTTTATATTTTCCAATTACTCTTGTGTAAATATTAGTATTCTTATTCATCAACAAATTATTCAATTATAAACTTTCAGTTTTTTTTAGTGCAGGGTTTTGTATTTTTTTCTAATCTTTATCTGTGGTTATACCTATTTTAATTTCTCTTAAAATTTATATTTTTTTTCCTTTTTATTGTTTCTTCAGTCTCACAAAGCTTCTAAATGACATTCTCATCTTTAGCAAACCAGTGGTTATGTTTACTTTTCTTCTTTCCCTATTTATTCAACTTTAGTTCTTTGTAAAACTTTCAATTTCCATTTTCCTTAAAAAAATCAAAGCAATTTCTTAGTTTCTTTACTTTGTCTTTAATTTAATAAGGAAGACAATTAAGTGTTCACATTCTCCTTTGAATACCATGTTGCTAATCATATGAAATGTGGTTAATTGATTTCTAGATAATTTGTAATACCAGTTTTGATTTTTTCTTTTTAATTCCAGGGTTTATATAGTGATTTTTTTTTATTTTTAAGTAGTTAACATGTTTTTAATCACCCTTTTTTGTTTTTAATTTTATTAGATTAAGATCAGAATATTTAGCTTTTAAAATCATAGGGTTCTGAAAATTTAGCACTATTTGTAGATAATTAGAGGTAGAAATAAATATATGTACAAATGTGTTTATGTATGTGGATGTGGATATACAGGTAGTTTTATGTATATTCTGGAATTATTCAATTCCTTTATGCTGTTAATTAGTTTATAATAACCTCCTTTGCATTTAACAGCTTTAATAAATGTTCCATTATAATTATTTATTCTATTCATTAAAAAAGCAAATTTAAATGCCTAGTGTTACAAGTCCTGTTTTAGGTATTGTGGAGACATCAATAAGCACACAAAATATTGAAACAGACCTCTCCATGCCTTTCTAATAGATTTTGCTCCATTGCCTGTGTTATTTGTTCCATGCAGAATTAGGACTGTCACATATTCATAAATTTTGCCTTGTGTTATTATATAATGTGTCCTTTTAATGACTTCAGTCCTCTAAATATTAAATGTCAGGCAGTTTCATAATCATGACTTACTTAGGTTTAGTTTGCATTATCTTTATGTCTTTGCCTTTTTTACTTTGAACCTTTGTTTATCACATTGCTTCATACAGGTTTCTTTTAATCAGAACATTTCTACATTTTCCCTAGCTTTTACATGTTTTCAATGAAACATGCTATACATACAGGAGTATACATAAAGTATGCATACATAAAGTATGCATAATTTTAACATTATATAGGGCCCTCTACCTAACATATGGAATCTCACTTAGTAATTTCCCTATGTTCCCTATTTCCTACCCTTGCGGTCTTTATTTTTCTCCCTTCCCCCAAAGAGAATCTTTTTCACGAATTTTTGTTATGATTTACTTTCACTTTTTTTAAAGCAGTATATTTTTGTATCACTGAATAATAAATTGTTTATTCTTGCTGTTTTTCTTTATATAAAAGTTCTCATAAAATTGATATTCTTTAGTGATTTTTATATTATTATGATACAAAATGTTTTTAAGGTTTACCCTTATACATGTGACTATGTAAAACAATTTATTCATATTTTCTACTATTGTTGAAATCCTGTTTTTCCAATATTATGCTATCACAAACTTTTTGGCATGTGTCTCCTGGTGAATATATGCAAGATGTTCTACTAGGAATGGAATCATTGAGTAAGAAGCTATAGATATTCAGTGTTATTAAATAACAACAAAATGGTTTTCAGAGTTGTTAAACAAATTTACACTTCCACCAGGAGTGTGAGAGTTTTCATTGCTATACATCCTTGCCAGATATTGCAAGCATTTTAGTTCTTGTGAGTGTGGAACATCATCTTTTTCTGTGGTTATCAATCTTTTGAAATT